>NC_090378.1:80406356-81606356 GCF_036365525.1 Heterodontus francisci | reverse complement strand
TGATGAATCACAATTTCTTCAAAAATTACACTTCCTACTGTTTCTACATGTTTCTACATCCTGTATGTCTTCAGCAGAGGTAGACTCAGATTGCTTAGATCACTGAGATACTTATGGCCTATGCCCTCTGGGTTTTGGAGCCCACGGCAAAGACTGCTGCACCTTTGCTGGAGCAGACTCAGCCATTGGAAGACAAGGCAGCATGTCAGGTACTGGTTGGGGGGCGTAATGAATGAAAAGTGGGAGCGCTTTGAGTGGAGTTCCCACTTCCTTGTTCCCTTTTGCCATCATCTCCCTTCTGGTCTAATGTCACAACATTCCTACCACTCTGCTGCAGACTAGATTGGTGACTTGTAAGGTCACGGATAAGGTATCTATCATCCTAGCTAAGGTGACAGACAAATTGGCATTGTTACGACCGAGGCAGGAGGACTGCACTGTCAATTCAGTCGCACTTCTCCACAGGTCACAACATATCAATAAATTTTCCCATTTACCGAAACAGCCAGTTTGATACTCTATTTGCCCCCAGAATAAAGCAAACCAACCAGGTTTCTTTGATAAACAACAAAATTATCCATTTATAATAAACCAAGTCTTAACCAATAATGAAGTAAATATTCTTACGACCAGGTGAGAAAGGTGTCTAGGGTTCTGTTACTGTCTTCACCTGATCTTATTGTAACAGAGTATTATTTTTAAACACACTGTGTTTTGAGCTCCCCTTTTGTGAATCCTTGTTCACAGCTTTCCAATTATAAGGCAAAGAAATGAGCATAAACAGGCTTTCTTCAGTTTAAAGAAGGAAAGTGAAATTTATTAAACCTTAAACTTGACCTCTAATACGGTTAACGTCTATAGATATATGACATGCCCACGCTAGCATACACATGCACTACACACATGCAAATAAGGACAGAAAAGAGTAGAAGAAAAAATAAAATGGAGTGGTTTGAGGCAGTCTCTAAAAGGGGGTTTCTTGTTAATGTTTCTGTGTTTCCAGCTCGCCATAGAGTCCTTGATTGTAGACAGCTCTTACTTTTCACTGGGGCCCAGTATTATTCTTAAACCTTGTTCACTGTAGGAGACTTTTCTCTCTTGGGGTTCATATGTCTTCAATGATTTCCGATGCTGGTGAGAGCGAGATGAGAGCAGACAGAAGAGAGGTCTTCTCAGTCTAGAAGAAAAGTGCTTTCTGTTCTCTTTCCCTGTTGGAAGATCAAATTCAAAAAGACTCCAACAGTCAGTCAGTAATGTGACTAAAGCTTGTCTGACCAGTTCTTCTGTGTATTGGGGAAGCAATGACTGGGTCCCCGTGTTTCAACACTGTCTGTTACTATGCAAATGTCTTTCCAGTCAGGGGTTTGCAATTTTAAGTTTTAATGTTCATGTGGCGAAATAATGTGTGCCCCAGTCTTGGCTGGTGGGGAGTTTGCCTGACACCTCCACACCCAGGGGAATGAAATGCGATTTGAAGAAAAATGGTGCATGCCATTACAGGGTTTGAGAGAAATATAAAATACAGTAAGAAAAACCATGCATTTCTCTCATTCATTTCCATTCATTCACCAATCTTAAAGCCTACTGGAATGGTCTTTTCTGGGTGCCAGGGCTGTTTTAATTTCTCCCTTTTTTCAGGAGAGTTGGTAGTGGGTGGGTCAATCCTGAACTCTCTGAGTCATTCAAAGACTTTAGACTTCAGGGGATGGGTGGTACCTTTCCCTCTGTCTGTGGGGGGAGGAGTCTTTCTTACTACCTTTGTTCTCTGAGACACTCCAACCTGTAGGTATTTGTGCAAACTTGGCTGCACTCCCCTATTGTACTTCGACTAGTTGAGGCATCACCCTCATGTTTTCTGTGCCCTCTAGAGGTCTCTCTTTGTCTCTGCAGGTTCCTGTAAATGCTGTTTGCAACTCTGGTGGGGTGCTTCTAGAGTCTGCATTCACATAAGAGGACGTGGGGTCTAACTTTTCACATTTATTGGGGTTGGCTGACCGGAGAGCAGGGGTTTTCATCCGGGCTTAATTCCGGACTTCCTTTAACCTGCCCTCTTTGTCACTTTTTCCCCTTCTTTTTCTAAACTTTTGCCAACCGTGTGCCTGCCTGTCCCCTTTTGTTCTTGATGGGGATGCCTTACAGTTCACCAGCCCTCTACTGGAGGGCCCTCCTAACACCAGTACAGGACTTAGGGGTGCAAATTTCACTGTAGGTTGGGGTTTCCCCTTAACCTGGCACACGTGGCAACTCCTGTGGTGCTCCATCACATCTTTTTGGAGTTTTGGCTAGCCAAACTGCTGTCTTATGCGGGCTTTGGTCTTTTGTATGCCAGCATGTACAGCCACTGTAGTCTCGTGAGCCCTTCTAAATATTTCTCCCCACTACCTCTGCGGTATCGCTAACTGGTGAATTACTGTCCACTCCTTGTCCTCAGGTCTGTGAGGAGAGCTCCATTTCCTCATCAGTACCTCATTCTTTAAATAGTAGCAGTCAGCGACTCCCTCCGCTTCATTTTCAGACTGGGCAGCCTGTGCTAACTCTCGCAATACTGGGTCAGCTCACTGAGCCTCACCTAGGGAAAATCAATTTAATTCATTCCCTGGGTCTCCTAACTTTCCAAAGGAAGTCTCGGACAGGCAGACCTCATGGTCATCTGCCTGCAGTGCCAATGCAGTCTCCTCTGGGGGAGCTGGTTTGATCATGGCCTGATCCACTACACATTCAGAGACTCTGCAGTGGACCATATCCTGCCACTGCCCTGTCTCTCTGACCTCCTGTGGCCTTTCTTTCACTACTGTGTGGACTACCACCTTCACCCCTGCCAGATCATTACCTAGGAGCAGGTCAACCCTGTCCACAGACAAACGAGGGACAATCCCTACAGTCACTGGTCCAGAAACTAGGTCGCACTCCACGTGCACCCGGTGTACAGGTACAAGTATACACTGCCCTCCAATACCATTCACCACCATTTTGGTGTTCACTGCACTTTCTGGGGGAAAGGTCAGGCCTTTTCTCAGTAATAGGGATCTGGTGGCCCCTGTGTCCCTGAGAATCACTAAGAGCTTGCTTGCCCCATTCGAGGGGTATGGGGTTGCTTTCCCTTCAAATACAAAACCCTGAAAACCTTCAGGAATCCTATTAACCTTTCCTGCACTGGCCTTAGTAAGCTTCCTGGGATGACTCTTACTGCAGTTAAAGCCACAGTTTGTTCTGTGTTTTGCACCAGGCCGGCGTCTTCACTGAGGAGCTGTGCCCTGATTAGCCTTACTGACTTCCTCTTTAGTTTCCAGCAGTCAGCTTTTAAATTCCTATTACAATGAAAGCACACAAGTCTCTGGGTCTCACTCTTGCTCACAGCACCTTCCTTTTTGGCTGGAGGAGGGCCCCCTGTGTCTCCTGCTTTCCTTTCTCTTCCAGGACTGCCTGGGCGGATATCACCTTCCCACTCTTTGTCCTTTTCGGATTTGTGGTGGTGATTAGGTAAGGTTCTCCCTGGGAAACCGACTTATAAATTAAAGCAAATTCATCGGCCAGAATGGCTGCTTGCCGAGCTCCCTGAACCCACTGTTCCTCTACATGGGTCTTTATTGAGTATGGGAGAGAGTTTTTAATTTCCCTTAACAGGATTACTTCTCTGAGCGTCTCATAGCTAAGCTGTATTTTAAAAGCCCTCAGCCACTGATCAAAAGCCAGGTGCTTTACTTCTATCAAGTTCCAGATAAGTCTGATTGGCTTGCTTTTTGAGGGTTTTAATCATTTGGTGATAGGCTTCAGGTACTAATTCATATGTCCCAAGGATAGCATTTTTAGTCAGTTCATAATTTGATGAACTCTCATCTGGCAACAAGGAATAAACCTCATGGGCCTTTACGGTTAATTTGCTTTGATTAAAAGGGACCAGGTCTCAACTGGCCATTCTAGATGCCTTGCCAGTTTCTCAATGGACACGAAAAATGTTTCCACATCTTCCTCATTGAATTTTGGAATTATTTGAGCTAGTTTGAGCAATCTTGTACCCAGCCCTGAATTCTGCTCCTTCATATTGGCCATGCTTTCACAAGGGTTACTCTGTCGTCCCTTAGTTAACTTAGGCAGCTTCAGCTCTCCCTCTTCAGATTCTTTCCAGAATATTCTTTCTCTCTCTCTCCTGCATTTCATTCTCTTCACATTCCTTTTGGAAGACTCTCTATTTCACCCTCTATCTTTCCTAAGATTCAAGTTTCCTTTGTTACAATTGTATCTTTGTTAACAATACCCTGTTGGATTCTGTTTCTAACTCTGTTTCTGCTTCTTCAGATTCAAGGGAAAAATGGTTAGCCACTAGCCTTAGGAGTCAGACTTCCTAGCCTTGCCACGTACAGTGATCCCACACTGATCAGCGATTTTCCTCAACTCCTCCATAGACAGTGCATTTAACTTATCCCAATTTACTTCATCCTGGCTTGGAGAGCTACTCGCTTCAGTTGCAGACACATTAGTATTCAATCACACACAACTACAAGAAAATCTGTATTGAAAACTTGCTCTTTTTGATTGGGAACAATTTGGCTTCCCACTTCCAATTTCACTCGTTTGTCTGTGGGTACAATTCCAGACGCTGGCACCCAAATTTCTGTTATGACCATGTGAGAAAGGTGTCTAGGGCTCTGTTACTGTCTTCACCTGGTCTTAATGTAACGGGATTATTTTTAAATATACTGTATTTTGAGCTCCCCCTTGGTGAATCCTTGTTCACCGCTTTCCAATTATACAACCAAGAATTAAACAATTATACAACCAGTAGAGACAGCCCTGGTAATTATAGACCTGTGAGCCTTACTTCAGTTGTGGGTAAAATGTTGGAAAAGGTTATAAGAGACAGGATTTATAATCATCTTGAAAAGAATAAGTTCATTAGCGATAGTCAGCACGGTTTTGTGACGGGTAGGTCGTGCCTCACAAACCTTATTGAGTTTTTCGAGAAGGTGACCAAACAGGTGGATGAGGGTAAAGCAGTGGATGTGGTGTATATGGATTTCAGTAAGGCATTTGATAAGGTTCCCCACAGTAGGCTATTGCAGAAAATACGGAAGTATGGGGTTGAAGGTGATTTAGAGCTTTGGATCAGAAATTGGCTAGCTGAAAGAAGACAGAGGGTGGTTGTTGATGGCAAATGTTCATCCTGGAGTTTAGTTACTAGTGGTGTACTGCAAGGATCTGTTTTGGGGCCACTGCTGTTTGTCATTTTTATAAATGACCTGGAAGAGGGTGTAGAAGGGTGAGTTAGTAAATTTGCGGATGACACGAAGGTTGGTGGAGTTGTGGATAGTGCTGAAGGATGTTGTAGGGTACAGAGGGACATAGATAGGCTGCAGAGCTGGGCTGAGAGATGGCAAATGGAGTTTAATGCGGAAAAGTGTGAGGTGATTCACTTTGGAAGGAGTAACAGGAATGCAGAGTACAGGGCTAATGGGAAGATTCTTGGTAGTGTAGATGAGCAGAGAGATCTTGGTGTCCAGGTACATAAATCCCTGAAAGTTGCAACCCAGGTTAATAGGGCTGTTAAGAAGGCATATGGTGTGTTAGCTTTTATTAGTAGGGGGATCGAGTTTCGGAGCCACGAGGTCATGCTGCAGCTGTACAAAACTCTGGTGAGACCGCACCTGGAGTATTGCGTGCAGTTCTGGTCACCGCATTATAGGAAGGATGTGGAAGCTTTGGAAAGGGTGCAGAGGAGATTTACTAGGATGTTGCCTGGTATGGAGGGAAGGTCTTACAAGGAAAGGCTGAGGGACTTGAGGTTGTTTTCGTTGGAGAGAAGGAGGAGAAGAGGTGACTTAATAGAGACATATAAGATAATCAGAGGGCTAGATAGGGTGGATAGTGAGAGTCTTTTTCCTCGGATGGTGATGGCAAACACGAGGGGACATAGCTTTAAGTTGAGGGGTGATAGATATAGGACAGATGTCAGAGGTAGTTTCTTTACTCAGAGAGTAGTAGGGGCGTGGAATGCCCTGCCTGCAACAGTAGTAGACTCGCCAACTTTAAGGGCATTTAAGTGGTCATTGGATAGACATATGGATGAAAATGGAATAGTGTAGGTCAGATGGTTTCACAGGTCGGCGCAACATCGAGGGCCGAAGGGCCTGTACTGCGCTGTAATGTTCTCATTCTAATTCTAATTCAAGAAATGAGCATAAACAGACTTTCTTGGTTTAAAGAAGGAAAGTGAAATTTATTAAACCTTAAACTTGACCTCTAATGCGGTTAACGCCTATGGATATACAACATGACCATGCTAGCATGCACATGCACTACACACATGCAAATAAGGACAGAAAAGAGTAGAAGAAAAAATAAAATGGAGTGGTTTGAGGCAGTCTCTAAAAGGGGGCTTCTTGTTAATGTTTCTGTGTTTCCAGCTCGCCATAGAGTCCTTGATTGTAGACAGCTCTTACTTTTCACTGGGGCCCAGTATTATTCTTAAACCTTGTTCACTGTAGGAGACTTTTCTCTCTTGGGGTGCATATGTCTTCAATGATTTCCGATGCTGGTGAGAGCGAGATGAGAGCAGACAGGAGAGAGGTCTTCTCAGTCTAGAAGAAAAGTGCTTTCTGATCTCTTTCCCTGTTGGAAGTTCAAATTCAAAAAGACTCCAACAGTCAGTCAGTAATGAGTCAGGGGCTTGCAATTTTATGTTTTAATGTTCATGTGGTGAAATAATGTGTGCCTCATTCTTGGCAGGTGGGGGGCAATATATGCATGTATTGAAATATTAGAACCCCGTATTATTATCCTAGCTCTCATGCACATGCACATACATCCAAAGCTGGTTAATGGGGAAAAAAAGGGATTTTTGTTTACAGCTGTTACGAAGAAATAGAAGGAAAATAACATTTACTGAATATGGAAGTCCTTTGTTTTGGCAAGGTGTCCCAAAGTTGAATAGTTGGCTGCCACCGGGAATTTTTCTCGTCAAAGTTATTAAACAGTCAGTTTGGATAGGTGTTCAAAGAAATTCAACTGCAGAAGGCATCATATAGATCTTACAGCAGGTGTGCAGCAACAAAGTTTCAGAACTCACACATATTTGATGCAAAGTCCTTTTAAAAATGTAAGGTTTCTGCAAGCATTCAGGGTGTCTTCAAAAATATAGGAGGCAACAGTACAACTTCATACAAGCTTTTGCTTTTCAAGAGCAGGAATTCTTTAAAGAGAGGTAATAGTTGTCTGTTTTTTCTTCTGATCTCCTGGCAAGTCCATATGCAGATGCCAACTGCCTCTTCGTCCAAAACCCAGCATCTTTTAAAAATTCAAAGTGAAACCAAAACTTTTTTCCAGGCAAGTCTCATGCTAATCCTAATTTCTCTCTTGTCACAACACAAAATAGTTCTTAAGTTAAACCCCCTGTGGTGTTTACTTGAAATCACCTGCCCTCCAGTAAAAACTTGTTTAGTGGTCAACTTTCGCTGAACTTCCTTTCAAAAAAAAAACACCCTAAGGTCAACCTCTTCAGTTTAAAAATATCGTTTTTACAAAAAATATGGACCTTCCTAACATCGTCCAAAGACTGCGTGGCCTGTGGTCATGGCCTGGATGGATTCATTTGAAAGCCTTGCTTCAAGCTCCATGGAGATGGAGTTTCTCTGCAAGGCAGACATTTTTGCAATTCTCTGCGCCACAACACAACTATTGAGCGAGTTGTATTCCTCTATCTGCTTCACTATTAAGGAAAGTGTGCATGGCACATCTGTCAATACCGAGTTAAGTTGCTAACGCACCTCTATTATTCTGCTGCTGAATGATAACCCCTGGAATTCAGCATGTGTCCAGCTGAGCAGAACTGGAAGAGTATTATCCCGGCCACCCCACCCATCGTGGACTCTCTACAGTTGTCCCTGTTGCCAATGTCTGATCATGCTCACTTGTGAGATGTGAATCACCAGGCAAAAATCCAACTAATTGTCTACGTCGGCCCACCAAAGTATGAGAATTTGCGTTGTTGCATGGCTGCTGGTGTTCTGATGGTGTACCCTGAGAAGGAATGAGATCCTCTGAGGAATTGTCCTCATGGATGTCTTATGCCACTTGCTGTACCTGTGAAAGCTTTGGAAGACAAAAGAAAGGGATATGATTTAGTTGTGGCAAAGTCACAATTTTCACGATCGCCACATTGAGTCTTCTCATAGACATAGTCATTGATGAAATCAAGTCAGCATATGTGTGTCAGAGATATTTATAACTCTGTGACCAACTATCTGCGAGCTTTCTGTCTCATGTTTCTGACTGAAAGAGATGCAGGTGCGCCACTTACCTCCAGTGTGACCTCCTCTTCATCTGTGAGCTGTACTATTTGTTGTGATGCAGTTCTGGTCCTCTCCCTCTTCCTTGAATGTTGCACTCTCTTCTCCAAAGGGCAAAAATACGGACCTGTGAGTGAGTGACGGTGAGGTATTCATCCAATGGATGCTGTGCATTCAGTGAGAGCAACTATGGGACGCATGCTTCATATTGCATAAGGATTGGAGTGAATGTCAACAGTGGATGGATAAATAGGGAGGTGATGAAGTGTTAAATAGTGGTAAGTGAAGCTGGGTGCTTCTGAAAATTGAGCGGGTATGAGGAGTGATGTGATGGAGATCAGCAAATGGGCTCACTTTTTCTGACCTGGTTAGGTCACTAAACCACTTCCTACATTGTATTCATGAACTGGGCACATTACTCCTGCTGCTCCCTCCTCAGCTACCTCAAACCTTGTCTTCTTGGTGAGAACACCAGGTTTATTCCTTCCATTGCTCGGGAAAACTATGTCCCTCCTCCTTCTGACTGTACCCATCAGTAAGTTCAGTGAGGCATCATTCAGTCTGTGTTCTGGTCTTGCTCTACATCCACCATCTATCCTAAGCATGTTCAATTTCCACATGTGGAGGGGCCCTTTAAGTACAGCTGAGATTGCATCACATGGTGCATATCATATCCGCTGGAGAGACAATATTAATTGTTGCAATTGACTTGAAATCGCAGATTCTGATTTGCTTGGTTGTCTTCTGGGTTTCCCTTATGCAATCCAGCCCCCACCCTCCCCCCCAAATAAGGAAACCAGCATCAGATTACTAACTAGGCCATTGTCTCCTCATACAGGCAATATTAAACACCACCACATTTCATAGCTACTAATAAACCCAAGTTTTAACTCCCAGCAAAAGGCATATGAGCAGGAGCCATGGCGGAAGGGAAACTGTCTGGCCCTGCATAGCATGAGACCTGTGTTACGGACAGGTGGTAAAGGGTATAGGTGGTTCCCACTGTTCACCTCCCAACTGACTGAAATCTTGTTTTGTTTAAAATGATGCGTTAGTGCCTGAGTGTTTTTAGAGTGAAATAAATAGACAAATGACAGGTTTTCATGTAGGTTTAAAAAAGTAACTATTTTTACACAATTCCCAAGATGGTCGCAATCTCACACATGTACACATTCACACACATGCATACACAAGAATAGATAGATAGAGATGAAAAGGGTAAGTGGTTTAGAGTGAGGTAAGTGTTCATGGTTAAATCTTCTAAGGAGGACAGTCTCTTTTAAAGGTCCAGGCCTGGATGTTTGTCATCTTGAACTTGTTGAGATGTTGTAGATTTCTGGTGGTTAACATAGAAAATAGGAGCAGGAGTAGGCCATTCAGCCCTTCGGGCCTGCTCCACCATTCAAAAAAGATCATGACTGATCATCTAATTCAGTACCCTGTTCCTGCTTTCTCCCCATATCCCTTGATCCCTTTGGCATTAAGAAATATATCTATCTCCTTCTTGAATATATTTAATGACTTGGCCTCCACTGCCTTCTGCAGAAGAGAATTCCACAGTTTCACCACCCTCTGAGTGAAGAAATTTCTCCTCATCTCAGTTCTAAATGGCATATCCCATATCCTGAGACTGTGACCCCTGATTCTGGACTCCCCATCCATCGGGAACATCCTCCCTGCATCTAGCCTGTCTAGTCCTGTTAGAATTTTATAGTTTTCTATGAGATCCCCTCTCATTCTTCTAAACTCTAGTAAATATAGGCCCAATCTCTCCTCATATGTCAATCCTGTCATCCCAGGAATCAGCATAGTAAATGTTCTTTGCACTCCCTCCATGGCAAGAACATCATTCCTCAGATAAGGAGATCAAAACTGCACACAATACTCCAGATGTAGTCTCACCAAGGCCCTGTATAACTGAAGAAAGACATCCTTGTTCCTGTACTCAAATCCTCTTGCAATGAAGGCCAACATACCATTCACCTTCCTAACTGCTTGCTGCACCCAAATGCTTGCTTTCAGCGACTGGTGTACAAGGACACCCAGGTCTCGTTGCACCTCCCCCTTTCCCAATCTATCACCATTCAGATAATAATCTGCCTTTCTGTTTTTACAACCAAAGTGGATAACCTCACATTTATCCACATTACACTTCATCTGCCATGCATTTGCCCACTCACCCAACTTGTCACATTGGAGCCTCTTTGCTTCCTCCTCACAGCTCACATTCCCCCCCAGCTTTGTGTTGTCTGCAAACATGGAAATGTTACATTTAGTTCCCTCACCCAAGTCATTAATATATATTGTGAATTGCTGGGGCCCAAGCACTGATCCCTGTGGTACCCCACTAGGCACTGCCTGCCACCTGGAAAAAGACCCGTTTATTCCTACTCTCTGTTTCCTGTCTGTCAACCAATTTTCAATCCATGCCAGTATATTACCCCCAATCCCATGTTCTTCAATTTTGCACACTAACCTCTTATGTGGGACCTTATCAAAAGCCTTCTGAAAATCCAAATAATCCTCCGGGTGCTCCGGTTTCCTCCCACATGCCAAAGACTTGCGGGTTGATAGGTAAATTGACCATTGTAAAAATTGCCCCTAGTGTAGGTAGGTGGTAGGAGAATTGAGGGAAGGTGGGGATGTGAGAGGGAAAATGGGATTAATGTAGGATTAGTATAAATGGGTGGTTGATGGCCGGCGCGGACTCGGTGGGCCGAAGGGCCTGTTTCGGTGCTGTATCTCTCGATGACTCTATGACCACATCTACTGGTTCTCCCTTATCTATTCTACTAGTTACATCCTCAAAAAACTCCAATAGATTTGTTAAGCATGATTTCCCTTTTGTAAACCCATGCTGACTTTGTCCAATCCCGTTTATGCTTTCCAGGTGTTCTGCTATCACATCCTTTATAATAGACTCTAGCATTTTCCCCATTACTGATGTAAGGCTAACTGGTCTGTAATTCCCTGTTTTTTATCCCTCCTTTTTTTAAATAGTGGGGTTACATTTGCCACCCTCAAATCTGTAGGAACTGCTGCAGAGTCTATAGAATTTTGGAAGATGGCTACCAATGCATCTATTATTTCCAGGGCCACTTCCTTTAGTACTCTGGGATGTAGATGATCAGGCCCTGGGGATTTGTCAACCTTTAACTCCATTAATTTCCCTAGCACTATTTTTTTTACTAATACTGATTTCCTTCAGTTCCTCTCATTAGACCATTGGCTCCCTAATATTTCTGGGAGGTTATTTGTGTCCTTTTTTGTGAAGACAGAACCAAAGTATGTGTTTAATTGTTCTGCCATTTCTTTGTTCCCCATTATAATATCCCCCGTTTCTGACTGTAAGGGACCTACATTTCTCTTCACTAATCTTTTTCTCTTCACATATTTATAGAAGCTTTTACAGTTAGTTTTTATGTTCCCCGCAAGTTTACTCTCATACTCTATTTTCCCCCACTTAATCAACCTCTTTGTCCTCCTTTGCTGAATTCTAAACTGCTCAGACTTGCTGCTTTTTCTGGCAATTTTATATGCCTCCTCTTTGGATCTAATACTATCCCTAATTTCTTTTGTAAGCCATGGTTGAGCCACCTTTCCGGTTTTATTTTTGCGCCAGACTGGAATGAATAATTGTTTTAATTCATGCATAAATATTATCCATTGCCTATCCACCGTCAACCCTTCTAGTAAGGTTCCCCAATCTACCATAGCCATCTAGTGCCTTATACCTTCGTAGTTTCCTTTATCTAGATTTAGGACCCTAGTTTCAGATCCAACTACTTCACTCTCCAACTAAATGAAGAATTTTATCATGTTATGGTCGCTCCTCCCCAAGGGACCCCCACAACAAGATTGTTAATTAATCCTTTCTCATTGCACAATACCCAGTCTAAAATAGCCTGTTCTCTAGTTGGTCCTCAATGTATTGCTAATGGATTCAGTGCAGGAAATACCTTCATAACCTAACCAACTCAGGAAAGATGAGTACAGTTTCACATTTACCTATATCCTGCTATGTACATCACCTCACCCCCTCACTCTGCCTTGTCAAGTCTACTCCATCACCTCACTCCTCACACCCACTTACCTTGCAAGTGCACCCATTCTTCTCTTTCTATGCATTTCTTCACAATTACATCTATCCAAACACCACTGCCACTCACCCTCATTCTTATGTAATTTCATGCCTCTCCGACAGTCACTCGCGCCAAATACACTGCACCCATCGGGTGATCATATGCCATTTTATTTACCCCGATGCAGGAGAAGAACACCAGGGAATGGGAGGTCGTGCGCCACAGATTACCTTCCAACTGCAGAGGGGGAAGCGCTGGAGATTATTGCTGTTTTGGCATCCCAGGCCACTGGCAATGGTGAAATAGGGTCTACCCAGCTACCTGGTGACAGAAGTAAATATCAGTGAGGCACATGTCATGTTGACATGATTTCAACAGCGAGTGAAATATGACCATCTTCATAATAATTTGCAACATACTTGGTTCGCCAGCATTAATTCAGATCAGTTCTCTTCACAAGGGCCTCTGTACATACAGCAGAAGACCATGGGCTTTGTGGATGATGATTCCTCAGAAGAGCTGATTGCTTCTGAGTGTACTCCATCACAGAACTCGTGCTTACCTACATAAGTACAAATACTCACATTTCAGTGGGACCCGTTAGACAGATAGTTGGGTTTTCATCTGGTGACTCACACTTCAGAATTGAGCAAGAGCGGATGTTGGTGGCAGGACAGTTGTGGAGAATCCATGTCAGAGGGTACTGCCCTCTCTGAGATCTGCCTTGACCACAGTAATGTACACTCTGAATGTTAACATATCTGGATGACAGATACTATAGCTTTGGCCTTGCAGCGCCACACTGATCCTTATCAAGTGCTCTCCAGCAGAATGGTAACAGTGAAGTGTGGCTGGTCCATCAGAGGGATAATGGTAAAAGATGACATGAAGTGCAGACTCCTCTCAAAGCTCTTCCACTTCTCAACCATTGTTTCCCTTCCCCACCCGTAGTCAGTACCCGACTCGCTGCCTTGTGCCCTGATGGCCGAGTCTGCCCCTGCACTGGAAGTCTTTGGCACGGGCTCCAAAATCCAGAAGTCATTGGCCAATAGTATCTCAGTAGTCAGAGCAGGGATCTGAGCAGCCTTTCTATCTCTACAGAGGTTGTACCATGTAGGAAAGGTATGAAAAGGAAGAGCAAAGCTTTGTAGTTGCAGAAGGCTCTGCACGTGGGTGTATGAGAATATGTTATGTTGTGAATCATAGAAAGTTTAAGGCACAGAAAGAGGCCACTTGGCACATCGTGTCTGTGCCGGCTAAAAAACGGTCCACCTATTCTAATCCCATCTTCCAGCATTTGGTCCATAGCCCTGCAGCTTACGGTACTTGAGGTGCATATCCAGACTCCTTTAGAATGAGTTGAGAGTCTCTGCCTCAACTACCCTTTCAGGCAGTGAGTTCCAAACCATCACCACCCTCTGGGTGAAAAGGTTTCTCCTCATCTCCCCTTTAATTTTTTTGCCAATCACTTTAAGTCTACGTCCCCTCATCAGTGACCTCTCTGCTAAGCTAAATAGACCCTTCACCTCCACTCTATCCAAGCCCCTCAAAATTTTGTACATTTCAATTAGATCTCCCCTCAGCCTTCTCTGTTCCAAGGAGAATAACCCCAGCCTATCCAATCTTTCCTCATAGCTGCATTTTTCCAGTCCTGGCAACATCC
Source organism: Heterodontus francisci (assembly GCF_036365525.1). Classification (NCBI taxonomy): domain Eukaryota; kingdom Metazoa; phylum Chordata; class Chondrichthyes; order Heterodontiformes; family Heterodontidae; genus Heterodontus; species Heterodontus francisci. The sequence continues at coordinate 81,592,329 of NC_090378.1, read as the reverse complement.
TCTTAATTCTCCTCTGTACCCTCTCTGGTGCAATTGCACCCTTTCTGTACTGAGGTAACCAGAACTCCACACCGTACTCAAGATGTGGCCTAACCAATGAGTTATACAGTTCCAGCATAACCTTCCTGCTCTTGTATTCTATACCTCAGCTAATACTGGAAAGGATTCCATATACCTTCTTAACCACCTTATCGACCTGTCCTGCTACCTTCAGGTATCTGTGGACATTCACTCCAAGGTCCCTTATTTCCCCTACACTTCTCAGTATTTTCCCATTAATCGTGTATTCCTTTGCCTTGTTTAACCTCCCCAAATGCATCACCTCACATTTCTCCAAGTTGAATTCCATTTGCCACTTTTCTGCCCATCTGACCAGACCATCAATATCTTCCTGCAGCCTACAGCTATCCTCCTCGCTATCTATCACATGGCCAATCTTTGTTTCAGTCGCAAACTTCTTAATCATGCCCCCTACATTTACATCCAAATCGTTAATATACACCACAAAAAGCAGGGGACCCAGTACTGAACCCTGCGGAACACCAATGGAAACAGCCCTCCAGTCGCTAAAAAAGCCGTCAACAATTACCCTTTGTTTTTTTGCCAGTGAGCCAATTTTGTATCCACCTTGCTGCATTTCCCTGGATTCCATGGGGTTTTATTTTTTTTACCAATCTGCCATGTGGGACCTTGTCAAAAGCCTTGCTAAAATCCATGTAGACCACATCAACTGCACTACCCTCATCTATCTTCGTTGTTACTTTTTCAAAAAATTCGATCAAGTTGGTCAAACAAGATCTTCCTTTAACAAATCCATGCTGACTGTCCTTGATTAATCCGTGTCTTTCTAAGTGACAGTTTATCCTGGCTCTCAGAATTGATTCCAATAATTTTCCCACTACTGAGGTTAGACTGACTCGCCTGTAATTATTTGGTCTATCCTTCGCTCCCTTGTAGACAGAGGTACAGCGTTAGCAATTCTCCAATCCTCCGGCACCACTCCTGTATCCAGTGAGGACTGGAAAATGATGGTCAGACCCTCTGCTATTTCCTCTCTTGCTTCTTTTAACAGCCTAGGATACATTTCATCTGGCCCTGGTTATTTATCAACTTTCAAAGTGTTAATCCCATTAAATCTTCCTCTCTCCCTATGTTTATCACATCCATTTCTTCACATGCCTCCTCCTTAACTACAATATCTGCATCGTCCCCCTCTTTGGTGAAGACAGAGGCAGGTATTGTTTAAGAACCATAACATAACTTCCGCTCCTACACATAGGTTACCTTTTTGGTCTTTTATGGGACCTACTCTCTCCTTAGTTATCCTCTTACTCTTAATGTATTGATAAAACATCTTTGGGTTCACCTTGATTTTGCTTGCCAATATTTTTTCATGCCCTCTCTTTGCTTTCCTAATTTCCTTTTTGATTTCACCCCTCCACTTTCTATACTCCTCTCAGCTTACTGTAGTATTGAGTTCTCGGTGTCGGACGTAAGCTTTCCTTTTCTGCCTTATCTTACCCAGTAGGCTCCTGGACATCCAAGGGGCTCTAGATTTGGCCACCTCACCCTTTTTCTTTGTGGGAGCATGTTTACCCTGAGCCCCTTGAATCTCCCCCTTTGAATGCCTCCCACTGTTCTGACACTGATTTACCTTCAAGTAGCTGTTTTCAGTGCACTTTTGCTTAATCACTCCTCAGTTTAGTAAATTTGGCCTTGCCCCAATTGAGAACTCTAACTCCTGTTCTATCGCTGTCCTTTTCCATAATTATGTTAAAACTGACTGAATTATGATCACTACCACCAAAATGCTCTCCCACTGCCACTTCTTCCACCTGCCCATCTTCATTTCCTAAAACTAAGTCTAAAACTGTGCCCTCTCTTGTTGGACTTGCTCCATACTGGGCAAAAAAGTTCTCCTGAATGCACCTCAAGAATTCTGCTCCCTCAATTCCTTTCACAATAAAACTATCCCAGTTAATATTGGGGTAATTAAAATCCCCTACTATTACTGCCCTATTGTTCTTTCACTTCTCAGAGATTTGCCTACATATCTGTTTTTCTATCTCTCTCTGACTGTTTGGGGGTCTATAATACATTCCTAGCAGTGTGATTGCCCCATTTTTGCTCCTTAGCTCAATTCATATGGCCTCATTTGATGAACCTTCCAACATATCATCCCTCCTTAATAGTTTCCTTTACCAAAATTGTCACTCCCCCTCTTTTCTTATCCCCCTCCCTATCGTGTCTGAAAACCCTGTAAACAGGAATGTTGAGCTGCCATTCCTGTCCTTCCTTAAGCCATGTTTCTGTAATAGCTATGACATCATACTGCCACATGTCTACCTGTGCCCTCAGCTCATCTGCTTTATTTGCTATATTCCCTGTATTGTAATAGATACCCTTGAGCACTGCCAAACTCTTTTTTTTATTTTCTAATCCTCGTTTCCGCTGTCTTCTGGACTCATCCATTAATTTTCTGCCTACCATTTTAATTTCTGATTTTGTCCCAGGTGAGTCTACCCTCAGGTCCCCATTCTCCTGCCAATCTAGTTTAAACCCTCCCCAACAGAGCTATCAAAAGTTTCCACAATGAAATCAGTCCCAGCTCTGTTCAGATGCAACCCGTCCGGCCTGTACAGGTCCCATCTCCCCTAGAGCCGGTCCCAATGTCCCAGGAATCTGAAGCCCTCCCTCCTGCACTATCTTTCGAGCCACGCATTCATCTGTCTTATCCTTCTATTTCTATTGCACGTAGCACTGGGAGTATTCCGGATATTACTACTTTTAAGGTCCTGCTTGCTAATTTCTTACCTAGCTCCCTAAATTCTGACTGCAAGACCACATCCCTCTTTCTACCGATGTCATTGGTTCTGATGTGGACCACGACTCCTGACTGTTCACCCTCGCCCTTCAGGATGCTCTGCAGCCACTCAGTGCCATCCTTGACCCTGGCACTAGGGGGGCAACACACAATCCTGAATTCACATCTGCAGCCTGTCTGTTTCCCTGACTATTGAATCACCTATCACTATGGCTCTTCCAGTCTTCCCTGTATCCCCCTGTGCAGCTGAGCCACCTGTGGTGCCATGGACTTGGCTCTGGCTGCACTCCCCAGGTGAAACATCACTTTTCTCAGTATTCAGAACTGAATACCTGTTGGAAGTTGAGATGCACTCTGGGGTCTCCTGCACTTCCTGCCTGATTCTTTTTGACTGTCTGGTGGTCACCCAATCCCTATCTCCCTGCATACTTTTAAACTGTGGGGTGACTACATCTATAAACATGCTATCCACATTGCTCTCATCCTCATGAATGCACCGCAGTGTTGGCCAGCTGCTGCTCAGGTTCCAAAACCCGGAGCTCAAGCTGCTTCAATTGACAACACTCCCTGCACAAATCGTTCTCCATTGTACGGGAAGCATCCTGGAGCTCCCACATAGCACAGGAGGTGTACTTTTGAGGTTGAAGCAACACTGCCATTCCTTTATTTATTAGTTGACCCTTTGCTACTCCAATAAAAAACCTTACCAATACTACAACAGCTTAGAACTATTAATAAAACCTTACTAGTACTGATAAATCCTACTAAAAATCAATACAGTTCACTAGTTAAAATAAACCTTGCTCAAAAAAAAAGCTACTCACTTGTTCCTAATTATTTAGCTATTTACACACACACCCTAACAGTATTGTACTAACCCAGCTATTTAGAGTTATTCCCTAACAGCAATCACTCACCAACCAATCACCTTGCAGCTTTCCTGTGACTTCACTGCTCACTTTGTTTTCAAACACAGATGCACCTGGACTCCTGTCCGCTGCTCTCTCTAAAGGTAAGTGCTGTAGGCCGCAATCCTCGGGCTGTATTTATTGGCTCGCCGCTCCGTGTTCTTCCCGCAGGTCCGCTCCTCTCCGCTGCTCTCCCGGAAGGTAAGTGCTCTGGGCCGTGATCCTTGGCCTCTATTTATCTGCTCTTCGTTCCGTATTCTTCTCGCAGGTCCGCTTCTCCCTGCTGCTCTCCCGGAAGGTGAAGTTTCTATTATTTAGTAGAATCACATACATTTTATTAATTTGCACCACTTTCCTGTCCTGCCCATTTCATAAGAACATAAGAATTTAAGAAATAGGAATGGGAGTAGGTTATATGGTCCCTCGAGCCTGCAATAAGATCAATAACATCATGACTGATCTGCCTCAACTCCACTTTCCTTCCCTAACCCAAATCCCTTGATTCCTTAGTGTTGTCAATCTCAGTTTTGAATATACTCAATGACCAAGCATCCACAGTCCTCTGGAGTTGAAAATTCCAGAGTTCACAACCCTCTGAGTGAAAAAGTTTCCCCTTATCGCATCCTAAATGGCCGATCCCTTATTCTGAGACTGTGACTCCTCATTCTAGACTCTCCAGCCAGAGGAAACAGTCTCTCAGCTCTATCCTGTCAAGCCCTCTAAGAATTTTAGAAATTTCAATGAGATTTCTGTCATTTTTTTAAACTGCAGAGGATATAAGCACATTCTACTCAATCTCCCCTCAGAGAACAACTCTCTCATCCTAGGGAATGATCCCATAACAGTCATAAAAAGGTGCAAAAATAATTTAGCTTCAATTCTTCACTATAATGAGCAGATAGCAAATATCTGAAAGATGTCACAGTAACTAAAATTCAAATCCACAATTTAAGCAATCAGATTTCCTTGTCTATCAATGCCATACTACTTGTTAAAACTGAGGTGAGAGGAGTGCACTGTTTATTCTAGTCCCACTTCTCCACAGGTCACAACGTGTATTTAAATTTTCCCAATTACTGATACAATCAATCATAGACTCTATTTTTCCCAGAATAAAACACACCAACCAGGTTTTTTTAATAAACAGCAAAATTATCAGTTTATTAGAAAACAAGTCTTAACCAGTAATGAAGTAAAACATAAACACATAGATTGACATATAAAAGTTCCCTTTTTACCTTATCCCCTCACACACATGCACACATACATTCACACATACCAGAAAAATAAAAGGGATTTTTGTTTTAGAACTCAGTTACAAAAAAAAAGACAAAAAAAAACACCTAGACTGAATACTTGCTCATTCATGAAGAAAAACAAGAAGATTTGGAAAGATGTCCTTTGTTTTGGTTTGGCGTCCCAAATGCGTATAGACGGCTGTCACTGGGATCTTCCTAAAACAGTTCTTTCCAGGCGATATTGAAGATCGGTTTGGGTAGGCTTTCCAAGAAATGCAGCAACAATGGTTTCAGATAGACCTTACAGCAGAAATGCGGTAATAGGGGTTTCAGTTCCCACTGAGGGTTTCTTCAAAGACAGGAGGAAAGAGGGGACTACACACTGGATATGCAGGGTTTCTTTCAAAGAGAGAGAAAGAGATGAGCCGTCTTCCAAGCAGTTTGCATACCAACCCACAGTCCAAAGTGAAACCAAAACAATATCACAAGAATCAAGCTGCCTGATGCCTATAAATATTGACCTGTCAATTCTCTGTACATCTTTTCCAAGTCAAAACAACAAGCTCCCTGCTGCTATTTTATCTGAAAACAGGTGCCTTCCAGTAAGGGATTGTTTACATGCCAAATCCAGGAAACCTTCTGGTGACCTCTTTTTAAAAAAACACAAAGTTCAGCATCTCTTCAAGCTTCCAGATGAATCAATGTCCATAATTCAACTATAAGTTCTTAAAAACATATTTTACAAAAAATAGAAGCACTCTCGTAACATATTTAGCACTAGCACACAATCTGTCTTTGCTTTTTTTTCATTATGGTCTTTGCTTCTAAACTTTCTGCTCCCAAGTTCCAAATAAACCTTACTCATTCTTCCTCCTCCTCAATGTGTTGAAATGAAGACTTACCATGCCATCTCTGATTCTAACACACTCTTGTGCAGAACTCCAAAATTGTGGAACCCCTTAGCTGTCTTCCTCCTATAATCTACATGTTTTGAAAATCCACAGTTACCTTGATTTACGTCTTGCAGCCAATGTTGCAACTGGGCCACATGGGGGATGGCTCCTAGATGGTCTTACATAAGATGCAGTTTTTATAGTTAGCTGCTCAGGTTGAGTAAACCTCTCTTGCACCAAATGTGTGAGAGTTTTATAACCATATGACATTTGATATAAATGCACCCTCAAGCAAGTTCTCAATTTTTAACCAATGAATTCCACTGTGCTCTTATCCCAAATGGACATGAACATAGACATTTGAAAAAATTCACTTTTTCCCTTTTCCATAAGTAATTTTTTGAGGGTGAAATGTTTGAATTTTTATTGATGCAACTAAAATTGGGAAAATGGAAAGGATATTCAGTGCTCCTCTATCCCACAGGTTCACTTGCATTAATAAGGGCATCAGAAATGTGAGCAGCTGTTTCTGCATTCCCCTCATCACCTTCCTCCTCCTCAAAATCAGCTGCAGACAGTCTGCACTCTGTGCCTTATTCCTTCTGCAGGCCTAAACCTCGCTGCTGTGCAATGTCATACAGAGTGGAGCACACCATGGCCGTGCTGGACACCTTGGCTGGTGCGTAGTTTAGGCTGCATCCAAATCTGTTTAGGCATCTGAAATGCATCTTCAGCATGCCGATGGCTTGTTCAATCACACATCTGATAGTCATGTGGCTTGCATTTTAGCACTGTTAAACTTAATTGGTTGGTTTCCTGACAAGTGTCATAGCCACGTTTACAGCACAGGAGGACATTTGGCCCATTGTGTCTGCGCTGGCTGACAAGTAGCCATCCAGCCTAATCCCACTTTCCAGCTGTTGGTCCATAGTTTTGTAGGTTATGGCACTTCAAGTGCCTATCCAAATACTTTTTAAATGTTATGAGGTTCTCTGCCTCTACCACCCTTTTAGGCACTGAGTTCCAGATCCCCACCACCCTCTGGATGAAAATATTTCCCATCGAGTCCCCTCTAAATCTGCTACCTGTGTCCCATCTCATAGTCAGAAGCTCTTCACACCATCAGGCAGATTACAGATGCCATATTCCATAGAGCAGGGGATTACATCCACTTTGACACAGATGAGCCAGCACAGGCACAGAGGGCTTTGGCCTTTGCTGACATTAATAGATTCCTTCAAGTTCAGTGATCATTTATTGCACCCACGTAGATACCAAGGCACTGACACACCAGCCTGTCAGATTCCTGATCAGAAAGGGCTATCACTCCTTGAATGTCCAGCTGCTGTGCGACCACAGGAAGCAAATTTTGCATGTCTGCGCCTGGTCCCCAGGCAGCTGTCATGACTCCTTTATCCTGTGAGAGCCCCAGGTGCCGCACCTCTTCAGGCCCACATCCAGAATCCGTGGGTGGCTGCTGAGGGATAAGGGTTATCCCCTGACAGCTCCTGACACCCGTCTGCTGCCCAGGCACGGATGGAGAGAAGTGCCATAACCATAGCAACCTACTAACACAGACCTGCATTGAACAGACTGTTGGCATCTTGAGGATGCACTTACACTTGTCTTGACCAGTCAGGTGGTGCCCTTCAATATGAGCCAGCAAGAGTGTCTTGTATTGTGGTGGTCTGCTGTACCTTGCACAAAATGACAATACAAGGAGGTCTGGAGATGAATAAGGAGGAGGAGGAAATGAACACCACTCCACCTCAGCGCAGGGCTGGGAGGAGGAAGAAGAGGAAGAGGTGGAAGTAGGGTTCACTCAAGAGGCCGGCGACCAGGCAGCAGAGGACACCCGGCAATGCCACCCAGACCTCAGGATGAACTGCAGGCTGGCATGGACGCAAGGGCCATGCTGATCCAGCAGCGTTTCATTGGATCGCCTCCCAACCCTTATGACTAAAGAAATGTGAACTCACCTTCTAGCATGGAGAGCTATCACTCCCCGAAGACCCACATCTGTGAAGACCCATTGCCAGCCAAGACCAGGGAGAATGACGTTTCCACCACCAATACTCTCCAATATCACAAAGCATGGAAATACACCACCTCCCCACCCACCCCACAATACTCCATCCCTCTTTTGAGGTGAAACATCAATAACACACAATCTGATTGATAACAGACAAGTGATATTTCAATGAAAACAAAAGAATATTGAGGTGACCCATTAATCAAAATCAACAGTGTGGCGCCTTTCCTTCTCTACCACTTCTATTGGGTGCTCGCCCTGTGGTAGAGGATGAGTGGAGGCAGCCTGCTCCCTAGTTTCTGCCCGAGGCTGAGATGCCCATGGTTTCTGTCCTCATCTTGGAGGTGCCTGTGGGGACTCCTCCACAGGCTGCCACGCCTGTGGCATTGCAGCAACTACCTCTGTCACAGGACCTTGGCACACAGATGGTTCCTGAGTTGGAGGGGGTGCGGGGCCAAAGCTTGAGACCGATGCACCCAAGAGGTGGCCCCTCTAACCATCTCAGCCAATTCCTGGTGCCCTAGGATGCTGCATGAAGACACTGACTGGGGCGCAGCTGGCATAAACCCCAAGCGTCTCAACGCCGTCAGCAACACTGAGCAGTTTATGCTACAGAAAGTCTCACTCTTTCTGTACATATCAGTGCACAGCTCCTGCACCCACTTAGAGTGGCACTGCATATGGTTCTCCAAGAGGTTGCCCAATCTCTCAATGGAGGAGCTCATGCAATCAAATCCCTGAGTCATGACAGAGCACATGAGCTGCACGGACTCCTCCATTGCTTGCCCATGGTTCTTCGTGGCCTCAGGGAACTCTGACAAACGGGAACTTATCTGCCTCTGATTCTTGAGGAATACCCTCCTTATCTCTGAGACCCGAGGCCCAGCATCTTTTCCCATTAGAGTATTGTTGTGTCTGCCCCCCATCCTCCAAGGGGTCTGCCCACAGCTGACTCTGCCTCACCCTCCTCCTCCTGCTCATGTGTGATGAGGTTCACCCAGTGCTCCCCTTTCTACGCTACTCTGTGGCCCAACCGAGGTGAGTGAGTCTGTGCTGGTGGAAGGTGCTGAGGATGATGTGATGGTGCTGGTTCTGGTGAATCTCCTCCTGCCAAGGAAGGTGCTGCCGATTCTGCTTGTGCACTCTAGTCCCCTCTGCATCTGGATCTATGGGAAACACTAGAAAGTGGAAAAGAGAACTCGTCCTACTCAATAATTGCCCCAGCTGAACCATTCCCTTGGATGATAGCAATCGAAGAGCCACAACCTGCATTGGGCAGGAGTCTCCTCCATGTCCTTCACCTTTAAGATAGAGCAACCGTGACCCTGCTGTTCACGGCCTCCCATCTTGCCACACCACGCCCCCCCACCACCCCACCGACTGACTCATGGGCACGCTGGCGATCTCCAGCATTGCCTCCTCCGTTGGGGTCAGTGTATGGAGGTGAGCCACACCACCACCTGTTCAGGCCGTTTACTGAGCGTTATGGGGTTTCCTCTTGCAGGATGATGGGAGATTGAATCATGAGTAGGTTGCCCGCCCACATCTCTTCCAGCACGACATTCACATGGGTTGATGTGCCCCTCAGTGATGTCCCCTTCTAAATAGCATCCCATATGTGAGGGTGGCTGCCATCTCAGTGATGTGACTGGAAACATGATCTGACAATATTATGGAGAACTATGAACCTCTGTGAGCACAGCTAATATGCATGCTGGTGTTTACAGAGTTGGTGATCTATCGCTTGGATGCCGCTGGCTAATCACCTCACCAGACCTTATCAGGTCATTGAACCTCTTCCTGCACCGGACCCAAATCCTTCTGGTGAGTCCCTGGCTGTTGGCCTCCATGGCCACCTCCAACCATGCCCTCTGGGTCTCGCTGGGTGAATTTCTCCTTCTGGAAACCTGGGAAAGGACATCTCTTTTGTCTGCCACTGCATCCAGGGTGGCTTCAGAAAATTGTGGTGCTGCCTAGACCCTTTTCATTTGAGAATAGTGTCGCATCAACAATACTGACATGGTGAGGTGTCATCACCTGGAAATGTTCCAGGCATTGGGTTCCCGACCCAGAACAAAAATTCAGCCCCATGCCCATGCCTGCGCTGGCCCTCTGAGCTCTCTGCTGCTTCATACCATTAGGCAATGTCAGGCTCTGCCTTGGCTGCTGTTTACCTTTTAAAATCGCCCTCAGTTTCCAAGTCCTGTCTCCAGGCCGTTCTCATTGCCTATAATTGGGCACCGAGCTCACCCCTGGGCCAATTAGACCCTTTTCATTTGAGAATAGTGTCGCATCAACAATACTGACATGGTGAGGTGTCATCACCTGGAAATGTTCCAGGCATTGGGTTCCCGACCCAGAACAAAAATTCAGCCCCATGTCTCTATCTCTGTAATGGCAATTAGATCTAAACTATTTATCTCTATTTGTGCCACTAGTTCCATCTATCTTATTGTGGATGCTTCACACATTCAGATAAAGTGCCTTTAATTTTATTTTTTTACTAGTATTCTTTGCATGGACCTTATTCACTATAACCATTAAACTTTATGTCCCTTCCTGCCCACTCTGCTTGTCTTTACCTACATTCCTACACTGTTCTATTGTCCCGACTTTTCCCTTTGGATTTCTGAATCTACCTACACCTGTCAGTCTAACATTATTATTTATTTGATTCATTAATTAGTTGCTAATTTAGTTAGCTAAAGTAATAGCGAGTTACAGTCTCCTAGCTTGGAGACAAAAGAAGAACACTCACCAGCTACTGGGTATAAAACAAAAGAATAAAAATCAGCACACCTCCTTCCCTCTCTGGGCTGAATTCACACTTGCACTAAATTCCCAATTTAGCACTCAGTCCACAAAGCATTCTGTTCCCAGATCACTCTGTGCTTCCCACTCTGTATGGTACCACTGACAAACATTAAAAAGAAATGACAAGTTAAAGTTAAGTTAAATGCTAAAAGCAAAACTTGACTAGATTTTAGAAAGAGATCGACTGTTAAAATTCCCTCACTCACCAAATTCCCGAGTTAAGTACTTTATCAAAGCAGTACTCCATTGAGCTGGACTTCATGCTACTTACAGTGACTATCCCTTGCCTCTTAAAAACCACTCTTTATGTTTGCAGGTCCAAACAGATTGGGGAGCTTTGACTGCCTCAAGATGAAAGCATCATGGAATCTCCCCAGTAATCTTCCGCACACCTGCAGAAATACCTTTTTCTGTTTGCACATCAAGTGCACATTGATGGAGTGGAAGCCCTTGCAGTTCACAAATACCCTGGTTTATCAGGGGGTGCGTGGATTGCCACGTGTGTGCTGTTGATGATACACTGCGCCTGTAGGAAGAGATGCAAACCCGAGCCCCAGCTCATTCTGACTGGTGTCAAAGCAGGCAAATTCACTTAACTGTTGGCCCTGGCAAGCAACCCATCAGTTACCTATCCAGACCTTGTCATATGCCTTTGTGGGCACCCGACTGGAAGATCTTGGATATTTCTCCTGCATAGCCCTGGAATGATCGGAAGGCAAAATAGTTGAGGGCAATGGTGCCTTGGACAGCCACTGGTAGCTTGTGGCCACCGGGTCCAGCAGAGAGCATATCGTCTTCTAGGAGGTTGCAGATGTCTGCCACCATCTGATGCGATAACCTGTGCTGTCTGAAGCATTGCTGTTTTGACATGTCAAGGATACTCAGCCTCTGCCTGTACACCCTGTGTTATGGGTAGTTCCCTCTGTGAGCTGCACCCCTCTGCTGTTCCCCTCTCTGCTGCCCAGTTGCAGATCTCTCAACAGCAAGCTGCTGCTGCATTTGGTCCCCTCTCTGATGACCAGGTCTTTCAACAGCAGGCTGCTGCTGATGCTGGCCATATTACTCCTCGTCCGAGGCCTAATCTAAGGTAGTCAAGGTGCCACCCATCCTGATGCGATTCAGAAAATTTCCAAAATATAAAAAGTAAACTGCAAGCAAATGTACTGTGGATAAACCCTTCCCACTCATAGGTAAGAAAGCAGCTGTGAGTACTGAATATTTAATGCAGTACTTCCATGAGTTTTCAACAGCCTCCTTAATTGCTGTTGCGTTTTTGCCTTTTTTTTCTCTTTTTTTATTCGGTGGCCTTTATACCCCAGGCCCCTTTTAATTTATGTCAAGGGGGCCTTTATTCTCCAGGCCTCCTTTATAAGCATTTTAAATAAATAACTTTATTAAAAGCAGATAAATAAAGCAAAACTCAAATTAAAATAGCATTCTCCGCATCAAAGATGCACTCCAGCACCTGCAGTACCCAATACTTGTGGAAGGTCTCAAGTGAACCGCTGGACACCGCATACAACTTCTCCAGGGACACCTGGGTGTGAACATAACCTCAGAAGAGGGGCAGGGAATCAAGGCAGATGGACCACCCCGCAGCCCACAGCCTGACCTGTGAATTGCCACCTAGGTCAGGCCCAGGACCAGACCACGAGGAGATCCTCCTCCCGGCCCAACCCCTCCACACCGGGTGCCCAAAGATCAGGAGCATGGGGCTGAAGTGCAACTACAACCTGAGGAGCAGCCCCCTTAAATACTCAAAGAGGGGCTGCGACCTCACACACTCCATCATATATACATAGAACACGGACTTGTCCATGCTGCAGAAATTACAGGCGGCCTGGACAAGTCCATGAACCTACTTAACAGTCTATTGCATGGGACTGCCCTGTGCAGCACCCTCCATTCCAGGTCCCTGATGTAAAGGGGAGGTCTCCCGCATAGACCTCCACTGGGGTTTCCCCTCACCGCCAGATGGCTACATGGACCGCCACGGCATGTCCAGGCGGAGATGAGGGCGAGGAAGTGTACAGGAGCAGCCTGTACAGGAAACCCCTCCATGCCGTGTGGAATGGCACAGAGGGTGCATTTTTGCCTTACTTTCAATGGTGAGTTTCAGGGAGCCCAGGAAATCTGTGGAAGCCAACTTAAACTTAAAGCTGCATTGAAATATCGCTCAGCAATTTATCTTAAGAGGCAATCCACCTGTCCTGAGCCAAAACAAGCTCAAGTTAAACATGGAAGTCAGCAGGTTGGAACATTTTTTATGGATTTAACCCACCATCCCTTAATTGGTCTTCGGCATGACTTCCACCTCCTTGAGGCAGGAAGTCCTGGCTAATGGAGCTGCCGGCCAAGCAGCGGGCCGGCAGCTCTTAGTCCCAGCAGCACCACTGGGAGCGGTGGCCACTGCTGGGACTGCACCCAGCCATTGCAAGTAAGGTGAAGGACGTCCCGGAACACAGGTACGTTTTTAGGGCCTCGCCGGGGACAATTGGCCACGGCTCAGTGAGTCAAGGAGAGTCAGTTAGGGGGGCAGAGGGTGTGTTGTACATTGGGGGTGGTTGGGGCTTCGGGGCAGGCCTCCATGGGGTACAGGATTCCCAATCAGGAGAGCCACCCACCCCCACCACAGTCTGCAAGAAGGCCATCTGGTTTTACCAGGTGGAGTTCTTGAGGCTTTTGCCATATGGCCACTGAGGTAAAATACCCACGGCGGTGAGAGTAGGCCCTTTTTTGCCTGTTAATTGACCACTTAAGGACCTTGATTGGTCTGGGGCGGGCAGGCTGTTTCTCACCGCCGCACCCGGCATAAAATTGCAGCGGGGGCAGGAGGGAGTCAGGAACGCCCACCTCCCACTCCACCTCCTGCTCAATTTTATGCCCCCACCCCCACCACTAACCCCCTTATTTGGGGGCCATAAAATTCTAGCCGTTGTGTCCAATTCATACTGGTGTAGAGCCTCCTAGATGCATTTACACCGTCCTGCCAATTTGAGACCACTTGCTGTAGATTAGGTTTCAGTAAACAGTACCCTGTTTACACTGGTTGAGTGAAATCTGAATGCTGCTGTTGAGACACATCGTGCAGTTCAATTTTAAATGTTTACATAGTGCAGATGGCAGTGTTCATATTCCCTAAACATTGAAATTAATAGAAGTTAGGTTTAAAAAGATTTCAGGAGTTCCAAGGGAATCCTGGATCATTTTTAGGCCTGGTTTGGCACTACACTGGGTTTAGACTTCAAGTGGTATCAAACAGAAGCAGTTTGAGACATCTTTTTTCATGGAGTCTCACTGGGCTTTACTGTGACGTCAAGTTGGCTTTGACCAATTCTAAAATTGCAGTGTAAGTACAACATAACTGATATGAAAAACAAAAAAGAAAACACCATTCATTCCTCTGGTCTATTAAGGGTGCATTTGCACTACTCTAGTGCTGGTGCAAAGCAGTTTCACTTTGCAATGAAGCTGCTGTTATAGTGTGAATGCTGCATGAATTTGGTATCAGGATCTGACCTGACACTGGAACGAAACAAGGTCAGACTTCCTAGAGGACAGTGGATTGTTCAAAATATAATTGGGTGCCATCATGAGAATGTCATAGTGCAAGTTAAATGTTCATGTGAGGCCAGGTAAGAATCCAGAGCCTCAAACAGAGTCAGTTTTGAACTTCACACCTATTTACGCTTCAAGTTCAGCACCATGAGAAGCAGTATTCAACTTGGTTCCAACAGTAAATTTGTTTAGTATGAATACACTTAACTGCCTCCATGATGGCACCTGATTATATTTTGCGTAACCCCACTGTTTATGCTTCAATTCCCTAGGTAAGTAGATTACCTGAAGCATTTATCACACGGCATAGTTATTCTTCCTATCCATTCTTTTCAATAATTTCCATTTGTATTGTTTGATCCTACTTTCTTGGCTTACTTTGAAGTAATAATCTGGGTGCATCTTCTGTATAACATTTTACCCTAGAAGTTCCAATCGCACGTGAAAATGGGCATGCGAGGCAGCGAGGCGGGGTTTCACACAGCATGTGTCTGTTAGCGTTGTCTAAGGCAGCATGTTATAGTCAATGCCTGCTAATTATCATCACTCAGGGGTGCATCCAGCATTATTCTTTGGCTGCATGCCTGTTTGGTGGCCTGGATATCGGACTATTCTGAAGTCAATTAAAGGGAGCCAGCACTTCTTAAAGGAGAGATGTGTGCTGGCTGTAGACACTGGGGAAACACTTCTCAATATAGAAATGGCTGCAGCACGCACTGAGGGCACCAAGTTTCCCTGAAGCTGTCCTGGAGACTCTGGTGCAAGCAGTTTGGGAGATCCTCTTCCCTCCAGGGACAGAAAGTCCTCTAAGCAACAACTCTGTTGCCAGTGGGAAGAGGTGCAGAGAGTGTGAATGCCAGGAACCTAGCTCCAAAACATGGTTGCAATATCAGTGATCCAGAGTTGTCAAGGTAAGAATACCCTTTGCTCACACCTCCACTACTTTCAGCCACACTATTGACAATACTCCCCTACCCCACTTCTCTTCATTCTTCAATCACTGCTCCACAGAGCAGAGCACAGCACACTACAACCATTCTGGTCTCCCTGGCTAGTACATACTGAAGGGTGTCTCCAGATCTGTTTGGCACCTGAAGTGCATCTTCAGCATGCCAGTGGCTTGTTTGATCACACATCTGGTGGTCATATGGCATTCAATGTAATGCTGTTGGGCTTCATTGGCCAGGTTTCTGATGGGTGTTATCAACCAAGTTTGCCTCTTAGGAACAGACCTTTAATTGAGTTTGTAGGTTTGAATACATCAGGGAGCTTGGACTGCCAAAAGATAAACGCATCCTGGCAGCTCCCCAGGAATCTTGTGCACATCTGAAAAAATAGCTTTTTATGTTTGCACATCAACTTCACATTGATGGGGCTGGAATTTGTTCTCCCCCAGGCGTCAGGGTTTGTGGCCAGCTGGGGGTGGGGGGGAGGAGCTGAAGATGCCTCCGGGAGAGGGCTGCCACACACCCTGATGCCGGGAAGGCCTCGTGGCGGCACCCCGCAGCTCGATGACCAGACCCCCATTTGAATATTTAAATAAATTAAAATTAATAAATTAATGATACCTATGCTGCAGCCTGATGTCCCGCTGCAGCATAAGTATCTGGTGGGGAGGGAGGAGGAGGTAGGTCTATCAGTGCAGAAGCAGGGGGAATAAGGTCAAAGTAACATCATTGGTGGGAATGGTTTGAGGTTAAAGTTTATGCAGTTTGGTGGGGGAGGCGGGGAAGGTCATATGGACACGATAAGTGTTTTGTGGGGGGGGAGAGGGAAAATAATTATTGTAATTGTTATTGGGGGGATGGGAGAGGGGCAGAAGAAATATCTTTATTTTTATTTTCTTTATCTTTAAATATTTAAATTTCCCGGTAGGACTGACAACCCTTTAAAAATTGCATCAGCGCCTGTGCACAGGCAGCTGTGCCATTGCCGTAGATGGACAGCAAGCCCTCTCCATGTGATCAGGGGCGACCTGCCGCAGCTAGTTAAATGAGCCGCCGAACGGAAGTTTGCGGCAGCTCCGCGATATGCGACCCGCATGGACGGGCTGCTTGTTTTATCGCCTGGGGTGGGCACAGAAGATTCGGCCCTTGTTTTCCTCTTTTAACAGTTAGAGTCATAGAGTTATACAGCACAGAAACAGGCCCTTCGGCCATCGTGTCTGTGCCGACCATCAAGCACCTAACTATTCTAGTCTCATTTTCCAGCACTTGGCCTGTAGCCTTGTATGCTATGGCATTTCAAGTGCTCATCTAAATACTTCTTAAATGTTGTGAGGGTTCCTGCCTCTACCACCACTTCAGGCAGTGTGTTCCAGATTCCAACCACCCTCTGGGTGACAAAATTTTTCCTCAAGTCCCCTCTAAACCTCCTGCTCCTTAACTTAAATCTATGCCCCCTGGTTATTGACCCCTCCGCTAAGGGAAAAAGTCTCTTTCTATCTAACCTATCAATGCCCCTCATAATTTTGTATACCTCAATCAGGTCCCCCCTCAGCCTTCTCTGCTCTAAGGAAACCAACCCTAGCCTATCCAGTCTCTCTTCATAGCTGAAATGCTCCAGCCCAGGCAACATCCTGGTGAATCTTCTCTGCACCCTCTCCAGTGCAATCACATCCTTCCCATAGTGTGGTGCCCAGAACTGTACACAGTGCTCCAGCTGTGGCCTAACTAGAGTTTTATACAGCTCCATCATAACCTCCCTGCTCTTATATTCTATGCCTCGGCTAATAAAGGCAAGTATCCCATATGCTTTCCTAACCATCTTATCTACCTATGCTGCTGCCTTCAGTGATCTATGGACAAGTACACCAAGGTCCCTCTGACCTTCTGTACTTCCTAGGGTCCTACCAACCATTGTATATTCCCTTGCCTTGTTAGTCCTCCCAAAATGCATCACCTCACACTTCTCAGGATTAAATTCTATTTGCCACAGCTCTGCCTATCTTACCAGCCCATCTATATCGTCCTGTAATCTAAGGCTTTCCTCCTCACTATTTATGACACCACCAATTTTCGTGTCATTTGCGAACTTACTTAGCATACCTCCTATATTCATGTCTAAATCATTAATGTACACTACAAACAGCAAGGGTCCCAGCACCGATCCCTGTGGTACACCACTGGTCACAGGCTTCCACTGGCAAAAACAACCCTCGACCATTACCATCTGTTTCCTGCCATCAACCCAATTTTGGATCCAATTTGCCAAATTGCCCTGGATCCCATGGGCTCTTACCTTCTTACCCATGCGGGACCTTATCAAAAGCCTTACTGAAGTCCATGTAGACTACATCAACTGCTTTACCCTCATCTACACATCTAGTCACCTCCTCAAAAAATTCAATCAAGTTAGTTAGACACGATCTCCCCTGACAAAGCCATGCTGACTATCCTTGATTATTCCCTGCCTCTCCAGCTGGAGATTAATCCTGTCCCTCAGAAATTTTTCCAATAGTTTCCCTACCACTGATGTTAGACTCACTGGCCTGTAATTACCTGGCCTGTCCCTGCTACCCTTCTTGAATAATGGTACCACATTCGCAGTCCTCCAGTCCTCTGGCACCTTTCCCGTGGCCAGAGAGGATCTGAAAATTTGTGTCAGAGCCCCTGCTATCTCCTCCCTTGCCTTACACAACAGCCTGGGATACATCTCATCTGGGCCTGAGGATTTATCCACTTTAAAGCCCGCTAAAACATCTAATACTTCCTCCCTTTCAATGTTAATATGTTCAAGTATATCGCAATCCCCCTCCCTGATCTCTACATCGTCGTTCTCTACCGTGAAAACAGATGAAAAGTAATCATTTAAAATGTCACCTATGTCCTCTGGCTCCACACACAGATTGCCACTTTGGTCCCTAATGGGTCCTACTCCTTCCCTGGTTATCTTCTTGCACTTAATATACTTATAAAACGCCGTGGGATTTTCCTTTATCTTGACCGCCAATGTCTTTTCATGTCCCCTCTTCGCTCTCCTAATTATTTTTTAAGTACTCCCCTACACTTTCTATACTCCTCTAATGCCTCCGCTGTTTTCAGTGCTCCGAATCTGCCATAAGCCTCCTTTTTTTTCCTGATCCAATACTCTATATCCCTTGACATCCAAGGTTCCCTAGACTTGATGGTCCTACCCTTCACCTTAATGGCTACATGTTGGCTCTGAATCCTCACTATTTCCTCTTTGAATGACTCTCACTGGCCTGATGTAGACTTTCCTACAAGTAGCTGCTTCCAGTCCACTTTGGCCAGATCCTGTTTTATCAAATTGAAATCGGCCTTCCTCCAATTCAGTATCTTTATTTCTGGCCCGTCTTTGTCCTTTTCCATAACTACCTTAAATCTTCTTCTTCTTCTTCTTCTTCTTTGGCCTCCTTGTCTCGAGAGACAATGGGTAAGCGCTCACAGAGTTATATTCACTATCCCCGAAATGCTCCCCCACTGATACTTCAACCACTTGTCAGCTTCATTCCCTAGGATTAGGTCCAGTACTGCCCCTTCTCTTGTAGGACTTTCTACATACTGGCTCAAAAAGCTCTCCTGTATGCATTTTAAGAATTCCTCCCCCTTTAAGCCTTTTGCACTGAGACTATCCCAGTTGATATTAGGTCATAGAGTCATAGAGAGATACAGCACTGAAACAGGCCCTTCAGCTCACCGGGTCCGCGCCGACCATCAACCACCCATTTATGCTAATCCTACATTAATCCCATTTTCTCTCTCACATTCCCACCTTCCCTCAATTCTCCTACCACCTACCTACACTAGGGACAATTGTTACAATGGCCAATTTACCCATCAGGTAAGTTGAAATCCCCTACTATTATTACCCTATTATCTTTACACCTCTCTGAGATTTGCCTACATATCTGTTCCTCTGTCTCTCCCTGTTTGGAGGCCTGTAGTACTCTCCCAGCCAAGTGATTGCCCCCCTTTTGTTCTTAAGTTCTACCCATATGGCCTCATTTGAGGAACCTTCTAAGATATCATCCCTCCTTACTGCAGTAATTGACTCCTTGATCAACAGTGCAATACCACCTCCTCTTTTATCCCTCCCCTATCACGTCTGAAGATTCTATATCCTGGAATATTGAGTTGACAGTCCTGCCCCTCCCTCAGCCATGTCTCTGTGATAGCAATAATATCATAATCCCATGTGCTAATCAATGCCCTCAATTCTTCTGCCTTATTAGTAAGACTCCTTGCATAAAAGTATATGCAATCCAGCCTTGTATTTTTCACTTGTGCCTTAACAGGTCTATATTTGCTCTGCCTTCCAGACTGACTCAGTTTCTCTTCTATATTTGACTGTGCCTCACCCCCTACTGTACCTCCACTCTGTATCCCATCCCCCTGCCAAATTAGTTTAAAACCCCCACCCTCCCACAACAGCACTAGCAAAGCTCCCAGTAAGGACGTTGATCCCGTTCCGGTTCAGGTGCAATCCGTCCAACTTGTACAGGTCCCACCTTTGCCAGAAACAGACTCAGTGACCCAGGAACCTAAAGCCCTCCCTCCTGCACCATCTCTTCAGCCACGCATTCATCTGCTCTATCCTTCTATTCCTATACACGCTAGCACGTGGCACAGGGAATAATCCAGAGATTACAACCTTTGAGGTCTTGCTTTTTAATCTGCTACTTAGCTCCCTAACTTCTTGTTGCAGGACCTCATCTCTCTTTCTACCCATGTTGTTGGTACCAATGTGTATCACGACCTCTGACTGCTCACCCTCCCGCTTCAGAATGTCCCGCAGCCGTTCCGTGACATCCTTGACTTGAGCACCAGGGAGGCAACATACCATCCTGGAGTCTTGTTTGCTGCCACAGAAATGCCTATCTGCACCCCTTATGATAGAATCCCCTATCACTATAGTTCTTCCACCCCTTTTCCTCCCCTGCTGTGCAGCAGAGCCCTCCGTGGTGCCACGAACTTGGCTGTTGCTGCTTTCCCCTGGGAGGTCATCCCCCCCAACAGTATCCAAAGTGGTATAACTGTTTGAGAGGGGGATGGCCACAGGTGAATCCTGCACTACCTGCTTACGCCTACTACTCCGCCTGGTGGTCACCCATCCCTTTTCTGCCTGTGCAGCCATTACCTGCGGTGTGACCACCTCGCTAAATGTGCTATCCACGATGTTCTCAGCATCGTGGATGCTCCACAGTGAATCCACCCGCAACTCCAGCTTCGTAATGCGAGTAGCCAGTAGCTGCAGATGGATACACTTCCTGCACACATGGTCGTCAGGGACACTGGAAGCATCCCTGATTTCCCACGTAACTGTTGTTGCGACTGACCGCTCCAGTCAAAGTCCCTAATCAAAATATACGACTCTGATTGTGGTGGGAGAAACGCACTGTTAATTCAATCCCGTCACTCCACAGATTGCCTCACATTTCATTTAAAACTTTCCAAATTAAGGAAAGACCCAGCCAAATTATACTCTCTATTAACCGCCGAATGAGGCTAACCAAACCAGGTGTCTTTAAATCAACAAACTCTTTAATTGGAAGAACTAAATTCTTGAACGCTAAAAGTCCAATGTTGCTTGAAGTCCTCAAAGAATGTTGCTTGAAGTCCTCACAGTCTTCTGATGTGGAAAAAAAGGTTCTTCCACAGTAGAACAGTCTGTAGTCTAACTCCAGCTGTAGGTGATGCTTCCTTTCTCCACCGAATTTCAACAATTAACGACTTGCAAACACTTTCAATAGAATAAAGCTGACTTTAGAGTTTTTGAGGGATAAAATATTGTCACAGTCGAACTTCCCTTCCTTCAGTTCAAATTACCAGAGATCTCTGTTTTTAGCTTGACTTTTTTAGAATTTTGACAGACAAAAATCCTATTCCTTCAGTTTAAATGGCTGAGAGCTCTTTTTCAGATGCTAAACACTACAGCTGTCTGTCTGTGTGTCCTCTGTGTCTGTGTTCTGTTAGAACAAACTGTCTTCAACTAAAAAGCCAGTTCAAAAATTGAATTGTAACAAATGTATCGCTTGATACTCACTCCCAGTGGCTGTATCTATGGCAACGAGAATGCATCCTTTGAATTGCAGTCTCCAAATGGTTGTTTCTAAGGCAACGAAAATGCACCTTCCTATAATTCCTGAGGCTTGCTGGTTCTTAAAGCGATACTGATCCTTTGTAAGCCTTAAAGACAAACAGCATATTCCCAGAAAAAAAAACTACTTGACCATGACACCGCCACCCCTAGTGGAATGAAATGCCATTCCTGAAATGCGTTTCATTACAATGGGTAAAAAAAAATACAAAATGAAAAAATGGTAACTTTTTTTTTCTTTCACGCATTTACAGATGTACACATTTCTAAAAAACTGTTTAGACTACAACAACAAGTTCCACCAGAACATTTGGCTTTAAATTTTCCAAAGGTTGTTCCAATTAACCCATTTCAAATTTACAAGCATAGTCTTCCAATTATTTCGTGTTTTCCTTCCAAGTGTCCCTGTTGTCCATTACCTCAGCCAGGTGAGCTGCACAGCTAGGAGCACTGACACTACTGGTTTCACTATTCTCTGAGAAGTTTCTCGAGTACCTCTTAACCTATGTGGCATCACTTGACACTAGAAAACCCTGTCCGGGGTAACAGTGGCTGATTTTTTTCTTACCCTGGGGTGTCAAAAGAATTTGACAGTATCCTTCCAACACATCTGTCTTTTTAAGACACATTGTATTGCCCACTCTGTCCATACAGTCCTTTAATTGTGAATTTGGGTAGGAGTCTGCCTTCTTTACCCCAGTGACCTTTCTAGAGTCTATGCAAGTTTGAGCTGTCCCACCAGGCTTAGTCATCAAGACCATCTGTGAATTCCAGCTGTCTTGACTAGGTTCATCTAAGCTGCCCTTCAGCATGCATTGTACCTCTGCTTCCACTTGGGCCTGTCTGGCTGGACCTAAACAACAAGGATGTTGTTTTAAAGGAATGGCTCCCCCTATACCCACATCATGTGTGGCTAAGGTTGTACATCCTGGCTTATCCCTACAAACTTTTTGAAACATTGTGAAAACCCTGGTTAGGACTTCACGCTGTTTAGCCTCTAAGTGTAAAAGCCTATGGTTTAATTTTCCTAGCCATTCTGCATTTGCTGATTGGATAGTTAGAGGTTCAATCTGAGAATTTCCTAGGCCTACTTCTGCCTCATCCTCATTATCCTTTTCCTTCTCCACAGTCCCGATTCCCTGACATACTTGTACTGACTTATCCTCCTCCCTGCGGTAATAAGGTTTGAGCATATTAATGTGACACAACTGGTTCTTCTTCCAGCCATCAGAGGTGTCAATCAAGTAATCTACCTTACCCACTCTTTTGATCACTCTATATGGGCCACTGAAACGTGCTTTCACTGGTTCTCCCTGTGATGGTAACAACATTAATACTTCATCCCCTGGTTTTATGGTAGGTTGTGGTTTTCCCACTGTTTGACAGGTGTGGCATGCCCTACAAAATTCTCTCACATTCTTTCTCAGACCTGGCCAGTAATAATGTTTTCTTATGTGTGATTTGGTCTTCCGAATTCCCCTATGTCCTGAAAAGGGAATGTTATGTGCTAACCTTAATAATCCTTGTCGATATTTGGGTGGTTCCATTATCTGTTCAACAACTGTCCAGTCTCCGTCGGCAGGTCTATGAGGTGGTCTCCATTTCCTCCTCAAAACCCTGTTTGCCATATAATATCCTTCCAGAACTCCTTTCACCTCAGCTTCTGACAGAGCCTTCTGTGCTATTTGGTAGATCTCTGGATCAGCTTGCTGTGCTGCAATGATAAACGGTCTGCTAAACATCTCACTTGGATTATCTAAATCCCCAAATAAGGTTTCAGATGTCTGGCTATCTATTTATGGTGCCCCTTTTACGTCCGACAATGGATCCTGTTTAGCCATTGCTTGGGTAACTACACGCACAGGAAGTATTTCCGGAACTTGTTCCTTTAATTGCTCTGTTTCCTTAATTTCACTTGGTTCCTCTGTAACTATAGGAGAAACTGAAACTTTTGATCCAGCCAAATCGTTTCCTAGGAGTAGATCAATTCCCTGTACTGGTAAACTATGGACAACACCTACAGTTACTATCCCAGATATTAAGTCACTCTCTAGGCATACTTTATACAAAGGTATGGGTATATACACTCCGCCAATTCCATTAACTAAAGCTTTAGCATTCAAGGCGCTCTCTGGTGGAAACCTCATATCTTTCACCAGCAAGAGAGTTTGGGTTGCTCCTGTGTCCCTGAGTATAATGATAGGTTTTCCTGCCTCACTTACAAGATACGGAGTTACTCTCCCCTTTGACAAAAATTCATTAGAACACTCAGGTATTTTATTCTTAACTCTACACTCCTCTTAGTTTTAGTATCTGGTTTCACATTCACAGCTGTCGTTAAAGCTATAGCCTGGTCTGCTATACTCTCAGTCAGAGTCTTTTCCTCTGCACTAACTTTGCGAACCCCAACGCGAGAGAGAGAGAGATGGAGAGAGATGCTCCAGCAAATCAATCCCTAATCTTGCTGAAAGAGAGCGAGAAATCCTATGGGTTTACTTCGAAATTTCCAGCACTCTGAACAAAGATGACCCATACTGTTGCAATGATAACACTTTGGCTTGTGAACCTCAATTCTACCCTCAGCACCTTTCTTTCTGAACTGAGGAGGTGATCCTGGGGCATTCCCAGCTGTTCCTTCTTGTCCCTTGCAATTGCCTTCCTTTCACTCTCCCACTTTCTATCCTTCTCGGGTTTATGGGGGTGATGGACAAAATAGGTGGGCTTACTCACAAGCTGAAAATCATCAGCAATCTCTGCTGCTTGCCGAGCTTTCAAAACTTTCAGGTTATCTATATGAGTTCTCACTACTGAAGGAATAGAGTTTTTAAACTCTTCTAAGAGAATCAATTCTCGAAGATTCCCATATGTGGTTTCTATCTTTAATGCCCATATCCAACGGTCAAAATTCATTTGCTTCACCCTCTCAAATTCTAAATACGTCTGCCCAGTCAATCTCCATAAGTTCCTAAACTTCTGACGGTAAGCTTCAGGGACTAACCCATATGCAGAGAGAATAGCCTTTTTTGCCATCTCAGAATCTGCAGAAGCCTCTTCAGAAAGCATGGCATAAGCTTCATGAGCTCTGCCTACCAGCCTGCCCTGCATGAGCAATGTCCAGCTTTCTTTCGGCCATTTCATCTATTTGGCTATTTTTTCAAAAAATATTAAAAATGCCTTTATGTCCTTTTCCTCGAATTTAGGAAGAGCCTGTATAAATTTAAACAACTTCTCGCTGGGTCCTGATGTAAATTCAGATTCTTCCTGACCCAAATTTTCCCTGGATTTAAGACTACCCCTTTATCTTCGTTCCATCTCTTTTAACTTAAGTTCCCTCGCTTCTCTTTCATTTTCTCTCTGAAATGCTCTCCCTTTCCTCCAATTCAAGTTTTCTTATTGCTATTGCTTTTTCTTTTTCCCTTTCCTATTTTTCCAATTCATGTTTTCTTAATTCTTTTTCTGCCTCAAGTTTTTTTGTTTCTAACTGAATCCTAGCCAATACCACTGCATCACTCTCGGACCTACTACCTTCTTGTTCCTCGTATTGCCCTTCATCTGTATTATCATTATCATCTTCTTCTACCAATTCCAGATGTTCGGCTATTATGTCAATTATCTCTGCTATTTTTGCACCTAATTTCAATTCCTACCCCAATTTCGCTGCCAATTCTTTTAGTTTGTTCTTAGTTAAAGCTATCCGGACACTTAGGGAAACGTTCTGCTTTCCCAAAAACTCTGCTACAACCACTAATGCCATAACAATGGTATAGACTGTACCTTATTATATAAGAGACCTGGTTCTTTTAATTTATTTGTAATTGGTGTCAGATTTAGATCCCAACAATCAAATTTCCAATTGATAAGATTCCAGACACGAGAGTAATTAATCTGATGCCAGACGCAAGACCCCAATTTAAATATGTTATCCCAGAGATGGATAATTACTATGATTCCAAATGTGAGCCCTCCAGATTAGTCTGATTCTGATCCCAGACACGAGACACTGAATTAAATATGATTCAACTGCGAGTGAGCCCCCAATTAAGATATGATTCAAATCCAGAAACCCAATTAATATGTGATTCAAATCTTGAGCGAGCCCCCAATTAATATGTTATTCAAATCCCAGACAAGCCCCAATAAATACGTTATGACCGACTGCTCCAGTCAAAGCCCCCAATCAAAATATAAGGTTCTGATTGTGGTGGGAGAAACGCACTGTTAATACAATCTCGTCGCTCCACAGATTGCCTAACATATCATTTAAAACTTTCCAAAGTATAGAAAGGCCCAGCAAAATCATACCATCTATTAACCCCCGAATGAGGCTAACCAAACCAAATGTCAACAAATTAACTCTTTAATTAGAAGAACTAAATTCTTAAACACTTCTTTGGCCTCCTTGTCTCGAGAGACAATGGGTAAGCGCCTGGAGGTGGTCAGTGGTTTGTGGAGCAGCGCCTGGAGTGGCTCTTAAGGCCAATTCTAGAGTTACAGACTCTTCCACAGGTGCTGCAGATACAATTAGTTGACGGGGCTGTTACACAGTGGCTCTCCCCTTGCGCTTCTGTCTTTTTTCCTACCAACTGCTAAGTCTCTTCGACTCGCCACACTTTAGCCCCACCTTTATGGCTGCCTGCCAGTTCTGGCGATCACTGGCAACTGACTTCCACGACTTGTGATCAATGTCACAGGACTTCATGTCGCGTTTGCAGACGTCTTTAAAGCGGAGACATGAACGGCCGGTGGGTCTGATACCAGTGATGAGCTCGCTGTACAATGTGTCCTTGGGGATCCTGCTGTCTTCCATGTGGCTCACATGGCCAAGCCATGTCAAGCGCCGCTGGCTCAGTAGGATGTATATGCTGGCGATGTTGGCCGCCTCGAGGACTTCTGTGTTGGAGATATGATCCTGCCACCTGATGCCAAGGATTCTCCTTAGACGCTATGAAGATATAAACAGCATTTAAAATAGAAAAAATTAGAGTCCTTGCAAATTTACAGTCCAATGTCACTTGTCGTCCTCACAGAATGTTGCTTGAAGTCCTCACAGTCGTCCAATGCGGAAAAAAAGGTTCTTCCACAGTAGAACAGTCCATAGTTTAACTCCAGCTGTAGGTAATTCTTTCCTTCTCCAGCAAATTTCAACAATTAATGACTTGCAAACACTTTCAATAGAATCAAGCTGACTTTAGGGCTTTTGAGGGACAAACAATTGTCACAGTCGAACTTCCCTTCCTTCAGTTCAAATTACCAGAGATCTCTGTTTTTGGCTTGACATTTTTAGAATTTTGACAGATAATAATTAAACAGACAAAAATCCTATTCCTTCAGTTTAAATGACTGAGAGCTCTTTTTCAGGTGCTAAACACTACAGCTGTCTGTCTGTGTGTCCTCTGTGTCTATGTTCTGTTCAAACAAACTGTCTTCAACTAAAAAGCCAGTTCAAAAATTGAATTGTAACAAATGTATCGCTTGATACTCACTCCCAGTGGCTGTATCTATGGTAACGAGAATGCACCCTTTGAATCACAGTCTCCAAATGGTTGTTTCTAAGGCAACAAAAATCAAAAATGCACCTTCCTATAACTCTTGAGGCTTGCTGGTTCTTAAAGCAATACTGATCCTTTGAAAGCCTTTAAGGCAAACTGCATATTCCTGGAAAAAAAACCTACTTGACCTTGATGCTGTACATGTGCCAACATCACAGGTTTCTGTCTGATTTACTCCTCAAAAATGGTGAGCACTGATGGCCTCGCCATTATTTCTACCGCAAAATCATGGTTAGATAGAAGGTGGCAGATAATGTAGAATAGTTAGAATACATATCAATGCTGTACAGCTCTGACACAAAACCTCAAAACCAGGTATGCTGAGTTAGAAAACAATGTTTGTTTAACTCACTAATATCAGGTTTCACTGAAATCATCGCAGGAGTCAATGGGCTAGATTAAAGTTTAAGTGAAAGTAACATGAAACCGTACAAAGCTACCAAGATTACACTAGCTGAATGCTTTCCCTCTCATCACTAAATCCTAACATTTTTCTGCTGTAGAATTAGATTGATAGATGTAATTAGCAAGGCCTTCGGCACACACTGGTTCTGTGGATTGTTTGTTGTATTTTTGTTAACCTCCAAGGTTTTTAAAAATCTTTAGAAACCTAAGTGAGGGGCTAAAGCCCATAGTGCAGCATATCTCCAAGGTTGAAAGAAGCAGAGGAACAGACAAATCAGAAAATACTCATTAGTTGATGACAAGCTTAACTTTTATAAGACTGAAGATTGTCTTAAATAGGGAAGCCTGAAGGACATAAAAAGGTTTCAGTTTCAAGAACCCGGAAAAGAATGAGTTGGAAAAGTAGACAGTGGAATGATTCTTGGATTTCAAGTGAATAAAGTTATATGCAGGAAGAAGAGAAAGTAGGATGGCAAAATTAGAGCATAGCAGTAACATGAGGGGCATGTTCAGAGAGGTAAGGACCACATTTATTTAAAATAGAAACAAAATACATTGTAATATATCTCCTACTTTGAAATGTAGTCAGATGTATGTAAAGTCAAGATAACGTTTACTGGACTGCAATTTTTACTAGGAGGCCTGCGTGAGAAATGGCAGTTCATTTCCCATCAGGCCAACTAAATATGGCCTGGAAAGGTAATTTTCAAATTTTTGTCTTTTTATCCCTGTGGGCCCAGGAGGAGCAGGAGTGCAATCCCAATCAGTATCTCCAAAAACGGGTTATCTGGTCATTTATTTCACTGCTGTTTGTGGGATTAGTTGCTGTGCCTGCCTGCAAAACAATTGTGATTACACTTTCAGGATGCATCACAGTTAAGCCTGTTCTAGGAACATAGAAACAGGAGTGGGCTATTCAGCCCCTCAAGCCTGTTCCGTCATTCAGTTAGATCATGGTTGATCTTTATCTTAACTCAGTTTAACCGCTTAGTTCCATATCCCTTAATACCCTTACCTAACAAAAGTCTAGCAATTTCAGTTTTGAAATTTTCAATTGACACATCCTCAGCAGCTTTTTGGGGGCACGAGTTCCAGATTTACACTACACTTTGTGTAAAGGAATGTGTGTTGAATCAACCCTGAGCATCCTAGCTTTAATTTTAAAGTTATGTCCCCTTGTCCTGGACTCTTTCACCAGAGGAAATAGTTTTTCTTTATTTACCCAATCAAATCATCTAATCATTTTAAAGATCTCAATTTGATCATCCGTTAATCTTCAGTCCTTAGGGAATACATGCCCAGTTTATAAACCTGTCCTCATAATTTAATCCCTTTAGCCCTGGTATCATTCTGGTGAATCTGTGCTACACCCGCTCCAAGGCCAATATATCCTTCCCTGTGGAGTTCAGCACAAACCGCAATACAGTATTGAAATACCTCACTTAATGCAGTTTCACACAACGTGTTTTCACTATAACACATTTTGCTATTAGGGAACACTTTTTGCACAATACAGAACGCACTTGCTATAACGCAGTTCTGAGCGATCGAACAATGATGCACTACAGTACATGTACTTTGCTGTGTGGCTGATGTTAAAGCCCCGCCTACAGTGGAATGATCTGATTGAAATTCTAGGCAGGTGATTTGCCCATTATTGGCCAGTTGTGAAGGTCATCACTGGAGAAAGCTCCTAGAACTTTAGATCGGCAGTCCGATCATCCTTTATTGTAATTGAACTGAGGATCAGGTGAATCCTGCTCACTCAACACGTTTTAGCTTAACACAGCACTTGTAAAGACTACGTTAAATGAGGAATTTCTGCACTCCACAAAAGCAAAATGCCGTGGATGCTGGAAATCTGACATAAAAACAGAAAGTGCTGAAAGTACTCAGAAGGTGAGGATCTACAGAGACAGGAACAAAGTTAATGTTTCAGATCAATGATCTTTCATTAGAACTGGAAAAAGTTAGAGATGTAACAGATTTTAAGCAAGTGGAGAATCATAGTAAGGGAAGGGGAGGAAAGAACAAAAGAGAAGGTCTTTGATAGGGTGGAGTGCGGGAGAGATTAAATGCCAGAAAAGATGATGGTGCAAGGCAAAAGGAGATAATAATGGGACAAGTAAAGAAACAAAAGCTGGGTCTGGAGGAGGTGTAAATGACAATAGCAGAATCATCACCAACAGCT
Organism: Heterodontus francisci; assembly: GCF_036365525.1. Lineage (NCBI taxonomy): Eukaryota > Metazoa > Chordata > Chondrichthyes > Heterodontiformes > Heterodontidae > Heterodontus > Heterodontus francisci. The sequence continues at coordinate 81,562,858 of NC_090378.1, read as the reverse complement.
GCTGTCTGAATAAATGTTGAACTCGATGTTGAGTCTGGAAGGCTGTAAACTGCCTAATTGAAAGATGAGGTGTGTTCCTTGCATTTCTGTTGAACTTCATTTGAGTAATGTAGGAAGCACAGGGAGGTCAGAGAGGCAGTGGGGTGGGGAATTAAAATGACAATGAAAGCTCAGGTTCTCGCACCCAATCTGCATTCGGTCTCCCCAATGTAGAGGAGAGCACATCATGAACAGCGAATACAGCATACTAAATTGAAAATTGTACAAGTATAGCAAAGTATTGGGGGCTCTGAATGGTGTGAAAGGAGGCAGTGAGAATTTCCTGTGCTAGCATGGGAAGGTGCTGTGTGAAGGGGAGGAGGTGTTGGGGGTGGTTGAAGAGTGGACTAGCATCACAGAATCACAGAATAATACAGTGCAGAAGAGGCCCTTCGGCCCATCGAGTCTGCACCGATGCATTAATCCCATTTGCCAGTACTTGGCCCATAGCCTTGAATGTTATGACGTGCCAAGTGCTCATCCAGGTACTTTTTAAATGATGTGAGGCAACCTGCCTCTACCACCCTCCCAGGCAGGGCATTCCAGACCGTCACCACCCTCTGGGTAAAAAGGTTCTTCCTCAAGTCCCCCTTAAACCTCCCGCCCCTCACCTTAAACTTGTGACCCCTCGTAACTGACCCTTCAACTAAGGGGAACAGCTTCTCCCTATCCACTCTGTCCATGCCCCTCATAATCTTGTACACCTCGATAAGGTCACCCCTCAGTCTTCTCTGCTCCAGTGAAAACAACCCAAGCCTATCCAACCTCTCTTCATAGCTTAAATGTTCCATCCCAGGCAACATCCTGGTGAATCGCCTCTGCACCCCCTCCAATGCAATCACATCCTTCCTATAATGTGGCGACCAGAATTGCACACAGTACTACAGCTGTGGCCTTACCAAAGTTCTGTACAACTCCAACATGACCTCCCTGCTTTTGTAATCTATGCCTCGATTGATAAAGGCAATTGTCCCATATGCGTTTTTCACCACCCTATTAACCTGCCCTTCTGCCTTCAGAGATCTATGGACAAACACGCCAAGGTCCCTTTGTTCCTCTGAACTTCCCAGTGTCAGGCCATTCATTGAATACTTCCGTGTCACATTACTCCTTCCAAAGTGTATCTCCTCACACTTTACAGCGTTAAATTCCATCTGCCACTTTTCTGCCAATTTGACCATCCCATCTATATCTTCCTGTAACCCAAGACACTCAACCTCACTGTTAACCACTCGGCCAATCTTTGTGTCATCCGCGAACTTACTGATCCTACCCCCCACATAGTCATCTATGTTGTTTATATAAATGACAAACAATAGGAGACCCAGCACAGATCCCTGTGGTACGCCACTGGACACTGGCTTCCAGTCACTAAAACAGCCGTCTGTCATCACTCTCTGTCTCCTACAGCTAAGCCAATTTTGAATCCACCTTATCAAGTTACCTTGTATCCCATGTGCATTTGCTTTCTTGATAAGTCTCCCATGTGGGACCTTGTCAAAGGCTTTGCTGAAATCCATGTAAACTACATCAACTGCACTACCCTCATCTACACACCTGGTCACATGCTCAAAAAATTCAATCGAATTTGTTAGGCATGACCTCCCTCTGACAAAGCCATGCTGACTATTCCTAATCAAATTTTGCCTCTCCAAGTGGTGATAGATTCTCTCCTTCAGAATTTTCTCCAATAGTTTCCCTACCACTGACGTGAGACTCACTGGTCTGTAGTTCCCTGGCTTATCTCTACAACCTTTCTTAAATAGTGGGACCACATTAGCTGTTCTCCAGTCCTCTGGCACCTCTCCCGTGGCCAGAGAGGAACTAAAAGTTAGGATCAGAGCCCCTGCAATCTCCACCCTCGCCTCCCACAGCATCCTGGGACACAAATCGTCAGGACCTGGAGATTTGTCCACTTTTAAGCCTTCCAAAACCTCCAATACCTTGTCACTCCCTATGACAATTTGCTCAAGAACCTCACAGTCTCTCTCTCTAAGTTCCATAGCTACATCCTCTTTCTTTTCAGTGAAGACAGATGTGAAGTATTCGTTCAACAACCTACCAATGTCCTCTGGCTCCACCCACAAATTTCCCCCTTGGTCCCTAATGGGTCCTACTCTTTCCCTGGTTATCCTCTTCCCATTCATATACTTATAGAATATCTTGGGATTTTCCCTACTTTTACCAGCCAGAGCTTTCTCATATCCTCTCTTTGCTCTCCTAATTGCTTTCTTAAGCTCCATCCTACACTTTCTGTACTCCACTAATGCTTCCATTGATTTGCTCTCCTTGTATTTGCTAAAAGCCTCTCTTTTCCTTCTCATCATACCCTGAATGTTTCTGGTCATCCATGGTTCTCTGGGCTTGTTGCTCCTACCTATTACCCTAGAGGGAACATGTTGGGCCTGTACCCTCCCCATTTCCTTTTTGAATGCCCTCCACTGCTCTTCTGTAGATTTCCCGACAAGTAACTCTTTCCAGTCTACCTTGGCCAGATCCTGCCTTATTTTACTAAAATTCGCTCTCCCCCAATCCAAAACCTTTTTTTGCAACTTGTCTATTTCTTTCTCCATAACAAGATTAAATTGTACCATGTTGTGGTCGCTATCACCAAAATGCTCCCCCACCAACACATCAACCACCTATCCGGCTTCATTCCCCAGAATTAGGTCCAGCACTGCACCCTCCCTTGTTGGATCCTCTACACATTGAGCTAAAAAGTTCTCCTATATACATTTTAAGAACTCCACTCCATCTAAGCCCTTAACACGATGACTATCCCAATTAATGTTGGGAAAGTTGAAATCACCTAATATAATTACCCTATTATTTTTACACACCTCTGCAAATTGCGCACATATTTGCTCCTCAATTTCCCGCTGACTATCTGGGGGTCTATAATAAACACCTAGCAATGTGGCTGTCCTTTTTTTATTCCTAAACTCTACCCATAAAGCTTCATTTGATGCCCCCTCCAAGATATCATCTCTCCTTACTGCAGTAACTGACTCCTTAACTAATATTGCAATGCCCCCTCCTCTTTTACCCCCTCCTCTGTCTCGCCTGAAGATTCTATATCCCGGGATATTGAGCTGCCAATCCTGCCCCTCCCTCAACCATGTCTCCGTGATGGCTACTATATCACAATTCCACGTGTCAATCATTGCTCTTAACTCATCCGTTTTACCTGCAATACTCCTGGCATTAAAGTAGAGGCCTTCCATCCTGGTCTTACTCCCTTGAAACTTACTTCCGCTGTATTCCCTCTGACTTGTTCGCTTTCCTGTGTTTAGCTGTGCCCCTATTCTGCTGGAAGTCTGCATCCCCTCCCCCTGCCAAATTAGTTTAAACTCCTCCCAACAGCGCTAGCAAACCCACCAGCAAGGATGTTAGTCCCCCTCTGGTTCTGATGTAGACCGTCCCGCTTGTATAGGTCCCACCTTCCCCAGAAGTGGTCCAGGAATCTAAAACCCTCCCTCCTGCCCCAACTCTTAAGCCACGCATTCATCTGTGCTATTCTTCTATTTCTATATTCGCTAGCACGTGGCACTGGGAGTAATCCAGAGATTACAACCCGAGAGGTCCTGCTTTTTAGTTTACTGCCTAACTCCCTGAATTCTTGATGCAAGATCTCATCCCTCTTTCTACCTATGTCATTGGTACCAACATGTACCATGACCTCTGCCTTATCACCCTCCCATTTCAGGATGCCCTGCAGCCGTTCAGTGACATCCCGGACCCTGGCACCAGGGAGGCAACACACCATCCTAGAGTCACATTGACGGCCACAGTAGCACCTATCTGTTCCCCTGACTATAGAATCCCCTATTACTATTGCTCTTCCTCTCTTTCCCCCTTCCTGTGCAGACAGGCTGCTTGCGGTGCCAGAAGTTTGGCTCTGTCCACACTCCCTGAAGGAACCAGCCTCATCAGCCTCCAAAATGGAATACCGATTTGCATGTTGGGGTTTTCTTCAAAATGCAGAAAGGGAGGGGAAGATGAGTTTGGTGGTGACATCATGGAGGCAGGATGTCCCACCTCCAAGAACTGTTGTCCATTCAGAAGGCCAGCAGCACTTCAGTCCCAGCTGCGCAACAGGAGCAGTGGTCACTGCTAGGACTGCACCCAGTGAGAGGAGCTATGATGGACGCCAGCCTTGGGAAAGCTAAGTGAGGTCAGGCCTCGCCCGGCACAAACAGCCAGACCCCGACTGATGGGGGTGTGGGGGGAGGTGGTTTGAACAAAATGGCAGGGAGCTTTCAGTGGGAGTGGCCCATGCTGGTGGGAGTACCCTCTGGAATACAGGGTGCCCGATCATGAGGACCCCCTCCAGCCTGCATGGAGGCCACCTAGTATTACTGGGTGGCCTCCTCAGGTGCTGAAGTGCCCATCCACCACTGGTAAAGGGCAGGCAGGCCACCTGCCACCTCCGCTGCTGCTGGTCAGGTAGCAGTGGGGATGATTAGGCAATGGGCATGTCACCCCCACCATCCTACACAATTTTACACTCCCCCTGCCTCCTAGCCCATTCTTGGGGTAGGGGGAGGGGCATAAAATACGAGCCAGAGTGTGGGGCGTGTCATCTGATAGTGTTATGCCACTCACCTGCCATGCCCTCCTGAGATCCGAGATCCTCTTGGTGCACTGTCTCCAAGTTGGAGGGACCGCACTCCTGCTGCTGTCTTTGTCAGTCACTTCCATCCACACCTGCTTGGTTGGAGAGGTTGACCTCTTTCTCCTGTCTTGGTAGAGCTCACTTCATTGCAGTCTTTCAGGCAAGAGTGAGAGATCGAGATTGGGGGTAGGGGGGTGGGGGTGGTGGCAGGGGTGTGCAGCCTTCCCAGGTCTCGTCTCCATTTCTGGGTTTCTGCACTCTGAAAAATCCAAGTGCTGATGAGCCTTTCTGCAGCGATCCTGGCAGTTGCTCTTTACCAGTTCTCATCCCACTTTCAGGCAAGGGAAGGAGGGCACGATGATGCGCCCATTCTGTCAAAAGAAGGATTTCTAATTAAAGGGGTCTGGCTGTTTGTGCCGGGTGAGGCCTGACCTCACTTAGCTTTTCCAAGTCTGGCATCCATCATGGCTCCTCTCACTGGGTGCAGTCCTAGCAGTGGCCACTGCTCCCGTGGCGCATCTGGCCTTCTGAATGGGCAACAGTTCTTGGAGGCGGGACATCCTGCCTCAGAGGGGCAAAAGCCATGACTGCAGGCACTAAAGTGCCTGAGCCACACAAAATGGCAGCGTGGCTTCCAGACCTGGTGGAGGTGGACGTGCCCCACTCTCCAGCTGGTGGACAGGGCTACCGACTCCACGTTAAAGTCCGGCCTCTGACTTGCGCAGCATTCTCCTGTACAGCACTCCTCAGGTTAACACACCTTGCAGCTCCACTCATTCCTCTCTCTCTCTAGGTACCTCACTTTGGGGGAAGACGGTGGCATAATGGTAATGGTACTGAACTAGTAATCCAGAGGCTCAGGCTAATGCTCTAGCAACATAGGTTCAAATGCCACCACAGCAGCTGGTGGAATTTAAATTCAATTAATTAATAAAAATCTAGAATTGAAAGCAAGTCTCAGTAATGGTGCCATGAAACTATCATCGATTGTTGTAAAAACCCATCTGGTTCGCTAATGTCCTTTAGGGAAGGAAATCTGCTGTCCTTACCTGGTCTGGCCTACATGTGACTTCAGACCCACAGCAATGCGGTTGACTCTTAACTGCCTTCTGAAATGGCCCAGCAAACCACTCAGTTGTCAAGGGCAGTTGGGATGGGCAACAGATGCTGGCCTTGCCAGTGACGCCCACATCTATGAAAGAATAAAAACCAATCCTCATCTGAACAGCCAACACTTACAGTCATACACAGCCTATTTCCTTCTTGTATCCATGCCTCACAGCCACCCTCCACAAATGGTGTCATTTCCTCCTCTGCACATAAGGCATTATGAGCATGCACACCTCTCTGCTTCCTCTCCTTGCAGAAGAGAGCACACAACTTGATGAGAGGCAGAGACCCTGGGGCAGGGGAAGGTGTGGGGTGTGGTGTGTGGTCATCCACTGGCAGGCACTTTGTCGGCCATTGATAATATGTACCCACCTGGTCCACTCGGGGGTCTTGTTCCAGGAAGCTGCAGATGTCAGTAGCACTCTGTTGTGAGATCCTGAGCCTCCTGAGGCACTGATGCTTAGACATGTTTCTGCCATATGAACCCTGTGTTGGGGTCTCACCTCCTTCCAGCTGGATCTTGGTATCTATCCCATCTGCCCTGTGGAGCGGCAAAGGAGAAGGCAGCTGTCGCTGCTGCTGCTGCTGGTGTTGCTCCTGCTGCTGCTAGAACAGTTGGCCATGATGTGGTATCTGCTCATGATCCTCAGCAGAGGTGGAAGGTGGAGCTGCATCATGCCATGGTGAAGGCTGGGAGCAGGGAAATGCAGCTGAAGGTGAGTGAAGTGCTCGATAGGTGAAGTGCCTTCCAAGAAGTTGGCAATCACCTGTCAAGCAGTGAAAGCACTCTTTGAGAGAGTTCTCTCTCTGTTTTGAGCAGCAGTCTCTCGGGCGGCACAGTGGCGCAGTGATTAGCACCGCAGCCTCACAGCTCCAGCGACCCGGGTTTGGTTCTGGGTACTGCCTGCGTGGAGTTTGCAAGTTCTCCCTGTGACCGCGTGGGTTTCCGCTGGGTGCTCTGGTTTCCATCCACTGCCAAAGACTTGCAGGTTGATAGGTAAATTGGCCATTGTAAATTGCCCCTAGTGTAGGTAGGTGGTGGGTATGTGGGATTAATATAGGAGGGGATGTGGTAGGGAATATGGGATTAATGTAGGATTAGTATAAATGGGTGGTTGATGGTCGGCACAGACTCGGTGGACCAAAGGGCCTGTTTCAGTGCTGTATCTTTCTATGACTATGACTAACCCCTTCCCAATTGCTTGGTTTCATTGAAGAAGCTTTTTCTGCTGTGCACTCGATTCAGTGACCCGGGTGAGTTGCTGCCAGATTGGGAAACACGTTCCATGGCTGGGAAATTCAGAATTTTGCGTTAAAATATCTAATAATTGGCTTGTTAACAACGTCAACTACTTCTTAATTACCTGTCAGATACAAGGTGGCTCCCTGCTCCTCTTCAATCCCTCCCTGAGAAAAGTCAGCAGAGGGTGGGATCACGGTGGGAACCCGACCAGACATCAATTTCAGGGACTTTCCTACTGCACTTACCCCCAATCCTGCCTCCAACCATTATGCCTCACAGCTCCAGCGACCCGGGTTCAGTTCTGGGTACTGCCTGTGTGGAGTTTGCAAGTTCTCCCTGTGACCGCGTGGGTTTCCACCGGATACTCCGGTATCCTCCCACAGCCAAAGACTTGCAGGTTGATAGGTAAATTGGCCATTGTAAATTGCCCCTAGTGTAGGTAGATGGTAGGAGAATGGTGGGGATGTGGTAGGGAATATGGGATTCATGTAGGATTAGTATAAATGGGTGGTTGTTGGTCAGCACAGACTCGGTGGGCCGAAGGGCCTGTTTCAGTGTTGTATCTCTCTATGACTCTATGACTCTATGAATGACCTCATACTTCCCCATACTAAACTCCATCTGCCACTGTTTTGCCAACTCACTCAATCTTTCAATGTCCCTTTGCAATTTTCTTCTTCTATCTACTCTACTTACTGTGCCACCTTAATGCCATCAGCAAACTTGGATATACGGCTCTCTACTCCTTCATCTAAGCCTTTGATATATATGAAAAGCTGAGGCACCAGTACAGATCCCTAGGAGACACCATGGCCTGATTTATACTGCGGGCTGCGGGACCCTAATGGCAGTGATTTTACTGTTGGCGACTTCCGAATTGATTGCCATCCAATTAAGAGCTGCCGCAGGGAGGCCACCTCCATTAAACTGGCGGTCTCCCCATGCAGCGAAGGGTGGGGGTGGGAGGGGTTCGCTTGCCATTGGCAAAATGCTGGCAGCTTTGTAAAATGGCCCTTAATAGGGCCCTTAAATATGCTCATCGGCTGCTCACCTGCTGTGCATCCTGTCTCGTCGCTGGGAAAATGCCTTGGCAGCAGGACTGTGTTGGGGAGCCATCCTGACTGGGCGCTCTGCTATTTTACCGGCCCTCCCCATGCCCCCAGCCCGGCATCTGGGGGGGCCAGTAAAGTTCTGCCACATCCTACCAATTGGAATACATACTCATTATCCTTGCGCATCTTCTACCTCCTAACCAATTCCCTGCCAATGTCAATAGGTTCCAATTCCATCCGTTTTCATTTTTCCTACAATCTCTTGTGTGGAAACTTATCAAATGTCTTCTGGAAGTCAATTTCAATAACATCCATAGACACTTCCTTATTTACCACATCAATGACCTCAAAATATTCAGCTAGATCAGTTAGATATGACTTACCTTTTACAAATCCAAGGTGTCTCTCTCTGATCAGCTCATATGTGCCTAAGTACTCAGTCACTCTGTTTCTAAAGTCAGATTCGAGTAACTTAACCAGGTTTAACATTAAACTAATAGGTCTATAACTTCCTAGTTTCTCTCTCCCACCCTCCTAAACTAATGGAGTGACATTGGCAATTTCTCAAGCCAAGAGGAAAATTGCTGAATGCCAATTCTTTCCTCCTTTGACATTGATTGATATGAACTGGTATTTTAACGATATTCGCTCCACAGGAGCCAGGCAATGACCATCTCAAACAAGAAAGAATCTAAGCATCCCCCTTTGCCATTCAATGGCATTACCATCATGAATCTCCCACCATCATCATCCTAGGAGTTACCATTGACCAGAAATGTAAGTGGACCAACCATATAAATACTGTGGCTACAAGAGCAGGTCAGAAGCTAGGATTTCTACGGTGCGTAACTAGCTTCCTGATTCACGCCCCTCCCCCACTGCTCCCCCGTCTCCAAAGCCTGTACACTATCTACAAGGCATGTCAGGAGTGTGATGGATTACTATCCACTTACTTGGATGAGTGCAACTCCAATAACACTGAAGAAGCTTGACACCATCCAAGACAAAGCAGCCCGCTTGATTGGCACACCATCCACCACCTTAAACAATCATTCTCTCCATCACTGGCGCACAGTGGCAGCAATATGTACCATCTACAAGATGGACTGCAGCAACTCCTATGACAACACCTTCCAAACTCGTGACCTCTACCACCTAGAAGGGCAAGGGCAGCATAAGTGTGGGAACACCACCACCTGCAATTCCCCTCTAAGTTACTCACCATCCTGACTCATATACAAACATACAAATTAGGAGCAGGAGTAGGCTACTCGGCCCCTTGAGCCTGCTTCGCCATGAGCTTGGCTGATCTGATTGTAACCTCGACTCCGCATTCCCGCCTACCCCCAAGAAACTTTCACCCCTTTGTTTATCAAGAATGTTCTCACCAATGCCCTGTATAGCTGAAGCATAACCTCCTACTTTTGTATTCAATTCCCCTCGCGATAAATGACAACATTCTATTAGCTTTCCTAATTACTTGCTATCCTGCATCCTAACCTTTTGTGATTCATGCACTAGGATCCCTCTGCATCTCAGAGCTCTGCAATCTCTCACCATTTAGATAAAATGCTTCTTTTTAATCCTTGAATCTGCCTCTGCCCCAAAAATATTTAAAGGCTTTGCTTCCACTGCCTTTTGAGGAAGAGAGTTCCAAAGACTCACGACCCTCTGAGAAACAATTTCTACTCATCTCTGTCTTAAATGGGCGATCCCTTATTTTTAGACAGTGACCCCTAGTTCTAGATTCTCCCACAAGGAGAAACATCCTTTCCACATCCACCAGGTCAAGACCCCTCAGGATCTTATATGTTTCAATCAAATCACCTCTTACTCTTCTAAACTTCAGCGGATACAAGCCTAGCCTGTCCAACCTTTCCTTAGAAGACAAACCACCGATTCCAGGTATTAGTCTGGTAAATCTTATCTGAACTAATTCCAATGCATTTATATCCTTCCTTAAATAAGGAGACCAATACTATACACAGTACTCCAGATGTGGTCTCACCAATGCCCTGTATAGCTGAAGCATAACCTCCCTACTTTTGTATTCAATTCCCCTCGCGATAAATGATAACATTCTATTAGCTTTCCTAATTACTTGCTATACCTGCATTCTAACCTTTTGTGATTCATGCACTAGGATCCCTCTGCATCTCAGAGCTCTGCAATCTCTCACCATTTAGATAAAATGCTTCTTTTTAATCCTTCCTGCCAAAACGGACGATTTCACATTTTCCCACATTATACTCCACTTGCCAGATCTTTGCCCACTCACTTAACCTATCTATATCCCTTTATAGCCTCCTTATGTCCTCTTCACAACTTACTTTCCTACCTATCTTTGTGTCATCAGCAAATTTTGCCACCATACCTTGAGTCCCTTAGTCCAAGACATTTATATAAATTGGAAAAAGTTGAGGCCCCAGCACTGATCCCTGCTGCACACCACACGTTACATCTAGCCAACCATAAAATGATCCATTTATGCCTACTTTCTGTTCCTGTTAGCTAGCCAATCTTCTATCCATGCCAAAATGTTACCCCCTAAACCATGAGCTTTTATTTTCTGCAATAACCTTTGATGTGGCACCTTATCAAATGCCTTCTGAAAATCTAAGTACTGTACATCCACCAGTTTCCCTTTATCCATAGCACATGTTACTTCTTCAAATTAAACATGATTTCCCTTTCATAAAACATGTTGACTTTATCTGATTACCTTGAATTTTTCTAAGTGCCATGCTATAACATCTTTAATAATAGCTTCTAACATTTTCCCTCTGAGAGCTGTTAAGATAACTGGCCTGTAGTTTCCTGCTTTCTGTCTCCCTCCCTTTTTGAATTTTCCAATCTAATGGAACTTTCCACGACTCTCGGAAATTTTGGAAAATCAAAACCAATGCATCAACTATCTCAGTAGCCACTTCTTTGAGGACCCTAGGATGAAGTCCATCAGGACCCGGGGACCTGTCAGCCCGCAGCTCCAACAATTTGCTCAGTACCACTTCCCTGGTGATGGTAATTTTCTTGAGTCCCTCCCTTCCTTCCATTCCCTGATTTACAACTATTTCTGGGATGTTACTTGTATTCTCTTTGGTGAAGACTGATGCAAAATACCTGTTCAATTCATCTGCCATCTCCTTATTTTCCCTTATTAATTCCCCAGACTCACTTTCGACAGGACCAACACTCACTTTGTTAACTCTTTTCTTTTTTAAATAGCTATAGAAATTCTTACTATGTCTTTGTATTTCTCACTAGCTTTTTCTTGTACTCTAATTTTTCCCTCATTAATCTTTTAGTCATTCTTTACTACTTTTTATATTCTGTCCAATCTTCTGACCTGCCACCCATCTTTGCACAATCATATGCTCTTTATTTAAGTTTGATACTATCTTTAATTTTTTTGGTTAACCATGGATGGTGGGTCCTCCCCTTGGAATTTTTCTTTCTCGTTGGAATGTATCTATTCTGTGCATTCTGAAATATCCCCTTAAATGTCTGCCACTGCATCTCTACTGACCTTACTGACCTTAGCCTATTTTGCCAGTTCACTTTTGCGAGCTCTGCTTTCATGCCCTTCTAATTGCCCTTATTTAAGTTTAAAATACTAGTTGTAGATCCACTCTTCTCTCCCTCAAACTGAATGTAAAATTCAATCATCTTACCATTGCTGCTGCTTAGGGGTGCCTTCTCTATGATGTCATTAATTAATCCTATCTCATTGCACAGTACCAGGTCTAGTATAGCCTGCTCTCTGGTTGGCTCCAGAATGTGCTGTTCTAAGAAACTATTCCGAAAACATGCTATGAACTCATCATCTAGGCTATCTTTGTCCATCTGATTTCTCCAATCTACATGTATATTAAAATCCCCCATGATTATCGCTGTACCTTTCCGACAGGCACGCATTATTTCTTCCTTCATACCCCATCCTACCATGTGGTTACTGTTAGGGGGCCTACATGCCACTCGCACAAGTGACTTCTTGCCTTTATCATTTCTCATCTCGACCCAAACCGCTTCTACATCCTGGTTTTCTGAACTATTGTCATCCCTCTCTATTGTGCTAATACCATCATTAATTAACAGAGCCACCCTTCCACCTTTTCCTAGCTTCCTGTCCTTCCTAAATGTGATGTCCCCTTCAATATTCAGATCCCAATCTATGCCATTCTGCAGCCATGTCTCTGTAATGGCTATCAGATTGAACTTATTTATTTCTATTTGAGCTATCAGTTCATCTGTTTTGTTTCGAATGCTGTGTGCTTTCAGATACAAAACCTTTAGTTTTGTCTTTTTATTATTTTTGTAACCTTTAGCCTTGTCTGCTGATTTACTCTTGAATTTGTAATCACTGTCCCTTTCTGCCACGGTCTGTTTATCTTTTCCCATATTAATACCTTTCTCTCTTGCCTTGTCTCTACTCTTTGATTTACCATATCTTCCCAAATTTGATCCCTTGCCCCCACTATTTAGTTTAAAACCCTCTCTACTTCCCGAGATATGTGACTTGCTTGAACACTGGTCCCAGCGTGGTTCAGGTGTAGACTGCCCCAAAGGTGCAGGCCCCATTTTTCCCAGTAATGGTGCCAGTGCCCCACGACCCGGAACCCACTTCTCCCACACCAGTCTTTGAGCTACGTATTAATCTAATCTTATGTGGGCTACTCCAATTTGCAGGTGGCTCAGGTAATAATCCAGAGATTATTACCTTTGAGGTTCTGCTTCTTAATTTGGTGCCTAGTTCCTCATACTGACTATGCAGAACCTCTTTCCTTGACCTGTCTATGTCATTGGTACCTACATGGACCACAACGACTAGACTTCCCCCTCCCACTGTAAGTTCCTCTCCAGCCCTGAGCAGATGCCCTGAACCCTGGCACTGGGCAGGCAACACAGCCTTCTGGACTCTTGGTCTTTGCTGCAGAGAACAGTGTCAATCCCCCTAACTATACTGTCCCTACTGCCACTACTTTCCTTTTTGCTCCCCCTACTTGAAGAGCTTCATGGACCGTAGTGCCATGGCCAATCTGCTCATCTACACTACAGCCCTCACTCTGTCCGTACAAGTTGCAAGAACCTCAAATTTGTTGTTCAGTTTCAAGGGTTGAGACTCCTCCACTCCCACCTTCTCGATCCCCTTACCTGCCTCACTCACAGTCACACCCTCCTGTCCCTGACCACTGACCAATACAGATGACCCTATCCTAAGGGGTGTGACTGCCTTCTGGAACAAAGTGTCCAGGTAACTTTCCCCCTCCCTGATGCATCACAGTGTCTGCAGCTCGGCCTCCAGCTCAATGACTCTGAGCGGAAGCTCCTCAAGCCGCAGACACTTACCACAGATGTGGTTGCCATGAATTGCCGTAGCATCCAGGAGATCCCACATATTTCAGCTGTGACCCATCACCTGTCCTGCCATCTTTATTGTATTAATTTAATGTTTTTTTTTTCTTAATTAATTTATTGTCCCCCTCCTTCCCAAACTCCCTCTCTTACCAAACACCCTACTTCACACTCTGTGCCCTCAAGCAGCACTCAGTGCAAACCGGCTATGTCATCGAAGATCAGGCTGTCATAGCAGCAAGAGCCACGCTGATTTAGCAGTGCTTCACCTGATCTCTCAGCCCTTGCAGCTGAGAAGCACACTACTCATCTTCCAGCATACAGAACTATTACACCGCTATGACCCTTAACTGCAAGGTCCCATAGGCAGCCAAGAACATGCAGTTCAAGGGTTCCTCCATCCACCTTTGTCCAACATCGAAAAGCATGGGCATATAGCAGCCACAGAGAGGACACATCAACAACATCAAGAATGGTGAAAAAACAATTTATGCTGTGAGGCATATGAAAAGACAGGCAGATTTGCACAATAGCATCCAGGTGGAGGCAGCCTGTTCCCTACTCTCTGCCCCCACCTGAGATACCTTTGGCTTCTGTCCTCATTTTGGAGGAGCCCATGGAGGTCCCTCCACAGACTGCCACACCTGCATCATAGCAGGGACTACCTCTGTCACAAGTCCCTGGCACACAGATGGCTCCTGAGTCAGAGGGGGCAAGGAGCTGAGGGGTGCTGCTAGAGTCCCCTGAGAGTTACCCCATTGTCTGCCGCCAGGACCATCTCAGCCCTTTCCTAGCGCCCATGGATGCTGGAAGGGGCCACCGACTGGGACATAGCTGGCATCCACTCTGACCACCTTAGCACCATCAGCAACACTGAGTGGTCTATGCTGCAGACAGTTTCACTCCTGTGCATATCAGCACACTGCTCCTGCATCCACTCACACTGGTGTTGCATATGGCTCTCCAAGAGGTTGCTCAATCTCTCAATGGAGGAGCTCATGTGTTCAAAGCCCTGGGTCATGATGAAGCACAAACACTGCATAGACTCCTCCAATGCATTCCTATAGCTCCGCAAGGCCTCAGGGAACTCCGACAAATGGGATCTTACCTGCCTCTGGTTCTCGAGGAAGTCTCTCCTTGTCAGTGACACCCAAGGCCCAGCATCTTTGCCCAGTGAAGCATCGCTGTGTCTGTCTACAGCTGACTCTGCCTCACCTTGCTCCTCCTCTCTATGCTGTCTATGGCCCAATTGAGGTGAATGTCTCTGTGCTGGTGAAGGGTGCCAAGGTGGGATGTGACCATGCAGGTTCCATGGATTCCCCCCAGCCATGGATAGCAGCGCCAATATGGTAGTTTTACTTTTGTTCCTCTCTGCAATTGGCCCTGTGGAAGAAACAAGAGAATGGCAATGAGAAGTGGTCCTATTCTACGAGTGCTCAGCACAAACAGCCCCTCATATGACAGTGGGCAATGATCCATAGCTTGAATTAGGCAGGCGTCTCCTCCATGCCCTTCACCTCACGAAAGAGCTATCTAATGACCCTGCTGCTCATGGTCACCCATCTCCCCATCCCCCACCGAATGCCTTGACAGGACCCTGGTGACTCCAGTGCCACCTCCTCCACTGCTGTCAGTGTGTGGAGCTGGGCCACTCCACCTCCCGTTCTGGCCATCTCCCTCATTTTATGGACTCTCTTCTCCTGCACGGTGAGAGGAGAAAGATGGATAAATATGCTTCCCTCCCTCATTTCTTCCAGCATGACATACATGTGGGCTGATATCCCCCCTCAGTGATGTCCCCATCGGAATGTCACACCATATGTAAGGGTGGCTGTGTCTCAGTGTAACGAACGTTCGCTTACCCGGACAATATGACGGAGATCAATAGATGGACTGTGAGATCAGCTTGCATGCATTCTAGTGCTTAGAGAGTTAGTGCCCAATGAACTGGGTGCCACCTTACCAGACCACAAAAGGTCATTGAACCTTTTCCTGCACTGGACCGAGGTACTTCTTGTGGGTCCCCAGCTGCTGATCTCCGTGGACACCTCCAACCATGCTTGCTTTGTCTTGCTGGAGGGATTCCTACACCCTGAGGTTGGGTAAACAGCTTTCTCCTGTCAGAGATGGCATCAATGTGAGCCTCCCCAGAGAGGCATCCAAGAAATGGAATGCCACCTGGGGATTCATTCCCATGCCCACACAGGCCCCATGAGTTCTCTGGTGCTGCATCTCTAATGGCAATGTCAAGCCCAGTGATGGCAGTGCGGGATTGGAACCTGGAAATACCCCAGGTGTCAGGTTCCTGATCCTGTAATGGAAATCTGGCCCTGTGGGTGATTCTACCACCTCTGAGGAAGAGAATGGAGCCTCAGAGGGTGCACCGTCACTTCATAGCCCCCGCACCCTCTACCAGTGCAGATACTCTCAAGTCAGTGGTTTTGCATACACGGTTAGATTCAGTTACATAAACTGGTGAACACAGCATGGACGTACCTGAGCAGCTAACAGAGACTATGACAGCCCAGGCCACTGACAGTCGGAGGACTGTGGGAGGCCAGGCCCATGCTGAGCCCAGGCTCATGATGTACCTCTGGTGTTGCCGGCAGCACGGGAAATGCTGCAGCTGTAGTGAGAGGTCCTGCAACATCCGGCAAAGATGACAGAGGCTATGAATGCCAAAGCATGGACGATGGAGGAGTCCATCCAGGCCTTGAGTGCAGTAATGTCTCTATCTGGAGCATGAGTGGCTTCCACCATTGAGAGATTGGTGGATCTCCTGGACAGCCACATCCAGCAAAGTATGCAGTATCAGCAGGAGATTCATGCAGACCTGCATATCCTCTTCTTGATCATGAGCTCAAGGCAAGATGAGAGGGAGATCAGGCACCTGTAGTCACCTCTACCCTCTCAGGTCAACAGGGAGGCACAAGTGTGCCTTGCAAGGGAGGAGGAACTTGGCCAGGTTCCTTCTCCACATCTACATCATCTGAGGAGGCATTGCATTCCTGGATATCCTTGCTGTTCAACATCTCCCCTCTTTGCACCACCAGGTTGTGCAGTGCACAGATGATTATGACGATACGTGAGACCCTCATGGGGCATACAGAAGGGCTCCACAGGACCAATCTAGGCACCTGAATCTCATCTTGAGTAGACCAATGGCCTGATCTATGATGGCCTGCGTGTCCCATGGCACGTGTTGTACCTCTCCACTGCATCTGCGTGTGGGTTCCTCACAGGCGTCAGTAGCCATGTCCTCAATGGGTAGCCCTTGTCTCCAAGGATCCATCCCTGAAGGCACTTGGGGGGTCACAAAAGCTCTGACACCTGGGGCTGCCTTAAAATGTAGGCATTAGGGCAACTTCCCAGGAAGCATGCACAGACCTACAGGATCTGTTTACGATGGTCACAGACAAGTTGTACATTGAGGGAGTGGAATCCCTTCCTGTTGCTGAAGGCTGCTGGCTAGTGTTCAGGAGCCTTGATGGCCACGTGTATGTAGTTGATGGCACCCTGCACCTGTGGCAATCCAGCAATGACCCCGAACCCAATGGACCTCACAGTTTGTCTGTTGGGATCAGTGCAGAAGCACACCTAGTCGCTGGCCCTCCTGAAAAGGGCATTGGTGACTTGCTTGATGCATTGATGGGCTACTGACTGTGAAATCCCACACATGTCCCCAGTAGATCCCTGGAATGATCCAGAGATGTAGAATTTCAGTGCCACATTGACCCTCAGTGCCACTGGAATTGGACTTCCACCAAGTCCCCTGGGGCACAGCTCGTCCTGCATCATAGCGCAGAGGTCAATGATGACCACCCTGGAGAGGCAGGGTCATTGCTGGCATGGCCTCTCAGACATCTGTATGTAGTTGAGCCTTGACTGGTAGACCCTCTCTGACCCATAATAAGGTCAGAAGTAGGGATGTTCGCTGATCATTGCACAATGTTCAGCACCATTCGCGACTCCTCAGATACTGAAGCAGACATGTTCGGATGCAGCAAGATCTGGACAACATCCAGGCTTGGGCTGATCTCCAAAACTGGATGAATGAGGCCCATGATAGGTGGCCTCAAGCTAAGTGCAAGGCCTCCAATGCCAACAGCCCTTCCCCCTTTCCCTGCCTGGTAATTCATGCAGTCTCTCCCAATGGCCTCCCTTTGTAACATTCGCGCCACACAAGTGCCAGGCAATGATCATCTCAAACAAGAGAGAATCTAACCATCTCCCCTTGATATTCAATGGCATTGCCATCACTGAATGCCCCACTATCAACCTCCTGGATTTTACCATTGACCAGAAACTGAACTGGACCAACCACATAAATGCTATGGCTACAAGAGTAGGTCAGAGGCTGAGAATTCTGCAGCGAGTAACTCACCTCCTGTCTCTCCAATGCCTGTCTACCATCTACAAGGCACAAGTCAGGAGTGTGATGGAATACTCTCCACTTGCCTGGATGGGTGCAGCTCCAGCAACACTCGACGCCATCCAGGGCAAAGCAGCCCACTTGATTGGCACCCCATCCACCACCTTCAGCATTCACTCCCTTCACCACCGACGCACAGTGGCAGCAATGTGTACCATCTACAAGATGCACTGCAGCAACCTTCCAAGGCTCCTTCGACAGCACCTTCCAAAACCACGACCTCTACTACCTGGAAGGACAACGGCAGCAGATACATGGGAACACCTGCAAGTTCCCCTCCAACCATCCTGACTTGGAACTATGTTGTCATTCCTTCACTGTTACTAGGTCAAAATCCTGGAACTCCCTTCCTAACAGCATTGTTGGTATACCTAAACCCCAAGGACTGCAGAGGTTCAAGAAGGCAGCTCACCGCCACCTTCTCAAGGACAATTAGGAATGGGCAATAAATGCCGATCTTGCCAGCGATGCCTACATCCCACAAATTAATTTTGAAAAAAGGTAGCTTCTTCTGTGCAGAGGAAGCTGCTGCCTTTCCCCTCTGTGCCCTTCTCCATCATCTGGAGGCAGGTGCTGATCCTCCTGCAAGTTCACAGGTTACTGTTGTGCTGCTGCCCGTGCCTGAACCACCTCCCAGTCTGCTGCATGTCCTCCTCAACAAGATCCCCGAAGCTTGGATGAATGAGGCCTATGATAGGTGGCCTCCCGCTAAGTGCAAGACCTTCACTGCCAACAGCCCTTTCCCCTTTCCCTACGTCATCACCTCTGATGAGGTGGCACTTACCATTGCTCCTCTGGTATGGCTCCCCTGCAGTGCTGGCCCTCACTCCTCAGTCGATTCCCAATGCCCTTGCTTCTCCACCCTGCCTGGTAATTGATGCAGCCCTCTGGGGTAGAGAATTCCACACATTCACCACCCTATGAGTAAAGAATTTCCTTCTCATCTCAGTATTATATGGCCTGCCCCTCATTCTGACACTGTGGCCGGAATTTCACGCCATCACAGCGAGCCGGATGGTGGCAGGGGGGTGGCGTAAAATGGAACGGGAGGGTCTGGGAGGCCTTCCCAACCTGCTCCCGCCTCCGCCCCACTTTACGTAGGGCGGTGTGGGGGGGGGGGGGGGGTCGAAAAATGGGCCGCCCGCCCCAGGCCAATCAAGACCCACTCCCAATGGCCTCCCTTTGTAACCAGCAATGCGCTCCCGCCTCCATTTTGCCTCCCTCAACCAGGCAAGGCTCTGAAGTCCTGTGATTCCCAAGTGTCGTGATTAAAATTTAAAACTGAGAGCAAAATCTCTGTCAAAAGGCCTCTTAACTACTTTAATTGCCTGCCTTCCGCATCGATGTCAGCTCTCCGCACTTCCACGTTTGTCGCCATCAAAAAAATCAGGATGGGACGTCACGACGTTGGACTTCTGGTCTGACGTCTCCCATCCCGATTTTATGTCCGCCTGGGTTCATTCCCATCTCCAAGGCCGAATAAAATTCACCCCATTAGAACATAGAACAGTACAGCACAGTACAGGCCCTTCGGCCCACAATGTTGTGCCGAACCTTTAACTTACTCTAGGATCAAACTACCTACATACCCTTCATTCTACTATCATCCATGTACCTATCCAAGAGTCGCTTAAATGTCCGTAATGTATCTGCTTCTACTACCACAGCTGGCAGTGCATTCCACGCAACCACCAATCTCTGTGCAAAGAACCTACCTCTGACATCTCCCCGAAACCTTCCTCCAATCACCTTAAAATTATGCCCCCTGGTGATAGCCCTTTCCACCCTGGGGAAAAGTCTCTGGCTATCCACTCTATCTATGCCTCTCATCATCTTGTACACCTCTATCAAGTCACCTCTCATCCTTCTTCGCTCCAATGAGAAAAGCCCTAGCTCCCTCAACCTTTCTTCGTAAGACATGCCCTCCAGTCCAGGCAGCATCCTGGCAAATCTCCTCTGCACCCTCTCTAAAGCTTCCACATCCTTCCTATAATGAGGTGACCAGAACTGAACATAATATTCCAAGTGTGGTCTAACCAGGGCTTTATAGAGCTGCAGCATAACCTCGCGGCTCTTAAACTCAATCCCCCTGTTAATGAAAGCCAACACACCATATGCTTTCTTAACAACCCTATCAACTTGGGTGGCAACTTTGAGCGATCTATGGACACGGACCCCAAGATCCCTCTGTTCCTCCACACTACCAAGAATCCTGTCTTTAAGGCTGTATTCTGCATTCAAATTCGACCTTCCAAAATGAATCACTTCACACTTTTCCAGGTTGAACTCCATCTGCCACTTCTCAGCCCAGCTCTGCATCCTGTCAATGTCCCGTTGCAACCTACAACAGCCTTCCACACTATCCACAACTCCAGCAACCGTCGTGTCATCGGCAAACTTGCTAACCCAGCCTTCCACTTCCTCATCCAAGTCATTTATAAAAATCACAAAGAGCAGAGGTCCCAGAACAGATCCCTGTGGAAAACCACTGGTCACTGAGCTCCAGGCTGAATACTTTCCATCTACTACCACCCTCTGTCTTCTATGGGCCAGCCAATTCTGTATCCAGACAGCCAACTTTCCCTGTATCCCATGCCTCCTTACTTTCTGAATGAGCCTACCATGGGGAACCTTATCAAGTGCCTTGCTAAAATCCATATACACCACATACACTGCTCTTCCTTCATCAACGTGTTTTGTCACATCTTCAAAGAATTCAATAAAGCTTGTGAGGCATGACCTGCCCCTCACAAAGCCATGCTGACTGTCTCTGATCAAATTATGCTTTTCCAAATAATCATAAATCCTGTCTCTCAGAATCCTCTCCAATAATTTGCCCACTACCGACGTAAGACTGACTGGTCTATAATTCCCAGGGTTATCCCTATTCCCTTTCTTGAACAAGGGAATAATATTTGCCGCCCTCCAATCATCTGGTACTACTCCAGTGGACAGTGAGGACGCAATGATCATTGCCAAAGGCGTGGCAATCTCTTCCCTCGCTTCCCGTAATATCCTTGGGTATATCCCGTCTGGCCCCGGGGACTTATCTGTTCTCACGTCTTTCAAAATTTCCAGCACATCCTCCCTCTTAACATCAACCTGTTCGAGCATATCAGCCTGTTTCACACTGTCCTCACAAACGACCAGGTCCCTCTCACTAGTGAATACTGAAGAAAAGTATTCATTTAGGACCTCCCCTACCTCCTCCAACTCCAGGCACAAGTTCCCTCCACTATCCCTGATCGGCCCTACCCTCACTCTGGCCATCCTCTTGTTCCTCACATAAGTGTAGAACGCCTTGGGATTTTCCTTAATCCTACCCGCCAAGACTTTTTCATGTCCCTTTCTAGCTCTCCTAAGTCCATTCTTCAGTTCCCTCCTGGCTACCTTGTAACCCTCTAGAGCCCTGTCTGATCCTTGCTTCCTCAACCTTAAGTAAGTTTCCTTCTTCCTCTTGACTAGCTGTTCCACATCTCTTGTCATCCAAGGTTCCTTCACCCTACAATCCCTTCCTTGCCTCATCGGGACAAACCTATCCAGCAGTCGCAGCAAGTGCTCCCTAAACAACCTCCACATTTCTGTCGTGCATTTCCCTGAGAACATCTGTTCCCAATTTATGCTCCCCAGTTCCTGCCTAATAGCATTGTAATTTCCCCTCCCCCAATTAAATATTTTCTCATCCCGTCTGCTCCTGTCCCTCTCCATGACTATAGTAAAGGTCAGGGAGTTGTGATCACTATCACCGAAATGCTCTCCCACCAAGAGATCTGCCACCTGGCCTGGTTCGTTGCCAAGCACCAAGTCCAACATAGTCTCCCCTCTAGTCGGCCTATCTACATATTGAGTCAGGAAACCTTCCTGGACACACCTGACAAAAACTGCTCCATCCAAACTATTTGCACTAAGGAGGTTCCAATCAATATTAGGGAAGTTGAAGTCACCCATGACAACAACCCTGTTACTTCTGCACCTTTCCAAAATCTGCCTCCCAATCTGTTCCTCCATGTCTCTGTTGCTATTGTGGGGTCTATAGAAAACTCCCAACAAAGTGACTGCTCCTTTCCTGTTTCTGACTTCCACCCATAATGACTCAGTAGACAAACCCTCCTCGACGACCTCCCTTTCTGCAGCTGTGATACTATCCCTGATTAGCAATGCCACTCCCCCACCTCTTTTACCTCCCTCCCTATTCCTTTTGAAACATCTAAACCCCGGAACATCCAACATCCATTCCTGCCCCTGTGATATCCAAGTCTCCGTAAAACATCGTTGCTCCAAGTATTGATCCATGCTCTAAGTTCATCACCCTTATTCCTGACACGTCTTGCATTAAAATAGACACACTTCAACCCATCATATTGGCTGCAACTTTGCCCTGTCAACTGCCTAACCTTCCTCACAGACTCTCTGCACTCTGTATCTGCCTGTTCAACAGCTACCCCATCCACTGATCCGTAGTTCCGGTTCCCATCCCCCTGCCAAACTAGTTTAAACCCTCCCGAAGAGCGCTAGCAAACCTCCCGCCCAGGATATTGGTTCCCCTCCAGTTCAGATGCAACCCATCCTCCTTCTACAGGTCCCACCTTCCCCAGAAGGTATCCCAATGATCCACATATCTGAAGCCCTCCCTCCTACACCAGCTCTGTAGCCACGTGTTCAGCTGCACTCGCTCTCTGTTTCTAGCCTCACTAGCACGTGGCACCGGTATCAATCCTGAGATTACTATCCTGCTCAGCTTGCCTTTTAGCTTCCAACCTAACTCCCTATATTCGCTTTTCAGGTCCTCATCCCTTTTCCTAGCTATGTCATTGGTACCGATGTGTACCACGACTTCTGGCTGCTCCCCTTCCCCCTTAAGAATCCCATAGACTCGATCCGAGACATCCCTGACCCTGGCACCCGGGAGGCAACATACCATCCGGGAGTCTCGTTCGCGACCATAGACTCTCCTGTCTGTTCCCCTAACCATTGAATCTCCTATCACTGTTGCTCTCCTATTCTGCCCCCTTCCCTTCTGAGCCACAGAGCCAGGCTCAGTGCCAGAGACCTGGCCGCTGTGGCTTTCCCCTGGTAGGTCGCCCCCCCCAACCGTATCCAAAACGGTATACTTATTATTGAGGGGAACGGCCACAGGGGATCCCTGCACTGTGCGCCTATTCCCTTTCCCTCCCCTGACGGTCACCCAGCTACCTTTATCCTGTAACTTAGGTGTCACTACTTCCCTATAACTGCTCTCTATCACCCCCTCAGCCGCCTGAATGATCCGAAGTTCATCCAGCTCCAGTTCCCTAACGCGGTCTGTGAGGAGCTGGAGTTGGGTGCACTTCTCACAGGTGAAGTCAGCAGGGACACAAGTGGTGACCCTTACCTCCCACATCCTGCAAGAGGAGCAGGTCAGATGACAAAAGCTTGATCAAAGAAGTAGGTTTTAAGGAGTGTCTTAAAGGAGGAAAGTGAGGCGGAGGTTATTCTGGAGCTTAGGGCCAGGGATCTGAAGGTGTGGCCACCAATGGTGGAGCGATTAAACTCAGAGATGCTCAAGGGGCCAGAATTAGAGAAGTACAGATATCTTGGAGGGCTGTGGGGCTGGAGGAGATTAAAGTGATAGGGAGGGGCGAGACCATGCAAGGATTTGAAAACAACGATGACAATTTTAAAATGAAGACTTTTCTTGACCAGGATCCGATGTAAGTCAGCAAGCACAGAGTTGATAGGTGAATGGGACTTGGTGCGAGCTAAGACACAGGCAGCAGGGTTTTGGATGACCTCAAGTTTATGAAGGGTAGAATGTGGGAAACCAGCCACGAGTGTGTTGGGATGGTCAAGTCTACAGATAACAAAGTCATGAATGAGGGTTTCAGCAGCAGATGAGCTGAGACAGAGGGGAAGCCGGAGTTGGAAATAGGCAGTCTTGGTGCGAATATGAGGTTGGAAGCTCACCTTGGGGTCAATTATGACACCAGGGTTGCGAACAGATTGGCTTAATCTCGGACTGTTGCCAGGGAGAGGGATGGAGTCAGTAGCTAGGGAACGGAGTTTGGAGCGGGGACCAAAAACAATGCCTTCATTCTTCCCAATATTTTATTGAAGAAAATTTCTGTTCATTCAGTACTGGATGTCTGATAAGTATTCTAATAGTTTAGCAACAGTGCAGGAGTGGTGCTGAGGTAGAGCTAGGTGTCGTCAGCATACTTGTGAAAACAACGCTGTGCTTTCAGGTGATGGCACCGATGGGCAGCATATAGATGAGAAATAGGAGATAACCATGGATTGATCCATGTGTGGTACTGAGCCATACAGAACAGAAAGATCACAGACAAAAATATAAAACAGTGGAAAGATGCAGCATTTTTTGTTCATGGTTTAGATTTCCAGAATTTGCAATTTTTTACTTTTTATCCCAGCTTCAATTCCTAATCTGTTCTGAATTAACTGCTCTTTACATCATTGGGACAGGGAGGGAAAAAAAAACGGCTTCTGATTATTGTCCAGAGACCTCTGATGAAAATAATTGTGTGTGTGGTTGGGTTCTTGTGTATATATATATGTATCCGTGAAAGCTCAGAGACCTCAGTTAGGAGCAAGATTGTGCTTGACTGTGATGACCCCATGGACAAATAGCCTGCTGACACTCACTGTCTGGGCTTCTAAACATTGGGAATGTTTTAAAAGAATATCCAATTTAAGCAGACAGTGGCTGTAATTTGAGGTAGGCTGTGCTCGTTTGTCCTCAGAGGTCTATCAGATGGTTCTGTTTAAACAAACAGTGTAATGAAGTATGGAGTGAGGTATGGGAAAGCACAGGCTTGAAATTAAAACCGCAATCCTCTGTTTGTCCTCTTATTATCCCAGAGGTAGCAGTGGCAGAAACCTTTAAGTTTTCAATCTTTTTCTGTTTGCTTTTCCTTTAAACCCTGGTTTCTTCAGTTAGAAGGTGTACACAGGTGCTCAGCCACCACAGAAAAGCTAAACCACTCATTAATTATTTTCCTAAGCACAGTGCAAATACAGGAATCTTTTGATCTCCAGGAAAAATAAATTAAGAAAAGGATTAAAGTTAACTTTTTCATCTCACAACCCAACTGTAGCTAAATTAAAATCTTGTTAAGTATATCTCCTACTTTGAAAGATAGTCATAACAATCTGCCATTAAGAAGCAGGATAGGAACACATCAGTTACTTTTTTATGTGGGCTGAGAATGAATTCTATGTTGCTCATCCCTTTGGCCTTAAATTAAAGAGTGTAGTTAAGAGAGTCAAACAAGATATTCACCCCATAGTCACCACTGGAATGCCAGAATCTGTAACAGATTGATTATCAAATAATAATCCTGGCAAACAGAGAAAAAAACTATCATTATCCAGCAAAGCAGTTTCAGGGTTTGATTTCATGGAATACTATGAGACATACCAAAATTTGAAATGTGGAAAGCATTCAGGTAGTTCTTAGCCCCACCCTCTTCATATATTTTATAATTTCAAATAGAGCTAATCCTTCTATATGCAAGCGTGAGTTCTGAGATCTTATGGATCCATAGTTTGTGCTTTTACGACATTTGCTCCCACCTCTACATCAACACTAAAATTTTCTAGCATAGGTCTAGAATTTTTTTTGGGTAGTTGTCGGGAAGGGAAACATCATTCAGCTCTCTTTACCCAGGGATAAGAAGTTAAAACAGAGTTCTTTTTTCCTTTTTCCTTTGTGTTGGGGAAGAGGGGAAGAGTTTAAGACCTGTATAACTCTCACAAAGATCACCCCGTATTTTTCAATGATTGCTTTCAAAATTAGCAAGTGGAAAATAAATACAGAAAGGACAGAAAAATGTTCTCATTAATAATATTTATTAGGTAAGTCACAAATGGAAACTATTTTAAGATGCATTTTTTGACAGATGGAGTTCACACAAACAGGAGGTATTCTATTAATAATTATGGGTGCTATTTGCACAAAAACAATTATATAGGTCATTAGTTTACATGTTTCAAGAGATAGACGTTGTAATAAAATAAGTTTCTTATAAAAATCATAATTTTTTTTTAGGAGCATAGAAAGACCAGTTGACTTGAAAAGCTTTTTTACATAGGCTGTCTATTTAAGTGTTTTACTTCTGAAAAATTATTGCAGAAGTCCCGTGTCCCTTGGCTTAATAAAAAGTTCCACCTAATTTCCCCTTTTATTTCTAACTTCCTCTATTTTAACTTGTGACCCTTTCAACAGGATGAAAACTTTACCTAACTCAAGCTAGTGAATTTGCTTCCTGTATTTATTGATGTGATGTCTGTTGCATTGTCCCATTGAAAACTCCTTTGTAAGCTGTTCCTATTGATTTTGGATGTTATGGTTTGAAAGAAGGAACTGGACAGCTTTTTGCCCAGAAATGGGATTCAGGGTTATGAGAAATGCACCAAGGGTAAACTGTAGCTAGGTGGGTTAGATGATCCAAAGGTCTTTGTCTGACTTAAACTGTTACTATGTTACTAAATTTGTCCTTCCCTGTTATATTTGTATGTAACCTTGTGATGTTTAGCATGTTTTCACTTAGATTTTCTTAATGCGATAGTGATATTGGAATTATTTGAAAGAACTATTTTCCTGTCTGAGGTAAGTAGCCAGGAAAGTTCTTTAATTATTGTAACATCTTGTTTGCATTTCCAAATATCTTTCTAAATCTAAATATATATACATATTGTTATGACCAGGTGAGAAAGAGGTCTAGTGTTCCCTTTCAGCCTTACTGTAACTGGGTTTAAATTGTAAACACGTTGTATTTTTAGCTGCCCCTTGATGAACCCTTGTTCACCACTTTCCAATTATAAGGCAAAGAAACCAGCACAACAGGTTTTATCAGGTTTAAAGAAGAAAAGTGAAATTTATTAAACTTAAACTCTAATTTAGTTAATGCCTATGGATACATGACACACTCACGCTAGCATACATACGAGATACACACAAGCAGATAGGGACAGAAAGAGCAGAAGAAAAATAAAGTGGAAAAGTTTGAGTCAATATCTGAAGAGTTGTTATTCCGGTTCTTTGAGCTCACAGTACATTCCTTGATTGTAGGTAGATCTTGCTTTTCATTGGGGCCCAGTATTCTTCTTAAACCTTATTCCACTGTAGGAGACCTTTCTCTCTTGGGGTTCATGTGTCTTCAGTGGGTTTTTGGAGGTCCATGAGAAAGAGATGGGAGCAGACAGACAGGACAGGAGGTCTGCTTCAGTCCAGGGGCATTCAGCTTTCTGCCGGCTCTCAGTTCAAACTCTACAATTCAGAAAAAAACCCAGACTGCCAAGCAGGTTAGTCATGTGACTAACTGGTTTGACCACATCTGTTTGTGGATTGTATTGGAGCAGGGGCTAGCTCCTTTGTTCTAAAGCACTGTCTGTTAATATGCAAAAATGGCTTCCAGCCAAGGGCCTGGCAACCCCTTGTCACAGGTCTTCTCTTCTTCCCAGCAACAATTTGAAATTTAATGTCCATGTGGTGAAATTAATGTGCCTCATTCTTGGCAGGTGGGGGCCTGCATGACAGCTTCACACTCAGGGGAAAGAAATGCGATTTGAGAAAAGAGCATTTCATTAAAAGGGTCGAGAAAAATATAAGACTTAGAAAAAAACGTGCATTTCTCTCATTCATTCATAAATCCTAAAACTTATTAAAATTGCCAGGCTTTTCTTGGTGCCAGTGCTGCTTTAATTGCCCCCTTTTTTGCATCCCAGTAAACATGTGGTTCTTTGGGAAGTTTTTCTTCAGTTTGCCCATTGCCATGACTGCCTAGGCTCTTTGTTCCTGTTGAGGTCTGCCAAGGGTGGGGGGTGGGGGGGTGGTGCGGGGGTTAGATTTAATTAGCCCTAAATTGGAATTTTTTTCCAAGAGAGTCAGTAGTGTGCGGGTCTATCCTGAACTCTCTTTCAGTGCTTTGCTAAGTCATGCAAAGGCTTTTGACTTCAGGGGATGGGTGGTTCCCTTTTCTCTGACTCTGGGGGATGATTCTTTGTTAATATCCCCTTTGCTCTCTGAGATATTCCTGCCTGCAGGTATATGTGTAGATTCTACTGTACTTTGCTGTGGCACGTCGACTAGGTGAGGCATCACCCTCACGGTTTCTCTTCTCCCGCGAGGTCTTTCTTTGTCTCTGTAGGTTCCTTTAAATGCTGTTTGCAATTCTGGTGGGGTGCTTCTAGAGTCTGCATTTATGTAGGAGGATGTGGAGTCTAACTTTTCACATTTTTCAGGCTTGGCTGACCGGACAGTAGGGGCTTTCATCTGGGATTCCTCCGGACCTCCTTTAACCTGCCCTCTTGATCACTTTTTTCCTTGCCTTTCTAAACTTTTGCCAGCCGTGTGCCTGCCTGTCCCCTTTTGTTCTCAGTGGGGGTCCCGTACAGTTCACCAGCCCTCTGCTGGAGGGTCCTTCTAACACCAGTACAGGACTTAGGGGTGCAGGTTTCACTGTAGGTTGGGGTTTCCCCTTAATCTGGCACATGTGGCAACTCCTGCAGTACTCCAACACATCTTTGTGGAGTTTTGGCCAGTCAAACTGCTGTCTTATGCAGGCTTTGGTCTTTCATATACTGGCACGTACAGCCACTGTAGTCTCATGGGCCCTTCTTAATATTTCTTCCCGGTACCTCTGCGGCACCACTACTGCGGTGAACTACTGCCCACTCCTTGCCCTCAGGTCTGTGAGGAGATCTCCATTTCCTCATCAGTACCTCATTCTTTAAAAAGCAGCAATCAGGGACTCCCTCTGCTTCACTTTCAGACTGGGAAGCCAATGCTAACTCTCGCAATACTGGATCGGCTCGCTGAACCTCAGCTAGGGAAAATTCATTTAACTCATTCCCTGGATCTCCTAACTTTCCAAAGAAAGTCTTGGACAGGCAGACCTCATAGTCATCTGCCTGCAGTGCCAATGCAGTCTCCTCTGGGGGAGCTGGTTTGATCATGGCCTGATCCACTACACATTCAGGGAAACTGCAGGGGACCGTCTCCTGCCATTGCCCTGTTTCTCTGACCTCCTGTTGTCTTTCTTTCACTACTGTGGGGGCTACCACCTTCACCCCCACCAGATCAATACCTAGGAGCAGGCCAATCCCGTCCACAGGCAAACTAGAGACAATCCCTACGGTTACCTGTCCTGAAACTAGATCACACTCCAGGTGCCCCCAGTGTACAGGTACAGGCATACACTGCCCTCCAATACCATTCACCACCATTTTGGTGTTCACTGCACTCTCTGGGGGAAAGGTCAGGCCTTTTCCCATTAAAAGAGATCTAGTGATCCCTGTGTTCCTGATAATTACTATGGGCTTTCTTGCCCCACTTGAAGGGTATGGAGTTAGTTTCCCTTCAGACATAAAACCCTGATAGCCTTCAGGAATCCTATTAAATTTTCCTGTGTTTGCAGCCATAAGCTTCCTGGGTTGCATTCTTACTGCAGTTAAAGCCGCAGCTTCTTCTGTGCTTTGCACCAGGCTCTCGTGTTCACTGAGCGCTGTGCCCTGGTTAACCCTACTGAGTTCCCCTTTAGTTTCTAGCAGTCAGCTTTTAAATGCCCTGCCTTATTACAATGGAAGCACACAGGTCTCCAGGTCTCACACTTGCTCACAGCACCTTCCTTTTTGGCTGGAGGAGGGCCCCCTGTGTCTCCTGCTTTCCTTTCTCTCCCAGGACTGCCTGGGCTTCTATCACCTTTCCACCCTTTGTCCTTTTCGGATTTGTGGTGGTGATTAGGAAAGGTTCTCCCCTGGGAAACCGACTTATAAATTAAAGCAAACTCATTGGCCAGAATGGCCGCTTTTCGGGCTCTCTGGACCCACTGCTCCTCTACATGGTCTTTATAGAGAGTGGGAGAGAGTGTTTAAATTCCTCTAACAGAATTACTTCTCTGAGATTCTCATAGCTGAGCTGTACTTTAAGAGCCCTCAGCCACTGGTCAAAAGCCAGCTACTTACTTCTTTCAAATGCCAGATAAGTTTGATTAGCTTGCTTCCTGAGGGTTCTAAACTTTTGGCGATAGGCTTTGGGTACTAATTCATATACCCCAAGGATAGCATTTTTGGTCAGTTCATAATTTAATGAACTCTCATCTGGCAACAGGGAATAAACCTCATGGGCTTTTCCAGTTAGCTTGTTTTGTAGTAAAAGAGGCCAGGTCTCAGCTGGCCATTTTAGCTGCCTTGCCAGTTTCTCCAAGGACACAAAAAACTCTTCAACATCTTCCTCATTGAATTTTGGGATTAGATGAGCTAGTTTTAACACTTCTGTACCCAGCCTGAATCATGATCCTCCATATTGGCCATGCTTTCACTGGGGTTACTTTGTCGCCCCCTAGTTAACTCAAGCCACTTCAGCTCTCTCTCTTCGGATTCTTTCTGTAATATTCTTTCTCTCTCCACACCCCCCCCCCCTCTCTATTTCTTCACGTTCCTTCTGGAAGGCTGTCTCTTTCTCCCAATCCTGTCTCTCTTGTTCTCTTTCTTTTTCCTCAAATTCAAGTTTCTTCTATTCCAATTATATCTTTGCTAACAATACCCTGTCAGAGTCTGCTTTTAAACCTGTTTCTGCTTCTTCAGATACAAGGGAAAAATGGTTGGCCACTAGCCTTAGGAGTTCAGACTTCCTAGCCTTGCCACGTACAGTGATCCCACACTGCTCAGCCATTTTCCTCAACTCCTCCATAGACAGTGCTTTTAACATATCGCATGTTACTTCACCCTGGCTTGGAGAGCTACTAGCTTCAGCTTCAGACATGTTAGTGTTCAATCACACACAACCACAAAAAAAACCTGTAATGAAAACTTGCGCTTTTTATTTGATTGGGAACAATTTGGCTTCCCACTTCCAATTTCTCTCATTTGTCTGTGGGTAAAATTCCAGATGCTAGCACCCAAATTTCTGTTACGACCATGTGAGAAAGAAGTCTAGGATTCCCTTTCAGCCTTCACCTGGTCTTGCTGTAACATGGTTTAATTTTAAACACACTGTGTTTTTAGCTCCTCCTTGGTGAATCCTTGTACACCGCTTTCCAATTATAAGGCAAAGAAACCAGCAAAGCAAGTTTTCTCAGGTTTAAAGAAGAAAGGTGAAACTTATTAAACTTAAACTCTAATTAAGTTAATGCCTACGGATACACAATGCGCCCAAGCTAGCATGCATACGCGATGCACACCAGCAGATAGGGACAGAAAGAGCAGAAGAAAAATAAAGTGAAAAAATTTGAGGCAATATCTGAAGAGTTGTTTTTCCGCTTCTTCGAGCTCACTGTAGAGTCCTTGATTGTAGGTAGATCTTGCTTTTCATTGGGGCCCAGTATTCTTCTTAAACCTTGTTCACTAGGAGACTTTTCTCTCTTGGGGTTCATGTGTCTTCTTTGGGTTTTTGGAGTTCCGTGAGCAAAGATGGGAGCAGACAGACAGGAGAGAAGGTCTGCTTCAGTCCAGGAGCATTCAGCTTTCTGCAGGCTCTCAGTTCAAACTCGACAATTCAGAAAAAAACCCAGACTGCCAAGCAGGTTAGTCATGTGACTAACTGGTTTGACCACATCTGTTTGTGGATTGTATTGGAGCAGGGGCTAGCTCCTTTGTTCTAAAGCACTTTCTGTTAATATGCAAAAATGTCTTTCCACCCAGGGGCCTGGCAACCCCTTGTCACAGTTCTTCTCTTCTTCCCAGCAACAATTTGAAATTTGATATCCATGTGGCGAAATTAATGTGCCTCATTCTTGGCAGGTGGGGGCCTGCATGACTATATAACTATCTATCTACATATATATATATATATATATATATATATGTATGTGTGTGTATATATATATATATATATATATATATATAGATAGATAGATAGAGAGAGAGAGAGAGAGAGAGAGAGAGATAGATTGATAGATTGATTTTATATATAAATTCCCTGGCTCAGCTATAATATTACAAAATTTACTGACCATTTATTTGGATTTGGGCTTCTGGCCACTTGCCCATCCTTCCTCCATTACTCTTGAAGACTTCATGTTCCACAGATTAGATGCTCCATAGCCCATTACTATCACCCTTACAGTATGTAGCGAAACTTCAATGCCCCATGATCCCCTGGCTGATAGTTCTGCTGCTGCTCCTTACCTGACTACCAGCTCTTAGCAAATAGCCAGCATGCTGTGGCCTTACTCTGTGCCCCAAATCTTACCTCACCAGTTCATCAGCCATAATCCCCAGCCTAATAGCTGACCCTTTCCGACAACCAACCCGCCCCACCACCTCCCCACCATCGCCCCCCCCTTCACCACCCCCCCAACCAGCCTTTCCTCTCCTCAGCTAATGTGTTCTCTTCTTGTGCTGCTTCTCCCTCGGATTCCCTGGCTCTGTGAATTGTCCACTACAGAATTACATTTTCACCATCAGGTGCCAAATAGTTTTAAGTTTCAAACCTGTAAGGCCGAGAAATTCAATTGCACTGGAAAATGGGTGTGTGCGGTGGGTGGAACATGCACTGCATATACTTGTTAGTAAAGGCCTGTTCAGGTCAGGAAAAAAAAACCCGATGCGAACCCAACAGAACCACATCGGACCCGAGCCCGACCCGACATGAGTCCTTCTATTTTTTCCCGCGTCCGACCCGACCCCAGCCCGACCCGACCTGAGCCTGACCTGAGCCTGACCTGACCATAGTGCACTCACTGTACTTACCACTTTTGGAAGGAAGCTGCAGCATGAGCACGATGGCGTCATAGAGCCGCGCACTCGCTCACTGCACAGACTCAGAATCTCCCTCCTTGACGTCCCGGACTCCCAGCTCAAGTAGGCTTTTCAACTTTTGAAGCTTACTAAACTCAACTACCCTTTTCCTCCCAGCAGAGCAAATATTAATACTGTGTGTGTCCGACCCGGACCTGGCCCGACCAGGACCCAGCCCAACCTGACCCGACCCGAGCCTGAAAGCCAGACCCAGAAGAGCGACCCGACCTGTCCTAAACCCGACACATGTCGTTGGGTCCCGTCAGGTTTGGGTCGGGTAGCAGATCTTCACTTGTTAGTGTTGTCCCAGGCAGCAAGTAATATTCATGCTGTAAGTTCATTATAATGAGTGACACGTGCAGCTAGCACTTCCCATTCTATTCATTGGCTGTACACCTGTTTTGGGGGTGGAGGTGTGGTAGTGGTACTGGAAAGCTAGATTTTTCGATGCCACTTAAAGGTAGCTAGCACCTCTGAAAGGGGAGGTGCAACCTGTCTGCAGCAAGAAGAAAACACTTCTGAACAGAGAGATGGCTGCTAGACTTGTAGATCATACCCCAGATTTCAGATGCTGCTTTAGAGGTTCTGATCCAGGCGTTAGACATAAGGAGGGAGTTACTGTTCCTCCTTGGGAGCCAGAAAGCCCTCCAGGAAACAACTCCACCACCAGTGGGAAGATATCGCAGGGGAGATCAATGATAGGAGCTTAGCTCCGAGGACATGACTGCAACGCCATAGAAGTTCAATGACCTCACTAGAGATGTCAAGGCAAGAATACTGCTCTCTTATCTCTTCTCACACGTCCACCACCTTCAATCTCACTAATCACAATAATTAACTCCTTCGCTTCTGTTCACACTCCAACTTGACAAGGCTGAATGCAGAACATGGAGGCCATTCTGTCCAACATGGATCAAATGATCAGTGCATTAATACGACAGTAGTATGTACTGTCATAGAACCTCTCCTGACCGCTCTCACAGGTACCATGGAAGCTCAGACGGCTTTGAGGACCACAGTTGAAAGGAGCTACCAGAGTGTCATGATGCACCCAGAATCATAGAATGATTACAGCACAAAAGAAGGCCATTTGGCCTATTGTGTCTGTCCCAGCTCTCAGTAACAGCTACTCAGATGGTCCCACTCACTAGCCTCTTTCTCGTAGCCCTGTAAATCTTTTCTCCTCTCCAATTCCCTTTTCAAAGCCACGATTGAATCTTCCTTCAGCACACTGTCAGGTGGTGCATTCCAGATCCTAACCACTCCCTGTGTAAAGTAGTTTTTCCTTATGTCGCTGTTGCTTCTTTTGCCAATCACCTTGAATCGGTGTCCTCCGGTTCTCGGCCCTTGTGCCAATGGGAACAGTTTCTCCCTATCTACTCTGTCCAGTTCCTTTATGATTTTGAACACCTCTACCAAATTTCCTCAACATTCTCTTCTCAAAAGAGAACAGCCCCAGCTTCACGAATCTATCCTCGTAATTAAAGTTTCTCATCCCTGGAACCATTCTCGTAAGTTTTTTCTGCACCCTCTCTAATGCCCTCACATTCTTCCTGAAGTGTGGTGCCCAGAATGGGATACAATACTCCAGCTGAGGCTGAACCAGTGTTTTATAAAGGTTCACCATAACTTCCTTGCTTTTGTATTCTATGCCTCTTTTTTTAAAGCCCAGGATCCTAGATACATTATTAACTGCTCTCTTAACCTTCCCTGTCACCTTCAACAATTTGCACATATATACCCCCAGGTCCCTCTGCTTCAGCATCCCCTTTAGAATTGTAACCTTTATGTTATATTGCCTTTCCACATTCTTCCTACCAGAATGTATCACTTCACACTTCTCTGCATTAAATTTCATCTGCCATGAGTCCGCCCATTCCACCAACCTATGTCCACTTGAAGTCTATCACTATACTCCTCACAGTTCATAATACTTCCAAGTTTTGTGTCATCTGCAAATTTTGAAATTTTGCCCTGCACACCCAAGTCTAGGTCATTAATATAGATCAAGGAAAGCAGTGATCCTAGTACAGACCCCTGGGGAACACCTTCCTCCAGATTGAAAAATAACCATTCTTTGGTACTCTCTGTTTCCTGTTACTCAGCCAACTTCGTATCCATGCTGCCACTATCTCTTTTATTCCATGGGCTTCAACTTTGCCGGCAAGGTTATTATGTGGTACTTTATCAAGTGAACTTTGAAAGTTCATCTACACCATTTCAACTGCATTAGCCTCATCAAACCTTTCTGTTATTACATCAAAAAACTAAATCAAATTATTTAATCACTATTTACCCTTAACCAATCCATGTTGGCTTTCCTTAATTAATCCACATTTGTCTAAGTGACTATTAATTTTGTCCCAGATTATCATTTCTAAAATCTTTCCCACCGCCGAGGTTAAACTGACTGGCCTGTAGTTGCTTGCTTTATCCTTACATCCTTTTTTTGAACAATGGTGTAACATTTGCAATTCTCCAGTCCTCTTGCACCACCCCTGTATCTAAGGAGGTTTGGAAGATTATGACCAGTGGCTCCATAATTTCCACCTTTACTTCCCTTGGTATCTTCGAATGCATCTGATCTGGTCCTAGTGATTTATCACCTTTAAGTGCAGCCAGCCTTTCTGATACCTTCTCTTTATCAATTAGTAGCCCTTTCCATGTCACAACTATCCTCTCTTTCACTCTGCATTTGCACTGTATTTTTGCACAGAGACGCAGAAGCGCAGTCCCAGGAGAATGGGCTTGGCTTCATGGAAGAGAAACCTCCTCAGTTCTCTCAGGATTTCAGCCTTTCTCCTTCTCCACCGCCCACTCTGCTAATGCCCTTGTTGGTGCCACAAAAGCAGCTTGGCCAGATTGCCCTGACCATTGCTAAGATGCTGCAGTTTTCAGCTGGACATTCAATGTCCAGAACCGCTCAAGGTTGTCCGCCATGTATTCCCCTCAATGTATGCTCAGCAGCCTTCCACATCCCAAGCTGTAGCAATGAGGGAAACACTTCATAGAAGCACTAGGATAGCCAAATGAACATAGAAGACAGGCAATAAGGGCTTGCACAAAGGATGCTTCATAATTATTTTTGAGAACTGTCTGATGGAATTAAATTGCTTGATGAATTTGCTTTCTGTTCCAGATTCGGTTTTGACCTTTATATTTGTAGTGAAAATGAGTGCCCGACCCATAAGGCCAGACTGAAGGAAGGCAATGATGGTGGTATTAAGAACAGTGGTAAGGACTGTGGATTGGTGTTTGTGTTTTGGGGATGGGTGGATGTTTTAGGTGAAGCACTCCAATAAACTGCTGTCTGAGAGCTCTGGTAGCTAAGAGCACTGGTGGTCGATGTATCTCCTTTTCTTCCTCTTCTTCCTGCTGTTCTTGTTGCTGCCAGGTAGTGGGAATGGCTGATTCCGCATGATGACAAAAATTATACAGCTTGCAAATCTGGATACCCTCTCGGGTGTACTGTAAAACTCCTGTCAAATGGGCCAGGCAGTGGAAGCATTGCTTAAGCACATAAATTTGTTCAATAACATATCTGGTGACAGTATGACTCTCATTGTAGGCCAATTTTGCAGTTGTGCCCATATTCCTGACGAGTCCTGAGGCGTGTCTAGAGGGAATAGCCCTTGTCATCAATTGGCCAGCCTGTAACCTAACATCTAGGCTGGAATAAAGGTGATGCATAGGACTGACACATGATGATTGAGTCATGACTTTATTTTTATTCATTCATGGGATGTGGGCGTCGCTGGCTAGGCCGCATTTATTGCCCATCCCTAATTGCCCTTGTACTGAGTGGCTTGCTAGCCCATTTCAGAGGGCATGTAAGAGTCAACCACATTGCTATGGGTCTGGAGTCACATGTAGGCCAGACCAGGTAAGGACAGCAGATTTCCTTCCCTAAAGGACATTAGTGAACCAGATGGGTTTTTACAACAATTGACAATGGTTTCATGGCCATCATTAGACTAGCTTTTAATTCCAGATTTATTAATTAAATTCAAATTCCACCTTCTGCTGTGGTGGAATTCTAACCCTTGTCCCCAGAGAAATACCCTGGGTCTCTGGGTTACTAGTCCAGTGATAATACCACTATGCCACCGCCTACCCATTCCTGACTGCTGTCAGGAAATGGGGCACAGCCCTGCATGATGCGCTGTCTGTGGTTGCAAAGCATGGTATGTTGAAGGGATGGAATCCCCTTCAATTGGTAAAGATGCCAGGCTGGTTAAGGGGAACATGCAAAGCATGTGGATGCATTCCTTTTGAAATGAAGATGCCTCATACATTGCTCCTCAGTGAAGTTGAGGTAGAGAACAGCAAAGAACAGCAGGAGAGAGAAGCCTTGAAATACAACATGGGAACTACTGGCAGTGGCAGAGCTGCAAAGCACAGCGGGAGAGAGGATCCTTTAAATACAGTGCAGGAAATACCGGCAGTGGCAGAGCTGCAAAGCACAGTGGGAGAGAGGATCCTTTAAATAAAGGGCAGGATCTACTGGCATTGACAAAGCTGTAAAGCACAGCGGGAGAGAGGAGTATTTAAATATAGCATGAAGAATACTGGCAGCAGCAGAGCAGTATGGCACAGTGGGAGACAGGAGCAGCAGCAAGAGGTGTGGATATTTTGTGAAGTGACATTGCAGGACCAGGAGTGATGTGGGCTGAGTACACTGGTAAGCTTTTAATTTTTATTTTTATTTAATTAATCAACTCTAAAGTAAGACAAGATCAATTAAGTAGTAAAAATTTAAAGCCAACTTGATAATTTATCATATAGCTACAATCAGTGTTCAATTAATTGATTAAATCTAGGGATCAAGTTAAAATTAAATAGAAACAGATAGCAACATAAATGGTTCTGATTTTTTCAGTAAATTAAAATCTGAGGTATATAGGTAATATGAGTTAAGTAAAACATTTAAGTTGACCTCCTTGTAAAATAAATTGACATCAGTACAAGAGAAGCAGCTGATTGGTGAGTATACAGTGAACCTTTATTTATTTAAGTCTTAAGTTTATTTCTGTTACATCTGTCAATATTCTCATAAATAATGGCATGGCAGGGTGTCTCAGTCCCATGTAATGCACATCCTGTTCCATGTGGGAACTCTAGGACGCTTCTCATGTTCAGGATAACCACATGTGCAGGAAGTGCCGTCAGCTTGGAGCGGCTTGAGCGCCTGGTTTCAGAGCTTGAGCAGCAACTGGTGTCACTGCAGTGCATCCCAAGTTTGAGAGATTCGTGGATAGCCCCCGCAGTTTAAGGTTTTGCAGGCAGGTAGGGAATGGGTGACCGCCAAGCAGGAGTCCCTTGAGTACTTTGGTTCGGCCACATTTGGAATATTGCGTGCCGTTCTGGTCGCCACATTACCAAAAGGATGTGGATGCTTTGGAGAGGGTGCAGAGGAGGTTCACCAGGATGTTGCCTGGTATGGAGGGCGCTAGCTATGAAGAGAGGTTGAGTAGATTAGGATTATTTTCATTAGAAAGGCGGCGGTTGAGGGGGGACCTGATTGAGGTGTACAAAATCATGAGAGGTATAGACAGGGTGGATAGCAAGAAGCTTTTTCCCAGAGTGGGGGATATAAATACTAGGGGTCACGAGTTCAAAGTGAGAGGGGAAAAGTTTAGGGGGGATATGCGTGGAAAGTTCTTTACGCAGAGGGTGGTGGGTGCCTGGAACGCGTTGCCAGCGGAGGTGGTAGATGCGAACACGATAGCGTCTTTTAAGTTGTATCTAGACAGATACATGAATGGGCAGGAAGCAAAGAGATACAGACCCTTAGAAAATAGGCGACATGTTTAGGTAGAGGATCTGGATCGGCGCAGGCTTGGAGGGCTGAAGGGCCTGTTTCTGTGCTGTAATTTTCTTTGTTCTTTGTTCTTTGTACATCTCGTTCTCCAACTAGTATTCAGTCCTGAATAATGGTGTGAGTGATGGTTCCTCTGGAAAATGCAGCCAGAGCCAAGTTCATGGCACCACAGTTGACACTGCTGTATGGGGAGGGTGGGAGGAAGATTGGAAAGCAACAGTGATAGGGGATTCTATAGTTAGGGGAAGAAACAGGTGTTCTCTAGCCATAGATGCAAATCCAGGGTGGTATGTTGCCTCCCTAGTGCTAGGGTCAAGGATGTTACTGAACAGCTGATGAACACTTTGAGGGGGAGGGTGAACAGCCAACGGTCGTGGTCCATATTGGCACCAGCAGCATAGCTAAAAAGAGGGACGAGGTCCTGCAGGCAGATTTTAGGGAACTAGAAAAGAGTTTAAGAAGCAGGACCTCAAAGTAGTATTCTCCGGATTACTCCAGGTGCTGCCCGCTAGTAAGAATAGAAATAGGAGGATAGAGCAGATGGATATGTGGCTACAGAGATGGTGCAGGAGGGAGGGCTTTGATTACTGGTACATTGTGACTGGTTCTGAGGGAGATGGGACCTGTACAGGCAGGGCAGGTTGCACCTGAACGGTGCCAGAACTAATGCCCTTGCAGGGCAGTTTGCAAGTGCTATCAGGAAGGCTTTAAACTAACTTGTCAGTTGGATGAGAACCAGGAGGTAACATTAGAGAGGGAAAACAAGGTGCAAAAAGAATCAGGAAAGACAGATAGCATTAGAGTAAGAAATAGTAATGTATTAGGTGGTGTCAGAGCAAGAGGGAATGCAATAAGGTCTAAATTAAGTTTACAACGCATGTATGTGAATGCACGGAGTATAGCAAATAAGGTTGGTGAGCTGCAGGCACAGATAGCCACATGGGAATATGATGTTGTGGTGGTAACAGAGACCTGGGTCAAAAAAAGGGCAGTACTAAATATTCCTCGATACATGGGGCTGGATTTTGTGCTGGAGTCGGGGTCCCCGGCTCTGGGACGAAAAGGCGAGGGTAACCACCGCTACCGCCCCCCCTACCCACCCCTGCCCCCAGAGCGATCCCTTTTTTTCTCAAAATTTTAGGAGGCGGGATCCCTGTCCCTTTAAAGACTTTACAGGGACGGGAATCCTGCCTCCAACAGCTGCCAACCAAACACAGGGCCAGCAGCTGAGCAGTATCGGCAGTGCACTGGGAGCGGTGGCCACTGTCGGTACTGCAGAGGCCTCAGATCTAGGCTCAGCACTGGAAACCCGGAGAAGAGGTAGGTGAGGCAAGGCCCCAGCGAGGGATGGGGGTGGTCTTGCGGTCCAGGGGGAGGGAGGTACTGGGTGGTGAATTGGTTCCTGATGGGGGTCCTCCCAGTGGTGGCAGCAAGAGGCCCTTAATAGGCCTTTAATAGGTCACGTACGGGCCTCACTTTGCCTCTGGTTGGGAAGGCCGTCGTGGGCCTATCCCACCTCTAGGAAGATCGCTGGGCAACAGGGAGGCTACGGGCCCTCTGCCACGCAGCAACCCCCCCCCCCCCACTTCATCACGATTCCCCGTGCCCCCAGCACACCTGCGCACCCGACCCCCCACCCCCCCACCCCCCCCTCCCCGGCTCCGGCCTCCAATCCCAACTCGGAAGGCCTGTAAAATCCAAGCCATGGTGTTCAGGAAAGATAGGGATGGAAAGGAAGTAGTAGGGGTGGCAGTATGGATTGAGGATAATATTACAGTACTGGAGAGAGAGTATATCCTAGAGGGGTCAAGGACAGAATCTATTTGGTTTGAGATAAGAAACAACAGAAGTAACATTACATTGCTGGGGGTATTCTATAGGCTACCAACTAGTAGGAAGGATATAGAGGAACAAATTTACAAGGAAATTATAGAGAAATGCAAAACCTATAGTGTAATTATAATAGAGGAATTTTCATTATCTTAATATAGTCTGGGATAGTAAAGTGTAAAGGGCAGAGAGGGGGAAGAGTTTCTAAAGCGTGTTTAGGAGAATTTTCTACATCAGTATGCTTCGAGTCCAATGAGGAAGGAGGCATTTTATTGGATCTGGTTCTGGGGAATGAACTGCGTCAAGTGAATCAAGTATCAGTTGAGGAACATTTTAGGGATAGTGATCATAATAACATAAAATTTAGGTTAACTATGAATTATTGCATATTAATTGTGGGAGGGCCTCTTTTAATGAGGTGAGAACAGCTCTGGCCCAGGTAAATTGGTATCAAAGATTGGCAAGCAAAACTGTCATTGAACAATGGGCTGCCTTTAAAGAGGAGGTAGTTCGGTTACAGTCGAGATACATTCCCACAAGAGGGAAAGATAGGGCAGAGCTTCCTGGATGACGAAAGAGACAGAGAGTAAGATAAAGGATACAAGTGAAAACCAGGCTGATTACAGAAAGTTCAGAAGGAAAGTAAAAAAAGAAATAAGAGCAGCAAAGAGAGAGTTTGAGAAGAAGCTGACAACCAACATAAAAGGGAATCTAAAAGTCTTCTGCAGGTAAATAGTAAAAGGGTAGTAAAAGGCAGACTATGGCTGATTAGGGTCCAACAAGAGGATTTACACAGCGAGGCAGAGGGCATGGCTGAGGTACTAAATGACTATATTGCATCTGCATGAAGGAAGAAGATGCTGCCAAAATCTCAGGTAAAGAGGGGGTAGTTGAGACACTGGATGGGCTACAAATTGATAAAGAGGAGTTATTGGAAAAGCTGGCTGTACTTAAAGTTGATAAGTCACCAGGACTGGGGCAGATGCATCCAAGGATACTGAGGGATGTAAGGGTGGAAATTGCAGACACACTGACCATAATCTTTCAATCCTCCTTAGATACAGGGATGGTGCGAGAGGGCTGGAGAATTACAAATGTTCCACCCTTGTTCAAAAGAGGGTATAAGGATAACCAAGCAACTACAGGCCAGTCAGCTTAACCTTGGTGGTGGGGAAGCTTTTGGAAATGATAATCCAGGACAAAATTAACAGTCACTTGGACAAATATGGATTAATTAAGGAAAGCCAGCATGAATTTATTAAAAGCAAATCGTGTTTAACTAACTTGAGTTTTTCGATGAAGTAACAGAGAAGGTAATGTGGTTGATGTAGTGTACATGGACCTCCAAAAGGCGTTTGATAAAGTGCCACATAACAGATTTGTCAGCAAAGTTGAAGCCCATGGAATAAAAAGGGCAGTGGTAGCATGGATGTAAAGTTGGCTGAGTGATAGCAAACAGAGAGTAGTGGTGAAAGGTTATTTTTCGGACAGGAGGAAGGTATATAGTGAGGTTTCCTGGGGTTGATATTAGGACCACTGCTTTTCTTGATCTATATTGATGACCTAGACTTGGGTGTGCATTTCACAATCTGAAGTTGACACAAAACATGTGAACTGTGAGGAGGATAGTGATAGACTTCAAGAGGATGTAGACACCCTGGTGGAATGGGTGGACACATGGGAGATGAAACTTAATGCAGAGAAGTGTGAATGATACATTTTGGTGAGAAGAACAAGGAGAGGCAATAGAAAATAAAGGGTACAATTCAAAAGGGGGTGCAGGAGCAGTGGGACTTGGGGTATATGTGCATAAATCTTTGAAGGTGGCAGGGCAGGTTAAGTAAGTGATGAATAAGGCATACGGGATCCTGGGCTTTATAAAAAGAGGCATAGAAAACAAAAGCAAGGAAGTTATGGTGAACCTTTATAAAACACTGGTTCGGCCACAACTGAACTATTGTATCCAATGCTGGGCACGACACTTTAGGAAGGATGTGAAGTTAGGATGCAGAAAAGATTTACAGGGATGGTTCCAGGGATGATCTACTTACTACGCTAGCTATAATTAATTTGTAAAGTTAAGATAAAGTTAATTTTAAGTTAAAGCAAAGTTAAGAGCGCGCAGTGCTGGGAGAGCCTTCACTTCAAAAAGAGCGTGGAGAACAGGGAGAGGCTTCAATTCAAAAAGAG
Source organism: Heterodontus francisci (assembly GCF_036365525.1). Classification (NCBI taxonomy): domain Eukaryota; kingdom Metazoa; phylum Chordata; class Chondrichthyes; order Heterodontiformes; family Heterodontidae; genus Heterodontus; species Heterodontus francisci. The sequence goes on along the minus strand of NC_090378.1, from coordinate 81,520,438 downwards.
CACGGAGAGCGGGGAGAGACTTCATTTCAAAAAGAGTGTGGGGAGCTGGGAGAGCGCAGAGAGCTGGGAGAGGGGGAAGAGCGCGGAGAGTTGGGAGAGGCTATCTTATCTGATCCTCTAGTCTATCCAGTATCCTATCCAGTTCAGTGGAACGAGCCTGTTCAAAAAAAATCAAGTGTGACATCACAGGCAAGCTGGTAGATGATTGGTTGGGGAAGAAGCTAGCTGCTGAGTATCTGGTAAGTGATTAAGGTCTATTCTAATCCTAACATTTAATATAGTAAAGGAACTAGTGGTAAGCATAATGAAATATATAAAAAAGGAAAATAAAATAAATAATTAAGTTAATTGAAACACATTAAGGTTGGCAAGACACGTAATGTTTCATGGCTGCAGCATGTGGGAGCTCCTGGATGCCAGTGTAATCCAGGGAAATCACGTCTGCAGTAAGTGTTTGCAGCTCAAAGAGCTTCGGCTCAGAGTCATTGAACTGGAGGCCGAGCTGCAGACACTGCGACACATTCAGGGAGGGGGAAAGTTACCTGGACACTTTGTACCAGGAGACAGTCACACCCCTTAGGATAGGGTCTTCTGATTTGGTCAGTGGTCAGGGACAAGAGAGTATGGCTGCAGCTGAGGTAAGGGGACCCAGAGGGCAGGAGTGCAGGAGCCCCAGCCTTTGCGATTGTCCAACAGGTTTGAGGTTCTTTCAGCTTGTTTGGATGAGAATGGGGCTGCAGGGAGGATGAGCAACCTGACCATGGCACCATGGTACAGGAAGCCATTCAAGTGGAGGGAGAAAAAAGGAATGTAGTGGTAGTAGGGGACAGTATAGTTAGGGGGATTGGCACTGTTCTCTGCAGCAAAGAGTGAGAGTCCAGATGGCTGCGTTGCCTGCCTGGTGCCAGGGTTTGGGACATCTGCTTAGGGCTGGAGAGGAACTTACAGTGGGAGGGGTAGGATCCAGTTATCATGGTCCATGTAGGTACCAACGACATAGGCAGGACAAGGAAAGAGGTTCTGCATGGTCAGTATGAGGAATTAGGCACTAAATTAAGAAACAGACCCTCAAAGGTAATAATCTCTGGATTATTACCTGAGCCACCTGCAAATTGGTATAGGGCAAATAAGATTAGAGAAATTAATGCATGGCGCAAAGACTGATGTGGTAGAAGTGGGTTCCAGTTTGTGGGGCACTGGTACCAGTACTGGGGAAAGTGGTGGCTGTACCATTGGGACAGTCTACACCTGAACCAGTGCTCAAGTGAGCTGCACAACTAGGAAAGTGGAGAGGGTTTTAAACTGAATTGTGGGGCAAAGAATCAAATTTGGGAAGATATGGTAAATCAAGAAGTAGAGACAAGGCAAGAGAGGAAGGTATTAATATGGGAAATGATAAACAGATGATGACAGGAAGGGACAGAGTGTGCAAATCTAAGAGTAAATCAACAAATAAGGCTAGAGGTTACAAAAATAATAAAAGGACAAAACTAAAGGCTCTGTATCTAAATGCATGTAGCATTCGAAACAAAACAAATGAACTGAAAGCGCAATTAGAAATAAATAAGTATGATCTGATATCCATTACAGAGACATGACTGCAGGATGACATGGATTGGGACCTGAATATTGAAGGGTACATGGCATTTAGGAAGGACAGGAAGCGAGGAAAAGGTGGAAGGGTGTCTCTGTTAATTATTGATGGTATTAGCACAATAGAGAGGGATGACCTAAGTTCAGGAAACCAGGATGTAGAAGCAGTTTGGGTAGAGGTGAGAAATGATAAAGGCATGAAGTCACTAGTGGGAGTGGTGTACAGGCCACCTACCATTAACCACACTGTAGGATGGGGTATAAGGAAGAAATAATGGCAGCCTGTCAGAAAAGTACTGGGGATTTTATGGGGGATTTTAACCTACATATAGACTGGAAAAATCAAATGGGCAGAGGTAGCCTAGCTGAGGAGTACATAGAAGGTTTTCGGGATAATTTCTTGGAACAGTATGTTCTGGAGCCAACCAGAGAACAGGCTGTACTAGACCTGGTATTGTGCAACGAGATAGGATTAATTAATGACCTCATAGTTAAGGTGCCCCTAGATAGCAGCGATCATAATATGATTGAATTTTACATTCAGTTTGAGGGAGAGAAGAGTGGGTCCAAGACCAGTATTTTAAACATAAATAAGGGCAATTATGAGGGCGTGAAAGTAGAGCTAGCTAAAGTAAACTGGCGAATTACGTTAAAGGATATGTCAATAGAGATGCAGTGGCAGGCATTTAAGGGGATATTTCAGAATACACAGAATAGATACATTCCAGTGAGGAAGAAATATTCCAAGGTGGTGGGACCCGCCATCCATGGTTAAGTAAAGCAGTTAAAGATAGTATCAAACTTAAAGAAAAAGCATAGAATTGCACAAACATGGGTGGAAGGTCAGAAGATTGGACAGAATATAAAAAACAGCAAAGATTGGCTAAAACATTGTTAAGGAAGGAAAAATTAGAGTATGATAGAAAACTAGCTAGAAATATAGAAACAGATAGTAAGAGTTTCAATAGATATTTAAAAAAGAAGAGTTAACAAAGTGAACGTTGGTCCGATAGAAAGTGAGACTGGGGAATTAATAATGGATAATAAGGAGATGGCAGATAAATTGAACAGATATTTTGCATCAGTCTTCACTATAGAGGATACAAGTAACATCCCAGAATTAGCAGTAAGTCAGGAAATGGAAGTGAGGGAGGAACTCAAGAAAATTACAATCACCGGGGAAGTGGTACTAAACAAATTGTTGGAGCTGCGGACTGACAAGTCCCCGGGTCCTAATGGACTTCATCAAAGGGTGTTAAAAGAAATGGCTAGTGCGATAGTTGATGTGTTGGTTTTAATTTTGCAAAATTCACTAGATTCGGGGAAGATTCCATATGATTGGAAAATAGCGAATGTAACTCCTTTATTCAAAAAGGGAGGACCAAGAAACTGATAAAGATGTTAATTGGAGCATAGATAAAGGAGAACCAGTGGATGTGATGTATTTGGATTTTCAGAAGGCTTTTGATAAGGTTAGTAGGTTAGTCAACAAAATTAGAGCACATTGGATTGGGGACAATATATTATGTTACGACCAGGTGAGAAAGGGGTCTTGGGTTCCCTCTCAGTCTTCACCTGGTCTTACTGTAACAGGGTTTAATATTAAACAGACCGTCTTTTTTCTTAGCTCCCCCTTAGTGAATCCTTGTGCACTAGGTCTTGCTTTTCACTGGGGCCCAGTACTTTTCTTAAACCTTGTTCGATGTAGGAGACTTTTCTCTCTTGAAGTTCATGTGTCCTCAGTGGGTTCAGAGGCTTGTGAGAAAGAAATGGGAGCAGACAGAAGATGTCTTCGCACTCCAGGAGCAAACAGCCTTTCCTGAGTTCAAAAGCTCTGTGGCTAGTTCAAAAAACCCTGGACCAGCCAGTTAGTCATGTGATCAGCTGCTTTAACCAACCTTGGCTTTCGTGGATTGTATCACCTTAGCAGTCTCTGGAATGCTCTTCCTTACACCTTCAATGTCTGCTGATCAAAATCCATTGTGGGTTAAATTTGTCAGGGAATGGTTCTTTTGTCTCCACAAGCACTATCTGTTAGTATGCAAATATTTTTCAGCTAAGTGTCTGGCAGCGCTTGTAACAGGCCTTCTCTTTTTCCCAGCAAGTTTAAAATCAATGTTCATATGACAAAATCAATATGCCTCATTCTTGGCAGGTGGGGGCCTGCATGACAACTGGTATGGATGAATTAACAATTGGTTAACAGACAGAAAGTGGAGAGTAGGAATAAATGAGTCAATCTCAGGATGGCAGGTTGTTACTAGTGGGGTTCTGCAAGGATCATTGCTGGGGCCACAACTGTTCATAATCTATATAAATGATTTAGATGTGTGGACCCAAATGTAATATTTCCAAATTTGCTGATGACACAAAACTAGGTGGGAATGTAAGTTGTGAGGAGGATGCAAGGAGCCTTCAAGAGGATTTGGACAGGCTAAGTGAATTGGCAAGAACATGGCAGATGGACGATAATTGAATAAGTGTGAAGTGATACACTTTGGTAGAAAAAACAGAAAGACAGAGTATTTCTTAAATGGTGAGAAGTTGGGAAGTGTTGATGTCCAAAGGGACCTGGGTGTCCTTGTTCATGAGTCACTAAAAACTAGTATGCAGATGCAGCAAGCAATTAAGAAGGCCAATGGTATGTTGGCCTTCAGTGCAAGGGGATTTCAGTACAGGAGTAACGATGTCTTGCTGCACTTGTATAAAGCCTTGGTGAGACTGTACCTGGAGTATTGTGTCTCCTTATCTAAGGAAGGATATACTTGCCATAGTGGGAGTGCATCAGAGGTTCACCAGACTAGTCCCTGGGATGGCGGGACTGTTTTATGAGGAGAGATTACAAAAACTGGGCCTGTATTCTCTAGAGTTTCGAAGAATGAGAGGTGATCTCATTGACACTTACAAAATTCTTTCAGGGTGTGACAGGGTGGATGTGGATAGGATGTTTCCTCTGGCTGGTGAGTCTAGAACCAGGGAACATAATCTCAGAATAAGGAGTAGGCCATTCAAGACTGAGATGAGGAGGAATTTCTTCACTCAGATGGTGGTGAATCTGTGGAACTCTCTACCCCAGAGGGCTGTGGAAGCTCAATCATTGAGCAGGTTCAATACAGAAATGGATAGATTTCTGGTTACTAATGACATCAAGGGATATGGGGATAGTGGGGAAAAAGGTGTAGAGGTAGATGATCAGCCATGATCTGTTTGAATGACAGAGCGGGCTCAATGGGCTGAATGGCCTACTTCTGCTCCTATTTTCTATGATCCTATGAGAGACTTTAGTTACGAGGATAGATTGGCAAAGCTGGGGCTGTTCTCTTTAGAAAAGAGAAGGTTAAGAGGAGATTTGATAGAGGTGTTCAAAATAATTTGGGGTCTGGACAGAATAGACAGGGCGAAACTGTTCCCATTGGTGGATGGGTTGAGAACCAGAGGACACCGATTCAAGATCATTGGCAAAAATAAACAGAGGCGACATGAGGAAAAGGTTTTTTCAGCAGCGAGTGTTTAGGATCTGGAATGAACTGCCTGAGAGTGTGGTGTAGGCAAGTTTAATTGTGACTTTGAAAAGGGAATAGAAAAATTATCTGAGGAGACAAAATTTTCAGGGCTACCTGGAAAGGGCTGGTGAGTGGGACTAGCTGAGTAGCTCTGACAGAGAGCCAGCATGGACATGACAGGTTGAATGGCCTCCTTCTCTGCTGTAACCATTCTGTGATACTAGAAGTTCTTCCATATTTTACTCCAGTTCATAAACTAACCAACTGCATCAGATATGTGTACCGAGAGCTAAAACATGAGTTGGTTTGGGAGTTCAAACCCAACTTACAAAGCAGCTTTTTTCCCACACTGTGGGGTAGAGTTTCTGCTTTGCGCCCAATTTGCACTTGCATTCATTAATTTACCGTTCAAGTTTCTGATTAAAATGTAAAATCTTCCATGTACCAGTGCAAGTGGGCAGCATTATAAATAATGTTTTCTTTCTATTAAAATGTACTTATTTATGTATGTAAGATTGGTCACCTGGACCATGTTTACTAATACAGCTGAATATTGGTTTATCACAAAAAATGGGCCTTCTTAATATGAGCATCAGGTTCTTCACCTTTGAGTAACCTGATTTAAAATCACTGTAAGTGACTTGAAATATATACTACAACAACAACTTGTATTTAGTTCCGAAGAAGGGTCACTGACCCGAAACGTTAACTCTGCTTCTCTTTCCACAGATGCTGCCAGACCTGCTGAGTGAATCCAGCATTTCTTGTTTTTGTTGTATTTATATAGCACCTTTAAGGGAATAAAATGTCCCAAGGCACTTTACAGTGGCATTATAAAGCAAAATATGGCAATGAGCCACGTAAGGAGATATTAGGTCAGATGACTGAAAGCTTGGTCAAAGAGATAGGTTTTAGGAAGTGTCTTAAAGGAGAAAAGCGAGGCAGAGAGGTTTAGGGAGAGAATTCCAGAGCTTAGGGCCTAGGCAGCTGAAGCATGGGTGTGGGTCGATTAAAATTGGGAATGCTCAAGAGGCCGAAATTAGAGGAGCATAGGTATTCAGAGGGTTGTAGGGCTGGAGGAGATTACAGAGATAGGGAGGGGGCCAAGGCATGCAGAGATTTGGAAACAAGGATGAAAATTTTAAAATCAAGGCATTACTTAACTGGGAGCCAGTGTAGGCCAGCGAGCACAATGTGAACAGGATATGGTGCGAGTTAGGACACGGGCAGCAGGGTTTTGGATGACCTCAGGTTTACAGGTCAAATGTGCGAGGTTGTCCAGGACTGTGCTATCATAGTCAAGTCTGGAGGTAACAAAGGCATTGATGAGGGTTTCAGCATCAGAAGAGCTGAGGCAGGATGGATTTGGGTGATGTTCCTGAGGTAGAAACAAGTGGTCTTAGTGACGGCACGTCTATATAGTTGGAAGCTCATCTCAGGTCAAATACGACACCAAGGTTGAGAATAGTCTGGTTCAGCCTCAGCCTGTTGCCAACGTGAGGGATGAAGTTGATGGTAAGGGAATGGAGTTTGTGTCACGGATTGCAGACAAGGACTTCAGTCTTCCTAACATTTAATTGAAGGAAATTTCTATTCATCCAGTACTGGATGTCAGATAAGCAGTCTGACAATTTAGAGACATTGAAGGGGTTGAAAGAGGTGGTGGTGAGGTAAAGCGTACTGAACCATTTACTATTTTCATTGGTGTACACTAGTCAGTTCCTAAATATGTTAGATTTTTTTGATATGGAAAAGACTTTTAAAAGGTGCCTACTAGTATCTGTAAACCTAAAACCATTAACAAAGGAAGAACAACCTTTTAGCTATGGCTCAGTTGGTTGCCTCTCTTGCCTCTAAATCAGAAAGTTGTGGGTTAAAATCCCACTTGAGGACTTGAGTATAAAAATGAAGGCTGACACTCCAGTACTGAGTATTGCAGTACTGAGGGAGTGCTGCACTGTTAGTAGTGCCACTTTTAGTCAGGATGGCTCAGCCATCTAAAATGTTGTGTTCAAGTGGTTTCGCATCCCACTTCTGATATTTGATATTTCTGCACAGACATGATGGGCCAAATGGCTTCCTTCTGTGCTGTAACTATTCAATAATTCTAACCAGCATAATCAGTGGAAATTTTGACCTGGGGGCATGGTCAGATTTGTGAAAGGGACCTGATTTGGCTGAGCTAATCTAGCTTGATCCAGCATGAAAGATTGTGGAAATTTGAGCTGGAATGCTTTTGTGCATTTACGTTTAAAATTTCCTGATCTTTTGTACTGGTTCATAGGATTCTGCCTGGATTGTGCTGATGTTACTGGAATAAAGGAGTGGAAATTTTACCCTGCTATATTTATTTCATCAATTACCGATTAAACTATTTTGTTTGTGAGATTAGACTAATTTTTGATTGAGTTTCTTCAGCGGAGACGGCACATTGCTATTTAACTCATCAGACTGCAATGGGTCGGAAATATCTCAGTGAAGAGAATTTCTGTAGCTACTTGAGGATCAAGTTAAGAACCTCATTGACCTGAGGGAACTCTAAGATCCATTGGAATTCACCAGAGCGAATACATATGCAGCAAGAAAGCACAGAAGCTAACTAAGGCAGTGAGAGAAATGGCAGATAAAGCACAGTGAAAGAAAAAGCAGTAAAAAAGTGCAGAGGCAGAAGAGCCAGAAAGAGCAGACAACCATCACTGCTATCTTTGTGTTGCAGTAACAATTTACATATTTTCAGCACCCACCAGCAATAGCTGCAATGGAATAGCACAGAACTTTGGCGACACAGTGCACTTGACCAGAGGAGGACATAGGATGACTCTACACTCCTCCATAAGTTCAGTTCCCAAATGCAGCTGTAGGATCATGTTGAACAGGAGCATGAAACTTTTACATAGAGAGGGAAAGGAAGCCTCAGAGGGTTGTTCACTTGGGGGCTCTTCTTATCCAAGTACATGCCTGTTTCAGGTGGAGAAAAGGGCCCTTGCGCCTGATGGATGTCAGTTCAGCTGGACATGAGGCATAGCATAAGGAGGTCCAAAAAAGGGAAAGGGGAAAAATAACTTTAAAAGAGGGAATCTGAAAATACAGGAATGCTGACTGGGAAAATTTTCTACCCTGGAGCTGGAAGCCAGAAATTTTGAATTCAAACCAGCTGATAACCCCACAAGGAAGAAAACTGAAAGTTCTGACTAAACATATTAGTTTGTTGGCTTTTTTTGTCTAAAATTAGAGCTGAAAACATTTTATTTAAACATATATCCTCTCTGGGCTTGAATTATTTTTCTTTGTGACCTGGGGACCTAATAAACTAGGTTTCATACTAGCGTGCACATGAGTTCCATGTCTACATTTTATGCATCGAGACCTTATTGCACATAAGGGGCTGGATTTTGTGCAGCTGGCAGGGCTACCGGCACCGGGCTGAAAAGGTAGAGGTGACTCCACCATGGCCTTTCGACACCACCTCCCCACCCGCCTCCCACTGGTGATGGGCCCTCTACCTCCCGTCCCCGCCTCTCATCTCGATTCTAAGGGCTCCCCGGCTTCCAAACCCTTCTCAGGGAGGCCCATAACATCCAGCCCAAGATTAGACTGTTTTTGTTGCTAATCAATGTATCACAGGGAAAAAAAACTTGCATTTATTTAGCACCTTTTACAGCCTCAGGACATCCCAAAGTGTTACATAGCCAATAAAGTATGATTGTAGATCATAGAAACCTTAAGAATAAGAGAGTTGTAGGATAAATTGCTAGGAAAGGCTTTTGAAACCAACTGTATAAATGGGTTAAAGATACAAACAGATGTATTTCTGATGAGAAAAAGAATTGAGGGATGTGATGAGAAGGCAGGTGAGTGGGATTAAGTTTTAGTAGCATAATAACAATTTCAGTTAGGAGTAGACTATTGGCCCATTTTGCCCTACCCATCCAATTTCTCACAAGGTTAATGAATATATTTCAATCTAATAATCCTGAATCCTATATGTTGACAGGAATGTATCTAATGCCTTTTTTAATCTTGTCATTGTTTTGTGCTCCACCACCCTTGCTGGTAATCTATTCTACATGTTTGACACTCTTTTAATAAAATATTATGGCTGAATTTCCCATGTTTTTGATATACTTAATTTGAAACCTAGAGCTAATTTTCTGGCTTTGCACTTTCAGCAAGGAGCTTCTCCCTCTGGGAGAGCAACGTCAAAAATTAACTTTATGACTCTGTTTTCTTGAATTCCATACCTTGCAGAAAATGTCATCTGAATCCAATTCTTCATAATTATAAACATTTCTATTAGATCTCCGCTCAATATTCTCTTTTCAGAAAAGTACATTGGTAGCTAACCTCTCATAGCAATGTTCACCAATCTGTAAAACATCTTTTGATCAAACTAAACAATGAAGTTCAGGCATTCAGTATGAGCTTTTCTAAGATCAAATTTTGGATGGACCTAGGATGTAGTTCACCTACTTCCCCCACTTAATGCTTGAAAAAAGCTATAGTGGACAACTGCGATCTCAGTTTAAAGCCAGACCAAATTGATATGACGGAGTCTTGTCTCTGTAGTTGGCTCGAAGGGTGCCTCATGGAATATGTTTGGACGTTTCTGTCCAGGTCGCAATGTAATCCATTACATAAAATTGCTTATATTTCAGCACTAAATTGACAATCTCATTGCCAGAGGCCAAAAGGTCAGCTGCTATGGGAATTAGGGAAATTCACATTGATGGTCTTCTGAGATCAGAACGAAGGTACATTGTTGGGGAGGAGTAAAAGGAGCTTTACTTGGTTATAATGTAATGGGCCTGAAAGTGCTTCCTGCTGCCTGCTAATATAAATAGTCAAAGGATGTACTATCAACTGTATCCTACTTACTGTGATTTAAGAGGGTGTTAGACCATATATTTCTGCCAAGAACAAGAAATTGTAGTTAGGAAGAGTGACAGGGACTTTTTCCATCAAAGCTGAGAAGATTTAATAGAGGTTTTGATAGAGTGAAATAAGGAACGATAATTTCGTGTCAGTAATTATAGATTATCAATTTAAAACTGTCACTAAAAGAATGAGGAGAAACATTGGAAGGGTTTTTTTTTACATAGAGTTATTAGAGTGTGGAAGGCTTTGTAAAAGAAAATGAAGCAGAGGAAAATACAGGACTATGCAGAGGGTGCAGGAAAATAGTTTTGATTTCTATAGCAAAGAGTCAACACAAACATGATGGGCTGGATATTCTGCTGGAGGTGGGGCCCCTGGCGCCAGGCCGAAAAGGCAGGGCGATGGGGAGGCAACAGGCTCTCCACCCCGCCACACACCCCAACACCCGTCGCGATTCTTCATGCCCACCCACTGCCTTGGAGGGGCTCGTAAAATCCGAGATAAACTGCGCAAGATCACCAGTGAAATGGCTATGATGAAAACTATACTAATCATGCACTTTGAAACTAAACGGTGATGATTAAATTGAGAGATAACAGCTGTTTCCATAATGTTTAAGTACTTGGAAGAGTTAAGAGTGATCACTTATCTTAAGGACAGGATAAACATTAACACATTACTAAGGCGAATGAAAGATGAGCAGGAGAGAATTAATGGGACAGTGGCAAGTTTGGAGGCACATATCTTGAAAATGATGGGAGAATACCATGAGAACCTGAAGTCTTATCGAAATCCAAAGATTGAAGTACAGACATAATGGGGAAAAACTTGGTTTGGTTTAATATGGAGAAATGTAAACTAATATTACGACAGCAAGTAACCAAAAAGGAGTACATGCTAAATGGAACAGTCATATAATATGATAATCAGGAAACCAAAGTCATACTCACGGAATCATACCTGACAGACAATGTCCCAGACACTGCCATCACCATCCCCCGGTATGTCCTGTCCCACTGGCAGGACAGACGCCACAGAGGTGGCGGCACAGTGCTATACAGTCAGGAGGGAGTTGCCCTGGGAGTCCTCAACATTGACTCCAGACCCCATGAAGTCTCATGGCATCAGGTCGAACATGGACAAGGAAACCTCCTGCTGATTTCCACCTACTGCCCTCCCTCAGCTGATGAGTCAGTACTCCTCCACGTTGAACACCACTTGGAGGAAGCACTGAGGCTGGTAAGGGCACAGAATGTACTCTGGGTGAAGGACTTCAATGTCCTTCACCAAGAGTGGCTTGATAGCACCACTACTGAACGGGCTGGCCAAGTCCTAAAGGACATAGCTGTTAGACAGGGTATGCGGCAGGTGGTGAGGGAACCAACAAGAGGGTAAAACATACTTGACCTCGTCCTCACCAATGTGCCTGCCACAGATGCATCTGTCTATGACAGTATTGGTAGGAGCGACCACCGCACAGTCCTTGTGGAGACAAAGTCCTGCCTTCACATTGAGGACATCCTCCTTCGTATTGTGTGGCACTACCACCGTGTTAAATGGGATAGATTTCAAACAGATCTAGCAATATACAACTGGGCATCCATGAGGCGCTGTGGGCCATCAGCAGCAGCAGAATTGTACTCAACCACAATCTGTAACCTCATGGCCTGGCATATCCCCCACTCTACCGTTACCATCAAGCCAGGAGACTAACCCTGGTTCAATGAAGAGTGCAGGAGGTCGTGCCAGGAGAAGCACCAGGCATACCTCAAAATGAGGTGTCAACTTGGTGAAGCTACAACACAGGACTACCTGCATGCCAAACTGCGTAAGCAGCATGCGATAGACAGAGCTAAGCAATCTCATAACTAACGGATCAGATCTAAGCTCTGCAGTCCTGCCACATCCAGCCGTGAATGGTGGTGGACAATTAAACAACAAACTGGATGAGGTGGCTCCACAAATATCCCCATCCTCAATGATGGGGGAGCCCAGCGCATCAGTGCGAAAGATAAGGCTGAAGCATTTGCAACAATCTTCAGCCAGAAGTGCCGAGTTGATGATCCATCTCGACCTCTTCCTGAAGTCCCCAGCATCACATGTGCCAGACTTCAGCCAATTCGATTCACTCCGCGTGATATCAAGAAACGACTGAAGGCACTGGATACTGCAAAGACTATGGGCCCTGACAATATTCCAGCAATAGTACTGAAGACCTGTGCTTCAGAACATGCCGCGCCCCTAGCCAAGCTGTTCCAGTACAGCTACAACACTGGCATCTACCCTGCAATGTGGAAAATTGCACAGGTATGTCCTGTACACAAAAAGCAGTACAAGTCCAACCCGGCAAATTACCACCCCATCAGCTTACTCTCAATCATCAGTAAAGTGATGGAAGGTGTCATCAACAGTGCCATCAAGCGGCAGTTGCTTAGCAATAACCTGCTCAGTGACGTTCAGTTTGGGTTCGTCCAGGGGCACTCAGCTCTTGACCTCATTACAGCCTTGGTTAAAACATGGACAAAAGAGCTGAACTCAAGAGGTGCGGTGAGAATGACTGCCCTTGACATTAAGGCAGGATTTGACCGAGTATGGCATCAAGTAGCCCTAGTAAAACTGAAGTCAATGGGAATCAGGGGGAAAACTCTCTGCTGGTTGGAGTCATACCTAGCGCAAAGGAAGATGGCTGAGGTGGTTGGAGGTGAATCATCTGAGCTCCAGGACATCACTGCAGGAGTTCCTCAGGGTAGTGTCCCAGGGCCAACCATCTTCAGCTGCTTCATCAATGACCTTCCTTCAATCATAAGGACAGAAGTGGGGTTGTTTGCTGATGATTGCACAATGTTCAGCACCATTTGTGACTCCTCAGATACTGAAGCAGTCCATGCAGAAATGCAGCAAGACCTGGACAATATCCAGGCTTGGGCTGATAAGTGGCAAGTAACATTTGCGCCACACAAGTGCCAGGCAATGACAATCTCCAATCTAACCATCTCCCCTTGATATTCAATGGCATTACCATTGCTGAATCCCTCACTATCAACATCCTAGGTGCTACCATTCACCAGAAACTGAACTGCAGTAGCCATAGAAATACCGTGGCTACAAGAGCAGGTCAGAGGCTAGGAATCCTGCGGCAAGTAACTCACCTCCTGACTCCCCAAAGCCTGTCCACCATCTAGAAGGCACAAGTCAGGAGTGTGATGGAATACTCTCCACTTGCCTGGATGGGTGCAGCCTCAACAACACTCAAAAAGCTCGACACCATCCAGGACAAAGCAGCCCACTTGATTTGCACCCCAGCCACAAACATTCACTCCCTCCGCCAACAACGCACAGATGGCAGCAGCCATCTACAAGATGCACTGCAACAACGCACCAAGGCTCCTTGGACAGCACCTTCCAAACCCACGACCTCTATCAACTAGAAGGACAAGGGCAGAAAATGCATGGGAACACCACCACCTGTAAGTTCCCCTCCAAGTCTCACACCATCCTGACTTGGAACTATATCGCCGATCCTTCACTGTCGCTGGGTCAAAATCCTGGGACTTCCTTCCTAACAGCACTGTGGGTGTACCTACCTCCCATGGACTGCAGCAGTTCAAAAAGGCAGCTCACCACCACCTTCTCAAGGGCAATTAGGGATGGGCAATAAATGCTGGCCTATCCAGCGATGCCCACATCCCAGGAATGAATAAAAAAAATAGAGATGTGAAAGTTATTGTAGATAAATCTTTGAAATTAATTGCACAGTACTTGCCTGCAATAAAGAAACGTTTGTAAGAAGAGCACCCAATTAAAAATTAAGGAAAAGAAATCATGAAAACAAATTATGCAAAATGTGTAATAGAAATATGAACTGAGTTTTCTTGGGAAGATAAACGAGGTGGACAGTAAATATGAGTTCAGAAGACAACTGAAAGATGTGTTTCTTGAGACAGAAGAAATTGTCAAATTCAGTGATGGGGTAGTTTTAGTTTAGTTTAGAGATACAGCACTGAAACAGGCCCTTCGGCCCACCGAGTCTGTGCCGACCATCAACCACCCATTTATACTAATCCTACACTAATCCCATATTCCTACCACATCAACACCTGTCCCTATATTTCCCTACCACCTACCTATACTAGGGGCAATTTACAATGGCCAATTTACCTATCAACCTGCAAGTCTTTGGCATGTGGGAGGAAACCGGAGCACCCGGAGGAAACCCACGCAGACACAGGGAGAACTTGCAAACTCCACACAGGCAGTACCCAGAATTGAACCCGGGTCGCTGGAGCTGTGAGGCTGCGGTGCTAACCACTGCGCCACTGTGCCGCCCCAGGGTAGGTTGGTGGATACGAACAAAAGGAACAGGCTAGTTGGGTCTATCGAGTTTTCCTTTTTTATATATTATTCTGTAATTTGCTGTATTGTCAGGTTGACGGTTAAGAATTGGCAAAGAAAGGTTTGAATGTGAATGGTTACCAACTTTAAAATTAAGTTGAGTTTCTCATTAAGTGATGTCACTGAATTTTAAAAACATTGGGGTGCATTTAACTTGCAGTGGGTTTCAAGCTGGAAATTGCACTGGCAAGTCCATATCATGCCATTTCATTCAGTAGAATGAGACCACAGCAATTTTAACCATTGGGCCTTATTAACATGCCACTGGCCAACTTCAAAACAGGTAGGAAGAGGCTGGGAAGTGCCTACCAACCTGCAGAAGATCAAACAGTCCTTGACCACCTACTGGGACTCAGGTGAGTGTCGGAATGGGGGTTCCAGGGCCTCTCACAATAAAGAAGTTGGTGGATTCTGGGGCAGGGAAGGCTTAAACTTGTGGGGTTGGGAAAATACTCCTGCTCCTCCCTTCCTCATTAAGGAAAGTGAAAAAAAAACTTCAAATGACCTCTTCTGCTTCTGAACCTCTTCTTTCTCACTCAGGCTGGTGTTGGACCCCTGATCTGCATGTATAAAGAGGGCACCTCCAACTTTGGACATCTGTCTAGAAGTACGAGTAAAAATTGGGAAATGGCAAGACACGGCAGGTAAGTCATTTGATGGATTTTAACTGTGTACCGGCCCAGTTTCTGCCAGACAGGTCATGTTAAACTTCATTCCATTGTTTAATAACAGAACAATGAGAAAAGGCTAAATTGATCTCTAAGCCCTCTCATTAGCAGATAGCACTATAATTAAGCTGTACTGCACAGTGGAATATCAAAGAGGTGGAAAATCATCTCAATTCTTAACAAAACTGGTCAGCTGTTATAAATTGGGATTCTGCAACCTGCTCCTTAATGGGTAACCTTATACTGAACTAATTGTACCTGAACAATGCAGAGAATGGCTGGGACATGCTCTGTATGATATATATTGTTCTAAACATTCCTCTTGACTGGTCAGATGCCAGCAACAGTTGCCAGTGGATATAAATGTCAGACAGCAAATAGAAAAAAATTAAAGTTCCTGTTTCATACTTGAACTTGCTTATTTCTAATCATAAAGAGCTTAATTTTGTTTTAATCATTAGTTTTTTACTAGGGTGCAGTTTCAAATCTAAAACAGAAAAGGAACTAGGGAATAGGTGATACAGTGGCTGTTCATTTTTTTTTTCTTTGTGGGCTGCATAGTGTGTAACATGGAGCTTTGGGATACATACAAGCTTGGAGTTTCCTCCATGAGTGTAATCGGGAAATTGCACTCAAAATAAGCCCAACACAGCACCCATCTGACCAAGGTGATATTGCACCCATGTTTCTGTGCAAACAAATTAGCATAAGCCCAAATGTAAAATCTCCCATGAATCAACGTAACCAACCAGAGTAATCGATTTCTGATTGGAATAGAGCCAATGGGGCCTCATGGCTAGCGTGGGGTAGTATAAAAAATGTTCCCTTCAAAGTGAGGCTGTAGACTACAAGCTAAGCAGTACTTATTTCTGTTTTGCTAGCTTTTACAGTAATTAATTTGAATTGTTCTAATGTATTTTAACGTTTCCCTCTCTGAAGTGAAATAATCAAAAAATGAGGCATCCTTCGAGGTTTTTTTTTTAATGGTATGGGATTTCTGCAGTAGCAGGGCAAGCCTGAGGCTTTAATTCACTGCTGGTCAGTTGATTTGTGTTAGATTGCTATGACCATGGCTGCCTGTGAGCCTGAGAATCTGAGCATAATGTTTTGAAACTCCCCCCATCTTCTCTCCCCCCTACCCCCTGGAGCCCTCCAACACCTCCACCATCAAACAAGAGCAATTGGAGGAAACTTCTATTTTGGTGAGAGGGCACGGCCAGTTTTGTTAGTGGGGATTGATTTGGGCACAGGCAGGTTTCAATGACTGAATTTCAAATATTGTGGATTCTTGGGCATATTCTACTTATGTGCTTAACTCATTTATGCCCAAATTTCCACTATCTTTTTACACCTGTTAGCGCCCAAATTTTGTGTGCATCTGGGCACAAATCAGAAGGAAACTCTGGGCCATAAATGAAATGCATATTCGCATTAATTTTCATGAATGTCAGATTGTTGATACTAACAGATCTTAGTGCTCTAATTTAGAAATTATTCACCAATGGTGAATAGTCATTTCCAAACCTCCAGACCACAAAATTTAAACAGGACAAGACAGCAGATAAGCAGTACAAGTGCAAGGAGTAAATTGCCTCTGCTTCAAGGGCTGGATTGTCAGAGCTTTGGAGCCACTTGTGGCCCTTGGGCTACAGGTTGGATACCCCTGGCTAGGACATCTTCAGGAGCTGGGTTGAAATTCAACCTGCATTGATGGGCTGTAAGTCTTCTCTGTCTACTGTTTGCATAAGAACATAAGAGTTCCTTAAGTGAATTTTGGTTATCTCATTCCATTCCTAATGGGCATTGGACTATGGCACAAAACCACCCTTCGTTTAGCATAATGAGGCACTAAAATTTGTCAGTTTCGATCAGAGAGGTCCAAGGACAGTGGAAAATGGTAAAGTAGGGAGTACATGTCTGAGGTTCAGAATGAGTCTCACTGTTGTATCTGTTATATCTGACCTGATGCTGAAGTGGAAAATGTTCCATTTCCCAGCACTAGCATCCTTGACAAGCATTTAGTTCCTGAAAAAAACATGACTGCAATAATGACAAGTTTAAGATTTTTTGTAAGTTTGACATGGCACTTAAAGTCAAATGAAAATACCCTCTAAAAAGTTTATCTGTTTGTACTTTCGTAAGGGAAAAAGCATGAAATTCTGCCAATATTATTTGAACTTTAATGGTGAATAAAACAAACTAGTTTTGAGCTGTTGTATTTCATCAGAAGTAAACATAGGCTGAACTACAGCAGCAAGTCACTTGACTGGTTCTCCAACACTCCATCTGTCAACAGCCCCTAGATACACTGGATAGAACTGTGCCATTATAATATTTCACTACAGCCTAAAAATGTGGATATTACACCAAAGCAAGAATTACTGGAACAGGTTATCCATAATAAGCAAATAATGCAGTTTAACATCCAAAACCCTGTATTTCCTAGGTCTCTTGGCTAAGCAGAATTTAATTTGCTTTTTGTTCGGGTTAGCTCCTTCTGTGAGACATGGAATATAAGTATGGAAAAGATAGAATAAATATATTATGACATTTGCTGTTACGTTAAATGTGTAAATACAAAGTAATTAACTGATGGCTCTTCAGATGGTTCAGTGGGTAACTGCACCATGTGATATTGAGTCACTCAGACTTAATCCAGAGTGACACTCTTGACCTCGATGTCCCTGAGCTAGGAAAGGTGCTAACTGGATGGGAACAAGCACACCTGCAGGTCTTAACCCTCATGGAGGAGACAGTGCTGGCCATTATTGAGACAGCCATTTCTGAGGCCGTGGCCAGAAGCAGGGCTGAAACTATTGAAGATGACTGTATCCCTTCTTCTCATATTCAACCTCCCTCTTATCCCACTCTATTCTGATGTACAAGCTGCAAATGGTGTACGGATGCACCTCTTTCCCCACTCCCCTCATGACAACATTACCAGTGTTCCTTTTTCCTTTAAGATACCCAAGAACTGCAATCTGGCCAGCAAGTGGAGTAACAGCAAGAAGACTGTGGATTGGGAGTGTTTGAGAAACCAGCAAAGGGTGACCAAAAAGTTTATAAAAAGGGGAAAAAATAGAATGAGAGTAAACTAGCCAGAAATATAAGAAGAGATTGTAAGAGCTTTTACATGTATCTAGAAAGGAGAGTAGCTACAGTAAACATTGATCTCTTAGAGGCAGAGACAGGACAAATTATTATGGGGAATGAGGAAATGGCAGAGACATTGAGCAAATATTGTACCTGTATTCACAGCAGAAGATGCAAATTACATACCAGAAATAAAAGGTAACCAAGGGGCTAATAAGAGTGAGGAACTTAAGATAATCAATATCAGCAGAGAAAAAGTATTGGAGAAATTTAAGGGACTAAAAGCTGGCAAATCTCCAGGACCTGATGGTCTACATCCAAGGATTCTAAAAGAGGTAGCTGCAGAGATAGTGGATGCACAGGTTATAGTTTTTGTAAATTCCATAAATTCTAGAATGTTTCCAGTGGGTTGGAAGTTAGCAAATGTAACTCAGTTATTCAAGGAAGGAGGGAAGAAAGAAAATAGGGAATCAATTATTAAGGGAGGCTTAAGACACTTACGCACTTAGAAAATCATAGTATGATCAGACAAAGCCAACAAGGTTTTACGAAAGGGAAATCATGTTTGCTAAATTTATTAGAGATTTTTGAGGATGTAACTAGTAGGGTAGATAAAGGGGAACCAGTGGATGTAGTATACTTAGATTTCCAAAAGGCATTCAATAAGGTGCCACACAAAACATTAGTACACAAGGTAAGGACTCATGGAGTTGGGGATAAAATATTAGGATGGATGGAAGATTGGTTCACGAACAGGAAGAAGAGAGTAGGGATAAACGGGGCATTTTCAAGTTGGTAGGTTATGACAATGGTGTGCTGAATGGATCAGTGCTGGGAGCTCAGCTATTTACAATCTATATTACTGGATTAAACAAAGAAACCAAGAGTAACGTATCTAAGTTTGCTGATGATACAAAGTTAGGTGGATGTAAGTTGATGTAATTTGTGAGAAGGACACAAGGAGACTGCAAAGAGATATAGACAGGTTAAGTGAGTGCAACAAGGTGGCAGATGGAGTATAATCTGGAGAAGTGTGAGGTTATTCACTTTGGTAGTAAGAATAGAAAAGCAGAATATTTTTAAAAGGCATGAAACTTTTAAATGTTGATGTCCAGAGAGACTTGGGTGTACCCGTACAAAGAGGACAAAAAGTTAGCATGCAACAAGCAATTAGGAAGGCAAATGGTATGTTGGACTTTATTGTAAGGGAATTGGAGAACAAGAATAAGGAAGTCTTGTTACAATTGTATAGAGTTTTGGTGAAACCACACCTGGAGTCCTCTGAGCAGTTTTGGTCTCCATATCCAAGGAAGGATATACTTGCCTTGGAGGCAGTACAGTGAAGGTTCACTAGGTTGATTCCTGGGATAAGAGGGTTCTCTTATAATGAGAGGCTGAGTAAATTGGGCTTATGCTCTCTGGAGTTTAGAAGAATGAGAGATGATCTCATCAAACCATAAAAAATTCTGAAGGGGCTTGACAGGGTAGACACTGAGAGGTTGTTTCCCTTGGCTGGGGTATCTAGGACACAGGGGCACAGCCTCAGGATAAGGAGTTGATCATTTAGGACTGAGATGAGGAGAAATTTCTTCACGAAAAGGTTGTGAATCTTTGGAATTGTCTACCCGGAGGTTAGTGGATGCTCCATCATTGAGTATAGGGGAGGCGGTGGTGTAGTGGTATTGTCACTGGACTAGTGATGCAGAGACCCAGGGTATTATCTACCACAGCAGACAGTGGAATTTGAATTCAATTAATAAATCTGGAATTTAAAGCGAGTCTAATGATGGCCATGAAACCATTGTCGATCGTTGTAAAAACCCATCTGGTTCACTAATGTCCTTTAGGGAAGGAAATCTGCTGTCCTTACCTGGTCTGCCCTGCATGTGACTCCAGATCCACAGCAATCTGGTTGACTCTTACATGCCCTCTGAAATGGCCTAGCAAGCCATTCAGTTGTATCTAACTGCTACGAAGTCAATAAAAAGGAATGAAACCGGACGGACCACCTGGCATCGACCTAGGCACCAGAAACGAAAATGGCAAACCCAGCCCTGTCAACCCTGCAGTCCTCCTTACTAACATCTGGGAGCTTGTGCCAAAGTTGGGAGAGCTGTCCCACAGACCAGTCAAGCAACAGTCTGACATAGTCATATTCACGGAATCATACCTGACAGTCAATGTCTCAGGCACTGCCATCACCATCCCCGGGTATGTCCTGTCCCACCGGCAGGACAGACCCAGCAGAGGTGGTGGCACAGTGGTATATGGTAGGGAGGGAGTTGCCCTGGGAGTCCTCAACATCGACTCCAGACCCCATGAAGTCTCATGGCATCAGGTCAAACATGGTCAATGAAACCTCCTGCTGATTACCACCTACCGCCCTTCCTCAGCTGATGAGTTAGTATTCCTCCATGTTGAACTCTACTTGGAGGAAGCACTGAGGGTGGCAATGGCACAGAATATACTCTGGGTGGGGACTTCAATGTCCATCACCAAGAATGGCTCGGTAGCACCACTACTGACCGAGCTGGCCGAGTCCTAAAGGACATAGCTGCTAGACTGGGTATGCGGCAGGTGGTGAGGGAACCAACAAGAGGGGAAAACATAATTGACCTCGTCTTCACCAAGGTGTCTGCCGCAGATGCTTCTGTCCATGACAGTATTGGTAGGAGTGACCACCGCTCAGTCCTTGTGGAGACAAAGTCCCGCCTTCACATTGAGGATACCCTCCTTCGTGTTGTGTGGCACTACCACCATGCTAAATGGGATAGACTTCAAACAGATCTAGCAATGCAAAACTGGGCATCCATGAGGCGCTGTGGGCCATCTCATGGCATCAGGTCAAACATGGACAATGAAGCAGAATTGTACTCAATCACAATCTGTAACCTCATGGCCTGGCATATCCCCCACTCTACCGTTACCATCAAGCCAGGAGACCAACCCTGGTTCAATGAAGAGTACAGGAGGTCATGCCAGGAGCAGCACCAGGCATACCTCAAAATGAGGTGTCAACCTGGTGATGTTACAACAACACAGGACTATCTGCGTGCCAAACTGCATAAGCAGCATGCGATAGACAGAGCTAAGCGATCCCATAACCAACGTATCAGATCTAAGCTCTGCAGTCCTGCCACATCCAGTCGTGAATGGTGGTTGACAATTAAAAAACTAACTGGAGGAGGTGGCTCCACAAATATCCCCATCCTCAATGATGGGGGAACCCAGCACATTAGTGCGAAAGATAAGGCAGAAGCATTTGCAACAATCTTCAGCCAGAGGTGCCGAGTTGATGATCCATCTCGACCTCCTCCTGAACTCCCCATCATCACAGATGCCAGACTTCAGCCAATTCGATTCACTCCGCGTGATATCAAGAAACGACTGAAGGTACTGGATACTGCAAAGACTATGGGCCCTGACAATATTCCGGCAGTTGTACTGAAGACCTATGCTCCAGAACTTGCCGCGCCCCTAGCCAAACTGTCCAGTACAGCTACAACACTGACATCTACCCTACAATGTGGAAAATTGCCCAGGTATTTCCTGCACACGAAAAGCAGGACAAGTCCAACCCGGCCAATTACCGCCCCGTCAGCCTACTCTCAATCATCATTAAAGTGATGGAAGGTGTCATCAACAGTGCCATCAAGCGGCACTTGCTTAGCAATAACCTGCTCAGTGACGTTCAGTTTGGGTTCTGTCAAGGCCACTCAGCTCCTGATCTAATTACAGCCTTGGTTCAAACATGGACAAAAGAGCTAAACTCAAGAGGTGAGGTGAGAGTGACTGCCCTTGACATCAAGGCAGTATTTGACCGAGTATGGCATCAAGGAGCCCTCGCAAAACTGAGGTCAATGGGAATCGGGGGAAAACCCTCCGCTGGTTGAAGTCATACCTAGCGCAAAGGAAGGTGGTTGTGGTTGTTGGAGGTCAATCATCTGAGCTCCAGGACATCACTGCAGGAGTTCCTCAGGGTAGTGTCCTAGGCCCAACCACCTTCAGCTGCTTCATCAATGACCTTCCTTCAATCATAAGGTCAGAAGTGGGGATGTTTGCTGATGATTGCACAATGTTCAGCACCATTCATGACTCCTCAGATACTGAAGCAGTCCGTGTAGAAATGCAGCAAGACTTGGACAATATTCAGGCTTGGGCTGATAAATGGCAAGTAACATTCGCACCACACAAGTGCCAGGCAATGACAATCTCCAACAAGAGAGAATCGAACCATCTCCCCTTGACATTCAATGGCATTACCATCGCTGAATCCCCCACTATCAACATCCTAGGGGCTGCCATTGACCAGAAACTGAACTGGAGTATCCATATAAATACCGTGGCTACAAGAGCAGGTCAGAGGCTGGGAATCCTGCAGCGAGTACCTCACCTCCTGACTCCCCAAAGTCCACCATCTAGAAGGCACAAGTCAGGAGTGTGATGGAATACTCTCCACTTGCCTGGATGGATGCAGCTCCAACAACATTCAAGAAGCTCGACACCATCCAGGACAAAGCACCCTGCTTGATTGGCGCCCCATCTACAAACATTCACTCCCTCCACTACCGACGCACAGTACCATCTACAAGATGCACTGCAGCAACGCACCAAGGCTCCTTAGACAGCACCTTCCAAACCCGCGACCTCTAACAACTAGAAGGACAAGGGCAGCAGATGCGTGGGAACACCACCACCTGCAAGTTCCCCTCCAAGTCACACACCATCCTGACTTGGAACTATATCGCCATTCCTTCACTGTCGCTGGGTCAAATTCCTGGAACCCCCTTCCTACCAGCACTGTGGGTGTACCTACCCCACATGCACTGCAGCGGTTCAAGAAGGCAGCTCACCACCACCTTCTCAAGGGCAATTAGGGATGGGCAATAAATGCTGGCCTGGCCAGCGACCCCCACATTGCATGAATGAATTTTTAAAAAAAAATTCAAGACTGAGATTGATGGATTTTTGATCTCTCAGGGAATCAAGAGATATGAGGAGCAGGCAGGAAAGTGGAGTTGAGGTGGAATATTAGTCATGATCATATTGAATGGCTGAGCAGGTTCAAGGGGAAGAATGGTCTATTCCTGCAATTATTTCTTATATTCTTATCTTCTTCCTCCTTCTCCTCCTCCTCCACTTCCTCATGCTCCTGCTCTTCAGCTTCTTGCTGTATTGCTGGTGGCAAAGCTGCTCATGATGCTGAAGTTGCGCAACATGCAGCAGACGACCACAAATCTCGAAACCTGCTCTGCCAATTAGTGCAGGATCCTGGAAGCATTGTTTCAGCGTGCCAATGGTCTGCTCTATCATATTTCATTGGCTTTCATTGTATGCATACTGCAAACGAAACGTGTACATGGGTTGTGCACCAGAATCATAAGCCATGTCGCCAGTGGATCGTCCTTGTCACCTAGTAGCTACCCTTTGGTTTGCCATGTTGTCTCAAATATAGCAGACTGCCACAGAATTGAAGGCACCATTACTGTTGTCAGGATACTGGACAGTGACCTGCATGATTGTCTCCCTTTGGTCACAAAGCAGCTGACCTTTGAGGGAGTGCCCACAAAACTCTGTGTGTGTAGTCAATGTCACCCTGTACCATGGGAAGCCTGGAATCCTAGCAAAACTGTGTGCTCTCTCTACCTGCTAGTCTCTGGCAAGATAGAATAAAACATTATTAGTTCTCTTTTGGCACAAAAGGTTAATACACAAGGTAAGTTCACATGGGTTAGGGGCAATTTATTAGCTTGGATAGAGGATTGGCTAGCCAACAGAAAACAGAAAGTTTGAATAAATGGGTCTTTTTCTGGTTGGCAAGATGTAACTAGTGGGGTGCCACAGGGTTCCGTCCTCGGTCCCCAACTATTTACAATCTATATAAATGACTTTGATGCAGGGGTAGAAGGTACTATAGCCAAATTTGCAGATGACACTAAAATAGGTGGGACTGTAAGTTGCAATAAAGAAATAAGAAATCTACAAATGGATATGGACAGATTAGATAAATGGGCCAACATTTGACAGATGGATTTTCATGTGGATAAGTGTGAGGTTATCCATTTTGGTCGGAAGAATAGAAAGGCAAATTATTATCTAAATGGAGAGAAACTTCAGAGTGCTTCGGTGCAGAGGGATCTAGGTGTCCTTGTGCATGAATCGCTGAAAACTAGTTTGCATGTACAGCAGGTGATAAGGAAGGCAAATGGAATTTTGGCATTTTTTGCTAAAGGAATAGAGTGTAAAAGTAGGGAATTGTTGCTGCAACTGTACAAGGCATTAGTGAGACTACACCTGGAGTATTGCGTACAGTTTTGGTGCCCTTACTTGAGAAAGGATGTAGTTGCATTGGAGGTAGTTCAGAGGAGGTTCACTAGATTGATTCCAGAGATGAGGGGTTTGTCTAATGAAGAGAGATTGAGCAGTTTAGGCCTTTACTCTCTGGAGTTTAGAAGAATGAGAGGAGATCTAATTGAGGTATATAAGATGATTAAGGGGATTGACAAAGTAGATGTAGAGAAGATGTTTCATCTTGTGGGGCAATCTAGAATGAGAGGTCATAATTTTAGGATAAGGGGCAGCAGATTTAAAACAGAGATGAGGAGAAATTACTTCTCTCAAAGGGTCGTGAATCTGTGGAATTCACTACCCCAGAGTGTGGTGGATGCCGGGACATTGAGTAAATTTAAGGAGGAGATAAACAGATTTTTAATTAGAAATGTGTTGAAGGGTTATGGAGAACGGGCAGGAAAGTGGAGTTGAGGCCAAAATGAGATCAGCCATGATTGTATTGAATGGCAGAGCAGGCTCGAGGGGCTGAATTGCCTACTCCTGCTCCTAGTTCTTATGTTCTTATTGAATAGAGAGCACCAGTCACTTCACTGATGCAACAGTGGAGGGAAAACTGCAAGATGTTGCAAATATCCCCAGATCTAGCCTGGAAGGAACTAGATGCATAAAAGCTCATTGCCATGGTTAGCTTCACAGCCAAGGGCAATGTAGACCTTGTCCTGCTCTTGTTGTGGCTGTAGGAGGTGGCAGATTTCAGTTGAGATGCTGTTATTGAAGCACAGACATTTTATACATTGTTCCTCGCTGAGGTTCGGATAGGAGAATTGCTCTCTGAACACCCTGGGTTGATATGGCCTCTTGTTGAAAGCACTTCTCCCCTTCCTCCTTCTTCTAGCAGCTTGTCCTGCTCTGCGTACTCTTTGCTCATCCTCCCAGTCATACTGTATTCCAAGGGGAATGCCTATTTTTGCACCCATGTCTGGGAGCAACTGGTTGATACAGAAGCCTTGAAGACAGCAAAAAGTCCTTCAGAACTTACCACACCACTCCCTGTAGACTTTGGCAACCTAGAAAGCACCAAAAACTTGTAGAATTGTAGCAACGGCCAGAAGAAATCAACCAGCAACTTACCTGTTAAGTAGATGATGATCTCTTTAAATAGGTGGGGTGTCCTTCCTGCTGTCCTGCTGCTGAATACATGTTCAGCTGTGCAAAATAAGAGAGGGCGTTAGCTAGAGAGTTGGGCTCCAAAATGGCACTGCTGGCATCAAATCAGCGTTGCACACTGATTGACATCATGATCTGCCTGTTCTGCATACTTTCAGCGACATTCACTGCACATGCACTCACAGCACTCAATATGGTGTCTGGCACGATTTACCTCAGAAGTGCCATGGTTGTTATTTTCGAGCCCTAAGGGCACTCATAATGTCTGTTTTTTATGTGCTACCAATTCCAATTTTGTTCTCTACCTTACTATATAATGGCCTCTGCTGGAAAGTGTCTTTACATGGATATTGGGTGAGGACAGATTCAGACTTGGCTATGATGCTTTTTTACAGGTGAATAACTTAGCAACATTTGCTTTCTAAGCTCATAGTTCACAACGTACTGAAAGCTGAACTGTGCCTGTGAAACTGTAGCACAAGGAGGGAATAAAGTTAGAAAAAGTAATGATTCAAACATTTTTAATTTTTTTCAATGACAGTAATGATTATGCATCTAATTCCATAAAATCACACATTTTACTAAGGCCCCGTAAAATTACCAAATGCCTATTTGAAGGGTTGCACTATTTGAAATGTGCAGCCGGTTTTGATTTTCGTTTTTGCTCGATGTTACACTGGGTTTATTAGGATGATTTAGTGTGATTAATTGCTCTTGTTTGAAATAAAAACAACAGACTTGCAAGGTCTGGTTACTGGCTAAATATTTTTGGGAAAATCTATCGGTTAGCAGACATAACAAATGCGATCAAACTGTTTTTGAACATGGAATTGGGCAGCTTCCTGCAAATTGAATGCCTTTAGGACTTGATCGACAAAAACTGAAAGTGTTTAGGAAAATAAACTCTTTCCTTGTGCTTACAGGAAAAAGAAATATTGACATCTGGGCTCAATGTTCCTCAGCCATGTTTTCTTTTAAATTGCCTCAGTGGTAAATCTGAAATATTCACTGGGGTGATTTGTGATAAGCTTGCCCTAGGGAAAACACTAAATAATATGTCTTTTTGTCAGAATCTATATCGAAAGGGACAAAAGATTCATACAATCTGCTAACAGGTATTTTTTTGTTTTTTTCAAACCTTCTTTACCCTTTTTAACATTTTTTTTGTCAGTGCTGAGGAATGAAACACTTTTCCATTTCATGCACTCAGTACCAGCCTCAAATGTTCTCAAGTCAAGTGTATCATAGATTACACCGAGTATAAATCTCCTACTAATCTTCCACAGCAGTATGCCTCAGGCCTAACTTCAACAGAGGACCCCTTATTCCACTAGTGTGACATTTTACCACTCCAACTCCCATTCCCATAGTAATCTTGCACCGGCTGGCTAACTAATGGCCAACAGGCGGGGTAGCCTGCCACTCAGCCGCCAGAGGTGGGCTTTCAGGCAGCACCTGATGTGGAAGGAATTGCTTCTGCCATATTTAAAAGGCCGCCAGCACCCAAATCGTGATGCACATGTCCGTTGCTACAGCTCTCAACCCTGCAAACAATCTCCAAGGACTCAGGCCTGTCAGCATCCAGCTGCCAGTGACCCCTCCAGCATCCAGCTGCCAGCGACCCCTCCAGCATCCAATGGCCAGTGACCCCTCCAGCAACCTCTGAAGAAAGGCACAGAAGAAATGCACCTGTACGCGTGGCAGAAGCAAGATCTTGGGTGTCCCCACAGTTCAGTGACGACTCCCTGAGTGTACTCCTCCAGGCTACTCGGGCAAGGTGGGAGATCCTCTTCCCCAGGGACAGAAGGAGGAGACCTCCCCGCTTAACCAAGCAAGCCTGATGGAGGCTTCAGAGGAGGTCAGCAACTGTGGGATTGTCCAGAGAACCTGGCTACACCCTGGCTTTGCAAGGGTGAGTACCCAACCTGGTTCCATTTGGAAGGCAGAAAATGGATAAGTGTGAGGGCGCGGATGGTGGGGATGGAGAGCCCACCATGTCCGTGGCAATGGGTGGAGGCTGCAGCATCTGCTTCATAAGGAATGGCTACAGCTCTGTCTAGAGGAATGAATCTCACACTGCTGACCTTGCTGGGTGGCTCAAGAGAGATCTAATGGCACAGGCATGCCATTGGCCCCAGACACATCAGCAAGTGTGCAAATCGATTATAGGAACATAGGAAGATAGGAACAGGAGTAGGTCATTCAGCCCCTCGAGCCTGTCCCGCCACTCAATGAGATCATGGCTGATTCGCGCCCTAACTCCATATACGTGCCTTTGGCCCATATCCCTTAATATCTTTGCTTAACAAAAATCTATCAGATTTAAAATTAACAACTGTTCTAGCTTCAACTGCTGTTTGTGGGAGACAGTTCCAAACCTCTACCACCCTTTGTGTGAAGAAGTGCTTCCAAACATCTCTCCTGAATGGTCTGGTCCTAATTTTTAGACTATGCCCCCTAGTTTTAGAATCTCCAACCAGTGGAAATAGTTTATCTTTATCTAGCCTGTCTTTTCCTGTTAATATCTTGAAGACTTCGATCAGATCACCCCTTAACCTTCTAAATTCTAGCGAAAACAGGCCTAATTTGTGTAATCTCTCCTCGTAACTTAACCCCTGTAGTCCAGGTATCATTCTTGTAAACCTACGTTGCACTCCCTCCAAGGCCAATATATCCTTCCTAAGGTGTGGTGCCCAGAACTGCTCACAGTACTCCAAGTGGGGTCTAACCAGGGTTTTGTACAGCTGCAGTATAACCTCTGTGTCTTTATACTCCAATCCTCTAGATATAAAGGCGAGCATTCCATTAGCCTTTTTGATTAATTTCTGCACTTGCTCGTGGCATTTTAAAGATCTATGCACCTGAACCCCCAGTCTGTTTGGACATCGACTGTACTTAACCTCTTCCCATTTAGAAAGTACCCTGCTCTATCCTTTTTTGGTCAAAAATGGATAATCTCACATTTGCCTGCATTGAAATCCATCTGCCACAGTTTTGCCCACTCACCTAGTCTGTCACTATCTCTTTGCAATTTTATGCTATCGTCTAGACTGTCTACAATGCCGCCTGACTATGTATCATCAGCAGATTTGGATATATGACTTACTATGGCATCATCCAAGTCGTTAATGAATAATGTGAATAATTGAGGCCCCAACACAGATCCCTGCGGGACACCACTAGTCACATCCTGCCAATCGGAGTATTTACCCATTATCCCCACTCTCTGTCGCCTACCACTCAACCAACTTCCTAACCATGTCAATAATTTGCCCTCAACTCCATGGGCTTCTAGCTTAGTTAACAGTCTCTTATGTGGGACTTCCAGAAATGCCTTCTGGATGTCCACATAAATAACATCCATAGACATTCCCCTGTCCACTACCTTAGTCACCTCTCCAAAAAGCTCAATGAGATTTGTCAGGCATGACCTTCCCGTCATGAATCCATGCTGGCTGTCCCTGATTAACTGAAATTTTTCTAGGTGTTCAGTCACCCTATCCTTGATTATAGACTCCAGCAACTTGCCCACCACAGATGTCAGGCTAACTGGTCTGTAATTTCCTTGGTTTCCCCTTTCACCCTTCTTAAAAAGTGGAGTGACATGTGCAACTTTCCAATCCAGAGGGACCACTCCTGAATCTAGGGAACTCTGAAAGACTATAGTTAGGGCATCTACAATGTGCTGCCCTATGTCCTTTAACACCTTCGGATGGAAACCGTCAGGTCCTGGGGATTTCTCACTCTTTAGTTCCATTAATTTCCTTGTTACTGATGTTTTACTTATATTAATTGTATTAAGTCCCTGTCCCCTATCGGCTATTAATTTTTTCGGGACTTCTGGCAAGCTATCCTCCTTTTCAACTGTAAATACTGAGGCAAAGTAATTGTTCAACATGTCTGCCATTTCCCCATTATCAATGACAATATCTCCATTTTCAGCTTTTAGTGGGCCTACATTGCTCTTGACCACCCGTTTTCCCTTTATGTAACTATAAAATTTCTTCTTATTGATTTTGATGTTCCTTCCAAGTTTCCTTTCATAATCTCTTTTAGTAGCTCTTGTAAGCTGCTTTGTGACCCATTCGGCCGGATTTGTGCTGCGTTTTGCATTTTTGTAAGCCCCTTCTTTTTGTTTTATGCTATCCCTAATCTCTTTAGTTGTCCATTGCTGTTTTTTCTGTGAAGTGGAGCTTTTTCCTCTCAGGGGTATATACTTGCTCTGTATTTTGTTAAATGTTTCTTTAAATATTCTCCACTGTTCTTCAGTCATTTGACCCATTAACAGATCTACCCAGTTTACCGTGGACAGTCTCTGTCTCATCCCAGTAAAGTCAGCCTTATTCAAGTCTAAAATTCTAGTAGCTGATTCGTGCTTTTCACTTTCAATTAGGAGCTGTGTTGGTTGTTGTGCAGCAACTAACATTCTTTTTCCTTGTTCCTGCAGGAGGAAAGAGCCCAGAATGCCAGGGAGAGGGCTCAGACCAGCAGCGGACTCCCAGCGATCGCCATCCTGATACCAATGGAAGAGAAGCCACTGGAGCTGCAGGTTATCATGATGGCCGCTCCATTGCAGAGGGTTAGACCAGAGAGCATTCTCAGGTGGTTGAGTCACCTGTTGGATTTGGTTTATGCAAGTTTCCATCCATTGTTGGTGACCCTCTACCTATGCAAGAGGGGCATGGGTTGACCCAAGGGCTGGGTGGGGTGACCAGGGTGTGTGTGTTCATGGGAACATAGGAACACAGGAGCAGCAGTAGGCCATTCAGCCCATTGAGCCTGCTCCGCCATTCAATACGATCATGGCTGATCATCCACTTCAATGCCTTTTTCACACATTATCCCCATAACCCTTTATGTCATTGGTATTTAGAAATCTGTCAATCTCTGATTTAAACATACTCAGTGACTGAGCTTCCACAGACCTCTGGGGTAGAGAATTCCAAAGATTCACAACCCTCTGCATAAAGAAATTTCTCCTCATCTTGGTCCTAAGTGGTCCCCCTTATTTTGAAATTGTGTCCCCTGGTTTTAGACTCCCCAACCAGGGGAAACATCTTACCTGCATCTACCCTGTCTATCCCTTTAAGTATTTTGTAGGTTTCAATGAGAAACTCTAGAGAATACAGGCCCAGTTTCCCCAATCTCTCTTCATAGGACAGTTCCGCCATTCTGGGAGCAAGTCTGGTGAGCCTTCATTACACTCCCTCTATGGCAATAATATCCTTTCTAAGGTAAGGGGACAAAACTGCACACAGTACTCCAGGTGTGGTCTATTCAATTGAAGCAAGACTTCACTACTCCTGTACTCAAATCCTCTTGCGATAAAGGCTAACAGACCATTAGCATTCCTAATTGCTTGCTGCATCTGCATGTTAGCTTTCAGTGATTTATTGACGAGGACACCCAGGTCCCTTTATACATTAACACTTTCTCATCTCATACCATTTAAGAAATACTGTGCACATCTGTTTCTCCTACCAAAGTGGATAACCTCATATTTTTCCAGATTATATTCCATCTGCCACGTTCTTGACCACTCACTAAGTCTGTGCAAATCCCCTTGAAGCCGCTTTGCATCTTCCTCACAACACACATTCCCACCTAGTTTTGTGTCATGTGCGAACTTGAAAATATTACATCTGGTCCCCACATCCAAATCATTGATATATACAGTGAACAGCTGGGGCCCAAGTACTGATCCTTGCAGTACCCCACTAGTCACAGCCTGCCAACACGAGAATGACCCGTTTATTCCTACTCTCTGTTTTCTGCCTGTTAACCAATCCTTAATCCATGCCAGTATATTACCTCCTATCCCACATGCTTTAATTTTGCTAACCAACCTCCTGTGGGGGACTTTATCAAAAGCCTTCTGAAAATCCAAGTATACTATGTCCACTGATTCCCCTTTATCAATTCTGTTAGTTACATCCTCAAAAAACTACAACAGGTTCATCAATTATAATTTCCCATTCATAAATCCATGTTGATTATGCCCAATCAGATCATTATTATCCAAGTATCCATTTATCACATCCTTTAGAATATATTCTAGCATTTTCGCTACTACTGATGTTAGGCGAACAGGTCTGTAGTTCCCTGTTTTCTCTCTCCCTCCCTTCTTAAATAGTGGGGTGATATTTGTAACCTTCCAATCTGCAGGAACCGTTCCAGAATATATAGAATTTTGGAACATGATCACCACTGCATCCATTATCTCCATAGCTACCTCTTTCAACACTCTGGGATGTAGAATATCAGGTCCCGGGGACTTGTCAACCTTCAAACCCATTAATTTCTCCAATACAACCTTCTTACTAATACTAATTTCCTTCAATTCCTCATTCTCCCTAGTCCATTCGATCTCGAATTCTGGGAGATTTCTTGTATCTTCCTTAGTGAAGACAGGCACAAAATGATCATTTAGCTTCTCTGCCACTTCTCTATTTCCCATTATAAATTCTCCTGACTCTGCCTGTAATGGACCCACATTTGTCTTAGCCAAGCGTTTCCATTTTACATGCCTATAGAAGTTTTTACAGTCCGTTTTTTTGCTAGTTTACATTCATATTCTATTCTCCCTTTCTTTATCAGTTCCTTGGTCCTCCTTTGCTGTATTCTAAAATCCTCCCCATCCTTTGCACATTGTTGAAGCACCAGGTGCTAGTGGCCAAGGGGCCCTGGGCTAGGAGCAGAGACAAGTGACATTAGTGTGGGTCAAGTGTGGTTCATTATTCAACTGGCTGGCTGCAATGGTAGGAGTCAGGAGAAACAAGTAAGTACAAGAGCCTCCCGAGCCTCCCTTGTACCTATGTCATTGCGCACTCAATGTCTTTCAGGGTGCTGCAGCTGGTCATCAGATTGCTCATTTCCCTATTCGTCTGAGGACACCACGCACTCCATTAAGTCCTCATCAGCCAAGGCTGCAGCGCCAGGTTGTGTAAAGTGTAACAAACAGCCACTATCCGGGAGACCCTTGCTGGGGCATATTAAGGTGCTCCACTGGATCGATCCAGACATCTGAATCTCATCTTGTGGAGACTGATGGTCTGCTCGATGATGGCACAGGTCCCTGCATGGCTTGCATTGTAGCATTCCTCAGCCTCCATCCTAGGGTTCCTCGCAGTTGTCTGCAGCCATCTTTTCAGTGAGTATCCCTTGAAGTCGCACAGTGGGCTGGGTGAAAAGCTGTGACACCTGGGAGTGCCGGAGAATGTAAGCATCATGGCTGCTTCCAGCGTACCATGCACAAACCTGCAGGATCTGTTGATGGTGGTCGCAGATGAATTGCATGTTGAGGGAATGGAATCCCTTCTGGTTAATGAAGGACACTGGCTGGCCTGCGGGAGCCTTGATGGTCTCATGCATGCAATCTATCACACCTTGCACCTGGGGGAACCCTGCCATGGGGGTGAATCCTCTGGCTCTCTGAGCCTGACTGTCCGCATCAGTTCAGTAATGAATGTACTGGCTGGCCCTCCTGAAGAGGGCATCTGTCACCTCCTTGATGCAGTGATGTGCGGCTGATTGGGAGATGTCTCCAGTGGGCCCCTGGAATGAATCTGAGGCATGGAAAATCAGGGCCACAGAGACCTTGACTGCCACTGGCATTGGATGACCACCACTGCAATCAGAGATCACGTCCTGTGCAATCATGGCACACAGAGTAGTCACAGCATCTCGGGAGAGATGCAGGCTACAGCGACACTGCCTGTCAGACATCTCTTTCTGCATACCCTTGCTGTAGGGTACCTTCATCTCTGAGCTGCTGCTTGCTCGCAGTCCCCTCTGGGGCCTTCTGCCACTTCCCTATCAGGAGGCTATCCCTGCAGATGGCCAGGAGGTGTCTGCGGTCCCGAGGCATGAGCCTGGACCTCCCCACTCTAAGGTTCTTTTCCTTGCTGGAGGACCCTCCTCTGAAATGAACGATGCCCATGGCACTTGGACAATGCTACTCTGACTTGTATACCCTGCCAAAAGCTGCTTCAACCCTCCCTTCTCCATAGCCCCTCTATAGTGAATCCACTGCCAGAAGCAGGGGGCCTCTACCCCCAAATTAATAGCTGCCCAACTCCTTTCCATTAAATAAGGAGAAAAGGCTTACTCTACGGTTGCCAAGTGCAGAAATGGCAATAGCATCCACCTCATTGCCGCCCTTTAAAGGCTCCAATGCCCCATGTCTTCTGCGCGCTTATCATTAAAACTTAATTGTCCTGTTAAATCACAGCCAACTGCCTCATTTATGAACTTAAGTGCCTCTCAATTGCTCATTTTGAAAACGCAAGCAGTGTCCCCACTCTTCTTTCCGTCCGTCGCTTGTAAAATTTGGCCAAGGCAAGATGATGTCGGGGGGCTGTGTCGATGTTATCCCACACAGTTTTACAGCCTGCCGCCTCCAATGCCATCCACTACTGTGTCATTAAATCCTGGCCAAAGCGGAGCACTGTTAATGATCTGGCAAACTGTGACATGGGCCGGAATGTTACGTCACTCTGACGAGCGGGATGGTAGCGGCGTAAAATGGAGCAGGAGGCACTGGGAGACCTTTCCGACCCACTCCCACCTCTGCTGCCACTTTATGCAGGGTGGCGGTGGCGAGAAATGGCCCGCCTGCCCCAGTTCAATCAAGACCACTTAATGGCCACTTAAGGGCCTTCGCCCACCTCCATGTGGATTTTACGTATGGCACATGGGCGTCCTGAAGCCGGGAGAAGCCAGGTGGCTCTCGAATGTCCCGGGGGGGTGCCCTTATTTTCAGGCACCCTGTGCCCAATGGAGGGCCGCCCCCACTACCCCAGCCACCCTCAACACGCAACACTCCCCACTTCCCCCCTGTCGACCACTCTTGTCTCGCCGGGGCCCGACCGATTACCCCCGGCGAGCCAACCAAAACTTACCAGCTTTTCTGGCTCCCAGGCTTCTGCCATTCATGCTGGGCTGCAGTCCCAGCAGTGGCCGCTGCTCCTGGTGGTGCTGTTCGGACTAAGAGCTGCCGGCCCGCTGATTGGCCGGCAGCTCTATTAGGCGGGACTTCCTACCTCAAGGGGGTGGAAGTCCTGCCTCACGCCATTTGAAGCCCGGGGACCCGCAAAATACGGGTCCCGTCCGCCTACTGTAAAATTCCGGCCATGATGTAGATTGCTATAATCTGTATTTCATACTTTCTAATTTTTTATATTTGTGCATAAGATCTATTATGAATAAGTTTATTGGAACATCGTCTTAATTGTGGAATTATAAACAGTGTAATATGGGATGATAATCCATCTGCTAATAATTTAAATGTAGCTGAATGTCTTGTGGATATTGCCCATCTACATGTGAAAGTGCAATTATACAGCAGGAACACGCGTTCATATTTTGTAACATAGATTTAACAGGTTTTAAAATTTAAGAAAGAATAATAACACCAATTTTGTTAATTCCTACAGGGAAGGACAATCCCCTAACATTATATTTTCCAGTTCTGGACCGGAGCACAGCAAGCAGGACACTCAGGGCCGCATTTTTAAAGCCAGCTGAGTGTGGGTGCAGAAGTGAGCACAATTTAAAGGTTGCTTTCTTGGAGGTGGGCACTGGGACGCGCCGCCTTCGGAGTGCGATGCCATTTTTAAAGGGACGCCAGGAGGGAGGGATCGGGTCGGGCACACGCCTCCAATGAAGTGCCTGCTGAGCTCATTGAGGACCTGTCAACAGCAGTTTTTAATTTTTAAAACTGGAGGAGAACACGGCAGGGTGTTCAAGTCGTGAACACAGCGGGGTGTCATGAGGGCTATGGGAAAGGCTGATTAAAATACTGCAGCGGTACAAAGTTAAGTGCAGCTGCTACAAAAGTGCTTTTGTCAATGGTGAGTGACAGGAATCCAAAGAGGATATGAGGCTGCTGGTATCATTTGGGCAGCTGGGGTTGGCAGGGGAAGGCCTTGTGAATGAACAAAGCCCAGCTGAGGGAGTTCAGATGGGAACAGGCTACTCTGACATTGGACAGAGCAGCCAGGATGAGCTGCGGCAGACGCAACCTCCTGGACAGCATGAGGCCAGAGAAGCACAGCAGGGGGCTGCAAGAGGAGAAGGGCGCTACCCAAAACATCGCGTGCACAGCTCAAGAGTCAGCTACCTGCAAATGACAGAGCGTCAGTGCCATAGGAGCCTGTGCCTATCCAGGCAGATGGTTTCGGTCCTGTGTGATCTGATCCATAATGACCTGAGGCCTCACAGCCCCCATGGCAGCTCCCTACCTGCTGCTGTCAAGGTTTCTGATGCCCTAAACTTCTATGCAACTGAGTCATTCCAGGGATCAGCAGGGATTTAGGTGGCATCTTGCAGTCGGCATCTCATCAGGCCATCAGGCAGGTCATGGATGAAATTTTCAGGAGGGCAGGCACTACACCCACTTTGACACAGATGGGTCTTTGCAAGCATAGAGGTCATTGGTTTCACCACGTGCAGGGCATCATTGCTTGCACCCATGTGGCCATCAAAGCACCCAGTGACCAGCCAGTGAGATCTATCAACAGGAAGGGCTTCCACTCCCTCAACGTCCAACTGGTCTGCGACTACAAAAAGAGCTTCCTCTATGCATGTGCTCACTATCCTGGCAGCTTCCATAACTCTTTCATCCTCCGTCAGTCCAGGCTGTCTTGGTACTAAACTCCATCCCCCAAATTGCGTGGATGGATCCTCAGGGACAAGGGAAATCCCTTGAAGGGATGGCTACTGACCTGTCTCTGAGAGCCCCAGATGGAGGATCAGAGGCAAAGCAACCAATGCCACCTACTCAGCAGGCCAACCATTGAGCAGGCCATTGGGTTTCTGAAGATGCAATTCCAGTGCCTGGTCAGGTGGCACCCTCCTGCAAGGGTCTGGGCCATGTAATGGTCTGCTGCATTCTCCACAACATGGCTCTCCAGAGAGGTTTGGACCTTGAGGACAGTGAGGCACTGGAAGGAGACAGCTCATCGGGGGGAGGAGCAGATATAAG
Source organism: Heterodontus francisci (assembly GCF_036365525.1). Classification (NCBI taxonomy): domain Eukaryota; kingdom Metazoa; phylum Chordata; class Chondrichthyes; order Heterodontiformes; family Heterodontidae; genus Heterodontus; species Heterodontus francisci. The sequence goes on along the minus strand of NC_090378.1, from coordinate 81,483,872 downwards.
AAAGGAGGAGGAAGAGGGGACAAAGGAGGAAAGCACTGAACAGAGAGGTGCCTCTGCTACATGATGAGGCGGCCTCCTCCGGCCACCCTCTGGGAAGAAGACCTCCTTCCTCTCCCTCACAGCCTGCAGCATTAGATCCAGGTGGGCATTGATGAAGAGGGGGTTTACCCAACCCCTGGTGCCGGGCCTCCAGCTCTCCTGTGACATTTTGCTTCCACTGGTGAAGTGGAAGGCTTTGGCACAAAATGCAGATCTCTCCCTCAGGACAAACAGCAGCCTCAGTGATGGCTGCCATGAGTCCTACACTTGACCTGACCCACCTCTATTTTCAAAGCCACTTGCTCTGAGTGGAAATCTATCTCCATACCAATTAAGGGCTTACCCATTTGAAAATTGCAATCTGAATCAGTATCCCACAGGAGGCTGGTTTCTAACCCAAAATGGACCCAGTTCCTGTTTCCCGCCTCCGTAACAAAAATCCAGCCCTCAGTTTTTCCTTAGGCTTAAACTCTTGCAATCTGAGGCTGGCTCTAATGAATTATTCATGGTAAATCTCAACAAATTTTGAGCCTAGAATTGGTAGCTCCAAAAGGGCTGGGAAATAATATGCATCTTAAGCTCTTTAGAGGACGACAACTAAAATTTAAAGAGCTGTGATCACTTAATGGTAAATGTCAATATGTAGGAATAGAAGTTGTTTCAGTCTTCATAAAGACTGCAAATGTTTTAAAACTATATTTCAGCCTTTCCACGTGCTGTATGGAGCAAACATGAGAGTGATGAAAAAAGCAGTGATTGGCAAAATACATGTGAAAACAGGAAATTGAGTCTGCAAGCAAGTGATGGAGCAGCACAGGACCAAAGCTTATTTGAAGGCTATCAAAATGGAGTTGCTTCTACATGAGATGGGCTATAGTGTTGATCTGTTTAGCACTTCAGAATGGCCTCTAAACAGGAAGGCATTACACATGTTTGGTAGGAGGTGGTGGTTAATATCAGTGCTTTGAACACTACCTGAAAAACTTTGAAACAGAAATGGAAAGAAATGATGCACCTTAGGGAAGCTATCAGGATAAGACAAACTAACAGTACCTTTTACCAGGTGGATAGCTGAAGAATGCACAAAGTGTTTTCTGTCAACATGTGCCACATTTGCTGCTGCTCCATGTCCCATCTTCACATAGCCTTACAGCTGTTTCATTGCTTATCATGCATGCCCATATTCCAACAGTATGTCTATTCCTGCTGTGATTTACAGCTAACATCCTTGTCACACTCATCTTCAAAGGAATTCATACATAATGCATGGCCATTTACTGACACAGAATGGCCACAAGGTTGCCACCAATGACTACTGTACTTTAGAAAATGCAGCAGTGCAGTGACATTGGGCAGCCGTGTCACAGTACTGTTGCTTTCAACAGAAGGAAGGTAAAAGTGCATGCCATGTTGACTTATGCATCAGTCGCCTATTTGATACATAGACAGGCAGAGCATTCACTGATACCAGATGACCTTTTTGTTAACCTGGAAAGAGGCAAAGGTGAAAAGGTTGAGCAAGGAGGTAATCTTATCTATTGCTAGAAGTGGTGTCACTATGATGCAGGTCAACTGCAGGTGGTCTTACACTACATAGCACAGATGTGCATTTGGCTCCATGCTGACTCAGGGCCTGCAGATTTAGTTCTCCATGGTCAGAGAAAAGTTACTACATCTAAGTTTGCAGTTATGCTTGTTAGCACGGTGGCAGATATGGACAGTCGGGTTATGGTGTTTCCTTATCTCTGTGACATGCCTTCTTTCACCTTGTATCATTCCAGCCATAAAATATTGTTTCTGTGGTGCTTCAAAACCAACCCCATCATTAATTTTAATTTGACTTGCTGATTTAGCATGTAATTCTACCATGTTATTCCTTTAGCTTTGTTGAAAACTTGTACTGTAGGAGTTGCTTTTTTCAATGTAGTATACTGTATTCGCTGCTCACAGTGTGGTCTCCTCTACATTGGGGAGACCAAGCGCAGACTGGGTGACCGCTTTGCGGAACATCTCCGCTCAGTCCGCAAGCAGGACCCTGAGCTTCCGGTTGCTTGCCATTTCAACACTCACCCCTGCTCTCATGCTCACATCTCTGTCCTGGGATTGCTGCAGTGTTCCAGTGAACATCAACGCAAGCTCGAGGAACAGCATCTCATCTACCGATTAGGCACACTACAGCCTGCCGGACTGAACATTGAGTTCAATAATTTCAGAGCATGACGGGCCCCCCAGTTTTATTTTTATTTTTAGTTATTTTTTCTTCCTTGTTTTTACATTCTTTTTTACATTTTTTACAATCTTTTTTTTGCATTTATTTCATTTCATCTTAGTTTGTTCAGTTTGCTTACCCACTGTTTTTTTCAGGTTTGCACTTGCTGCTGTTCAATATTCAGTGTATTAACACCTAATCTGTACTAATGCTTTGTCTTTCAACACACCATTAACATATTGTTTGCCTTTGCTCCGTGACATTTTGGTCAGCTATGTGGCCTGGTCCAATCTACACCTTCTCCTTTGTTATCTCTTGCCCCACCCCCGCCTCACTTGCTTATAATCTGTGACTTTTCTAATATTTGTCAGTTCCGAAGAAGGGTCACTGACCCGAAACATTAACTCTGCTTCTCTTTCCACAGATGCTGCCAGACCTGCTGAGTGATTCCAGCATTTCTTGTTTTTATTTCAGATTTCCAGCATCCGCAGTATTTTGCTTTTATTTTAGTGTTTAATTCACTGCCACTTCTCTTCCAGGAATGCCTACCTTGAAGAAGTTCTGCTCTTCTCTCCGACGGGATTTTCGTTTGTCTCTTTTACCTTGTTCACCTTCCCAGGGCATCTTCCCCTGCAATCGCAGGAGGTGTAATACCTGCCCATTTACCTCCTCTCTCCTCACTATCCCAGGCCCCAAACACTCCTTTCAGGTGAAGCAGCGATTTACTTGTACTTCTTTCAATGTAGTATACTGTATTCGCTGCTCACAGTGTGGTCTCCTCTACATTGAGGAGACCAAGCGCAGACTGGGTGACCGCTTTGCGGAACATCTCCGCTCAGTCCGCAAGCAGGACCCTGAGCTTCCGGTTGCTTGCCATTTCAACACTCCCCCCTGCTCTCATGCTCACATCTCTGTCCTGGGATTGCTGCAGTGTTCCAGTGAACATCAACGCAAGCTCGAGGAACAGCATCTCATCTACCGATTAGGCACACTACAGCCTGCCGGACTGAACATTGAGTTCAATAATTTCAGAGCATGACAGCCCCCCATTTTACTTTCATTTTTAGTTATTTTTTTCTTCCTTGTTTTTACATTCTTTTTTTTACATTTTTTACAATCTTTTTTTTGCATTTATTTCATTTCATCTTAGTTTGTTCAGTTTGCTTACCCACTGTTTTTTTCAGGTTTGCACTTGCTGCTGTTCAATATTCAGTGTATTTACACCTAATCTGTACTAATGCTTTGTCTTTCAACACACCATTAACATATTGTTTGCCTTTGCTCCGTGACATTTTGGTCAGCTATGTGGCCTGGTCCAATCTACACCTTCTCCTTTGTTATCTCTTGCCCCACCCCCACCTCACTTGCTTATAATCTGTGACTTTTCTAATATTTGTCAGTTCCGAAGAAGGGTCACTGACCCGAAACGTTAACTCTGCTTCTCTTTCCACAGATGCTGCCAGACCTGCTGAGTGATTCCAGCATTTCTTGTTTTTATTTCAGATTTCCAGCATCCGCAGTATTTTGCTTTTATTATATTATTGCTTTTTTATACCCCCTGTCACGGAACTTTTTTTTCTCCTCTGTTTAAAACAGTGTGCCTTTCAGGTTGAGCATAGTGTGCCAGCAGCTGCACCTGTTTCCTAGGCCACAGCAGGAGAGGTCACATGGTATACTGTAACTTTTAACTGTGGATAAAGACTGGCTTCAACAGGTTTGAACTAGAGACCGGTGAAGTGTGCTGCACTGAAAGGAAGGATCCCTCTCTCTTAGCAAGAAAATATACATTTATCTTCAGGCTCTGTATTGCCTAAGGAGAGAAAAAAAACCCTGGAAAAAAAGAACATTTGCCTTCAAGAGGGATTCTCTGTCGTTTGTTTGTGTTTGCTGGAATTCTCAGTGAAATTCCTACTGAAAAACGACCAATTTTAGAATCCAAATAGGCCTGTGGCTATACCCCATTGTTAAAAGAACTGTGTGACACCTGCTGCAGCCAAAGTGGTTCGAATGCCTATCTATTAAAAGACTGCTTTATCGAATTCGCTTGGACACTTAGAGTGGCATCTGATTTTTCTAATCTGAGACACCTCACCAACCAGGAACATAACTCACCAGGACTTACAAACCAGCTACTTATTTATTTCCTAAGAAATACTATTTTGAAAACTGGTTAACCGTTAGTTCTTGAATGTATGTGTGTGAGCATGGGGGTTAGGTTAAACAAGAAATTATAAGGTCTTTAGACACAAATTTATCTTAATAGTGTTAAGATTTAGTTTATTAATAAATAGTTAATTTGTTGTTGTTTAAAGATACCTGTTTTGGTCTGTTTTATTCTGTGGTTTACTAAAGTGTTTTAATTTGGCTAATTTCCGGTAAATGGGAAAACTTAAATAATATGCTGTGACCTGTGGAGTATTGGGACTGAATTGACAGTGTAAAACTCCTGCCTCGGTCGTAACATATTAATTGGGGGTTCGTCCGGGACAACATATTAATTGGGATTGAATTGACAGTGCATTACTCCTGCCTTGATCATAACACCCCTCATCTTCAGCTCTTCCCATATTAATTAAGTCTTGGAAATGTTTCCATTATAGTCTTTTTTTATGAATTAACAGACATTTTTTGGCTTTTTAGGTTCCTCATAATAAGAGCAGGAGAAGGAAATAAAAATTGTCCAAAAATTTAAAAAATGAAAATAATTTTGATAAAAATGTCAACAGATTTTAATAACATATACCAATACTGAAAACCGGGGAATAAAATAAGCATAATCAGCCTTGATTCATTTTACAGCTCAATCACCCAAGGAGCTTCTCTTAGGCCTCAATTCATAAGGGTGAAGAGACTGCCAAACCCAATCCCATTCTAATGAACAGAAATCTCACTAGGCTTTATTTCGGTACATTATAATATTTCAATTAATCTAAGGTTTTTTTTAGCAATGCCACCTTCCTCATAAGTGTAACTTATAATCAGATAAAAGGAATAGTGAGCAGATTCACCCAATGGAAGTGATCCATTTGGTTGAGCTTACTGTCTGGATAACTTTTGCCCATTTCTCAGATTTTTTTCAACATGTTAGGATTTTATTTCTTGGTTTGTGCAGCTACAGAGCTGCATTTTAAACTCTCAGAATGGTGCACTGTCTGGTCATCAGCACAAATTCAGTCCCCACCCACAGTTAACAGATACCAGAGAACTATATGGTTTTCTGTTTGAGGATTCCTCTGTTTGGTGTCTCGATGGAAGGCCATCTACTTTGAGATGACTCCTATCTCCTGGACTGCATCATGGTAAGGCTATGCAGTTCTATCAGCTGTTGTTTTCCCCAAGGTTCAGAGTGCTATAGGTGACACTCATGTTGCATTTCAGTTTTTTTGTGGACCCATTGAATTCTCTGAATAAAAAGGGATACCGTTCCCTTACTGTTCAAGTTGTCAGACCAGCTACAAGAGTCAAACTTGCAGGAAGTTGTCATGATACGTTCTCTATAAGAGATTTCCATTTTCCAGCTCTATTCAGGGAAGAGAGATAAGTGTCAGGTTGGCTTTGGGGAGGCAAGGCATAGTCCTCGCTTCTTTGATTCATTTTCCCATTTTGAGTGGTAGACTCATAAGCAGAGCATTGTTACAAGAGTCTTTAAGTAGAGTGATTATTGATAGGAGGATGGAGGTTCTAAATTCGCTGCTTAGAAAGGTATGGCGGAGCACTGCAGTGTGCTCCTGAATGAGTCTCATGCATAGTTATTGCTTACTGTGTCCTTCACATTTTTTCAATACAGAACAAACTGAAAATAGAATTCCAGAAGAGGCTGAGCCTGGCTACTGAAGAGGTTGATGAACCTGGAACTTATCGTCATAAGCATCTGTACTTTGTGAACTCTTCCGTGCTGACTGGCAGTAAAATACAGTGAAACACGTTATGAGTTATATATTCTCCTTAAGCTAAGGTAATAGCTTAAAATGACTGCATTCAACAGATTGACACAGAGATCGAGGCATAGTCATACTCACCGAATCATACCTTACAGCCAAAATCTCAGACTCCACCAACACCATCCCTGGGTATGTCCTGTCGTCGTGACAGGACAGACTCACCAGAGATGGAGGCATCATGGTATACAGTCAAAAGGGATTTGCCCTGGGAGTCCTCAACATTGACTCTGGACCCCATTAAGTCTCATCACTGCAGGTCAAACATGGACAAGGAAACCTCCTGCTGACTACCAACTACCGGCCTCCCACAGCTGATGAATCAGTAGTCCTGCATGTTGAATACCACCTGGAAGAAGCATTGAGGCTAGCAAGGACACACAATGTACTATGGATAGGGGAGTTCAATATCAATCACCAAGAGTGGCTCGGTAGTGCAATATTCTGATACCTATTAAGGCTTAGTACAGAATATATAAGAGTCTAACAGTTTAATAATGGGAGTTTACTGAACAAGTCTACATCTATGGTTTCCTCTACAACTCTTCCACAAGGCTCTGTACAGATTACATTACATCACTTCCTGTAATGATGCTCACAGTCTATTTACATATTCTGTCTAGTAACAACCCTATATTATATTATACTACTTCTCCCCCCTAGTCTCTGACTTCTCTTTTCAGTATTCACAAGTCCGCCATATCGAAGGGGTTTGAGATTTTGCATCCTCTAGTTCCTCCTTCTGACTTTGCAGTGCTATTGGATGACTCAAGTTCTTTATTCAAGTTGTCCTTTCTGTTGAAGGCTGATTGCAGCAGCACTGGTTCATCAAACCTTTGAGATGATTGGTTCTCCTGTATTTGCTGCTTCTTTGGTATCACTACCAATAACCTGCTGTTTCTTCTTATCATCCCTGCAATTTCCTTCAGTATATCAGGCCACCATACTGAATGTCTTGCCCTGGCTCAACACTATGTAAAACCCAGATGACCTTGGTGCAAACTCTCCAAGATATCTAATCTCAACGTAGATCAGTAAATCATCAACTATGCTTAGATGACCCCTCTATTCGTAATACTGTCTTAGAACAGGGTTATGTGGCATGTACACTAGCCATCCATTCAAGCAATATTCTCTGATTTTTGTACATACTTTGTTTGTTTTCTGCACATTCCTGATCTCATTCAGTTTCCGAGCTGTAGCAGGTAATGTTGTTGTCGTCATCAAAGCAAAAATTTCTACTTCTTTGAGAAGCAAAATGTCTCCTTTTTCTGGTCCTGCTGTTGAAATACATGATAAAGCATCTGCTGCTTTCCTGGAACGTACTCAGTTTTCACATCAAATCTCATTAATCTTAACCTGAACCTCTGTACTCATGAAGGCAATTTCACAAGTTCCTTTGAATTAATAGAGTAACCAACGGTTTATAATCTGTTTTGATTTTGAATTGAAGTCCGAGGACATAATCTGAAAATTTTTCACATGCCCAAGTTGCTGCCAAAGCTTCCTTTTCTATTACTACATATCTGCTCAGTTTTTGTTAACGAATGAGAAGCAAAATATACAGGTCTGCGTCTCCCATCTCTCCGCACTCGAAATAAGACTGTTCCCAATACCCGCAGATGACCCCTCCGCAGCTATGATGGTGAATAGCTCCAGATCATGATGGGCTAACACCTCTGATGATATTAATATTTCCTTGATTTTCTCGAATGATTCTTGCTGGGCTTCTTTCCAACACCACACATTGGCCGGAATTTAATGGTTGCCAGAAGGGGGCCATCCACTGACCGAAAAGTCAATGGCAATCCCACATCTGCCGGGCCCGGGGATTCAGACCGGATTTTATGGTCTCCAGGCACTTAATTGGTCTTAGGCGGGACTGCCACGTCATTGAGGCAGGAAGTCCCGCCTAATGAAGCTGCCAGCCAATCAGCGGGCCGAAGGCTCTTAGTCCCAGCAGCACCACTAGGAGCGGTGGCCATTGCTGGGACTACACCCAGCTTCAAGATGAAGAGGAAGGACGGCCCTGGAAAAGAGGTACATTTTTGGGGCCTCGCCGGGGTGATCGTTCGGGCTCCAGCGAGGCAAGGGGGTGGATTAGGAGGATGGAGGGCAGTTTGGCTTTAGCTGACCGGTTCCTAATAATAATATAAGAATATAAGAAATAAGAGCAGGAGTAGGCCACTCAGCCCCTCAAACCTGCTGCACCATTCAATGAGATCATGGCTTCATCTTCTACTTCAACACCATTTTCCTACACCATCCCCATATCCCTTGATGCTTTTAATATGTAGAAATCTATTGATCTCAATCTTGAACATGCTCAACGACTGAACCTCCACAGCCCTCGGGCAGAGAATTCCAAAGATTACCACCCGCTGAGTAAAGAAATTTCTCCTCATCTCAGTCCTAAATGGCCTGCCCTTATTCTGAGGCTGTGTCCCCTGGTCCTAGACTCCCCAGCCAGGGGAAACATCCTTCCTGGTGGTGGTGAGCTGCCTTCTTAAACCACTGCAGTCCATGGGGTGTAAGTACACCCACAATGCTGTCAGGAAGGGAGTTTCAGGATTTTGACCCAGCGACAGTGGAGGAACATTGGTTTTCTCCGGGTGCTCCGGTTTCCTCCCACAAGCCAAAAGACTTGCAGGTTGGTAGGTAAATTGACCATTATAAATTGCCCCTAGTATAGGTAGGTGGTAGGGAAATATAGGGACAGGTGGGGATGTGGTAGGAATATGGGATTAGTATAAATGGGTGGTTGATGGTCGGCACAGACTCGGTGGGCCGAAGGGCCTGTTTCAGTGCTGTGTCTCTAAAAAAACTATATTTCCAAAAAGGATGGTGTGTGGCTTGCAGGGGAACTTGCAGGTGGTGGTGTTCCCATGCGACTGCTGCCCTTGTCCTTCTAGGTGCTACAGGTCGTGGGTTTGGAAGGTGCTGTTGAAGGATCCTTGGTGAATTGCTAGAGTGCGTCTTGTAGATGGTACACACTGCTGCCTCTGTGCATCAGCGGTGAAGGGCATGAATGTTGAAGGTGGTAGATGGGGTGCCAATCAAGCGGGCTGCTTTTCGTGGATGGTGTCAAGCTTTAGAGTGTTATTGGAGCTGCACCCACCCAGGCAAGTGGAGAGTATTCCATCACACCTCTGACTCCCCAGTGCCTAATAGATGGTGGACAGGCACTGGGGAGACAGGAGATGAGTTATTACCGCAGAATTTCCGGCCTCTGACCTGCTCCTGTTTTTTTTAAATTCATTCATGGGATGTGGGCGTCACTGGCTAGGCCAGCATTTATTGCCCATTCCGAATTGCCCTTGAGAAGGTGGTGGTGAGCTGCCTTCTTGAACCGCTGCAGTCCATGTGAGGTAGGTACACCCACAGTGCTGGCAGGAAGGGAGTTCTAGGATTTTGACCCAGCGACAGTGAAGGAAAGGCGATATAGTTCCAAGTCAGGATGGTGTGTGACTTGGAGGGGAACTTGCACGTGGTGGTGTTCCCATGTATTTGCTGTCCTTGTCCTTCTAGTTGGTAGAGATCACGGGTTTGGAAGGTGCTGTCTAAGGAGCCTTGGTGCGTTGCTGCAGTGCATCTTGTAGCTGGTACACACTGCTGCCACTGTGCGTCGGTGGTAGAGGGAGTGAATGTTTGTGGATGGGGTGCAAATCAAGCGGGCTGCTTTGTCCTGGATGGTGTCGAGCTTCTTGAGTAGTCACAGTATTTATGTGGCTGGTCCAGTTCAGTTTCTGGTCAATGGTGATCCCCAGGATGTTGATCGTGGAGGATTCAGCAATGGTAATGCCATTGAACATCAAGGGGATATGGTTAGGTTCTCTCTTGTTTGAGATGGTCATTGCCTGGCACTTGTGTGGCGCAAATGTTACTTGCCATTTATCAACCCAAGCCTGAATATTGTCCAAGTCTTGCTGCATCTGCTACAGTATCTGAGGAGTTGGAAATGGTGCTGAACATTGTGTAATCATCAGCGAACATCCCCACTTCTGACCTTATGATGGAGGGAAGGTCATCGATGAAGCAGCTGCAGATGGTTGGGCCTAGGACACTACCCTGAGGAACTCCTGCAGTGATGTGTTAGGACTGAGATGATTGACTTCCAACAATCACCACCACCTTCCTTTGCGCTAGATATGACCCCAACCAGTGGAGAGTTTTCCCTCTGATTCCCATTGCCTTCAGTTTTGCTAGGACACCTTGATGCCATACTTGGTCAAATGCTGCCTTGATGTCCAGGGCAGGCACTCTCACCTCACCTCACCTCTGGTGTTCAGCTGTTCTGTCCATGTTTGAACCAAAGTGTAAAGAGGTCAGGAGCTGAGTGGCCCTGACGGAACCCAAACTGAGCATCAGTGAGCAGGTTATTGCTGAGCAAGTGCCGCTTGATGCCACTGTTGACGACCCCTTCCATCACTTTGCTGATGATTGGGAGTAGAAAGATGGGGCGGTAATTGACCGGGTTGGATTTTCCTGCTTTTTGTGCACAGGACATACTTGGGCAATTTTTCACATTGCAGGGTAGATGCCAGTGTTGTAGCTGTACTGGAGCAGCTTGGCTAAGGGCACAGCTAGTTCTGGAGCACAAGTCTTCAGTAGTATTGCCGGAATGTTGTCAGGACCCGTAGCCTTCGCAGTATCCAGTGCCTTTAGCCGTTTCTTGATATCACGTGGAGTGAATCAGATTGGCTGAAGACTGGTGATGCTGGGAACCTCAGGAGGAGACCAAGATGGCTCATCCACTCAGCACTCCTGGCTGAAGATTGTTGCTAATGCTTCAGCCTTGTCTTTCGCACTGATGTGCAGGACTCCCCCATCATTGAGGATGGGATATTTGTGGAGCCACCTCCTCCTGTTAGTTGTTTAATTGCCCATCACCAGCCACAACTGGATGTGGCAGGACTGCAGAGCTTAGATCTGATCCATTGGTTGTGGGATCACTTAGTCCTGTCTTTCACATGCTGCTTCCGTTGGTTGGCATGCAAGTAGTCCTGTGTTTTAGCTTCACCAGGTTGATACCTCATTTTGAGGTATACCTGGTGCTGCTCCTGGCATGTTCTCCTGCACTCTTCATTGAACCAGGGTTGTTCCCCAGGCTTGATGGTAACATTACAGTAGGGGATCTGCTAGGTCATTTTTAAAAATTTATTCATGGGATGTGGGTGTCGCAGGCTAGGCCAGCATTTATTGCGACACAGCGACAGTGAAGGAACGGCGATATAGTTCCAAGTCAGGATGGTGTGTGACTTAGACTGGAACTTGCAGGTGGTGATGTTCCCATGCATCTGCTGCTCTTGTCCTTCGAGGTGGTAGAGGTCCCGGGTTTGGAAGGTGCTGTCTAATGAGCCTTGGTGCATTGCATGATGTTACAGATGTAGTTGAATACAATTCTGCTGCTGCTGATGGCCCACAGGGCCTCATGGAAGCCCAGTTTTGATTTGCTAGAATGGCGGCAGAGGTTATGGTCTGAAAATATTCAACTTAATGTTAAGTCCAAAAGGCTATAAAGTGCCTAATCGAAAGATGAGGTGTTGCTTCTTGAGCTTATGCTAAGTTTCATTCGAACAGTGTAGGAGGCTGAGGCCAGAGAGGGTACATTGGGAGCAGAGCAAGAATTAAAACGACAGGCGATCAGACGATCGGGATCATGCTTGGGTACTGTGGGGACAGATCAAAAGTAAACTAATCAGCTAACAAACTAACTGTGGAGTTGTGCAGCCAATTTATAAAAAATAACAAGCAGAAGCTAACAGGACAGCTGCAGATAGCTTAATAGTAGCCTATTGTTTAATAATCAGCCTAACAGTTCAAGGAGGAGGGATGTGAAACTACTGAAATAAAATGCAAGAATAAAATGCTGGGACGAATGAACCAATCATGCACTGATAATAGAAGTCTGCAAACCACTCAGAAACAAGGTGGGGGGGGGGGGGGGGTGGCGTTACTAGTTTTGTTTGGATAACTATAAGAAAGGCTTGCTGTAGTGAGTGCATGTTCTTTTGTTTTGTTTTTTTGTTTTCTTTTGCATGTTCTTTTGTTTTGCTTTTTGTTCCTTTTGTATCCTTGCAATGTAACAACCATATACTGCAATAAAGTTTCTAAAAGTTACGGTCGGACTTAGTCTCTCTTTGTAACTGATGGGATCCAACAGGTACGGAACAGAAATGATCCGCAAAGCAGTCACCGAATCTGCATTTAGCCCCACAATGTGAGCAGTGAATACATGATATTAAATTGAAAGAAGTGCAAGTAAATCGTGTTTCACCTGAAAGGAGTGTTTGGAGCCTTGGGCAGTGTGAAAGGAGGAGGGCAGGTGTTGCATCTCCTGCGCTTGCATGGGACACGGCTTTGGGAAGGGGAGGAGCTGTTGAGGTCGATTGAGGAGTGGATCAAGGTATCACGGCGGAAACAGTCCCTTCAGAATTCTGAAAGGGGAGGGAAGGGAAAGATGCAGACATCTATTAGATTAGATTTACAGAAAAAGTTTTTAAATCTTAATCAGTGTGATTTATTGGGCCCTGTAGGAAATCAGAATTTCAATCCTGGCTAATTTTTGGGATGATTTGCTGATACATAAAGTTGTTCACATGGAACCATGTTCAGAGATTAAATTATTTATAGTGAGACAATTGCTCATTTCTAAATTCCTGATAATATCAAAAATCTGATATTCATTTTTGCTTGTTTCTTTATGTTGCTGATTTTATAGCTTGGTCTGTCCGCTTTCTGTTCGTTAGATTTTATCATTGCTGAGTAGCTGCATTCTTCTAAAGAGGAAAAGACACCACAATTTTTGAACTCTACCAAACTACCAAACAAACTCCTCGAAAACTGCTAGCAGAGTTTATATGTTCTTCCGAGAAAGGTTCCAAAACACCACAGCAACCATTAATTAGTGAATATATTCTCCTGATGGCCCAGTTACTAAATACAGTGCTTACTGTGGTGCTGATTCATGAAGACCAGTAGGTCTGAAGCCCATCCCTGGTCTGAACATTATTTTTCATTTATCCTGGGATGTGGCGATGCTGGGACGGCCATATTTATTGCCCATCCATAGTTAACCTGAGATGGTGGTGGGCCTTTTCTTTGAACCGTTGCAGTCCCTATGATGATGGTGGGCCCACAATAGTGTACATAGGTAGCCAATGTCAACCAGGGTACTCCAATTAGCCTCACTGTTCCCAAGCAAACAAGGGGGAAATCAGCCAAGTTGTAGCCGAGGAGGGACAGTTTTAATTTGCACATGACTTAAGCTGTAACTTTCCTGGAGTACTTGATGCTGACAATGGGACAGTAAGAAGCAGGTATAATCTTGTTTCCCTTACTTCTGTAAGCATTTCCCTTGATTTGGAACAATGTCCCAATATCTTTACCCATCTCTGTAACCTCCAGCCATACAACCTTGCAAGATCCCTCTGTATTTCTCCAAATCTGGCCTCTAGGGCATCTCTCACTTCCTTTGTCCCGTTATTGGCAGCTGTGCCTTCAGCTGGCTAGATCCAAGCTCTGAAATTCCTTCCCCCAACTTCGCCTCTCCAACTCTCTCTCTTCTTTGATGACTGCTTAAAACTTACATCTTGGACCAAGCATATGGTCGCCTATCCTTTTGTCTCCTTCTTTGGCACAGTGTATTATTTATTCCGATCATGATCCTACAAAAAGCCTTGGGATGTTTTGCTATGCTAAAACTTCTAAATAAATGCAAGATATTATTGTTTAAAACAGTGTTAACTATCATTTGCCAAACTAAAGTAGCTTGAGGTTGCATTAAGCTGTGGGAAATCTTGTGTCTGATAATGCACTATGGAGAAGGACGATGCAGAGATCAGGGAGGGCGATTGTGATATACTTGAACAAATTAGCATTGAAAGGGAGGAAGTATTAACTGTTTTAGTGGGCTTAAAAGTGGATAAATCCCCAGGCCCAGATGAGATGTATCCCAGGCTGTTATGTGAGGCAAGGGAGGAGATAGCGGGGGCTCTGACACAAATTTTCAAAGCCTCTCTGGCCACAGGAGAGGTACCAGAGGACTGGAGGACAGCGAATGTGGTACTATTATTCAAGAAGGATAGCAGGGATAGACCAGGTAATTACAAGCCAGTGAGTCTAACGTCAAGGGAAACTATTGGAAAAAAATTCTGAGGGACAGGATTAATCTCCACTTGGAGAGGCAGGGATTAATCAAGGATAATCAGCATAACTTTGTTAGGGGTGATCGTGTCTAACTAACTTGATTGAATTTTTCAAGGAGATGACTAGATGTGTAAATGAGGGTAGGGCAATTGATGTTGTCTGCATGGACTTCAGTAAGGCTTTTGATAAGGTCCCGCATGGGAGATTGGTTAAGAAGGTAAGAGCCCATGGGATCCAGGGCAATTTGGCAAATTGGATCCAAAATTGGCTTAGTGGCAGGAGGCAGAGGGTGATGTTGAGGGTTGTTTTTGCAAGTGGAAGCCTGTGATCAGTGGTGTACCAGAGGGATTGGTGCTGGGACCCTGGCTGTTTGTGGTGTACATTAATGATTTAGACATGAATAGAGGAGGTATGATTAGTAAGTTTGCAAATGATATGAAAATTGGTGTTGTAATTATAGATTACAGGACGATATAGAATTAGAACATTACAGCGCAGTACAGGCTCTTCGGCCCTTGATGTTGCGCCGACCTGTGAAACCATCTGACCTACACTATTCCATTTTCATCCATATGTCTATAGATGGGCTGGTAGGATGGGCGGAGCAGTGGCAAATGGAATTTAATCCTGAGAAGTGTGAGGTGATGCATTTTGGGAGGACTAACAAGGCAAGGGAATATACAGTGGATGGTAGGACCCTAGGATGTACAGAGGGTCAGAGGGACCTTGGTGTACTTATCCATAGTTTACTGAAGGCAGCAGCACAGGTGGATAAGGTGGTTAGGAAAGCATATGGGATACTTTCCTTTATTAACCAAGGGACAGAATATAAGAGCAGGGAGGTTATGATGGAACTGTATAAAACACTAGTTAGGCCTCAGCTGGAGTACTGTGTACAGTTCTGGTCACCACACTATAGGAAGGATGTGATTGCACTGGAGAGGGTGCAGAGGAGATTCACCAGGATGTTGCCTGGGCTGGAGCATTTCAGCTATGAACAGAGACTGGATAGGCTAGGGTTGTTTTCCTTAGAGCAGAGAAGGCGGAGGGGGGACCTGATTGAGGTGTACAAAATTATGAGGGGCATTGATAGGATAGATAGGAAGAAACTTTTTCCCTTAGCGGAGGAATCAATTACCAGGGGGCATAGATTTAAGGTAAGGGGCAGGAGGTTTAGAAGGGATATGAGGAAAAAAAATTTCACCCAGAGGGTGGTTGGAATCTGGAACACACTACCTGAAGGGGCGGTAGAGACAAGAACCCTCACAACAGTTAAGAAGTATTTAGATGAGCACTTGAAACACCATAGCATACAAGGCTATGGGCCAAGTGCTGGAAAATGGGATTAGAATAGATAGATGCTTGATGGCCGGCACGGACACGATAGGCCAAAGGGCCTGTTTCAGTGCTGTATAACTCTATGACTCTATGACTCTATTGGTATAATTTTCCAAGTTTTCTGTGTTCTCAGTAACTAGGGTCAAATTTATGAGACTTTAGTTCTTGTTACAGCTTTTCCCGTGGCACTTTATTGTGACGCCACCTAATTTACAAAAACATCTTTTAATTTCAGACAGTGCAGCAGAAAGTGGCTTTGACTTTAACAACTTGGATTTTGTTTCTGAAGTCTATTGTGTCATGCATTTCATCTTCTTTAGTTTCATCAAGTCTTGTAAAAAAACTTGGTATTTTCAAAATAGTAAATTAACCAAAACCAGTCTGAATGGACAGCTAACCTATGAGTGGTAGTATATGTTCTGTCCTTTTTGTCATGGAATACCAGATTATTAAGAGTGTCTTGGATTTTCTGATGCCTTTGGTAACGACTGATCAACCTCATGTTAGAATGGGTCTTGTCACACCGACCGTAATTTGGACAATCTAGTTCTAGTCAGGGTCAACTGATTGCCATAGCCACTGCATGATCTTGTGGTTTTCTTGTTTTTCTTCACAACTCATAATTATTTAAAGGTAAAAAAAAATCAGCATACTGGGAGCAATGGTGGCTTGTTCAGTACTAGGTTTTCTCAGTTGTCAGTATAGACTTCGGGAGCGTGAAATTTATTGCGAGGCCTAGTGCCACTTTGCCAGAGTGCACTGTGCCACCAGCCACTTCTGGCATGAGCTGTGCAATGTGTCCTCTTGAGACGGGTGCCCATTCGGGCATCCTTTGGGGGCTCCAGAAGCCTCAGAAGCAGTGCTATCCTCACATCACATAGCCCAACTGGCTGATGTGAGACTAGGATACCTAATTTGGACCACGCAAGTCCAGGCAACAAATTTGCACATCACTCTACAAAGAACAAGCTTTGAGCTGCAAGATGAGCCCTGCACTAGCGTTCCTTAAAGAGCCAGGCACCCAAATAATAGGTGAGGTAATTTTTATGAACTTTTGCTATTGCCGAGTGCTGGAAGTACTCTGGAGTGTTTTTGGAGGTGTTGTGGTGAGTTCCTGGATTTGCCAGAGTGTTACTGCATTCTCACAGGGAGGACAGAGGGCTAGGCGATCTGTCCACAGAAAGGTTGCTGCAGGTATGGGGACAGTAGTGACAGTGCATCTGGGTCTGCAGCACAACAGGGGGATGTAGCAGAGGCTGTGGATAGGGCAAGCTCTGCACAATGCCCTCTACCAACTTGGAGCTGGACTCCACCATGATCCTTGGCAGTGACAGAAGGCTGTCTGGCAGGCCAGCCAATGCATTCAGCTTTCCGATTTCCATGCCCATCAGCACATTCTTGTATGCCGCCCCATCGAGGTACTCTTCTGAGTCCACTGCAGCAGAACATGTCTTCAACCTTGCCCTGCAGTGAGCTGACAAACGACCCATCCTTTACCCCCTAGTCTCACTGCAGCCCACTGGTGCCTGCACAATCCACCACTTGCAAATCTCAACTCTATACTAGCCTCCAAAGTCAGTGCAGTGCCAGTATTTGAGTCTGTGCCTGGAGTTTCAGATCAAGTGACGGGGCCTCTTCATTGCCTCTTCATTAATGTTGTGCTGAAGTTCTCTCCCTTACTCCTTGGACGCTGTAGCTGGGAAGGCAGCAGTTCTTGGGCATCTGAAAGCAGGAAATAAGAAGGGGAATGTTGGTGTGAGGGAAGGGGGCTGCGGTGCAAAACAATAGGGCAATGGTCATACAATCACCAGCTTATTCATCATGTCGGATAGCAGGATAAGAGTGAGCTTGGAGTTGTGAAGTGGCATAAAAGGGAACGCCAAAGTCTTCTATAGGCATATAAATAGTAAAAATGTGGTAAAAGGAGGAGTGGGGCTGATTAGGGATCAAAAAGTGGACTTACACATGGAGGCAGGGGGAATAGCTGAGGTGCTAAATGAATACTTTGTGTCTGTCTTTACCAAAAAAGAATATGCTACCCAGGTCACGGTGAAGGAGGAGTTAATTAAAACACTAGAGGGATTTAAAATTAATAAGGTGAAGGTATTAGATAGGCTATCCATACTAAAAATTGATAAAACACCAGGTACAGATGAGATTTAGATTTAGATTTTAGATTTAGAGATACAGCACTGAAACAGGCCCTTCGGCCAGCCGAGTCTGTGCCGACCATCAACCACCCATTTATACTAATCCTACACTAATCCCATATTCCTACCACATCCTCACCTGTCCCTATATTCCCCTACTACCTACCTATACTAGGGGCAATTTATAATGGCCAATTTACCTATCAACCTGCAAGTCATTTGGCTGTGAGAGGAAACCGGAGCACCCAGAGGAAACCCACGCAGACACAGGGAGAACTTGCAAACTCCACACAGGCAGTACCCAGAATTGAACCCAGGTCGCTGGAGCTGTGAGGCTGCGGTGCTAACCACTGCGCCACTGTGCCACCCAAGATGCATCCAAGAATACTGAGGGTGTGTGAGTGGAAATTGTGGAAGCACGGGTCATAATTTTCCAGCCTTCCTTAGACTCAGGGGCGGTGTCAGAACACTGGAGAATTGCAAACATTACACCCTTGTTCAAAAAAGGGTGTAAAGATAAGCCCAGGAACTACAGGCCACTCAGTTTAACTCCTGTGGTGGGGAAACTTCTAGAAACAATAATTTGGGACAAAATTAATAGGCACATGACCAAATAGAGTTAATTAAAGAAAACCAGCATGGATTTATCAAGGACAAATCATGTTTAATGAACTTGCTGTTGTTTTATGAAGAGGTAACAGAGAGGGTTGATGAGGGAAATGCTGTTGATGTGGTGTACAGGGAGTTCCAGAAGGCATTTGATACAACAGACCTGTAAGCAAAGTTATAACTCATGGAATACATGGGACAGTAGCAACATGGATATGAAATTGACTGTGTGACAGGAAACAGAGAGTAGTGATTCCGAAGAAGGGTCACTAACCCGAAACATTAACTCTGGTGCTCTCTCCACAGATGCTGCCAGACCTGCTGAGTATTTCCAGCATTTCTTGTTTTTATTTCAGATTTCCAGCATCCGCAGTATTTTGCTTTTATTTTAGAGAGCAGTGATTAATGGATGTTTTTTGGCTGGAGGAATGTTTGTAGTGGAGTTCCCCAGGGGTCAGTGTTGGGAATCTTGCTCCTCCTGATATATACCTAGACCTTGGTGTACAGGGCACAATTTCAAAATTTGCAGATGATGCAAAACTTGGAAGCATTGTGAACTGTGAGGAGGATAGTGTAGAACTTCAAAAGTACATAGACAAGTTGGTGGAATGGGCAGACAAGTGGCAAATAAAATTCAATTCAGTGAAATGTGACGTGATTCATTTTGGTAGGAATTACATGGAGAGACACTATAAAATAAAGGGCACTACTCTAAAGGAGGTGCAGGAACAGAGGGACCTGCATTTATATGTGCATACATCATTGAAGGTGGCAGAACAGGTTGAGAGTGTAGTTAATAAAGCATACAGTATCCCAGACTTTATTAATAGGGGCATAGAGTACAAGAGCAAAGAGGTTATGTTGAACTTGTATAAGACACTAGTTCGGCCTCAGTTGGAGTACTGTGTCCAATTCTGGGTGCTGCACTTTAGGAAAGATATGAAAGCATTGGAGATAGTGTAGAATAGATTCATGAGAATGGTTTCAGGGAAGAGGAACTTCAGTTATGAAGATAGATTGGAGAATTTGGGATTGTTTTCCTTGAAGAGAAGGCTGAGAGGTGATTTGAAATAGGTATTCAAAATCATGAGCGGTCTGTACAGAGTAGATAGGGAGAAACTGTTCCCACTCATGAAAGGATCGAGAATGAGAGGGCACAGATTTAAAGTAATTGGCAAAAGAAGCAAAATCGACATGAGGAAAAAGTTTTTCACACAGTGAGTGGTTAAGGTCTGGAATGTACTGCCTGAGAGTGTGGTGCAGGCAAGTTCAATCAAGGTATTCAAAAGGGAATTAGACTGTTATCTGTAAAGATAGAATGTGCACGGCTAGGGGGAGAAGGCAGAGTAATGGCATCAGGTGAATTATTCATTCGGCAAGCCGGTGCAGACACGATGGGCTGAATGGCCTCCTTCTGTGCTGTAACAATTCTGTGGTTCTGTGATAAGGCAGGAACATACTCTCACCCTCAGTGTTCTCAGGATGAAATGGGCTCTGTCACAGCTGGCATGAAGGTGTGGAGAACCATCTCCTCCGTAGGGTTCAGGAGATGCCGTTGTCCTTGACCCCATCAGTTCTTCTCTGCTCCCTTCTATTGTGTGCTACCTTGTCCTGCAAGAGAGCATGTAGAATGTCAATGATCATGTGGTGTTATGAAAGTGATTCCATTTTTTTTTGAGGACTTGTATTTTAAAACTGAAAAGATTCCCTGGATGTGTTTTTTTTTTACAAAGTTCATTGAAAGGACACTTGAGATGTTGTTTGAAAACAACCTTTGCTTGAAATCATGTGCTTTAAGCTCTATAACTAACAGAAACCTTGATGACCTAGAGAAGATGTTCACAGAGAAGTGATATGTTAAGATTTATAGTGGTCAGGAAGTTCTGACCTGCGATTTGGGGTTTCGCTTCTGAGATGTTGTTTTGGTTCAGTTGGAGTGTGGAGTGTTTGAGAAGCTGCTTAAGATCAATCTGCCAAGGAATAAACCCCCAGCTCATCTTTCCTGCACCTCCCTAAGAGACTGAGAGGTCCAGTGGGTCAGCTGTTCTTTCCTCCTGTCTTTGAAAACCCGACATATTCAGTGTGATAACTGAAACCCTTGATGCAATATTTCTCCCAAGAAACTGAAAAAACATGCCAGATTAATTCTCGACGCTGCCTGAAAAGAACTGCTCAAGAAAAGATCCTAGTGACCCATCTAAATGTACCTAGACATCAGACCAAAAGGGACAACTGATAACCTTCCATATCTTCTTTTTTTTCTTCAAGCATTAGTAAGTATTTGGCCAAAGTATTCTTTTTTGTCCTTTCCTTGTAACAGACCTCTGCAGAGAGAATTTCTATATTTTTTTTAGTGCGTGTGTGAATTTGTGTGTGTGGGATTTCATATTTCATTCTGTGTGTTAATACTTTGCTTCCTTACTGGATAAGTGTTGTTTTATAATAAACTGATAATTTTGTTATTTATTAAAGAAACCTGGTTGGTGTATTTTATTCTGGGATAAAGAGTAGAGCATACGATTGACCTCATCGGTAATTGGGTAAGCATTTAATTTTATGTTGTGGCCTGTGGAGAAGTGAAACTAGAAAAAGCAGTGCACTCCTTCCACCTCAGTTTTAACAGTAGCACTGTGTTTGGCTGATGTGCATGCTATAGCTGAATAGCTTGAAGTATGTGGAGACAGTGAGAGGTGGGTGCAAGGATGGCAGCAATAGTAGGTGTGTGAAGGTGACGTGGAGTATCTGAATGTTAGATATGAGTCCTGATTGCCAGCAAATGCTGCTGGGTGAGTGATGGGGGTGTGGTGCAGCATGAGAGACTGGTGAAGATGTCCCTTTGCAGAGCAGAGGCAGCCAGCAGCACAAAGAGAACGCCAGCAATGTGGGCACCATGCTGTATTCATGATAATAAAGCAGGAGCGTCAAGTTTCTGTGCTGCCCACCTCCAATGGAACCAGTGCAGGAAGGTTTTGAAATGCAACACCGTGCCAAACAAAACAGGGCAGATGAGTTTTTAGCCCTATATGCTTTCAGATTGTTTGTTCAGATTTTTATTGTACTGCTTATGCTGCATAACAAAAATTACAGGGGAGTTTTAACCTAAAAATCCAGGCAGGTTTGGGTCAGGTGTGGTTTTAAAGTCTGAGAAATCTGTCTCTTGACCCAAACTCACCTCCAACACCCCCATTTCTGGATTTAACTGAGGCTGGAAGGTGGACTGATGACCAACCCAATCCAAGAAGACAGTTGGAACTTTAAATATGATAATGAGGCAAGAGCCTCATTGTCTCTCAGGTTTTCGTCTGGAACTATTGTTGGCTAGTTACCTGAGCATCAGGAAACCTGACAGCTTCATCTAGGTGAGGACATGGTGGATTCAACAGGTAAGTGCTTTCACATCAACTCGTGGATCCAGGTGCCTGCCTGAAGAGCCTCCCCAATTAAGCATCTGCCCACGACTTTTCCCTCAAGGCCTCCGATCCCACCATGAGGCTTCTGACCTAACTCACCCCCACCACCACGAGACCTCCAATCCCCCTCTCCCAGGCTCCAAACTCCAATCCCCCACTGAGATATCTGACTCCCGTGCTTTAGGCCTATGAAGCCCCTCCTCCCAGGCTGTTGATCCCCTCCCGCAGGTCTGCGCTCCCCCTGTCACAAAGCCTCCGACCTTCCCCACCTCAGGCCTCCAATCTTCCTGCTCGGATTGGCAACCCATATTATCTACCAGTAAGAAGCGCAGAATGAGCAAGAGAATTTGGCAGAGTGAGGGAGGAGGTGCTATTCTGTTCTTTTACAAAACAAGGAGCAGTCCAAGTGAGGATTGGAGACTGCAAGATCTGGTGAGTAAGTGGTAAGTGTTTCTAGATAATAGTCTAGAAAGCAAAGGCATGGCAGGGAACCCCAGCCTCACAGAATGAACATCCTGTTCCATGTGGGAAATCCTGGATGCTTCTCATGGCCTGGCCAACCACATGTGCAGGAGGTGTCACCAGCTAGAGCAGCTTGAGCTCCGGGTTTTGGAATGGGTTACTGCCAGAAGGACAAGGAGGACGAAGCAGGCAGGGCAGAGATCCCATGAGTGCATCTCGCTCTCCAACCAGTATTCAGTTCTGAACAGTGGTAAGAGTGATGATTCCTCTGGGGTGTGTAGGCAGAGACAAGTCCACAGCACCATGGGTGGCTCATCTGCACAAGGGTTAGGAAGAAGAGTGGTAAGGAATTCAATAGTGAGACAAACGGACAGGTGCTTCTGTGGCTGCAGACATGACTCCAGAATGGTATGTTGCCTCCACTGGTGCCAGGCTCAAGGACATCACTCCGCAGCTGCGGGACATTCTGAGGGGGAAGGGTGAACAGCCTGAGGTCATGCTCCATATCAGCACAAATGGCAGAAAGAGGGATGAGATCCTGAAGGCAGAGTTTAGGGAGCTACGAGAGAGATTGACAAGCAGGATCTCAAAGGTAGTAATCTCCTGATTACTCCTGGTGCCACATGCTAGTGAGTGCAGAAATAGGAAGATAGAGCTAGTGAATATGTGGCTGGAGAGATGGTGGAGGAGGGAGGGCTTTAGATTCCTGAGGCATTGGGATTGCTACTGGGGGAGGTGGGGCCTCTAACACCAGACAGATTGTACCTCAGCAGGGCTAGGTCCAATATCCTTGCAGGGGCGTTTGCTCACGCTGTTGGGGAGGGTTGAAACTAGCTTGGCCAGGGGATGGGACCTAAGAGTAGATTCAGAAGAGAGAAAGGGAGAGTTGGAAATGGAAGGCAGAAAATTATTAAGTGTGTTTGGAAGGCAGAGGAAACAAAAGCTAGAAAATAGACACCAAGGGAGTTTGGCAGTGCTAAATGGTATACACTTCAATGCAAGAAGTCTATGGAATAAAGCAGATGAACTGACAGCACAGATTGACATGTGGGAGTATAGTATCATAGCTATTACTATGGCAGCTCAACATTCCTAGTTACAGGGTTTTCAGGGAGGATAGTGTAGAACTCCAAAAGGACATAGGCAAGTTGGTGGACTGGGCAGACAGGTGGCAGATGAAGTTCAATGCAGTGAAATGTGAAGTGATTCGTTTTGGTAAGAGGAACATAGAGAGATAATGTAAAATAAAGGGTACAATTCTAAAGGGGGTGCAGGAACAGAGAGACCTGGGTTTATATGTGCCTAGGTCATTGAAGGTGGCAGGACAGGTTGAGAGAGTGGTTAATAAAGCATACAGTATCCTGGGTTTTATTAATAGGGGCATAGAGTACAAGAGCAAGGAAGTTATGTTGAACTTGTATAAGACACTAGTCCGGCCTCAGCTGGAGTATTGCGTCCAGTTCTGGGTGCCTCACTTTAGGAATGATGTGCGGGCTTTGGAGAGAGTGCAGAAAAGATTCACGAGAATGGTTCCAGGAATGAGGACCTTCAGTTATGAAGGTAGATTGGAGAAGTTAGGACTGTTTTCCTTGGAGAAGAGAAGGCTGAGAGGTGAGGTATTCAAAATTGTGAGAGGTCTGGATAGAGCAGATAGGGAGAAACTGTTCCCACTTGTGAAAGGATCGAGAATGAGAGGGCACAGATTTAAAGTAATGGGTAAGCGAAGCAGGAGTGACATGAGTAAAAACATTTTCACGCAGCGAGTGGTTAAGGTCTAGAATGCACTGCCTGAGAGTGCGGTGCAGGCAGGTTCAGTGGGGTAACGGTAATGTCACTGGACACTAGACTAGTAATCCAGAGGCCCAGGCTATTGCTCTGGGGACATGGGTTTGAATTCCACCACGACAGCTGGTGAAAATTGAATTCAATTAATAAATCTAGAATTAAAAAGCTAGTCTAATGCTGACCATGAAACCATTGTCGGTTGTTGTAAAAATCCATCTGGTTCACTCATGTCCTTTAGGGAAGGAAATCTGCTGTCCTTACCTAGTCTGGCCTACATGTGACTCCAGACCCACAGCAATGTAGTTGACTCTTAAAAATGCCTTCTGAAATGGCCTAGCAAGCCATTCAGTTCAAGGGCAATTAAGGATGGGCAATAAATGCTGGCTGCTGGCCTAGCCAGCGATGCCCACATCCCACAAACGAACAAAAAAAAAAGACGAGATAGAGGGATTAAAAAAGGAGTGGAGGAGATTAAGGAAACAACTATATATGTGAGGAGGGGTGATATGATAGAAGGATCTTTAAATGAGGCCATATGGGTTGAACTGAAGAGCACATAGGAAGCAATCACACTACTGTACGAATACTTAAGGAAGTGGTCCTAGAAATTGTGGATGCATTGGTGGTCATCTTTCAAGATTCTATCGACTCTGGAACAGTTCCTACAGATTGGAGGGTAGCTAATGTAACCCCACTATTTAAAAAGGGAGATAGAGAGATAGCAGGGAATTATAGACCAGTCAGCCTGACGTCGGTAGTGAGGAAAATTCTAGAGCCCATTATTAAAGATTTTATAGCACAGCACTTGGAGAACAGTGGTAGAATCAGACATAGTCAGCATGGATTTACGAAAGCGAAATCATGTTTGACAAATCTACTAGAATTCTTCGAGGATGTAACTAGTAGAGTTGATGAGGGGGAGCCAGTGGTTTATCTGGACTTTCAGAAGGCTTTCGACAAAGTCCCACATAAGAGGTTAGCATGTAAAATTAAAGTGCATCGGATTGGGAGTAGTGTATTGCGATGGATAGAGAATTGGTTAGCAGACAGGAAACAAAGAGTAGGAATAAACGGTTCTTTTTCCGAATGGCAGGCAGTGACTAGTGGGATACCGCAGGGATTGGTGCTAGGACCCCAGCTATTCACAATATATGTTAATGATTTAGATGAGGGAACGAAATGTAATATCTCCAAATTTGCAGTTGACACAAAACTGGGTGGGAGGGTAAGTTGTGAGGAGGATGCAAAGAGGCTTCAGGGTGATTTGAACAAGTTGAGTGAGTAGGCAAATGCATAGCAGATGCAGTATAATGTGGATAAATGTGAGGTTCTCCACTTTGGTAGCAAAAACAGGAAGGCAGATTATTATCTGAATGGCTATAAACTGAGAGAGGGGAATATGCAGCGAGACCTGGGTGTTCCCGTACACCAGTCGCTGAAGGTAAGCATGCAGGTGCAACAGGCGGTAAAAAGGGCAAATGGTATGTTGGCCTTCATAGCGATGGGATTCAAGTACAGGAGCAGGGATCTCTTGCTGCAATTATACAGGGCCTTGGTGAGGCTACACCTGGAATATTGTGTGCAGTTTTGGTCTCCTTATCTGAGGAAGGATGTTCTTGCTATAGAGGGAGTGCAGCGAAGGTTTACCAGACTGATTCCTGGGATGTCGGGACTGACGTATGAGGAGAGATTGAGTCGGTTAGGATTGTATTCGCTGGAGTTCGGAAGAGTGAGGGCGGATAGCCTAGAAACCTCTAAAATTCTAACAGGACTTGACAGGGTAGATGCAGGAAGGATGTTCCCGATGGCAGGGCAGTCCAGAACCAAGGGCCATAGTCTCAGGATACAGGGTAAACCTTTCAGGACTGAGATGAGGAGAAATTTCTTCACCAGAGAGTGGTGAGCCTGTGGAATTCATTACCACAGAAAGCAGTTGAGGCCAAAACATTGTATGTTTTCAAGAAGGAGTAAGATATCGCTCTTGGGCCGAAAGAGATCAAAGGATATGGGGGGAAAGCGGGAACAGGTTACTGAGTTGGATGATCAGCCATGATCATAATGAATGGTGGTGCAGGCATATAGGGCCGAATGACCTACTCCTGCTCCTATTTTCTATGTTTCTATGTTTCTACTGTGGGTGTACTATAGACCACCAAATAGTCAGAGGGAGATAGAAGAGCAAATATGTAGACCAATCTCTGAGAAGTGCAAAAACAAAAGGGCAGTAATAGTGGGGGATTTCAACTACCCTAATATTAACTGGGATAGATGTAGTGTGAAAGGTACAGAGGGAGCATTCTTAAAACTTTTTTAGCCAGTATGTAGCAAGCCCACAAGAACAAAGAACAAAGAACAAAGAAAACAGGCCCTTCGGCCCTCCAAGCCTGTGCCGATCCAGATCCTCTACCTAAACATGTCGCCTATTTTCTAAGGGTCTGTATCTCTTTGCTTCCTGCCCATTCATGTATCTGTCTAGATACATCTTAAAAGACGCTATCGTGCCCGCGTCTACCACCTCCGCTGGCAACGCGTTCCAGGCACCCACCACCCTCTGCGTAAAGAACTTTCCACGCATATCCCCCCTAAACCTTTCCCCTCTCACTTTGAACTCGTGACCCCTCGTAATTGAATCCCCCACTCTGGGAAAAAGCTTCTTGCTATCCACCCTGTCAAAACCTCTCATGATTTTGTACACCTCAATCAGGTCCCCCCTCAACCTCCGTCTTTCTAATGAAAATAATCCTAATCTACTCAACCTCTCTTCATAGCTAGCGCCCTCCATACCAGGCAACATCCTGGTGAACCTCCTCTGCACCCTCTCCAAAGCATCGACATCCTTTTGGTAATGTGGCGACCAGAACTGCACGCAGTATTCCAAATGTGGCCGAACCAAAGTCTTATACAACTGTAACATGACCTGCCAACCCTTGTACTCAATACCCCGTCCGATGAAGGAAAGCATGCCGTATGCCTTCTTGACCACTCTATTGACCTGCGTAGCCACCTTCAGGGAACAATGGACCTGAACACCCAAATCTCTCTGTACATCAATTTTCCCCAGGACTTTTCCATTTACTGTATAGTTCACTCTTGAATTGGATCTTCCAAAATGCATCACCTCGCATTTGCCCTGATTGAACTCCATCTGCCATTTCTCTGCCCAACTCTCCAATCTATCTATATTCTGCTGTATTCTCTGACAGTCCCCTTCACTATCTGCTACTCCACCAATCTTAGTGTCGTCTGCAAACTTGCTAATCAGACCACCTATACTTTCCTCCAAATCATTTATGTATATCACAAACAACAGTGGTCCCAGCACGGATCCCTGTGGAACACCACTGGTCACACGTCTCCATTTTGAGAAACTCCCTTCCACTGCTACTCTCTGTCTCCTGTTGCCCAGCCAGTTCTTTATCCATCTAGCTAGTACACCCTGGACCCCATGCGACTTCACTTTCTCCATTAGCCTACCATGGGGAACCTTATCAAACGCCTTACTGAAGTCCATGTATATGACATCTACAGCCCTTCCCTCATCAATCAACTTTGTCACTTCCTCAAAGAATTCTATTAAGTTGGTAAGACATGACCTTCCCTGAGTGGGGTGATTCTGGACTTAGTTTTAGGGAATGAAGCTGGGCAGGTGGAAGGATTTTGGGTGCAATTTGGTGGAAGTAATCATAATTTAGTTAGATTTAGGATTGTTATGGAAAAAGACAAAGATAGACCAGGACTAAAAGTTTTCAATTGGAGAAAGGTTAATTTTACTAAGCTGAGATGTGATTTAGCTAAAGTGAATTGGAAATAACTACTTGAATGTAAATCAGTGCCAGAATAGTGGGAGGCATGCAAGGAAGAGATAGTGAGGGTTCAGAACAAGTATGTTCCCTTAAAGGAACAGGTTGGGACTAACAAATCCAGAGCCCCCAGATGTCACGGGGCTTAAAGGAGAGGATAAAGAAAACAAGAGAAGCTTATGACAAGTACTGAGGACTGAATACTGCAGAAACCTGGAGGCGAAATTAAGAAGGAGGTTAGGAAAGCAAAGAGAAAGTGTGAAAAAATATTGGCAAGTAAAATGAAGGAAAGCCCAAAGATTTTTTTATAAAGACATAAAGAGCAAGAGGATAACGAAAGAAAGAGTAGGGCCGATGAAGGACCATAAGGATAACCTATGTGTGGAGGCAGAGGACATTGTTATGATTCTTAATTGCATCTGTTTTTACAAAAGAAAGGGAAATATAGACATTACAATCTGAGAGGAAAAACATGAAATATTAGATGAAATTAACATCATGAGAGAGGAAGTATTAAGGGGTTTACCATCTTTGAAAGTGGATAAGTCCCTAGGCCTGGATGAAATGTATCCTAGGCTGCAAAGAGAAACAAACTAAGAAATAGAAGAGAAGAGGCTCTGACCATCATTTTCCAATCCTCTCTGGCTACAGGTGTGGTGTCAGAGGACTGGCGGACAGCGAACGTTGTACCATTGTTAAAAAAGAGGGAAAGGGATAGACTGAGTAATTATAGGCCAGTCAGCTTAACCTTGGTGGTAGGCAAATTATTAGAAACAATTCTGAGGGACTGGATAAATCTTCATTTGGAAAGACATGGATTAATCAAAGACTGTCAACACATGGTTAAGGGATTCGTTAAGGGATGAACATGTCTGACTAACATGATTGAATTTTTGGAGGAGGTAACAAGGTGGGGCGATGAGTGTAGTGCATTTGATGTAGTCTATGTGGATTTTAGCAAGGCTTTTGATAAGGTCCCACATAGCAGACTGGTTTCGAAAGTAAAAGCCCCTGGGATCCAAAACAAAGTGGCAAGTTGGATCCAAAATTAGCTCAAAGGCAGGAAGCAAAGAGTAATGGTCGATGGGTGTTTTATGACCGGAAGGCTGTTTCCAGTGGAATTCTGCAGGGCTCAGTACTAGGTCCCTTGCTTTTAGTGGTATATCTCAATGATTTGGACTTGAATGTAGGGGGTATGATTAAGAAGCTTGCAGACGATACAAAATTGGGCAGGTGGTTGATTATGAAGAAGAAAGCTGTAGACTGTGGGAAGATATCCATGGACTAGTCAGGTGGGCGAAACAGTGGCAAATGAAGTTCCATCTGGAGAAGTGTAGGGTAATACATTTTGGGAAGACTGACAAGGCAAAGGAATGTACAATGAATAATAGGATACTGAGAAGTAGAGGAATGGAGGGACCTTGGTGTGCATGTCCACAGATCCCTGAAGTTGGCTGGACAGGTTAATGAGATGGCCAAGAACGCAAACGGGATACTTGTCTTTATTAGCCGAGGCATAGAATGTAAGAGCTGGGAAGTTACACTACAACTCTATAAAACACTAGCTAGGCCACTGTTTTGGAGTACTGTGTGCAATTCTGATCACTGCTCTATAGGAAAGATGTGATTGCACTAGAGACAGTACAGAGCAGATTTACGAGGATGTTGCCTGGACTGAAGAATTTTAATTAGGAGGAAAGATTGGATAGGCTAGGGTTGTTGTTTGGATCAGAGGAGGCTAAGGGGAGACTCAATTGAACTATATAAAATTATGAGGGGTCTAGATAGTGTCATGTAGGCCCCCACCTGCCAAGAACGAGGGACCTTAATTTTGCCACATGGACATTAAATTTCAAATTGTTGCTGGGAAGATGAAAAGGCCTGTCACAAGGGGTTGCCAGGCCCCTGGCTGGAAAGACATTTTTGCATATCAACAGACAGTGTTGTAGACAAAGGACCATTCCCTGACACACACAATACACAGAGCCAAGAAATCGTCAGACCAGTTAGTCACATGATTAACCTGCTTGGCAACCTGGGGTTTACTGAATTTCAGAGTTTGAACTAGGAGCCGGCAGAAAGTAGAATGCTCCTGGACTGAAGCAGACCTCCTCTCCTTCCTGTCTGCTCCCATTTCTTTCTCACAGAACTCCAAAACCCACTGAAGACACATGAACCCCAAGAGAGAAAAGTCTTCTACTGTGAACAAGGCTTAAGATGACTACTGGGCCCCAGTGAAAAGCAATATCTACCTACAATCAAGGACTCCACAGTGAGCTCGAAGAACCATGACAACAACTCTTCAGATATTGCCTCAAACCTTTCCACTTTATTTTTCTTCTGCTCTTTCCTTCCCTATCTGCATGTACGTATCGCATATGCATGCTCGCGTGGGTGCGTTGTGTATCTGTAGGCGTTAGCAGAATTAGAGCTTAAGTTTAATAAATTTCAATCTTTCTTCTTTAAATCTGAGAAAACCTGTGTGTGTACTGATTTCTTTGCTTTATAATTGGAAAGTGAAGAAAAAGGATTCACCATGGGGGAGCTGAAAACACAGCGTGTTTAAAATTTAAACCCTTCTACAGTAAGACCAGGTGAAGGCTGAAAGGGAACCCTGGACCTCTTTCTCACCTGGTCGTAACAATAGAGTGGATAGGAAGGCCCTATTCCCCTTGGTTGAGGGGGCATAGATTTAGGGTAAGAGATAGAAGGTTGAGAGCAGATCCGAGGGGAATTTCTTTTCACCCTGAGGGTGGTTGGGGATCTGGAACTCAGTGCCTGAAAGGATGGTCGAGGGAGAAACCCTCACAACCTTTAAATAGTACTTGGATATGCACTTTAAATATCATAACCTACAAGGCTATGGATCAAGAGCGGGAAAGTGGGATTAGGCTGGGTGGCTACCTGTCAGCCAGTGTGGACACGATGGGTCAAATGGCCTCCTTCCATGCTGTAAATTTCTATGATTTATCCCTGAACTCTCACTCCTGATTCAATCAGGCTGGCCTGCAGGTGGGGAACTGATCTCATTGGTCAGATGATCTCATTGAAATTCTTAAGGGCGTGACAGGGTAGATGTGGATAGGAAGTATCCTCTGGCTGGTGAGTCTAGAACAAGGAGACATAGTCTCAGAATAAGTGGCAGGCCATTTAAGACTGAGATCAGGAGAAATTTCTTTTCTCAGAGGGTGGTGAATCTGTGGAATTCTCTACCCCGGAGGGCTGTGGAAGTTCAATCATTGAGCGTGTTCAAGATAGAAATTGATAGATTTCTGAATAATAACTACATCGAGGGATATGGAGGTAGTGGGGAAAAATGGCGTAGAGGTAGATGATCAGCCCATGATCTATTTGAATGGTCGAGCAGGCTCGACGGGCCAATTGCCCTACCCCTGCTCCCATTTCCTATGATCCGATGATCAGTGGTAGCGCTATGTTAAAGCATGTGGGGGAATTCCAAATTGTGGATTCCTCATGACTTTCTGACCAATTGCTCTGGTAAATTAAAATGTTCCCCTGTGTTTCAGGTGAGGGTGGTCTTACAAGGGCTTTTGTTTGATTTTATTTCCCATTCCTGGATGATAAGCTATAGTAAATGAAGTATTTGCATGGATAACTTTATCTCATTTCTCATCATAATGATTTGACATTAAACTTTCAACAGATCCTAATGTATAGTCCAGAATGAAAGATAGATAGCACATGGAAGCTTATCTCAAGCCTAAACCTTCTCTCTCTCAATCTTTTTGTCTCATTTTGTTGGTACTATTGTGATCATTGCTCCTTTCAACTTTTCCTCACTTGTTTCTCTTAAACTCCAATTATGCTGTTTTTCATAATAGAGTCACAGAGTCATAGAGTTGTACAACATAGAAACTGGCCCTTTGGCCCACCGCGTCCATGCCGACCATAATGCCTATCTATACTAATCCCACCTGCCTGCATTAATTCCATATCCCTCTATGCCTTTCTCATTCAAGTACCTGTCCAGATGCCTCTTAAATGTTGCTACTGTTTCTGCCTCCACCAACTCCTCAGGCAGTTCATTCCAGATACCCACTATTCTTTGTGTGAAAAATTTACCCCTATGATCCCCTTTAAACCTCCTCCCTCCCACCTTAAATCTATGCCCTCTAGTTTTAGTCACCCCTACCATGGGAAACAGACTCTGGCTATCTACCCTATCTATGCCTCTCATAATTTTATATATCTCTATCATGTCCCCTCTCAGCCTCCTTCTCTCCAGAGAAAACAGACCCAGCCTATCCAATCTCTCTTTATAACTCAAGCCCTCCAAACCAGGCAACATCCTTGTGAATCTTTTCTGCACCCTCTCTAGCTTTATCACATCTTTCCTCTAGTGCGGTGACCAGAACTGCACACAGTACTCCAAATGTGGCCTAACCAACGTTATGTACAACTGTAACATGATGTCCCAACTCTTGTACTCAATGCCTCGGCCGATGAAGGCAAGCATGCCATACGCCTTCTTCACCACCCTGTGTTGCCACTTTCAGGGAACTATGTACTTGCAGCCCAAGGCCTCTCTGCTCAACAACACTCCCCAGGGCCCTGCCAGTCACTGTATATGCCCTACCCTGGTTTAACTTCCCAAAGTGCATCACTTTGCACTTGTCTGCATTAAATTCCATTTGCCAATCCCTTGCCCACTTTCCCAGTTTATCTATATCCTGTTGTAACCTTAGACAACCTTCTTCACTGTCCACTATACCACCAATTTTGGTGTCATCTGCAAACTTACTAATCATGCCCCTTACATTCACATCCAAGTCATTAATATATATAACAAACAGCAGAGGGCCCAGCACCGATCCCTGCGGCACACCACTGGTCACCGGCCTCCAATCTGAAAAATAACCCTCCACTACCACCCTCTGCCTCCTATCACCAAGCCAATTTTGTATCTAATTTGCTAGCTCACCCTGGATCCCATGTGTTCGAACCTTCCGGACCAGCCTACCATGCAGGACCTTGTCAAAGGCCTTGCTAAAGTCCATGTAGACAACGTCTTCCTCCAGTCTGCATCCTCATTGTGTTGAAAAGATTCAGCACACTGTTGCAACATTAATTCAGTTTAGTTTAGTTTAGAGATACAGCACTGAAACAGGCCCTTCGGCCCACCGAGTCTGTGCCGACCATCAACCACCCATTTATACTAATCCTACACGGAACACAAAAGTCCGAGTGTATCAGGCCTGTGTCCTCAGTACCTTGCTCTACGGCAGCGAGGCCTGGACAATGTATGCCAGCCAACAGCGACTTCTCAATTCATTCCATCTTCGCTGCCTTCGGAGAATACTTGGCATCAGGTGGCAGGACTATATCTCCAACACAGAAGTCCTTGAAGCGGCCAACACCCCCAGCTTATACACACTACTGAGTCAGCGGCGCTTGAGATGGCTTGGCCATGTGAGCCGCATGGAAGATGGCAGGATCCCCAAAGACACATTGTACAGCGAGCTCGCCACTGGTATCAGACCCACCGGCCATCCATGTCTCCGCTATAAAGACGTCTGCAAACGCGACATGAAATCGTGTGACATTGATCACAAGTCGTGGGAGTCAGTTGCCAGCATTCGCCAGAGCTGGCGGGCAGCCATAAAGACAGGGCTAAATTGTGGCGAGTCGAAGAGACTTAGTAGTTGGCAGGAAAAAAGACAGAGGCGCAAGGGGAGAGCCAACTGTGCAACAGCCCCGACAAACAAATTTCTCTGCAGCACCTGTGGAAGAGCCTGTCACTCCAGAATTGGCCTTTATAGCCACTCCAGGCGCTGCTTCACAAACCACTGACCACCTCCAGGCACGTATCCATTGTCTCTCGAGATAAGGATGCCCAAAAGAAGAACATTCCTACCACATCCCCACCTGTCCCTATATTTCCCTACCACCTACCTATAATGGCTAATTTACCTACCAACCTGCAAGTCTTTTGGCTGTGGGAGGAAACCGGAGCAGCCGGAGAAAACCCACACAGACACAGGGAGAACTTGCAAACTCCACACAGGCAGTACCCAGAATTGAACTCGGGTCGCTGGAGCTGTGAGGCTGCAGTGCTAACCACTGCGCCACTGTGCTGCCCAATTCAATGTGCGAAAAGCTGTAAACAGTGATACTCCTTGGCTCCCTCTGTCTTCCCTTCCTCCTGTAATCTACAGGATGCTAAAGCCCCTTGACATCACTATCTTCAGAGTTAGCAGACACTAAAATTTGAACCTCTGAAACAAAACTTGAAATCAGATAGGGAAAAAAATCAAAGTTGTTATCACTCATTCTTACCAACAGTACCACAAATGCATCAGATGCAAGCTAATTTTATTCACCAACATTCTTTACATTTTCTGAAGGCATTGACACAAGCCCTGGCTAACTCAAATACCTTGTCTAAATGCCCATTCCTAATGTGGAAATCTGCAGTGTGCATTGCTAGCCTATTCAACTGTAGAGAGCATCACAGCCAAATCTAATTCTGTCTTCATCTGAAGTCCTTGCTACCACGTGTCCCAGCACAGCTAATTGGATAGTGATCAGGAGCTGGAATGCCGACTGATTTTTCCCCTAACTAGCCTAAGGAAGCTACCAACTATTACACCCAAACCACCATGCTGGCTAAGATTAGCCAACTCTGGGTTTGGCTCAGTACCACAGCATGTGGTTTATCACTCACTCAGCTGTCGGGGGACCTCCAGCTGCTTTCCCTGATAAGACTCACCAATTATCTCTACTGCATTGTGGCAGGGATGAGAAATTTCCACCAAATGACAGATTTCCAATATTGGGGTTTTGGAAATTTGCCATTGGCTTACATACGAATATACGAATTAGAAGCAGGAGTAGGCCACTCAGCTCATCAAGCCTGCTCCGCCATTCAATGAGATCATGGCTGATCTGATTATAACTTCAACTCCAAATTCCTGCCTACCCGCAATAACCTTTCACCTCCTTCTTATCAAAAATCTATCTAACTCTGCCTTAAAAATATTCGAAAATGCTGCTTCCAATGGCTTTTGAGGAAGAGAGTTCCAAAGATTCATCTCTCTTTTAAATGGGCGACCCCTTATTTTTAAACAGTGATCCCCAGTTCTAGATTCTCCTACAAGAGGAAACATCCTTTCCACATCCACCCTGTCAAGACTCCTCAGAATCTTATATGTTTCAATCAAGTCGCCTCTTACTCTTCTAAACTCCAGCGGATACAAGCCTAGCCTGTCCAACCTTTCCTCATACGGCAACCCACACATTCCAGGTATTAGTCTAGTAAACCTTCTCTGAACTGCTTCCAATGCCTTTCCATCCTTCCTTAAATAAAGAGACCAATACTGTACACAGTACTCCAGATGTGGTCTCACCAATGTCCTGTATAGCTGAAGCATAACCTCCCTACTTTTGTATTCAATTCCCCTTGCAATAAATGATAACATTCTATTAGCTTTCCTAATTACTTGCTATATCTGCATTCTAACCTTTTGCGATTCATGCACTAGGACACCCAGATCCCTCTGCATCTCAGAGCTCAGCAATCCCTCACCATTTAGATAAAATGCTTCTTTTTTATTCTTCCTGCCAAAATGGACAATTTCACATTTTCCCACATTATACTCCACTTGCCAGATCTTTGCCCACTCACTTCACCTATCTATATCCCTTTGTAGCCTCTTTGTGTCCTCTTCACAAGTTACTTTCCTACCTATCTTTGTGTCATCAGCAAATTCAGCAACCATACCTTCGGTCCCTTCATCCAAGTCATTTATATAAATTGTAAGAAACTGAGGGCCCAGCACTGATCCCTGTGGCACATCACTCATTCCATCTTACAACCAGAAAAAGACCCATTTATGCCTACTCCCTGTTTCCTGTTGGCTAGCCAATCTTCTATCCATGCCAAAATGTTATCCCTACACCATTTTCCGCAATAACCTTTGATGTGGCACCATATCAAATACCTTCTGTAAATCTAAATACAGTACATCAACCAGTTCCTCTTTATCCACAGCACATGTTACTTCTTCAAAAAACTCCATGATTTCCCTTTCACAAAATCAGGTTGACTCTGCCTGATTACCTTGAATTTTTCTAACTGCCCTGCTATAACATCTTTAATAATTGCTTCTAACGTTTTCCCTATGACAGATGTTAAGCTAACTGGCCTGTAGTTAACTGCTTTCTGTCTCCCCCCCTTTTAGAACAAATGTGTTACATTGGCTATATGTCAATCTAATGGAACTTTCCCCGAATCTATCGAATTTTGGAAAATCAAAACCAACGCATCAACTATCTCACTAGCCATTTCTTTTAAGACCCTAGGATGATGTCCATCAGGACCCAGGGACTTGTCAGCCCGCTGTTCCAACAATTTGTTCAGTAACACTTCCCTGGTGATTGTAATTTTCTTGAGTTCCTCCCTCCCTTCCATTTCTTGATTATAGTTATTTCTGGGATGTTACTTGTATCCTCTCTCGTGAAGACTGATGCAAAATACCTGTGCAATTCATCTGCCATTTCTTTATTTTCCCATATTAATTCCACAGACTCACTTTCAATAGGATCAATGCTCACTTTGTTAACATTTTTTTTAAATATCTGTAGAAACTCTTACTATCTGACATTATATTACCAGCTTTCTTTCGTACTCTAATTTCCCCCTCTTTATAAATCTTTTAGTTGTTCTTTGCTGCTTTTTATATTCTGTCTAATCTTCTGATCTGCCAGCAAGCTTTGCACAATTATATGCTTTTTATTCAAGTTTCTTTAAGGCTTCTCTATTGCTGACATTAAAAGACTGGACAACCACAAAACTGCCCGAGTAGGAGGGGGTAGTGTGTGTGTGTGTGTGTGTGTGTGTGTGTGTGTGTGTGTGTGTGTGTGTGTGTGTGTGTGTGTGTGTGTGTGTGTGTGTGTGTGTTGGATGGAGTGCAGTGTGTGTGTGGGAGGGGACAGTTGGATGTGGTGCTGTGTATGAGGGGTAGTTGGAGGCAGTACAGTGTGTGTGTGGGGGGAGGGGTAGTTGGAGGAGGTAGAGTGTGTTTGTGCATAGGGGTGTAGTTGGATGGGGTGCTGTGTGTGGGGGGCGTAGCTGGAGGGGGTACACTGTGTGTGTATATGGGGGGTAGTTGGACGGGGTACAGTGTGTGTACGTGTGGGAGGGGTAGTTGGATGGGGTACTCTGAGTGTGCGTGTGTGTGTGTGTTGGGGGGGTTGGTAGTTGGATGTGGTACAGTATGGGTGAGAGCTGAAGGGATAGAGTGTGTGTGGGAGGGGGAGTTGGATGGGGTGCAGTGTGTGTGTTTGTGTGGGGTTGAAGTTGGATGGGGTGCAGTGTGTATGGGGGAAGGCAGTTGGATGGGGTATAGTGTGTGTAAGGATGAGGAGTTGGATGGGGTACAGTGTGTGTGTATGTCTGTCTGTGGGGAATTTTATGCTCTTTCCCCCTGGTGGGTTTGAAGGCCAGGAGAGCATAAAATCGAGTGGGTTGGTGGCAGGGAGGGCCTCACCACCTTCCCACCTCTGCCACATTTAAGTTCTTGGGGGGGGGGGGGGGAGGTGGGGGTGCAGGGGAAGGCTGGGAGCAGCCTTCGCACCCTGCTGCCAATTGAGGCCCTTAACTGGGCAATTAATGCCCAATTAAAGACCTCATCCTGCCGCGGCCACAATTAGCTGTGCGGTGGGTGACCCTGTCATTGTATGGGAAGCACGGCATGATAAACCTTGCAGGTTGCTTCTAGGCTCTGGGGAGTGGTGGGGGAGCGGGGTTGGGGGGGGGGAGGTTCCCTTGTTAAAAGGCTTTTAGTGCCTGTACGAGCGATGCGCCATTGGCAAGAGAGGGGCCTGCTGAGAGCCAGCCCCCTGCCCTCACGAATGAACCCCCCACATCCCACCACCCCACAAGCCTCACACTGTGAGACCCCTGCCACCCTGACCTAGCTGTGGTCTGGGTCCAGTGACACTCCTGGGCCTTGGGTATTTGCTCCTCCGTGATGCACTGCTCAGTGGAAGAGCTACCAGCTTCTGCTTGGCCAGAAAGTCTCTGAGGGTGGGACTTCCAGCACCAGGGTCCTTGATCCTGCCACTGTCCACTTAAGTGCCTAATTGGCACTTGATTCGGCAGGCCTCCCACAGAAGGGGCAACATGGGGTTCTTGGCGCTGCTTTTGCTGGACATCAAGACTCCTGTCACCAGCATTAAATTCTGGCCAGTGTGTGTGGGGAGAGTTGGATGGGGTGTAGCCTGTATGGGGGGGGGCAGTTGGATGTTGTACAGTGTGTATGGGGGGCAGTTGGACGGGCTACTGTGTGTCTGTGGGGTGAGTTGGATGGGACACAGTGTGTGTGTGGGGGGGTGGGGTTTGATGGGGTACAGTGAGTGTGAGTGTGGGTAATTAGATGGGGTACAGTATGTGGGTGTGGGTAATTGAATGGGGTACTGTGTGTGGGTGTGGGTAACTGAATGGGGTACAGTGTGTGGGTGTGGGTAACTGAATGGGGTACAGTATGTGGGTGTGGGTAACTGAATGGGGTACTGTGTGTGGGTGTGGGTAACTGAATGGGGTACAGTGTGTGGGTGTGGGTAACTGAATGGGGTACAGTGTGTGGGTGTGGGTAACTGGATGGTGTACAGTGTGTGGGTGTGGGTAATTGGATGGGGTACAGTGTGTGTGAGTGTGGGGCGTTGGATGAGGACACTGAGGGAGATCGTCAGAGCTTCAATCTGAAGGTCAGACAATTTCATACAGACAAACAGTTGCCCTGTACAAAAAGGATGAAAGGTTAGACTTATGGTGGAATGAAGTACACAAGGGGGGCTAATATAACTCTGTCTGCAAACTTGTATTTGCTTTGATGAGCTGCTTCCATGGACCTATGATTGAAGGTTCCTTCAGCACCATGGCACATATCATTGACTCAGTGTCTACCCAAATGAATGTTAGCACATACAGTGTCATCCAAACTGTGAAATATGGACTGAGAGCAGAGGATAAGTCAAGTTTGGAGTACTTAGCAAGAAGTCACAAGACTAGTAATCCTGTTCAGTGGCAAGTTGGTGAACTTCATGCAAAAGATCCACAAGATGTATGCTGAGGATAAACATCAGGGGAGAAAAGAAAAAGAGGAACAGAGGAAAAGGCTAGAAATCACACACCAGAAACTAGCCACAAAACGCTCTGCCAAAGCAGTTATGGTGGTTGCTGCTAATAAAGCTAGAAAGGGGCATGTTACAGCTCTGCATTCATCAGCTAATGGGAAAACCTAACCAGTCAATTAGCAGTGTTTGTAAAACTTTAGCACAGATTTATGTACAGAGCAGAGAATACCTCAAATTGTGTGCTGATGTGAAGAAAACCTGTATAAAAGCCAAAAACAATTGCTGCCAAGAAGCAGAGGAAGCTTTCAAGAATGGTAACACCAAAAAAGTATATTCACTAATCAAGGTCATAGCTGGAAAGAAATATGTAAACTCAGGAATAGGTATGAAGACGAAAACGGAGACTTGTTATATGATAAGAACTAGATCAGGCTGAGATGGGAAAATTACCGCAGGAAACTGTTTGAAGAAGAACCAAAAAAGATAAACAACAAAGATTGGAAGTTAAAAGAAGAACTAGAACCTGAGGTAGTGAAAGATGAGATAAGAAAAGCTATGAAGAACATCGAGTGAAAAGGCAGAAGGATAGGATCAGATACCAGTGGAAGCACTAAAAGCAAGAGGTGAAACAGTATGCAATGAAAGAAAGTATTGATATATGGACAACAGTTGCAAGCAGACTATATCTGAGATGGTCACAATGCCCAAGATAACAGGCATACAGGACAGTCCAAAATATCATACTGTTACGACCAGGTAAGAAAGAGGTCTAGGGTTCCCTTTCAGCCTTCGCCTGGTCTTACTGTAAACAGGGTTTAATTTTAAACACACCGTGTTTTTAGCTCCCCTTTGGTGAATTCTTGTTCCCCGCTTTCCAATAGTAAGGCAAAGAAACCAGCACAAACAGGTTTTCTTAGGTTTAAAGAAGAAAAGTGAAATTTTATTAAACTTAAACTCTAATTCAGTTGACGCCTACGGATGCACAACGCGCCCAAGCTAGCATGCATACGCGATACACACATGCAGATAGGGACAGAAAAGAGCAGACGAAATAAAATTGAAAAGTTTGAGGCAATATCTGAAGAGTTTTTGTTATGGGTCTTCAAGCTCACTGTAGAGTCCTTGCTTCTAGGTAGATCTTGCTTTGCATTGGGGCCCAGTATTCTTCTTAAACCTTGTTCACTGTAGGAGACTTTTCTCTCTTGGGGTTCATGTGTCTTCAATGGATTCAGAAGCTGGTGAGAAAGAGAAGGGAGCAGGCAGACAGACAGGAGGTCTTCAGTCCAGGAGCATTCTGCTTTCTGCCAGTTCAAACACTGTCTCTCCAATTTAAAACTCTCAGTTCAAACTCTGCAACAGCCAATTAGTCATGTGACAAAATGGTCTGATCACATCTGTTTGTGGATTGAATTGGAGCAGGGAGTAGCTCCTTTGTCTGTTACTAAGCAAAAATGTTCTTTCCAGCCAAGGGCCTGGAAACCCCTTGCAACAGGCCTTCTCTTCTTCCCAGCAACGATTTGAAATTTCATGTCCATGTGGCAAAATTAATGTGCCTCATTCTTGGCAGGTGGGGGGCCTGCATGACAGCACGCTAACACTCATCAGTCATGCATCTGAAGTACTGCTTGACATCATCAGGCAGAGCCACCCTGCTGTGTGAACAGAGAAGTGGCAGAGGAGCACTTTGGTTTCATTCCAGGAAAGGGTACAACTGATGCTATGCTCAGAAATCTCATGAAGAAATGTGAAAACAAGCAGGAAGCCCAGCTTTGGCTCATGTTCATAGATTATGCCAAAGCTTTCGACACTGTCCAGCATGATGCTCTATGGAAAACACTGTTACAGCTGTGTGGTGCAATGTGGGTGATTCCCACTGTACAACACCCCACCTGACCACACCAAGTGTTTTGTTATTTGGGTTTAACCTCTTGGTGTTTTATTTTTCAAATAAACAGACAGCAACAGGTTTTCTTATAGGTTATAAGAAGCAGTAAATCAATTGTTTATTGATCAATGCACATTACCCCAAAATTGTCGCAACTTACACATTCGCTCACGCACACACACACAAGAAACAGATTGGGAAAAAAAAGATGACTTTTAGTGGTGGGCGGCGGGGGGGAAGGTCACAATAAACATGTTGAATTCTCTTGGAAATCAAGTTCTAGCTGAGTGCAGGCCTGAGATGATTGTAGATTTCTCTCTTAACTGAAGGTTCAGTTGAAGTTGGTGGGACACTTCTAGTTCACTGCTGTCTCATGTAGATGTAGGATTCTACAGCAGGGCATGTGCCTTCTGGCTTGTTGGACAACCAGCTGCTCGATGTTGCTTCTCTCTCTCTGGCTTTAGGCTGTCTTTTTTATGGTAAAGCTGTGTTACTTCTCACCTCCTGGTAGGAGACATTCCTTCATCTTTTTTCAGAAGAGAACATTTAATTCTGGAATGTTTTAGGATGGGGTGCAATTGACACCTCTTAGCTTTGAAGATTTGTCCTTCAGTCAGTTTGAATATACAAAGGTCAGTCCCTTTTTTTCACAGCCATTTTGGACCATTGTTCACTTTTTAAAATAAAGGTTCATTTTTTTAAAAGACAAAGTCAGCTTTTCATAGCTCTTCAGAGGTAGTCCATAATTTGCGTATCATCGCACTTCCGATGTGTGTGACAACACTTATAGACTTTGGTGTACCCAAACATTTTGTATTGCTAAGACAAGATCCTGCCTCCAAGAGCTGTCGGCCAATCAGAAAGCGGGCAGCTCAGCAGTATTAGCCACGCTACCAGGAGCAGTGGACACTGCCAGTACTGCCTAGGCTTTGGACCCAGGTCCAGTGCTGGAACCTCAGAATAGAGGTAGGTGAGGCTGGGTCACCGGGGCCAGCCCAGAAGGCCCCGACGAGGGGGGTTGGGGGTAGTTGGACAGTTCAGGGGGAGGTGGGGCTCCTGGAGGTAAAATTATTCCTGGTGGGGGTCCTCTGTGGGCCACAAATTTCCCACAAAGCAGGGACACCCACCACTCCCCACCCCCCCCCCCCTCCCCCACAACCAAGCCTGCAGGGAGGGTGCCTCATTTTACAAGGCATCCTCCCCATGTGGCAGAGGCCCCCCTCTGCCATTGGTAAGATCCCAGTGGTGGTCGGAAAAGATCCTTAATTGGCTGTTAATAGGCAGCTTACGGGCCTCAATTGGCCTCTACGCAAGAAGGACGTCGCTGACCTATCCCACCCCTGGTAAGATCACTGGGCAACGGGGAGGCAATGGGCCCTCCGCCCCACCACCCTGCCAACTGC
The DNA here is from genome assembly GCF_036365525.1 of Heterodontus francisci. Taxonomy (NCBI): domain Eukaryota; kingdom Metazoa; phylum Chordata; class Chondrichthyes; order Heterodontiformes; family Heterodontidae; genus Heterodontus; species Heterodontus francisci. Next base: position 81,441,599 of record NC_090378.1, on the reverse strand, counting down.
CACCATGCATCGTGATACTCCATGCCCCCCTGGCTCAGACACCGCCTCAGGGGATCTCACAAAATCCTGGCCAGAGTTAACATTTCAAGTCTGTGACCATTCATCAGAACTGGCAAAGGTTAGAAATGTAATAGGCTTTGAACAAGTGAAAGGGGTAAGGAGAGGAAGATGAACAAAACAAAAGGTCTATGATAGGGCAGAGGGCAGGAGAGATTAAATGACAAAGATGTCATGGAACAAAAGGTGAAGGGAGTAGTAATAGCTATAGTAAAAGACAAAGCATTGGTCCAGAGAGCGTGTTAATGGCAGAATAATGAACAGCTCCATTCGAAAGCAAAAACGTGAAAATCAAGTTTAAGACTGGCACATGGGGAAAAAAACAATCAAAATGGCAGTCATGGCTGAAGTTTTTGAACTCAATGTTGCGTCCAGAGTGCTGTAGAGTGCCTAATCAGAAGATCAGGTGCTGTTCCTCAAATACATTTGCTCAATAATAAACACTAAAGTTACATCCAAAAATGAAATCCAGGTTAGATCAGCTACGGCAAGAGATGTGACCAGTGATCTAAACATCTGGAAGTCCAAAAACATCAGCATGATGTAGAAAAAATGTCTAGTACAGTCACTAATGTGGAGTGTTGCATTTAATGGATGTGAGAGTTGGACTCTGAAGAAAGAGGATGAGAGGAGGATAACAGCTTATGAAATGTGGGAATGGCAGAGGATGCTCAGAATCAGCTGGATGGATAGAAAGACAAATGAGTGGATTAAATCAAGAGTAGAAGTTCAGGAATCAAAGGGGTTGCTAAGTATAGTTAAAGACAGCCAAGTACGGACATCGGAAATGAAGACCCAACAGTTTTGTCTTGCCAACTGAGAAATTGAGGCAAAAAACAGAAGAGGAAAAGGAAAAGTTGGATGGGTGGATGACATTGAGACGTAAACTGAGGGAGGTTTGAAGAAAGCCAGAGAAGAAGCAAGATGATGCAAACGGCCCCATTAAGGCTACTGTTGGAGTGAATGAACGAGCAGAGATTTAAGAGTAAGTTTTCACGGTCATGTTCTGGTGTTAAAATTTACTTCATCCTTCATAATTACATGATATACTAACTGTATTAAATGCTGAAATGTTGGAATGCTGAGGGCACTTTGGTGATTTTATACAAATGCATCAGTCCACCGTCTTGATGGTAATAGAAGGTAAACAAAGGGAAAACTAATGTTTCTACACATTTGAAGTGGTCTGGAAGCATATGCATTCATTACTGATCATTAACAGTACTATAATTATATGATCACTTGTCAAAAAAAATTCTGACTTTTTGTCTTCGGCCACTAAGTTTCAGTCCTTTTGATCTTTGGCCACTCTATCCCCTGCAGTGGCTTTACTTTTATATTCTCTCCACTTGTCTTTTGAAGATACCAGTTGCAATTTTATTATCATTTTTTGACAGTTATGTGCAATGTGCTAAATATGCAACAATAATGAAAATTAGGTTTAGAGTGTTGTATAATTTGTCATACTTATGTAGAAGTCAGATCTGTAATTTTAACATCAATAAGTCTTCAAGTTTACCAACACATAAACTGCAGCCCTAGCTTCGCAGGTCTTAAATACAGAATTTGTGCGGCAGTGTATACGTGTGTACTTATGCACAAATGTACATCACAGTGCTCACAATCTTGTGTATGGTACAGTTGGAGCAGGCAACAGTAAAATCACAGAAAGAAGGAGAAAGTCTTTTAAAAATGGGGTTAGCTTCCAACTTCGGTGGGGTTGGAAAATTACTTAATTGAAAAAAATTGGGTTGGGTGTATAATGGGTGGCTGATCCAATACTACTAGTTTCCTGACCCCATCTAAACCAAAAGCTATCTCTATTGCATTTTTGGAAAACAAATTCAGTTCACATCTGTTCATTTCGTGCCCAGAAAACATGACCAGGAGTTTGGGGCACTTTGGTTAGCTTATTAACGATCAAGGCCTTCTCGAAACCATATTCAGGTGAGTCTGTCCGCTCACTTCAAACTGATGTAAGGCTGCTTTTATATAAAATTATATAGATTATACAGCACAGAAACAGGTCATTCGGCCCAACCAGTCGATGCTGGCGTTTATGCTCCACTCGTACCCCCTCCCATCCTTCTCATCTAACTCTATCAGCTAACCCTCTATTCCCTTCTCCCTCATATGCTTATCTAGCCTCCCCTTAAATGCATCTATACTATTTTCTGCAATCATTCTCTGTGGGAGGGAGTTCCACATTCTCAGCACTCTCTGGGTAAAGACGTTTCTTCAGAATTCCCTATTTGATTTCTTGGTGGCTATCCTATATTGATGGTCTCTTGTTTTGCTCTTGCGCACATATGGTAACACTCACTCTGTGTCTATCAAAACTTTTCATAGTATTAAAGAGCAGCGGTGGCAGTGGGAATGAGAGAGACAGACAGAACAGGACCAGCGAGCAGTGTAAAGGAGCGGCGGCGGCAGGAAGGGGAGAGAGAGAGAGGGACCAGTGAGCACTGTAAAAGAGTGGCAGCAGTGGGAAGCAGAGAGAGAGAGAGAGAGCGGGACCAGCGAGCAGTGTAAAAGGGCTATCCTAGCCAGTCCAGTCTAGGCTACCAGAGCGGACCGAACTCGTTCTGAGGAGGAAAATAAAATCAAAGTGTGACATCACAGGAAAACAGGTAGTTGATTGGTTGGTCAGTTTTTTATTGTTTATCTTTCAAAACTCGGGTAATTTTACTAACTGTATGGTTTTATTTACTAATAGTAGTAAAGCTTAATAGATTGGCTGATTAATATTGCCTATTAAATAATTAATTAATTAATTAGTTATTTAAATAACAATCAGGATGGCAGGCCAGGTGATGTGTTGTAGCTGCAGTATGTGGGAACTCATGGACACCAATATGATCTACGGCCTGTAGTAAATGTCTGCAGGGTTCAGGACATCTTCTCGGGGCTGGAGAGGAACTTGCAGTGGGAGGGGAAGGATCCAGTTGTCATGCTCCACATGGGTACCAATGACATAGATAGGACTAGGAAAGTGGTTCTGCCCAGGGAGTATGAGCAGCTAGGGGCTAAATTAAAAAGCAGAACATCAAATGTTATCGCTGGGTTATTACCTGACCCATGAGCAAATTGGCATAGGGTAAATAAGACTAGACATAGGTCAAAGATTGGTGTGGGAGAAATGGGTTTCGATTCATGGGTGCTGGCACCAGTACTGGGGAAAGTGGGAGCTATACTGTTGGGACAGTCTACAGCTGAACTATGCTGGGACCAGTGTTCTGGCGAGTTGTATAAATAGGCAGTAGAGAGGGATTTAAACTAAATAGTGGGGGCGAGGGATCAAGTGAGGGAAGATGTGATAATTTAAAGAGAGAGGAGAAGGCAAGAGAGTAGGATAGCAATAAGGGTAATTATAATCAGCATGTGACAGGAAGGGACAGTATGTACAATCTCAAGAGTGAGCCAGCAGGTAAGACTGGAGGATGTGAACTAACAGAGTGAAGGGAGGGTTCGAGAGAGATTTAGAAATCTAAAAAGAAAGGCCAAGGCATTGGAACAGTATAGCGTTGTGGGTAAAAACAAGTAGAGTGGGGCAGGAAGGGACAGAGAGTTTAACAGATATTTTACATAGGCAAATAAGGTCATTAAAGGGAATAGAAGCAAAAAAATTAAATTATAGGTTCTATATCTGAATGTGCAAAGCATCTGCAATAAGATAGATGAACTAGTGGGACAAATAGAGGTATGTGATTTAGATCTAATCGCCATTTCAGAGACATGGTTACAAGGTGATCAAGGTTGTGAAATAAATATTCCAGGGTACACATATTTCAGAAAGACAGACAGAATAGCAAGGAGGAGGGGTAGCACTGATGATAAAGATGACATAAGGCCATTCGTGAGAAAGGATCTGGCCTCAGATGATCATGAAGTAGAATCAGTATGGGTAGAAATAATGAATAACAAGAATCAGAAAACACTGGTGGCAATAGTTTATAGGCTCCCTAACAGTACTTATACATTGGACAGAGCATTAAACAAGAAATTATTGGAGCTTGTAACAACGGCAATGGAATAATTGTGGGGGAATTTAATCTTCATACTGACTGGGACAATGAAATTGGCAGGAGTGATCTAAGTGATGGCTTGTAGAATGTTTTTGGGACAGTTTCTTAGAGTAATACATTGTGAAGGCAACTAGGAATAAAGCTATCTTAGATCTAGTATTGTGTAACGAAGCAGGGTTAATTAACTGGGAAACAGTGATCATAATACCATTGAATTCCATGTTAAGCTTGAACGTGACATGCTTCAATCACAAACAAGAATCTTAAACTTAAACAAAGCCAATTGCATAGACGCGAGGGGAGAACTGGCTCAGGTAAATTGGGTAAGTAGACTAAAAGGTATGGCCGTAAATGAACAGTGGGCAACCTTTAAAGAAACAATTCAAAATGTTCAACAAAAATACATTCCATTGAAAAACAAAAACTCAGCAAGAAAGACCCATCCATGGTTCACTCAAGAAGTTAATGATAGTATTAGATTAAAAGAAAAGGCTTACAATGTTGCAAAAAAGAGTAGCAAGTTTAAGGATTGGGAATGTTTTAGAAACCAGCAAAGGGCTACCATAAAGTTGATAAAAAAGGGGGAAAAAAGAACATGAGAGTAAACTAGCTAGTGTTACAAATGCGCTTCCATATTTTAATGCTTTTTTTGAGGACTTCTGTTAAAACTGAAAAGATTCCATGGATGTGTTTTTTTTTACCAAGTGCATGAAAGGACACTTGAGATGTTATTTGAAAACAACTTGTGCTGGAAATCATGTGCTTTAAGCATAATAAACAACAGAAGCCTTGGTGACTTGGGAAAGATGTTTACAGAGAAGCCACATGTCAAAGCTTATGGAGGTCAGGAGGTTGGCTTTCAGTTGGAGAGCAACTTGCCAAGGAAAAACCACCCAGCTCACCTCTTTCTATACCTCTTTGAAGAAAGAAACCCTGCAAAGATCAAGTGTGGGAGAGCTGAAGTCCCTGGTGCTGCATCTCTCCTGAGAAGCTTGAAAAACCTGCCAGAGTAATTATCAATGCCACCTGAAAAGAACTGCTTTAGAGCAGATCCCAGTGACCCATCTACGTATACCCAGATGCCAGACCAAAAGGGACAACTGACTTCCTTCCATATCTTCTCTTTTTTCTTCATGAGCTATAAAGTATTTGGCCAAAGTTTTTTTTGTCTTTTTTGTAAGAGACCTCTGCAGAGAGAATTTCTGTATTTTTTCAGTGTGTGTGGGTGTGTGTGTGGGGTAAATTTTAAAAGGGAACTTTCATATTTCCATCTGTGTGTTAATGCTTTGCTTAAGATAAGTCTTGTTTGATAATAAACTGATAATTTTGTTGTTTATTAAAGAAACCTGGTTGGTGTATTTTATTTATTTAGAGATACAGCACTGAAACAGGCCCTTCGGCCCATCGAGTCTGTGCTGACCATCAACCACCCATTTATACTAATCCCATATTCCTACCACATCCCCACCTGTCCCTATATTCCCCTACCACATACCTATACTAGGGGCAATTTATAATGGCCAATTTACCTATCAACCTGTAAGTCTTTGGCTGCGGGAGGAAGCCAGAGCACCCAGCGAAAACCCACACAGTCACGGGAGAACTTGCAAACTCCATACAGGCAGTACCCAGAATTGAACCCAGCGTCACTGGAGTTGTGAGGCTGTGGTGCTAACCATTGCGCCACTGTGTTATTCTGGGATAAATAGTAGTGTATATGATTGACCAAATCGGTAACTGGGTAAACATTTTTAAAAATATATGCTGTGACCTGCGGAGAAGTGGGACTAGAAAGGACAGTGCACTCCTCCCACCCTCGGTCGTAACACCATTAATATAGAAACAGATTGTAAGAGCTTTTATAGGTATATCAAAAGGAAGCGAGTAGCTAAAGTAAATGTTGTTCCCTTAGAAGCAGAGACAGGAGACATTATCTTGGGGAGTGAGGAAATGGCAGAGGCATTGAACAAATATTTTGTGTCTGTCTTCACAGTAGAAGACACAAGTTCCATACCAAAAATAGACAGTAACCTAGGGGATAAAAAGAGTGAGGAAATTAAGGAAATTCATATCGGCAAAGAAAAAGTCTTGGAGAAACTTAAAGGACTAAAATCTGACAAACCTCCAGGGCCTGATGGCCTACACCCTAGGGTTCTCAAAGAGATAGCTGCAGAAATAGTGGATGCAGTAGCTATGATTTTCAAAATTCCTTAGATTTGGGAACTGTCCCATCAGATTGGAAGTTGGCAAATGTTACAACTCTTTTCACAAAAGGAAGGAGAGAGAAAACAGGGAACTACAGGCCAGTTAACCTAACATAAGTCATTGGAAAAATACTGGAATCTATTATTAAGGAAGTCTTAGCAATGCACTTAGAAAAGCACAGTATGATTAGAACAAGTCAGGGAAATCCTGTTTTTGACAAATTTATTAGAGATTTTTGAGGATGTAACTAGTAGGGTAGATAAAGGGGGAACCAGTAGATGTAGTATACATGGATTTCCAAAAGGCATTGGATAAGGTGCCATGCAAAAGGTTAATAGGCAATATAAGGGTTCATGGAGTTGGAGGTAGTATATTAGCATGGATAGAGGATAGGTTAACAGACAGGAAGCAAAGAGTGGGCATAAACAGGGCATTTTCAAGTTGTCAGGCAGTAAATAATGGAGTGCTGCAAGGATGAGTGCTGGGGCCTCAGTTATTTACAATCTATTTTAATGACTTTGATGAAGAAACAGAGAGTAATGTATCTAAGTTTTCTGATGATATGAAGGCAGGTGGAAAGATAAGCTATGGGGAGAGCACAGAGTGGCTGCAAATACATATAGACAGGTTAAGTGAGTGGGCAACAAGATGGCAGACGGAATATAATGTAGGGAAGTGTGAAGTTATGCACTTAGGTTGTTAGAATTGAAAAGCAGAATATTTTTTAAAAGGTGGGAAACTTGTAAGTGTCGATGTTCAAAGAGACTTGGGTGTGCTTGTACAAGGAACGCAGTAAGTTAACATGCAGGTACAGCAAGCAATTAGGGAGGTAAATGGAATGTTGGCCTTTATTGCAAGGGGATTGAAGTACAGGAATAAGGAAGTATTGCTACAATTGTACAGGGTTTTGGTGAGACCACATCTAGAATACAGTGTGCAGTTTTGGTCTCCACATTTAAGAAAGGATATACTTGAATTGGAGGCAGCGAAGGTTCACTAAATTGGGCCCTGGGATGAGGGGGTTGTTCTATGATGAGAGACTAAGTAAATTGGGCCTGTATTCTCTGGAGTTTAGAAGAATGAGAGGTAATCTCATTGAAACATATAAGATTCTAAAGGGGCTGGATAGGGTTAACACTGAGAGATTATTTCCACTGGTCAGGGAATCTAAAACAGGGAGCACAGTCTCAGGATAAGGGGCCAATCATTTAGGACTGAGATGAGCAGAAATTTCTTTACTCAAAGGGTTGTGAATCTTTGTAATTCTCTACCGCAGAGGGTTGTAGATGCGCCATCATTGAATACATTTAAGGCTGGGATAGACAGATTTTTGGTCTCTCAGGGAATCGAGGGATATGGCGAGCAGGCAGGAAAGTGGAGTTGAATCCTAAGATCAGCCATGATTATTTTGAATGGCAGGGCACATGATGGGCCATATGGTCTACTCCTGCTCCTATTTCTTGTGTTCTTGTGTTCTTGTAAAGACCTCTATCAGGTAGGCCTTCTCTATTCAAGAGAAAAGTGACCCAGCCTGTTCATCCTTTCCTGTTGCATATGACCTCACAGCTCTTTTATCGTCTTTGTAAATCTTTTTTGCACACTCTCCAATGCCTCTATTGTTAATCTGTTAATTGTATATCAATTGTTTAATTACAAACAGGGAGGGTATTAATTGGGGTCCTACTTGAGCACTTATAAGCAGACACTTACTGAGACTGGTGGAAGGTTTGAGTGAGGAACTATCTGTCATACTTTTACTCTGTACAATAAATGTGAAACTGAGTAAAGATAGGCTCCAGCATTATCCTTCCATAACAAGCTTTCTGGAGTTTAACATTTATATCCTTTTTTGTAGTATGGTGACCAGAACTGGACACAATACTTAAGTGTAATCTAACCAAGATTCAATACAAGTTTATTATGCAAACAAATCACAGTTAAGGTCTCAGTTGAAGTATTGTATCCAATTCTGGGCACCACACTTTTGAAAGGATGTGCCTTATACAGGGAGATTTACTACAATAGTGCCAGGTATGAAGAACTTCAGATGTGGAGAGACAAGAGAAGCTGGAATTGTTCTCTTTAATATTAAGGGGAAAATTATTAGATGTGTTCAAAATTGTGAATAGTTTTCCACTGGCAGGAGAGTAAGTAACCAGTGGACACAAATTGAGATGATTGGCAAAAGCACCAATGGAGAGGAGAGGAGAATTTTTTACGCAGCGTTTTGTTATTATCTGGAATGCACTGCCTAAAAGGGAATTGCATATGTACTTAAAAAAGAAAAATGTACAGAACTATGGGGAATGAGCAGGGTAGTGGGACTTATTGGATAGCTCTTTCAAAGGTGGCCTTTTTTTGCTGTATGATTCCTTGTGGAAAAAGTTGGGGATAAGGCCTGATAAAAGGCACAGGGATTGCAACTCAGAATTAGCCCATGCCCAATCATTGCAATGCATGCAAACTTCGCTCTGCCTGCTAATTTAAATTATCGTAACATTGTAGCCCAACGCTATACACGCTGCTGAATGGCTGCACACCTCAACAGGGGACTCAAGCACCAATTACAGCTAGCCTGCACCTCTTAAGGGAGAGGTGCATTCTGGCTGCTGCAGTTGCTGGAACTGTTTGTGACAAACTCTGTCAGCTAGAAGAGAAGTGAAAGTGGCGCAACAGGGCGGAGTGCCTTCTCCAAGGTTCTTTGATGCAGCACTAGTGGAGGTGGAGAAGAGAGGTTCTCTTCCCACAGGGGGCAGGAGGCCTTCCAGATAGAAGCTGAGAAGGCAATGGGTGTGGAAGCAGATAGCCATCACTGCAAACAGTCTAGCCCTGAGGACCTGGATGCAGTATCAAAGAAGTTTAATCGTGGAGTCTCACACTGGTGGCGGGAGCCATGTCTGCAAAGGATAGCCCTCATCTCCAAGAAGCCACCCCTCTTTCTGAGCCAGTTCAGTGAACAGCGGTGGCAGCCGGAACTGGCGCAAGACCCAGGTGTCATGAGAGCTGCCTGACAAGCGGTCACACATTCACTGCAAGCATCTACAGTGTTCACATACCAGCTTCACCTAGATTGAGAGGGCTGCTGTCATGGTGTCTGTAGGTGATAGCCTGGCAGTAGGTCTGATGGCCACATGAGTTCAGTCTATGAACATTACAACCTATGGTTCTCCGGCAATGGTGCCAGAACCAATGGCCCTCTGGGCCAGGCCGTGAGAGTCCGTCCTGAAGCGGACATACTCATTGGCCCTCCGGTGCAGGGCTTTGGTGACCTCCCTGATGCAGTGGTGCAGTGCTGACTGTGTGACCCCACAAAGGTCTCTGGTGGGCCCCTAAAAGGCTGCAGAGGCGTCAGGCTATGAGGAACAAAGGCATGGGATGTCCACCGGAGCCAATGGGCTGCAGGTCATCCTTGAGTAGGGTACAGAGACATGTCACCACCGTCTCTACATGTGCAATTGCCTCTGACACTGGTGCTCTGACATCCGATGGCATGTCATGTGGGGCCTGTAGACACACGGCAAACATAATGGCGAGCTTCCCTTGGGGGCTGCAGCTCATGACTGGGAGCCTATACGTGGATCACACCTGCCTGTTGATATTGCCTCTGGCGCATACGGATCCTTACGTGCAGAGGATCACGCAATGTAGGATGAGCCATACCTATTTCCATGTGATAAATAAAGTTGAACCCTGCATGTATTTGAAGGTTCCTAACAGGGCATGGATTGCTGTTGACGGGTACATCAGCTGCTTTCCTGGATCAACTATGTGGCATGCCATGGCATTGCCCATCTTGGCCAACACTCAGAGTGGCACAGCATGACTACATCAAGATCCTACCAGCTGAATCGATTTCCCCCACCATCCATATAACCTGAATACTCCTGCCCTTTCTGGCAGCCTCCCCACACACAGGGTACCTAGTGTGCCATTGCCCCCTCACAAACACAGAGCGTACACTGTTAACAGAGGAATGGTACATGGTACTTCCCTTCATACCAGCACAGCTTTCCCTCCAATAATCCCAGACCCCCTCCCTTTCAGAATGCAGAGTGAGACCCCTGTGTATCCCCCCTCCCTCCTCCCTTTGAGAATGCAGAGTTAGACCCCTGAATATCCCCCTCCCTCCTCCCTTTAGTAATGCAGAGTGAGACCCCCGAATAACAGAACGTACCTTCGCTGGTGACAACTTCTGCCTCTGAGGACCCACCGGCTCTTCAGATTGTGAACAGGACGGCATGTGACGGCCGCCCATTCAGTGAAAAATTCTGATGTGTCAGTGGAGAGGCAGTGAGCTACATAATCAGCAAAGGTAAGTACTCTTTACCATATGCTAATTGTGGTGCCGCCGCTGTGCGGCGAGGGGGGGGGCTGCACCGAGGTCCCGGCGCCGCTGGTAATATGCAGCCAGCCCTTCTCGACCTCATGGGTTGAGGCAGGCCTCTCCCCGCAGCATTTTACCGGCCCCCACACCGCGACCCGCGGCGTCGAGGGGCTGGTAAAACTCAGCCCCTTATATGTTTTACACAATCTTTTCTGAGCAGGAATGCACGCTTGGAACTGCAGTTGCAGGGCTCGGAAAACTAAAGACAGAGTACAGGATCTGACGGAAGGGGCCAGACCAGTGTGTATCTTCACACCAAGAAGAATACCTCATCCCTTATTAACCAAAGTCCAAGAACAATTTGAGGAGATGACAAGAATGGGCGCTATCTCTGCAGTAACACAACCAACAGACTGGTGTTAAGCCATGGTTCCTGTCCCAAAGCCAAATGGAACTCTGCAAATATGCATGGACTTAATGCAGCTCAACAGGTGAGATTCACCCAATGTCTACAGTAGATGACAGTTTATTGAAACTCTTTCAGAGCACCATGTTTACAAAACTCAATGCTAATAGTGGGTTTTGACAGGTACCCTAGATGAGACCTCAAGGTTATTGACTACATACATAACATCTTTTAGGTGGTTTTGCTTTACTAGGTTACCGTTCGGAATAACCTCCGCACCAGAGATTTTTCAACGATCAATATCCAATATCCTAGAAGGGCTCACAGGAGTGATATGCCACATGGATAATATTCTGATACACAGAAAGTCAGTGGAGGAACACGACCACAAAGTCAGAGAGGTTCATCAGAGACTTCAAGAAGCAGGACTGACTTTAAATGGGAAGTGTAAATTTTCCAAAACTTCAATTCATTTCTTGGGCTGCATTGTAAGCAGAGAAGGAATAATGGCAGATCCTCAGAAAACAAAGGCCATTAAGGAATTTCCTATCCCTACAACAGTTCAGCTACTCCAGAGATTTCTCAGAATGGTAAATCAACTAGCAAAGTTTTTATCTCACTAAGCACAAATAACTGATCCACTGAGATAACTTCTAAAGAAACAGCAATCATGGTGTTGGGATGCCCACCAGGAACAAGTGTTCCAGAAAATTAAAAGATGCTAATTTCTCCGGACATGTTGTCACACTACTCTCCTACACGGCCTATGACGATAGCAGCAGACACCTCTATGGACGGCTTGGGCTGCTGTTCTTTTTCAGGAGCAACCTAATGGTTCCCGTAGACCCATATTCTATGTATCAAGAGCACTGTCAGATACAGAGATGCGCTATGCAGTCATCGAAAAAGAAGCTCTAGCTGGCACATGGTCTGTGAATAATTTTCAGACTACATTATTGGAATACGTGTGGTAATCGAGACAGACCACAAGCCATTGGTTTCCTTATTAGACAAAAAAAAAGCAAAAATACCTCCATATATATAAAGGTTTTGTCTCAGATTAATGAGGTCCACATATGAAACTGCATACGTCCAAGGGAAGTTCCAATCATCAGCTGATGCACTATTGAGGGCAAGCGTAGATCACCCATCCCAGGAAGACATGAATTTTGTCAGTAACATACAGTCATATTTGCAACACAAAGCACAAAGTTGGCCAGCAAGCACACAGAGGTTGCGAGAAATACGCAAGCACAGAAGGATGATGAAAAGTGCATTTGAATTAGACAATATTGTACATATGGGTGGCCACAAGAAAGTCCGGGAGGGAGAACAATGAAGACGTTCCATGAGGATAGGAAATGCTTTACCATAATTGACAACTTATTAGTTTACACCAACAGAATTGTTATTCCTAATTCAATGAGATCCAATATCTTAGATCGATTACATCAAGGCCATTTGGGTATAACCAAGTGCAGAGAGAGAGCACAATCTTTGATATGGTGGCCTGGGATATCTAAGGATATCAAGACCATGATCAACAACTGTCAGACGTGCATGATACAGAGGCCAGAACAGCGCCAACCTCTGTCGACTACACAATTTCCAACTGGACTTTAGTAAAGGCTAGGCATGGATTTATTCATGTTTGGTGGGAAGTCATATATCATCATTATCGATTACTTTACAGGTCGACCACCAAGGTAGTTATCAGAATCCTTACGGATATCTTCACGACACGTGGGATTCCAGATTAAAAATATTATCAGACAACGGACCACAGTTCGCAAACGAATGTTTTACCCAGTTTGCTGTGAAGATGGGCTTTGAGCTCACCGAGGTATCCATAGTCCAATGGTGAGGCAGAACAAGGTTTGAGAAGCATAAAATCTTCACTCAAGAAAAATGAAGATCTTCCTATCTCACTCCTAGTTTATCGTTCAACACCACTGCTGTGCGGATTATCACCAGCAGAATTACTGATGGGAAAGAAGTTAAGAACATAGTTTCCTGTATTGCCTCAACAATTAATGCCAGGATTGAAGACTCAAGACTACGAGAAAGTTTGGGAAAGAGAAAACTCCAACAGAAGAAAACAAACTAAGAATTACAATAGAAGATTTTCAGCGAGAAGCTTAGCCAAATTAAACAATGGTCAAAAAGTATGGATACGTAACCTAGAACGAGAAGGTACAATAATCCATAAGCTTGAGGACTATCAGCAATCGTATGTTATACAAACGAATGAAGGGAACATACAAAGGAATTAGAGTAATAACATTCCTATTCCGTGAAAGCAACAGCTAGTAATCCATCTGCAAGATCCAGATGAAGATGAACAAATCCAAACCGAACGGAACAATACACATCATAGAAATGAAAAACCAAGTCAGCAACCCAGACTTCCTACGAAGACAACTGATTGTCCCAGACAGATTCCAACCAGATTGGGGACAGTTATCAAACCTCCAATGAGACTGAATCTGCAAAGTCAGAGACTTGGGGGGAGAGGAGTAATTGAGAAGTCATAAATGTATACACTTTGGAAAAATGTTGGATAAAGACCGGGGGGAAGTGTAGTATAAGGATGTAAAGGGTTAATACCTAAGACAGTGAGAGAGACCACTCCCACTGTATTGAGCAATGATGTAACAGTCACATGAGATAGGCTTGAGAAGAAGCAGGTATAGCACTACGAAGGATCCTAGCTTAGGTGGCTTGCAGAGAATGTATATAATAACTGTAAATAATAGAGTTGTTAGTCAATCTTTACTGGGGCACAGTAAACAGGCCCACTACTGCACATATATCAGCACTGTTGCAATATAAGCCTCATCTTTTTACAATCCAAGTCTGCTGACAGACCTTTGGTAGTTTACCTAAGTGGTCATTCTAAACACATGGGCCTAGATGGTGATAGTCATCAGGATGTTCACCCCAGGAAGCATCACAATTGAGCACCAAGATACATTTGGATTGAAGATCAACTTCAGCAGGGATGTTAAACAGATAGTAGCAGATTTGCCATCCGTTATACACCTCGTCCAATTTTCCTTTTCAAAGTCAATGGAAAGGAATATAGTGCAGGGTGTGTAAAGGGCACCCGATCCCAAACCACCCATTTAGCACCCCTGCCAAAGTTCAACATCTTCCAATATGGTCACTGGATATCAATCAGATGCAGAAACTCTGACTGATTATTTTATCCATCACCAGTGTAGGGACATGGAGGCCAGCTGTGCTCTCCCTACACCTACCCAGGCCAAGATTATTTAATTTAGAACCGACCAGGGATCGAACCTGGACTCTTCTTGGCCTGTATGGTTTAGCAACATACAATTTGATGCATTTGCTCACTGAGACATAGAGTTACTGCATTGCAAACTTAATCCTGGTGGACCTTCAGTTGAGTATGGTATCTCACCTGCTCAATGATGCAGCAAGAACATCTCTTTATTTTGCAGAAGGCATGATACTTAATGTATATGGAATGCTGAAACATAATTCATAGAGTCATTTACAGTACAGAAGGAGGCCATTCAGCCCGTCAAGTCCATCTTGGCTCTCCACGGAGCAATTCAGACAATCGCACACCCCACTCGATCCCTGTAGCCCTGCAAGTTTACTTCCTTCAAGTGCACATCCAATTTCTTTTTGAAATCATTGATTATTTCCACTTCCACCACCCTTGTGGGCAGCAAGTTCCAGGTCATTACCACTTGCTGCATACAAAAGTTCTTCTTCACATTCCCCCTGCATCTCTTTTCCCCTGGTCCTTGTATCAACAGTTATGGGAACAGTTTTTCCTTGTCTACCTTATCTAAGCCTATCATAATCTTGTACACCTCTATCAAATCTCCCCTCAATCACCTTTGCTCCAAGGAGAACAATCCCAGCTTTTCCAACCTAAACTTGTAACTAAAATCTCCCATCCCTGAAACCATTCTGGTAAATCTCCTCTGCACCCTCTCAAGGACGCTCATATCCTCCCTAAAGTGTGGTGACCAGAACTGGACTTGATCCACGACAGGTGAGCTACACATGTTTTTCTTGGCTGGTGGGAGCATTCTGAATTGTGACACAGCTGATGGAGCTGAATATTTGAAGACCTTCATTCTATTCTCTATTGAAAGCTGGACATAATAACCAGCACCTTTCAGCTTTTCAGCGCCTTTTCTTTTGACTTCCTGTCCATTCTGCCAACTTGATGAAGAAAGTCAGGTCTATGTGTCACATGTTTTTAGAAAAATACACCTTAGAGCAATAATTCTTCCCTAAAAAAGTTGCAAACACATTTGGAGATGACATTTACAGCCACATTACAGACGAGCACGCCATTTTTCAACTATCAAGAGCATTGCCATTCAACGGTTTAGGTTACCGAACAAGAAGATCTGAACCAGTCAGCTTTAATGCTCATACAATGTTCCTTGATTAAAACCTTTCACAGGAGACACTATTTTCACTTGCTTTACAGTTGCTTTATGAGTGGATAGTTCACACTCAAAGCATCACTAACAGAACAAACAGCTGCCGCCTCTTGCCACTTCCTGCTTGGGTTACTGCAGAAAATCTCACGGTTTCCTTTACTGAGACAAAAGTCAAATGTTAATTCACATGAAAAAAGCCAATTAAATTACATAAGAACAGTTTAATGCTTTAACAGGCATAATACAGTTTAACAGTATACAGCTTTGTTAAGCTATCATCTTTTTACCCTTCCTCATCTGATGGCATTGATTCTTCTTGGGCAACAGCTCCATTAATTCCTCAGCCTTCTATTGTTTCACTTTAGTGGCCGTTGCTCATTTTGACACCAGACAGTAAGTATTGGTAGGATATTTGACTGTAAGGGGGTATCACATCTGAACCCGATCTTGATCTCTACATACATCACACACACACACACACACACACACACACACACACACACACACACACACACACACACACACACACACACACACACACACACACACACACACACACACACACACACACACACGTTCAAAAAAAGGTCACTTAGCAGCAAACTCTACCTAATATTTAACTCCTTTCTTGCCAGGCACATTGAGATCAACTTCAGAATCTTTATTTGTGCCTTAGTTCAAATGAGCTAACTTAGTACAGACCAAGTACAAAAGCTGTGACCTTCTCATCTGAATTTCTCAGTACTCTAGGCAGTGCCTTTACCTCGTGGATCATCAGGTGAGCAATACACTATCATCTTAATCAGATATTTGTGAAATCGTCTGATTAAAATCTGCCATCCTCAGCACCACTCTGCATTTCTTTTATCAAACCTTTTCTTTCAGTAACACAATTTATCAGCGAATGTGTGGGCCAAAACGAATGTTTAACTTGGCTTAAATCCCACTATTCATTTCATTTTTGAAACATTCTTTCTAAGTCACCTGTGAGGTGCTTGCTGTGAAAGCAAATGCTTTATCAGATGGATTTTTAAGGAGTACTGAAACTTCAATAATTGAGGCATTGTAATCTTGTTTAAATCAAAATGTGAAATCTGTTTTAACAGATTTCTTCTTAGTCTCCATTGATTCCTAATATTTTTATTTGTCAACTTTATTGTACTTTATATTAGAAGCTTTAATTAAGGGCATTATAACTGAGAGTCCGATTGGTGGCAATCGTCAGCAAAATTCATCACCATTTATACTACATATGTATAACTTTCAATTGATTCATCCTCTGTGTAGAAATGCATTAAGTAACTCTTTTAAAAGTGGTGCAAACATCTTGTTTCAATTTTAAAGTGCTATAACTGATTTCAACGCACAGCCAATGCATAGAGGAGAGATATGTTATAATATTAGAGTACTATTACAGAATTTCCTTTTATTATGGACAGAATTTCCTTTTATTATGGACAGGTGATAAATGGTGTGGGTGACATCCACTTTTCACTTCCCAACTGACTGCAGGTAGTGTTTTGTTAAAAATGTGTGTCAGTCCCTGAATGTTTTTAGGGTCAAATAAAGAGACAAATAACAGGTTTTCTCGTAAGTTTAAAAAAGGAAGGTTAAATTTTTATTTAAACATAAAACCTGAATTGTTCACAATCTTCACCTACTCATGCATTCACACAAACATACACACATAAAGGTAGATGGATAGAAGGGAAAGGGTAGATGTAATTAAAGTCCCAAGTGATGTAAGAGTTTGTGGTTCACAAAAACCTGTTGAATCTACTCAGGAGGAAAGTCCTTTCAAAGGTGCAGGCCTGAATGTTTGCAGTTGTGAGCTTGCTGAGGTGTTGTAGATTTCTGGTGGTTAAAACTTCAGTCCAGTGGCCACTTTTTAAAGTTCTCTATTGCAGCAAGTTGAAGTATAGTATCAACAGTAAGGTTCTTCTGTTTAGCTGGGCTGATTTCACATGCCCTTGGCTGGAACATGCTTGCTGTGGTCTTTTCTTCATCTCCCCTTTCTCTCCAGAGGGCCAACTTTTAAGGTTAAAAATCCATCACATTTGAATCTCTTCATTGTGTGACCACACAATAGTCCAGGATATGGAAACCATAGCTATCTATTGGAGTCTGGATGGGGACCATACTGTTACAGTGGTACTACTTCACACCTATTCATTTTGGTTTGGGCTGTGGAGTCAGTCTGTTTTACAGAACCTTTGTTAGTTCATTCCTGTAGGTAGGAGTCATTAGCATGAAATGGGCTCCGTTCAGTTTCAATGGGCTTTCCCCAGAGCTAATACAGGCGCAGTTAATGAGTTTTGTCTTTGCACATAGGCTTGTTTATTGACAGTACAGGAGGGGTCACCTGACCTCTATTCTATTTTTTTCTGCAGTACAAATGTGCCCATTTTCTTGTGGTTCAGTTTAACAGTTTTCTTTTATTTCATAATTTCTCCAGTTCATTGTTTATTTCATTGCGGCTCCTTCCGAGCATGACACTTTGCTTCTCCAATGTGGCCCCTCACCCACCCCACTCCACCATGACAGAACCTTCCATAATTTCCCAGAGGAGAGCTTTATAGTCATGGGAATTCAACAAAAAGGTCCCAGATTATAGCTGGCATGTATCTAAGAATAGGATGGAGTTTTTTTTAAATTGAAAGCCCTAGTGAAGGGGAGAGGCCCATTGTATTGCCCATCACCAGGAAAGAAGATGAGATAAACCAAGAAGGAGTTGTTAGATGGTAAGTTTAGACGTTAGTTCATTAGATGGTCGAAGGAAGGAAAAGCTAAGAGTGATGGGGCAGGGGAGAGTGAAATTGGTCTGGGGCGGAAGCACATATTGTGCAATAGTGTTTTGGCAACCTGTTTACACCTGCCCAATTTCCTTTTCCATTGAAGTTTCCATCACCCATGTTGTCCTAGACCAACTTTACCCCACAAGTTTTTCGGTTTTGAAATCCTGTGACTGAGTTGTAGGAGATAATGCAATGAATCTTGATTCAACTCACTGAGCATGTAGGGAAAAGGAAGAGATGGTACTTTTGGAGCTCAAGAGGAACAAGAGAGGAAAGTTCAGAGGACCAATGACAATCGCAATATTGATACAATAGAGCTGAGCCGTCAGCATTTCAAAATTGAAGAGCCAGTAAAAGAACTTCTATACTGACTGACATCCTCTGGGATATGTGCAACTGCTTACAAATGTGGATGAGAAGCATTTAGGATACTGTGTGGTGTGGTCTTGTCTGGAACACTGGCACTTACCAGCTGGCCGTTCTTCCAGGCCTAAAGTGACACAAAGAGAACAAATGTTAGATTTCTGGCTGTAAGAAATATCTTTAAACAGAGGTTGCTTTGCAATATACTAGATAGTATATTTACATGCTTGCATGTATTCCTGTAAAGTAGTGAGTGTGAAGGAGAATAAGACCTAAGAGCAGAATGGTAGCAGCCCTGAGCTTGGCAGAGATCTGTCTCTGTCACTTTTATTCACCCCTAGTATCAGTCACACTCTATAATCCCGTCTCTCATATTCTCATTATTTTCTCATTCCCATTTTCCCCATCTATCACATTTCCTCTCTTCACTCATATTCCCCTACTTCCTCTAAGTTTTTATTTGCCAAGCTGTCAATAATGCTTTCTCAAAAGGTCTCAAAGGGTTCTGAGCCCTTATCTTGTTTAGATCTAATCCCCCCTTGGAGTATGTCCTATCTTGTACAAGCAAAGAAGTATTCTTCAGATGTTGTCAATTGAAGGAACTTATTTGCAGCTTGCCTGATTCCCCAGTCTGTGTGGGTCCCTGATATAGTTTGGACAGGGACAGTTTGCACAGGTATGCTTATTGATATTCTAACAATAAGTACATTGTACTGTGTCAAGTAATTTAACCAATAAATCTGACTTGTATAAGTCTTATATAAATCTGACTGTTACAATTCTTTCTGGAAATCTGGAATATAGTGTTGCATGGCCCTCTCTCCGTCACTCTCTGTCACTTTTATTCTTCTCTAGTATCAGGCCCACTCTATGGGCTGGATGTTACCAAGTTTGTGGGGACCCCGAAGTTGGGCTTAATTCAGGGTTGGGAAACTGGAAGCGGCCATGGCGGGACATCGCGATCTTCCAGAGGCAGCCAATTAAGAACCCGCCTCCGGGAGCCCCATCCAATTAAGGATGGCAGATGGGCCAGGGAACGAGAAAACCCAAAAGGAGGGCCCACAGCGATGTCCGGCTGGCAGCCCCACTAGGAGAGGCGGGCACTGCTGATGAGAACGCAAGGGCGCCTCAAGGTGGAGGATTACCTCTACAGGATGGCCTGCGGCCGCAGAGGTGGCCCGCTGGCGCCCACGGCTCCAGAAGGGGGACGGGTGGACTTAAAGGAGGCCTCACTGGCCCCAGCCCTGCCACAAGGAGGCTGCCTCCAAGTAACAGATGGGCTTCAGGCTCAGCAGGGAGCCCGTCCACCGATGGGAAGATCCCAGCAGCGTCACCAATTTGACCCCAAATGGGGACCTAATTGAGCCTACTTAGCTACTCGCCATTGCCAGGCGGGTAGCCAGTGCTGGTCAGACCCTGCCTCCAGCAAGGTCACTTGGAGGTGAGATCACACTGGGAGCCACCCCGACACAAGATTCTCTAATTTTGCTCCCGGTCCCACCACAGAATCACAGAATCACAGAATAATACAGTGCAGAAGAGGCCCTTTGGCCCATCGAGTCTGCACCGATGCATTAAAGACACCGGACCTGTCGACATAATCCCATTTTCCAGCACTTGGCCCATAGCCTTGAATGTTAGGACGTGCCAAGTGCTCATCCAGGTACTTTTTAAAGCATGTGAGGCAACCCGCCTCTTCCACCCTCCCAGGCAGTGCATTCCAGACTGTCACCACCCTCTGGGTAAAAAAGCTCTTCCTCAAACCCCTTAAACCTCCTGCCCCTCACCTTAAACTTGTGTCCCCTCGTAACTGACCCTTCAACTAAGGGGAACAGCTGCTCCCTATCCACCCTGTCCATGCCCCTCATAATCTTGTACACCTCGATCAGGTCACCCCTCAGTCTTCTCTGCTCCAGCGAAAACAACCCAAGCCTTTCCAACCTCTCTTCATAGCTTAAATGTTCCATCCCAGCCAACATCCTGGTGAATCGCCTCTGCACCCCCTCCAGTGCAATCACATCCTTCCTATAATGTGGCGACCAGAATTGCACACAGTACTCCAGCTGTGGCCTTACCAAAGTTCTGTACAACTCCAACATGACCTCCCTGCTTTTGTAATCTATGCCTCGATTGATAAAGGCAAGTGTCCCATATGCCTTTTTCACCACCCTATTAACCTGCCCTTCTGCCTTCAGAGATCTATGGACAAACACGCCAAAGTCCCTTTATTCCTCGGAACTTTACAGTGTCAGGCCATTCATTTAATACTTCCGTGTCACATTACTCCTTCCAAAGTGTATCACCTCACACTTTTCAGGGTTAACTTCCATCTGCCACTTTTCTGCCCATTTGACCATCCCGTCTATATCTTCCTGTAACCCAAGACACTCAACCTCACTGTTTATCACTGGGCCAATCTTTGTGTCATCCGCGAACTTACTGATCCTACCCCTCACATAGTCATCTATGTTGTTTATATAAATGACAAACAATAGGGGACCCAGCACAGATCCCTGTGGTACGCCACTGGACACTGGCTTCCAGTCACTAAAACAGCCGTCAATCATCACTCTCTGTCTCCTACAGCTAAGCCAATTTTGAATCCACCTTATCAAGCTACCCTGTATCCCATGTGCATTTGCTTTCTTGATAAGTCTCCCATGTGGGATCTTGTCAAAGGCTTTGCTGAAACCCATGTAAATTACATCAACTGCACTACCCTCATCTACACACCTGGTCACATGCTCAAAAAATTCAATCAAATTTATTAGGCATGACCGCTCTCTGACAAAGCCATGCTGACTATTCCTAATCAAATTTTGCCTCTCCAAGTGGTGATAGATTCTCTCCTTCAGAATTTTCTCCAATAGTTTCCCTACCACTGACGTGAGACTCACTGGTCTGTAGTTCCCTGGCTTATCTCTACAACCTTTCTTAAATAGTGGGACCGCATTAGCTGTTCTCCAGTCCTCTGGCACCTCCCCCATGGCCAGAGAGGAATTAAAAATTTGGGTCAGAGCCCCTGCAATCTCCACCCTTGCCTCCCACAGCATCCTGGGACACAAATCATCCAGACCTGGAGATTTGTCCACTTTTAAGCCTTCCAAAACCTCCAATACCTTGTCACTCCCTATGACAATTTGCTCAAGAACCTCACAGTCTCTCTCTCTGAGTTCCATATCTACACCCTCATTCTCTTGGATGAAGACACCAAACCCATCTCCATAGGACAAGGAAAATTCAGTCCTATAATTCCCTCTCATATTCTCTTTATTATTTTCTCATTCCCATTCTCTCTATCTGTCATATTACTTCTCTTCACTCATATTTCTCCCTTTCCCCTATGTTGTTCACTTAACACCCTTTCCCTCTCTCCTTCTCTATTTCACTATTCTCTCTTAGTTATCCCATCCCTCTTGCTGCCTGTCATTGCCACTCTCCTTCCTTGCTTCTCGTTTCCTCTCCTTCTCCATGTCTTACTACCATTCTCACTCGCCTTGTATTTTTCTTTCCTTGTCTTTTTTCTCTCTTTGTCTCTCGCTTGCTCCCAGTTTCTATTCAGTATGTCATTTTCACAAAATTAAGGATTTCTGTTGAAGGCTTAGCTTGGTACTGGTTTCTTTGAAACTATCATGGTACCTAATAGGTTAAGAAACAGATTTAAACATAGAATATTTGAGCTCATTTAGTTGTATTAATCTAACAGGTATTCAGCACTGATCAGGGATCAATGCCTTTACCCAGTAAACCATCAGGGAATCAGGGTCACCCAGGAAGCAATGTCTTTACTGATTAAACCTGCATCAACCAAATTCCCTATGTATTTAATTTGCATGCACGTCCTGGGCGGTATTTATGTAGGCGACAGGGGTCTCAGCTGCCAGTGAGAGACCTGCGTTGCCTCTTTTTGGGAAGGCCCACCACATCACGTGCAAATCAGACACTTAATTGGACAGCAGAAGGCCTTTCCCGGGATTAAGGACTCCAGCGACAGAAGTCCCACTCGCTGAGATCTATCAGCCAATCAGAAACTGGCAGCTCTTTTACTGAGCAGCACCAATGCAGAGGCGGTGGCTGCTGCCAGTAATGCACCCACCCGAGGCCTAGGATCATCGAGGAACCCAGGCCACAGGTGAGTCATGGAGGGAGGGATTTTGCGGGGTGGGGGAAGGGGTATAGGGGGGCTTCAGCAGCAAAGGCAGGGCATGGCTCTCAGAGGGCTTGCCTCCCCCATTCCCGATGCTGGGTCCCTCTATCAGGTACTAAGTGCCTTTGAACGAGGGCCCTCCCCAGGGAGCTGGCAAGCAACCTGCACAGGTTTGCTTGTCGTGCTTCCCATGTGGTCACAGGCATGCCCGCTGCTAGGCTAATACTGGTGGCGGCGGGATGAGGCCCTTAATTGGGCATCAATTGCTCATTTAAGGGCCTCAATTGGCGGTGGGGCGGGATAGCCGTTCATGGGCCTTCCCGCCATGGACCATCCCACCTAATTAAATAATCTCCCCACCTTCAAATGCCGCGGGGGAGAGCATAAAATCCAGCTCTTTGGCTCCCATGCTAAACATGAACCTATTATTTCCAACAACCTTTTTTTTCCCTCTTGGCCCCTCTTCGGCACTTCTCTCCTATATCTTTCCCTGCCTGTCACCCAATAATGGCCATTTTATTTTGAGCTCCCTCTGTATTTCTACTCTCCTGCCACCATTTAAGGCATAAATCCCTTTTGAATAATCCCACAGTTAGCGCAGAATTTTACCGGCCCCAGGTGGAGGTCTGGGATGTGGGGGGCGGGGGGGGGGGGGGGGGGATGATAAACCAGTGGTGAGCCACGTCAGGATGGCATCCCGATGCAATCCCACCACCAGGGCATTTTCCCAGTGGTGGGACTGGATGCGGAACAGCTGCCCACTCCAAGGAGATGGGCAGCCAATTTGCATCATTAAAAGCCCAATTAAGGGCCATTTTATGGAGCCGCCAGCATTTTGCCAACAGTGGGACAGCTTCCCTCCGACTCACAGCCTCCTGAATGTTTTCATTTTTTTCATACCATTGGAGGCTGAGGTCTCCTGCCTGCGGTGGCGCTACTAAAGCTTCAGAGCTGCTGCCCTCTGACTGGGCTGGTAGCATTAGGAGCCTGCCCGTCATCCTTAATTGGATATCAGGCTCACGGGCAGCCATTTAGGAGGCTATCAGTGGTAAAATTGCTGAGCCGGTCCTGCTTTCAGCATGTGTGGGCACAGGACTCGCTTTTTGCCCTGATGTCGGGGTCCTGAAGCCTGCAGTAAAATTCAGGCCATATTCTCTGTGCCTCTCTTGGCATTCTACAAGGTGCCCTTCAAAACACCCATCACTACTTTCTTACTAGTAGCATTGCCAACTGCCTTATCCCCCTCTCTCGCTGACTGTCCTATCCCATGTGCCCAATTGGGGTTACCTGCATCCTTCTCATCCTACTCACCCAACCTACCACTACTGCATTGGACTCTGTCAGTGGAGTAATCACTGCCCCTCTCTGCATTTCCTTCCAAAATGGCCATTCGCTCATGAACAATGCTCTTGCTTTTACAACCTTATTATGGATGATTGCATTGACATCCTGGCTTTGACTCAAACTTGGCTCATGAGTGGCAACCCTTTGGCCCTTACCGAAGCCTCCCCACCTGGCTATGCTGTCCACCAGCTGCCCCACCCAAACTGCTGTGGTGGTGGTGTACCCTTATCTCCAAATACTCCACACTCCTCTCATACCTTCTCCTTCTTTGAACACCCCATCTTGTTCCACCCCTCGCACCTCTCTTTTAAAGTACTCTGTTAACTGCTCTCCCCCACACTTTTGCAACAAGCCCCAAACCAAGTTGCTCCCTGAGATATTCTCCCCCCTTTCCTCCCTCAGGCTCTGCACTTAGTGACTTAATCCTCAGTGAGTTAATATTCATCTCAGGTCTCCTTGCCCTCTCTCCTCTGAATTCACTTGTCCTCCTTCAACCTCTCCCTCAATATAAACTCTTCTACACATACTAACTGTCACTTGTTCACCTTGCCATCTACCATAGCCTCTATATTTCCATGATTTCTCTCACAAGGTTATCTTCAACCACTTCCTTGTATCACTCACCATAACCATCCTCCTAGTTCCTTCCAACCCCAACTTCTCCTGCATCCGTCCTCGGGAAAAGCTCCTCAAGTCATTTACAGCCATACTATTGAATTGCTAAATGCCTATATTTTGGCTTCCATTCATCATGATACTTCAGCAGCTGTCAATTTACTCAACTATTTTGTCTCCAGCAAAACCTATACTCTCTCCAATAACAGTTGGTTTCCCTCCAATATGGCTCCT
Organism: Heterodontus francisci; assembly: GCF_036365525.1. Lineage (NCBI taxonomy): Eukaryota > Metazoa > Chordata > Chondrichthyes > Heterodontiformes > Heterodontidae > Heterodontus > Heterodontus francisci. Next base: position 81,416,651 of record NC_090378.1, on the reverse strand, counting down.
GTCTACTTCCTCAAGTCCAAGGAGAGCAGAAGTGAGTGTACCAGCACCTAGAGTCATAGTCATTATGGCACAGAAGGAGGCCATTTAGCCTATCGAGTCCATTACGGTTCTCTGTAGAGCAATCCAGTCAGTCCCATTCCCCCGCTCTATCCCTGTAGCTCTGCAAGTTTATTTTCTTCAAGTGCCCATCCAATTTCCTTTTGAAGTTATTCATCTTCCCCACTTCCACCGCCCTTGTAGGCAGCGTGTTCCAGGTCATTATCACTTGCTGTGTAAAAATGTTCTTCCTCACACCACCCCCCCACCCCACCCCCACTCGCATCTCTTGCCTAAAACCTTAAATCTGTGTCTCCTAGTCCTTGTGCCATCAGCTAATGGAAACAGCTTTTCTTTGTCTACCTTATCTAAACCTGTTATAATCTTGTACACCTCATTCAAATCTCCCCTCAATCTCCTTTGATCCAAAGAGAACAATCCCAGCTTCTCCAACCTAACCTTGTAACTAAAATCCCTCATCCCTGGAAGTATTTTGGTAAATCTCCTCTGCACCCTCTCAAGGACCCTCACATGCTTCCTAAAATGTGGTGACCAGAATTGGACGCAATACTCTAGTTGTGGCTTAATCAGAGCTTTATACAGCTTTATTCAGATTTTGTACTTGATAGCTCTATTTATGAAGCCCAAGATCCCATATGCTTTGCTAACTACTCTCTCAATATGTCCTGCCACCTTCGAAGATCTGTGCACATGAATCCCCAGGTCCCTCTGTCCCTGTACACTCTTTAGAACTGTGCCATTTAGTCTATATTGCCTCTTCCTATCCCTTCTACCAAAATGCATCACTTCACACTTACCTGTATTAAACTCCATCTGCCAGTTGTCTACCCATTCTGCTAGCGTATCTATGACCTGTTGCAGTCGATTGGTATCCTAACTGCCACTGCTTCAAGTTTGGTATCATTGGCAAATTTTGACATTTTTAAACCTGCCTGGTTTAGCCATCCATCATCAGATCTGGCTGGACCACATCAAGCACTATTGTCCAAAACCAACCACTGGTGTAGGAATATCCCAGTGAGCAAAGATAATCCCCAAGTTCATTTCTGCACTTCTAACAATCTCCTTAAATCCCTCTCCCTGCCTCCATCCTCATCTCCAACATTCTACAGCATCGCGCATAGGTCCATGATGGCCTCCCTTGACTGCCAAAGTCTTCGTTGGCAGTGGTGCTCCGACATCTGGAGGTAATTCACGCGATTCCAGAAAACTCTGGGCTGCTGTGTGCAACATCTTGGGATTTGTTCCTGCTGCCATTTCACTTGGCATCCTTCTTCGGCCTGTTTAGCCAGAGACTGGTCCTCCTGTTGCTGCTGTTGTGGTCGTGGTATCTCTGGTGCCTGGGCCACCCTCCCTCTGCGCCACTCCTGCTCTGCTCAGGGGTCCAGGAGGCTTGGTTGGATGAGTCCCATGGCTGTTTCAATCCCACTCTACTGGTTGCTGCCCTTGGAGGAGATGTCCTCCTGATCCTATAGCACTGCACCTCTGCTTGCTTCAGTGAGAGGCAACTACCACTAACATCTGCCTCTCAGCTCCTCTGAGCTGCCCCGCTGAGCGTCTGCCTCTCAGCTCATCTGAGCTGCCCCGCTGAGCGTCTGCCTCTCAGCTCCTCTGAGCTGCCCCGCTGAGCGTCTGCCTCTCAGCTCCTCTGAGCTGCCCCGCTGAGCGTCTGCCTATCAGCTCCTCTGAGCCACCCTGTTGAGTGATTGCGATGGCCTCCTCTCCCCTTTCCATATAAGTTTCCACTCCAATGGAAGGCAACTCCACCATGGCTGACCTCGGAAAATAAGGACTTGCCTGGATACTGCCACCTTTGAATGGTCAAGGATCTGACAGCCCGTGATTCCCGTGTGCCACTCATTTAATTCTCAAGGTAGCATTAAATTTCAATCAGTTGCCTGTAAATGAATCTTAAGTACCTCTTTGATAATTAAAATTGGCTTCCCACCACTTCTTTGAGGCATTGCAGCCTCGCTCTCTCCCTGCCACCCAGACTTCCCAGGGTTGGACTTCCGAAACAGCACCTTCCATGCAATTCTACCACCCCCTCTCCCCCCCCCAACCTTTCTTCCTGCTCCATCAGCCACCATTAAATTTCACCCATTGTTTCATCATGCAAATAGTCTGCTCTATCACATGTCATGTGGCAGTATAGCTTTCATTGTATGCAAGCTGTGCTTATGTATATGGGTTGAGCAAGAGAGTAATTAGCCATGTCATCAGCAGACAGCCCTTGTCGCCCAGCAGTCACCCTTTGGTTTGGCATGGTAGCTAAAATGCAGCTGTCTCTGTGGACTGCCACAGAATGAAGGCATCATGGCTGCTCCAGGATACTGGGCATTGATCTGCATATTTCACTGCCTATGGTCATGCACCAGCTGGACTTTGAGGAAGTGGAATCCCTTTTGGGCTGGTAAATGGCCGAGTTGACACGTGGCACTTGTAAAACGATGCGCGTGCAGTCAATGACACCTGCAACATGGGGAAGCCTACAATCCTAGCAAAGCCATGTGTTCGCTCTGTCTGTAGTCTCTGACAAGACGGAATGAAATGTAATTAGCTCCTTTGAATAAAGAGCTTCAGTGACCTCCCTTATACAAAAGTGGATGGCAAACAGTGAGATGTTGCAAATATCTCCAGTTCCAGACTGGAAGGAGCCAGACAAATAAAAGTTAATTGCCACGGTCACCTTCACAGACACTGATAATGCATTCCTTGCCTCGCTCTGAGTTTGCAGTTGTGGCTGCAACAGGTGACAGATTTCACTGAGGACATCCATATTGAAGTGCAGTTGTCTCATACATTGTTACTCACAAGGTTTAGGTAGGCGAGTTGCTCCCTGAGTACCCTGGGTGGATATGACCTCCCGCTGAGAGCCCTTCTCCCCCTTCTCCTCCTTCCTCTTCTAGCAGCTTGTCCTGCTCTGTGTGACCTCTGCTCATTTTCCCAGTCATGCTGTATTCCAAGGGGAATGCCTACTAGTGAGCCCATGTCTGGGAGCAACTGGTTTATGCAGAAATAAAAGCAAAATACTGCGGATGCTGGAAATCTGAAACAAAAACAAGAAATGCTGGAATCACTCAGCAGGTCTGGCAGCATCTGTGGAAAGAGAAGCAGAGTTAACGTTTCGGGTCAGTGACCCTTCTTCGGAACTGGTTTATGCAGAAGCCTTGAAGTTAACAACAAGTCCTTCAACACCTGTCTCACCACTCCCTGTAGTCTTTTGCAACTTGAAACAAAAATAGGAAACATCAAAAACTTGTAGCTTTGTAGCAACAGCCGATAGAAATCAACCAGGAACATTTTTTTAAATTCTTTCATGGGATGTGGGTGTCACTGGCAAGGCCAGCATTTGTTGCCCATCCCTAATTGCCCTTGAACTGAATGGCTTGTTGGACCATGTTAGAGGGCAGTTAAGAGTGAACTAACCTGTAAGCAGTTGATGATCCTTTAAATAGCATGGTGGGTCCTTTCTGCTGCTTAGCGCATGTTCAGCTGTGTGAGGTTGAGAGAGGATTAAGCTCTAAAATGGCAGCACTAGCATCAAGCCAGCATTGCAAGCTAATTAAAGTCATGATTTGCCTGCTCTGCATACTTCCGGCGGAAGTTAGCTGTGCGCCTACTATCACTCTCACCAATATGGCATCTGACGTAATTCGCAAACAACAGATGCTACCAAGCCCAATTTTGTGCCCCAGGTTTCCCTGCATTAAAATTGTGACTGCAGTTCAAAAGTGCTTCATTGGCTCTGAAGCATTTTAGGATATCCTGAGGATGCCAACAGCACTATATAAATTCAAGTTCTTTCTTTCTTTCTATAATTGAGTTTACAGATTAATATATTGAGAATTGGACTAAATTCAGTTGAATATAGTTCTTCTTGAGGTTGTACAGCACTGAAAGTCAGTATCATTATTTGTGTCTTAAACCCACCGGTGTTTAAAAAGAGCTCAACTTTGCTTCCTGTCTGCCCCTTTGACCCTACTTAAACTTATACATGTGGCTACCATTTACACCAGACATGCAGCATTGCTTCCTTCATTTACCACTGAAGTAATCATACGTGTGGCTGCTGTTTAAACTTTTTGGGATAACAGACATGGATGTGATTAATTCCATTTGGTAAAATTGCCATTTGCACCCGCATTTTGTATCTAACCCAGTTTGTTGCTCTGGGTCACCTCCATAAAATCTGTCTCGAATGTAAACTACATAGTTTTTAGCAAAAATATTATTGGAGCTATACTGAGACTTTTATAGAAAGTTACAGCTCATGGAATTGATGATAAATTAACTAGCTGGATTAAAAACGCGTTTGGCAATTGGAAGTTGTAATGGTGATAATGATCAGAATTTTAATGGAACAGATCTGCTCACAGAGGGGTCGGGATGCTGGCAGCAGGTCGAGAACCTGTTCTCAGATAAGTGGGCTTTGCCATGGTTTTGCCACAGTATTAGCATCCTGCTTCCGGATTTCCAGACTTTTAACAGAGTTCAGGTGTAATGATGTCAACGGAAGGATTTCTATTTAAAGGAGCCCTGGCAGGGGTCAGAATGGTTGCATCCAACATTCGTTCTTCAGTATTCAGAAAGCATAAGAATGAAAGTGAGGCATGGGAAGGCTGCCCCTGGTTCTCTGACACTTCCTGGGGGGTCCAGCTGCAGGTTTTAGGGGGGCTGCAGTGAAGTTTCACTGAGACAAGGAAGCACCTATGCAATTTCACTCTTTAAAGGCTTTCCAGCCTGTCAGTTTCACAAAACAATTACTGCCCGCTGTGCTCTCACCTTGTTGGCCCTGGCAGGTTTCACACAGCTGGGGAAGCCTGTGCTCTGGCTGTTAAAGCCAGAATGCTGGATTACAGGCAGAATTAATTGGGTCTTTAACAAATTTAAATTGGAGACCCGACATCTCCATCGGGGTTTCCCATGCACCCCTGAATGTGCCCTGGCAAAAAGCCAGTATTGAGAAGGATCACATTGGGTTTCCAACATGTCTGCATTATTTTGGGGATTTAACCCCTCCCGCACCCGAATCCATCCCCCACACCCCTTATCAGTTAAAATTCAGCTCAATCTGTCTGAGGGCAGCAATAGCAGAATTCCTCAGCTATCTGTTCTGGGTCCCCTCCTGTTCACATGATTAACAAATTATTTTATGGACCGTACCTATAATATTAATAAATAGCTTAAGAATAATATCAAGCATTAGAGCAGTGATAGATGTTGGACTGCTTTCCTATTCTATTTTCTTTTGTTACTTTAAACAGAGACATTGGTTTATAACAACTGCAGAATCAGATCTTTGGGCTGAATTTTATTCAGGTGGGGGAGACCCCGCCTCAGCCCTCCATCAGACCCCTGTTGCAATTCCATGGTGGGCAGGCATGTCTTTAAGGGATGAGCTCCCACCTCCAAGAGCTGCTGGCCAATAAGAAGGTTGGCAGTTTTGCAGTAATGGCAGCACTACTGGGAGCAGGAGATCCTGCAGTACTGAGGACATCGGAGAACCTGGGAGAGGTGAGTGGGATCAGGGTCACAGAGACCATTCAGGCAGGCCCCAGTGATGGGCTGAGGGAGTGGATTGGTGAGGGTGGGTGGGGGGCTCTTCCCGTGGGAACGCTATTGCCCTAAAAGGAGGGACTCCCTGACCCCGCTTGGAGGCCACCAGGTTTTACCTGGCAGTATCTCCCCACGGCAGCAGGCCTCTCTGTCCTCCAGTAAATTGAAGTGGAGGTGGGAAAAGGAGGTGGGATCAAGGGATCAAGCTTGGGTAGATGTAGCAAATCAAGGGGTAGCGTCAAGGCAGGAGAGCAGAATAGTAATATGGGAAATGAAAGTCAGAGAATGGCAGGAAGAGACAAAGAGAAAAAATCTAAGAACACACCAACAGTCAAGACTAGATGTTACAAAGATAACAAAAAGACAAAACTAAAGGCTCTGTATCTGAATGGATGTAGCATTCATAACAAAGTAGACAAACTGATAACGCACATTGAAGAAAATAAATATGATCTGATAACCATTACAGAGACGTGGCTGCAGGATGACAAGGACTGGGTCCTGAATAGTGAGAGGTATATGACATTCAAGAAGAATAGGAAGTTAGGTAAAGATGGAGGGGTAGCACTGTTAATCAAGGATGGCATTGGTGCAATAGTTAGATATGAACTTGGTTCAGGATATAGAATCGGTTTGGGTGGAGATGAGGAATAGTAGGGGAAAGAAGTCACTAGTGTGAGTGGTCTACAGGCCCCCTAACAATAACCACAATGTAGGACAATGTATACAAGAAGAAATATTGGGTGCTTGTGATTAACGACAGCAAATAATCATGGGTGATTTTAATCTACATATAAACTGGAAAAATCAGATTGGCATTGGTAGTCTGGATGAGGAGTTCATAAAATGCTTTTGAGATAGTTTCTTAGAGCAGCACATTCTGGATATATTAGACTTGGTATTGTGTAATGTGACAGGATTAATTAATGATCTCAGAGTAAAGGCACCTCTAGGTAACAGCGACCACAATAAAATTGAATTTTACATCCAGTTTGAAAGAGAGAAGAGTGGGTCTAAGACTAATATTTTAAACTTAAAAAAGGTAACTATGTGGGGATTGAAGCGGAGCTAGCTGAAGTGAACTGGGTTCACTGGGTTATGAGGCTAGGAGATAGATCAATAGAGAAGCAGTGGCAGATATTTAAGGGGATATTTCAGAATACTCAGAATAAGTATATTGCTACTATAAAGAAAAATTCTAAGGGGAGGAACCACCATCCGTGGTTAACTAAAGAAGTTAAGGAAAGCATCAAACTTCAGGAAAAAGCATATAATTGCAGAAGGATGAGTGGCAAGTCAGATGATTGGTCAGAATATAAAGAATGGCAGAGAATGATGAAAATGTTAATCAGGAGAAAGAAATTAGAGTATGAGAGGAAGATAGCTAGAAATGTAGCAAGAGATTCTACAGGTATTTAAAAAGGAAAATGGTAAGTAAAGTGAGTGGCGGTCCTCTAGAGAGTGATAATGGGGAGTTAATAGTAGATAATAAGGGAATGGTGGATGAAATTAATAAATATTTTGCTTCTATCTTCACTATAGAGGATACAAAAACATTCTAGTAATAACTGTAAATCAGGAGGTGGAAGGAAGAGAGGAACTTGGTGAAATTACAATCACCAGGGAAGCGGTACTGAGAAAAATGATGGAGTCCCCGGGTCCTGATGGACTTCATCCTAGGGTCTTAAAAGAGGTGGCTAATGAGGTAGTAGATGCATTGGTGTTAATTTTTCAAAATCAGATAATCAGGCAGAGCTAACATGGTTTTGTGTAAGGGAAATCATGTTTAACCAATTTATTGGTGTTCTTTGAGAGAGTTACATGTCCTGTGGATGAAGAGGAACCGGTGGATGTACTGTACTTAGATTTCCAGAAGGCAATTGATAAGGTGCCACAACAAAGGTTATTGAGAAAAAATAAAAGCTCATGGTGTAGGGAGTAACATATTGGCATGAATAGAAGATTGGCTAGCTAACAGGAAACAGAGAATAGGCATAAATGGGTCATTTTCTGGTTGGCAAGATGTAATTAGTGGTGTGCCACAGGGATCTGTGCTGGGGCCTCAACTTCTTACAATTTATATAAATGACTTAGACAAAGGGACTGAAGGTATGGTTGCTAAATTTGCTGATAATACAAAGATATGTTTAGTTTTAGTTTAGTTTAGAGATACAGCACTGAAACAGGCCCTTCGGCCCACTGAGTCTGTGCCGACCATCAACCACCCATTTATACTAATCCTACACTAATTCCATATTCCTACCACATCCCCACCTGTCCCTATATTTCCCTACCACCTACCTATACTAGGGGCAATTGCTAATGGCCAATTTACCTATCAACCTGCAAGTCTTTGGCATATGGGAGGAAACCCACGCTGACACAGGGAGAACTTGCAAACTCCACACAGGCAGTACCCGGAATTGAACCCGGGTCGCTGGAGCTGTGAGGCTGCGGTGCTAACCACTGCGCCACTGTGCCGCCCCATGTAGGAAAGTAACTTGTGATGAAGACATAAGGAGGCTACAAAGGGATATAGATAGGTTAAGTGATAGGGCAAAGATCTGGCAAATGAAGTATAATGTGGAAAAATGTGAAATTGTCCATTTTGGCAGAAGAATAAAAAAGAATCAAATTATCTAAATGGTGAGAGATTCCAGAGCTCTGAGATGCAGAGGGATCTGGGTGCCTAGTGCATGAATCGCAAGAGATTAGTAAGCAGGTACAACACATAATTAGGAAAGTTAATAGAATGTTATCGTTTATTTCGAGGGGAATTGAATATAAAATCAGGGAGGATATGCTTCAGCTCTACAGGACATTGGTGAGACCACATCTGGAGTACTGTGTACAGTATTGGTCTCCTTATATAAGGAAAGATGTAAGTGCGTTGGAAGCAGTTCAGAGAAGGTTTACTAGACTAATGCCTGGAATGCGTGGCTGTCTAATGAGGAGAAAGATTGGACAGGCTAGGCTTGTATCCGCTGGAACTTAGAAGAGTAAGAGGTGACTTGATTGAAACATATAAGATCCTGAGAGGTCTTGACAGGGTGGATGTGGAAAGGAAGTTTCCCCTTGTGGGAGAATCTAGAACTAGGGGTCACTGTTTAAAAATAAGGGGTTGCCCATTTAAGACGGAGATGAGGAGAAATCTTTTCTCGCAGAGGGTTGTGAGTTTTTGGAACTCTCTTCCTCAAAAGGTGGTGGAAGCAGAGTCTTTGAATATTTTAAGGCAGAGGTAGATAGATTCTTGATAAGCAAGGGGGTGAAAAGTTTTCAGGGATAGGTGGAAATGTGGAGTTATCAGTTCAGCCAATAACCTATTGAATGGCGGAGCAGGTTCAAGGGGCTGAGTGGCCTACTCCTGCTCTTACTTCGTATATTTGTATATTTGTAGCCTTTGCCAGTTCTGGCGAAAGGTCATCAACCTTGAAATGTTAACTCTGTTCCTCTCTCCACAGATGCTGCCAGACCTGCTAAGTATTTCCAGCACTTTCTGTTTTTATACCATCAGAGCACCCTATTTTGTAATGTGCATGTGTGTTACATCAAGAGGGGGAAATTCAACGATTGGTTGTATCTTGGCCACTATTTATATATCCCTCCAGATTATCTTCTCCACTGACTTCAGTGTAAAGGAGAATTGGGTGGGGTGTACATCAGCAGCTGATCCATTACCACCCATGTTGTGCTGTCACTGGAGTGGAATTTAACCTCCAAGTTTCTCCCAATTTCAGGAAAATTTTAGGGAGCGGTGGACCATCCAATTATTTGGGGTTATCCAAAACTCTGCTGTTTGTGTCCTTACTTGCATCAAGTGCTGTTGACCCGTCACCTCCGTGTTTGCTGATCTACATTGGTTCCTGGTTGAGCAACGCCTTGATTTTAAAATTCTTATTCTTGGTTGCAGATCACTCCATGGCCTCATCCCTCCCTACCTCTATAATCTCTTCCAGCCCCACATTCCTCCCAGATATCTACTGTCCTCCAATTCTGACCTCTTAAGCATGCCTGATTTTAATTCCTCCACCATTGGTAGCCAGCATTTTGCATCTAACCCAGTCCATTTCTTTGCGCCACCTTCATAAAATCTTTGTCTCCTCAGATTATGAACTATTTAGTCTTTAGCAAATATTGGAGCTATGTTGAGCCTTTTAAAGAAGGCTAAGGCTCATGGAATTAATGATATATTAGCTAGCTGGATTAAAATCTCATTTGGTAATTGGAAGCCAAAATGGTGACAATATATCTGGGGGCAGTAACCAGCAGAATTCCTCAGATGTGTGTCTAGATATCCTCAGGATATCACAAAATGCTTCACAGCCAATGAAGCACTTTTGAAGTCTAGTCACTACTTTGATGTAGGGAAACATAGCGCATGAAATTGGGCTCAGTAGCGCCTATGTTGCAAATCATGCTAGGCACCTAAGATCTGGAATTCTCCCCATAGACCTTTCTTTCCTCTTTCAGCCTTCACTGCAGCAAGGGAGCAGCTTCTGCAACTCAATTTGGACCTCCAATAATGAACACGAGAAGCAGCAACACCAACACCAACAACACCAGGAGCAACAGAAGCAACACCAACAACAGTGCAAGGAACATCAATAGCAATACCAGCAGCAACAGTAGCTACATTTCCTGCCTTTTCCTTTATACCTACCTCTTTGTCCAAGCTTTTCGTTGGCTGCCCTATCTACACTTCAGTGGCAAATTTTATTTTAAAATGCTCCTGTGAAGTGCCTTGTTATGTTTTATTTCTTTAAAAGCGCTATGTAAATACAGATTGTTCTTTAAATACAGCAAACTAAAAGAACAAAGTGAAATTGAAACACAAAAATCATGAGAAATTAAACATAATATTTCATGTCGATAATGAAGGAATGCCCAATAGTAAAAGTGGCGAAGGAAAAGGGTTGTTAATTATAAATTCAAAGTTTGCAGCCAGTGTTTTTTAAATCAAGTAAGCTGCTTCCACCACTCTATCGATACTGTTACAGCCAGGTAGTGGGGAGTGTGGGCGGTTCCCACTGTTCAACTCCCACCTGACCACAGCAAGTAGTTTTTGTTATTAGGGTCTAACCCTTTTGTGTTTTATTTGTCAAATAATCAGACAGCGACAAGTTTTCTTGTCGATTTAAAACAGAAGATTAATTATTTATTGAGCAGTATGCCTTATCCCAAAATTGTCACAATGCATCCACTCACACATTTACTTGCACACGCATATACAAGAGACGGATGGAGAGGAAAAGGAATAAGTGGTTTCAAGCAGGATAGGTTTTGGGGGGTGGGTCACAGTAAACCTGTTGAATTCTCTTGGAAGTCAAGTTCTCGTTAGTTGCAGCCCTGAGGTGTTTGTAAGTTTCTTTCTTGGTTGAAAGTTCAGTTGAAGACATTATATCACTTCTAATTCACTGTTACATAAGTAAAGATTCTATAGTAGGGCGCCTCCCTTATGGCTTGCTGGATTTCTCCCAGACCTTGAAAAAAGCTTCTTAGTGATGCTTGTTTCCAGATGTCCCCCTCTTTCTCTTCAGGTCAAAAATGGTTTCACATCGTTGTCTCTGTGGGGAGATGTGGATCTCCCTCCCTGTGGTGACCAACAATGGCCTCCACCTGCTGCACAATGACATGTAAGCTGTAATCCATGCCAACGGATCTGCCACTGACCAAATCCGAGTGCAAACTTGGGTCAAGCAAGGCTGTGTCATCGCACCAACACTCTTTTCCATCTTCCTCGCTGCAACACTCCACCTCATCTCCTTGAAGCTCCCTGTCGTAGTAGCTCTACTCTACAGGACGAGCAGCAAACTATTTAACCTACTTCACCTCCAGTCCAGAACCAAGGCCAATCCAACCTCTGTCATCAAGCTGCAGTATGCTGACGATATTTGCATATGCACACACTCAGAGGCTGAACTTCAAACTCTTGTCAATGCATTCAAGGAGGCATATGAAAGAATGGGCCTTAAGCTAAACATCTGGAAGACAAAGGTCCTTTACTAGCCTGCTCCCGCAGTGCAACACTGCCCCCCAACTATCAAGATCCACGGCGAACCACTGGACAATGTGGATCACTGCCCATGCATTGAGAGCCTCCTCTCAGCAAGGGCAGACATCGATGATGAAACTCAACATCATCTCCAGTGTTCCAGCGCAGCCTTCAGTCATCTGAGGAAAAGAGTGTTTGATGACAAAGAGCTTAAACCTGGCACCAAGATCATGGTCTACAGGGCCGCAGTGTTACCTGCCCTACTGTATGTGTCAGAAACATGGACACAGTACAGCAGACATCGCAAAGTCCTGGAGAGATATCACCAGTGGTGCCTCTGCGAGATCCTGCAAATTCACTGGCAGGACAGGCGCTCCAATATCAGTGTCCTCTCTCAGGCCAATATCCCCAGTATCGAGACACTGGTCGTAGCTAGTCAGTTATGCTGGGCAGACCACATCGTCCGCATGCCTAACACAAGACTCCCTAAACAAGCTTCGTACTCCGAGTTCCAACACTGCAAGAGGCTGCCAGGAGGACAGAGGAAACACCACAAGGATGTTTTTAAAGCCTCCCTGAAAAAATGTAACATCTCCCATCAATTTATGGGAATCTCTTTTCTGAGACCGCCCAAAATGGAGAAGAAGCATTCGCGATGGTGTCAGCCAGTTCGAACAATGTCGACATGCCCAGGTAGGACCAAGTGCAAACAGTGGAAGGAGCATTCGGAATTTTGAGTATCCTTTTCACTCACCTTACCAAACACTACCTGCCCCACCTGAGGCAGAGTGTGTGGATCCAGAATTGGACTATTCAGCCACATAAGGACCCACAGCCCTGGAGTGAAAGAAAGCCATCCTCGTTCCCGAGGGACTGCCTAAGAAGAAAAGAGGATGTGGCTACTTCACTTCTTCTTTGTTTCAGAAGATCCTATTCAATTCAAAAGTGTCTCTTGATGTGTTCAGGATGAGAATAATCCAGTTATGATGTTTCCACTTTATACCTTTTTTGTTTCAGAAGAACCCATTCAATTCAGGTGTAATTGACCCCTCCCAGCTCAAACGTTATTCCTTTGTCCCTGTCAGACAATTTTAAAATACAAAGAGTAGGGGAGGTGGTGGTGTAGTGATAATGTCACTGGACTAGTAACCCATAGGCCCAGGCTTACACTCTGGGAACATGGGTTTGAATCACACCACGACAAATGGTGAAGTTTGAATTCAATTAATAAATCTGGAATTAAAATCTAGTTTAATGGTGACCATGAAACCATTGTTAATGCTGTTGTAAAAACCCATCTGGTTCACTAATGCCCTTTAGGGAAGGACATCTGCTGTCGTTACCTGGTCTGCCCTACATGTGACTCCAGACCTACAGCAATATGAGTAACTCTTAACTGCCCTCTCAAATGGCCTAGCAAGCTGCTCAGTTGTAGCAACTCGCTGTGAAGTTTAAGAAAAGGAACAAAACCAGAAGGACCACCCGGCATCCACCTAAGCACTGGAAATGATGACAGCAAACCCAACCCTGTCGACACTGCAAAGTCCTCCTTGCTAACATCTGCAGGTTTGTGCCAAAATTGGGAGAGCTGTCCCACAGACTAGTCAATCAACAGCCTGACACAGTCATACTCACGGAATCATACCTTACAGACAATATCCAAGACACCACCACCATGATCCCTGGGTCAATCTTGCCAGTGGTGGCACAGTGGTTTACAGTCAGGAGGGAGTTGCCTTGGGTGTCGTCAACATTGACTCGGACCCCATGAAGTCTCATGGCATCAGGTCAGACATGGACAAAGGAACCTCCTGCTGATTACCACTTATTGCCCCCCAACCTCGGCTGATGAATCAGTGCTTCTCCATGTTGAACACCAATTGGAAGAAGCACTGAAGGTAGCAAGGGCACAGAATGTACTCTGGGTGGGGAACTTCAATGTGGCTCAATAGCAACACTGCTGGTCCACTCCCATTCACGACTAGATGTGGCAGGACTGCAGTGATTAAATCTGATCTGTTGGTTGTGAGATCACTTAGCCCTGAATATCGTATGCTTTTTCCACTGTTTGGCATGCAAGTAGTCCTGTGTTGTAGCTTCACCTCATTTTTAGGTATGCCTGGTGCTGCTCCTGGCATGCCCTCCTGCACGCATCATTGAACCAGGGTTGGTCCCCCAGCTTGATGGTAGTGATAGAATACTAGATGTTAGATGTTAGACTGGTAGATTCTAATGGTAGAATGGCCGAATCCTAAGGTACATAGCTGCTAGACTGGGTCTGCAGCAGGTGGTAAGGGAAAACCCTATTTGACCTCATCTTTACCAATCTACCTGTTGCAGATGCATCTTTCCATGGCAGTATTGGTAGGAGTGACCACCGCACAGTCCTTGTGGAGACCAAGTCCCATCTTCACATTGAGGATACCCTCCATCGTGTTGTGTGGCACTGCCACTGTGCTAAATGGGAAAGATTTCAAACAGATCCAGCAACTCAAAACTGGGAATCCATAAAGCACTGGGCCATCAGCAGCAGCAGAATTGTACTCAACCACAATCTGTAACCTCATGACCCGGCATATCCCCCACTCTACCATTACCATCAAGCTTCCCACCCCAGACATAATTTCGGTAGAGGCAGGAAAGTGGTGGAGTTCCCACCCCTATCACTATCCCACCCGATTACATGCTCTCCCCACCTCCAAACCCACTGTGGGAGAGAGCATAAAATCCCCCCCACCATGCCCATGCTATACAGTGGAATGATCTTCTGACAGCAACTGGCTGAGCCCAAATGTGAAAAATGGCCAGTTTAATGAAGTATCAGTGTAACCAATGACTATGAAACTGCAGCCAGCATGTGAGAAAAATGTAGTTATTGTTGTTCGGCATATCTCCTCAACATCATTCATTGCATATTGTTTGTACTGGCCAGTTTACACCAGGTGGCCACAGTTGGTGCTCAATCTTCTTCCAAACCTAGTAGCACTGTTGCAGTCAGAGAGGCATGTATAAACACCGCATCATGCATCTCGTGCATGCTTGCACATGCATGGCGGTGCTCCAGGTTTCGGAGGAAGAGAAGCAAAAATGTTACCTGCTGACATGTGTTATTGCCTACCAATCAATGCATCATCAGTTCACCTGACGAGTAAAAACATTAACCTTGAGGTTTGACTTCAGAATTTTTTATGAGTTTTTTTGCATAAATGATTAATTATCAGTTGTGTTTCAGGGAAAACATATTCATGTTCATTATGATACTTATATTCCCCATTTCAAGTCTGGATTTAAGCTTGGTAATTTTATATTAATGCCTGTTTTTGTTCTTCCTGATATGCTGGTTGCATTTATTTGAACAAAACATGACACGCTAGGTTAATGTAACCCAAATCAGGCTGACACTAAAGATTGCATCTTGAATGGCCCAAGCAATTGAAATTTGACCTTTGTGTTCTCAAATGTATTCTCAGTAGGAGAGCTTGTAAAGCGTTGTTACAGTTAGTGCTGAATGATATGTTTTTGATTGTCCAGACTGGTGGTAGCATTGATTCTCTGAACCATTATGAAACAATACAATATGTGGGATTGTTCTCTGCAGCCCTCTCCAAGTTGCTGAAATCCTGAATAAATGACGTATCTATTCATACCTGTTGATTATTATCTCCAGTATCTCTTTGGGAGATCTTCTGAGAATGCAAACGGGTATGCTGCCAATTCTAAAATGGATGACCTGTGTTTGTCATTTAATTTTTTTAATGCATTATTTATGCTCTTCAAACTGAGGCATTACTGAGGGAGTACCAGTTTGGCACTTCTATTTTCCACACTAATGATCCTGTGCCTAAATTAGGATAATGTGTTTTTCCCAGGAACTGGATTGGGATTACCCACATATGTCATAGAAGACATAGCCAACAGAAAGAGGTTCTTAGTGAACGTAAACCTAGGTCAGACATGACAAGATTGGTAACTTACTGTAACATCCAAACCCCTCCATTTTAATTCTTACATAAAAACAAGATCTAATATAAAACAAAACTTTGGGGATATATTTAACCAAGCCAGTCAAGCAGGAAATGGGCAGATTTGGGGAAAACGCCTGTTTTCCATCTCATTTGATTTTACTTTTCATTAACTTCAAATTACTCACCCCATATATTTGAAATGAAAATTTAAAAAACATGCTGAAAGTAAATTCCAAGAAATAATCATTTCAGGGTATTTACTACCATTCAGTGGTGTCAGATGATGGCATCTTGCTTTCCATCAGCCCTGCATCACATATCCATTGGAACACTAAACATTCAATCAACACAGGACATGGCCTATCAAGCCAATGTCCTCTACAGACCATGCACAATCTACCTCATCATAGACTCTGCTCCAGCTGTGGGAAAGTTCTGCATAATTATTCTCTAATCCATAAAAATAATCAAGTAATGGTCCAAAATAGTCAACCACCCTCAACCTTGCTATTCAAAGTTAGCCTGTTGCTTTCCACAGATAACCAGTATTTACAGTCCCAGCAGCACAATATATGCTTTTAAATTTGCATCAACTGGTACTCTATTACAAACATATCCATTACTTCTTAGGGGAAGAGATTCTAAATTTCAAGTCTTGATTGAAGCTTGCTAATTTTATAAGCATTTACTTCAGTTCTGTGCTCATAATCCAAATTAAATAATCCACTTTCATTTACATTGTTAATTCTTTTCAGCATTTTAAAAATCTGGATCATGTCCTACTCATTTTTTCCATTGTTAAAAAAACACTTGCATTTTCATAGCACCTTTCATAACCTCAGGATGTCACAAAGCATTTTATAGCCAATGAAGTACTTTTGAAGTGTATTCACTGTTGTAATGTCGGATATCTGGAAGTCAATTTGCACGCAGCAAGTTCCCACAAACAATAATGTGATATTGACCAGATTACCTTTTTTTTTAGCAATGTTGGTGGTGGAATAAGTATTGGCCAAGACACCAGGCAATCTTTCCTGTTCTTCTTTGAATAGTGTCATGGGAACATTTACATCTACCTGAGAGAACACTGAGGGCCTCAGTTTAACATCTCATTGGGAAGACAGCATCTCCAAATGTGCAGCAGCATTCCCTCAGTACTGCACTGGAGTGTCACCCTGGATTTTATACTTAAATTCCTGGAGTAGAATCAAACAATTTTCTGAACAGCAAACTGCGACACCACGACTATTACTGAGTGTATCAAGATCTCATCCAGAATGGGGAACATAATCTTTGTTGACCCACATAGGATATATATAGTTATTGGTCAGCCCAGCACAACAGTGGGGTGCTACAATTGGTTTCTATATCCTTGACGGTAAGAGAAATATCAGCCATGATATCCAGGATCCCAGTCCTGCTACTTACCAGTGCACCTGTAGACATTGAGTGAGGATAGGTTCAGGTTCGGCTGTGATGTCCCTCATGTATAAAATATTTGTGAGTGTGTTGTCATGCTAGGCCCCCACCTGCCAAGAATGAGGCACATTAATTTTGTCATGAGCATTGATTTTAAACTGTTACCGGAGTGAAGAAAGGACTTGTTAAACAGATCAGCCGTGGCTGGAAAAAATACATTTACATACTAACAGACATCGAAGATGAGGAAGCACATTCCAGGGCCTGCTAAGGAGGATACAATCCACAAGGGCCAGGACTGGTTAGACTAGCTGGTCACATGACTACCTGGCTGTTCCAGGGTTTTCTCTTGAACTGGCCACAGAGAGTTTAAACTCAAGAGTGTCTGTATGCCTCTAAATCCACTGAAGACACATGAACCCCAAAAGAGAAAAGTCTCCTACAGCGAACAAGGTTTAAGAAGAATACTGGGACCCAAACGAAAACCTTACAATCAAGGACTCTACAGTGAGCTTGAAGAACCATAACAAAAACTCTTCCGATATTGCCTCAAACCTTCCCACTTTATTTCTTCTGCTCTTTTCTGTCTCTATTTGCATGTGTGTATCGCGGATGCATGCTAGCGTGGGCGCGTCGTGTATCCATAGGCATCAACCGAATTAGAGTTTAAGTTTAATAAATCTCATCTTTTCTTCTTTAAACCTAAGAAAGCCTGTTTGTGCTGGTTTCTTTGCCTTATAATTGGAAAGCGGTGAACAAGGATTCACCAAGGGGGATCTAAAAACACAGTGGCCGGAATTTTACCAGTAAGAATCGGGTCCCATCGGGGTCGTGCGGAGGGAAAAATGGCGTCCGATGACCTCGGGCCGGGTCCCCAGCATCATTACGCGCTGACGCTATTTAACCAGAGTGGGAAGTCAGGCGCGATCGGGTTTGCGCTCCCCACCCAACTAACATCAATTGAGAAGTACTTAAGGTACTTCAGAATCCAATTGACAGAGATTTTATGCTACGTATCTGATTTTACAGCCGTTAATCGGGTCGTGGGGCGTGTCGGGAACCCGGCAGGTTCAAAAGGGTGGCAGGCATTGAATCATGAGGGAGTTGGAGGTAAAAATGTCTTTATTGAACTTTATTAATGCTGATGTTATTTGTGTGTCCTAACAAGGAGTGTAACTTGCAGGTTGTGCAGGTTTAATCTGAAGGTTACGCACTGCTGATCGTTACCCATTTATTTATTTGTTATTTATTTATAGATACAGCACTGAAACATGCCCTTCAGCCCACCGAGTCTGTGCTGACCATCAACCACCCATTTAATCCCATATTCCTACCACATGCCCACAATTCTCCTACCACCTACCTATACTAGGGGCAATTTATAATGGCCAATTTACCTATCCACCTGCGAGTCTTTGGCTGTGGGAGGAAACCAGAGCACCTGGCGAAAACCCACACAGTCATAGGGAGATCTTGCAAACTCCGCACAGGCAGTACCCAGAATTGGACCCGGGTCGCTAGAGCTGTGAGGCTGTGGTGCTAACCACTGCGCCACTAATATTAGTTAAGCCTGAAAGGAAGTACCTGAAGTGAGCCAGTCACAAAAGCTGGAAGCTATTACCTGTGGTCAAAGCATTTGTTCTGCTGTTCAACAATGGGAATTGTTCACTCTGGAGGTGGATCATCAGATGAGGAGGACTGTGACTCAATGAGTGGCAGATGTACAAATGGGCAGGGGAACGTACAGCAAGCTGCACCAATGCATCCTCATGCTGCTGGAGGGAGTGTAGTTCGCAGAGTTGTCCGGGAGCGACCAAATGTCAGGAGACGTGCCTACCCAGTAGTAAGGGCATACCGAACGCGTCTGAACTACCTGCAGCTGTCAGAACGCCAGTGCAGAAGAAGACTGCGGCTGTCACAGGAGACTGTCACATCTCTTTGTGAGATTCTGGCAGTGGATGTTGCAACAAACTGTCTCGGTGGCCATCCAATGCCAGTCGCTCTGAAGGTTACAATAGCTCTTAACTTTTATGTGTGTGGCTCCGTCCAAGCCTTAGCTGCAGACTTGTGTGGAGTCTCACAAGCAGCAGTGCACCACTGCATAAAGGTTGTGACTGATGCATTGTTTCAACGTGCTAACCATTTCACCATGCTCAAGACGGACAACACCAATCAGACTGAGAGAGCCAGAGGTTTCATCATTATATCCGGCTTCCCAATAGTACAGGGCGTGATAGACTGTACTCATGTGGCCCTTAGAGCACCAGCTGGACAGTCGGGGGCATTCATGAACCGCAAGGGATTCCAATCAATGAAATTTCAGCTCGTCTGTGATCATCGGAAGCGAATCATGCAGGTGTGTGCACGTTACCCTGGTAGTTGTCATGTTTCTTTCATTCTCCACAACTCACAGGTGCCTGCAATTTTCAGTCCTCCACACAGAATAGAGGGATGGATACTTGGCAACGGGGGTTATCCTCTGAAGACATGGCTCAAGACACCAGTGAGGAACCCAAGGGGTGAGTCGGAGAAGCGATACACGGGAGCCATGCGGCCACCAGAGTGACAATCGAGCAAACTATAGGCCTCCTAAAGTTGAGATTTAGGTGTCTTGACCGCCCTGGTGGATCACTGCAGTACGAACCGTTGAGGGTTTCAAGAATCATTGTCATCTGCTGTGCCTTGCATAACCTGGCGATTGAACATGGAGATGCCCTAGAGGATGATCAATGTCAATGCGATGTGTCATCAGATGATGACGATGTTTCTGATGAGGAAGATGGGCATCAGTCTAATGATGATCATGGAGAGTAAGCTGAATGTAACTTGGCTCTAAGTGCTAGAGAAACAAGGGAATCTCTAATAGGAACGTGTTTCAATTGAAATGATATAAATCTTCACAACTTTCAAACTGCTTTATGACATTAACCATTGTGAGGATCTGACAGTGCAAAATCTCTAACCTTTAGGGGGTGAGACAATGCGACGAACCAATCCATCACATCATGAGGGACGCGACCCAAGTGTGTGGCCTCACATTTGAGACAACTTGAGTTGACTAATTATGTAATATCTGACTTCAGGAATGACATGTCCAATAGTAAAATCTCCAATTTAATCAAACACTATTATTTAACAAATCAAATAAATGTATTTCAAGTCACCCAGTGCACCAGTAGTGAAATTAAAGTGTTTTCTTAATCCGTTTACGCGTGCTCATTCGGGTGGATGATCCCTCGCCACCAGATTTACCAAAGGCAGGTGGCTGATCTTATTGACGCCCTGCTTTTGATGACTTGGGCAGACGTCCTCTGCATGCTCGTGGCTGTGAGGGCCCTGGCATCTCAGGGTTCTCACGACAAATATCATGAGTACCCTCTACCACCCCGGGATTTAGCGGTTCACATGTCCCTGACAGAGGGAGCAAGGAGCTGCAGGATGCATCAGAGGCACCGTGAGAGGAGCTCCCATATGTGATCTGCTGCCCCTGTGCCCTCGTCAGGCTCGGATGGTCCTCAAAGGTGGCATCAGAGCAATGAGTGGCCTCAACCTGGCGCAGTCACATCAGATTATGCTCTATGATGCTCTGGTCCAGGGAGGCCACAGTCGCTCTGAGGTCCCGAATTGCATGAAGAACTGGTCCCTCCACTGCAGCCCCCAGTCTATCAACGGAGGAAGCCAGATGTTCAAAGGCCTGTGAGTTTGCTGAACTCATACTCTGGATGGATGTCTCCAGAGTATGAGTCATAGCGTGCAACATCTCAGGCAACTCCGCCAGATTTCCATGGACTGCATTCTGCACCTGCAACATCGCCCGACAAAAGAATGATCTTAGAGGCACGTCATCAACACAGACTTAAGCACAAGTTTGCGCCTCCAGCATGGCTACATCTGGGTGATGCACATTCAGTGCATTTGACATTCACCAAATCATTGGCACATTAGCGCAGCCTCACCACCTCGCCCCCCCCCCACCCCGTCCCCCACCCCCCCCTGCCATAATGAAGTGTTACACCACATTCTGGATCACTCACTCTCATGGCCAGGTACACCGGCCTTGCCATCTGCCACGGCGCGTCCTCCTTCCTCCCCTGCTATAACTAAGGCATCCTCCTCCAATCTGGTGAGGAATACCTGGGTGGCCATGCTGCCACCAGTACGTGACCTCTCCCGGGCGTTGTATGCCCTCTTTTCCTAAATAAACAGTGGCGCAGTGGTTAGCACCGCAGCCTCACAGCTCCAGCGACCCGGGTTCAATTCTGGGTACTGCCTGTGTGGAGTTTGCAAGTTCTGCCTGTGTCTGCATGGGTTTTCTCCGGGTGCTCCAGTTTCCTCCCACAGCCAAAAGACTTTCAGGTTGGTAGGTAAATTGGCCATTATAAATTGCCCCTAGTATAGGTAGGTGGTAGGGGAATACAGGGACAGGTGAGGATGTAATAGGAATATGGGATTAGTGTAGGATTAGTATAAATGGGTGGTTAATGGTCGGCACAGACTCGGTGGGCCGAAGGGCCTGTTTCAGTGCTGTATCTCTAAATTAAACAAAACTAAACATATTTTATACATAGTCAATGGCATATGACGCTGTCACCCAAAGTGTTGATGTTGCATTTCACTGTTGTGACAGTGCTGTGCGCAACTTTAACACCACAGCATCAGCATTCATCTCAGACTTGCCCACCATGCATCCCATTTCAAGGCAGCAGCCAAGCATTGATCATATAGAGCTTCCACATTGCATCATGAGTACACAAAAAACCTCCCTTCGCACATAAACGATTAGATGAATGTGGAATGCTCCTTACCCAGGCAGAGCGAAGCAGGTCATTGAGGCGCTTGCGGCACTGCATCCATGTACGCCTCATTACGCCTCGGCTGCTGACATCCTCTGCAACCTCCAGCCAGGCCCTCTTGGTCACTTCGGAGGGTCTCCTTCTCCCATCTGAACTGAATAGAATGTCTCTCCTCTCCTCAATGGCCTGGAGGAGGACCTGCAGTGAATCATCAGAGAATCGGGGGCCAACGCGATTACTTCTGCCCTCCATCACCTCTACCAGTCATATTGTTGTCTCCCAGTCTTTTAGTTTCATGGTATGGAGCCTTTGAAATCTCCAGAACTTATGACACTTGTATCTTCCTTGACATCCAATGAAGAACTCACTGCTCTGTTTAACTTCAGTACTCCTTTGTATAGGGCTTACAATCAGCCTTCTGCGTATGTGGCCCCGCCCCCAATGATGCTGAAGTTCCCACCCGCGTGCGCCATTTCTTCTCGGAGATACGCCACAGGCCCGCTGATTAGCTGATCAGCGCGTGATGCCGGCAGCCAGGCGACGCGGAGCGGGACCGGGGGCCTGATCCGCTTCAGGCGCATCGGCCCCACAGCCACCGGTAAGCGCAAAATTCCGGCCAGTGTGTTTAAAATTAAACCCTGTTACAGTAAGACCAGGTGAAGGCTGAAAGGGAATCCTAGACCTCTTTCTCACCTGGTCATACCAGTGTACTTTTAAAAAGTGCTAAAAAATTAAACACAGATACAAAGTTAAAGAATTCATTTTCAAGTCCAGGGCTTTCAATTGTTGTTCCAGGCTTGTTATTTGACTTCAATGGAAAATATAAATCAGGAGAATTGTAAAATGGGCTGCCAATTCACACAAAGTCAAGATCTACTTCACTGTTTCTTACTTGTACAGATCTGTTTATACCAACTTCCTCCAAAACTCAGAGAATCTCTGCATTTAACGAGATACATAAACACTGTCTCATGTATACAGCCACAGTGAAGTTTCAAGTTTCAGTGGAAGTCAGAATGCCCAGTTTACAATACTGCCCATAGCAACCATAAACTGGCTGTGTTTCTTTTGTAAATGACTGATACCTATCAACTGTACTTCAGGAAGAAGATCTCTATTTTATGACGGCATTGTACTTCTTGTTTTTGCTCTTTCATAATATCTAGCCAATCTGCCAGTTGTACTTGTTTTAAAGACACAATACACCAGGTTATTGTAACCCAGATCAGGCTGACACTGATGATTGCATCTTGAATGACCATATTTTAAATTTGACCTGATATTCTCAAAATATTCTCAATGACAGACCTGCAGAAACGTGGCTACATTTAATTCTGAATGAAGTTTCCCTGACAAGTGCAGGAAACCCTGAGTGCGTCTCCCTCGCCAACAGGTATTCAGTTCTGAACACTGATTAGAATTATGGTTCATCTGGAGAGTGCAGCCATAGCCAGGGCCATGGCACCACGGCTGGCTCAGCTGCAGAGGGGGGCACGAAGAAGACTGGAAGAGCAATAGTGATAGGAGATTCGAAAGTTAGGGGAATAGACAGGCATTCCTGTGGCCGCAGACATGAAACCAGGATGGTGTGTTGCCTCCCTAGTGCCAGGGTCAAGGATGTCACTGAATGGCTACAGAGAACCCTGAGCGGGGAGGGTGAACAGCCAGCAGTCAGGGTCCACATTGGTATCAATGATATAGGTAGGAAGAGGGATGTGGTCCTGCAGGCAGAATTTAGGGAGCAAGGTAAGAAATTAGCAAGCAGGTCCTCGAAAGTAGTAACCTCTGGATAATTCCTGGTACCACATGCAAGGGAGTAAAGAAATAGGAGGATAGAAAAGATGATTGCGTGGCTGGAGAGATGGTGCAGGAGGGAAGGTTTTAGATTCCTGAGACACTGGGACCAGTTCTGGTGAAGATGGGAACTGTACAGGCCAGAGGAGTTGCACCTGAACAGAGCTGGGACAAATTTCCTTGCGGGCGATTTGCTAGTGCCTTTGGGCAGGGTTTAAACTAACTTGGCAAGGGTGTGGGAACCAAGAGATAATACAAGAGAGGAACACCAAGGTGCACAAAGAATTGGGAGAGACAAATTTCACTAGAGTAGGGAGGAAATAGTAAAGTATTAGGTGGGGTCAGAGTAAGAAGGAATGTAATAAAGTCTAAATTAGGGTTACTGTGCATGTACGCGAATGTGCAGAGTGTGGTAAATAAGGTTGGTGAGCTGCCGGTGCAGATAGCCACGTGGAAGTATGATGTTGTGGTGATAACGTATACCTGGCTCAAAAAAGGGCAGGACTGGGTACTAAATATTCCTGGATACAAGGTGCTTAGGAAAGGAAGGAAAGGGGGAGGGTGGCAGTTTTGATTAAGGGGAACATTGCAATGCTGGAGAGAGAGGATGTCCTAGAGGGGTCAAGGACAGAATCTCTTTGACTACAGCTAAGGAACAAAAAAGGTGAAATTACATTGCTCAGTGTAGTCTATAGGCCACCAACCAGTAGGAAAGATGCAGAGGAACAAATTTGTAAGGAAATTACAGAGAGGTGCAAGAATTGTAGCGTGGTTGTAATGGGGGACTTTAATTATCCGAATATAGACTGGGATAGGAGTAATGTAGAGGGCAGAGAGGGGCAAGAGTTCCTAGAGTGTGTTCGTGAGAATTTTCGTGAGCAGTATGTTGCCAGTTCAACAAGAAAGGAGCTACTGCTAGACCTGGTTCTTGGGAATAAGGTGGGCCAAGTGGATCAAGTGTCAGTGGGTGAACCTTCAGGGGACAGTGATCATTGTATCATAAGGTTTAAGTTAGCTATGGAAAAGGACAAGGAACAATCCAAAGTAAGAATAATTAACTGGGGGAAAACCAACTTCAATGGGGTAAGAATGGATCTGACCCAGATAAATTGGAATCAAAAGTTGGCAGGAAAAACAGTAACTGAACAATGGGTTGCCTTTAAAGAAGAGATAGTCCAGACACAGTCAAGGTATATTCCCATGAAGGGTAAGGTAGGACAAACAAATCCAGAGCTCCCTGGATGACGAAAGAGATAGAGATTAAAATGAAGAAGAACAAGTGTGCTTATGACAGATGTCAAGCGGATGGCACAACCGAGAACCAGGAAGAATGTAGAAGGTTCAGAGAGGTATGATAAAAGCAAATACAAAAAGCAAAGAGAGAGTATGAAAAGAGACTGGCAGCTAATATAAAAGGGAATCCAAAAGTCTTCTATGGGCATATTTATAGTAAAAGGGAGGTGAAAGGAGGAGTGGGGCCGATTAGAGACCAAAAAGGGGATTTACACATGGAGGCGAGGGGCATGACAGGTATTAAATGAATATTTTGCATCTGTCTTTGCCAAGGAAGAAGATGCTATGCAGGTCATGATGAAAGAGGAGGTAATTCAGACACTTGAAGTGCTTAAAATTGATAAGGAGGAGTGCAGTTAAAGCCAACTTTGTAGCACCACAGGTGGCTCAGCTGCACAGGAGGGGAGAAGAAGAGTAAAAGAGCAGTAGTGATAGGGGATTCGTTAGTTAGGGGAACAGTCAGGCATTTCTGAAGCAGCAAATGTGACTCCAGGATGGTGTGTTGCCTCCCTGGTGCCAGGGTCAAGGTTGTCACGGAGCGGCTACAGGACATTCTTCTGGGAGAAGGTGAACAGCCAGAGGTTGTGGTCCACATTGGCACCAATGACATAGGTAAGAAGGGGGATGAGGTCCTGAAAGCAGATTTTAGGGACCTAAGAAGGAGATTAAAAACCAGGACCTCAAAAGCAGTAATCTCAGGATTACTCCCAGTCCCATGTGCAAGTGAGCATAGGAATAGGAGAAGTGAGCTATTGAACATGTGGCTGGAGAACTGGTGTAAAAGGGAGGGCACCAGATTTCTGAGACATAGGGATGGATTCTGGGGCAGGTGGGACCTTGACAAGATGGACGGGTTACATCTTAGCAGGACTGGGAAGAATATCCTCGCAGGGAGGTTTGCTCGTGCTGTTGGGGAGGGTGTTAAATAAATTGTCAGGGGGATGGGAATCTGAGAGGGAGCTCAGATTGGAGGGAAGAAAATCTGATAATTTGTCAGGGGTGGGTGGGAACCAGGAGCAAGTATCAGAGAGGAACACCAAGGTGCACAAAATACTGGGGGAGATAGATAGCACTAGAGCAGGGAATAGTAAGTTATTAGGTGGGGTCAGAGTAAGGGAGAAAGTAATAAAATCTAAATCAGGGTTAATGTGCATGTATGTGAATGCACAGAGTGTAGGTAGTAAGATTAGTGAGATACAGGCACAGATTGCCATGTGGAAATATGATGTTGCGGCTATAACAGAGACCTGGCTCAAAGAAGGGCAGGACTGGGTGTTAAATATTCCTGGAGACAAGGTGTTCAGGAAAGATAGGAAAGGGAAAAAAGGGGGAGGTGTGGCAATATTGATAGGAGTGCATTGCAGTGCTGGAGAAAAAGGATGTCTCAGAGGGGTCGATGACAGAATCAATTTGGCTAGAGCTAAGGAGCAAAAAAGATGCTCGGTGTTATCTATAGGCCACCAGCTAGTGGGAAGGCCATAGAGGAACAAGTTTGCAAGGAAATTACAGAGAGGTGTAAAAATTATAGGGTAGTTATAATGGGGGACTTTAATTATCCAAACATAGACAGGGATAATAGTAGTGTAAAGGGCAGTGAGGGGCAAGAGTTCCGAGAGTGTGTTCAGGAAAATATTTTACAACAATATATTGCTAGTCAAATAAAAAAGAGGCACTGCTAGACCTGGTTCATGGGAATGAGGATGGGCCAAGTGGATCAAGTATCAATAGGAGAGGATTTAGGGGATGGTGATCATTGTATCATAAGGTTTAGGCTGACTATGGAAAAGGACAAAGAGCAATCTTTGAATAATTAAGTAAGAATAATTAACTGGTGGAAGGCCAACTTCAATGGGGTAAGAATGGAGCTGTGGCAAATAAATTGGAGTCAAAAGCTGACAGGAAAACTGGTAGATGAACAATGTGCTGAACCAGGCTGAATATAGAAGGTCCGGAGGGGAAGTGAAAAAGCAAATTAGAGAAACAAAGAGAGAGCATGAAAAGAGACTGGCAGCTAGCGTTAAAGGAAATCCCAATGTTTTCTATAGGCATATAAATAGTATAAGGGTGGTAAAAGGAGGAATGGGGCCGATTAGAGACCAGAAAGGGGATTTACACATGGAGGCAGAGGGCATAGCTGAGGTATTATATGAATACTTTGCAATTGTCTTTACCAAGAAAGAAGATGCAACCCAGGCAATGTTGAAAGAGGAGGTAACTCAGACATAAAAGGGTTTAAAATTGATAAAGAGGAAGTTCTAGATAGGCTGTCTGTGCTTAAAGTGGATAAGGCACCAGGACCAGATGAGATGCATCCAACGATACTGAGGGAAGTGAGGGTGGGAATCGCAGAGACACTGGTCATAATTTTTCAGTCTTCCTTAGACTCAGGGGCGGTGCCAGAGGACTGGAGAATTGCAAACATTACACCCTTGTTCAAAAAAGGGTGTAAAGATAAGCCCAGCAACTACAGGCCAGTCAATTTAACTTTGGTGGTTGGGAAACTTCGAGAAAAAATAAGTCGTGGCAAAATTAATAGTCACAGAGACAAATGTGAGTTAATTAAGGAAAGCTAGCATGGATTTCATTAGGGAAAATCATGTATAACTAACTTGCTGGAATTTGTTGAGGAGGTAACAGAGAGGGTTGATGAGGGCAATGCTGTTGATGTGGTGTACGTGAACTTTCAAAAGGCGTTTGATAAAGTGCCACGCAACAGGCTTGTGAGCAAACTTGTAACTCATGGAATAAGAGGGACGGTAGCAACATGGATATGGAATTGGCTGAGTGACAGGAAACAAAGAGTAGTGATTAATGGATATTTTTCAGACTGAAGGAATGTTTGTAGTGGAGTTTCCAGGCATCAGTGTTGGGACCCTTGATCTTCCTGATATATATTAATGACTGAGACCTTGGTGTACAGGGCACAATTTCAAAGTTTGCAGATGATACAAAACTTGGAAGCATTGTGAACTGTGAGGAGGATACTGTAGAACTTCAAAAGGATATAGACAAGTTGGTAGAATGGGCAGATAGGTGGCAGATGAAGTTTAATGTAGAGAAATGTGAAGTGATTCATTTTGGTAGGAAGAACATGGAGAGACAATATAAAATAAAGGGTACAATTCTAAAGGGGGTGCAGGAGTAGAGGGACCTAGGTGTATATATGCATAAGTCATTGAAGGTGGAAGTGCAGGTTGAGAGAGCGGTTAATAAAGCATACAGCACCCTGGGCTTTATTAATAGGGGCATAGAGTACAAGAGCAAGGAAGTTATGTTGAACTTGTATAAGACAAAAGTTTGGCCTCAGCTGGAGTATTGTGTCCAGTTCTGGGCGCCGCACTTTAGGAAAGACGTGAGGGCATTAGAGAAAGTACAGAAAAGATTCACGAGAATGGTTCTAGGGATGAGGAACTTCAGTTATACAAAGAGAACAAAGAAAATTACAGCACAGGAACAGGCCCTTCGGCCCTCCAAGCCTACGCCGATCCAAATCCTCTATCTAAACCTGTCGCCTATTTTCTAAGGGTCTGTATCTCTTTACTTCCTGCCCATTCATGTATCTGTCTAGATACATCTTAAAAGACGCTATCGTGCCCGCGTCTACCACCTCCACTGGCAATGCGTTCCAGGGACCCACCACCCTCTGCGTAAAGAACTTTCCACGCATATCCCCCCTAAACTTTTCCCCTTTCACTTTGAACTCGTGTCCCCTTGTAATTGAATCCCCCACTCTGGGAAAAAGCTTCTTGCTATCCACCCTGTCTATACCTCTCATGATTTTGTACACCTCAATCAGGTACCCCCTCAACCTTCGTCTTTCTAATGAAAATAATCCTAATCTACTCAACCTCTCTTCATAGCTAGCGCCCTCCATACCAGGCAACATCTTGGTGAACCTCCTCTGCACCCTCTCCAAAGCATCCACATCCTTTTGGTAATGTGGCGACCAGAACTGCACGCAGTATTCCAAATGTGGCCGAACCAAAGTCCTATACAACTGTAACATGACCTGCCAACTCTTGTACTCAATACCCCGTCCGATGAAGGAAAGCATGCCGTATGCCTTCTTGACCACTCTATTGACCTGCGTTGCCACCTTCAGGGAACAATGGACCTGAACACCCAAATCTCTCTGTACATCAATTTTCCCCAGGACTTTTCCATTTACTGTATAGTTCACTCTTGAATTGGATCTTCCAAAATGCATCACCTCGCATTTGCCCTGATTGAACTCCATCTGCCATTTCTCTGCCCAACTCTCCAGTCTATCTATATTCTGCTGTATTCTCTGACAGTCCCCTTCACTATCTGCTACTCCACCAATCTTAGTGTCGTCTGCAAACTTGCTAATCAGACCACCTATACTTTCCTCCAAATCATTTATGTATATCACAAACAACAGTGGTCCCAGCACGGATCCCTGTGGTACACCACTGGTCACACGTCTCCATTTTGAGAAACTCCCTTCCACTGCTACTCTCTGTCTCCTGTTGCCCAGCCAGTTCTTTATCCATCTAGCTAGTACACCTTGGACCCCATGCGCCTTCACTTTCTCCATCAGCCTACCATGGGGAACCTTATCAAACGCCTTACTGAAGTCCATGTATACGACATCTACAGCCCTTCCCTCATCAATCAACTTTGTCACTTCCTCAAAGAATTCTATTAAGTTGGTAAGACATGACCTTCCCTGCACAAAACCATGTTGCCTATCACTGATAAGCCCATTTTCTTCCAAATGGGAATAGATCCTATCCCTCAGTATCTTCTCCAGCAGCTTCCCTACCACTGACGTCAGGCTCACCGGTCTATAATTACCTGGATTATCCCTGCTACCCTTCTTAAACAAGGGGACAACATTAGCAATTCTCCAGTCCTCAGGGACCTCACCCGTGTTTAAGGATGTTGCAAAGATATCTGTTAAGGCCCCAGCTATTTCCTCTCTCGCTTCCCACAGTAACCTGGGATAGATCCCATCCAGACCTGGGGACTTGTCCACCTTAATGCCTTTTAGAATACCCAACACTTCCTCCCTCCTTATGCTGACTTGACCTAGAGTAATCAAACATCTGTCCCTAACCTCAACATCCGTCACGTCCCTCTCCTCGGTGCAAAGTATGAACATAGATTGGAGAAGTTAGGACTGTTTCCCTTGGAGAAGAGAAGGCTGAGAGGTAATTTGATAGAGGTATTCAAAATCATGAGGGGTCTGGACAGAATAGATAGAAAGAAACTGTTCCCACTCGTGAAAGGATCGAGGACGAAAGGGCACAGATTTAAAGTATTTGGTAAGAGAAGTAAAGTGACATGAGGAAAAACTTTTTCACGCAGAGAGTGGTTAAGGTCTGGAATGAGCCGCCTGAGAATGTGGTGGAGGCAGGTTCAATTGAAGCATTCAAAGGAGAATTAGACAGTTATATGAAAAGGAAGAATATGCAGGGTTACAGGGCGAAGGCGGGGGAATGGAACTGAGGGAATTGCTCTTTCAGAGAACCAGTGCCGACATGATGGGCCGAATGGCCTCCCTCTGCACTGTAACGATTCAGTGATTATGTATTGGATAGGCTAGCTGCACTTAAAGTTGATAAGGCACCCCCTGGACTGAATGAGACGCATCCAAGGATACTGAGGGATGTGAGAGTGGAAATTGCGAAGGCACTGGCCATAATTTTCCAGTCTTCCTTAGAATCAGGGTGGTGCCAGAGGACTGGAGAATTGCAAATGTTACAGCCTTGTTCACAAAAGGGTGTAAAGATAAGCCCAGCAACTACAGGTCAATCAGTTTAACCTCGGTGGTCAGGAAGCTTTGAGAAATGATAATACGGGATAAAATTAATCGTCACTTTGGCAAATGCGGGTTAATTAGGGAAAGACGCACAGATTTGTGAGGGGCAAATCGTGTTTAACTGACTTGCTGGAGTTTTTGATGAGGTAACAGAAAAAGTTGACCAGGGCAATGCTGTTGATGTGGTGTACATGGACTTCCATTTGATAAAGTGCCATACAATAGACTTGTGAAAGTTATAGCTCATGGAATAAAAGGGATAGTAGTAACATGGATATAGAATTGGCTGAGTGACAGAAAACAAAGAGTAGTGGTTAATGGATGTTTTTCGGACTGGAGGAAGGTTTGTAGTGGTGTTCCCCAAGGGTTGATGTTGGGACCCTTGCTGTCCCTGATATATATTAATGACCTAGACCTTGGTGGACAGGGCACAATTTCAAAATTTGCAGATGATACGAAACTTGAAAGCATTGTGAACCGTGAGGAGGATAGTGTAGAACTTCAAAAGGATATAGACAGGTTCGTGGAATGGGCAGACATATGACAGGTGAAATTCAATGCAGAGAAATGTGAAGTAATTCACTTTGGTTGGAAGAACATAGAGAGACAATATACAATATAAAGGCAGTGCAGGAACAGAGGGACCTAAGTGTATATGTACATAAGTCATTGAAGGTGGCGGGACAGGTTGAAAGAGCGGTTAATAAAGCATACAGTATCCTAGACTTCATTAGTAGGGGTATAGCGTACAAAAGAAAGGAAGTTATGTTAAACTTTTATAGAACACTGGTTTGGCCTCAACTTGAGTATTGTGTCCAGTTCTAGGGGCCACACTTTCGAAAAGATGTGAAAGCATTGGAGAGAGTGCAGAAAAGATTCAGGAGAATGGTTCCAGGGATGAGGAACTTCAGTTACGTGGATAGATTGGAGAAGTTGGGACTGTTTTCTTTGGAGAAGAGAATGTTGAGAGGAGATTCGATAGAGGTATTCAAAATCATGAGGGGTCTAGACAGGGTAGATAGGGAAAAACTGTTCCCATTGGTGGAGGGATCGCAAACGAGAGGGCACAGATTTAATGTAATTGACAAAAGAAGCAAGAACGACACGAGGAAAATCTTTTTCACGCAGCGAGTGGTCAGGATCTGGAATGCACTGGCCTGAGAGTGTGGTGGAAGCAGGTTCAATCGAGGCATTCAAGAGGGAATTGGATTGTTATCTGAAAAGGAAGAATGTGCAGGGCTATGGGGAGAAGGCCGGGGAGTGGCACTAGGTAAGTTGTTCTTTCGGAGAGCCCGTGCAGATATGATGGGCCAAATGGCCTCCCTCTGTGCTGTAAAAATTCTGTGATTCTGCAATTCCATCTCAGGTACTGACACTGTTCATATCTTAGAGGTTAGTATAGAGTTCAGATCAACATGTGGTGAGTCATCAGGCACGAGTGGGCTGCAGCAAGTCCAGGGCGAAATGATAGCCCATGTACCAGCTCACCAGAGGGCAAGGTTGCAGACAAGTTCTGCTGCAGAGGACTCAAAAAAGGAATTCAATGGGGTGGCATACAGGGCAATGCTGATTGGTATACATACAGTGATACTTGGTGCATGAGCAGTTCTGCCACACGGCCTCTCATCACTGCCAAGAAACATGGAGGTGTCCGGCTCCAACTTGACACAGGGCTTCGCACAGACCTTGAAGCCTATCCTTTCCCCCGTGAAAGTGGTGGCCAACTCCATGACAACACTAGCAGACTCCCCTGTAATGCAGCATCTGGTGGCCAATGTCTCAGCTTCCATTGCAGCAAGTCAGAAGTGACCCAATGTCTCAGTGCTGCAGTGGAAGCTCTGACTGAGGTCATGAGATCCAAGCTTGTTGCCATGCAGTCTCAGATTATTGCCATCATGGTTGTGGATACCAGTGCTCACAGAAGCATGCAGGCTCAAACAGTAGTCCAACAA
The DNA here is from genome assembly GCF_036365525.1 of Heterodontus francisci. Lineage (NCBI taxonomy): Eukaryota > Metazoa > Chordata > Chondrichthyes > Heterodontiformes > Heterodontidae > Heterodontus > Heterodontus francisci. Next base: position 81,384,042 of record NC_090378.1, on the reverse strand, counting down.
TCTGTGCTCCAGCAGAATACTACGATTGCTGGGGCGCCACCCCAAGGGGAGTGACAGTGGCTCCATGGACATGAATCTCCTGTCCTCTCTCAGGTTGGCAGCCTTCATACTCCCACCACTGTCATTTCACCAGTGCCCCTGCTGATGCCTCTCAACCAGCCAGCCCAGACTGTTTCTGCATATGCCACATCCAAAGCCAGGGCCTTGAAGCCTAGAAATAAAAACAAGAAATGCTGGAAATACTCAGCAGGTCTGGAAGCATCTGTGGAGAGAGAAGCAGGGTTAACGTTTCAGGTCAGTGACCCTTCTTCAGAACTGGCAAATATTAGAAATGTAAAAGGTTATAAGCAAGTAAAGTGGGGGTGGGGCATGAGATGACAAAGGAGAAGGTGTAGATAGGACAAGGTCACAGAATAGCTGACCAGAAGGTCATGGAGCAAAGATATGTTAATGGTGTGTTAAAAGACAAAGCATTAGTCGGGAAAGGGTGTTAACGGACTGAAAATTGAACAGCCGCAAGTACAAACATGAAAAAAACAGTGGGTAAGCAAACTAAACAAACTAAGATGAACTAAACACAAAAGAATATATATTTAAAAAAAGGAAAAAGAAAAAATAACTAAAAATAAAAGTAAAATAGGGGGCCCGTCATGCTCTGAAATTATTGAACTCAATGTTCAGTCCGGCAGGCTGTAGTGTGCCTAATCGGTAAATGAGATGCTGTTCCTCGAGCTTGCGTTGATGTTCACTGGAACACTGCAGCAATCCCAGGACACAGATGTGAGCATGAGAGCAGGGGGGAGTGTTGAAATGGCAAGCAACCGGAAGCTCGGGGTCCTGCTTGCGGACTGAGCGGAGGTGTTCCGCAAAGCGGTCACCCAGTCTGCGTTTGGTCTCCCCAATGTAGAGGAGACACCATTGTGAGCAGCAAATACAGTATACTACATTGAAAGAAGTACAAATAAATCGCTGCTTCACCTGAAAGGAGTGTTCGGGGCCTTGGATCGTGAGGAGAGCGGAGGTAAATGGGCAGGTATTACACCTCCTGCGATTGCGGGGGAAGGTGCCGTGGGAAGGGGATGAGGTGTTAATATGTCAGACCCACAGAGCCATCTGCATTCGTTTGATGACATCCTACAATATTGGGAATCCCGCTAGCCTGGCAAAGCCACGTGCTCACTTTTCCTGCTTTTTTCAAATAAGAGAGCAGATGATGAAGTCCCCTCTCCTTCTGCATAGGGCCTCTGTTACCTCCCTGATGCAGAGATGCATGGAAGAACTGTGAAACATTAGCAATGCTGCCTGCTCCTGCCCCACTGGCTTAGAAATTAAGGGCCACAGTTATCGCCACTGTCAGCACCATCCTTGACCTCTTGTGTGGCAGCAGATCCAGTTTCAAGAGGTGGCACAGTTCAGTGACCACCTCCTTGGTGAAACATAGGCATCTCAAACACTGATGCTGGCTGAGGCAAAGGTTGGGGAAGTGCTGCCTAAAGACCCCCAATGGGTATGGTCTTCTATTGAGAGCCCTCCTCCTCCTCCCTCTGTGTACAGCTTCCTCTCTGCTGTCTCTGCTTCATCTCCAAGTCATGCTGCAGAACAAGTAGAACTGCAACTATAGCCCCCATCACTGAAAGCAGGTTTTCTCCTAACAGCCTTCCAACTCCTTTGACTTTCTTGTCAGAGGCCAGTAGCACTCCCTTGTGAATCCAAAACTTCTGTCACCTCCTCCAATAACAATTAAAACAGTACTTTCATTAACTCTGCTGCAGCAAAAGAAAGTCAAAAGTACCTCACCTGAAAGTTACATACAAACATATGAATTAGGAGCAGGAGTAGGCCACTCGACCCCTCGAGCCTGCTCTGCCATTCAATAAGTTCATGGCTGAACAGATTACTTCACATTTCCACCTACTCCCGATACTCTTCCACCCCCTTGCTTATCAAGAATCTATCTACCTCTGCCTTAAAAATATTCAAAGTCTCTGCTTCCACCACCTTTTGAGGAAGAGAATTCCAAAGACTCACAACCCTTTGAGAGAAAAAATTTCTCTTCATCTCTGTTTTACATGAGCGACCCCTTATTTTTAAACAGTGACCCCTATTTCGAGATTCTCCCACAAGGGGAAACATCCTTTCCACATCCACCCTGTCAAGACCTCTCAGGATCTTATTTGTTTCAATCAAGTCACCTCTTAATCTTCTAAATTCCAGTGGATACAAGCCTAGCCTGTCCAGTGTTTCTTCGTTAGACAGCCAGCCCATTCCAGGTATTAGTCTAGTAAACCTTCTCTGGACTGCATCCAACACATTTACATCCTTCCTTAAATAAGGAGACCAGTACTGTACACAGTACTCCAGATGTGGTCTCACCAATGCCCTGTATAACTGAAGCATAACCTCCCTACTTTTATATTCAATTCCCCTCGCGATAAACGATAACATTCTATTAGCTTTCCTAATTACGTGCTGTACCTGCATACTAACCTTTTGCGGTTCATGCACTAGGACACCCAGATCCCTCTGCATCTCAGAGCTCTGCAATCCCTCACCATTTAGATAATTATGCTTCTTTTTTATTCTTCCTGCCAAAGTGGACAATTTCACACTTTCCTACATTATATTCCATTTGCCAGGTCTTTGCCCACTCACTTAACCTATCTATATCCCTTTGTAGCCTCCTTATGTCCTCTTCACAAGTTACTTTCCTACCTATCTTTGCGTCATCAGCAAATTTAGCAACCATACCTTCGGTCCCTTCATCTAAGTCATTCGTATAAATTGTAAAAAGTTGAGGCCTCAACACAGATCCCTGTGGCACACCACTGGTTACATCTTGCCAACCAGAAAATGACACATTTATGCCCATTCTCTGTTTCTTGTCAGCTAACCAATCTTCTATCCATGCCAATATGTTACTCCCTACACCATGAGCTTTTATTTTCTGCAATAACCTTTGATGTGGCACCTTATCAAATGCCTTCTGGAAATCTAAATACAATACATCCACCAGTTCCCCGTTATCTACAGCACATGTACCTCCCTCGAAGAACTCCAATAAATTGGTTAAACACGATTTCCCTTTCACAAAACCCTGTTGACCAGTTCTGATGAAGGGTCACTGACCTGAAACGTTAACTCTGCTTCTCTCTCCACAGATGCAGCCAGACCTGCTGAGTATTTCCAGCATTTCTTGTTTTTATACCATGTTGACTCTGCCTGATTACCTTGAATTTTTCAAAATGCCCTGCAAGAACGTCTTTAATAATAGCTTATAATATTTTCCCTAAGACAGGTGTTAAGCTAACTGGTCTGTAGTTACCTGTTTTCTGTTTCCCTCCCTTTTTGAATAAAGGAGTTACATTCGCTATTTTCCAATCTGAAGGAACCTTCCCCAAATCTAGGGAATTTTGGAAAATTAAAACTAACACATCAACTATCTCACGAACCACTTCTTTCAACATCCTAGGATGAAGTCCATCAGGACCCAGGGACTTCTCAGCCCACAGCTCCAATAATTTGTTGAATGGTCATCTCTTTAAGTGGCTCTACTGGGGGCTCCCTCATGCAGCTGAACACACGTTCAGCTGGGAGTGATTAAGAGAGAGCATTAACAGGACCTGCGAGGTCCAAAATGGCAGTTTTGCACCAAATCAGTGTTAGAGGCTGTTTGACATCATGATCTGCATGCTATCAGTCCACACATGGCACACCCATGTTAGCACCATTACAGTAAGCGTGCGCTGAGTGGGCTGCGTTGGAAATGACCAGTAGCATTTTGGCTGACATTTCTAGAGTTTGGGGCTTACGTATGACTGGCACTGGGGCACTACCAAGTCGGATTTTGCATCTTTTAGATTTAGTTTAGTTTAGTTTAGAGATACAGCACTGAAACAGGCCCTTCAGCCCACCAAGTCTGTGCCGACCATCAACCACCCATATATACTAATCGTACACTAATCCCATATTCCTACCACATCCCCACCTGTCCCTATATTTCCCTACCACCTACCTATACTAGGGGCAATTTATAATGGCCAATTTACCTACCAACCTGTAAGTCTTTTGGCTTGTGGGAGGAAACTGGAGCACCCGGAGAAAACCCACGCAGACACAGGGAGAACTTGCAAACTCCACACAGGCAGTACCCAGAATTGAACCTGGGTCACTGGAGCTGTGAGGCTGCGGTGCTAACCACTGCGCCACTGTGCCGCTTTAAACAATTTAAACTCTGTAACATACAGGCAAGACAAAAGTGGCCATTTGTTATTATGCTATTTCAGATTACCTTTTATTTTTTAAAGCATTCTTTTAAACTTCATATATATATATATATATAAAATTACCTATAAAATAACAAACATTGCAAAGTGAGAGGAAGGTAAACTAGTCTCAACTATCAATTTACCAATCCAACTTCTCCTTTATTCATAGAGCTGAACTTATTTCCATTGGAAAATCAAACTGAAGGTGTGAAATCATAAATGATATAGGTGTAAGCAGGTTATTATCGTAAAGTATGGACACTGGACTAGGGGGTACAGGTGTAAAATCAACAAACTTCATCTAGACTAGAGTGATTGGGGGAAAAGAGTGTTGTGAACCAGTGGACAGACTCCCAACACAAGCAGTTGAGGCCTCTTGATTAATTCCTTCAATAATGACAAGCTGGATAAATATCTGATTGAGAATGGATTTGATGTTGACAGGGATAAGTATATATTGAAGTTTTAGTTGAGAAAACTGGTGTGCTTTAAACAATTTAAACTCTGTAACATACAGGCGAGACAAAAGTGGCCATTTGTTATTATGCTATTTCAGATTACCTTTTGAAGTGTTGCTCCATTCCTAATACATGCATCTACATTTTAATTTAAACCTGAAGATTTCCCTTCTTGTTCCACTTTGCACGAGATTGAAATTATTGGCTGGAATATGTTGGACTTGAAACATCCGAGTTGGGGATTTAAAAAGCAGCCAGGGTTCTTGGTGGAAAGTGCACATGGGCACGTTGGAAGTGATGTCCTCTCCTGTCAATTAACCTGCTAGTACTTATTGCCTCGGCTCATGCTGTTCCCATGGAATTCTATTGCTGCAAAACTGAGTGCTTCGGAAGAGGGGAAAAAGATATTGAAGTTGTTAAACCGAAATAGCTGAGATCTATTACATATCCAGTTCCACACATAGTATTGCTGAAGGAAAAATAATCAGTAGAACAATTTTTATTCGATACAATTAGGTCACAAATATTTTTCGAAAATTAACAAACAAAAAATATTGTCTCTAAATGCAAGCCGTCCTGCATGTGGACTGGATCCTAGAGTATGATGTGGATTCCATCGGAAAAAAGAAGTTGCAGATATAAGCATTATGCATTTTTTTAATTCTTAATTGGGCAGTGAAACGATCTATCATCTCAGAAGTCAGATATGTGATTACCAAGCAAAGAAATCGGATGAATGTTATCGTTCATGTCGACGCCATATTGTCGAGGACGTTATAACTTATCTCTTCCACATATCTCTGAGTTTACAAGGAACGATGAAGTACTGAGACAGGTATCTAATCAGTTCTTATATGTTATAGGGGCTGCAAAAGTGTTACCAAAGATAGGAAGGTGTTGCTACAGCAACGTATTTTTATTTATTTAGTTGAGTTAAGACGTGCTCTTTACCTCCAGCACGCTGACAATGCTCAGCTCTCTGTGTTTCTCATTCATTGATAAACTCCAAATTGGATGCTGGTACAATACTCTGAATTTATAAACACAAAGTAACTTGCAATGCAGCATTTTCTGAACTATAAAGGCAAAACAATGGGGCTTATTAATAATCAAGATATATGGATCACAAGACATTACTCAAGCAAATTTTCTCCCAGGGCTAAATATGAAGCTCTTTCAACTGTAGAAATTATCTTCTCTTTTTATCTAACCTGTCCATTTCACACTCAGTCCCATTTTAATCTCCATCGAAACGCTTTTCAAAGCTTAGCTGTATTTTGCAGTCTTGCTTAGAACAGTTGCATTGGTTCCCTTGTTGGTTCAGTCGATAAGTGCACTGACCAGTGTGGAACTGAACCATACAAATCCGTAGGTCTCCAGTTTTATTCCTGGTCTGTACAGTCTCAGCTTGGAAAGTTGTAAAAACCCTACAATTGGGCCCCCTTGGGCCAAGAAGGGGAGCAATTATCCCTCATTCCTGCTCCTGACTCTTGCTTCTAAGGGCTGAATTTTGTAATCACACCACCAGGAGCTGCGGTGGGTGTGCAAAATGTCGGCCATTGCGCATGTGACCTTTGCAGCCACACTGCCACGATTGTGCAGCGGGCGGCCACTTACCATAATGACGGCAGCCAACCCTCCAACCATGTGGTGGGAAAGGCATTGTTGACGCTGTGAACAGCGTCACCTGATGTTGGATCAAGTGCTGGCACCGTCTTTAAATGTTTGCCAACCCTGCATTTACTCTCCTTGCAATCAATTCCAATTTGTTGCAGCAACACCTCTTTGGTTTGCCATCAGTTTGTAACTCACCCAACATCCTCCCAGGCATCATTATTAACATGGTAGATGTTAGAGTAAAGGTGGCCCCACGGTTCAGTGATGCCTTCCTGCTGATTCTCCTCCAGGCTGCAAGGGAAAGGCTGCAGGTCCTCTTCCCCAGTGTTGGCAAGAAGAGGTCCTCCTGCCTGACCCAAGTAAGCCTGGACAGAGATCACAGAGGAGGTTAGCAGCCATGGGATTACTCATCATAACTGGGTTCAGTGCAGGAAGAACGTCAATGACCTTCAACGCTCAGCCAAGGTAAGTTGCGCAGTTCCAGATAGCTTGTGTGATCGGCTTGCCCACAAGCATAAAGGCGCACAGTTAACACAGCCATTCTAATGATAGGAAGGTCATAGCGTAATGATAGCAGATTACTGACTGCATAAGTGAGAACAGTCTCCCTCGTTTCTTTCTTAGCCCAATTGAGACCTATGACAGAGTCAGTATGAGATTAGTAACATCACTCCGGTGCAGAAGTGGGGCCCATGTTAACATTGACGTGCTGCTGAGACGTTTGGAACTTAACAATAACTGCATCCTTGATCTTTCAGGAGAGGGCCCACAACAGCAGGGAGGCAGCCAGGACCGGTATCAGGGTGCCCGACCCGCAGCCTCTGTCTCAGGCCAAAGAGGAGGTGCTAGAGTTAGCCTGGAGCTAAGGAGCACATGCCATATCCGACATCCAGCTCGGGGTCCCAGTTGAGGAAAGTGATTATTGACAAACACAGAATGAACCGAAATTAAATTTTATGTAGAAACACAATGCTGTCATCAGTGCGACATCTGTACTATAACACCTAAATATCTGTTCTTCACATTGTATCTTGCAGAGCGGCGCTCGCAAATGCTTGCAGACACCAAGGAAACAACAACAATCTCTGAGGACGAGCTACACTTAGAGGATGCACTGTCCCATTACACTCCTGCACCTTCCACCAGCGCAGGCACTCTCACCTCGGTGTGCATCCGATCGGCATTAGATTTAGGGTCACAAGCTGGTGAGACCACACACGCGCCCGAGCAGGTGTCTGCGGCTGAGACAGCTGAGGCCTCGGAGAGTCGAAGGACTGTGGGTGTCCAGGCCCATGCAGAGTCCCAGACTGATGATTGAGCCTCTGGTGTCGGCAGCACAGGGCATATTGGAGTTGCAGGGAGAGGTAAGGCAACATTTGGCTGAGATGTGCAGCCATAAGTGGACGATGGAGTCCATTTATGCCATGACTGCGGCCATGTCCCAGGCATGTGAGCACATGTCTTCATCCATTGAGAGGTTGACGACCCTCATGGAGAGTCACATTCCACAGATGTGCCATGACCTGCAAACCCTGGCCTCGGACATGACATCAATTCTGCAATGGCAGGATGAGAGAAGGACCAGGAGCATGGAGAGTGTTCCCACTCTTGGTCCTTCTCCGGAAAGCAGTGAAGTTCCAACAAACCTTGAGAAGGAGGAGAAGAGGCTGCACTCCACATCTGTAGTCTCCCCTCAGGGTGATTTGAGTGTGGACACTGGTTCCTCAGCCCATCCGCCAGTGAGTCCAGCTCCAGCAGCTGCAATGCCTGAGGACAGCCCTGCACTGGTGCAGGAGGTCCTCAGGCAGCCAGAGCCCTCCAGGCCTCAGGCACCCAGAGGATCACCGCTGAAGTCATCCCAGGCCAATGGGCGCCCTGATCAGCTGCCTGCCTCCAGTCCAGCTGCCAGCGCAGAGGTCACACTGTGAAGGAGCACCCGCAAACATATTAAAAAGGCACCTTGACACATATCAAGCGTGAGACAGATATGTCATGTTTAATTAAACATGTTTTCTGCCAATCGTCAGCCTTTATTGTCTGCAAACCACATTCCACCATGGAGTCCTTATGTGTCCTTCAATTACATCATAAGCCTTACAGTCTTGCCAATGGGACCACTGACATCATTGGCATGCCAATATGCATGATGTTTAATTGCACAAATGCTGTCACATGGGCAATGGTTCAAGTTTGTTACTGCCAGTCATGCAGAAGAGCCAGATGCAATGGAGGCGGAGGACTTGAGACTACATACATGATGGTAGGTTTTGTTTGCAAACATTTTTATTGAACTTTATGGATTGTGGAAACACGCAATTATCAGTCTCTGCCTTGCTCACTGCTTGCCATGTCAGGCCTCCATCGTGCTCTCTGATTTCCCATGCATGCTTGTTCTTGTGTGCCCTCTGTGTCCTCTGTGTTGGAGGATGTGTCTTGCTCCCATACTTCTTCATCTTGCAAGGCCTCCCCCCTCTGTACGCAGCAGATTACAATGATGCGCCCAACCCTGCCTGGTGCATACTGTAGGGCTCCACCAGTTCTACTGAGGCAGCGGAGCTGCATCTTCAACATACCAGTGGCCTGCTTGATGGTCACTCGGGTGGAACCGTGACAGGCATTGTAGCGCTCTTCTGCATCATTGCTGCGGTTCCTCACTGGTGTCAGAAGCCATGTCATCAAGGGGTAGCCCTTATCCCCAAGAATCCACCCCCGAAGGTGAGTGGGGGAGTGAAAAGTAGTGGCACCCGGGACTGGCAAAGTATGTATGAGTCATGGTACCTGCCCGGGAAGTGGGCACACATTTGCAGGAAGCGCTTTCTGTGGTTGCAGACTGGTTGGACATTGATTGAATGAAACCCCTTTCTGTTTATGAAGGTGGCTGGTTGGTCTGTGGGAGCCTTGATGACCACATGCGTGCAGTCAATCGCATCTTGGACCTGTGGGAATCCGTAATAGCCTCAAATCCAATGGCCCTCTCGAACCTGACTATCAGGGTCTGTCCTGTAGCGGACATAGTCGCCAGCCCTCCTGAACAGAGCATCGGTCACTTCCTGATGCAGCGGTGCACTGCGGATTGAGAGACTGCACACACGTCGCCGGTGGATCGCTGGAATGATCCAGAGGCGCAAAAGTTTAGGGCCACAGTAATTTTGAGGCCACAGGCTTAGGTCAACCACCAAAACCCATTGGTTTCAAATCATTATTCAGCAGTGCGCAGAGGTGTGTGACAGCCTCTCTGGACAGCCACAGTCATCTTTGGCACTGGGGCTCAGACATCTGCAGGTATGTCATCCAAGTCTGATCGACTCATTGGCGTATCTGGGCTTCTGTGCACCTTGTGGCTTCTACTGCTCGCATCTAGGAGCTTCCTTTTAAGCTGTATCTGCCTCTTGGGCCTGCCTCTGGTGGAGATGCCTTATCAGAGCAAGGGGATCATACCCATCTCTATCCTTGGACCTTCAAGATTCCTTCAAAAGATAAAGTATGCCTATCTGGGCAGAGATTTGTGTTAATTTCTGGTTCTGCAGTATTCTGGCAAGAGCTGTATGGTATGGCTTGATGTTGCCCTCACAACCTCTAAATAAGTGTGAGCCATCATGACCATCAGAATACCATTTGAGTTGCCTGCACAGGACCCCTCGAAAAAAATAAGGGATACAGTTTCCAAATGCTGCCCCCGCCAAACACTGTATTCACTTGCAGAGTTCCCCCATTCCCTCTCATCTGCAGATTGGCCTTAGTGGCAATGTTCGATGTTAGAAACATAAAAACATAGAAAATAGGAGCAGGAGTAGGCCATTCAGCCCTACGAGCCTGCTCCGCCATTCATTATGATAGTGGCTGATCATCCAATTCAGTAACCTGTTCCTGCTTTCACCCTATATCCTTTGATCCCTTTAAACCCAAGAGCTATATTTAACTCCTTCTTGAAAACATACAATGTTTTGGCCTTAACTGCTTTCTGTGGTAGTGAATTCCACAGGTTCACCACTCATGGGTGAAGAAATCCCTCCTCATCTCAGTCCTGAAAGGTTTACCCCGTATCCTTAAACTATGACCCCTGGTTCTGGACTCCCCCACCATCGGGAACATCCTTCCTGCATCTACCCTGTCAAGTCCTGTTAGAATTTTATAGATTTCTATGAGATCCCCCCTCATTCTTCTGAACTCCAGCGAATATAATCCTAACCAACTCAATTTCTCCTCATACGTCAGTCCCACCATCCCAGGAATCAGTCTGGTAAGCCTTCGCTGCACTCCCTCTATAGCAAGAACATGCTTCCTCAGATAAGGAGACCAAAACTGCACACAACATTCCAGGTGTGGCCTCACCAAGGCCCTGTATAATTGCAGCAAGACATCCCTGCTCCTGTACTCGAATCCTCTCGCTATGAAGGCCAACATACCATTTGCCATTTTTACCGCCTGTTGCACCTGCATGCTTACCTTCAGCGACTTGTGTACGAGAACACCCAGGTCTCGTTGCATATTCCCCTCTCTCAGTTTATAGCCATTCAGATAATAATCTGCCTTCCTGTTTTTGCTACCAAAGTGGATAACCTCACATTTATCCACATTATACTGCATCTGCCATGCATTTGCCCACTCACTCAACTTGTCCAAATCACCCTGAAGCCTCTCTGCATCCTCCTCACAACTCACCCTCCCACCCAGTTTTGTGTCATCTGCAAATTTGGAGATATTACATTTAGTTCCCTCATCTAAATCATTAATATATATTGTGAATAGCTGGGGTCCTAGCACCGATCCCTGCAGTACCCCACTAGTCGCTGCCTGCCATTCAGAAAAAGACCCATTTATCCCTACTCTTTGTTTTCTGTTAAAACAAATTGAACAGGATAACATCGCATAACTTACCTAACCTTTGCAGGCACTGAGAATTCTCGCTTCGATGGAGCCAGCTTTTTTAAAGATGGGAAAGTGAAGGCACTTGAGTTCTGCAAGTCATGCAGAAGATTGCGAACAGCTGGTAGGATTATGGTGAATTACATTTTAATTAATGCAAAATGGTATTTAACATATTTAAAGTACAGTCCTGTCGCAGAGTGGCGGAGGTGCTGCCATGGAACTTCACCACCTCCAAGAAAATGGGTAACTAGCATCATGACATCGGGTTCCATGGCAGACGAATCTGCACCGATTCTCCGCCACCACCACCCCCTCCCCCCCACCCTCGCCATAGAACTTGCCTTCAAACTGAGCACAAAATCCAGACCTAAATGTGCCAATGTGGCAGTCAGGCACTGACATGTAAAGCCATGCTCTCCAAAATTCCAGAACCTTTAGGAGAGGAAGGGAAAGAATTAGGGGGAAAACAGGCTGTAATAAGTGAGTCAACTAACTCTGGTTGTATTCAATTTGAATTGAGAATGGTAGACTGGGGGCAATTTGAACTGCCCCACAACAGATACGCAAATAAAATTATTTGCAAAACAAAACAAGGATACAAAGTGATTTTATATTTCTCATTTTACCGGACCTGTAGGAGTATGGTAGGCAGTGGGGGGGCCGAAAAATGCAGTCAGAATGCACTGACAAGGAAGTCCGACATCATGATGTCACTTTCAAATTTTATGTGCGGCGGGAAAGTTGGAGGGGAGACTTCTGAATGTGACATGGCGAGACATCAATTGAGGTACTTTAGAAGGCAATTAACTTGAATTTAGAGGAAATTGACTTGCATTTTAGGCTGCATTTGTATTTTATGAACGGCATTCACGGGCCTTCAGAGCCCTGATTGGTTAAAGATGATGGCAACAATGAGATGCTACAGTGCTGCCTCTGCTAGCCAGCCATACCGAAAGGCAATGTGCATTAGACAGGGGAGAGTGTGGAAAAGAGGCCTTTGCGGACAGTGGCAGAAAGCCTGTGAAAGGGCCATCGCCAAAGTGGGGCAGGGGGGTGGTGGGAGGGGGGTGGTGGCATGGTTCTGCAAGTGACACTTGCTCTCAAGGGAATAACAAGTGGAAAATTTTGGGGGAGGTGCACAGCTGAGAAAGCACAAGAGAAGGAGAGAGACCACCTGGCATGGGCCTGATCCACCCAGTGTTCATGCCACCCTGCCCCAAGGAGGAGGAGCAGCGCAGAGAGAGGGAGGACCAAGTGGCAGCAAGACCACAGCAGACGCAGCAAGAGGGCCAGCCTCCAGGTGAGCATGCCATAGATGGGCAAAGAGGAGTGCGCCAACAGCCTCCTGCACAAAGATGGGCCAAGCCCCAGGACAGAGTCTTCCATACACAGCTCATCTATCTGTAGATGTCTGAGCGGCAGTGTCAGCATTGAGTGAGCCTCTCCAGGGAGGCGGTCACCGATTTATACGCCATGCTGCAGGACGGGCTGAGACCCAGCAAGTTCGGTGGACACCAATATCAGTAGCCCTGAAGATCACTGTGGCTTTCAGCTTCTATGCTTCTGGCTCTTTCCAGGGATCCATGGAGACATGTGTGGGATCTCCCAGGCTGTGGTCCATCGGGGCATCAAGGAGGTGACCAATCCCCTGTTCAAGAGGACCGTGACTACATGTGCTACTGAATTGACCCAGACAGGCAGGCAGAGAGGTCCGTTGGATTTGGGGCCATTGCTGGATTACTCTAGGTGTAGAGTGTCAACAACTGCATGCATGTGGCCATCAAGGCTCCCGTGGACCAGCCAGTGGCCTTCATCAACAGGAAGGGCTTCCATTCCATCAATGTACAATCATCGAAAGCGGATCCTTCAGGTGTGTATACAGTTCCCGGGAAACAGGCATGATGCCTACATGCTCAGACAGTCCCAGGTGCTACAACTTTTCTGGCTGCCAGCGCTCCTTCAGGGGTGAATTCTTGGGAAATGGCTACTCACGAGGAACCCTTGCACTGCAGCACAGGAGAAGTACAACTCCCACCATGGGTCCACCTGAGTGACCATTGAGCAGCTGAAGATAGGATTCATGTGCCTAGACCAATCTGGTGGAGCCCTGCAGTACGCCCAGCAAGGGTCATGCAGATTGCAGCGGTCTGCTATGCTCTGCACCATATAGCACTGCAGAGAGAAGAGGCCTTGCATAATGAGGATATCATTGATCACCATTCCTCATCCAATGAGAAGGATGTGGAGGTGGCTGCTGAGCTGGCAGCCCAGGATGACGAAGCCCCCTTGCACCAGAGGCGAGGGGAAATGAGAGACGCGCAAGGGAGGCTCAGGTCAATCTCATACATACCCGTGTCTTGTGTCCCTGAAGCCCTTTCATTATCAATCCAATAAAGACTTACCTTAAAGCGGACCCGATGTCGCCTCTTTCATCTCCCACTGCATCGTCCAGTGCTCAGGTTCAGAACACATGCTGACAAAGTTGAGGAGTTGAGTAGACACATCTTAGTCTAATACTAGTAGTCCATTGAGGGAGCAAGGATGTAGAGAACATCTAACAAGGCAGCAAGAAGTGCAGGGATGATTATGTGTGCTCCTAAGAGGCACAACCCCTATGCTTGCAGCTGAGGTGAGCGATTGCTGATGGTGTGACAGGAGTGTCAACACAAGAGAGTGAGTGAACGAGTGTAGGGGCACAAGGGTCCATTTGGGTGACGCATGAGACACAGTCTCATGTGCCCATGACTGGACACATGGAGCTCCACATCAGGCATAGTTGAGATGAGGAGATGTGAAGCCCTTAAACTCTTCATTCTGGTGGAGGAGTGCAGGGGTCTTCAGTTCTGGTCCATGGGTGCAGGGGTCTTCAATTCAGGTCCAGGGATACAGGGGTCTTCAGTTCTTATGGAGGGGTACAGGGGTCTTCAGTTCTGGTCCAGGAGTACGGGGGTCTTCAATTCTGGTGCAGGGGTCTTCAATTCTTGTGGAGGGGTACAGGGGTCTTCAATTCTGGTGCAGGGGTCTTCAATTCTTGTGGCGAGGTACATGCGTCTTCAATTCTGGTGCAGGCGTACAGGGGTCTTCAGTTCTGGTACAGGGGTCTTCAATTCTGGTGCAGGGGTACAGGGGTCTTCAGTTCTGGTACAGGGGTCTTCAATCCTGGTGGAGGAGTGCAGGGGTCTTCAGTTCTGGGGGAGGGGTGCAGGGGTCTTTACTTTTGCTGGAGGACTCTTCAACAATGTTGCTGAAACAATCGTTAACAGCTAGGCAACACCTTAAAAATGGCATCAGCACCTGCTTTTGAGTCAGGTGGTGCTGCCATCATCGCCTCGGTGTGCGTCCCCGCTCATTAGTTGGACAGGCCCCGTGTTTTAAGGCTGTTAATTGGCTGGCTGCCACATGATCGCATTCAGCACGCCGCATGGGGCAGGATAGAGCTAGCAACTGGCATGTCTATGTGCTTGCCTTCATAAGGGGCTGAAAATCCTGCCCAATGTCTCTCACCATCTTACATCTTAACAGTGGCATGTCTGGAAATACGGAAAAGGTAAAGACCCCAGGAGAAAGTAACCAAAAGTAATTCCACTGAATAATGGTGTTATTATACAACAATCAAAGTCAAAGAAAATTTTGGAAAGGAATACTTATTAAAAAATTTCTATTTTGGGGCAGTTTTTGTGTTATAGTGCATTAAAACAACAGGTGGACATGAACAAACGAACAGCACAAGAATGACTGGGCCCAGGGTATATTACATCTGCTTGAGCCTTTGTGTCACGCCAGGATATTGAAAAATGTGAACAATAACAAATATTAGTTGTAAGATTTTGGGAAAAAATTGTCAGTAATGAAATAAGTTGAGTACCCATTAGCATTGATAGCAGAACTTCCTCTCCCTCCAAAGGTGGCTGAATTCAACCTCTGTAATATCACCCATCTCCATCTCTGCCTCAGCCCATCCATTCCTGAAACCCTGAATCTTCGGGGCCACACTAAGATGGAACAGAGGCAGGAGGGCCCCGGAAATACCGGTGCCAGACTGCATGTCAATTTCAAGATGCTGCTCCCAGCGCGGCAAAAATCAGCAGCGCGGGGGGAGGGCTCTCCCTCCAATTGAGGCCAGTCAACACAGTTTAGAAGCTCATTAAGACCTTGTCAGAAGATGGCCATTTAATTTGTAAAGGGGAAGACAGTTTACTCGTGCCTTTAGAAACTGACCAGCCGAAGGCAGGCGGGTAAAAAGTGGGAAACCAGTCATGGCTGCCCTAGGGCATCACCCCGGCCCAATATGTGGGTCAACGGGGCAAAGGAGGACTGGACACTTGCTAACGGGTTGCCCTTGGCACTGCACAGGTGGCAGGGAGAGTAGACATTCAGCGCCTGGGCCTTGAACTGGGTTGGCACTCCTCTGGTGATGACAACACCCTCCGCAGGAAGGGCCGAACCATGCGTATCAGGAGGGCATGGAAGAGGAAATAAGGGCAGGAAGGCAACGGAGGTCAAACCCTCAACACAGGAATGACCACCAAAGATGGAACTACCTGGAGATGACCAAGAACCAGTGCCACAAGAGACTATGACTCTACAGGCAGATGGTTACAGATATTTATGCCCTCATCACCAAAGACCTCGTACTTCGCAGCACTGGTCGCTATACCTTGTCAGTGGCCACCAAAGTCACTGTGGCGGTGAACCTCTTCGCTTCTGGCTTTCTCCAAGGATCAGCACTGAACTTTAGTGGCATCTCAAAAATAGCTGCACACCACTGCATCTCACATCTTCCAACAGTACCTGCACTTCAAAATTACTTCCTTGGATGTGACACATTTTGGGACATTCTGAAGTCATAAATGACGATATATATTGTTTCAAAAGTGCTTCCATTTTCTTTTATATTTTATTTTTGTGAGGACTTGTGTTAAAACTGAAAAGATTCCATAGATGTGTTATTTTTACCAAGTTCACCAACAGGACAAGATGTTGTTTGAAAGCCACCTGTGCTGGAGGCCACCTGTGATTTGGGCTCAGAAAACAACAGAACCCTTGGTGATTTGGGGAAAAATGGTTGCGGAGAAGGCTATTGTCAAGGAGGTCAGGACTTCGACTCTCTGCGGTTTGGATTGTTTTCAGTTAGTTGTGGTGTGAACTGTTTGAAGACCATTGGTGCTCTCCTGCCAAGGAAAAATAAATCACCAAGCTCAACTCCTTCTCTACCCTTTTGAAGAAATCCTGCCACGATTCAGTGTGGAAGAGCAAAGAAATCCCTGGTGCCGTATAGCTCCTGAGGAGCTGAAAAAAAATCCTGCGATACTGGTGTATGCTGATGGAAAAACCTTGATGCCACATTTCTCCCAGAAAGCCTACTAGAATAATTCTGGACATCTCCAGAACAGACTGCTTCTGAAACGAACCCAGTGACCCATCTCTGTATACCCAGATGCCAGACCAGAAAATAGACAACTGAATTCCTTCCATATCTTCTTTCTTTTTCTGTCAAGAATTAGCAAGTATTTGGGCCAAAGTAGTTTTTTTTGTCCTTTTTTGTAACTGACCTCTGCAGAGTGAATTTCTGTATTTCTTTCCAGTGTATGTGTGAGTGTAATTGGGGAATTTTTTAAAAAGGGATCTTTCATATTTTAATCAGTGTGTTACTGCTTTGCTTCATTACTGGTCTTGTTTTATAATGAACTGATAATTTAGTTGTTTATTAAAGAAACCTAGTTTGTGTATTTTATTCTGGGATAAAAAATTGAGTATATCATTGGCTGTATCATTAACCAGGTGTTTAAATAGATGTTGTGACCTGTGGAGAAGTGGAACTAGAAAAGACAGTGCACTCCTCCTGCCTCGGTCGTAACTATATGCACACACAAGTTCTTTTTGTGCTGTCTCTCGTAACATTAAAATGATTCAAAATTAAGTTTAATATGTCTCCAATGTACTGCCTGGAAGTTTGTTAAATTTATTTTTGTATCAGACTCCGCATGTAATGCTGCTGGTATGAAGCCCAAGCAGTATGAGACTGAATGTGGTATCACACATCTTGCCTTCACTATGGTCAAGAGTAAGATTGATGATGTGACTATCAACCTTTGTTACTGCTTTGGTGACGATGTGTGTTTATTCCCACTTTGTGTTAATGTGAAACATTTTGATAATTGGCCAAATAATTTCTTTTTGTTTTGGGGAAAATTGCACCAACATAATCCAATTTTCATTAAATGCTTAATTTTCTTAAGTATTAACACCAAAGGTTAATCAATGGCAATTTTAAGTTTAATTTAGAACAGTCAAAAACAAAGCATATATGTGTGAGGCATATTAAAACACAGAGAAAAGCATCGAGGTACAGAGACAAAGAGATATAAAGATTAAAAGAGAATAGCACACAGACTTCAACAGAGACATTAAGACACAGACAGAGACAGATTTACTGTTAAGATCCATCATGTGACTTAAAATTACAAACCTAAATGAAAACAAAAAACTGTTTGATTTCTCCATGATAGTTGTTCAATCTGAAGAATCTGTCTGTCATACTATAAACACATACATTATACCTGACATTACATTATACTTATTAGGTATGTATATTTGCATTGTTATCTCCAACTTAAACTAACGAGAGTCACTTCACAGGGAATAGAGGAGGTGAGTATAACCCTGTCCCTCAGACGGAAACCAGACAGATGAGCAGTTAAAATCACCCAAGTTACTTACCTGCCTCAGATCCACCAGCTACCAACAGGTTTTATTTTAACCTGCTCTCCTAAGCAGATAGCAAGGACATCCACTGAAGGACCTTCGGGTCCTTTATAACATATGCAATTTTTACTAGGAGACCTGAGCAGTAAACTCTTGTGGGTTTCCTGCTAGGCCAACCTAGCATGAGAGCAGATCGGAGCAAGAAGAGGCCTGAAGAGAGGGGTTTAATTTCTTTTCTCCTTGTAGGGCCAGGAAGAGCAAGGGTACTCTTCTGGGGCTCACAAGGAAGCTTGCCTCTCTGCGCATCCCTCTGACCACAGGATGACCCAGCAGCTAATCCCATGCACTTACCTGTTTGGCAGGTGGCCTCCAGGGCTGTGTGAATTAGCAGTAATTGAACAGATTTCCCACCCAAAAGCAGGCATGGGGTTAAGATGCAAAGGCCTCTTTTTTGCTGCAGCGGATAAGTTTGAGTTGACACAACTCGCGCACTGAAATCTGGACCCCAGATAAAATAAGGGCCAGAGTTACACAAAAAAAAGGAGGCTCTCAACTGAGGCTGCTCACCAGGTTGCTGGTGTCCCTGTGGGCTGGGGTGGGGGGGGGCCTTCTGTTTGGACACTCTGTGGTCCATGGAGTGCTCCCAGCAACAAAGGCTGCCTCCCCCACCTCCCCGTATCACCCCCTCTGCCTTCACCAACCAATCCAGGGCCTGCTTGACTGGCCCCATCGAGCCTACCTAACTTACCTTCACTCCGGACTTCCAGCGCTGCTCCTGGTCCCAGGCCAACTGCAGTCCTACCATTCCTGGTGGCATTGCTGGGACTGCTGAACTGCCAGCCCTCTGATTGTTGGGCAGCTCTTGGAGGTGGAATCCCCATCCTTGAAGGGACGGAGACCCCGGCACCAGGCAGTTAACTGCCTGAGCACCATAAAATGCAGCCAGAGGTCCTCCAAACAGCCCCAACATCAGAATCCCCACCACCTGCATAACATTCAGCCCCATATCTCTGTGTTGAAGATTAAATCTAAACCATTTATCTCTATTTGTGCTGCTAGTTCATTTACCTTATTACGAATACTTCGTGTATTCAGATAAAGAGCCTTTTTTTACTACTGTTCTTTGCACTGGCCATATTCGCTGTTGTGCTATTAGCGTTAAACTCTCTGTCCCTTCCTGTCCCACTCTGCTCACTTTTACACAAATCACTACATTGCCCCATTGCCATGATTTTTCTGTATAGATTTCTAAATTTCCCTTCACCCGGCTCCTCTGCCCTCTTGGACTGAATTTTATCAGCCCTCCGATGTCGAGGGTCATGGCGGGGGGGGCCTGGAAAATTCCTCAGGGAGAGGCCCACCAAGACCCCCGATGCGGGGAAAGCCGCACTACATTTTACCGGTCTCGGTGCAGCTCTCCCCCCGCCCCCCCACCCCCAACCCACCCATCGACAGCGGAGCCTTAATCTACATATGCTAATGAGATTAACATGAATGCATAAACACTTACCTGGCAGCGAAGGCCGTCTCACGCCGATATTCTGGCCAGAACTCCTGTGCCTTCCGTTCTCCATACGGAGAATCGAGGTGTGACACTAGTGGGGAGAGGGGAGGAGTGACATTCTCAGGGCAAGGGGGGAGTGGGGAACCACTTTCTATTGGCTGAGGGGATGGTGTGAAGGGGTTGAAGGGCAAAGGTAACGAGGTCCGGGGGGCAAAAGTTTGGGTTGGGAATTAAGTTTATTTTTCGTGGGATAGGCCCAAAAACAAACATTGGGGGGCGGTGGGGGTGGAGAGGGGATTCCAGATTATATTTACTTTTTTACACAAATTTCAAATGAATGTCCCTTCAATATTTCAAATTTTACTGCAGGGCTTGAAGCCCTTTAAAAATGGCACTGGCGCGGGACCATAGCCAGGAACGGAGCGGCCACCCCTTTTACGTCATTGGGGGCGGCTGTTCCGCCCCCTCCATTTAAATGAGCTCCCGCATAAAATATCACAGGGGTTCAGCGGCGCACAAGTCGCATGTGCGCCGTGCCTTCTTTCAAGCTCGTCTCCGTTCTTATAAAATTCCGCTCTTTTAGTTTTTATTCATTTCATGGGATGTGGGAGTCCCTGGCCAGGCCAGCCCATCCCTAATTGCCAGTGAGAAGGTGGTGGTGAGCTGTCTTCTTGAACCGCTGCAGTCCATATGGGGTAGGTACACCCACAGTGCTGTTAGGAAGTGAGTTCCAGGATTTTGACCCAGCGACAGTGAAGGAACGGCGATATAGTTCCAAGTCAGGATGGTGCATGGCTTGGAGGGATACTTGCAGGTAATGGTGTCCCCACACATCTGCTGCCCTTGTCCTTCTAGGTGGTAGAGGTCACGGGTTTGGAAGGTGCCTGAGTAGATTTGGTGCATTGCTGCAGTGCATCTTGTAGATGGTACACACTGCTGCCACTGTGCGTTGGTGGTGGAGGGAGTGAATATTTGTGAACGGCGTGCCAATCAAGCGGACTGCTTTGTCCTGGATGGTGTTGAGCTTCTTGAGTGCTGTTGGAGCTGCACCCATCCAGGCAAGTGGAGAATATTCCATTACACTCCTGATTTGTGCCTTGTAGATGGTGGACAGGCTTTGGGGCCACAGGATTCCCAGCTTCTGACCTGCTCTTGTAGCCACGGTATTTATACGGCTACTCCAGTTCCGTTTCTGGTCAATGGTAACCCCCAGGATGTTGCTAGTGGGGGATACAGCAATTGTAATGTCGTTGAATGTCAAGCGGAGATGGTTAGATTCTCTCTTGTTGGAGATGGTCATTGCCTGGCACTTGTGTGGCACGAATATATCCACAGTCCTCGATATACAATTTGCCAAGTCATTGATCCCAGCCTGGTTTACAACAGGAGGTGGGCAATTGCATGGGTAAGTTCAATTTTATTTGAGTTTTTCTATATTTGTTATGCTATAAATTGTATTTGTTATCAGTATGTAGCCAGGCAACTGGTGGAACAAGATGGCACCCAAAAGAACTTTCAAATACATTAGTTATTTCATTGGTTTACTACTTCTTCCTTGCTAACTGTTTTATTAGTATCTATTTGTTGATTGTGGACTCATGATTGGTAATATCTCTGAATTTTTAATACTTTTTTGGTAGTTTTTGTTCCCTTTGTTACTTGTTCTTTGATAAGTTCCCTATATGTTCAGTTACAATTTGTTGCTACTTTATAAATATGATACATGAGCCATTCAGGTAAAAATGTGGTAAACACTTTTGAGTGGAACATTTTGAGGTGTGACCATGAGGTGTACATTAAGCACAAGATTCTTTTATATATTGATATTATTTTATTTTATGTACTATTGTATGTAAGTCAAACAATACATAGTTAACACTGCTATAACAAAATTGTACTTAAAACTGTATCTAGAACTATAATTGTTTCATCTACACAGTTATATGTTATAATTGATTTTATATACATATAAAGTCAAAGATGCCAAGGATTTATGAACAGATTATTTTCTGATTAAGAAAAAAATGTGCTTTTTTGGAGTGGTGATTTCCACCTCGCTCCCCCACCGCCCCCCCCCCCGCCCCCCCCCCAACCACCACCACCACTACCTCCCCCCCCCAACCCCCCACCATGAAACAAGTCGGTAGGAATGAGTATTACTGTGGAGTTAATTTTCTTTCAATATGTAGAATTTAACTGTGAAATTTCTCCGACTCCATCATTTGTGGAACTATGCTACTGGAAATTCTCTGAGGTTCATTTGTAACTTTGGTGATGGAGTTGATCAAGTCAAATGCCGAAATGCATCTGGAATCATTTTTGTTCAAATTCAGAATTCAAGTGTTTAACAAAGGCTCATTTGTGCTGAGGGTTTAATCTGAAAATAGCATTTTAACTATCAGCTCCTCTCATAGTTCATTTTGCGTTCATATTTATTATTAACAGTGAATATAGTGAAAGAGAGCTTAGAATATAAGAACAAAAGGATAGTCTCAAAATAACTCAGAATTAGGTGACTCAAATCTTTCTGGGAAAAGTGATGCCAAATACATGCTTCATTTGCGATTCTAGAAGTATCCTTAAGACTCAAGTCATTGATTAAGAATAAATTAGAGCAGCCCTTTCCACAAATGTACTGCCAAGTGTAGTACTGAGCCATAAGCTCCAGCCGTGGCCTTTGCTGAGTTAGTTGGCCTTTTCTGAGGTAGCTTTTAGGGATACTACAGTTGTCCTCAGCACTCTAAGTCATCAAGAGGATAACAAAAACAGCAAAGTCTTCCACTTCTCATTGCTATTCAGTGATCCCTGATGGAATTACCCATCTATGAACTCTGGTGAGATTAGAATGGAACTTGATCATTATGTTCCCCATGATCAAATAACCTGACCGACTCATACATGAAGAATGGCTAAGGTACAGAAGGTTCAGCATCTGTGGAACTGTACCATTGCACAAATTTGCACTGTCAGGATAGGAGGGCAGAAAATGTAGTTTTTTAAAAAAAGCAAAATACATTTGTGTTGAAAATATAGTGAGATAATGAATAAGAAATCTCAGTCTCTGATAATTCATTTAGTTTGAAAAGGTGATTATTTCCCATTGCATAAGCTCTCCTTTAGCTGTATGTCCTTCACTGCATCTGATACTCTTGAAATGGCATAACATTTCTACCCTGTCAGGTAAAAATGTGAGAATACTGGTATTTACGCTGACTGGGGCCAAGCAATGTCAAGAATAAGGGGGATGCTGACAGGAATGGCGTGAAAGATTCCATCTCAATTTTAAAAATAAAGTTCTTACCTCCTGATGAAACAGATTGTTTGACAGTGTGTTTTTATGGATATTTGAAATTTTAAATGAAAAGCCTAGGAAGATAAGGTTTTTGGATTTTGTTTTAATGTATAGCTGATAAAGTCCTGAAAAGGAATGAGTTAAAGTAGGAAACAGTATAACAAGTATTGATTTCAACACAATGAGGATTCAGCTAGTAGGTAGAACATGAAAGACGGCATATTTGAAGCTTAAAATGAATGAGACGAAACTTCAGTGGCAATGATACCAACAATAAATCAGAGGGTAACAAGAAACAGTATGACAGAAATAGACAGATTGAAGGGCAGAGGTGAGAGAGAGATTGGAAATCAGGCAATAAGCTTTTTCTTGTAACCTGGAGAGGACTGACACAGATTTTAGAAGAGTCTCACTGGTTTTGGAAGCAGGATTCAAGTCTTGGATGGATTTGGACCTTATATTGAACTTTAACTATCGTTGAGTAGAAAAGAAGTATTTGTCAAAATAAAGGAAACCTTGGAGCCTATTTTAGCAATAAGAAAGGAAAATTTACATTTATATAGCACCTTTCACCACCACAGGATGTCCCAAAGCAGCTAATTAAGTTGTTTGAAGTCTAGTCATACGGCAGTCAATTTGCACACAGCAAGGTCCCACAAACAGGAATATGTTAATGATCAGATGACCTGTTTCTTTATGTAGGTTGAGGGGTAAGTATTGGCCAGAACACTGGGGAGAACTTCCCTGCTCTTCTTCAAACAGTGCCATGGAATCTTCCAGGTCCACCTGAGAAGATAGATGGGGCCTCAATTTAATGTCTCATCGGAAAGACAATGACTGAATTTTCCTGGCCCATTGGAGATGGGCTGAGAGGTAAGAGAGCTAGCAATATGGTAGGGGAAGGCATTGGGAACCTTGGTCGTGTGGATGCCCAATTGAGCCACTTAAGTGACCAATTAAGGACCACTTCCCACTCCGACAGGCATTTTGCCCGCCTGGGAGGATCTGCCGCCATGTGGGGAAACTGTCAGGTAAACCTTCCCAGCAGATTCCAGGGGGTTGGGGGGGGGGGCCTTTCTTGATGAGTGCTCCATGGCCCACTGAAGGGCTCCCTGACAACAATGGCTGCCACCCACCCCGTCAGTGCACGATGGTCGCCGGGCCTGCCTGCTGGCCGTATGTACCCCGAACCAAACTCACCAGTCATCGAGGGCGCTTCGCCATTTAGGTGCCCTATCCCTGGTGATGCAGCCTCAGCAATGGCCACCACTAGTGGTGGCACTGCTGAGGTTGCCATCCCTCTAATTGGCTGGCAGCTCTTGGGGGCAGGCCACCATCCTCAATTGGATGCCGGCCCCAGCAGTGGCCTCGTAATTGGCTGGTACTGGCAAAATGCCACTCCAGGTCCCACCGCCCACCAGAGTGAGTTTGGCTCCCGTTTTCAGCCCTAGCAGTGGGACGTGACCGAGAGCAGAAAGAATTCAGCCGGTGTGTTTGACAGTGTAGCACTCTGTTTGGACTGCACTGGAGTGTCAGCCTAGATTTTATGTTCAGGTCCCTCAAGTGGGATTTGAACCCACAACCTTCTGACTTACAAGTAATGTAAGATGCCTTTCTAATTTTAGGAAGTGCTGAATGAGTATATGCCCGTCAGCAAACAATTCTTACAACGGTCTGCACACATTGAGACATTTTAGCTACATAGCCAGCAGCATATCACTATGTTTTAAGGTGTCTTTAGCTGTTCAGTGCACAGCCCCTGCTCTTCTGTAAGTTTTTTTTCCATTTAATGCTAACCTACTAGACATCTTCTGAAGAAGGGTCACTGACCTGAAACGGTAACTCTGCTTCTCTGTCCACAGATGCTGCCAGACCTGCTGAGTATTTCCAGCATTTCTTGATTTTATTACTAGACATCTGATTCCCTTTAATATAAAATGATTAAATATAATACAAAAACTGCATTTACTGTTTTGTTGTTCAAGAATTGCAGCAATTGAGTAATTTAGGAAAAAACTAGTAACTTTTAATGTTTTTTTTCGCTCTGTTCCAGTTTAGATGTGTGTGTATCTAAGTCTTGCCTCTTCAACAGAATTTAGTCACCCCTAGATCAGCTACATTTTAACTTTGAAGATGATAGAAGCACTCTATACTTTCTGAGCTGGATTTATTTTATAGATTTTAAGTCATGCACTGTGACGTAAAAATCCTCCATTATTGTGGTAATTATGCTACTCAGATATCAGGACTAGCTTTAGAACTCAAATATCTCCTCTCATCATTCCTATTTTTCTACCATTTGTCTTAGATTTTTTTTTAAGTGTCCTAGTTTTACTGGAGTTTCCACATCTAAACTCCTGCCTCTCCTAACACACAGCCCATGTCCAAGGCAACCTCGGAGAAATCCATGACTTACTGACAGATAATGGCTTCCAAAGACTCTTTCCTCAATCAATGAGAAATATTGTCAGTAAAGTTTGAATTGAATGCAGAATTAGAGTTACAGGTCAAACTTTTCATATGGTTTGCAGACCACTCTGAGCTGTGGATCTACTGATGGATGAGACAGTAGATAAGAAAATGATAAAGTGACATCCCATTTGTTGTTCCCAGAGGATTAAATGCTTAGTGCTGATAAAGTCAGTGGAGTTACTCAGCCTGGCAATGGAAGGAATAGAGATAGCATCATGGAGATGCAGTCATTAATTACACTGCACCAGCTAATGTTCTATCACCATCCTGAGGATCTGTGTTTATACCATATGCTTGCATCACTGTTGAGCAGGAAAAAATACAACTCCATAAATAGATATTAAAATGTGTGCGCAAATCAATAATTGCCAGCCTCTGACTGCCAGCGAGATTTACAATGATCAAATCAGTAGAAATTAAATATTGCTACTGGTAGCCAGCTGAAGTTTTCTTTTTACCTTTAACAAGTAAAGTTTAAAAAGCAGGCTGCAAAGCTCTGCTGGTGAAGGCGCACCTCTTCCTGATGGTTTATCAAACTTTCCATGTCTGAAAAATCATTACATTTTACTGCCCATATGGTGCAAAACATGATGTTGCAATTACACCAATATGCAGTAAAACTGGAGTATAGCACAAGATGCTGCTGAGGAACTGATAGTGTGAGGTTGCTAACTTAATATCAGTAGAGGAACAGTAATTAGCACAGGTAGCCAGCCGAATTAAGGAACGCTGAGAGTGCAAGAGAACTGGATTAAAATCAGTAGATGGATCGTCAGTAACACAAATGGAATGAGTTACTGAGTCTGACAGCATGTGGAAGCTATATTAACTATAATTGAGATAGCCACGAATACAGGATAGTAGCTGGGAGAAGTTACCGATGCAGACATCATGAAAGGCTTAATATCAGTAAAGATGTAATCATTATCACTGGATGCCAGTTGGAAGGGATGACGGAGACACACATTGTGAAGGAACTGAAATAATTCAGATTGCTAGTTAGAGTGAATTACTGAACCCATCAGTGTGGATCTGGATTATCATCAGTTATATTACAATCACTGCCATTGGATATTTCAGCAATGAATTAATTTGAAGATGAAGTTTTTTTTAGATTAGAGATACAGCACTGAAACAGGCCCTTCGGCCCACCGAGTCTGTGCCGAACATCAACCACCCATTTATACTAATCCTACACTAATCCCATATTCCTACCAAACATCCCCATCTGTCCCTATATTTCCCTACCACCTACCTATACTAGTGACAATTTATAATGGCCAATTTACCTATCAACCTGCAAGTCTTTTGGCTTGTGGGAGGAAACCGGAGCACCCGGAGAAAACCCACGCAGATACAGGGAGAACTTGCAAACTCCACACAGGCAGTACCTGGAATCGAACCTGGGTCCCTGGAGCTGCGAGGCTGCGGTGCTAACCACTGCGCCACTGTGCCGCCCTTTACTTCAGCCCAAAAAGTAAGCATCAAAAAGTTACTCAACTATAATGGCATCACAGCCAAGTCCAGTTTCTGTACCACCCAATGTATACACTGGTGTAGCCAGAGTTACTGAATAATAATCAGGAATGGAAGCCCTAGTTGATTTTTCTACCTAAGGACACGAAGGCTAATTGTCACCCAACCAAGACAATGGAATACAGACCAAAGGTTCAACCAGGGACACTCCTGGTTAGTAGCAATGAGCTCAGCCATGGGGCATTTGATTTCTAAAAGTTGAATGAATGTTAGAATTCCTTCTTGAACATTAACATTTGTTCTGAATATGTCATGTAACATGTTTAAAATTAAAATTAAAAGAAAGCAGTGCCGATAGAGTTACTTCCTCACAGAATTTTCTCATGTGATTCCTTACTCTTTCTGTTAAGGTCACAAACGACAGGGATAAAGGTGTAATTTTTACCTGCTGTCTGTATTTGATTACTATTATTTGATTAGGAAGCTCACAAGGGTTTTATAGAAGCAGTTCTGATGAAAGGTCATCAACCTGAAATGTTAACTCTGTTTCTCTCCATACAGATGCTACCTGACCTGCTGAATATTTCCAGCACTTTGTTTTTATTTCAGAAGTAGTATTTTGTTTTTGTATAAACACTTTTTTTCAAATATAATTTAACACCTCAGTTGAACTAAACATACTAATTGGCTATAGGAAAATATGTTGAATATAAAGAAAAATAAAAGGACCTCTTTAATCGATGGTCAAAAGACAGGAACCTCAAGACCATTTTATTAACAGCAATTAAACAGAAAGGAAAAAAAGTCAATTTACAAACTGTTGCATTTTAAATATGAACAGGGAATCAGACACTTTTTTAAAAAACATATCTGTACTAGGAAGTAGGATCTTGTTCCAGGAAAGAGAGAAGTCTAATTAGAAATGGATCTTCTAAACTAGAATGAAACTGGTCTTTCAATTTATGTTTTCAAAAGAGATTCCACAGAAAATGGTAGCAGCTGTTTAGTTATTTTTACTTGACTGCGAGAACAATGTTCCTGTGTTTTCTTTGCAAATTGTCTTAAAGTTTCTCTTGCGATGAAGCTGTCTGGAGCAGATTTACTCCTCAGCTCGGGAGCTACATGTGAATTTGGGGGTAGGTAACTTCTGAATGAAATAAGCTCTTCAGACAGACCTGTGTGTTCAGTTTGCTTCTGAGAGGGACAGAGAGCTGTACTTTCATAAACTGAGTCAAAACCTTTTGTAACTTTTGTCTGGGTGCAGTAATCTCTGTGATTGGAACACAGTTCCTTTGAGCTTAGCTTTCCATATGCAAGAACTTTCTGTGTAGGATCCAACCGTTCAGGTAAGTTGCTATGATCGTGCACACTGTGTGGATAAAATGAATTGTTGACTGCAGTAGACTTTTGCCCCCATAGGGAAGTATAATCTGATGCTTGTTCAGAAATGCAGCCTGCAATGTTTGCTGAACAGGAACCCCTGGTTTGTTCAATGTTTCCTTGGTAACACTGAGATCCAAAATCCCAGAGGGCAGGGTTGGTGTGCACAAGAGGAATGTAAAAATTCAGTAACTCCCTGGATGCTGAAGGGTTAAATTGTGATGGGTCACAAAACTGGTTGTAGCTGAGCTTAAATATGTTGTACTCAGGGATAGTTTCCACACAGGGTTTCATGAATGCTTGAACAGCAGTAAGTTCCTGTAACTCTCTCTCTCTGTACTCTCTCTCAAGCATCACACTTTCCAGCTCCTTGTCTGCAAATGCCCTCCTTTTCCTCATTCTGTCACTCAGAGGTGGTAGAATAAAGCGGTTTGGACAGGGGAAACTGTCATCCTGTGTAGGCCGGTAACCTGCAGAGAAAACACAACTGTATATATGGTGTGGAAATATTATCCAATAACAACATAGACACTCCCTTTCTATACGGTGTACAATATCCAGTGATAAATTCCAAAACTAAATACATAAATAAAAACATTATCTAACAAATGATTTAAATATTACTTCCATAAGTAATATCTAGAAGTATTACCAAATGACAAACACCTCAATGTATACTCAAACTCAAAATAAAAGGTAAGGTTGAAATTAATTAATTAATTCAGAAACTGCCATTAATCAAAGGTTTTAAAATAGGCCTGTTCATCTCACTCTACGAATAGCAGTGGTAAGGAAATTACCATGCACGCAACACATACTATTGCACTCATACACACAGATTGGACATGCACATACTCAAACATACATGCAAACACACACACAGACTAACAGTACTGTTATACTACTTTTGTGCCAGAGCCAGCAGCTTTGGAGGTACATCGACAAAAATGGCAGCATAACTCAGGTCAGGTTTCCACTCGACTTGCGAGCGCATTGGAAGCAAGAGATGTAAAAACAGCTTGAGTAGTAGGCTCACACCTGGACTTCACTCCAGCGAAGGAAAAGCCATATTCTAGAAATGCCCAAGGAATCAACACATTTATTTCACAAGATCAAAGGATTATAAACTACATGGATGACGAATATCATTTAGCCCATCTTCATCCATCCATCCAGAACAACCCACTACTCCTCCCACCGTTGCATCTACCTGTTTCTTTAATTATTCCAGGGCTCCATCCAAGTGTTGATTACTCTCTACATGAAGATGAACCTTCCGATTTCAGTCCTAAATGTACTATTTACTAATTTCAAGCTGTATCTATTTGTCCTACCCTGTTTAATTTAAAGTAGTATTCATGATTAACCCTTTCGAAGCCATTTACTATCTTGCATCACTCTATAAGATAACCTGTCAGGCGTCTCCTTCCCAGGCTAGGAAATCCAAGGTTATCCACCCTTTCCTCAACTCAGATCCCTGATATTATGGACGTGGTCCAACCAGAAGATTGTACCATTTGATCTGACTTTCCTTCTACTGTTTTGGCTATATAATTCAACATTCTGCTGGCTTTGTTGATTGTTGCTTTACATTGGCTGGACATGTTAAGTGTGGAAT
This sequence comes from Heterodontus francisci, assembly GCF_036365525.1. Lineage (NCBI taxonomy): Eukaryota > Metazoa > Chordata > Chondrichthyes > Heterodontiformes > Heterodontidae > Heterodontus > Heterodontus francisci. The sequence goes on along the minus strand of NC_090378.1, from coordinate 81,354,386 downwards.
CCATTAAGAGTTCTAAGTCTCTTTCAATTTTTCCTTAGCTATTTCAAAACCATTCATGAAGTATGCAAATTGTCCACTTTTCTTTCCTATATGCAATATTCCATACTTATCTGCATAAATTTCATCTGCCATTGTTTGGCCCACTCAAATATTTTAGTTCAGCTCATTCTGTAGTTTTTGGGCTGCCTCTCCCAATTCCGTTGTCCTTCCAGGCTTTGTATAATCTTCAAATTTAACCAATTTGTACTAAATTTCAGAATCCAAGTCATTGATGTAAATTTGAACAGTAATGATCCCAAAATTGAGCCCCGAGCCACTCCAATCAGTACTTCTCCCTTATGCCCTGACATTACCTCTCTGATCAGATTGTTTTATAATCTTCAAAAGTTTATTTATTTCTTTATTTAGAGATACAGCACTGAAGCAGGCCCTTCGGCCCACCGAGTCTGTGCCGACCATCAACCACCCATTTTATACTAATCCTACATTAATCCCATATTCCCTACCACATACCCACAATTCTCCTACCACCTACCTACACTAGGAGCAATTTACAATGGCCAATTTACCTATCAACCTGCAAGTCTTTGGCTGTGGAAGGAAACCGGAGCACCTGGCGGAAACCCACGCGGTCACAGGGACAACTTGCAAACTCCATACAGGCAGTACCCAGAATCGAACCCGGGTCGCTGGAGCTGTGAGGCTGCAGTGCTAGCCACTGTGCCCCTGTTATCTGTACCAAGTTTTGCTCTGAACTTCCACTGTTTTGAACTTAATTAATAATATTCCATATGGAACTTTATGAAACGCTTTTTGAAAGTCTAAGTACACATTGTAGTACCACAGTCAATTTGAGTTATCACTCATTAAAGAAATCAAGGAGGTTGTTCAGGCAAGAAATTCCATGTTTAAAGCTGTGTTGGCTACTGTTTACTGTGTAGTTGTTGTATAGATAAATCCTAAAAATCAATTCCATTATTTTACATGGATTATGAGTAAGACTAATGGGTTTTTGAATATAGGTACCACATTAGCCAATTTCCAATCTACTGTTACCTCCCTAGTGTCCAATGACCTGTTGATAATGATTGCCAGTGCTACATAAATCTCTTTGCTCGTCTCTCTCAACACTCAGATAAATACCATCTAACTCTGGGGATATATTTGCTTTAAACCCTTTCAGGTTGTGTAGGGCTTCAATTTCATTGACATCAAAGTCTTGAATTTTACCTTGGTATTTTGGTATATCATTTATGTCTGTCCTTGTGAATACTTGGGAGGACATAATCATTAAGAATATTTACTAACCTGTATTCATCATAAGTTGATTCATTTGAGCTAAGAGTATATAAATTATTTAAACGGAGATTAGTAATCCATTCTAGGCAAAGAGATTTCACTTACGATTGCTTAACTTTTGAATGATAGTGGTTAACTTCAAAAAAGGAGGGTGAAGCAAAGGGAATTGCTGTGGAGAAGCATCCACTGCTAGCTTGGATATTGCTTCCCAGAACAGCACTGTATGCAGGCTGAGCAATTATCAAGGAATATAGCATTGCTATGTGAAGGTCTGGGGTCAAAGAAAGTGAATTATGGTACTACATTTATTCTGCAGCTAGCGGTCTGAAGCCAGTAGTTGCAGTATCAGTTCCAGGTAGTCAGTAAATTGCGTGGTTCAAACTGCAATCAGTCTGCCCAGGAGATAGCTTTGTGCATGCATGTAAACGCACATTCACAAAGCTTCTCTCATGTTTGTTAAAATGTAATTATTTTAGTGAAGTTGGGAGGAGTGTTCACACTCTATGTATTTTAATTAACGCTAGGTAGGTTTGAAAGTGCCTAAAGGTCTAGTGGACACCCAAGAGCTCTTTAAATCAAGTTTGAACATACGAACATAGAAACTAGGGGCAGGATAAGGCAATTTGTTCCCTTGAGCTTGCTCCGCCATTCCATAAGCTCATGGCTCATCTGTTTGTGGACTCAACTCCACTTTCCTGCTTACCGCCAATACCCTTTGACTCCCTTGTTTGTCCTTTCTTTGACACCAGAATTCAGTTAAGTTCCTTACAATGTCAACGTCAAGTAATATGACACTATCTTTATCAAGGGTTCACACACTACTTCCCATCAGAATCTGGTCAGGCCCCAACTCCAGAGCTATTCCATTACTGCAAAATAGAAAGTGTTTTACATTAGCCCTAACTTTGCAGTATAAAAGCACTCTTAGACTACACTTTGTAAATAAGGTCTTCTAATTTGGAGGTATAGAATGACTTCCAATTCTGAAAAAAAAAGAAGCAATGCATGGATGTTTGCACCATGTGCAAAGCTTTCTCCAGCTTCGCAGTGTGTGAGATGCAGCAAAGTGAAGCTTGCAGTGTAACTCAGATGTGCTGGCTACATATCGCCCTCTACAGATCTGAGACTGCTATTTGTAGTATAATTGCACCAATATAGGAAAACATTCCATGGTGTTTCACAGACAGGCAAGAAAAAAATAAATGCTCTGACACATAATACAGCTTCCAACAGACACATAAATATATACAGGCATATAAATATGCTAGCACATAGAGATTTAAGCTGCTGTTAATGTTTTCGTAGTTTGAAAGCTGGGTGTCAGTGAGCCAGTTCCTGCCTTTTATGCTGTTAAATCCCTCTTCCATAATTTTGTAGAAGACTGGTATGTCCCAGTAAAACTGAAGCAACCTGCCTACCAAAAACAGATTCAACAGCATCTCCACGGGGAGCTGACTCACAGATCTGGACTCCAGGAAGGCGAATCAAAGAAACAGTATAAACTCCCAGAAACCACCTCACAAAGGGCTGAATTTTTCCGCTTCTCTGGAAGTCCTGCCGGTAGGGACAAAAGTGAGAGGTGGCCCTGCTTCGCCTAGTGGCGCGACCCTGGGTGGCCAATTCAGAGGCTGCCCCCGGGCTGCCATCCAGTTAAGGAAGGCAACCACCCCCCACATCCACCACCCTCCCCCCCCCACAAGAGAGGCCGACTCAGAGGGACGGCAGCTCTGCAGTCCTGCCACATCCAGTCATAAATGGTGGTGGACAATTAAACAACCAACAGGAGGAGGTGGCTCCACAAATATCCCCATCCTCAATGATGGGGGAGCCCAGCACATCAGTGCAAAAGCTAAGGCTGAAGCATTTGCAACAATTTTCAGCCAAAAGTGCAAAGTGGATGATCCATCTCGGCCTCCTCCTGAAGTCCCCAGCATCACAGATGCCAGTCTTCAGCCAGTTTGATTCACTCTGCGTGATATCAAGAAACGACTGAAGGCACTGGATACTGCAAAGGGTATGGGCCCTGACAACATTCCGGCAACAGTGCTGAAGACCTGCGCTCCAGAACTTGCCATGCCGCTAGCCAAGCTGTTCCAGTATAGCTAAAACATTAGCATCTACCCGGCAATGTGGAAAATTTCCCAGGTATGTCCTGTACACAAAAAGCAGGACAATTCCAACCCAGCCAATTACCACCTCTTCAGCCTACTCTCAATCATCAGTAAAAAGTGATGGAAGGTGTCATTGACAGTGCTATCAAGCGGCACTTGCTTAGCAATAACCTGCTCAGTGATGCTCAATTTGGGTTCTGCCAGGGCCACTCAGCTACTGACCTCATTACAGCCTTGGTTCAAACATGGACAAAATAGCTGAACTCAAGAGGTGAGGTGAGAGTGACTGCCCTTGACCGAGTATGGCATCAAGGAGCCCTAGCAAAACTGGAGTCAATGGGAATCAGGGGTAAAACTCTCTGCTGGTTGAAGCCATATCTAGCGCAAAGGAAGATGCTTGTGGTTGTTGGAGGTCAATCATCTGCACTCCAGGACATCACTGCAGGAGTTCCTCAGGGTAGTGTCCTAGGCCCAACCATTTTCAGCTGCTTCATCAATGACCTTCCTTCAATCAGAAGGTCAGAAGTGGGGATGTTCACTGATGATTGCACGATGTTCAGCACCATTCACAACTCCTCAGATACTGAAGCAGTCCGTGTAGAAATGCAGTAAGACCTGGACAATATCCAGGCTTGGGCTGATAAGTGGCAAGTAACATTTGCGCCACACAAGTGCCAGGCAATGACCATCTCAACAAGACAGAATCTAGCCATCTCCCCTTGACATTCAATGGCCTTACGATCGCTGAATCCCCCACTATCAACATCCTGGGAGTTACCATTCAGCAGAAACTGAACTGGGGTAGCCATATAAATACTGTGGCTACAAGAGCAGGTCAGAGGCTAGGAATCCTGTGGTGAGAAACTCACCTCCTGACTCCCCAAAGCCTGTCCACCATCTACAAGGCACAAGTCAGGAGTGTGATGGAATACTCTCTATTTGCCTGGATGGGTGCAGCTCGGCACCATTCAGGACAAAGCAGTCCACTTGATTGGCACGCTGTCCACAAACATTCACTCCGTACATTACTGACACACAGTGGCAGCAATGGGTATCAACTACAAGATGCACTGCAGCAACGCACCAAATCTACTCAGGCAGCACCTTCCAAACCCGTGACCTCTACCACCTAGAAAGACGAGGGCAGCAGATGCATGGGAACACCACCACCTGCAATTCCCCTCCAAGCCACACACCATCCTGACTTGGAACTATATCGCCATTCCTTCACTGTTGCTGGGTCAAAATCCTGGAACTCCCTTCCTAATAACACTGTGGGTGTACCTACCCCATATGGACTGCAGCGGTTCAAGAAGGCAGCTCACCACCACCTTCTCATTGGCAATTAGGGATGGGCAATAAATGCTGGCCTAGCCAGGTGATGCCCACATCCCATGAAAATGAATAATAAAGCCTCAGTGGGCAGTGCTGAGGCTGCAGCTCCAAAGAGAGGATGCCTCATTGCGGGGCACCCTCCAAGACAGGTGAGTTGGGTTGGGGGAAGCTGGGGCCACGCAGGCCCTAGTGATCGTGGAGGGGGAGGGGGGGTGTATTGGCAGTGCTGTTGCTCTTGGTGGTGGTGGGGGGCATTCTCACTGGGGGGGTGGGGGGCGGGGGGAAGAGGGCCCTCTGTGGGCCATGGCATGCCCATAAAGGAGGCCCCCAGCACCAGAACCTGTTGGGAGGTTGCCAGAGTATACCTGGTGTTCACCCCACATGAAGGCAGGAGGTGGTTCTTCATTGTCACTTAAGTGGCTCAGTCGGCCACCAGGTGGGTGGCTGTGCTGCCACATTTCCCACTGCTGGCAATATACCATTGCAGCGGAAAGAAGTTGGGCTCTGCTACCAACGCCTTCCCCCACCAAAATGCCAACGCTCCCACCCTGCCTCCAATGGACCATGAAAATTCAACCCAGAGGTACACACACTCATGCAGAGACTAATGCATACACACAGATAACTAGGTACACAAAAGTACATAAAGACTTGCACACAAAAACAGATGTAATTCAGATAAAGGGAAACATTTGCTTTATAAAAACAAATAAGCTGTAGGACCAATTGTCTAAATTCCACGGGTCTGGCCTCCAAAGAGTCATGGTGTGACACACCCTAAATGTGCAAAATCGCTGCATGTAATTCGATTTCAACATCAATCAACCACAAATTGGCAACTATTAAAAGACGGTTGGAAAAGCACTAAAAACTTCGCCAAAGTAGCAATCAGTATATATGAGAAAATTCCTGTATAATAAAGCTGGAGAAGGTCAGGATCTTGGAGAGCGATGTATGTTGGGTCAAAATGAGGGCTAGTGTAAAATTCATGGCCATATGAGGAATAATATAATTTTCTGTCGTGGAATACTATACAAGTTCTATGTAATACACGCACACACACATATATATATATATATGAAAGAGAGAAAAAGAGAGCAAAGTGGTCTGAAACAAAGTGGTCATATCAGATGGGTTTTATGTTTAGCCAAGATATCAGTGTGCTGCAATGGAATCCGCTGTGACCCAGCAGCCCACATCACAGATATATTACACTTAAGATAAACCTGAATAGAGAAAACTATAACAAAGAAATAGGTCAAATCGGTCCAATCGTTTTATTTGTAAATTCTGATGATAGTATTGTAAATCTGTGATGTAACTGCTATTTTATATAAATGTTATTGATCTGGACCACCTTGAACTTATTTCTTGATTTCACTTAAATTAGCAATGAACAGAAAGTATGTAATGTTATGTAAAATTATGTAATTTTAATTGAAATGCGCAAAGTCCTACAAGGCTATATTGATCTTGAGGGAAGACTGTGACTCAGCACATTACTTATATTGTTGAGATCTCTCGATGAAGGGTCGAGACCGGAATACAAAATTGAAAGAATGGGACAAAAGACAAAAATAAATAAAGGATTAGTGGTTGGCTCGATTGTGTATCGATTGTGCGGATGCCAATCGGTGTTTAACGACAACATATATTCTACATATAAATTAAACATTTAAATATCTGATTAAAGGGAAGAGACAGAATTAAAAGGGGCTCGGTCCAGGTCATTATGCGTTGGTGATTGCCAGTTAACCTCTTGTGCGTTTGAGTCTATTAACGTTACCTTCCAGAATGCTTTTTGCTAGGAGGCTGGGAGTCCGAGAGTAACGCTGGTAAGATGTTCTGCGGACTGAGGCTGTGGATTCCTTGCCACTCGCGCTTTTCTTTACCTTTTGAGACCAGGAATTATTTAATTAATTCCTCTTATAAATCATCTTATAAAACTTCAATGTTATACTAAACAGTCCAAGCGCCACCGTCAGAAAATCAACACTATGAATAATAACACACCCTAATTATCTATTGGCCTCTGAAATAAACCTTGTACCGTGAAATAAACGAACAGCTTCCGATTCATCATCTATAGTGGTCATTTCCTGATTATTCGTCTCTTGAACTGTTCACGATTTACTGAAACAGAGAGGACTGCAAGTTTAAAGGTTTGTTTTCCACAACACTTTGTACGCATTTGAGTTTGCGTTTTAAATCGAGGTTGATTTATGGAGGGTTTTTTTTTAGAAATTGATACCTAGAATGTTTTTGGAACTAAGTATAATTGGAAATCTAATTCGGTTTGTTCTGTGAATGGATTGAAGTAATTGTGCTAGAAGTTTACATTAGCTAAATGAAAGAACATGTATTTCATCTATTAGCACCAAAGTTCAAAACATTTTAAAAGGCCTTTGATTTCCTGAAGTATTTAGTATTATAGATAAAATGTAATTGTGTGTATTAGGAAATGAAATATTTTATTGATGCTACCTATACAACGCCACGTGTACAACATGCTGAATAAAACGCACAGGTGTAATTTGTACAGTTACTACAGAGCCAGCTTCGGAACAAAAAATCTTATTAAATTGGTGCAGTAACGTGCGTGTTAAATCCTATCTGTGGATCACCGTAGGCCAGTGTTTAAATTGTCCTTGTGCATTTTAATACATCGTTTCCCGTATTGAAATGTAAAGATAAAGTGTTCAACAAAATTGAGTTTGTTCTGTGATCTTCTGTTTTGCTAGACCTCCTCACAACCTGTCCATTCCAAAGTTGCTAACATTACTTGTTTATTTATGTTAAGTGACTTTATTTAAGAAGCCAAATTCTCAACTTCCTGACAGAGTCTATGTTCCAGTGTGTTATTTGACTCGGGCTATTAAAGTTTAGAATTCACATTTGATAAACTTAAATATGTAATTAGTCATGGGTCAGAAAGTCTAACAAATATTTTATTAATATTGCTGATGGCTGAATACTCGAGTCCTGAACTAAAATGTGGAAGTACAGTTTTTTTAGTGAAATAGCGCACTCGATTTTTTCTTTTTCACCGTGTCTCACCTCTGTAGCTTGCTGCCTCCTCAGAGCTACCTGGGCTGCCATCACCCTCTGCCTCTCCACCACCAGCAGACAGTTGGTGCACTGACAGTCTCTCCAGCGACAGAACCTCTTGTGCCCTTTCAGACAGGAGACGACACCATGGTTTCTGCAGCGAGCACACTTGGGGCTCCTGACCAGCCTCCGTTGCTCCGGAGTTGCCTTCTTTGCCGCCTTGTCCGCATTCATCATCCTTTCCTCTTCTTCCTCTTCCTCTGCACAGCCCAGGCCATCGCCTTGGGAAAGGCAGTTCTCCAAACTTTCCACATCGATTTCCTCCTCGTACATCCCATCAGATTGTTGGAACAGCGAGTCCGCCTCAGAAGATTGAACCGACAGCTGAAGCATGCTGGCTGCTGACGCTGGAAAGAGGGTCGACCTCTGCCAAGTGTTAAAACTGCGGGTTTTCGTGGCTGTCAGTGCTGGCCTCTACTTGGCCTTAGTTGGTAGCTGGGCGTTGACTGGCAGGGAGAACCTACTTCAGACCTCGCTTGAAGTTTCCTCCACCTTTTATTCTTGGGGTAAAGCAGCGCAACATAAACTCCCTGACCCGCATGTACACCTATCTCCCCCAGACTGATCTCTTGCGTCTATCGCTGCATTTAACGAACCTTCCTTGCATTTACCACCCTGAGTAACTTAATCACCCGCAACGTCACCAAGAACCTTGCCGTAAGCAGACTTAACCCTTAGGGCGCTGGAATTCATTTTGGCCCTTAAAACAATCCGATTGTCATACAAAGCCCACATATTAGAAGTTATGATTTTCCCAGCTGAGCTGTTAGGATCATCTCCAGTTAAGTCTATCAGGGTTCGCTTCAGCTCTGTTTCCAATCTTTTTTTAAAAAAAGAATAAAGTCTGAAAAAGTAAAGATATTAAAATACTAAAACAGTGCATTCTGAAATTAAATTTACATAGCTTACGTTGTGTGGTTAACTAAGATGTATATTATATTAGAGATGAGATATGTCATTGTAATTATATCATGCCCTGAAATTAAAACGCTTTTTAATGTATCTCCCGGAAAGGTTAGAATTTAGAAATCACGAAGAGATCCAAATGACAGAATGAGACATTCAACCACAATTAATCCTGACAGGTTCCGCTTGCACTCAGGAAAGCGTCACTGAAATTGTTTACTCATTTCTGACTCCTGTTAAGTATTTACTTAGCTCGTATTCCTTCACTTTGCTCCTTGTGTGGCGTGAAGTAAATCCTACTCTATAAGTTTAATTTTAAATCGCGAAGGTCCAGAATAATTTAATTTAATTTATCTCTCTAATTTAAATTATGCCTGCATCGCTGTAAGTAAACTCTTCACTAACTACTGTAGCAGTTAGCAGTGGTTTAAAAAATAACAGCAGCTGTGTTCGGGCTGATCGGTTTCCTGAATATTAACTGCACTTAGTGCTGGCTCACTCACCACGAGAATTCTTCCTCTTTCTACACATATACAGAATTGGTAAGTTTACCATTATCATGACTTAATAAGACGGTGTTCTGTTCCTGATCTTTAAGTATTGTGGCTTTTTTTAAAAAAAAAAGTTTGATAAAGACAATGTTTTTTTTTGTCCGTTTTAAATTTTGCCCCCGTAGAAGCTACAAAAGGAAAACCGCGGTTACTCAATATTCATAAATTAAAAACAAGAAATGCTGGAAATACTCAGCAGGTCTGGCAGCATCTGTGGAGAGAGAAGCAGAGTTAACGTTTCAGGTCAGTGACCTTCCAATATCCATGTATGGGGGTCTATAGTGTAAGCGACGGTCCTTTAATTCCATTGATGGAACGGCGCGCAAACCTACAGAAAAGACCCATACGCACAAAACATTTATACAGATAGATATACATGCAGAAAAACACACATACGCAGATACACACAGACACCAAGTCATACCTACATTCAGATACAGCATAAGAATTAAAAAATTTAGGAACAGGCATAGGCCAAATGCCCCTTGGAGCCTGCTCTGCCATTCAGAAAGATCATGGCTGACCTTTGACCTCCACTCCACTTTCTTGCCCAATCCCCATATCCCTTGGTTGGCCTAGAGTTCAAAAATCTACCTATTTCAGCCTTGAATATATTCAATGCCTGAGCATTCACAGCCCTCTGGTGTAGAAAATTCTCGAGATTCACGATCCTCTGAGTGAAGAAATTCCTCCTTACCTCAGTCTGACATATACTGAGATTATGCCTGAGTTCTAGACTCTTTAGTCAACCTCTCACCACTGCCCCTGCCAGGTCCTCTAAGAATCTTGTATGTTTCAATGAGGTCAACTCTCATTCTTCCAAATTCTAGAGAGTTTAGGCCCATTCTACTCAACCTCTTATCACAGGCCAACCTTCTCATCCCAGGAACTAATTTAGTGAACTTTCGCTGCATCGCCTCCAAGGCAAGTATAACCTTCCTTAGACAAGGAGATCAAAACTGTGCACATTATTCCAGGTGTGGTCTCACCAATGTCCTGTATAATTGCAGCAAGACGTCCTTACTCTTGTGTTGCAATAAAGTTCTACAAGCCATTTGCCTTCCTAATTGCTTGCTGTACCTGCATGCTAATGTTTCTTTTATGAATATCAACATTTAAAAGTTTTGCTCCATTGAAAAAATATTCAGATTTTCCATTCTTCCTACCAAAGTGAATAACCTCATCATTTTCCCACATTATATTCCATCTGCCACCCTATTGCCCACTCACTTAACTTGTTTATATCTCTTTGCAGACTCTTTGCACTGAATTTTCCCAACCCTTTGGAAATGGCTGGGAGGCAGAAGGTCTGGCAATATGGTGGGGAAGGCATTAGGAGGGGAGCCTAACATCTTCCCACTGCCATGGCATATTACTAGTGGTGGTGACCTTAGCAGCATGACCGAGTTAAGGCAATTAATTTCCCAATTAAGGACCACTTTGCGCCCACGCCAGCATTTTGCCAGGAGGGTCTGTCGCCGCATGGGGAGACTGCCACTTAAACCCTCCCAGCAGATTCTGGAGGCTGGGGGGAGCTCTTCTTGATGGGCACTCCATGGCCCACGGAGGGGCCTGCCAGTGGCAAGGGCCAGCCTTGCGTTTAAGACGCAGCTGCCACAACAATCCCCACATCACCCCCTCCCCCCCACCAAAGCCTGATTGTCAAAGCTTGATCGCCGGTGCCCACCTGCCTGGTCCTGGATTCCCCAAAAAACTCACCTCTTCAAGGGCACCTCAGCATTAAGGCGCCCTCTCCATCTTGATGCAGCCTCAGCAGTGGCCACTTCCAGCAGTGGCACTGCCGAGGCTCCTGAGTTGCGGGCCTTCTGATTAGGCTGGCAGCTCGGTGGTGGGGGGGAGCCTGGGCCTGTTAATTGGCCTCTGGAAGCAAAATGCCACCCCAGGGTCCTGTCACCCGCTGGAGCAGGGTTACCTCCCCCTTTCAGCCCCGGCAGCGGACTTCAAGGTCCCCCTAAAAAAAATTCAGCCCCTTGTGTCCTGCCGCAGCTCACTGTCCCACCTAACCAAGGCTCCTTAGACAGCACCTTCCAAACCCGCGACCTCTACCAACTAGAAGGACAAGGGCAGCAAATACATGGGAACACCACCACCTGCAAGTTCCCCTCCAAGTCACACACCATCCTGTCTTGGAACTATATCACCGTTCCTTCACTGTCGCTGGGTCAAACTCCTGGAACTCCCTTCCTAACAGCACTGTGGGTATACCCACCCCAAATGGACTGCAGCGGTTGAAGAAGGCAGCTCACCACCACCTTCTCAAGGGCAATTAGGGATGGGCAATATATGCTGGCCTGGCCAGCGATGCCCACAACCCATGAATGAATAAAAAAAAAACTTCTTAGCGTCAGTAAATCTGGATACAATTTCTCTCAGGCCCTTCATCTAATCATTAACATAGATTGTAAAAAAAAAAGAGGCCCCTACACAGATCCTTGCGACATCATACTAGGTACAACCTGCCAACTTAAAAATGCCCTGTTTATCCTTACTCTTTGCTTTCTTGTATGTTAACCTATCCTCTATCCATGCTAATGTGACTCCCAGTCCCATGAGCCCTTATCATGTGTAATAACCTTTTTATGTGGCACCTTAATGAATGCCATTTAGGAATCCAAATATATTACATCCCTTTATTACCCTGCTAGTTACATCCTCAAAAAGCTCTAATAATTTTGTCAAACATGGTTTTTCTTCCACAAGCAAGTTCACTCTGTCTAATCATACGGTTTTCTAACTGCCTTGTTAGCACTTCCTTAATAAAGGATAAAGGATTCTAGCATTTGTCCAATGACTAACGTCAAACTAATTAGCCTGTCGTTCCCTGTTTTCTCTCTCCTTTTTTGAATACTGGTTTTATATTTGCTACCTTCAAATCTCCTTGGACCATTCTAGAATATAGGGAATTTGAGGATCACAATACATACGGATATACAAACATACATGTAGACAAACATACACACAGGTACCAGAACATGGGCAGACTCACATAGACAAACATCCTCTGACACACAGACATTCATACTGTTGTACACATACACTTGGAGGCTGTAGGGTGCTTTTACATGAATGACCTAAAATGGGCCAAATGGTCTTCCTTGTCCATAATTATCTTTTGATAGACAAATGCACTCATTTGCAAGATTTCATACACAAATTCATACATTCATACACACAGACAAACACAACCATGCACACAGATGAGCACACACAAATATATACATTCTCATGCATAGACAAACACATACACAGATGTACACACTTTGAAGCATAGATAAACATGCTTACTGGTATACACATTCCTACATAGAGATACTGGGCCAGAATTTGCTGTCCAAATATTTGTGAGGCTAATGGTGCCCAATGTTATTTATGCATAAATATTACAGCAACCTCCGACGTGGACAGATGCATGGTTAAAAACAGAAATCCAAAAGTTGTTGTCGGAGATGCGCTGTCCCACTGTTTGCTTCATATAAATGGCACCTTGTTCTCTGGAATACCACTGAAATGCATTGAATGGCATGAGGTTGCAGTACTTGCATTGTAGATGCATGCTAAACTCACATCAGCAAGTCTAAGTCTTTTAATGCTGTGATAAGTGTTAATTACTGCCAGTCAACCTCTCTGGCACTGAAATTTAACAATTACAAGTGAAAGAAAGGCTTACATTTATATCGCGCCTTTCATGACCTTAAGGAATTCCGAAGTGCTTTACTGCCAATTAAATACTTTTGAAGTGCAATCACTTTTGCAATCTAGAAAATGCAGCAGCCAATTTGTACACAGCAAGTTCCCATGAATAGCAATGTGATAATGATCAGATCATTTGGTTTTAGTGAAGCTAGTTGAGGGATAAATAGTGACTAGGACTCCAGAGAGAACACCTCCTGTTCTTTTTTGAAATATGCCATAAGATATGTTATACCCACCTGAGATAGCAGACAAGGCCTCAGCTTAAATATCACATCTGAAAGGCAACACTTCTGACTGTGCAACATACTCTCAGTACTGGACTGGAACATCAACCTTGATTTTACACTCAAGTTTCCAGAGTAGGATTTGAACCTACAACCTTCTTACTTGGAGAGAAGGAACTACCCACTGAGCCACAGGTTCCTTCCTTCAGGTATTAATAGTTGTTGAAGATCTTAACAATGTAAAAAAAAAAATTAAAAGTTTCCTTTGTGTCCTTTTTTTTCTTTCTCTTAATCAAATGGCATTTTCCCTCTCTTTATTTCTATTCCTGTACCTGATTAGGCATTGGATTCACCTACTCTAATTTATACTTCTTTCTCAGTCCTTGTGCTGTTAATTTCACAATCCAGACAAGGCAATGGACATCTCCAACAAGAGAGAGTTCAACCATCTCCCTTGACATTCAATGGCATTACCATTGTCGAATCCCTCACTATCAATATGCTGGGCGTTACCATTGACAAGAAACTTGACTGGACCAGCCACATAAATACTGTGGCTACAAGAACAGGTCAGAGGCTAAATATTCTGCAGCGAGTGACTCACCTCCTGATTCCCCACAACCTTTCCACCACCTACAAGGCACAAGTCATGAATATGATAGAATACTCTCCACTTGCCTGGATGAGTGCAGCTCCAACAGCATTCAAGATGATCAATGCCATATAGAACAAAGCAGTCCGCTTGATATGCACCCCATCCACAACCTTAAACATACATTCTCTCCACTACTGGCGCACCCTGGCAGCACTATGTAGCATCTACAGCAGGGTTATCCAACATACGGCCAGCGTCCAGCCCATCAGAGGTTTCCATCTGGCCCTTGTAAAAGTACCCGGGGCTGTTCCTCATTTCCAACCCCCCCAGGATTCGTGACAGGAGATGAGAAATTCCACATTGTCAGACTGGCTTTTAAAAAGATCGCAAGTCAGTTTCACAGCTGACAGATCCTGACATCGAGAACAGCAGTTTCTGAACTTCAGACGGATTCGGGGTTTTCCAGTGGCCTTTTAAAAAAAATCTCCGAATCTGTCCGAAGTTCAGAAACTGCTGTTCTCGATGTCAGAATCTGTCAGCGGTGAAACTGACTTGAAATTTAAACAAACTGATCAGCCATCTGCTGAATGGTCCTGCTCTCTGCAACTGTGAGAGAGAGAGAGAGAGAGAGAGAGGGGGACAGAGAGAGGGGGAAAGGGGGCCAGAGAGAGGGACAGAGAGAGAGGGAAAGGGGGACAAAGAGAGGGGGGGCAGAGAGAGAGTGAGCAAGATCACTCCTGACCGAATGGCATTTACCAGAATACTCCGCATCACGAGAAATGTCCAGGTAAACATTGACTACTTGTGCAAGCAAAAAAATGCCAGGTATCTCACTAAGTCAGTGTCCAACACAGTGACCAGAAAGTAAGCCAATAAATTAGTCTTCTCATTTAAAGTTTCTTCACAAAAATGCAGCTTTGTTGTTGTTTTGATTAACAGTAAGATCAATTTTAATGCCTTTATCATTCCGAAATTGTCTCACCAGTCCCCCATGTAAGACAAAAAATGAAATGTGCCCCCCTCCCATGTGAAAAGGTTGGGCAACCCTGATCTACAGGATGCATGGCAGGAACTTGCCAAGTTTTTTTCGACAGCACCTCCCAAATCTGCAACTTCTACCACCTGACATAGAAATATATCACTTTTCCTTCATCATTGCTGGGTCAAAATCCTGGAACTCCTTGCATAAAAGCATTGTGGGTGTTCCTTCAACACACCGACTGCAGGGGTTCAAAAAGATGCTCACCACCACCTTCTCAAGGACAACTTTTTAAATTATTTTTTCATGGGATATGAGTGTCACTGGCAAGGCCAGCATTTGTCATCCTAATTGCCCTTGAGAAGGTAGTGGTGAGCCACCGCCTTGAACTGTAGCAGTCCATCTGGGGTAGGTACACCCATGGTGCTGTTCAGAAGGGAGTTCCAGCTTTTTGATCCAGTGACCCTGAAGGAATGGCAGTATGGTTCCAAGTCAGGATGGTGTGTGACTTGGAGGGGAACTTGCAGGTGGTCATGTTCCTATGCATCTGCTGCCCTTGTCCTTCTGGTAGAGGTTGTGGATTTGGAATGGGCTGTCGAAGGAGGCTTAACGAGTTGCTGCAGTGCATCTTGTAGAAGGTACACACTGCTGCCACTGTGCTCTGGTGGTGGAAGGAGTGAATTTTTAAGGTGGTGGATGGGGTGCTGATCAAGCGGGATGCTTTTGTGCTGAATGGTGCCGAGCTTCTTGAGTGTTGTTGGAGCTGCACTCATCCAGGCAAGTGGACAGTATTCCATTACACTCCTGACTTATGTCTTCAGATGGTGGATCGGCTTTGGGGAGTCAGGAGGTGAGTTACTCTTCACAAAATTCCCAGCCTCTGACCTGCTCTTGTAACCACAGTATTTATATGGCTGGTCTGGTTAAGTTTCTGATCAATGGTACCCCCAGGATATTGGTGGGGTATTCAGCAATGGTAATTGAATGTCAATGGGAGATAGTTAGATTCTCTCTTGTTTGAGATGGTCATTGCCTGGCACCTGTGTGATGCAAATGTTACTTGCCACTTACCAGACCAAGCCTGAATGTTGTCCAGGACTTGCTGCATATGGACATGAGCTGCTTCAGTATCTGAGGAGTCGCGGTTGTACTGAACATTGTGCAATCATCAGTGAACATCCCCACTTCTGACCTTATGATGGAGGAAAGGTCATTGATGAAGCAGCTGAAGATGGTTGGGCCTAGGACACTACACTGAGGAACTCCTGCAGTGATGTTCTGGGGCTGAGATGATTGACTTCCAATAACCACAACCATCTTCCATTGTGCTAGGTATTACTCCAACCAGTGGAGAGTTTTCTCCCTAATTCCCATTGACTTCAATTTTGCTAGGGCTCCTTGATGCCATACTTGGTCAAATGCTGCCTTGTTTCAAGGGCAGTCACTCTCACCTCCCATCTTGAATTCAGCTCTTTTGTCCACTTTTGGACCAAGGCTGTAATGAGGTCATCGGTAAGCAGGTTATTGCTGTGTAAATGCCACTTGATAATTCTGTCGACAACACTTTCCATCATTTTGCTGATGATCGAGGGTAGACTGATGGGGCGGTAATTGGCTGGATTGGATTTGTCCTGCTTTTTGTGGAAAGGGAATACCTGGGCAATTTTCCATATTGTTGGGTAGATGACTGTGTTGTAGCTGTACTTTGTCATGCTGGGCCCCCAACCTGCCAAGAATGAGGCATATTAATTTCACCATATGGACATTAAATTTCAAATTGTTGCTGGGAAGAAGAGAAGGCCTGTTGCAAGGGCTGCCAGACTTGGATGGAGGATATTTGCATACCAATAGGGCGAAGAGAGGTTACTTCCCTTATCCAATTTAACCCACAATGGACTTGGAGCAACAGACATTGAAGGTGAGGGAGCTCAAATTTCAGGATGACTGCTGGGATAGCCGAATCCACAAACTGATGTGGTCAGACCAGCTGGTCACGTGACGAGCCTGCTCGGCAACCTAGTTTTTCTGAATTGTACAAACAGTTTGAACTGAGAAAGACTGTTTGCTCCGGGACTGAGAAGATCTCTCCTGTCTGCTCCCATCTCTTTCTCACAAGCCTCTGAATCCACTGAAGACACATGAACCCCAAGAGAGAAAAGTCTCCTACAACGAACAAGGTTTAAGAAGAATACTGGGCCCCAACGAAAAGCAAGATCTACCTACAATCAAGGACCCTACAGTGAGCTCGAAGATCCGAAACAAAAACTCTTCAGTTTTATTTTTCTTCTCTTTTCTGTCTCTATTTGCCTGTGTGTATTGCGTATGCATGCTAGTGTGGGCATGTCATCTATCAGTAGGCATCAATCGAATTAGAGTTTAAGTTCAAGTTTAATAAATTTCAACCTTTATTCTTTAAACCCGAGAAAACCTGTTTGTGTTAGTTTCTTTGCCTTATAATTGAAAAGCAGTGAACAAGGATTCACCAAGTTTCCGAAGTTCCGAAGAAGGGTCACTGACCCGAAACGTTAACTCTGCTTCTCTTTCCACAGATGCTGCCAGACCTGCTGAGTGAATCCAGCATTTCTTGTTTTTGATTCACCAAGGCATAGTGTTTTAAAAATTAAATCCTGTTACGGTAAGACCAGGTGAAGGCTGAGAGTGACCCCTAGACCTCTTTCTCACCTGGTTGTAACAACATGAATAGCTTGGCTAGAGGCGGGACTAGGGATGTGCAATAAATACTGACCTTACCTGTAATGCCCACATCCTGTGAATGAATGATTTTTAAAAATTAAAAATTCTTCAATTCGATTGGTTAAGGAGATACACAGCTCCTTGCCCTGTTCACTCAGTTCTAGCTACCCGGTTTCTGTTGCCACATTGTTATCAGTTCCCATTTACAGCAGCTTGCCATGCAAAAACTTAAAAACCTAAATGTGCAAGGGCAAGTCAAATAGACGCCATTAGATTCACTCCTACAGCAAATTATTGCCCAATCATACTGTTACAACAGCAACTTGCATTTATATAGTGCCTTTAACATAGTAAAATGTGCAAAGTGCTGAGAAATAAATACACACTCATATGCAAAGTAAATATGCTAACGCACAAATATAGGCAAACACACACACAAGTGTACACACATTCACGCATACAGACTTTCTCTTATCTCTCAAGATAAACACCCAGGTATACACAGGTATAAGCGCATAAAGACGTTCATATTAACTGGATTACTCGTATTTATTCAGCATGTTCTGTTCTAGTCAGTGTAATTTCCCACATGTTCAAGTAACTGCTTGTAATCTTTCAGTTGTAACTTTACTGGATATTATGGATGTGTAATTATACATGTATTTTGGTGTGAGACTGTACCAATATGCATATATGAATGCATGTGTGTATAGTGTATGTGCGTAAATGTACATAGACAAACACATTCACTGTCATATACACACAAATCTACTCATACATATAGATACCCACATAGATTTTCGTACATATGTACACATAGCCAAACACCCATTTACACATACACACTTGATTATATACACACATATACTCATATATACACATTTACAAAAACGTGCACTCATGCACAAATGCATTAATAGGTTCTTACACATACAATTATATAGATGCACAACAACAACTTGCATTTATATAGCACCTTTAATGTACTGAAAACATCACAAGGTGCTTCACAGGAGCATTATTAAACAAAATTTGACACGAGTCACTTAGAGATATTAGAACAGGTGACCTAAAACTTAGTCAAAAAGGTAGATTTCAAGGAGCTACTTAAAGGAAAGAGAGGTAGAGACGCTGAAAGGTTTAGGGAGAAAATTCCAGAGCTTACGGCCTAGGCAGCTGAACCCACGGCCACCAATAGTTGAAGGCTGAAAATCGGGGATGCGCAAGAGGCCAAAATTGGAGGAGTGTTGAGATCTTGGACGGTTGTAGGGCTGCAGGGGTTACAGAGATAGGAGGAGTGGGTCCATGGAGGGATTTGAAAACAAGGATGAGAATTTTCAAATCCAGGCATTACCAGACCTGGAGCCAATGTAGGCCAGCGAGTCAGGGCTATTTGCAGAGTTTTGGATGAGCTTAAGTTCATAGATGATGGAAGATGGAAAGCTGGCCAGAAGAGCATTGAAATAATATACTCGAACTCAAACAAATACACATATATATTTGTGGAAGAAGAGCTGTACCAGATTGATTTGGGATTGCATAGTGAATGGAATCCTATAGTACAGTAGCAGGCCGTTTGGCCCATCGCGTCAGTATCAACTTTTTGACAGTTACCAATTAGGCCAATTCCACTCCACTTCTGCATATCAGAACTGAATAAGTGATGCTTTTTATCATGGTCACTGATTTCACAGCTGCACTGAAAGTAAAATTTCAAAAACCTGACCTAAGGTTCTACCCAGTATATAATCTGTAAATAACCTGTGGTGTGTGTTCCTGCTTTCATTGTTTAAAGTGAATACAAATGGGGAGTATTTCAGTTGCAGTGGGAACTGCAATTTATCCCAAAGGTCCAGAACACTACAGGCTCACTAGACTGATTCTTGGGATGAGAGGGCTTCCTATGAGCACAGATTAATTAGACTAGGCCTATGTTCTCTAGTGTTTACAAGAATGAGAGGTGATCTCATTGAAATATACAAAATTCTTAAGGTGTTGAATAGGGTAGATACTAGGAAGATGATTCCCCTGGCTGGCTAGGTATCATGGATGTCTTAGGATAAGGGGGTGACTAGAACTGCGATGAGCAAAAAAATCTTCACTCAAAGGGTTGTGAAGCTTTGGAATTCTTTACCCCAATGGGCGGCATAGTGGCGTATGGGCAGCACAGTGGCGCAGTGGTTAGCACCGCAGCCTCACAGCTCCAGCGACCCGGGTTCAATTCTGGATGCTGCCTGTGTGGAGTTTGCAAGTTCTCCCTGTGTCTGTGTGGGTATTCGCCGGGTACTCCGGTTTCCTCCCACCACCAAAGACTTGCAGGTTGATAAGTAAATTGGCCATTATAAATTGCCCCTAGTATAGGTAGGGGAATATAGGGACAGGTGGGGATGTGGTAGGAATATGGGATTAGTGTAGGATTAGTATAAATGGGTGGTTGATGGTCAGCACAGACTCGGTGGGCCGAAGGGCCTGTTTCAGTGCTGTATCTCTAAATAAAATAAATAAATAAATGGCTGTGAATGCTCAGTCCATGAGTTTTGTGAAGACTGAGATTGATAGATTTTGGAAATCAAGGGATATAGGGATAGTGCGGGAAGGTGTAGCTGAGGTGGAAGATCAGCCATGATCTTATTGAATGGGGGAGCATGCTTGAGGGGCCGAATGGACTACTCCTGTTCCTATTTCTTATGTTCTTATGGCACTAGTTCAAAGCTAAATTCATGGATGGTAAAGTAGCGGGGCTGTCCGGAGCGGTAACAGATGTTCACAGTTAGGATGTCTGGACAGTTACCTGGGGGAAGGTGAAGATGATAAACACATTGACAAGCACAGAAGATACTTATGAATAGTTTGTAAAATCAATTTTTCTTTAAATTGTCTGAGTCTAGGGTTCAAATTAAGACAATTGTTTGCTAATTAAGGGCATTCTTATCCAGGCTGAGATCATTTAGACCCATAAGAAGGTCTTTAAATAGTGGGTTCAAATGTGTGTATGTCTGTGTGTTTAAACTGGGGAGGTGTTTATTTATTAATTAATTAATATTGTAAAATTAAAACAGTGGAGCAGATCAAGAAATGGCTTGGCGCCACCTGCTGTAAGAATAAGACAAACATTTGCAACTGTTCATTGCTTGAAAGAGTGCGTGTGACACTCGTAAGACCATGCTTTGAAAATGAATTTGTTACATGTGACATTTGTTCAATGTGTGGCTAAACATGAGTTTCTGCATGTATGGTGATAGAGTTTAGTTTAACAAACAAGACCCTCCAAAATGTTAATTAATGAATTTGTTGAATAATATTTAAATTATTATGCCTGTGAGGAAATGTTCAGCTAACTTAACGAATCCCAGCTCCCTGTTTCATATATTTTATGTCAACTGAAGTGATAGATGGGCAGCAAACATATGAAGCATGTCATCATCCATATTTCTATTTTATAAAGAACAAGAGTTAAACAATAATAGTCAAATTGCACAGATAATGGTTAAGCCACAGATAGAGTACAATGTGCAGTTCTTGGTGCCTTATTGAACATAAAAACATAAGAAGTAGGAGTAGACCATCCAGCCCCTTGAGCCTGCTCTACCATTCAATACAACCATGGTTGAACTTCTGCCTCAACTCCACTTTTCCACCCATGCCCCATGTCCCTCGATTCTCCGAGAGACCAAAAATCTATCTCAGCCTTGAATATACTCAATGATGGAGCATCCACAACCCTCTGGGATAGACAATTCCAAAGGTTCACAACCCTATGAGTGAAGAAATTTCTCCTCATCTCTGTCCTAGATGATCGGCCCTTATCCTGAGATGGTGCCCCCTTGTTCTAGATTCCCCAGCCAGGGGAAACAACCTCTCAGTATCTACCCTGATTCCTTCAGAATCTTGTATGTTTCAATGACCTCTCATTCTTCTAAACTCCAATTTACTCATCAAACCTCTCATCCCAGGAACCAATCTAGTGAACATCTGCAGTACTGCCTCCAATGCAAGTATATTGTTGTGGAAAGGAGTGTGGGTGGTTCCCACTGATCACCTCCCGACTGAACGCAGTCATGTTTTGTTAAAATGCTGTGTTAGCCCCGAGCGTCATTCAGTTTAGCCTATTAGCCATTTTCTCAAAGGAGATAAAATAGGACTCGACCTCTTCCTCATTAAATTTTGGAACTAACCATGAGTGTCTCAATACATCAACGTTTTGCTCTGAATTGGGGATAAGGTTTGAGTAGCTCATGGCATTCTCACCGTGTGCTTGCAGCCTTTCTAACTCAACCTTCTTTTGATTAGATTAGATTAGAGATACAGCACTGAAACAGGCCCTTCGGCCCACCGAGTCTGTGCCGAACATCAACCACCCATTTATACTAATCCTACACTAATCCCATATTCCTACCAAACATCCCCACCTGTCTCTATATTTCCCTACCACCTACCTATACTAGTGACAATTTATAATGGCCAATTTACCTATCAACCTGCAAGTCTTTTGGCTTGTGGGAGGAAACCGGAGCACCCGGAGAAAACCCACGCAGACACAGGGAGAACTTGCAAACTCCACACAGGCAGTACCCGGAATCGAACCCGGGTCCCTGGAGCTGTGAGGCTGCGGTGCTAACCACTGCGCCACTGTGTCTGCCTCTCTTTTCTTTTTTCTGATTGGTCAAAATTCTCTGCTTTGAGCCCCCAATTTGTTACGGACAGGTGGAAAGGAGTGTGGGTGATTCCCACTGTTCACCTCCCAACTGAACACAATTGTGTTTGGTTAAAATATTGCCATTAGCCCCTGAGTGTCTTTTGGGTCAAATAAACAGATAAATGACAGGTTTTCTCGAAGGTTAAAAAAATTATTTATTTTTACACAAGTCCCAAAATGGGCACAAGCACACCCATACACCCACACACACATACACAAGAATAGACAGATAGAGAGAAAAGGGTTGGTAGTTCAAAGTAAAACATGAGGCAAGAGTTCGTGGTTTATAGTAGACCTGTTGAATCTTTTTAGAAGAACAGTCTCTTTTAAAGGTGCAGGCTTGGGTGTTTGTAGTCTTGCACTTGTGGAAGTGTTGTAGATTTCTGGTGGTTAAGACTTAAAACTGGAGGTCATGGTTACATTAGGTTCACTGCTGCAGCAAGTTGAAATGTGGGATTAGCAGCAGGATTCCTTCCTTGTTTGGCTTATTCTTTTTGCACAGCCCCTGACTGGACTGCTTTCTGAAGGTTTGATCTCCCTGAGCTCTCCAGAGGGCTATCTTTTGAAGCTAATAATCCATTACATTAGAGTTTCTGTTCGGAGACACATGGCCCTCTCCCCTGATATAACCACACAATGGACCAGAATGTAGAGACCATGGCTATCGGTTGATGTCTCAATGGGGACCATTCTGTAAATACAGTGCTATTTCATACCTATTCACTTTTGGTTTGGGCTGTGACTCCATCTGTCTGCAGAATCCTTTGTTAGTTCATTCATGTCGATAAGAGTCATTAATATGCAATAGTGCTCTTTTCAATTTCAAAGGGGTTCTCCCCAGAGCTATTTCAGATACGTTTGTTGATTTCCAGTACAGGAGGGATCTTGTGATTGCCAGTCCATTTTGACAGTGGAACATGTCCATGTTCTGGGGGTTTTGTTTAACAGTTGACTTTTAAAATTCATAATTCTTCTATTTCATTGTTTATTTCATCATGGCTCCTTTCGTGCATGACACCTGCCCACAAAAGGGAAAAAAACTAAATTCCTTGGTATTTAAGTTTTTGTCTTTTTTTTTTAGAAAGAAGGAAAGTAAGATATAGAATAGCACACATGTACACATTCATCCCATGCATTCCGCAGGCTTCCAGACATGACTTCCATACAGGCTTTTTGGTTGTACGGTGTTTTTACATTCTGGACATGGCATCTGCTATAATATTGTTCTTTCCAGCTATCTGTACAATTTTCAGGTTGAATGGCTGGAGAATTAAACTCCATCGAAACAGTCTGGAATTTTCAACTTTGAATTTTTCCAGGAATGTTAAGAGGTTGTTGTTGGTGTAAATTTGAATTTCTCGATGCCCGTTATTGGCATAGACATCGAAATGTTGACGGGCGAGTAGGAGCCCGAATGCCTCCTTTTCTATGGTGGAATTTTTTTTGATGTTTGTTTAATTATTTTGGAAAAATAGCCAATTGGCCTTTCTAAACCTGAATGATCATTTTGGAGTAGGACAACCCCCACTCCAACATCACTGGCATCAATAACCATTTTAAAGGGCTTGTTGAAATTTGGGGCTACCAATACTGGGTTATTTGTTAAGATTGCCATTAACTTTTCAAAAGCTAGCTGGCACCGTTCTGACCGCACCACTTTTACACTTTTCTTCAACAAGTCAGTTAAACGTGCAGCTATGGTGCTACAATTTGGAACAAATTTTCAGTAAAACCCATGCATTCCCAGGAAGCACATTATTTCCCTCTTTGTTTTGGGAATAGGGAAATCGACCAGGGCTTGCACTTTTGCTGCCCTTGGCAACACTCGACCTCGGCCTACAATGTGAACTAAATAGGTTACTTTAGCCTTAGCGAAAGCGTTCTTTGCTAAATTGGCCACTAGGTGACCTTTCTGTAAATCCTTAAAGAGTTCCCTTCGATTTTTCAGGTGATCTTCCCAGGTGGCCGCTGTAAAGTAATAGGCCATCCAGGTAGACAACACAGTTGTTTAAACCAGCTACTACCTGGTCCATGAGTTTATGGAAAGCTGTCAGGGCGTTCTTTAAACCAAATAGCTTTACTTTACATTGGTATAAGCCATCGGGGGTGACAAATGCTGATTTTTTTTTTTTGCTTGGGTGTTCATGGGGACTTTCCAATAGCCCTTGAATAATTCAATTTTAATTATGTAGGTGGAGCTTCCTACTTGGTCAATGCAGGAGGTTGAATATGAATCTGTTCAGGTTACTGCATAATTTTTTTGGTAATCAATGCAAAGTCTGGTTGATCGATCAGGTTTCAGTACCAGTACAATAGGGAAGCTGCAGCTGCTTTGGCTGTGTTCAATTAAATCGTTGCCCAGCATATATTGGATTTCTGTGTGGACATGAGTCAATTTGTCAGGGCTCAGTCGCTATGGGTTCTGTTTCATTGGTGGGGTCTCTCCTACATCTACGTTGTGTATTGTTAAGGACATGCAATGCTGTTTGTCCTGCAAATTTCCTCAAACTCCCTTATCAGTGGTGTTAGGTCCTGTCTCTGCTGGTCAGGGAGATAGTTGAAAATAGTGTCTAGACTCCTTAATATTTCTGTATTTTTCCATTTTATGGTGGGAGGTTCAATTTGAGAGTTTTCTGGGTTATCTTCCTCACTTAGTTCATCTTCACTAGGGCTGTCTTCTATTATTACTCCTATTGTTTAGCATATACTTACTGGTCTCTCTGTTTCCCAGTTTTAGCATATTGATGTGACACAGTCTTTGCTTTTTTCTCTGGTTTGGTGTATTAATCAAATAATTCACATCATTCACCTGTTTCCTCGGGCTTTTAGAGGTTCGCCTTGTAATTGTAACAGTACCAGAACCTGGTCCCCTGGTTTGAATTCTCAGGCTGCAGCCTTTCTGTTAGCTTGCCTTTTCATGTTTTGTTGAGCTGCTTTCAGGTTTTTTTTGCTACAGTGCAGGCTTTAAAAAGTCTGTCATGAAAGGTGGACACGGAATTTAGAAGTGAGGTTTCTTCCCTTTGATCCAGAAATTGTTCTTTAATCAGTTTTGGGGGCCTTTCACCTCAGGTCCAAAAACTAATTCAAATGGACTGAAACCTGTGGATTAATTTGGTAAATCTTTAGTAGCAAACAGCAGGAAAGCTATTCCTTTATCTCAGTCATGGGGATAATCACAGCAATATGCACTGATCATGGTTTTCAGGGGTTAATGGTATTGCTCTACAGCCCCTTGAGACTCTGGGTGGTATCACAGAATCACAGAATGGTTACAGTGCAGAAGGACGCCATTCGGCCCATCGTGTCCGCACCAGCTCTCTGAAAGAGCAATTCCCTCAGTTCCATTCCCGTAACCCTGCACACTGTTCCTTTTCATGTAAAAGTCCAATTCCCTTTTGAATGCTTCAATTGAAATTGCGTCCACCACACTCTCAGGCAGTGCATTCCAGACCTTAACCACTTGATGCATGAAAAAGTTTTTCCTCATGTCACTTTTGCTTCTCTTACCATATACTTTTAAATCTGTGCCCTCTCGTTCTCGATCCTTTCACAAGTGGGAACAGTTTCTCTCTATCTATTCTGTCCAGACCCCTCATGATTTTGAATAACTCTATCAAATCACCTGTCAGCCTTCTCTTCTCCAAGGAAAACAGTCCTAACCTCTCCAACCTATCTTCATAACTGAAGTTCCTCATCCCTGGAACCATTCTTGTGAATCATTTCTGTACTCTCTCCAATGCCCTCATGTCTTTCCTAAAGTGCGGCGCTCAGAATTGGACGCAATACTCCAGCTGAGGCCGAACTAGTGTCTTATACAAGTTCAACATAACCTCCTTGCTCTGGTACTCTATGCCCCTATTAATAAAGCCCAGGTTATGGTATGCTTCATTAACTGCTCTCTCAACCTATCCTGCCACCTTCAATGACTTGTGCACATATACACCTAGGTCCCTCTACTCCTGCACCCCCTTTAGAATTGTACCCTTTATTCTATATTGTCTCTCCATTTTCTTCCTACCAAAATGAATCACTTCACATTTCTCCGCATTGAACTTCATCTGCCACCTGTCTGCCCATTCCCCAACTTGTCTATGTCCTTTTGAAGTTCTACACCATCCTCCTCACAGTTTACAATGCTTCCAAGTTTCGTATCATCTGCAAACTTTGAAATTGTGCCCTGTACACCAAGGTCTCGGTCATTAATATATATCAGGAAGAGCAAGGGTCCCAACACGGATGCTTGGGGAACTCCACTACAAACCTTCCTCCAGCCCGAAAAACATCCATGAACCACTACTCTTTGTTCCCTGTCACTCAGCCAATTTTGTATCCACCTTGCTACCGTCCCTTTTATTCCATGAGCTACAAATTTGCTCACAAGTCTGTTGTGTGGCGCTGTATCAAATGCCTTTTGAAAGTCCATGTACACCAGATCAACAGCATTGCCCTCATCAACCTTCCCTGTTACCTCCTCAAAAAACTCCAACAAGTTAGTTAAACATGATTTTCCCTTAAGAAATCCATGCTGGCTTTTCTTAATTAACTCGCATTTGTCCATGTGACGATTGATTTTGTCCCTAATTATTTTTTCTAGAGGTTTTCCCACCACCAAAGTTAAACTGATTTACCTGTAGTTGTTGGGCTTATCTTTACACCTTTTTTGAACAATTTGCAATTCTCCCATCCTATGGAACCACCCCAAGTCTAAGGAAACTGAAAAATAATGGCAAGTATCTCTGCAATTTCCACCCTCACTTTCCTCAGTATCCTTGGATGCATTTCTTCTGGTCCTGTTTCTTTATCCACTTTAAGTAAGACATCCTATCTAATACTTCCTTTTTATCAATTTTAAATCCCTCTAGTGTCTGAATTACCTCCTCTTTCAACATTGCCTGGGTTGCATCTTCTTCCTTGGTAAAGACAGGTGCAAAGTATTCATTTAATAAGAACATAACAACATCAGAAATAGGAGCAGGAATAGGCCATTCAGCCCCTCAAGCCTGCCCCACCATACAATAAGATCATGGCTGATCGGCCCCAGATCTCAACTCCTCTTTTGTGCCAGCTCCTCATAGCCCTCAACTCCCTGATATTTCAAAAAACTATCTACCTCAGCTTTAAATACTTTCAGTGATCTAACCTCCACAACTCTCTGGGGTGTGGAATTCCAGGCATTCACCACCCTCTGAGAGAAGAAATTCCTTCACATCTCAGTTTTAAATGAGTGTCGCCTTATTCTGTAACTATGTTCCCTAGTTCGAGATTCCCCCACCAGTGGAAACATCTTCTAAACATCTACCCTGTCAAGCCCCCTCAGAATCTTGTACGTTTCAATAAGATCACCCCTCATTCTTCTAAACTCTAATGAATAAAGGCCTAACCTGTTTAGCCATTCTTGATAAGTCAACCCCTTCATCCCAGGAATCAGTCTAGTGAATCTCTTTTGAACTGCATCCAATGCCAATATATCCTTTCTTAAATACGGGGACCAAAACTGTACACAGTACTCCAGATGTGGCCTCACTAACACCCTGTACAGTTGTAACAAGACTTCCCTATTTTTAAACTCCAACCCCCCGAGAAATAAAGGCCAAAATTCCATTTGCCTTCTTAATTACTTGCTGCACCTGCATGCTAACCTTTTGTGTTTCATGCACAAGAACACCCAGATCCCTCTGTGCTGCACTTTTTTGAAATCGCTCTCCATTTAAATAATAGTCTGCCTTTTGATTCTTCCTACCAAAGTGCATGGCCTCATACTTTCCTACATTAAACTCCATCTGCCAAGTTTTTGCCCACTCACTCAACCTATCGATATCCCCTTGCAGATTCCTTATGTCCTCATCACAACATGCCCTGCCACCTATTTTTGTATCATCAGCAAATTTGGATATATTACACTCTGCCCCCTCCTCCAAGTATTAATATAGATAGTAAATAATTGAGGCACTAGGACTAATCCTTGTGGCACTCCACTAGTTACGTCTTTCCAACCTGAAAAAGACCCATTAATCCTGACTCTCTGTCTTTGAGTTAACCAATCCTCAATCCATGCTAATACATTACCCCCAATACCGTGAGCTCCTATCTTGTGCAATAATCTTTTATGTGGCACCTTATTAGATGCCTTCTGGAGATCTAAATACACTACATCTATCGGTTCCCCTTTATCAACTCTGCTTGTTATATCCTCAACAAACTCTAGCAACTTTGTCAAACATGATTTCCCTTTCACAAAAACATTTGACTTTGTTTGATTGCGTTAAACTTTTTAAATGTCCTGCTATTTCTTCCTTAATAATGGACTCTAGCATTTTTCCAATGACCAATATTAGGCTGACTGGCCTACAATTCCTGCTTTTTGTCTCCCTCCCTTCTTGAACAGGGGCGTCACATTAGCAGTTTTCCAATCTGCTGGGCCCCTCCCGGAATCCAGTGATTTCTGAAATATTTTGACCGATGCCTTCACTATCTCTGCAGCCACTTTCTTTAAAACCTTTGATGTAGGCCATCAGGTCCTGGCGACTTGTCTGCCTTTAGTCCCATTAGTTTGTCAAATACTTTGTCCCTCATGATAGAGACTGTAACAAGATCTTTCCTCCCATTAGCTCTTTGCTTACCTGATATCTGTGAGATGTTTATAGTGTCCTCCACCGTGAAGACTGATGCAAAATATTGGTTTAAATTATCTGCCATTTCCCTGTTCCCTTTTATTAGTTCCTCATTCTCATCCTCCAAGGGTCCCACGCTCACTTTAGCTACTCTCTTTTTATATACCCATAGAAGCTCTTGCTGCTTGTTTTTATATTTCTTGCCAGTTTACTTTCACAATCAATTTTCTCCCTCTTCATTAGCTTTTTAGTCATCTGCTGCTGGTTCCTAAAAAAAAAAAAATCCCAATCCTCTGGCCTACCACTAGTTTTCGCCACTTTGTATGCCTTAGTTTTTGATTGGATACTCTCCTTGACTGCCTTTGTTAACCACCGGTGGTCCATTCTTCTCATCAAGTCCTTTTTGACCAGGATAAATTTTTGCTGCGAGTTATGAAATATCTGGTTAAATGTCTGCCACTGCTCGTGCACTGACCTTCCCCTTAGTCTATCTTCCCAGCCTGCTTTAGACAACTCTTTCTTCATAACTCCATAATTACCCTTGTTTAAGTTGAGGACACTGGTTTGAGACCTGAGTTGCTCGCCCTCAAACTGAATTTGAAATTCTACCATGTTGTGATTGCTACCCCCTAGAGGATCCTTAACTATGATACCTCTTATTAATTCGACCTCATTACACATTACTAGATCTAAAATAACCTGTTCCCTGCAACGTGTTGCTCTAAGCAACAATCCATGATGCACTCTACAGATTCATCTTCCATGTTACCTCTGCCAATCTGATTTGTCCAGTCAATATGCAGATTAAAATCACCCATGACAATTGTAGCACCCATCTTACACACCTCCATTATTTCCCGATTTCTACTTAGTCCTACAGTGAGGCAACTCTTCGGGGGCCTATAGACGGCTCCCACCCGTGACTTCTTCCCCTTGCTATTCTTTATTTCCAACCAAACTGATTCCACATCACGATCTTCTTTTTCTTTTGGGCCTCCTTATCTCGAGAGACAATGGATACGCGCCTGGAGGTGGTCAGTGGTTTGTGAAGCAGCGCCTGGAGTGGCTATAAAGGCCAATTCTGGAGTGACAGGCTCTTCCACAGGTGCTGCAGAGAAATTTGTTTGTTGGGGCTGTTGCACAGTTGGCTCTCCCCTTGCGCCTCTGTCTTTTTTCCTGCCAACTACTAAGTCTCTTCGACTCGCCACAATTTAGCCCTGTCTATTGCACCTATATCACTACTCAACACCGCACTGATTCCTTCCTTTATTAACAAAGCTACCCCACATCCTTTTCCTTTTTGCCTATTTTCCCGGAACGTCAAATACCCTTGAATATTGAGTTCCCAGACTTGGTCACCCTGCAACCACGTCTCTAACAGCTATCCAGTCATACTCATTCATTTCTATTTGTGCCGTCAACTCATCTATCTTTTTACAAATGCTGTGTGCATTCAGATAAAGAGCCTTAAGCTTTGACTTTTTGCCATTATTACTCATTCTGGTTCTAATTTCTGCTGCAATCTTCTGCTCTTATTTTCTGCCTCTTCCTGTCATATTTTGATTACCGTTGGCCTCTTCACTACACTGCACGTCATCTATGCCCTCTGCCTCCCGGTGTAAATCCCTTTCTGGTCCATAATCGGCCCCCCACCAAGTCTGTGCCGACCATCAACCACCCATTTATACTAATCCTACATTAATCCCATATTCCTATCACATCCCCACCTTCCCTCAATTCCCCTACCACCCTTTTACTATTTATATGCCTACAGGAAACTTTGGGATTTCCTTTAACGCTAAGTGCCAGTCTCTTTTCATGCTGTCTCTTTGCTTCTCTTATTTGCTTTTTCACTTCCCCTCTGGACCTTCTAAAACTCAACCTGGTTCTGAACAGTATTTTCTACCTGGCATCCGTTATAAGCAAACTTTTTCTTCTTTATCTTAATCTCTCCCTGTTTTATCATCCAGGGAGCACTAGATTTGTTTGGTCGACTTTTCCCCTTCGAGGGAACATATCTTGACTGTGCCCGAACCGTCTCTTCTTTGAAGGCAGCCCATTGTTCATCTACCAGTTTTCCTGCGAGCTTTTGACTCCAATTTAAAGAGTCATAGAGTATAGAAACAGGCCCTTCAGCCCACCGCGTCCATGCCGACCATAATGCCTATCTATACTAATCCCACCTGCCTGCATTAAGGCCTTTCACTTGTAGGCCTCAGTACCACACCAGGTGCTGCCTTCCCTTTAGGTCATATAGGAAGTTTTTTTCTGTTTAAAAATCAAGCAGAGATATACTAGAGAAACACACTTTCTATATTGAATGTGCTGCTTGAAATGTTTTCATAGCAACATGCTGATCTTAACTCAACACTTTGGACTATGGCATACTATTACATAGAGAACCTGTATGCTTTACCACAGAGGCATGTAAGAAATTGGAAATGAAAATGAATTCTCAATTTAATGAGAAACAGTTAGTGATGGCTTACAGAGATAATATGTTTTCCACTGACTGCTCTTAATGCAGGATAAACTAAAGCTCAGGGACAGGGCACTAAAAGGAAACTCAATTGACTCTTTTAAAACCATCTTTGATTGAAGGGTGCAAACTAATATAAACAACAGGGACTGACTGTGCAGGTAATGAGTGCTCCATAACACAAACCCCAACACTGTTAAAGTAAAATTCAGATTGTGAAGACATAAACGTTTTACAAACATCTCCTGAGAACCTTTTAGCATTCATGGATGTACATCTGGAATAAATATCTCGCTGCCTTTTAATAACCAAGTGCACATGTGCCTGATATATTTCATAGTTTTTTTTAAAGATTTCTTTGTTATCTCACACCTAGTCAGAAAGGTGTTTGCTTTCAATTAAGGAATATTTTCTAGATTGATTAATCAAGATTTAGTTTGTATGGCATCCCCAATGGCTCGGTGGGTATGTGTACCACCATGTGTGCTACTGAGCCATCCAGGCCTGGAAAGTCAAACATTCCACTCCTGCTTTGTGCTTATTTAGACAATCTCGTCTAGGGCATCAGTGGTGTGCTACAATTGATTTTCATGCCCCTAGACTGGGAAGAAGAAAGATTACCCAGTGTTCCCACTCCTGATTGCTATTTAGTGACCACTGCTGGAAGATGTTTGTGTCTTGATATTAGTAAGTGACAGGATCAAGCTCCACAGGATCACATTATCAAATAACTTGTCAACAGTAACTCTCATGCTCACATGTGAAGAATAGCTACTTTGATGAGGTACCAGAGGATGGCCAGCATCTTTGGAACTGTTCCACTGTATGAGTCAACATCCTCAGGAGAGGAAACTGGGGAAAAAAGACCCCAACAAAGCTCATTTCATACACAGCACAGATTACTTCCAGAATGGTGATGGCATTACTTCTGAATGTCTTCATTTCCTTGAACAATAAATCTATTTTGTTTAAGAAATCTTCCTCCTTCTGGTGGCTTTTGTTCTTCCATGTAACCTGAGTTGTTTCCATGAGATAAAAATTAGTACTCTGGATTGTGTCAGTTGCTGCCAAGCCCTGGGATAGCCTAATGTCTTCCTTGTCTAATTTGGCTCTGGCCATCAGTCTGCATAAAGTTCCAGAGTTGTGTGTGCACTTATTTCAAGCTGTGTTAACATCAAATTAAACACTACAGTGAATACTATACAATATTGTGATGTCAATAGTTCAAAAGCACACCATACAACTAAAAAACCTTAGATTCCACAAAAAATATAACATCATGATAAATGTATGCAAGAAGCCCTGAAGCACATTGGTTTAGCTTTTAAAAGAATACTGTCTCAGTGAAATGAATTGTAACACCTCCCACACAACCCAATTTTCACCTTATATCTCCTGGAGACACTGGCTCTTGTTGGGTTACAACTCCGTGATACTTTGTCCATATGGACATTTTCCATTTGCATGTTATTTGGCAATTCAACTAGTGTGGGCATTACAGTACTCACCCATTACAGTACTCACCCAGCAGGGATCACTGGTGATCAGGAACCTCAGCTGATTTTCATTGTATCTAGTGCCAATTATAGTGCCAAACTGTCTGCTTTGCACTTAGTACAGCCCAGGAATTAAACCTTGTACCTTTCTGATATGTATGATTTAATGCCACGTGCGATGATGCCTTTATTCATTAGGGCATGGTGGAAACGGCTGGAATTTTTTCAAACACATGACAGAAAAAAACTAACAAGTTGAAAGGCAACATAACACATATGATATCATTATGATGAACATGGCACATGGCTTTCTGATCTCGTCCCTCCCATGACAACAAAAGGCTTGCCAAACCATTGTTCATTAAAATATCCCTTTATTAAACTTTACATAACAAAATAAAATGAATATACTTGCAACAGATTATTCAGTTCTATGAAACACAGCCTCTCAACATTGGAAACACAATGTTAATTGTTTGAATTACATTCCCTTCATATTCTTGGAAGCAGCAAATTTATGAAGACCATAATTCTAGGTGGATGTTTTAAATTTTAGTCTCCAGTTCAGTCATTCCCCAGTGTTTAGATAATGTGTTCCATCAACCTTTTTGAAAAGACATTTAAGGATGTTTTCTTCACAATTAAATTAAGGCACACAGTATTAAAGGGAGCATGGCAGCATGGATAGGAATTTGGTTAATGGCCAGAAAGCAGAATGTAGTGTTTAAGGGATTTATTTTTGGACTGGAAGATGCAAATAGTGTTGTCCTTCAGGGATCAGGTTTGCTCGCATCAATGTGTATTAGTGATCTGGACTTGTGTATAGGGGCTGTTGCATTGTTGGATGTGTATTAGTAGCGTTGGTAGGGCATTCTAGAGAAAGTCTTAGACTCTGGTCAAGGTTAACTAACAGCTCTTTATTATTTACAGTGAATATATACACTCTCCACAAGCCACCTAAGCTAGCATCCTTCATGCTGCTATACCACCTCCTTCTCAAGCTATCTCTGACTGTTACATCATCGCTTGTACAGTGGAGGGGTCTCTCTTACTGTTTTTGGTATTAACCCTTTACATCCTTATACTACATCTCCTCCCAAATCTTTATCCAACATTTTCCCAAACGTATATACGTTTATGACTTCTCTACTACTCCTTCCCCCAAGTCTCTGACTTTACAGATTCAGTCTCATCGAAGGTTTGACAACTCTCCCCGATCTGGTTGTAATCTGTCTGGGACGATCAGTAATCTTTGTAGGAAGTCTGCATTGATGACTTGGTTTTTACTACGGTTTGTAGTATTTTGTTCGGTTTGGATTTGTTAATCTTCACCTGGATCTTGCAGATGGATTCATGGCTGTTGCAGAATAGGAATGATATTCCTCTGATTCCTTTGTATGTTTCCTTCATTCGTTTGTGTAAACATATAATTGCTGATAGTCCTCATGTTCTGTACCTACTTGTTCCAGGTCAGGTATCCAAAGTTTTTGACCATTGTTTAATTTGGGTAAGCTTCTCGCTCAAAAACTTCTATTGTAATTCCTGGTTTGTTTCCTTCTGTAGGAGTTTTCTCTTTCTTGAACTTTCTCGTAGTCTTGAGTCTTCAATCCTGGCGTTAATTGTTGAGGCGATGCAGGAAGCTGTGTTCTTAACTTCCTTCTCATTAGTAATTCTGCTGGTGATAATCTGCACAACAGTGACATTTGACGATAAACTAGGAGTGAGAAGGGAAGATCTTCATTTTTCTTGAGTAAAGATTTTATGGTTCTCACGCCTCGTTCTGCCTTCCCTTTGGACTGTGGATACCTCAGTGAGCTCATAAGATGCTTCAAGCCCATATTCACAGCAAACTGGGTAAAACATTCATTTGCGACCTGTGGTCCGTTGTCTGATAATATTTCATCCGGAATCCCATGTGTCGTGAAGATGTCCGTAAGGATTCTGATAACTACCTTGGTGGTTGTAGATGTATATTTCCTATACTCATCGCAATACATTACCCCCAATCCCATGCGCTTTAATTTTACATGCTAATCTCTTATGTGGGACTTTGTCGAAAGCCTTCTGAAAGTCCAAATAAACCACATCCACTGGCTCCCCCTCATCAACTCTACTAGTTACATCCTCGAAGAATTCTAGTAGATTTGTCAAGCACGATTTCTCTTTCGTAAATCCATGCTGATTCTGTCTGATTCTACCACTATTCTCCAAGTGCTCTGCTATTAAATCTTTGATAATGGACTCTAGAATTTTCCCCTCTACTGACGTCAGGCTGACTGGTCTATTATTCCCTGCTATCTCTCTACCTCCCTTCTTAAATAGTGGGGTTATATTAGCTACCCTCCAATCTGTAGGAACTGTTCCAGAGTCCATAGAATATTGGAAGATGACCACCAATGCATCCATTATTTCTAGGGCCACTTCCTTAAGTACTCTGGGATGCAGACCATCAGGCCCTGGGGATTTATCGGTCTTCAATCCCATCAATTTCCCCAACACCATTTCTCTACATATACTATTTCCTTCAGTTCTTCTCTCTCACTAAACCCTGTATTCCCCAACATTTCTGGTATGATATTTGTGTACTCCTTTGTGAATACAGAACCAAAGCATGCATTTAGTTGGTCAGCCATTTCCTTGTTCCCCATTATAAATTCCCCTGTTTCTGACTGTAAGAGATCTACATTTGTCTTCACTAATCTTTCTCTCTTCACATACCTACAGAAACTTTTACAGTCAGTTTTTATGTTCCCTGCATGCTTGCTCTCGTACTCTATTTTCCCCTTCTTAATCAATCCCTTGGTCCTCCTTTGCTGAATTTTAAACTGCTCCCAATCCTCAGGTCTGTTGTTTTTTCTGGCGAATTTACACGCCTCTTACTCGAATCTAATGCTAGCTCTAATTTCCCTTGTAAGCCATGGTTTGGCTACCTTTCCCATTTTACTTTTGCGCCAGACAGGAATAAACAATTATTACAGTTCATCCATGCACTCTTTGAGTGTTTGCCATTGCCTTTCCACCATCATCCCTTTAAGTAACATTTCCCAATCTATCATAGCCAACTCGCGCCTCATACCTTCGTAGTTTCCTTTACTAAGATTCAGGATCCTAGTCTCAGAATCAACTAAGTCACTCTCCATCTTGATGAAGAATTCTATCATATTATGGTTGCTCATCCCCAAGGGGTCTCGCACAAATAGATTGTCAATTATTCCTCTCTCATTACACAATACCCAGTCTAGGATGGCCTGTTCTCTAGTTGGTTCCTCAATGTATTGGTCCAGAAAACCATCCCATATACACTCCAAGAATTCCTCCTCTATGGTATTGTGACTAATTTGATTTGCCCAATCTATATGCAGATTAAAGTCATCCATAATTAGACGTTCCTTTATCGCATGTGGCTCTAATTTCCTGTTTAATGCCATTCCCAACATCACCACTACAGTTTGGGGGTCTACATACAACCCCACTAACGTTTTTTGCCCTTTAGTGTTTCTCAGCTCTTCCCATACAGATTCCACATCATCAGAGCTAATACCTTTCCTCAATACTCACGGAACATCTTCATTATTCTCCATCCTGGGCTTTCTTGTGGTCATCAATGTGTACAATATTGTCTAATTTGAATGCCCTCTTCATCATTCTTCTGTGCTTGTCGTATTTCTCGCAACTTCTGTGTGCTTGCTGGCCAACTTTGTGCTATGTGTTGCGAGAATGTCTCTATGTCACCTACAAAATTTGTATGTTCCTGTGATGGATGACCTATGGTTTCTTTCGATAACACATTGGCTGACGATTGGAGCTTTACTTGGACGGATGCAGTTTCATATGTGTACCTCATAAATCTGAGACGAAACCTTTGTATACATAGAGACATTTTTGCTATTTCCTTTTCGTCTGATAAGGAAACCAATGGCTTGTGGTCTGTCTCGATTACCACACGTATTCCAATAATGTAGTCTGAAAATTTTTCACACACCCATGTGACAGCTAGAGTTTCTTTTTCGGTGACTGCGTAGTGCATCTCTGTATCCGACAGTGCTGCTGACACATGGAATATGGGTCTACGGGAACCATCAGATTGCTCCTGAAAAAGAACAGCACCCAAGCCGTCTGAAGAGGTGTCTGCTGCCATCGCCGTAGGCCGTGTAGGAGAGTAGAGTGACATCATGTCTGGAGAAATTAGCATCTCTTTAATTTTCTGGAACACTTGTTCCTGGTGGGCATCCCAACACCATGATTGCTGTTTTTTTTAGAAGTTTTCTCAGCGGATCAGTTTTTTGTGCTTAGTGAGGTAAAAATTTTACTATAAAGATAAAAACAGAAAGTGCTGGAAATACTCAGCAGGTCTAGCAGCATCTGTGGAGAGAGAAGCAGAGTTAAAGTTTCAGGTCTGTGACCTTACATCCGAACTATGCTAGTTGATTTACCATTCTGAGAAATCTCTGGAGTAGCTGAACTGTTGTAGGGATAGGAAATTCCTTAATGGCCTTTGTTTTCTGAGGATCTGCCGTTATTCCTTCTCTGCTTACAATGCGGCCCAAGAAACGAATCAAAGTTTTGGAAAATTTACACTTCTCGTTTAAAGTCAGTCCCGCTTCTTGAAGTCTCTGAACCTCTCTGACTTTGTGGTCGTGTTCCTCCACTGACTTTACGTGTATCAGAATATTATCCATGTGGCATATCACTCCTGTGAGCCCTTCTAGGATATTGGATATTGATCGTTGAAAAATCTCTGGTGCGGAGGTTATTCCGAACGGTAACCTATTAAAGCAAAACCACCCAAAAGGTGATATGTATGTAGTCAATAACCTTGAGGTCTCATCCAGGGTACCTGTCAAAACCCACTATTGACATTGAGTTTTGTAAACATGGTGCACTGAAAGAGTTTCAATAAACTGTCATCCACCGTAGACATTGGGTGAATCTCACATACAACTGCTTTATTGAGCTGCATTAAGTCCGTGCATATTTGCAGAGTTCCATTTGGCTTTGGGACAGGAACTATGGCTGAACACCAGTCTGTTGGTTGTGTTACTGGAGAGAGAACGCCCATTCTTGTTATCTCCTCGAATTGTTCTCGGACGTTGGTTAATAAAGGATGAGGTATTCTTCTTGGTGTGAAGATACACACTGGTCTGGCCCCTTCCGTCAGATCCTGTACTCCGTCTTTAGATTTCCAAGCCCTGTGAACAGCTTCGGGAATTCTGTTTTAAAAGGAATTGTTGACATTTGTTTGCTTGACTTCGGCTACATTTTTAATCAACTGCAGTTGGAAGCAGATATTCCTGCTCAGTAAAGAAAATTCTTGATTGTGTAAGACATATAAGTTGTCTGCCTCCATGCTGAAGAGTTGCTTGGAGTTTGCTTTTTACTCGCAGTTGTGTCCCGCCTGTACCATGCAACTGTATATCTGTCGGTTGCAGGTAATGTCTGTTCACCCAAGGCTTTTGGTCAGAAAATACTGTGACACTAGTCCCTGTGCCAAGTCTAAAATTCGTGAGGTGTCCATTCATGTAGATGTCTGCCGTCCAGAAATCTTGGTCGGGATCACTGATTTCTCCCAAGAACTCTCTTGTACTTTTCTTTTGTGGGTATTACTGTATTTGATTCACTGCTGTTTGCATGAAGGTCTTCTGCCTTGTACCTTTAAATGCAGAAATTCTGCTGTGGCAATCTTCCCATAGTGTCCAGTTTTTCCACACTTAAAACACTCCGCTTTACTTGCTGGGCATTGCTCTCGTCTGTGAGTCTTCTTGGCTCCACAATGTTGGCAGAGTTTTCCTGTGTCATGCGCTTTCTCACCTGTACGTTTTCTCTGTTACTCAAAGTGTTTCCTTGGCTTTGGTTTAACCAGTTCGATGGGCATTGCACTCCTTCTCATCCACAGCTTGTCTTCAGCTTGTAAGATGTCCCTATTCTGTTTGCGAGCTTCAGCCTGTCTTACAATTTGAATGGCCTTTTCCAGTGTATGGTCATCCTTGGATTGCAACAGGTCTGACAAGGATTCATCCGCTACACCAACAACTATCCTGTCTCTGATTAGTTTTGCCTTTAATTCAATGTATTTGCAACCTTCTGCCAATCTATACCAGTCATTAATGTAGGAGTCTACAGATTCACCAGTCATCTGTGCCCGCTTATTAAATTTGGCTCTTTCCAAGATTTTATTGGTATGGAGATTAAAATACTTATCAAAAGCTTGGAGTACCTCTTTGAATCCGTCGGTAGCCTCATTGATCCCTTGTCGGACAATTACATCGTCCGCAATCGCACCTATTGAATA
Source organism: Heterodontus francisci (assembly GCF_036365525.1). Lineage (NCBI taxonomy): Eukaryota > Metazoa > Chordata > Chondrichthyes > Heterodontiformes > Heterodontidae > Heterodontus > Heterodontus francisci. Next base: position 81,315,299 of record NC_090378.1, on the reverse strand, counting down.
TAGGAGGGTGCTCACTTGTTCCACTTCAGATTTTGTGTAGAGTTGAGAAGCAATTCTAAACCTTAGGAATCTTTTTCTCCATAATAGCTAATTTTGAAACTGATTGGGTCCCTCTGGATTCTGGAAACTCTCCAGCATTCCCAATTATGGATCCATATTACTTTCTTAATGGACTTTTTAGGGTGTTCTCCTTTAAGAAATTCTGTTTGTTTGTTTGTTTGTCAGGCTTGGTTGCTTTAATTGAGGTCCCCAGCTGTTCTCGAGAGTTCCCCTCTGCTTTCATTGGCTTTTCTCTTATGTCCCTTTCTTTGAGAAATGCAGTTTGTTTGGTTTTTGTTTTTTTCAGGTTTGGTGTTTTCCCCTTCGAGAAATTTGGTTTATTTTCAGGCGTGCATGCCTTAATGGAGGTGAACCAACCTGCCGTTTTTGGGGGCTTCCTGTGCTTCTCAGGAAGTCCCGCACTTTTCGGGTATTTCCCACTCTTCGCCCTTGCATTCAGCCTGAGTGAAGTATTGGGTTTTTCCCTGCCTTTTTTTAACTGTCTGAGCACCATGCCTTTAGAAAAGTACCGCAAGCTTTTCAAAGGCTTTTAGCATGATCCCCGACTGTCAGTACTGTGACTCATCTGATCGCTGGATTCTACTTGCAGGCCACCACGCTTCTGTTCAGTGGTGCAGCTTGTATTTCTGTACTCTGACTCACCACAGCTGCGGAGTTCTCCACAGCCTCTTCTGCAGGTAAGTAGTTTTCTTATTGTACCGGGCCAGTATTAATCTTTAAACTTCTCTTGTTTCTTCCAAAGGTAAGGAGAACTTCAAATTCTCATGTTACATCATCGTTCATACAGTGGGAGGGGTCTCTCTCACTGTCTTTAGTATTAACCCTTTACATCCTTATACTACAGGGGCCACAATATCAAAATTTGCAGAAGACACAAAATAGGGACTGTGAGGGGAACTGTAAACCATTTAAGGAGGATACAAACAAGTTAGAAGATTAGGTAGACAGATGTCAGGTGAAATATGATGCATGTTTAGAGGAAGAATACAGAGAGAACATATACGCTAAATGGATAAAGATTAAAAAAGGAATGGAGGAGCAGAGACCCCCAGGGATTCAAATATACAAATCTTTAGAAGTGGGAGGGTAACTTGAAGCTGTAGAAAAAGCATATGGGATCCTAGGTTTTACAAATAGGGACATAAGAGTACAAAAACAAAATGGTAATGCTAAACCTATACAAATAATTTGCTTGATTGTATTTGGAATTATGGGCTGAATTTTGTGTTGAAAGCAGTTCTCCCGGCACTGGGTTGAAACCGCAGGGCGATCCCCACCTCTGCCTTTTCACACCCCGGCCCCCCATGCCCGGGGCAATCCTCCAGTTTTTATAAATACAAGTTTCAGGAGCAGGGATCCACATCCCTTTAAAGACAGGGATCCTGCCTTCAAGAGCTGCCAGCCAATCAGAGGGCTGGCAGCTCAGCAGTAGCAGCAGCAGCAGCAATACCAGGAGCACTGGTACTGCAGAGGTCTTGGATCCAGACCAAACACTGGAACCCCGGACCTCAGGTAAATGTGGTGGGGCCAGTTTGGAAGGTCCTAGCAAGGGGAGGGTGGGAGGGTGGTCGTGCAGTCCAGTAGGAGGGGGTGTCCCAGGGGGTAAATTGGTTCCTATCAGTGTTCCTCCATGGACCACAGATTGCATACGGAGGAGGGACACCCCCTCCAAGCCCATAGGGAGGGCGCCTCATATTGCAAGGCATCCTCCCCATGTGGCAGAGGCATCCCCCGCCGCTGGTAAGATCCCAGTGGTGGTGGGAAGAGGCCCCTTAATTGGCCTCTGGGCGGGAAGGCCATTGTTGGCCTATCTCATCTTGGGAAGATCGGGTGGCAATGGGGAGGCAATGGGCCCTTCACACCCTCACCCCCACCCCATGCCACCTATCATGTAATTCCATGCCCTCCCCTGCCTCCAAACCCCCCCCCCCCCTCAGGAGGCCACATAAAATCCCAGTCTACGTGTCTAGTTTTGGATGCCTTTACAAAGAATGTCAAGGCCATGGGGAGGATGCAGAAGACATTAATTAAAATGATCTCAGGAACAAAAGGCCATTGACCTGAAACATTAACTCTGTGTTTCTCTCTCCACAGATACTGCTAGAACTACTGAGCATTTCCAGCATTTGCTGTTTTTATTGCAGGAATGAGAGGCTTCAGCTATAAGGTGACTCAAGAAAATAAGGGCTTTTTTCTCCTAGAACAAAAAAGAGCATAATTATATTCTCCATTTTCTTTATGCACAATGCTGAGGATGTGTGTTTGGTGTTTCAGTTCCCAGAGGAATGAAGGAGGCTTTATATTTCAGATGCAGAACAGAGGTCTGGCTGGGGCCGTTGGTCTTTTTGTCTTCTGTGCATTTCCAGCATTTTATGTTTTCATTTTGGACCTCTTCTATCTGCAGATCTCTTTAGTGATTTTTAATTTCCCCTATTTTCCTGTTGTTTCCTTGTGTGAGCCTTTTCACTTTTCTTTTACTGTTATATATTCCTTCAAAGTCTTTGCATTGCCTCACTAAGATGAGATCTTATGTTATCTAAAGGTCTCCTGTTTTTCTACTATTCCATTAACTTCCTCTCTGTGTTTGGTGTATCTGATGTTTTTCTCCCCATTTTTTTTTCCCAATCCTATTAACATGCCTTCAGTTTTCATCCAAAACATTAACCCGCCTTTACTCTTTAGAGATGCTGGCTGTCCTGCAATGTGCTTCCAGATTTCACATTTACAGTTTTTAGTCTTTTTTTATTTGTTCTCTCGTAGTAATGGAGCCCAGAAAAAATATAGGTTTTAAGGATATATTTAAGCTTTATACTGTATAAGATTGTGGTAACAATTGTGAGTTTAATGGTGGATTAATAGGTAGAATATTGATTGAATGCTGAACTATATTTAACAGCACTGTGATCTCTTCTGCCAAATCTGGTCTGCACTGTACAGTTGGTTTCTTTGAAGCAAATCTTGACTGGTCACTGAGCAATAATTGGAAGACTGTACTACCACACACTAACCATAGGAGGGAGCACCAGGGAGAAGTGAAGAGACAGAAGAGGCAAGCTCACTTATGATCGATAACACCCATATGACACAATAATGTATTTTAATATGACTTACAACATTGTGGTATGTTTGCCAAATTTTTCGTGTTTATATTTTCTAGCACTTCTTTAATCAAAAAAATACTACTGTTTCCTCCTGTTCAGAAAAGACCACCTAGGGTATGGCTGTATGGGCTGGAGCCTTTTTGATCCCTCACCCAGCTAGCTATTCTCTATAAGTGAGCCCAAATAGTAACTGACAGTAGGCAACTGCACTGTGCCATTAATCTCACCTTATACCTATACTGAGAAGCTTTTTATGTTGTCTGATGCAACATAAATGAGATGTGTGGAGTTCAGTTGATTGAAGATCTCAAACTGGTTTATTAACAATGAACAAGCATATAAAGAGCAGAGCTAACTATTTACATGACTTGTCCCTTGGTGTTACACTAGCAGAGTGACTCTAGCTCTGAGTCACATGACTGTATCCTGGCACTTAGCTTATTAGCATACCAAGATCTGAAAGGGACATCACTCTTAAAGGCAATCTCACAATACCCACACATGCACTCCCAACAGAAAATCACCAGCTAATGTCAAGGATTGGAAGACTGGCTGAGAGAGGCCAGGTTATAATGCTGCTACCACTGCTATGCCTGACATAATTAAACCAGCGCAGACCAAAAATCAAATCTGGGACCTTCCTGGTATGGATGGCTTACTATCATTAGATCACTAAAAGGAGTCCTTTGAGAAGGTGTACATACACAAATCTTTGAAGGTAGCAGGACAACTTAAGAAGGCTGTTAAAAAGGCATATGGGATCCTTGGTTTTATAAATATAGGAATAGCATGTACAAGGAAGGTAGTTATGACAAACCTTTATTAAACCTTGGTTAGGCTCCAACTGAAGTATTGTGGCCAATTCTGGGCACCACACTTCAGGAAAGATGTCAAGACCTTGGAGAATATGTAGAGGGGATTCCCTAGAATGGTACGACAGACGCAGTACTTCAATTATGAGAAGCTGAGATTGTTCTCCTTGGAGCAGAGATGGTTATGTGGAGATTTGATAGAAGTGTTCAAAATCATGAAGGGTTTTGATAGAGTAGATAAAGATAATCGGTTTCCACTGGCAGAAGCATCGGTAACCAGAGGACACAGATGTAAGATAATTGTCCAAAGAACCAGAGCCGATATGAGGAAAAAAGTTACGCAGCAAGTTATAACCTGAATGCATTACCTGGAAGGGTAGTGGAAGCAGATTCAATTGTAACTTTCCAAAGGGAATTGGACAAATACGTCAAGGGAAAATTTTGCAGGGCTATTGTAGTATAAGGGTCTGAAAGGGTTGATATTGAGAGTGTGTAAAGAATACTTCCTACTATGATGTAAGAGATCACATGTGAGAGAGGTTTGAAGATAGATGGGCCGTGACTTTGGAGGAGTCACACAGACTGGAGTGAAGCTGTACATAGTTGTAATGTAATAAAGGTTAATGTTCTAATTACGCCAGACTAAGGAATCTCTCTAAGCTAGACTAGCTAAGCATGTTAAGGCAACAGCATACCAAGCAAACATACAACAGCTATGAAGAAGGAACAGGGGAGTAGGACTGACAGAATGGGCACAATGGACTGAATGGTTGCTTCCTGTGCATCATTTCAGGATTCTAATGCAGAAAATTATTCATAGTGGCAGAGACCTGCAAAACATTTGCAGTTAAATTAATATCTTTATTGCAACAGTACTTCTTTTAAATACAGGATTTCTAGTTATTCTTTCACCAAAGGCTTTAACAGAATCAAAACTTCTCACTCTGGAACAAAGCTATATAAAGCTGTCCACGTGTAAAAACAGGTCTAGGAATATAAATACAAATGTCGTCAAAGTTTGGCCTATGACTTGTTTACAGAAGTAATGAAGTCTTGCTTCAATTGTATAGAACCTTGGTTAGACTGCACCTGGAGTAGTGTGTGCAGTTTTGGTCCCCTTACCTTATGAAGGATATTATTGTCATAGAGGGAGTGCAACGTAGGTTCACCAGATTTGTTCCCGGGATGGCGGAACTGTCCTATGAAGAGAGACTGGGGAAACTGGGCCTGTATTCTCTAGAGTTTCAAAGAATGAGAGGTGATCTCATTGAAACCTACAAAATACTTAAGGCGATAGACAGGGTAGATGCAGGTAAGATATTTCCCCTGGTTGGGGAGTCTAGAACCAGGGGACACATTTTCAAAATAAGGGGGAAGCCACTTAGGACCGAACAAAGAACAAAGAAGAGTACAGCACAGGAACAGGCCATTCGGCCCTCCAAGCCTGCGCCGATCTTGATGCCTGCCTAAACTAAAACCTTCTGCACTTCCGGGGACCATATCCCTCTATTCCCATCCTGTTCATGTATTTGTCAAGATGCCTCTTAAACGTCGCTATCGTACCTGCTTCCACCACCTCCCCCGCAGCAAGTTCCAGGCACTCTCCACCCTCTGTGTAAAGAACTTGCCTCGCACATCCCCTCTAAACTTTTCCCCTCGCACCTTAAACCTATGCCCCCTAGTAACTGACTCTTCCACCCTGGGAAAAAGCTTCTGACTATCCACTTTGTCCATGCCGCTCATAACTTTGTAAACCTCTATCATGCCGCCCCTCCACCTCCGTCGTTCCAGTGAAAACAATCCGAGGTTTTCCAACCTCTCCTCATAGTTAATGCCCTCCAGACCAGGCAACATCCTGGTAAACCTCCTCTGTACCCTCTCCAAAGCCTCCAAGTCCTTCTGGTAGTGTGGCGACCAGAATTGCACACAATATTCTAAGTGTGGCCTAACTAAGGTTCTGTGCAGCTGCAGCATGACTTGCCAATTTTTATACTCTACGCCCCGACCGATGAAGGCAAGCATGCCGTATGCCTTCTTGACTACCTTATCCACCTGCGTTGCCACTTTCAGTGACCTGTGGACCTGTACGCCCAGATCTCTCTGCCTGTCAATACTCCTAAGGGTTCTGCCATTTACTGTATACTTCCCACCTGCATTCCAAAATGCATTACCTCACATTTGTCCGGATTAAACTCCATCTGCCATTTCTCCGCCCAAGTCTCCAACCGATCTATATCCTGCTGTATCCTTTGACAATCCTCATCACTATCCGCAACTCCACCAACCTTTGTGTCGTCCGCAAACTTACTAATCAGACCAGCTACATTTTCCTCCAAATCATTTATATATACTACAAACAGCAAAGGTCCCAGCACTGATCCCTGCAGAACACCACTAGTCACATCCCTCCATTCAGAAAAGCACCCTTCCACTGCTACCCTCTGTCTTCTATGACTGAGCCAGTTCTGTATCCATCTTGCCAGCTCACCTCTGATCCCATGTGACCTTGTCAAAGGCTTTACTGAAGTCCATATAGATAACATCCACTGCCCTTCCTTCATCAATCATCTTTGTCACTTCCTCAAAAAACTCAATCAGATTAGTGAGACACGACCTCCCCTTCACAAAACCATGCTGCTTCTCGCTAATAAGTTTGTTTGTTTCCAAATGGGAGTAAATCCTGTCCCGAAGAATCCTCTCTACTAATTTCCCTACCACTGACGTAAAGCTCACCAGCCTATAATTTCCTGGATTATCCTTGTTACCCTTCTTAAACAAAGGAACAACATCGGCTATTCTCCAGTCCTCTGGGACCTCACCTGTAGCCAAAGAGGATGCAAAGACCGAGATGAGGAGAAATTTCTTTACTCAGAGGGTTGTGAGTCTTTGGAATTCTCTACCCCAGAAGGCTGTGGAAGCTCAGTCATTGAGTATGTTTAAAGCAGAGATTGACAGATTTCTAAATACCAATGACATAAGGGGATATAAGGATAGTGTGGGAAAAAGGCATTGAAGTGGATGATCAGCCATGATCGGATTGAATGGTGGGGCAGGCTCGATGGGCTGCATGGCATACTCCTGCTCCTATGTTCCTAGTCATTGAATATGAAAGTGTTATTGTGAACAGTTTTCTCCTGAGTTGAAAAGGCAGGTTTACATCGGATGGGTTCTTCTAACTCTGGAAAAAGCCACATAAAGCTGTGCACGTGTTGAAACATTCGGTTTAATATAAATTGCAGTTAGCAACCATGTCCCAGAAACACTCTCATATCTCAAAGTTTAATTGAATGCAATAAACAGAATTGGGCTTAAAAAAAAAACTTGCTGCAGTCCTCCGTGCGCCCCACGTGTCTCCACGTGAGCCAGAGCAGAGACCCGCAAAACATTTGTGGTCAAAGTAGTATCTTTATTGCAACAGTACTTCTTTAAATACAGGATTTCTATTTATTCTTTCACCAAACTCTATCAAAACTTCTGACCCTGGAAAAAGCTACATAAAGCTGTGCATGTGTAAACGTGCCCTAATTGGACCATGCTCACATATTTCAAAGTTTAATTGAATGCAATAAACAGAATTGGGTTTTTAAAAATTGCAGTTTTAAAATTCCAGTTAGCAACCACTTCACTGAAAGAATGTTTTTCACCAGTTTAACATGTTAATTTGTAGTAATTCTATAGCTTTTCCACTCAGCTGGCCAGTCAGTGCCTGCCTTAAGATTCTTAACTGCATGAGAGAATATGTAATAAGAAAAGGCCATTAATCCCCTGTAGTTTGCACTGTTGCTGACTCTCCCTCAAGACAATTTCCTGCACATTGGGGGTGCGATGATCCAACTTTCACGGACTAACGCTGAAGAGTTACGAGAAAAATGAACTTTGCCTTTAAAAAATGAACCTTTGCTTTAAAAAGTGAACAATGGTGCATAATGGCCACCAAAGAAAAAAGGGATTCACCTTTTGTGTATTCGAACAGTCTGACAAAGACACAGGACAAATCTTCAAAGCCAAAAGGTGATGATGAACCCCAACTCACACTTATCATAGAAACAATCCAGAATTGAGAGTCTTCTTCTAAAACAAAGAAGGTGTGAGGTAGCCACATCCTGGGCCATTGTGGGGAAGAAACCAGAATGTCCCCTCACAGGAGGTGAAAAGTAACAGTTTTATGCTTAAAAAAAGACAGCCAGAAAGAGAGAGAGAGAGACTGACCCAGCAGGTGAAGGTCCTTGTAACTGCTGGCATTCCAGAAAGCTGGAAAACACATACCCTCCTGGAAAAAATCTGATATATACATTCTACAACAGAGGGAGAGAGCTAGGAGTGACCCACCAACTTCAACAGAACCTTCAAGAGAGAAATCTACAATTACCACAGACCTGCAGCTATCTGGACTTTAAATGTCAAGAGAATTCAACAGGTTTATCATAACCCTTCTCCCCCACAAAAATCCCAGCTACCTATTTCTCTCCTCTATCTGTTTCTGTGCGTGCGTGCGTGTGTGTGTGTGTATGAATGAATGAGGTTGCGACAATTTTGGGATAAAACAAAGTGATCAATAAATAATTGACTTTCTGTTTTTAAAAAAACTATTAGAAAACCTGTCACTTTCTATTTATTTGAAAAACAAAACACAAAGGAGCTAAACTCTTAATACAAATACACTTGCTGCGGTCAGGTGGGGAGTTAAACAGTGGGAACCACCCATGTCACACCACGTAGCTATAATAATAAAAAGGATTTGCACCTATTCAGCACTTCCTGGTATCTTTCAAATGTCCCAACGCACCTTGCATAGAATTAATTATCTGGTGCAGTTCTGAGATAAAGTGGCAACTGTTTTGCACATAGCAAAGTTCCACAAACTAGAGTGGGGAGTTTTAAAAATTGCAGTTACCAACCACTTTCCTGAAACAAGTTGCATCGCAGAGATTAGAAGAGCCATACTTGGTTGTAAACAGAGGACCTTAACACCTTAGTCCAGGTGGCTTGTATTAGATCATAAAAATTGTTATACTCGGTACACTCAATACCCAAATGTTACAATAAAGTTTTAAAATACCTAATTAACCAACTGTCATTCCATAGGTGCAGAACAGAGTTTTGCAGAACCTCACCAAACATAAAGCACCTCACCAAACATAAAGCACTCGGCAAAGTAAGGCTCACAAGTCTGACAGCAGTCGCCCCTTTTTTAATGTGAGTCTCCCTCTCCCTGCTCACTGTCAGAAGCTGAACCAGACAATTTGCAACTTTGGCATGATTGGATTCCAAAGCCAATAGACCTTTAGAAAATCAGACTGCAGAATTGATCAGTAGCTGGGTTAATTTCATGTCCAGTTCAAATATGGCATTTTTCTTCAGTTTCAGATTACTTGCTCTTGTAGAAGAAACATGCATCTGAGCTGATTGAAGCTCAAAAGAGGTCAGAAATATTCTTGCGTTGCCAATACTATAAGCCGCCATGCAAATGCTACCGAGTGTCTTGAAGTGATTGCCTTTATTATTCTATTTCTTTCCCCTTAACTAGTTCTTGATTTCTCTTCTTTTCCCTTCTATTCTTTCCAACCTGGGTGGTATGTGCTTTGACCATTCACCTAGGTTCCTCAATTAAAACAGACTGCTGTTGCAGCATTGCAAAGAAAGACTGACAATTGTCTACTTTTTGTCATTAAAATATGAAGCCATGAATACAGCATCTGCTTCAGTTGAAATAAAAACAGAAAATGCTGGAAATACTCAGGTGGTCAGGCAGGATCTCTGGAGAGAAAGAGAGTTAATGAGCAGATTTTTATCTGCCAAGAAGAGGCACATTATGGCGGAGGGGGAGGTTAAAGTCCTGAAAAGCGGCGTCAGGTCAGGAACCCAACATGATCCTGTCCACTTCCAGGTTTAACCCAGGTGTGTTCACAGGCAAGCGGGGAACCCCCGTGGAGCTGTTGGGTAAGTAATTAAAATAATCAAAGAGACAATTGATAATTCTGACTTTGAAAGCCAGTGCACAGGTTTCCCAATTCACTGGGGTCAAGGTGAGAACACAGCAGGGACTCACAGAACAATGAAATTAACATGCTGGAAAGCCTTTGAAGAGTGAAATGGCCAAGCTTGTGGGCCAGCATCAGTGAAAGGCTTGTGAACGCAGGATTGTTCTGAGAGCCTGAATTCACTACTTTGAGAGTCATTTCCAACTTTTTGGAAGTACTTTCAACTACCTTGGAGTTCACTCACCTTTATCTCAACTTTCTTGCTGTCAGCCTTCACTGCAACATGGGAGCAACTTATGCAGCTATACCATGGACCTCTGATAAGGAGCAACAGGAGCAGCCACACCAGCATCTGCAGCACCAACTACACCATCAGCAGCTGCCTTCTCTGCAGCCATATACCACTCCACATAACAGAGGGGTGGACATGGAACTGCAGCTTGAAGGAGCTGGTGTACCCAACACAGGGTCTACAGACAGAGCAGGAGGTTCAGGCTTTCGTGGCAGACCATTGCTGAAATCTGCAGCCTCCTGCTAGAAAACCCCCTTCCAAGTGTGCCAGGTGGGCATGCATTGCCAGTAGCCATCAAGGTCACCACAGCCCTGAATTTCTTTGCCTTTGACTCCTTCCAGGGATCTGCTGGTGCCATCTCAAGGATCTCTCAATCTCCTGCCTATAAATGCATCTCCCAGGTCATGTTTTCCAAAGCTGTCACTTATGTGCACTTTGCCATGGATGAAGGCGAGTCAGACACCGGACTTGCTCCAGTGGCTGGATTCCCACAGGTGCAAGGAGTCATTGAATGCACACATGTGACAATCAAGGAGCCTTGAAATCAGCCTGGAGTGTTCATTAATCACAAGGAATCCCACTCCCTCAATGCTCAGATAGTTTGTGGGCACTGGAATGTGATCATGCATGTCTGTGTTCGATATCCAGGGAGCTGTCATGATTCATTCATTCTGCAGCAGTCGCAACTCCCGCTGGTTTTCACTCCTCCACACAGCTGGCTCCTGACAAGGGCTACCCTCTGAAAACCCGGCTGATGACTCCCGTAAGGAATCCTACGAGTAAACCAGGGTACAGATATAACAGGAGCTACATGGACAATAATAGAACTAACCATCGGGTTTCTCAAGATGCACCCCAGCCCATGCCTGTCCTAAACAATTCATTCCAAATGTCAACAATCCATCTATCACATTCACATCCTTTCCTCCTCATAAAAGCTGGTCATTCTGTTCACCTGAAGGCTCCTGTGTGTGATGAATAGGGGATGTATTAAAATAAAGGCCAAGAGAATGACGAGTTCAAATCAAGTGTTTCATTCATTGAAATAAATATCAGCATACTGCCATTAACATTGCTATACACACCCAAGTGAATCACCTTGTGTGACTACTAAGTCTTTCTCAGCCGCTTCCTCTCAGTCTAAGGTGGTGTAAACCTTGTGGTTTCAGCAGAGCCGGAGGCAGGCTGCTCAATCCCCTGCTTCAACACCACCTTCCAAACCTGTGACCTCTACCACCTAGAAGGTCAAGGACAGCAGAGGCATGGGAACACCACCACCTGCAAATTCCCCTCCAAGCCACACACCATCCTGACTTGGAACTATATCGCCATTCCTTCACTGTCATTGGGTCAAAATCCTGGAACTCCCTTCCTAACAGCATTGTGGGTGTACCTACCCCACATGGACTGCAGTGGTTCAAGAAGGCAGCTCACCACCACCTTCTCAAGAGCAATTAGGGACGGGCAACAAATGCTGGCCTAGCTAGAGCACCCACATCCCATGAAAGAATAAAACAAATTGCCCATGGTAAACATCCTCTGGGTTTTGAAGCTCGTGAGGCCCTGCCAGAGTCTGCCCCACCTGCACTGAGTAGGGTCCAACTCTGTCATTGGGGGTTGAGGCAGCATGTTCGGCTGTGTTTGGTGAGGGTGTGGGGGTGGGGAGGGATCAAGGGATGAGAATTGCCAGCACCTTGAGAAAAATCCTCACTGACATATGCTCTTACTCCATCTTCTCTCTCATGGCCCACCTGCATTTCCCTGCGAGCCAAAAGCTGGAGAGCACTTGGCTGCATTTCAGTGAGGCTCTGAGCCAGCAAGGTGACGCTTTTCTCCATTCTTTGTTAAGTGGCAGTCAGAGTGTGCAGATCAACATGCACACTGTGGCCTGTCTGTTTCTCCATGCAGGTGGACTTCAGTGCAAATGCCTGAAACATCAAGGCACTCATGCTAGAGATGGATTCCTCCAATCTCTCCCCTAGCACACTACCTCTGGAAATGCTGACAGAAGTACACAGATTTCCCAGTGCTGCTCCACAAGTTTCCTGTTCGTAGATGACCCCAGACACTCAGGATCCACGTCTAGTTGAGCACAGCCTAGACTGTCCTGTGCCCTCTGATGGGGACTCTCAACTGCTGTCCCTGAATCCAGCACCTGTTCCTGCTCATATGTGATGTGCAATTCATCATGTGGCAACCTAGCTATCACTAGTGCAGTACCCACCGAGGTGTGTATCTGTGCTGGTGGAGGGTACATGAGTGATATAACTGTATCCTCAGAGCGCTCATCCTCCTCTGAGGCCTCTTCAGCCTGCTCCATCATCAGCTCCTCCCTCACCCTTTAAGGACCTGTGGGAGATTAAAGCTGTCATGGGGAAAGGGTACAAACTCAACATATTGCGTATCATGACATTTCATTTAGTGGTGACAGCAATACAACATGAGAGGCAGTGTAATATCGAATGCTGTTACCAGGTCTATGGGTAACCCCCATCTCTCCCATCACTAACCTCTAACGTGTGTGCCACCCTGCTGATCTCCAAGCTGCCCTCCTCCAATGCGATGAGGATGCTGGTCACCCTTAGTTCTCTGCTTCTCCCTGGAGCTGTATACTCATTTCTGCTGCAATGAATGAAAGCAGAGAGTTATGAGTGTGAGAAGTGGGATGCCTATTGAGGATAAAATAAGAACATTCAAGAAGGGTAACTGTGAGGGATGGGTGCATGATGACTATAGAATGAGGGTGAATGTGAGTGTTTGCTGTTCAGATGGAGATTTGAGGAAGTTCCAGGAGCGAGAGGATATTGTGGAACGGCAAGGTACAGTAAAAGCTTTGTTAGCTGGCATGTGACGGACCTGAGGGTTGCCGAATAAGCTAAAATTCCAGTTAATCAAGAGTTCTACTTCCCAATGCAGGTGAAGATCCAACCTTCCACTCCAAAGTTATTGCCCGGAGAGTGAAGGGTGCCCATTGGCCCGGCAATGAAAAAGCCTATTCTTAATTTTTCCTTAATCCTTCGGGATCAGTGCACCAAGATAGTATGCAGAAGAGTTCACCCTTTCCAATGAGCCATCTATGGTGGAGATTGGACGGGGAACTCGGGAGCAAAACGTGTCTGACTGCAGGGACCAAGAATCCCATTGTAGTGAATGGGGAACCAATCACTGAGGCAAGATAACATTTCTAATTGCAGATGGCAACCTGAATTCCCATGGAAATTCTAGAACTAGAGCTTGCCAGTTGGTAAAGTGCCAGATAACAAAGCTTTTACTGTATGTCGGTCGGATGAATGCTGTGCAGGAGAATGCTAGGGAGGTTGGAGAGTTATGGATACCACATGAAAATGGTATGACACTCATTTCTCCTGATGTAATAAGGCCATGAAACCTTTTCCGACACAAAATCCAGGCCCTGGGCACCACACTTCTGCAGCTCACGGAATCTGAAACTTCCAGCCATGGGTGGCTGCCCTTTTCCTCCCATCTACAGGAAAGAACTCTTCCCTTCTGGCCCTCTCCACCTCCAGCATGACCTCTAGGAAAGAATCAGAAAACATGGGGGGTGGGGGGGTAGGGGGTGCGGATGAGGGGAGTGCAGCTTTCCCGCATCTTCCTTCCATGTTCATGCCTCCAGTTTCCTCCACAAGCACGGTTTCCTGCAGCCACTCTGACCCTTACCAGGGTCCCTTTAAATAGAGAGCCTTCATTCACAGAGCATGGGTCGTCATCACGTCCGCACTGTGATTGGTCGGGAATCCCAGAAGTGGGATGCTAATGCCGTGGCTGAGTTAAAGAGCCATAGCAAAACACACTGACCCACTAGCAGCCTCTGTGCTTTGTGCTGGTCTGTTCCATTTAGATTCTGCCCAATATTTCAGGTTGATGCCCTTTGGTCAGAAACTCAGTTCGGATGATAGGTCATTGATCTGAAATGTTTCTGTCTCCACAGATAATGCCTGACCTACTGAGTACTTCCAGCATTTTCTTTTATTTCAGATTTGCAGCATCCCCAGTATCCTACTTTTTTCCATCTACTTTAGTTGGTTGTTTATCAAAAAAAATTAACCCCATTTTAAAAGAATTAAGTTATGCAGTTTAACCCACAGGAATGAATTTTTTTCAAAAGGTTAGGAAGTTTTCCCTAAGAACTTGGATTAACTCCAAATACATCCAACGCTCTCTACACATTTAAATCAGAAACATTCTTCAGCTATGACTTGCTTGTAGTATTCTGTGATATTGAAAACACATAAAACTCTCCTCGCTGTATGCCACGGAACATTTTTCTGATAACGCGCTATATAGTTTAATATTTAAGCAAAAGACATGATATAAAGTCCTCTCAGATGGACATAGAAGATGCACAGGACACACACCGCAAGTGCAATGATACAAATGGTGGACTAACTCTGAAGAGTTATGAAAAACTGACCTTGCCTTTTAAAAATGAACTTTTATTTTTAAAAATGAACAACGGTCCAAAATGGTCACCGAAGAAAAAGGGATTGGCCTTTGTGTATTCAAACTGTCTGACAAGGACAAAGAACAAATCTTCAAAGCTAAGAGGTGTCCATTGCACCCCATCCTAAAACATTCCAGAATTGAATGTCTTCTTCCGAAACAAAGAAGGTGTGAAGTAGCCACATCCTGGGCCATTGTGCGATCACCATAGGGAAGAAACCAAAGCATCTCCTACCAGGAGGGGAGAAGTAACACAACATTACCTTTAAAAAGACAGCCTAAAGAGAGAGAGGCCTGAGAAAAAGAGAGAGAAACAACATCCAGCAGTTTGTTTTTCAGCAAGACAGAAGGCATGTGCCCTGCTGTAGAATCTTACATCTACATTAAACAGCAGTGAACTAGAAGTGACCCACCATCTTCAACTGAACTTTCAATCAAGAGAGAAATCTACAATCATCTCAGGCCTGCACACATCCAGAACATGATTTCCAAAAGAATTCAACTGGTTTATCGTGACTTCTTCCCCATTCCCTCACTAAAATTACTTTCCCTTTTTTCCTCTCTATCTGTCTCTTGTGTGTGAGTGGATGCGATTGCAAAAGTTTTGGGCTAAGGTATATTGATCAATAAGCAATTGATTTTCTGCTTTTTTAAACCTATAAGAAAACCTGACACTGTCTGGTTATTTGAAAATAAAACACCATGGGGTTGAACCCTTATAACAAAATACACTTGCTGCGGTCAGATGGGGTGTTGAACAGTGGGAACCACCCACATCACACCACATGGCCGTAACACACTGTTCAAAGAAAGCAGGGGAGTTCTCCCGATGTCCTGGCTAGCATTTATCCCTCTATAACCACCACTTATAAAAACAGATTTTCTGGCCATTTATCTTGTTGTTTGTGAGACCTTGCTGTGTGCAAATTAATGATTGTGTTTGTACAAGAATGTCTGACTGCCTTGAAGTGTTTGCCACACTCTATTGCACGAGTGTAACATGCAATGTTTTCCCCTCCCACAACTTATCATGTGGCCTTCTGAGAAAATTGCTTAACAAAGTGCCAAATTAGGGAGTGAAGCTACTCAAACTTATTTCAAATAGGATCCATATAGGTCCTGCAGGCAGAGAAGACTTTCATTGCACCGGTTTGATGTGTATAAATGTGTAATCTTGTCTATTCAATATTTTAATTTTTATTTCTTACTGATATTGTTTATTTTAAAATTATAACATACAAACCAACAACAGAAAAGAGCACCATTTGGAAAAATGTAGTACTGTTCTAGTGAAAACACACTAGCAAATAAAAGCAAAGTTTGACAGACACACAGCATAGTGATATAAATCATTTTAATGTGTTTTGTGTCATATTTAATTTTACTTATTTGTTTTATATTTAATGCTAAAGATCCTCAGAGGAAGAAAATTGTCTTGTTTGTGCTGAGTTATCTGACCTCAAGTAAGTGAACCTTTGAGGCTGGAATGCTACCACTGAGCTAATCAGAAAGTAAGGGATTTGACAGAAAGTAAGGGATTTGAGACCATTCAAGCATAGGCCCAGTGAATGGAGACTAGAGTATGTTCTCTAATGCTGGGTTGGCATTCAATGGGATGCTGATATCCAGACAGAGTGACCGTTGGATCACTGGTAGCATTCCTACCTCTGAATTGGAAGTATTGAGTTTGGGCCCTACTTTAGATAGCCACAGTCAGGGGATCTCCCTGGTTCAGAATGCTGGATTGACATCTGGGGCGCAGGGAGATACCTGCCAACAATGGGTGCCTGTGGCCACATTCCCTATTGTAAAAGTACGTGGAGCTCTTTAGCCTTGTTTGCAGCCTACTTAGAAGAAGGTACATTGAAGATAAACATGAGGAAGCCAACTATAAAACACATCAGTTCCTCTTGTGGCTCAAGAACCTCATGCGTGAGACTTGAGTTAGGGCACAATGGATGGGGCCTGATCTCAAACAGGGTGATAGTATGGGAATTACAACTGGCCTTCAGGTTTCTGGGTTAAGAAGACATAATTGAAAAGCAGCCAAGATTCCCGCCCTTGCTTGCTTTCAGCAACCCCTGCTGAAAGTGCATTTGTGTAGATACTGGATGAGGACAAAATCAGGTTCGCTGCCAAGGCTGACACATGAACATACGAACATACGAATTAGGAGCAGGAATAGGCCACTCGGCCCTTCAAGCCTGCTCCGCCATTCAATAAGTTCATGGCTGAACTAATTACTCCACATTTCCATCTACCCCCAATAACCTTCCACCCCCTTGCTTATCAAGAATCTATCTACCTCTGCCTTAAAAATATTCAAAGACTCTGCTTCCACTGCCTTTTGAGGAAGAGAGTTCCAAAGACTCGTGACCCTCTGAGAAAAAAAATTTCTCCTCATCACTGTCTTAAATGGGCGACCCCTTATTTTTAAACAGTGACCCCTAGTTCTAGATTCTCCCATAAGGGGAAACTTCCTTTCCACATCCACCCTGTCAAGACTCCTCAGGATCTTATATGTTTCAATCAAGTCACCTCTTACTCTTCTAAATTCCAGCGGATACAAGCCTAGCCTGTCCAATCTTTCCCCGTAAGACAGCCTGCCCATTCCAGGTATTAGTCTAGTAAACCTTCTCTGTACTGCCTCCAACGCATTTACATCCTTCCTTAAATAAGGAGACCAGTACTGTACACAGTACTCCAGATGTGGTCTCACCAATGCCCTGTATAGCTGAAGCATAACCTCCCTACTTTTGTATTCAATTCCCCTCACAATAAACAACAATATTCTATTAACTTTTCTAATTACGTGCTGTACCTGCATACTAACCTTTTGCGATTCATGCACTAGGACACCCAGATCCCTCTGCATCTCAGACAATTTTACACTTTCCCACATTATACTCCATTTGCCAGGTCTTTGCCAACTTACTTAACCTATCTATATCCCTTTGTAGCCTCCTTATGTCCTCTTCACAAGTTACTTTCCTACCTATCTTTGTGTCATCAGCAAATTTAGCGACCATACATTCGGTCCCTTCATCTAAGTCATTTATATAAATTGTAAAAATTTGAGGCCCCACTCATTACATCTTGCCAACCAGAAAATGACCCATTTATGCCTACTCTCTGTTTCCTGTTAGTTAACCAATCTTCTATCCATGCCAATATGTTACTCCCAACACCATAAGCTTTTATTTTCTGCAATAACCTTTGAGGTGGCACCTTGTCAAATGCCTTCTGGAAATCTAAGTACAATACATCCACTGGTTCCCTTTTATCCACAGCACATGTAACTCCCTCAAAGAACTCCAATAAATTGGTTAAACATGATTTCCCTTTCACAAAACCATGTTGATTCTGCCTGATTACCTTGAAGTTTTCTAAATGCCCTGCTATAATGTCTTTAATAATAGCTTCTAACATTTTCCCTAAGACAAATGTTATGCTAACTGTAATGTCTCATTGGATGAGGTATCCAAGGAACCATATCCCTGTAAGGAGTCTACACCTTCCGGGGTAAAGAAAATTGTTGCGAGAAGAAAAACAGTTTTTTTTTCAAAATAAGACAAACATAAACTTACGTTTTCTCCTGTGCCTCCAACTTCTTTCAGTTCTCCTGGAGCTGGGGCTCCCACCTCTAAATTTGTTTCCCAACTGGCTGAAAACTATTTCTCAAAAAGATTATTGAGGAGACAGAACATTAAAGTTGATGGCAGCCAAGTGTCGGAACACAGAGCAGTGACCAGACCAAATTTTAATATCTTTTTTGGCTGCCCTTTACAATAGTGAAGTACCTGGTGAGTGAATCTGTTAGCAACCCAAGACAGTAGGCTCACTGAAATAAGTTACCTAGTCAGTGGCAGCCCATGGATTAAAGATTGAAGGCTTAGCGCAATATATAATGTGACTAAAATGAACAGAGCACATTTTTATTTTAAAAATGTCATTTTTTAAAATAAATAAACTGATAAGGAACTAAACTAAAATCATTTTAGGGAGAAACTCTTCATCTGATGGAGGCAATGTGGAACATTCAGCAGCAGCATATAGTGAGGGTGGGGGAACGAAGCAAGGTTTTCACCCATCATATGGTGCACTTTGTCAAATATGCAAAAGATGAGGGGTTTGAATGTAATAACTTGGAAATAGACTGGAAACTAGGACATGAAAATAAAATCTCTAGCAGCTCAGCATCTACTGTGGATCAATAATTCTCAAAAAAAAAATAGTTTGAATATCACTCAATACCAAGTTTAGATATTTTATTAATGGTGCTTATACAATAATCCTGTATTCAAATTCTGGTATATTTTTGTGTTATGTTTTAAACCCAATAAATGAATGGAATTTGTGTTCCATATATGCCGGCATAGACTTGATGGGCCAAATGGCTTCCTTCTGTGCTGTAAATGACTCTATATACCAAACTGTTGATTAGTTTTTTAAAAAGTTTAATTTACTTCCCTTTTACTTGATTTAATTTGAAACAAATTATAGTGAAGTTGGCTTATGATAATTAAGTTCAAGAATCACTTCAGAGCTAACATAATCTAGTTTTGTTTTTAATGAGATCAAATTCTAAGTAAAATGGACACTTCTTACATTGACTATTACAAGGAGAGGTTGTTACAGGTACTTAGGATGGACATCCACCATACAATGTCCATTTCAGGATTTACTTTGTCAGCATGTGTACTTTAGGGCATTTCTTTTTACATGTCCCAACATTAACTCTGAACGTTTTCAGGAGCATGCCCAGAGAGTCTGCTTCAAATCCATGTTGCTAGTTTTTACTTTCTTGCCTTTCTTCGAGAATTTTCAAAGACTTTTCGGCCAGTTTCCCATCAGAGACAGATGATTTTTGGGAACTCTCCTTTGGGGAAGGTAGGACCATTGTGGTGCTCCCCAACAGGGCACTAGTAGAGTGAGCTAGGGAAGTAAACTGTTGCCTTAGGCTAGGATGCTGGAAGGTCATTGTGCTCCACAGGGCAAACTCACTGGAAACAAAGGGATGAGATCCAGACAAAGTTGGTCTGAAAAGGGTTGGAACTGGATAATGACTGGGTTGGGTAATTGTTTGATTGACATTGGGCAAGCTTGCCAGAACACTATGGCTGTTGGGGGATACCTGGAACGGATCAGATGGGGATCTAAATGCAGAACTCAGAGACCAAGCTGTCGAGGATAAAGGATAGTGACCAGAGTTGTAGTCAGCTATGTCCTTGGAGGTCTGTGGTTTGTTGGAACTCTTCGACCCTCCAGATCGCCGAGTGGTACTGGACAGCAAGGTTTCAATAGCTGAAACCAAATCATTGTTGCAACCTTTCAGCACCAGCTCCAGCACAGATTGTTTCTGATTGGGAAATACCTTAGCCAGAACCTCTATGGGGGGCCTTTTGGATTTGCCTGCGGGAGCCACGTCCTTCAGCACATCTTCGGACTTCAAGAACTTCCTGATGTCATTGAAATTATATCTGGTGGCACCTTTAATCTGCTCTTTATTTTCGTTCTTCCGCTCTATGTCATTGCTCGACTCCGGGAGGGGCGACGGTAAATCGCTATTTTGGGTATCTGTGGATGAAACAGGCTCTTCCACCTCACTTTCCGTAATCTGTATTTGGTTCTTCTCATTAGCCATTCCCTCGACGTCTTCATATTCATCTGGCAATAATTAGTAAGATATTTTAATTAGAACTTCAAAGTGAATGAGTAACTTGCATTACTGTGCATAGTAACATACAGGGATATATTTTTCTGAATAATGTTTTTTGTAAACTACTTTTGTCAAACCCCAGTCTAAAGTGGAGTACAGGACACTGAACCCTCATGTTTAAACCTTCTCATGTCCCCACGGAACATGAATTCGTGCTTCAAACAATGCTCCGGTTCAATTCACACAATGTGCTGTACGCATTCGTTTTGGGTAACGAAGCAAAATTACCTTAAAATACTCATGAAGGCATCTATACTTTCCAGTGTACATAAACTGCCCAAGTTGTCCTGAATACTATTCGCGCGTTTGTTCTTGTACACACACACTATACTTTCCAAGATAGCAGGATTTTACAGCACACAATGAGGTTATTCAGTCCATGGCACCTGTGCCAGCTCTGAAACGATTTATATAAGTTTAGCGTTACTTTGCTTTTATACTATATTCCCCTGCATGAAACCTAGGATTCCATATACATGTTCACAGCGTTATCAAGTTATCCTTCCACTTTTAAAGATATGTGCAGTTGGACCTCTAAGCCTTTCTGCACCTGTATTCTTTTTAAACTTGTACAATTCAGTACACATATCCTCTCTATTCTCCCACCCTCAAATAGAACAACTCCAATTTCTCCGCATTCAATTACATCTGATGTCTACCCGCCAATCTACCATTATGTATGTTTCTGTACACAAACGCTATACTGTGACCTTAACTTTTTTTTAAAGATTGACAAATTCCAGTACAATTAATTCCCAACTATTTAAAATTCATACAAAAAGTAAAACATCTCGAGTCAAGTATGTGGCAACCTATTGTTACGGAAGCAGGCCCGCCTCAAGAACTAGTTGGAATGCAAGATTATATTTCAAATACAGATAACATCTTATATGTTTGTAATAAGGAGGATGAAGTTTAGTTAAGGAAAAAGCTCCCCACCTAATAAGAGGTTTGTAAAAAGCCTGTTGTACGTGTAAGGACACTAACTAGGCTCTTAGTTTGCGTTTAAACTTTAAACAAAACCTGGTTGCGAATCCCACCGTCAGACTACCCAGGAAGCCTAGAATTTAACAAAAGATCTTCCGGCAATTTATTTGAAATTTAGGGGTAAAATGATTCGATATGTACATGAGGGAGCCACGCCAGTTTTTTTCATTGTTACTTAGAGACCCCAATTAGGATTAACTTTCACTTGGTTTCAAATTTTAATGTTTTGCGAATTATGAAATTTGTGTTATTAGCTACATACAAATGTAAAAATAGTATTGACAGGAACAATATGTGAACGTACAAATAAATATATCGCTAATGTCCTAAAGTAGGTTATAACGTTACAAGGGATTGCTTTTCCCGTTACCTAATTCCCTTACCGCATCACAACTTATTCTGAGGACTTCACTTGTCAACCTTTGAGAGCTAATGCAAAATGTTTAAATATCAATTCAGAAAGTAAAAACTGTCAGTCAGCTCCCAAATACAGCACAGTAACCTTCTGAATGTGGAATTAAAATATTTTAAATCTGGTTAAGCAATTGTCGCTGGAAATCATTACAGAATGCCAGTCGAGATCAATTTCTCTTACACTTTTCAATTCTATAAGTGGCGCGTTGTGTTAAAGTGTCACTGAAGTGGTCGTGTACGGTTTAATTGGAATAATACAAGTCCATAAGGGTGCGGATTTTTAAAAGAAATATCTAGAAATTATCCCAGCAGCAGGTCTCTCTTTGTTTCACTTGTAACCAGGCAATTTGATCCCTTAATCCCTGCGCTCTGCAGTGATTAATCACGTCCCTGGGGCTGAAACGGTAAACGCGGGTCATCCAAACAGATCAATCTCCCTTTTCACCCCTGCGCAATTATCATAACCAGAGTCTTATGCCTTTGAACTAGCCGGCTCTTTGATTTATGTTGGGAATTAACGTGGAAAAACAAGCAGGAAGCCAATTTGCAGTAAGAATAATCAGACGCTGAAGTGCTGGTAGAAAAGGGGATAACCAGTGTAGCTTGCTTTGCCACTGATTGTTCAGTTAAAATAGCATCCAGATTGTTGGAGTCGCTGCATATTGTGCTGCTCCTCTTTGCTCATTAAACTGAAATATATGTTCGACCGCTTATTCGACACAGGTAATTCATGCTCACGTAGCCATGAAATCGTTTTCAAGTTTTTTGTGATCACTATTACATCTGCGTTAACCTTCGTAGAGTGAACAAAGTTAGTCTGCTGTCAAATCACCTTAGACTTACTGACGGTAAGGAGATGTAACGAGGTGCTGCTAATCTCCGAATAGAATTGATTACCCATAAAATTGGGCATTTAACGGTAACAAAACATTAGAAAACATTTGTTAAATAAACAAGTATTTCCAATGCTTGGCGTGCGCCGATACAGCGGTTTGGTTTAAATTCTGCTGAACAAATCAGGAGCGATTTTCCTGAGTTAGCGCCCAGACGAACCGGAAATTGCTGGGACACCAGGAATATCTGGAAATCGGTCGGGTGGAAGCTGTAAAGGAACCCCACCCCCTCACCCTCCGATTTTCCCATCCAATGCACTTGGGCGCAAAATCTCCCTTATAATGTCCCTGTAGGGGAACAAAATGATCCCATTTTGTAGTCTAACACGTAAATAATTTTGGCTTTATTGAAATAGATCCAAGTCGCGGGATAACATAACCACCTGCCAGTTGTTAGATTAGTTGCAACTAGGGACATAGAAGATAGCAGTTGATTCATTCTCGGAATAGGTGCGACAAGTTGAAAAACAAATGTCGATTTGATTAAAGAATTATTTTTATAAGCTTTTCCACATGACAGGAATTGCATCTCTAAATATCTCATTGGGTGTTAGACATTTGGAACGTCCCTGGACGAGATTAGGCTCTGTATAAATGCTAGCTTCTATGTTTTCATTAGGGAGGTGATAGTTGAAAAGACTTTAATGAAAGAATCTTACCCATTTGCCAACAAACGCAGCAAGAAAATTTCAACTTCAGTTTAAATTCTGAGTGAGGAGCCATGAATGCTGTCTATACTGAGCAATGCAGTGTCTCAGGCAGTTAAAGCAAAACACAGCTGATGTCTAATATCGGGCCACTACACTGTTCTAATAGCTGATATATCAAAATGTTACTGTTATAGGAACATTTATATGAGCCTTGTGTCTTGTAATTGGAGGCTATTCGAGTACACGAAGCCTTGAAGCATTTCTGTGCTAAAACCCAATCGTTCCTTACCCGGTTGCTGATGTAGTTGAGAGTCCGCACGTGCTGTCTCCTCGGCTCTGTGTCTGCCTCTACCTGCTGAGGACAAGCTATCTGAAGGAGCGGAGTCCTCGAGACTCTCGGGGGCTGGATACATGGCTCTGTAATCCTCGGGAAAGACCATGTTGCAAGGATTCTCATTGCTTTGTTGCCTCCTGAGAGCCACCTGCGCTGCCATGACCCGCTGTCTTTCCAGGATGAGGATGCACTTGTCGCAAGTGCAGTCTTTGAAGCGGCAGTAGCGTTTGTGCCCTTTGAGCCAGGACAACACCCCATGGTTCCGACAGCGAGCGCACTTAGGAGTTCTCTGAGATGGTGCCCGGGAAGACGCGGTGGGTACATACAGGTACGGAGGACCGTAGCTATTCATGGTAATCACAAATTGGGAGCTTTGTGTTTTTGCAACACGAGGGTCGATTCTTCCTCAATTCCTTTTTGGAAGATGAGAATTGTATTCGAGCAAATAGTAAAGCAATGGAGGAAGCGCAAGCCTGATTTCAAGAGCAAGAGCGCGATTCATGCACATCCCAGCTGCACTGCCTCGATGTTTATAAGCAGTTATTTCAAGTCACTCAAGTGAAACGATTTCTATGAAAGGATCGAAAATCATTTTTCCCCGCAAACCTCTCCCCCTCCATTCTTTGAGAAGGGTTGAAAGCAACTCCACAATCAAACAATTCTCAATGAGCCCGAGTGGTTGGAGGAGGAGATATAGGTGCAGAGAAAGGGCGGGGCTCACTCCATTCAAAAGGGATTAACAGCAAAGGAGCGAGCTGGAAGCGAGGTAATAGAGCTAATGGATCACTTCATACAGATCCCCTTTCACAATCAGACTTCTTCCCAGTTTTTATCAAACGGTTATACCCCGCTTTTAAAAGCACTGAGCGCGTTAATTTTCAAAATACATTGTTAATTGCCTATTTTCACTTCATATTTCCATAAAACTAATAACTGGGATAAGGATATGAGGAATTAATTCCCATTGTACACGAAATGAAAGTATTGTAAATCTAGAAACATAGTTTAAAACTATATAGGGAACAAAGGGCTAAATATTTATTTCCTATTCAGGTGGCGCTGAGAGCTGACATCTCAGTGGTTAAACTTGTGCATGGACTGTATACATTTACTTTGGTTTTGTCCCACAATAATTCACCTTACATCATTACTCTCTGGGCAGTCGATGCACTGGACATTGCATACAATCACCTCCTTCTGCAACATTTAGTTAATACATAGGAAACAACGCTGATTCGAAGTGGCAGAATTTATGCCGCATGATTTCACATTCATGGAAACCACACACCTGAAACCCGTGAGAAAGTGCTCCTCTGGGAACCAAGCCATCGACTGTGATTTAAATCAATCTAAACAAAATGAAATTTTATGCTATCCGGGGGCATATGGATGAGGTTTGAAAGCATTATTGATAAAAGTGCATTAAACACTCGGGCAGAGGTAAGGAGGTGGGCGGGGGGAGCTGGTCTGATAGGCGATCCCCTCTCTTCAACCTCAAACCTTTCTCACTTGCAACCTTTCTTGTCATATTACTTTGGTCTTTGCTCCTTTGGTTCCTACTAAGCTCTGACAATGTCTTTCTATACCTTTTACCTCTTCCGTTCACCCTCACTGTTGAAACTGCTGAAATCAAGGTTCGTTGTACTGTTTACTTAAACTCAATCTACCTCAGAATGGCAAAACTGCAAAACTCCTTGCACTGCTCCCTGCAATCTTCAGGTTTTTAAAAGCCAACAATGTCACCTTGTCAATTATTCCTTTCAACCTTGGTTGTGTCTTGCACATGGAACTTGGGTCTTTCACTTTGGTTTCTTAATTTAAAGAAACACATTCATTTTAATAATTGGAGGCAAAAAAAACCCTTCAGTTTGGAATGCTCCAGCTCGATGGTCAGTACAGAAGGTTTACCCAGAATAAAATCGCTATGCTGCCAATACGATCATCTCTGTCCGTCAATCATAGCCCCTGATATTGCTATAAGATGCTACTTTCTAATGTGATATTTTTACTGGGCAAAAAAACGTTATCAATTGCTGTAAAAAATAACAGGTTAGACCGCAGAAATTGGAGTACAGAATCGATACTGAAAATAATATTTAATTTGATAGATTTCCTTTCTCTTTTGATTTGGGTGCTTATTGGTTGAGTCGGTCTGAAAAGGGGGTCCTTTTGTTCGATCCATTTTTTGTTGTTGCTGACATTGAGGCAACCCAGGGTCTCCTTAAGGGTTTCAATTGAAAGAGGCAGAACGGGTCAGAATCAAAATTTGGACATTGAATGTTGGGTGAAGTTGTCTGTAATAAAGGCGAATATTATACTTTACTAGTAAGATTATTTAAGCTTTCATATGGCTCCAGATATTTTGACTTCAAATATAAAACGTGCAAAAGGGAATGTGCATTAGATCGTGATACACGTGCGGGTTATCGGGATCAGAGTAATGTATTTGGTTCGGGGACTGATGTGTTTGGCGAGCTACACAAGAGCTCTGACAGCTGCTAAGATTTCTCTTCTGGTGGACAGCGTAAAGAGCCCAGTTACTACTTGCAGACTTTCAGAGCAGAAAATACATTCATTATTCGTCACAACTGAATGAAGACACCACAAACTATACACGTTTAAAACTAAAATAAAAACAGAAAATGCTGGAAATACTCAGTCGGTCAGGCAGCATCTGTAGGGAGAGAGAAACCGTTTCGTTAGAATTGCAGAATGTCCCATCGAAAGCCTCTCGACCTGAAACGTTAACTCTGTTTCTCCCTCCACAGATGCTGCCTGACCTGCTGATTATTTCTAGCATTTTCTGTTTTGTTTCCGATTTCCAGCATCCGCAGTATTTTGCCTTTTATATACATGATTAAAACGGTTAATACAGCAAACCGGTCAAGCTGTTCTCATTGCACGTTGAAGTGGAGATTGCAAATGAAGGATCTGCACTTTGTCCAAATATTCCCCTGACTGCAGAGTGGCTAGTTCCACGGACAGTTGACCCTTCGTGTCTCTCAGCTTATTTGCATTATTTTTCGACAGCCGTATATAAAACCCCACTGTGTGTTTTACAACTATTAACACACATAGAAAACTCATGAGCAGCAGATACCAAGGGACTCAACCAGATTGACAGCTGCCCTGGATAAATCAGAGACCCGAGAGTGGACTGGACATAAACGATGCGAAGGACAAGACAGCGAATTGGCTGGGAAAGGTAACCGTTTATTATTACTTTTTAGGAGCAGTCCATAATGCCCTCACCCATTAAAATGTTTGAAGAGAGGGATGTGTGAAAATGCCTCTACAATTCTGCAGTTCTCTTTAAAGCGGTTTGTGGTTTCACAAAATCTTTTTTTTAATCATAACGTTTTTATCACTTTTCACTCACCTGAAAAAACTCCAGTTTTGTAGCTTTGGCATGCATTTTAAACTCTGCAGTAACTTGAGTTTCTTTCTTGACACAATACTGCCTATTATGTGAAGGAGTGAAGGAACCAACTTTAAAACCAGTTCCACAATCTGGCCTAACATTTTACAGACCGCCGACCGCCACCCAATTTACTCGGGCCCAGGTATTATTCGAGATTAATAACTGGGTCAGATTAGTACCAGAGTTTGATGATGGATAATTTGTACATGAGATATGCCAACAGTTACCTCGTTGCATCAGCCAAATCAATACTTCATTGTTTTTACATTGAACATATTTATTGTTTTATCTCTATTGAAATATATCCCTAATCACGAGTTTGGCATTCAAAGTAAAACTTTGCTCACATCAGATTTCGGGGATTAAGATTTACCAGGTTCATGAGATATTTCAAAATAGGTTTTATTTCAAATTGGAAACTGCAATTCCAAAGTTTAAGTGGATAGCTCCCTAAATCTCAAACCAGTGCAACTTTGATACATGTTCATGATATTTGAGTGTGCAAACCTTACATACAGGAGACACCTGTACATACTGCTGCACCACATTTTTCTTCGTGATTTTTAAATTTATTGATCAGAAGGTGAAGGATGTTTGAACTGAGGAATAGAAGATTTTTTATTCCTTGGACTGAGAATTCTGTATAGAATCATAGAATGATTGCAACGCAGGAGGCCGTTCGGCCCGTCGTGTCTGTTGTTATGACCAAGGCAGGAGGAGTGCATTGTCTTTTCTAGTTCCACTTCTCCACAGGTCACAACATCTATTTTAAATGTTTACCCAGTTACCGAAAAAGTCAATCATATACTCTTCTCTTTATCCCAGAATAAAATACACCAACCAGATTTATTTAATAAACAACAAAATTATCAGTTTATTATAAAACAAGATTTATCTAGTAATGAAGGAAAGCATTGACACACAGATTGAAATATGGAAGTTCCATTTTTAAATACTACCCCCCCCCCCCCACCCCCAAACAGACACACACACACACTGGTTAAAGAGAAAAAAATAAATAAATTTTCTCTGCAGAGCTTTTACAAAAAACAGACAAAAAGTACTTTGGCTAAATACTTGTTAATTCTTGAAGAAGACAGAAGAGATATGTAGTGTCCCAAAATGGCATACAGTCTGGCATCCGAGAACATATGGACAGGTCACTGGGATCTTTTCTGGAGCAGTGCTTTTCAGGCGGCATTGAGAGTTAATCTGGCAGGCTTTCCAGGAGCTCCTCAGGAAAAACATGGCATCAGGGGTTTTTAGCTCCCACACACTCAATACACAGCGTTTTACAGAGACTGGAAGAAGGAGGCAAGCTGGGTGCTTCGCTCTTGGCAGGTTGATCTCCAACTGCTTTCAACACAGTCCAAACCCCAACTGATTGAAAACAATACCTTAGAAGCCAAACAACTCCTGACCTTCATAAATCGTGACATGTCACTTCTCTGTAAACATCTCCTCCTGTTGCTTATTGAGCTTAAGACATATGACTTCCAGTAAAGGTTGTTTTCAAACAAGACCTCTCAGTGACTCTTGTTAAAAAAAAAAATCCATGGGAGTCTTTTCAGTTTTCCCAAATAAACCAATGGCTATGATTCTAAAATACGAATCCTCAAAAAATATTAAAAAGTGAAAGCAATTTCATAACACCATGCCATCTCTCTGCAAGAGCAACTCACCTAATTCCACTCCCCTGCTTTTTCTCCATAGCCTGCAAATCTTTTCTCTTCAGTTAATTGTCTAATTCTCTTATGAACACCTCGATTGAATTTGCCTCCAGCAGACTCTCAAGCAGAGCATTCCAGATCCTAACTACTCGCTGCATAAAAAAGCTTTCCACATGTCGCCATTGCTTCCTTTGCTAATCACCATAAATCAGTGTCCTCTGGTTCTGGATCCTTTCACCAATGGGAACAGTTTCGGCTTATCTACTCTCTGCAGACCCCTCATGATTTTGAACACCTCTATCAATTCTCCTCTTAACCTTCTCTTCTCCAAAGAAAACAGCCACAGCTTCTCCAATCTAAACAGAAAACTGAAGTCCCTCATCCCTGGAACCATTCTCGTGAATATTTTCTGCACCCTCTCTAATGCCTTCACATTCTTTCCTAAAGTGTGGTGCCCAGAACTGGGCACAACACTCCAGCTGAGCTGAATCATTGTTTTATACAGGTTTAGTATAACTTCCTTGCTTTTGTATCCTATGCCCCAACTTACAAAGCCCAGGTTCCTGTATGCTTTATTAACTGCTTTTTCATCCAATCCTGCCACCTTCAATGATTTGTGCACATTTTTGGGCTGGCCACTTTAAAATAGATAAATATATATATTGTCATGCAAGGTCTTCACCTGCCATGAATGAGGCACATTAATTCTGTCGTGAACATTGATTTTAAATTGTTACTGGCGTGAAGAAAGGACTTGTTAAACAGATCACCCGTGGCTGGAAAAGACATTTGCATATTAACAGATGGTGATTGGAAGGACAAAGGACCATTCCCTGACACATTCAACCCACAATAGACTTTTGATCAGATGTTCAAGGTGGGCGAGCTCGCATTCCAGGTTGACTGCTAAGATGGCCGAATACACAAACGGACATGGTCAAACCAGCTAGTCACATGGGTAATAAAAACAGAAAGTGTTGGAAAACTCAGCAGGTCTGGCAG
The DNA here is from genome assembly GCF_036365525.1 of Heterodontus francisci. Taxonomy (NCBI): domain Eukaryota; kingdom Metazoa; phylum Chordata; class Chondrichthyes; order Heterodontiformes; family Heterodontidae; genus Heterodontus; species Heterodontus francisci. The sequence goes on along the minus strand of NC_090378.1, from coordinate 81,285,502 downwards.
CATCTGTGGAGAGAGAAGCAGAGTTAACATTTCAGGTCAGTGACCCTTCTTCAGTCACATGACTAACCTGCTGGGCAACCTGAGTTTTTTTGAATTGGTACAAACAGTTTGTACAAAAAGCAGAATGCTTCTGGACTGAGAAGATCTCTCCTGGCTGGCTCGCCACAGCCTCTCCTGTCTGCCTGCTCCCATCTCTTTCTCACAAGCCTCTGAATCCACTGAAGACACATGGACCCTAAAAGAGAAAAGTCTCCTACAGCAAACAAGGTTTAAGAAGAATATTGGGCCCCAACAAAAAGATCTACATACAATCAAGGCCTCTACAGTGAGCTCGAAGAACCGTAACACAGAAAACCTCCTCAGATATTGTCTCAAACTTTTCCACTTTATTTCTTCTGTTTTCTTTCTGTCTCTATTTACATGTGTGTATCGTGTGTGCATGCTAGCGTGGGTGCGCGTGTATCCGTAGGCATTAACCAAATTAGAGTTTAGGTTAAGTTTAATAAATTTCAACTTTTCTTCTTTAAACCTATGAAAGCCTGTTTGTGCTGGTTTCTTTGCCTTATAATTGGAAAGTGGTAAACAAGGATTCACCAAGGGGGAGCTAAAAAACACAGTGTGTTTAAAAATAAAACCCTGTTATGATAAAACACGTGTGTTTGAAAATAAAACCCTGTTACGCTAAGACCAGGTGAAGGCTGAAAAGGAACCCTAGACCTCTTTCTCACCTGGTCCTAACAATATGTATATAATATATATAATATAAACACATTGCAGTGAGACTCAAGAATCCCATAATATAATAATATTGCTACATGTCAGTATTTGTGTTGCGGTAATAACTAAATCTAAATTTTTAGAAATTCAAAATGATCAGTTTATATCATTACTTCTGTGTTTCCTTAGGCATACAGTATTTTCTTCCTTCCCTATATATCTTCTATTCGCTTCCCCCAGCCAATTTGCTACCCTCCTCTCCTAAAGAAAGTGACATATGTTTGGACCATCTAATGCCTTGCCAGGTCACTCCTTCATGCACAAACCCATGCAATGGGTGTTAGCAATTCTGTGAGCATCACATCTAAGCCCAATCTTGTCCTCACATTCTTGCATTTTACAGCAGGGGTTACTAGGTAGTAATGAGAAGTGGGAACCTTCTCTGATTTGCCCCTCTTTCTAGTCCATTAGCACCACAGCCAACAGTAGTGAATCGAACTGAGATTAGTTAATTCTGCATAGACTGGGAGTAGACCCGTGAATTCTGGTCTGAGTTGCTCAGAACCACACCAGTCATTGCATTTACCCATAGAACCATTAAGAGAACCTTTTATTTCAGATGCACATCCTCTCCTACCTTTTATTTTTACATTTCTTTTTAGCAATGTTGGAAAACATCAGCATGATTAGAGAGAGGAAATATCCATTTAATTTACACAAAACTTCAAATGCAAATGTTTTTTATAGTTTTTTTATAACTTGACAATCAACTTTAAAAAATTAAAAACCAAGTATAGTATACTGAATCCAAAGATCTACTTCCCCTAAAAAATACACAAAATAACACGCAGAAAGATTAATGAGCTGATCTACTGTCTCTGTGCCAAAAGAAGTTTCCTCTTCAAATTCTAGACTGTTGTTCCTTTCCTAGAGCTCTGTAAAAGAAAGAACCTGGTATTTATGTAGTGCCTTTGATGACCTCAGGTTGTCCCAAGGTGGTTCACCCCACAACCTTCTGACTCTAAGGCAAGAGGGTTATGACTGAGCCAAGGTTGACACTGAGTATGCTGTTTATGCTGGCTGGCAGTCGATATATAGGCAGCTACAAAGGCAAGGAGGTGAGTGCTCTTGTAGCACTTTCAAAATCCATAAGGGAATTTAACTGAGTTGCTGAAGATCCAGACTCCAGCAATGCAAAACAATGCCAATTTGCTTTCTTTGTGCTAGATTTAAGTGATTGGCAGGCAGACTGTCACATGAGAAGTCAAGGTGCATGAAATTCAGAAAAAAATATCTGCGCAATCAGGAAAGTACAACTTGAGGATTTTTCCCCATGCAACATCCCAAGGCACTTAGTGTGATCCATGATGGCTAGGGTTTCAGTTAGGATGATACAACCAACATCAATGCCTTTGTGCTAGGGAAGGGGATAAAATCTACTAGATGTCACATAGCTGATCACTATTCAGAGCAGAAGGATACTGGGTATGTACTCAAATTGGCAGGATGTGATTAGTGGTACTGGAGCCGTAGCTTTTCGTTATATTAATAGATGGATGACAGAATAGAGAGCCACATATCAAAGTTTGCTGATGATTCTAAGTTAGGTGGCACAGTGAATAGTGTAGATGGGAACAGAAGTTTTCAGTGGGACATTGTTAGATTAAGTGAGTGGGCAAAACTGTGGCAGATGGAGTTCATTGTGGAAAAGTATGAGATCATCCACTATAGACCTACAAAAGATGGATCAGAATTTTTTCTAAATGGCAAGAAATTTGGAACTGTAGATGAGCAGAGAGATTCAGGGGTCCAAGTACAACAATCGCAAAAGGGTAGTGAGCAGGTACAAAAAATAATTAAAAAGGCTAATGGAATGCAGAAATAAAAACAGAAAGTGCTGGAAAATGCTGGAAGGTCTGGCAGCATCTGTGGAGAGAGAAACAGAGTTAACGTTTCAGGTCTGTGACCTTTCATCAGAACGCATGGATTGCAAGCCTTTATCTCAAGGAGGCTGGAATGGAATGAGATGGAAGTTATATTGCAGCTGTACAGAGCTCTGGTTAGACCCCAGCTGAATTACTGCATTCTGTTCTGGGTACCTCAGGAAGGATTTATTGGCCTTGGAGGAGGGCACAGGTTTACCAGATTGACACTGGGGCTAAAATGGTTAAATTATGAGGACAGGCTGCACACTTGAATATAGATGGCTAAGGGGTGATCTAACTGAAGTATTTAAGATGACTATAGGATTTGATAGGGTAGAGAAAACTATTTCCTCGAGTGGGAGAGTCTAGAACAAGGGGCGTAACCTTAAAATTGAAGTAGCCCACTGAGGAGAGATGTTCAAAAGCACTTCCTAAACAGAGTAGTAGAAATCTCGTAAGCACTCCCCCAAAAAAGCTGAGACCAGATCAATCGAAAACTTAAAAACTGGCTTTGATAGATTTTAGTTATTGGAAGATAATGAAGGTTATAGAAAGAATGCAGGTAGGTGGAGTTATGATCCAGATCACGCATGATCTAGTCGAATGCTGGAACTGGCTCAAGGGGCTAAATGTCCATCACCTGTTCCTGTGACTCCGGCTGAAGAGTGAGCATGTGAACTGTGGGTCGGAACAGGGAGGGGCTATTCCCCAATGGTTCAATGGACTACCATTACTATCAAGACTTACACTTGAACAAATTTATAGAGGACAATTGGCACCTGCACATCATCAAGCCAGTGTTTTCAGGAGGAAAGAGTAAAACATTTTTACAAATTGATTTGACAATAAGTTGCCAAAGAGCAACCCATTGACGATGACAGTATAAAGGAACAAGTTGATATGCTTTTGCAGAAAGAACTAGGAACTGAGGAATAGGAAGAAAAGGTGAGGCTGAGATCTAAGAGAAAGCATTAGGCTTGATTGGCCTACTGGTTTTCTCCTGTTCCTAAAAAATCATATATGTGTTTTTGAACATCTCTCCTCAGTGGGCTACTTCAATTTTAAAACCATGGTAAGTCAAGTGCAATTAATATGGATCAATTCACTTTTCAACAATTTAATTCTAAACTTTGCAGTTTGATAGCATACATGGCGCAGTGTTTAGGACAGAAATTCAGGATCATTGTAGAATCTAGTCCTTCAAGGTAGAATGGCTGTACCATGCCATATTTTGTAGTGAGGTATGGTATAATTAAGACTGGGGCCCAGTTTATACATGGCCTCAACAGAGGGATGTCAGGTGCTGTATAAGGTGCATGGCTGCTGCTGCAGATGGATGTGTATGACAGTTGCACAAGGCTACCACTACAGAATTCACTGCTAAATTTCTACTTTTATCTGCTAACATATTCCTGATCCCTGCTTCAACCCCTGACTCTGATTTTTCTATACTTTTTCCTCCAACATTGTTACAACTAAGCCCAATGCAAAATTCATGAGCAATGCAGATTGAAAGTTTTGAGCAAAAGATGCAGGGGGAATATGAGGAAGCACATTTTTATGCAGAGGGTGGTAATGACCTGGAACTCACTGCCCACAAGTGTAGTGGAAGCAGAAACTATCAATGACTTCAAGAGGAGGTTGGATGGCCACCTGAGAGAAGTAGGTTTGCAGGGCCAAGGGGATCGAGCCGAAGAATGGGACTGACTGCATAGCTCCATGGAGAGCCGGCATGGATTCGATCGGCCGAATGGCCTCCATCTGTGCTGTAAATTACTCTATATCTTGTCTTCTCCTTAGACGCTTCATTGACTTTACCAACATCAGTTTCCTGCTTGAATCTCCCATTCGACTGTATTCCCTTTCATGTTGTAGCTCCTTTACTCGGTTTTAAGTCTTTCAAATGTTTTTTCAGTCTGACATGACCATTGTACATTACTTAGCTTCGTTCACCTCCATCCAGCACTTTTTAAATCATTCACAGGATGTGCCAGCATTTATTGCCCATCCCTAATTGCCCTCAAGCAGGTGGTGGTGGGCCGCCTACTTGAACACAACCGAGTTGCTTGCTGCGCCATTTCAAAAGGCAGTTTACAACACATATAGGCCAGACTGAGTAAGGCTGGCAGATTTCCTTCCCGAAAGGGCATTAGTAAACCAGATGGTTTTTTTTTACAACAATCCTGTAGTTTTGTGGTCACCATTACTGAGACAAGCTTTTTGTTCCAAATTTATTTAATTTAAATACCCCAGCTACCATGGCAGGATCTAAACTCATATCTCTGGATCTTTAGTCCAGGCATCTGGATTACTAGTCCAGTAACATAACCACTATGCTACTGTACCTCTATAGCATCTTAAAATCTGTATGCTAGCTATTAAACACAGTAGCTGTGTCTCTGTGTTAAAATAATTACTATATCTGTACTCCTGGTTGCCATATCTGTACTCTTGGCCTTCCCTTTTGCCTGCCACTCCCCCCCCCCCCCCCCCCCCTTGTTTTGGTCAATTCTATAAAGGGCTCCCCTGTCGAAAAAAAGTCGAAGCATTACTCTGTCCCTTCGCTTTCTCATGCTGATGGACCTGCTGTGTATCTCTAGAATTGTGTTTTTATTATTGACCACTGTACTGACTTCCTTATACTGGACCTCGGGAATTTCGCTGTAGGGTCATTGTTCATAACCAACAGTTCAAATATATAGAACATTTTCACAGAAACACTATAGATCCGTGAAGTTTTGAAGCTGTGATTTATTTATTTTCGGGGAAAAAAACAGGAACATTAAGACATTTTTGCCTTTTAAATCATAAGTGTTCACACAGTGCTCACTCCCCAAAAGACAAGGCTATTATTAAAAGTTCAAATATTTGAAGGAATAACATTCGGTTTTCTCCCTTTCGGTGATAAATGGCTGATATTACTGCAGAGAAATGATAAAGGAGCTCGTGATACAGGGACTGGTGCTAATGTTGGACGGAAACATTTTTCACATTAAGATAAAATAATGCAATTTTCTTGGCTACTCCCAGAGCTTGTGTCAGTCACTGGTCAAGCGTTTCAAAACACTTACTGTTTATTGACATATTAATTACTGATTATACCACAATATGCCACAAATCACAAGCACTAAAATCGTTCCAAGCGAACTGCAGAGCGAACCAGAAAGAAATAAAATCAATCCTGTGGAAAATTCAATTCAGTCTGTACTTGACGAACTGCGTGTTGGTGTAGAGAAACTGGTTGTAAATTTCTTTGATATATCCATTTAGATCATCCAGGATTCTTTGTATAAAACAATACATCATAACTGTAATACTACAAGGCTACATAAGTTCGGTAAAAGTCAGCCATGTGTGAAATTGCTAGGTTTGGCTTCACCATGAGTGATGACCAAATTATTGATTAGGGGCCGCAATCATTTTGTTCTTTTGACAAAAGCAATCCGACGGCGCAGGCAGCTCCCTTGTTATGTGAAGGGTTACTTTTGAGTAATAACAGGATTCCACACAACACAAAGTTATCAGTGAAAATTTTTAAAGCAGAACCCTGGGATGGAATAGGATAGGGGAAAACCCCGGTCAGGCTTTAACTGTTGTACATCTACAAAACTCCAGAGCTACAAAATATTCAACAGATTGCATGTCTTGTCGCTTTGTGCTTCACATGACAATATTCTTCAATAAACTTTACTAAGAACCGTTTGGAAAAACAGCAGCTGCAAGGCATTCATTGCAGGGGCGGAAAATGCCTCAACAAGTTAATATTTTTAACGTGGGTAGATAACAGGGAATCTGGAGTCAAACCGGAAGGGAGATTTCTTTACCAATCTACTTGTTTGCCGGGAATCAATTGCTTTCCTGGGAAGAACTTTGACTTCCAAGACAGAGCAGCCCTGAATCCTGGCTGTCAGCCGCCGACTCTGGAATAAAAAGACAGAATTGGAAGTTATGTGGCCAGCACTCTCATTTCCACACCATTTCACAAATTCTAGTCACATTTGCACATCAAATGTTTCAGCCAGCGCATTCCTATGTGTTTGTTTAGTTTTTGTGTTGGCTCCTTTTGTAATGCTAATTCTGGAAGGGTATCCCGCCTCTGTTCTATGGAGTTCTCACTTCAATAGGTACCCTGTTCAGGAGAGCCCTCGTTTACACACCACATTTGTTTAGCCACTGGATTAATTCTCCATACTCCCGATAATATTTGTTTAATAGGAATTAGCGGATTAAGGGCACAGTTTGCTTTTTCCCAGAGGGATTCCCATCAGCATGTTTCACTGATATTTTCCGATGTGGGAATCCTCTTCCATATCTCTGCTGTGAGACTGCGGTAGATGCACAGTAATTTTTCAAGAGCATTTATTTATTGAAATAAACCCATCTTGGCCTTTGTGGGTTTGTTGTTGGTTGGTAAGCAGAAATTAGTGCAGAATCTACAACATTATTTCAAAATTAACTTCATTCACACATTCCCTTAATTTCAGTGAGGAAGTTAGCATCGGGCTGAACCAATACTGCCTTAACTATTATGGTGACAACTGCTGTACCAGTGGTCCATCAAATGCTAGATACTTTGGATGTTGAGGAACTGTTGAGCAACACCAGGTGACCGTGTATGAGACGGTCAGGATATGGTCTTTCGAGATTCAGTGTAGTGTGAATACTGCTGACATGTCACTTACGCCGATCGTCACCAAGGAATTATGCAAAGAGGCTGCACCTCAACAAGGGTGCAATCTCAGCCTTGTGTTGGATCCTAAAACCATACATCTCTCCCAACACAACATAAAGTTGCCACCATACTCAAGTCCAGGAGACATCACTTTCATCAGCATACAGTTCATCACTTAGGTACCGCCTCTTCCACCATGTCACAAGGTACACCAAGTTCAGCAGCACCAACTGGAAAGGCCTACCTAGTTTTATCAGCTGTGTGGCATTCCCTGAATGCAAAGGCAGCACTGATTCTGCTCAACCACCTACAAATGGTTATCATCCCTTTTATCAACGGTGTGGGGTGGGCTTGCTGCTCCCCCAATGTTAAGATGGTACATGACCACTGGCAAAAAATAAGAAGCAAGTTAATGTTTGTTTTCCAGGGAATGCACATGCTTAGAGGGAAGTTGTGTGATGCATAATTGTTTCAGAGAGAAGAAAGAATGCAAGATGGGGGGCATGGGTTAATCCATTCCAAACATGGCTGTCACCTCAGCAGAATCCCATTATCCTGTAAGAAAAGGCTCATGACAACACAAACATGTGAAGCATAAATATAACGGAAGGAATTATTGGCTACAAAAAATATTTCCAATGTTTGTTTGAATTGTTCTGCCTGCAGTGCAATCTAGTGGGACTTGGCAAAATAATTGTAATATTTAACATGTTGCAAAATACTACTTGAGAGATACACATTCTTGCAAAAGAGTGCCAATAAGGCAGGTTGTAGGAAGAAAATGAGAGGTATTCTGAATGTCCCTGTAGCACACGAGCCAATGCCTCATAGGGAAACAGGCAGTACAGGTGGGGCAGGTACAATATTAAGTGTTTCTTTTTAATGTTAGATACCAACAATTTATTTGTACAAACATTTTACACTTAAAAAGTTTTGACTGAAAACTTTATGTTCAATGTTTGCTTTTATTAATGTATGTGTAACATGATGCATGGCTGTTCTGCCCCTTTGTGCTTCCTGAACTTATGTTCCATGTTCTCCCTCAGGAACGTCTCCTAAGTGATCCATCGAAAGGTTTGAGGAATTCCTGAGAGGATTGTGAGAACCTGCTTGTGATTCTGTGGATTACTTATACTGTACTGTATACTGTTGTATACTGCACAATGGCAGTTTGATGCACAAGCCGCTTGCTACATAAGACTGAAATTGTGTGGTAGAATCTGTTACTGTATCCATCTTAGTTTTTGCATTGAGACAAGCGACTAACTAGCTCACTGGTTAGTAAAGGATCCTGTGTTTCATCAGTGATACTTATGACATTGGAATCACAAAGTGACTAACCAGATGATGCTGTAACTTCATCTACCATCGCTGCCTCTTCCTCACCCATGATCATTCACTCCTCTTGCATTGCTTTGTCAAACTCATTATTACATTTAAGTCTGTCAGGTCTGTTTCAAGTGATATGGGTGATGCAGAGTGCTGAGATGCGTGTGTTGTAATCCTACAGTAGTGGCTTGCTTCTTTGAAATTTGTCGGTGTTTGAAAAAAGCTGTCACAAAATATGCATGTGGGCAGTGTTATTGTAACAGCACTTTTGTGGCTGAGCACAAACGTTGCTTTAAATCTGATCAGGTGAATGTATGCAATTATCATTGCACATCAAAAGGGAGCATCGTCATTGCCAAAAACTTCAGCATCCCCTAGGACCTATATGACCTCTCAGCCCAGAGTGACCTGTGACCTGCTTATAGCTTTTATCTATTGTATGCCAGTGCTGGCTTCAGCATAGAGGCACTTATTTAAGGTCATCTTCAAGATCACTATTATCTGCAAAGAAAGAATAGTACGCATTACCTGAAGTGTAAACTTTGTGGTGAAAAGCAAACTTATACTGCTGTGCCGAGTTGGGTGAAATATGAAATAATTTGCGAGTTGAAGAAAAGTATCTCTATGCAAGATAGCGAAGAAATTTTCTCAGCTGCTAATAAGCAGATACATCCTTTCTAACTTGTTGCAATAGTTCATAAATATTCTCATGACCTCTTGTGCAAGTTGATGGTTAAATTCAGGTTAACAACACTCATGTATGAAACTATTGAGGGCAATGTTGCTGACTTTTCCAATCTCCCTGTACAGACATTCCTTCCAGTGTAAGATAATTGAATGTAACCCAAATGTAATAATATAAAATAATTACTGGCCATATCCATATATAGCCATGTGGATAACTGATATTGATTCTCATTGCTTACCTTGGCACAAATCCAATACTTCCATACATCCCTGCTAGCACAGTGGATTGTGGAGACTATATTGACCTCCCAAGTGGTTACCTCATATGCGTTGTGGATCCCTTATTTAGAGGGTTACCATAGAGGGTATGGGTATCTTCTCCTAATGCCATCTGAAAGACCCCATCAATAAAGGAGACCTTCTCACCTTAGTGCCTGAGCTTAAAAAAAGAACTGGCATTTAAAGCAAAATCAGTGCACCAAGCGAAAATTAAACCACATAGGATCTGACCAATGCATTATACAGCAACAGTATTTGACTTCTTCTGATTTAGATTCTCACTCTCTGCTAATGCAATTTGTAGCCCAATTTAAATTACTATAGCCAAGCAGTGGGCTGAGTTTCACAGATTTTTCATTTGCTTAATTGCAGTGCTTTTGGACCCTTTTTCTTCTATTTATTCATGCAAGGGATGTGAACATCATGGGCAAGGCCAGCATTTTTGACAATTCCTCGTTGCTCTTGGGAAGATGGTGGTGAGCCACATTCTTAAATTGTGCAGTCTGTGTGGTGAATGCACTCCCATTGTGGTGTTAGGTCGGGAGTTTCAGGATTTTGACCCAGCGACAGTGAAGGAAAGACAAAATATATCCAAGCCAAGATGGTGTGTGACTTGGAGGGGACCTTGGAGGTGGTGGTGTTCCCAGACACCTACTGCCCTTGTCCTTCTAGGTGGTAGACGTTGCAGTTTTGGGAAGTGCCATCAAAGATGCCTTGGTGAATTGCTGCAGTGCATCTTGTAGCTGGTACACACTGAAGCCATTGTGTGCCAGTGGTGGAGTGAGTGAATGTTTCAGGGAGTGGATAAACTCCTTTGTTCTGGATGGTGGTTGAGTTTCTTGAGTGTTGTTGGAGCTACATTCATCCAAGCAAGTGGAGAGTATTCCAACACATGTATGATTTGTGTTTTATAGGTGGTGCAAAGGCTTTGGGGATTCAGAATGTCAGTCACTCACCCAGAATATCCAGCCTCTGACCTGCTGTGGTATTGATATGCCTTGTCCAGTCAATGGTGATACCCACGACACTGATGGTGGGAGATTCGATATTGGCAATGCCACTGAATGTCAAGGGAAAGTGGTTAGAATCTCTCTTGTTGGAGATGGTCATTGCCTAGCACTTGGGTGGCATGAATGTTACTTGCCACTTATCAGCCCAAGCCTAGATGTTGTCTAGGTCTTCTTGCATGCAGGCACTGACTGCTTCATTATCTGAGGAGTTGTGAATAGAACAAAACACTGTGCAATAACCACTAAACATCCCCACTTCTAATCTTATGATGGAGGAAAGGACATTGATGAAGCAGTTGAAGATTGCTGGGCCTAGGACACTACCCTGAGGAACTCCTGTCGCGATGGCTTGGGACTGAGATGATTGGCCTCCAACAACCTCAACTAACTTCCTTTGTGCTAGGTATGACTCCAGCCAGTGGAGAGTTTTTCCCTTGACTTCCCCATTTGATTTTAGTTTTACTGGGGTTTCTTTGTGGCATACCCATTCAAATGCTGTCTTGATGTCAAGGGCAGTCACTCTCACCTCACCTCTGGAATTCAGCTCTTTTGCCCATGTTTAGACCAAGGCTTACTGAAGTCTGGAGCCGAGTAGTCATGGCACAACCCAAACTGAGCATCGGTAAACAGGTTGTTGGTGACTAAGTGTCGCTTGATAGTGTATCGATGACACCTTCCATCACTTTGTTGATGATTGCGAATAGGCTGATGGACCGGTAATTGGTTGGATTGGTCTTGTCCCGCTTTTTGTGGACCAGACATAACTATTCAATTTTCTACTTTGTTGGGTGGATGCCACTGTTGTACCTGTACTGGCTAGAGGTGTGGCTAGCTCTGGAGCATAGCTCTTTAGCACTATAGCCAAGATGTTGTTGGGGCCCACAGCCTTTGCTGTGTCCAGTGTGCTCAGCTGTTTCTTGCTATCACATGGAGTGAATTGATTTAGCTGAAGATTTACATCTGTGACAGTGGGGACCTCAGGAGACCAAGATCCATTCAGCATTTATGGCTTCAGCCTCATCTTTTGCACTGATATGCTAGGTTCTGTAATCATTGAGAATGGGAATGTTCATAAAGCCTCCTCCTTTGCTTAGCTGTTTAATTGCCCGTCACCATTTATGACTTGGTGTAGGAGGACTGCAGAGCTTTGATATAATCCGTGAGTTATGGGATTGCTTAGCTCCATCAATAGCATGCTGTTTCCGCTGTTTACCATGCGTGTAGTCCTGTGTTGTAACTTTTCCAGGTTGGTGCCTGGTGCTGCTCCTTGCATGCTTATCTACACTCCGCATTTAACCAGGGTTGGTCACCTGGCTGGATGGTAATCTCGCAGTGAGGGACATGCCAGGCCATGAGATTACAGATTGTGGTGGAATACAATTCTACTGCTACTGGCAACCCACAACACCTCATGGATGCCCAGTTTTGAGCTGCTAGATATGTTCTGAATCTATCCCATTGAGCACAGTGGTAGTGTCACACAACTTGAAGGAGGGTGTCCCTAAGTGTGAAGACAGAACTTTATCTCCACAAAGACTATCTGGTGGTCACTCCTATCAATTGGCAAATGCATCTGCTGCAGGTAGATTGGTGAGGACAAGGTCAAGTATATTTTTCCGTCTTGTTGGTTCTCTCACCACCTGCCACAGGTCCAATCTGGCAGATAGATCCTTCAGGACTCAGCCAACCTGGTCAGTAGTGGTGCTACCAAGCCACCCTTGGTGATGGACATTGAAATCCCCCACCCAGAGTACATTCTGTGCCCTTGCCACCTTCAGTGCTTCTTCCAAGTGCTGTTCAACATGGAGGAGTACTGACTCATCAGCTGACGGAGGGCAGTAGGTGATAATCAATAGGAGGTTTCCTTGCCCATGTTTGACCTGATGCCATGAGACTTCATGGGATCTGGAGTCAATGTTGAGGACTCCCAGGACCACCCCCTCCCAATTGTATACTGCCACTTCTGGTGGGTCTATCCTGCTGGTGAGACACTACATACCCAGGGATGTAGTCTGGGACTTTGGATGATAGGTACAACTCTGAGTATGACTATATCAAGCTGTTGCTTGACTGGTCTGCGGGACAGCCCTCCTGATTTTGGCACGAGTCCGCAGATGTTAGTGAGGAGTCTTTGCAGGGTTGATTGGGCTGGGTGTGCCATTGTCATGTTTGAATCCAATGCCTAGGTTGATGCTAGGTGGTCCATCCAGTTTTATTGTTATTATACTTCTTTATGGCACTTTGATATAACTGATGGCTTGCTGGGCCATTTCAGAGGGCAGTTAAGAATCAACCATATTGTTGTGGGTCTGGAGTCACATGTAGGCCAGACCAGGTAAGGATGGTAGATTTCCATTCCTAAAGGACATTAGTGAACCAGTTGGTTTTTCAAAATAACATCTTACTCCTTATCTATCCTATCCTTATCTAAGGGAGTTGGGGTGCACACTCAGTTCTATTTTGTGCTTTCCAGATATAATTGCAGGCCACACTTCACGTGATCCATTATTGGATTAGCAGTTTTTATATCCAATTCTAGGTGATTCAAATTATCCTGCATTTTGCACTGTTAGACTGATTCCAAGATTGGCAACTTGCACAGCAGCTCAATGTTCACAAATGTCACATTTTGCCATCTAAGCTTCAGGAGTTTCTGATTTGACGGTCCAGGCAAAGTGGAAATGCAACCAGAGTGACATGACTTTATTGACCTCCCAACTGACTATTTTCCACAGCTCCTAGATCCTCTGTTTTGCAGTTTGGTTGCCCTCCATTACTATAGATGGTCTGGAACCCTCTCTTCATGCATTCCACACTATTTTGAAGGATCTTTGGCAGCCCTGTAATATAATTGGGGTAACAAATTTCCCTCAGTGTAATTACTGTTTGTGATGTGTTGACTTCTACCGTTGTGAATGTAAAGAATAGGAAGCCTTAATCTTTGTTGTGTAGCCATCTGTGGTTATATTTTGTTCTGACTTAGATGGGATAGAAAGCCACACATCCAAGTTTGCTGATGACACAAAGATTACACAAACTAGGGCTGTATTCCCTGGAATTTAGAAGCCTAAGGGGTGATTTGATTGAAGCTTTCAAGATATTAAGGGAACAGATAGGGTAGATAGAGAGAAACTATTTTTGCTGGTTGGGGAATCTAGGACACGGGTGTATCTAACAATTAGAGACAGACCTTTCAGGAATGAGTTTAGGAAATTCAAAGGGTGCAGAAGTTTGGAACTGTCTTCTGCAAATGGCAATTGATGCTCGAACAATTGCTAATTTTAAATCTGAGATTGATAGATTTTTGTTAACCAAAGGCATTAAGGGATAAGAGGGCAAAAGCGGATATATGGAGTTAAGTCGCAGATCAGCTGTGATCTCACTGAATGATTGAACAGTTTCGAAGGGTTTCCTGTTCCTATGTGTGGAAAGTTAGGAGGAAAGAACAATTTCTATAAATGTCCCCATTTAGTAGAAGAATTTTACACAGGTAAAAAAAAACCTGATATTTTCTCAATCATAAGGATCTCAAAGGGGCAGGTTTACATCCTCTCATCAGCTACTGAAGAGTAAGAAGGTTATGGGTTCAAGTCAGACTCCAGGATTTGAGCACAAAAATCAAAGCTGATATTCCAGTACAGTACTGTGGGAGTCAGAGGTGCTGTCTTTTTGGATGAGACGTTAAACCAAGACCCTGTCTACCCTCTCAGGTGGAGTAAAAGATCCCATGGCGCTATTTCAAATAAAAGCAGGGGAATTATCTCCAGTGTCCTGACCAGTATTTATCCCTCAATCAACAGCATAAAAAAGATTATCTGCTATTTGTGGGAGCTTGCTTTGCAGAAATTGGCTGTTGCATTTCCTTCATTACAGCAGCGACTACACTTCAAAAGTACTTCATTAGCTGTAAAGTGCTTTGGGACGTCCTGTGGTCATGAAAGGCACTATATAAATGCACGCCTTTCTTTTATCACCAAGGTCAAAGCTGCTATGATTTGATGGCCTGGAATTTGCGGGCAATTTGACGACGAACTGTCAGTGTTCACCATCATTACCCGTCTGAATCTAACCACGACTTCAGGATTTAGTGCAAACACAGATTAACATGAATATCCTGAAGTTTCAGTCTGTCATTCACTGCTCCGCCACAGGCTGCACTGTGGATGTGACCCCACCCCGAGCCAGCATATCGCTGTTAGAAACCCCATAGAAAGTTAAGCCTTGTTCAGTGAGGTGTAACTGGGTTTTTAATGGTGATCTGAGTAGTAACTACCACTAAACAATTGATCTGACTCTAGAAAAATAGTTTTATATTAGTGGACTGCTGTTAAATGTTTCCATGATGAGTAATTACTAGATTTTTAAAACTAGCTTTTTAAAAATATTTAATTTTTTTGATTTTTCAGCTTCTACCTCAATCCCATGTGTATGCTCCAATCTTCATTTTGCTCTCTGAATTTATTTTTTTAAATGATATAATTATTAGTGCTTTTTATTTCCTGGTTGGCTGTCTGTGAGAATTCTTTAATATGATTGGCTACTTGGACAACTTAATGACATCACTGCAGCTCGTGCTGGGAATCTCCATTAAATTGTGCTACAATCAGTTGCATGTCGAGAGAGGTTAAGTTTTCTCCAAAGAGATCGCTAGATCTCTCAGCACAGCTTTCTTTGAGATCAGCAGGCAGTGCCCTTATAGAATCATAGAATCATAAAAAGTTTAAGGCACAGAAAGAGGCCACTTGGCCCTTCGTGTCTGTGCCAGCCAAAAAACGATCCACCTATTCTAAACCCACCTTCCAGCATTTGGTCCATAGCCCTGTAATTTACGGCACTTTGAGGTGCATATCCTTTTGAATGAGTTTCTGCCTCAACTACCCTTTCAGGCAGTGAGTTCCAGAACCCCACCACCCTCTGGGTGAAAAAGATTTTCCTCATCTCCCCTCTAATTTTTCTACCAATCACTTTAAATCTACGCCCCCAAGTCAGTGACCTCTCTGCTAAGGTGAACAGACCCTTCACCTCCACTCTATCTAGGACCCTCAAAATTTTGTACATTTCAATCAGATCTCCCCTCAGCCTTCTCTGTTCCAAGGAGAACAACCCCAATTTATACAATCTTTCCTCATAGCTGCATTTTTCTCGCAACATCCTCGTAAATCTCCTCTGTACCCTCTCCAGTGCAATTACATCCTCTCTGTAATGAGGTGACAAGAACTGCACACAGTACTCAAGTTGTGGCATAACCAATGAGTTATACAGTTCCAGCATAACCTCCCTGCTCTTATATTCTATACCTCGGCTCATCAAGGAAAGGATTTCATATGCCGTCTTAGCCACCTTATTGACCTGTCCTGCTACCTTCAGGGATCTGTGGACATTCACTCCAAGATCCCTTGCTTCCTCTACACTTCTCATTATTTTCTCATTAATCGTGTATTCCTTTGCCATGTTTAACCTCTCCAAATGCATCACCTCACACTTCTCCAAGTTGAATTCCATTTACCACTTTTCTGCCCATCAGACTAGACAATCAATATCTTCCAGTAGCCTACAGCTATTCTCCTTGCTATCTACCACACAGTCAATCTTTGTGTCGTCTGCAAACTTCTTGATCATGCCCCCTATATTTACGTCCAAATCGTTAATATATATTATAAAAAGCAGGGGACCCAATACTGAGCCCTGCGGAACGTCACTGGAAACAGCCCTCCAGTTGCAATAACACCCATCAAGAATTACCCTTTGTTTCCTGCCACTGAGCCAATTTTGTACCAACCTTGCTGCATTTGCCTGGATCCCATGGGATTTTATCTTTTTTAACGTGTCTGCCATGTGGCACCTTGTCAAAAGCCTTGCTAAAATCCATGTCGACAACATCAACTAAACTACCCTCATCTATCTTCCTTGTTACTTCTTCAAAAAATTTGATCAAGTTGGTCAAATAAGATCTTCCCTTAACAAATCCATGCTGACTTTCCTTGATTAATCTGTGCCTTTGTAAGTGACAGTTTATCTTGTCTCTCAGACTAGATTTCAATAATTTGCCCAATACTGAGGTTAGACTGACTGGCCTGTAATTATTCGGTCTATCCCTCGCTCCGTTTTTAAACAGAGGTACAATGTTAGCAGTTCTCCAACCTTCCGGCAACACACCTGTATCCAGTGAGGGCTGGAAAATGATGGTCAGACCTTCTGCTATTTCCTCTCTTGCTTCTTTTAATAGCCTGGGGTACATTTCATCAGGCCCTGTGATTTATCAACTTTCAAGGATGCTAATCCCATTAATACTTCCTCTCTCCCTATGTTTATCACATCCAATACTTCACACCCCTCTTTCTTAACTACAATATCTGCCTCATCCCCTTCTTTTGTGTAGACAGATGCAAAATATTCATTAAGAGCCATACCAACATCTTCCGCCCCTACATATAGGTTACCTTTTTGGTGTTTTATGGGCCCTACTCTCTCCTTAGTTATCCTCTTACTCTTAATGTATTGATAAAACATCTTTGGGTTCACCTTGACTTTACTTTCATTCCCTATCTTTGCTTTCCTAATTTCCTTCTTGATTTCATCCCTCCACTTCCTATACTACTCTCAGCTTTCTGTAGTATTGAGTTCTCAGGGCTTTGCCGCTGATTGCAAAATCCAGGCTAATATATTTGATTTAAAGCAATAAACTTGGAATAAAAAAAGGTCCATCAAGCCATCTCTGGTGACTGCTATCCAGAACCTTACCATTGTTGCCATTCCTTATAAGCAAGACTATGAACATCAAGAGGACATTTGACTGTAGGGTACATTACAGCTTTGACAGATCCTGTCTTTGCCCTTATACATACATGCATTTTTCAGCACCACACAGTGCTATCCTCTACTTAATTAATTGGATGGAAGGCTAGTTGGTTTTCAACTGCACATTAAGAATCTCCTACAGTATAGTAATTGTATACCACTGGGCTTGTGTACAGCGCAACCAGTTTAGAAAACTAGCTTGTGCTTGGTTCTTCACCCTGGCCTGCGAAATGAGTAAGTCTTCAAACACATGTACATATTCACAATTGCCTCCAATCTCTGATTCCAAAATCTCTACTGATCTTTTTGTTTTGTTGCTGCCCTTATCTGTATTCCTGCCCCTACTAATTTGCTTCCCAGGCCATAATCGCAGATTCCCTGCTGTTCCCTTCAGAATAAGATCCTGAAGGGACACTGCAAAGTTAATGGGGGAGATAGTGGGTTACATTCCCCAGCTGTGGAAAACCAGTCTATTCTCAATACTGAAAGCAGTGTAAAGATGAGAAATGCAAACAATTTAAACAGCTAATTGAGTTAAACAAAAGCAAAATACTGCAGTGCTGGAAATCTGAAATAAAAGGAGAAAATGCTGGAAATAGTCAGCAGGTCACCACACTATAGGAAGGATGTGATTGCACTGGAGAGGGTGCAGAGGAGATTCACCAGGATGTTGCCTGGGCTGGAGTATTTCAGTTATGAAGAGAGACTGGATAGGCTGGGGTTGTTTTCCTTGGAGCAGAGAAGGCTGAGGGGGGACCTGATTGAGGTATACAAAATTATGAGGAGCATTGATAGGATAGATAGGAAGGAACTTTTTCCCTTAGCGGAGGGGTCAGTAACCAGGGGGCATAGATCGAAGGTAAGGGGCAGGAGGTTTAGCGGGGAGTTGAGGAAAAATTTTTTCACCCAGAGGGTGGTTGGAATCTGGAACACACTGCCTGAAGGGGTGGGAGAGGCAGGAACCCTCACAACATTTAAGAAGTATTTAGATCAGCACTTGAAATGCCACAGCCTACAACGCTATGGGCCAAGTGCTGGAAAATGGGATTAGATTGTATGGGTGCTTGATGGTTGGCGCAGGCGCGTTGGGTCGTAGGGCCTGTTTCTGTGCTGTAAAACTCCATGACTCTAGGTCAGGCAGCAGCTACGGAGAGAGAGACAGTGTTAATGGGCTGAATTGTACTAGCCCTCTGATGTCAGGGGTCGTGGCGTGGGGGGCACAGAAAAATTTTCCAGGAGAGGCTCGCCACAACCCCTGACGCCAGGAAGGCCCTACCGCATTTTACCGGCGGCGGCGAGGCCTTAATGCTGCATCCCCCGCACCCACCCCGCCACTCGGCGGCGGAGCCTTAATCTGAATATGCAAATAATATCTGAAGAATAAAGAATAATGACTTACCTGATAGCGACAGCCATCCCACACTGATATTCCGGCCTTTGGCCGGAACGCACGTGTCTTCGGAATTCTGTTTGGAATTCTAAGGCGTGACACTGGTGGGGAGAGGGGAGGCGTGCAATTTTCAGGGTGGGAGGGGTGCAGAAGCGGGGAAAATTGTTTCCATTGGCTGAGGGGATGGTGGGAAGGGCTTGAAGGGAAAAGATTATAAAGTTTGGGGGTGAAAGGTCAGTAATGGTTTTCGGGGAGAGAGGGAAATAAATATTTTGCTTGATCATTGCTGGGGTGGGGGGTGGGGTTGGTGGAAGAGGGGCTTTGATGTTTAATTGACTGTTTTTATTTAAATAAAAGTGCTGTTCTCTTTAAAAATTTAAATTGCTGGTAAGGGCTTGATGCCCTTTAAAAATGGCGCAGTGCCTGCGCGGTGGTGCTGGACTCCATTGCCGGGGATGGAATGGCTGCCCCCTCTACATCATCAGGGTGGCTATTCCACCCCCTCCATTTAAATGAGCCCCCATGTGAAATATTGCTGAGGTTCAGCGGCGCATAGCCAATAAAATGAAGTCCAATGTTTCAGGTCAATGACATTTCATCAGAACCTCTATCAAGTAAATGTGCTTGTAAAAATCAGCTAAGATTAGACTAGTGTTATGGTTTTCCTTACTGGGACCATATGGTTTGAAAGATGCAAAGGGAATTCAGCATCTGAAAGGCTAACTACTTACCTATGCCAGAAAAGACAATCATCAGGTATGCATAAACCTTTAGACTGTTATTAACACAGTGGAATATTTAAGAGGTCCTAAACAAATTATTTTGGGAAATGGGGGTGAAATGTGCACTACACCTGGTCTAAGTGCCCAGAAACATTGGCCCATGGCTGTGTACTGTGCTGAGTTCACTGCTTGGGGTTGGCACAAATTTCAGCCAGGGGTCCCACTTCTGGTTACTTTCAAGTGATTCTGCTGGAAAATGCAATTGTGTCGATGCTGGCTAAGGAAATAATCAGGGTCAGCTTTAATTTACCCCTGCACCCCCGCATCGACAGGCCAACCAGTTAACCTCGGTGATGGAAAAGCTTTTAGAAACAATAATCCAGGACAAAATAAACAGTCACTTGGAAAAGTGTGGATTAATTAAGGAAAGGCAGCACAGATTTGTTAAAGGAAAAGTGTGTTTAACTAACTTGATTGAGTTTTTTGATGAGGTCATGATGAGGCTAATGCAGTTGTACATGGACTTCCAAAAGGCATTTGATAAAGTGTCACATAATAGGTTTGCCAGCAAAGTTAGAGCCCATGGAATAAAAGGGACAGTATTGGCTAAATGACAGGAAACAGAGAGTAACAGTAAACAGTTGTTTTTCAGAGTGGAGGAAGGTATACTGTGAGGTTCCCTAGGAGTTGGTACTAGGACCATTGCTTTTCTTGATATGTATTGATCTAGACTTGGGTGTACAGTGCACAATTTCAAAATCTGAAGATGACACAAAACTCTGAAGCATTGTGAACTGTGAAGAGGATAGTGATAGACTGCAAGAGGACATTAGATGGGCTAGTGGAATGGGAAAACGCATGGCAGATGCAATTGAATGCAGAGAAGTGTGAAGTGATTCACTTTGGTAGGAAGAACAAGGAAAGGCAAATCATCTAAAGGGTACAATTCTAAAGGGGGTGCAGGAACAGAGAGACCGGGGGGTATATGTGCACAAACCATTGCAGGTTACAGAGCAGGTTGAGAAAATGGTTAAAAAAGGCATATGGAAGCATGGGCTTTATAAATAGAGTCATAGAGTTCAAAAGCAAGGAAGTTATGATGAACCTTTATAAAACACCAGTTCGACCTCAACTGGAGTATTGTGTCCAATTCTGGGCACCCCATTTTAGGAAGAATGTGAAGACTTTAGAGAGGATGCAGCAAAGATTTACAAGAATGGTTCCGGGCATCAGGGACTTCAGTTACATGGATAGATTGAAGAAGCTGGGGTTGTTCTCCTTAGAGAAGAGAAGGTTGAGAGGAGATTTGATAGAGGTGTTCATAATCATGAAGGGTCTGGTTAGCATAGATAGAGAGAAACGGTTCCCATTGGCGGAAGTGTTGAGAACCAAAGTATACCAATTTAAGGTGATTGGCAAAGAAGCAACGGCGACATGGGGAAAAGCTTTTTACACAGTGATTAGTTAGGATCTGGAATGCACTGTATGAGAGTGTGGTGGAGGCAAGTTCAATCTTGGCTTTCAAAGGGAGTTGGAGAGAAAAAAAATTGCATGGCTTTGGGGAAAGGGCGGTGTTTTGGGACTAGCTGAGTTGCTCTTGCAGACAGCCAGCACTGACACAATGGACCAATGGCTTCCTTCTGTGCTGTAACCATTCTATTATTCTATGAGTTTGCTATCCTGTCAAAAGTCATTGTCTAGTGGTCAATTGAGCATGGCATCAAACCCCAGACAGTGTCTATGGAACCGTATCCAACCAAGAGGTGCCTTCAGGAGATGAGGGGAGAACAATGGGAAGATAGATCTCTTCTATAAAACAGAAATACCAAGGTATTTATGCAACAAATTGAGGTCAACTGTCCGGAATGCAGATCAGTCAACCAGTCTGGCACTTTTGATCTCAGCAATGTTCAAATAAAAACAAGCTTTCTCTTATCACTCTGTTGATCTTTTTCTAACTCCTTAGTTTTTTAATAATCTCATCTATAGCTGACCTTGAACTTTATACACCTGATTTTATACACTGCCTGATTTAACAAACCTTTCAAAATCATGGCATGCTTGACAGAAACATACCATCAATACAGGCTGACATCATATTTATTTCTCACATAAATCTCGTTATGTTTTCATACTCGGGGAAATTCATTGTTTCTATAGGTCACTGGCAAACGGGAATAGGTACCAACATGTTGCACCACAGACATTTGACAAAATTATTGACTCAGCCATGGACATGGGGGCAATTAATTTGTATATAAAGTGTATAGCCAACCTAATGCCAACAAAACACAGTCCAAGTTAAACCGCATTTCTCCCTATTTAGTGAGTATCTGGCATTGTTTTTGCTTGCACCAGCAGTCAACGTCTGCTCGCAGACTTGATGCAGTGAAGCAGAGAATCCGGATAGATATCCATCTGTCAGGTCTGATCTTGATCTCTTTTTCTCCCCTCTTGCTCTCTCTCTCCCTCTCTGTGTCAATCCCTATGCCCTCACTGTGTCTATCTCTCCCCCCCTTCTCTCTCTCTCTCTATACCCCCTCCCCCTCTCTTTCTGCCCCTCTCTCCCGCTCTCTCTCTCTCCCCCTTCTCCTCTCTTCCCTCCTCCCTCTCCCTCTCTCTCTGTGCGACAGTTGCAGCGTGTGGGAACTCTCCCCAGAGCAGCTTTGTGATTGGTCAGTTTTTTGAAAAAAATTTCAGCAGGCTTTTTAAAAAAAAAAAATCAGAACCCACTGGAAAACCCCGAACTTCCTGAGTTCGGAAGCCGCTGTTCCCGCTCCCGGCACCTGTTAGCTGTGAAACTGAAACAGGCAGTTGTGAATTTTTTTGAAGTCGGACTTGTCTCAAAAGAAGAAGTCAATGGGAAATTTCTCATTCCTGAAATTGCCAGTCACGGATCTCAAAATTTTTACCACACACACTGGTATCATGTACGGACACGTTGCCAACCCCTGCTGGCAAACAGACTTTATCTGTTTATAGATGATTTGTCTTCAATTTAGGAGGGTGAAAAACACAAGAATTATTTATCCACAGAACCTGCTTCATTTTTCTTTAAATCGATAACTTCAAAAATACCTAAAGAACAAACTACAAATTATTAAATGAAAATGCATACTTTTTATTTTCTTCATCAAGCCCCTGATTTTTATGCTCTGATACAGTATATACTTTGATATCCGGTATGTGTGGTTTTCTAGTCCAGTCCTATGCATCCACTCACATCCTCCACACTTCCATCTCTGGTATATTGTGTACTCGCTCCCTCTGCTACACCATTGATGGCATAATCTTCAGCCATCGAGACCCTAAACTCTGGAACATCCTCACAGATCCCCTTCAGCCTTGTTACATCTCTCCTTTGAGGCTCCTCAAAACCTACCTCTTCAACTCTGCCATTGGCCACTTTTCCTAACTCTTGTTCGCCTGCTCAGTATCCACGGCACCCCTTCTCTCTGCGTCCCCACCCCAACCTCACCTCACTTTTGTAAAGTGTCTTGAAACAAAAAAGCACTATATAAATGAAAGTTGTTGTTCAGTGTCTATGTAAAATATTCTATCTACAACAGACTGACATGTTGATGTTATAAGTTGTTATTTTGAGCATCTCACCTTGCTCTGACCCTTTCACCTCTCAGTCAAAATCCTCATTCTCTACTGCCCTCTCAGGTATGATGAAAGATTTCTCAGATATATTCACTGCTTTCTTCCTTCAACCTCTGCACCAAACGACTTCTCATCCTCGATAATTTCAACCTCCATCTCATCTCATCATGCGCTCTCTCTACCTCTCCTCTGAATTCACTGCCCTCTTATCCTCCCTTAATCTCTCCATCCATATAAATTCCCGAACCCATATGCACGGTTACCCCTTTAATCTTGTGACCTCATGTGCTCTTGCAATTCCCATCGTATCAATCATGAAAAGGCCATCTCTGATCACTTCCTTCTATCACTTTCCACTCACATCCCCCTCCCACTCTCCAACCTAACTCCTTCTGTATCAACTATCCTTCAATTCACTCACAACTGCACTTTCAAAATACCAATTCTTTAGTCTTTGGCCCTCCATTTGCCATAATATTTCTGAAGCTATTGGTTTGCTCAACAGCACCCTCACTTCCACCTTTGATGGACTAGTACCCAATAAAACCATTACTCTCTCTCAGGAATAGGCACCAACATGTTGCACCACAGACACAGAGGCAATTAATCTGTGTATGAATTGTATAGCCAATCTCATGCCATCAAAGTACTGTCCGATTTAAAATACATTTCTCCCTATAAATAAAGTAGCTAAGCATACAAACATCAATGGAGAGCAGCACAATTGTATTAGCTAGCTAGCAAGCAAAATAGTATGCAATGCCAATGTGAATTATTTTTGTTGACATAATTGAGCCAGCTACGCCATGTTACAGGGTGATAGATGGACTTTTCTGGATTCACACTGTGTCATCCAATAAACTATGAAATTCAAGGAGAGGATTGTTATTGTGGTTATTGAGGTGAGGCAGTAGAAAAACCAGCAATAGGAAGACGGACCATTTCTCAGACTGCTGTTGTCAGAAGACAATTTAACCCGTGATGGTCTCTGTTTGTGCAACTTCTCCACCTGCTTGTAATATGTGGCTGAAGACAGGGCAGCCAACAAAAGGGCAGTGATCTCCAAATCAGGATAATTTTATAGGATGAAGCAGATTGGACTTCAGAAGAGTCATGTAAAACAGAAAAGCAGTATGGGACAGGAAGGGACTAAGAGATTAATGATAGGTATCCAAGACTAGTTTATTCATCTTCACAGGCTGTTAAACGAGGTCCTGAATTCTAAAAAATAGCAACAACAGCATCTCTCATGGACAAAATGTCTTTTGCTCACCAAAGCTAGTGACAAAATTAAATAAACATAATTACAAATAAAGAGCACCCTTCAGTTCCTCCAATAAAGCGCTTCTTTTAAATTCACTATGTCTATACTGTCGATTCTGATTCAGCTCTGATCAGATAATTATTAACAAAAAGCTTTTCTGCAAAAAGTTGAGCAGCTGTTATTGCATGCATTATTCAATGTAGAGTCACTGGGCTGTCTTTTACAGACCCCCTGACATTGGGGTTCATGGCGGGGTGTGGCAGGATGGAAAATGCCTCCAGGAGTGGGCCACCACACATTCCGATGCTGGGAGGGCCTGGTCAGATATTGCCGGAGGCAGCGAGGTCGCATGGCGCCCCACCCCCTACCCCCCGCCGCTCAGCAATGGGACCCCCATTTACATATGTGAATAAGTTAAAATTAATGCATTAATTACACTTAAGCTCCCACCTTCCGTCCCAGTGCGATCTTCCTGCCGTTGGCCGGCACCCCCATGCTTTTGGATCCCTGTCCGGGGAAACGAGGTGCCACATTGGTGGGGAGGGCGAGAGGAGGTAATTTTCTCAGTGTGGGAGGGGGTAAAGGGGTCAAAGTGACATCATTGGTGTAGGGGATGGGAGGGGGTTTAGGTTAAAGTTTATGCACTTTGTGGGGGGCAAGTCAGGTGGACAAGTTAAGTGTTTTGGGGGGGACAGGGAACGTAATTAATTTTATGGTAATTAGGGGGATGGGAGAGGGGCATAATTAATGTATTTAATATTTTTATTAACTGTACCTTTAATTCTTTACATTTAACAGTAAGGCTCAAAGCACTTTAAAAATGGCGTCAGCGCCTGCGTACAGGCAGCTGACGCCATTGTTGAGGACGGACAGTCCACCCTTTCCATGTCATTGGGGGAGGGGGCTGCCTGCCCCAGATATTTAAATGAGCTGCCACATTTAGGATCGCTGCAGCTCTGCGACCGCACGGGCCACCATTGTTTTCACCTGCTGCCAACTTTGGTGGCAGGAATGTAAAATTCAGTCCACTATCTGTAAGATTGCATTCCTGACTAAGCAATTTATGTCCAAGCCAACTCTCTTGCCTGTTAGTAAAGGTACTCTTTTAACATAATGCAATTATATGATACAGACAACTTTCAAATAACATTGGTCATTCAGGTTATCTGCCCTCAAACCAGATAATAAATGGTGCACTTTGCAGTTACTGATCTTTGAAGTACTTGTAAAACTTGTCCTTTAATCCAACTTGCAGCAAAAATAATTAGTTAATGACTTTTTAATAAATTTTTACTATGTCTTCCCTGACAGTTTTTAAAACTGCAAATACAGGATGGATTTTGTTAAAGAATCATAGACAATACATAATATATTAAGGTTTATTAAAGGTATCCATTACATTGTATTTACTAACTATTGTATATTGGTCAGCAGCATCCTGTGTTTGCCAATTTCACTCATCCCCATTACACAGTACTCTTGTATTCATGACGAACTTACAATGCTGACTTCTGGAGATGGCTTGGATTTTCTTGCCTGTTTTCCCCTCAATACAAGGTCTGAAACAATGTGATTCCAAATGAATAGCGTGGAACTGCGAGGTTTATACAGAAGTAAAAGTCCAGCAATTTTCAACCTGTCACTGAGCTTGAGTCCTAAATGAAAGTAATGCATGCCAGAGCGTAGAAATCGAGACATTCCCTTCGACTTTGCCATTTTAAAGTGAGTTTACATAACACATGCCTTTAAACTTGTCTCTTAAAATAACCTAGCTGCTAGGTTATTTTAAAACACCATTTAAAGGTTTGGAGCAGGGGGGGTCCAACATTTTCACGTGGTGGGTAACATTCCAATTTTTGTCTTACATAGGGGGCCAGTGAGACAATTTCAGAAAGATAAAGGCATTAAATACTTTATCTTACTATTAATCAAAACAACATCAAATGTGCATTTTGTGAAGGAGCCTTAAATGAGACGTCAAATTTTTTGACTTACTTTCTCATCACTATGTTGGACACTGATTTAGTGAGATACGTGGCATTATTTTTGCTTGCACAAGTAGTCAACAACTACCCATATACTTGTAGCGATGCGGAGTAATCCGGATAGATGTCCATCTGTCAGGAGTGATCTTGCTCGCTCTCTCTCCCTGTGTCTGCCTCTCTTCCCACCCCTCAGTGCTTATCCTCTGTGTCGTCCACTCCCCCCCGTGTCACCCCTCCCCTATCTGTTTGTCCCCCCACTTTGTACCCCCCTCTCTCTTTGTCCCCCATCTCTCTTTGTCCACCTCTCTCTTTGTCCCCCCCTTTGACACCCCCTCTCTTTGTCCCCCCCTCTCTCTTTGTCCTCCTCTCACTCTTTGTCCTCCCTCTCTCACTTTGTCCTCCCATCTCTCTCTCAGTGTCTCTCAATCTCTCTTTCTCCCTCTGTTCCCCCCATCCCCTCCTCTCTCCCCCTCTCTCACTGTCCCCCCTCTCTCACTGTCCCCCCTCTCTCACTGTCCCCCCTCTCTCACTGTCCTCCCCCTCTCACTGTCCTCCCACCCTTACTGTCCACCTACTCTCTCTCACTGTTTCCCCTTCTTTCTCTCTCTCTGTCCCCCCATCTCTCTCTCTCTGTACCCCCATCTTTCTCTCCCTCTCTCTCTCTCTCTCTCTGTCCCATTCCATTTCTCTCTCTCTCTGTCACCCTCCATTTCTCTCTCTCTCTGTCCCCCTCCTCTCCCTCTCTCTCTGTCCCCTTCCTCTCTCTCTCTGTCCTCCTCCTCCTCTCTCTCTCTCTCTGTCCCCCTCCTTTCTCTGAGCCCGCCTCTCTCTCTCTCTCTCCCCTTCCTCTCTCTCTCTCTCTCCGTCCCCCCTCTCACACTGTCCTCCCCTCTCTCACTGTTCCGCTGTCCCACTGTCCCCCACCCCCTCACTGTCCTCCCGTCTCAGTTCCCCCCCCCCCCGTGTCCCCCCCTGTCTGCCCCCACTCTCCCCCACTCACTCATTCCCCCTCACTGTCCTCACCTCATTATCCTCCCCTCTCTCTTCCCCCTCGCTCTCTCTGCCCCCTCTCTGCTCCCCTCTCTTTCTGCCCCCCTCTCGCTCACTGTTTGCCCCCTCTCTCACTCGCTGCCTCCTCTCACTCTGCCCCCCCCACCCTCTCTCTCTGCCCTCTCACTGCCCCCTCCTCTTCCTCTCTCTCTGCCCCCTCTCTATGCCCCTCTCTCACACGCTCTGTCCCTCTCCCTCTGTCCCCTCCCGCTCTCTCTGCTCCCCTCTCTCCCTCTCTGTCGCATCTCTCTCTCTCTGCCGCTTCTCTTTGTCCCCTCTCTCTCTCTCCCTCTCTCTGCCCCCTCCTCTTTGCCCCCTCCCTCTCTCTGCCCCTCGCTTCCCCTTCCTTTCTCTCTGCCCCCTCTCTCTGTCCCTTCTCTCTGCTCCCACCGCTCTCTCTCTCTCCCCAACTCTCTCTCTGTCCCCCCATTCTCTCTCTGTCCCCCCCATCCTCTCTGCTCCCTGTCTCTCTTTCTCTGCCTCCCTCTCTCCCTGTTCCTCTCTCTCTGTTCCCCCTCTCTCTCTCTGTTCCCCCTCTCTCTCTCTGTTACCCCCTCTCTCTCTCTGTTACCCCCTCTCTCTGTCCCCCCTCTCTCTCTGTCCCCCCTCTCTCTCTGTCCCCCCTCTCTCTCTGTCCCCCCTCTCTCTGTCCTCCTGCTCTCTGTCCCCCCCCACCGCTCTCTCTGTGCCCCCCCCACTCTCTCTGTGCCCCCCCACTCTGTTCTCACCCCCTCTCTGCCGCCCCCTCGTTCTCTGTTTCCCCCCCCCCGTGCTCTCTGTTCCCCCTCCCCCTCTCTGCCTCCCCCATCTCCTGCCCGTCTCTCCTCCCCCCTCTCTGACTCCCCTCTCTCTCTGTCTCAACCCTGTTCTTTCTTACCCCCAGTCTTTGTCTCTCTCCCCCCTCTGTCGCACCCTCTGCACTCTGTTGCCTTCCCTGCTCTCTGTCCTTCTCTCTGTCTCTACCCCATCTCCCACCCTCCCTGCCTCCCCCCCCACCTCTGTCTGTCCCCCCTCTCGGTTCCCCCATCTCTGACTCCCCACCCTCTCTGTCTCTCCCCACTCTCTCTGTCTCTCCCCCACCATCTCTCTGACCCTGTTACCCGCTGACTCCTCCCTCTCTGTCTCCCCCGTCCTCCCTCTTTCTGTCTCCCCCCTCTCTGTCTCCATCTGCCCCACCTCTCTCACTGTGCCCCCTCACTTTCTCTCTGTCCCCCCCTCTCTCTGCCCCCATCTCCCCTCCCTCTGTCTCTCCCCCCACACCCACCCACATCCCCAACCCCCTCTTTTTCTCGCTCTTTCTCTCTCTCTCTCTGCCCCCCCCCCCCCCGTCTCTCCCCCTCTCTGTGTCCCCAACCCTCTCTCGCTGTCTCTCTTCCTTTCTCTGCACGCTCCCCACCCCCCCCCCCCAGACCTTTGCTGAGTGCGGGAACAGCAGTTTCCAAACTTCAGACAGATTCGCAGTTTTCTGGCTGATTTCAACTTTTTTTTAAAAGACCGCTGGAAAACCCCAAATCTGTCCGATGTTCAGAAACTGCTGTTCCCGCTCCCAGCGCCTGTCAGCTGTGAATATGGAAAGGAGTGTTAATGAGCATTAGATAAAAATCTGAGCTTAGAAATTCCAATTCAGCTGTGAAACTGACAGTTGACATTTTTTTAACGCCAGTCTGATCGGAAACAGGAAGCCAATGGGAAATTTCTCATCCTTAAAATTACCAGTCACGGACCTCAAAATTTTTTACCAAGGCTCTTTCTAAGCCTGGTCGTCCCCAGTACAGCCCTCATATCTGCTCCCTTAAGTCCAAGGGATGCAGATTTGAAAGGGTATGGCGGACATCTGGTTTAGCCATTCACACCAGATCTGGCCGGACCACATAGAACACATCTGCGTCCTGCTCTCGTCTGCTCAAACTGCTCACTATTCCAGGATCATCTTGGAATGCAAAGATAATCCCACCTTCTTTTCTCTACTGCAAAGCATCTTCTTAAACCCTCCCCCCTGTTCCTCACCTCCAATAATAAGTGCAAGGAGCTCATGGACTTCTTCATCATCAAGATTGAGACCATCCAATCAGCCTCTGTCACTTCCCTTCCTTCCACTAGCCCACCAGGCTAAACTTCCTCGAAAACTTCCCCCGCCTGCCTAGCCCTGAACTTGCACCTTTCTCTAGTTTCTCTCCTACCTCCCCTCATGCCCTCTCCGAACTCATCTTGTCCATGAGACCCACCCCTACTCCCTCAAGCCTGTTCCAGAGATGAGAGTGGCCAAAGCCCAAAAGGTCTGAAAATTAGTAGCCGAAGACAAAAAAGTCTGAATTCTTTGACAAGGAATCATGTAATTATAGCACTGTTAATGATCTGTATGAATGCAAATGCTTCCAGGCCACCTCAAATACATAGTTTTCCCTTTGTTTACCATCGATTACCATCAAGACGGTGAACCAATGCATTTGTATAAAATCACCAAACTGACCTCAGCATTCCAACATTTCAGCATTTAATACAGTTAGTCTGCACAATTTTAACTGATTAAACTCCAGCAGTACCCTTGCATATACCTGAGCAATCCTAAAAGCTTAGTTAAGGGGCATATTATTCCACACAGTTCCGAATTAGGCAGAAACCATTGGGTACATGTAGATTATGCATTAGTTTGAATGGGAGACTGAAACATGGTGATGGATCGCCATGTGTCAAACACGGATGATTCCATCCAAAAAAAGGTCACAAAAGTGGTAAAGCTACTTCAGGTACACAGACAATAATCATCTGCCAAGCTTCAATTGCACAAAAAAATGGCTCCATAGAAATGGAATATTATAGGTTAACTTGTTTCAAGTTAAAGAAAGCTCCCAATCGAGTAAAATTCCAGGTTCCAAAGCTTCTCTGCGAAACTGAGAATGCTACTGTAATGATTCTGTAGTGACTGCTAACAGCAGTTCCTACTCGCAGCAACTGTCAGCTGTGAAACTGACAGTTGTGACATTTCTTTAAAGCCAGTTTGGTTGGATAGGAAGAAGCCAATGGCAGATTTCTGAAACCCCAATGCTGGAAATTTGCCATTTGATGGAAATTTCTCATCCCTGCTATTCTCACTAAACTGACCATCCAACTTCCCCTCTTGAACACCATGTCAGCTGATATTGGTAATGGCTCTCTCTCTTCGGGTATTGCCCTTCACTCCTTTAAATCTGCCATCATCACCCCTCTCTTCAAAAAAAACAGCTTGACCCCACCATTCTTCAAACTAATGCCCCATTTCCAACCTCCCTTTCCTCTCCAAAGTCTTTGAATGTGCTGTTGCCTGTCAAATCCGTGCCCAACTTTCCAGGAACTCCATGTTTGAATTCTTCCAATAAGGTTTCCATCCCTGCCACAGTACTGAAAAGACTCGTATCAAAGCCACAACTGACATCCTAAGTGACTGTGACTGTGGTCTTTTGAACAAGATTGTGGTCGAGGCTGGGTGATATATCTTGTGTATGAGACTGTGCAACGAAACCTGTGGATGACACTGTTTTGTGTCCTGTGGACGAGACTATGCAATGCGCCTTGCATACGAGACTGCATGTGTCTTGATTTAAACACAATGAGGAAAAATGGAGGAGGAAGCTGCACAGGAAACTGTATTTGCAGCTGAGGAAGAATGAGAGGATAGTTCAGTGGAGCAATTCACTAGTTATAGTGTTAAGATAGGTTGTGAGGAGAAAAGAAAGGAATGAGAGGATAAATATGAGCAATTGTGCAGCAAGCTTTTTTTCTCATACTGTTCAAATGTGCGGAAAATTGGCTAGTAACCTCCCAAACTAGGAGAACAGCAGGTTCCAGGGATGAGGAATTTCAGTTATGAAGATAGATTGGAGAATTTGGGACAGTTTTCCTTGGAGAAGATAAGGCTGAGAGGTGATTTCATAGAAGTATTCAAAATCATGAGGAGTCTGGACAGAGTAGATGGAGAGAAACTGTTCCCACTCATGAAAGGATCGAGAACAAGAGGGCACAGATTTAAAGTAATGGGTAAGAGAAACAAAAGTGACGTGAGGAAAAACGTTCACGCAGCTAGTGGTTAAGGTCTAGAATGCACAGCCTGAGAGTGTGGTGGAGGCAGGTTCAATTGAAGCATTCAAAAGGGAATTAGACTGTTATATGAAAAGGAAGAATGTGCAGGGTTACGGGGAGAAGGCAGGGGAATGACATTAAGGGGCGGCACAGTGGCGCAGTGGTTAGCACCGCAGTCTCACAGCTCCAGCGACCTGGGTTCAGTTCTGGGTACTGCCTGTGTGGAATTTGCAAGTTTTCCCTGTGTCTGTGTGGGTTTCCTCCGGGTGCTCCGGTTTCCTCCCACAGCCAAAGACTTGATAGGTAAATTGGCCATTATAAATTGCCCCGAGTATAGGTAGGTGGTAGGGAATTGTGGGGATGTGGTAGGAATATGGGATTAATGTAGGATGAGTATAAATGGGTGGTTGATGGTCAGCACAGACTCGGTGGGCCGGAGGGCCTGTTTCAGTGCTACATCTCTAAAAAAATAAATTAAATAAAAAAAAGTGCATTGCTCTTTCAGAGAGCCGATGCGGACATGATGGGCTGAATGGCCTCCTTCTGCGCTGTAATGATTCTGTGGTAAACTTTTCCCCCTCGTCTTTCTTGAGCTGTCTGCGGCCTGTGACACAGTTGACCACACCATTCTCCTGCAACACCTCTCCACTGTCATCAAGCTGGGTAGGAATGCATTTTGCCTTGTCCATTCTTATCTATTTAATCATAGGCAGTGTATCATTCGCAATGGCTTCTCTTCCTTTTCCTGCACCGTTATCTCTGGTGTTGCCCAAGGATCTATCCTTGGCCCCCTCCTATTTTTCATCTACATGTGGCCCCCTGCTGGCAACATCATCCGAAATCACAGCATTACTTTTCACATGCACGCTGATGACACCAATCACTACCTCACAACCCTCTCTCTCGTCTCCTCCACTGTTGCTAAACTATCAGACTGCTTATCCGACATCAAGTACTGGATGAGCAGACATTTTCTCCAATTAAATATTGGGAAGACTGAAGCCATTGTCTTCAGTCCACACTCCATTCTTTAGCCACAGACTCCATCCTTTTCCCAGGCAACTGTCTGAGACTATACTAGACTGTTAACAGCCTTGGTGTCTGGTCTGATCCAGAGAAGAGCTTCTGACCACATATCCAGGCCATCACAAAGATCGCCTATTTCCACCTCTGTAACATCATCCAACATCATCCTTGCCTCAGCTCATTTGCTGCTGAAATCCTCATTCATGGCTTTGTTACCTCTAGACTTGTCTATTCCAACACACTCCTGGCTGGACTCCCACATTTCACCTCCAAAAACCTGAGGTCAACCAAACCTTTGCTGCCGGTGTCCTTACCTGTACCAAGTCCCGTTCCACTATCACCCCTGTGCTTGCTGACCTACATTGGCTCCTGGTTAAGCAATGCCTTGATTTTAAAATTCTCATCCTTGTTTTCAAATCCCTCCATTGCCTTACCCCTCCCGATCTCTTTAATCTCCTCCAGCCCCACAACCCTCCAAGATATCTACACTCCTCTAATTCTGGCCTCTTTAGCATCCCCAATTTTAATCATACCACCATCGGTGGCCATGCCTTCAGCTGCCTAGGCCCTAAGCTCTGGAATTCCCTCCCTAAACCTTTCTGACTCTCTACCTCCCTTTCTTCCTCTAAGACACTCCTGAAAACCTACCTCTTTGACCAAGCCTTTGGTCATCTGACCTAATATCTCTTTATGTGGCTCGGTGTCATATTTTGTTATGTAATGCTCCTGTGAAACACCTTGGGACATTTTATTACATTAAAGGCACTATATAAATACAAGTTGTTATTGTTAAGAGGAAAAGAAATGTGAGGGTTGAGATTTTCTCTCTACATTAGCAATAGTGAAATTGGAAACCCATTTATAAACATTGTACTTACTCTTGATGGGGTACAGCTCCACAGACATTGCCTGGGGTTTGATACCATGCTTAAGTGACCCTAGACAATGAGTCTTGAAAGGATTGTAAACTGCAGGGTGAATCCCAGCTGACGCTGATCCTCTCAGCCAACATCCACATACATGCATTTTCCAGCAGAATCTCTTGATAGTAACCAGGAGTGGACCCCTGGCTGATATTTGCCTGAGCCAAGAGGCACCTAAAGCTTAGCTTCCTTGAAAAACAAAGGCACGTGTGCAAAGATCAAGAGCCATAAAGATTTCTAAGAACATTTTAACTTCCAAGGCCTTGAGGATGTATTTTTCACATAACTGGAATATTCCGGTAAGAGTCTCCCAATGGCTCAGTCAATAAATGCACCTCAGAGTCTGGAACTGAGATATAGGCCGGAATTTAATCGTTAGTGGTGGGGTCACGGAGGCGGAGGCGGAAGTGGACGTGGGTGGCACAGGCCCACTCTGACCTCCGCTCCTGTTGCAATTGTGCGCTGGCCGGCCAATTAGGAGCCAGCAAGCAGGGTTGCCAACGCATCCACAACCGGGGTTGGGAGGTAAGGCGGTAGCAGTTTCATCCTGTGACGCAGAAGAAAGTCCTGCCAATATGTTTAAAGGGCCGCCAGCACCCTATGCCTGTCTGCAAATGTCTCGAGGAGGAAGCCTGCAGTCTCATGGAAGCCCTCATCTGCATGAAACCCTCATCAATCACCTTCCAAACCCGCGACCTCTACCAACTCGAAGGACAAGGGCAGCAAATACATGGGAACACCACCACCTGCAAGTTCCCCTCCAAGTCACACACCATCCTGACTTGGAACTATATCGCTGTTCCTTCACTGTCGCTGGGTCAAAATCCTGGAACTCCCTTCCTAACAGCACTGTGGGTATACCTACCCCAAATGGACTGCAGAGGTTCAAGAAGGCAGCTCACCACCACCTTCTCAAGGGCAATTAGGGATGGGCAATAAATGCTGGCCTGGCCAGCGTCGCCCACATCCCATGAATTAACAAAATAAAAACCTCCTCATTCGCCTGTGACCAGCCCCCCCTCATCTGCCTGTGACCAGCACCCCCGTCTGCCTGTGACCAGCCCCCTCGTCTGCCTATGACCAGCCCCACCGTCTACCTGTGACCAGCCCCCCTCCCCCCATCTGCCTGTGACCAGCACCCCCGTCCGCCTGTGACCAGCACCCCTCGTCCGCTGTGACCAGTCTCCTCGTCAGCCTGTGACCACCCTGCACCCTTCCCATCCGCCTGTCACCAGCACCCCCAGTCCGCCTGTGACCAGTCCCCTCGTCCGCCTGTGACCACCCTCCACCCTCCCCATCTGCCTGTGACCACCCCCTTCATCGCCTGCTGCCACCCTTCATCTGCTTCACTGCTAAGAAACCCCTTCTGCCCGACACCAGCCAAGCAAGCCAACTGCAAAGCCTGTGAAACCCACTTGAGGGCAAGGCAGGAAGAAAGACCCCAGGTGTTCCCATGCTTCAATGACAACTCCCTACATGTTCTCCTCCAGACTGCTCGGACAAGGAAGGAGGTCCTCTTACCTACGGACCGAAGGAGGAGACCTCCCCACTGAACCAAGCAAGCCTGGATGGAGGTCGCACAGGAGGTCAGCAGCCCTGAGGTCATCTGGAAGATATGAATCCAGTGCTGCAAATGGGTCAATGACCTTCTCCGCTCTGCCGGGATGAGTGCCAAGCTTCAATCTCCTTAGGGGTGCCAGCAAATCGGTAAGTATGGTGTTGCGGATTCTGGGGAGGCAGAGCACACCATATGGAAGCAATGGCTGCAGCTCTGTCAGGGGGAACGAGCCTGCACTGCCAACCCATGCAATCTCACTCCTGAGTGGCCAAGTGACACATGCATGCCACTGGCCACAGAGGCTGCAGCAGGTGTGCAGGTCACTTTGGCGTTGTGTTTGCAGTAGTCTGGTCACTGATACCATTCTTATGTATCTCCACAGGAGATGTGAGTGCATAATATAAGGAAGAAAGCACGGGCGAGTGGCGGCGTTCCACTCCTCGCAATACTGACCCCGATGGAGGAGGAGACACTAGAGCTGGCTCGATACCAGGGCAGCCGCTCCATCGCAGATGGTGAGGCCGGAGCACAAACTGAGTTGAGTGAGTTACCTTGGAAATGGGCACAGGGCAAGCATCATGGATGATCGTGCCTTCGAAGTAACAGACGTGTGTTTGAGCTGCAGCCGATTATTGAGCTCCTGTCTGGAGGGTCGCGTGGGCCTGATCATTCTGTTTTCTCATGCAGGTCAATTGCAGGACCAGACAGACGCCATCTCAACGGGACATCCATCCACCTCTGAGGAGGAGGAGGACGGGACTTCAGAGGGTGCGGCATCACCTCCTTGCCCCCACCCTCCACCAGCTCAGATACTGTCACCTGGGTGGGTATGCACACGGTAATAGATCTGGGGTCACAAGCTGGAGACAGCACCAAACAAGTTCTGGACCAGCTATCAGAGGCTGTCACAGCTGTGGCCTCTTACACTCAGAAGACTGTGGGAGACCAGGCCCATGCTGAGCCCCAGGCTGATGACATGCTTTTGAAGTTGTCCATAAGGTGGCAGATGGTAGAAGTTCAGCATGAGGTACGTGAAGATATGGCGGAGATTCCAGAGGGTATGTGCACCCTGGCTCGGACAGGCCATGAGTGCTGTGATTTCCCCCTCTCGTCTGTGCACATGGCCTCATCCAGAGAGATTGACAACACTCTAAGAGAGCCACATCCAGCAGGCCAGTCAGAGATGCATGCAGACCTGCGTTGCTATCGGCTTGTCCCTGAGCTCTATACAGCAGTGGCATGGCGAGAGGGGCCTAGATAGCGTAGATAGGAAGGACCAGTTTCCTCTAGCGGAGAGGTTAATTACCAGGGGGCACAGATTTAAGGTGATTGGTAGAAGGATCAGAGGGGACATGAGGAAAAACATTTTCACCCAGAGGGTGGTGGGTGTCTGGAATTCACTGACTGGATTGGTGGTGGAGGCAGAAACCCGCAACTCATTTTAAACGTACCTGGACCTGCACCTGAAGTGCTGTAACCTGCAGAGCTATGGATCAGTGTTGGAAGGTGGGATTAGATTGGGCAGCTAGTCTTTTCAGCCAGCGCAGACAAGATGGGCTGAATGGCCTATTTCTGTGCTGTAACTTTTCTACGGTTCTACGGAGGCACCATCAGGTCCTCGAACTTCTCAGGTCAGCAGTGAGGTGCAAGGGTGCCTTGTAAGGGAGGAGGAGGAGTGGGTGCCTTATGCATCTCGGAGCTCTTTGCAGTGCACTCCTGATGTGGACATTGCCTCCTCAGCCCCTCTGCCAGTGACACTAGTGCCTCAGGTTGCCTTGACAACAGAGGAGCTTCCGGCACCTGTGCAGGAGCCCCTCAGCATGGCAGGGCCCTCCCGGCCTCAGGCAGCCAGAGTTTGGCCACCAAGGTCAACCCAGGCGATGGGGTATCAAGGTTAGCAGCCTGGCTCCACCGCAGCTGACAACAAAGTGAGAACACTCTGTCGGAGCACACGTAAGAAATTTAAGAAAACACTTCAGATATACTAGGGCTTCTCAGGTGGTAGTTAAAGTTAATGTGCCAGAGTCAATATAATAAATGTTAAATATTGCTTATGACTGCCTCAATGCAGTGATGGTGGTCATCCAGAGTGGAAGTGTGGGAAATGTCGACCCAGTGACTGGCAGGGGTTGACCATGGGTGTGTTTTCATCATCTGCACATGGCAGAAGCAACAGGTGCTGGTGGAGGACAGAGTCTGAGCTTCCAGCAGAGGTGAGTGGTTTTTGTCTGCTTGGAGTTTGGATCTTTATTTGTCTGGATTGCTGAAGTGGTAAGGGTCAGGAGAAATGAGTGAGGATCAGCGCTTCCCGAGCCTCCCTTGCACTGAGATCTTGGATCCTTCCAAGCCCCTGATGCCTGTCAGCATGCTGTGGCTCCTCTTCGGCTTCCGCATCATCCTCCTCGTCTGAGGATTCCTCACGCTCCACTCTGTCATCAGCAGCCAAGGCCTCGCCCTTCTGCAGCACCGTTGTGCTAAGCACAGAAAACTACCAAGGGAGACCCTTGCTGGCGCATATTGAACAGCACCATCCGATTGGTCCAGGCACCTGAACCACATCTTAAGCAGAATGATGGTCTGCTTGATGGTTGCTCTGGTCGTAGTGTGACTCATGTTGTACTGTTCCTCTACCTTAGTCATTGGGTTCCTTATTGATGTCATCAGCCATCTCTTCAGTGGGTAACCGTTGTCAGCAGGTATCCATTCTTGTAGGCGTGCTAGCGGGGCAAAAAGCTGGGACTGCTGGAGAACGTAAGTGAAGTGACTGCTCCCAGGGTAATGAGTACACACCTGCAGAATCCACTAGTGGTGGTCACAGATGAGCTGGACATTGAGGGAATGAAATCCCTTCCAGCTGATGAAGCCCCCTAGCCTGCGGGAGCCCTGATGGCCACTTGTGTTCAGTCCATGAGACCTTGCACCTGGGTAATACAGCCATGGTGCTGAAGCCTCTGGCTCTCTCGGCCTGACTGTGCACATTGGTTCTGAGCTAGATGTACTGTTTGGTTTCCCTGAAGAGGGCATATGTCACTACTTTGATGCAATGATGTGCGTCTGATTGGGAGATGTCGCA
The DNA here is from genome assembly GCF_036365525.1 of Heterodontus francisci. Taxonomy (NCBI): domain Eukaryota; kingdom Metazoa; phylum Chordata; class Chondrichthyes; order Heterodontiformes; family Heterodontidae; genus Heterodontus; species Heterodontus francisci. The sequence goes on along the minus strand of NC_090378.1, from coordinate 81,247,432 downwards.
CATGTCTCCAGTGGGCCCCTGGAATGAGCCTGAGGTGTAGAAATTCAGGACCATGGTGACCTTGAGAGCCACCAGTATCAGATGCCCAACAATGCAATTGGATCTCACCTCCGCTGCCCTCACGGCACACAGCTTGGTCACAGCTTCTCGGGAGAGGCGCTGTCTTCGGCGACACAGCCACTCTGATATTTGGAGATAGCTTATCCATTGCCTGTACACCCTGGTCACTGGGTACCCTCACCCCTGCAACAGGTCTCCTCTGCAGCCTTCGGCTGCTTACCAATCACAAAGCTGCCACTGCAGGTGGCCAGCATGTCACTGATGTCCATCTCCATTTGCCCGCCCTTCCCTCCCTGTCAGGTTCTTCTCCTCACTGGAGGAACCTCCTCAGACGGTATGATCCCCATGCCACCTGGCAATGCTGCTTTAAGGGGGTGGCCCTTTCCGTTGTTGCAGAAAGGCCACACAGTCCTTCCCCCTCCGCTCCACCCACAATTAGGCCCCTCTCCAATGAGTTCCCTGCCAGGAGGTCTAACTGCTCAAAGGGGCCTCAGGCCAACAAAAATATTTGCCCTTCTCCTGCGCTAATAAATCAAAGGCCTCAGTGAATGACTGTCGAGTGCAGCAGACCCCTACAGCTGCTGTCCCATTGCAGCGTTTTAAATGCTGCTGGGGCTCTGAGCGCCTGTGTGGCTCACAAAATTCTGTAGGTACGTGGTATCAGTGTCAACTGCCTCCTCAACTATCTTAATTGGCCTTAAATTGCTCATTTGCAGATGGCGACCAGAGTCCCCACTCAGCTCAGTGCCTGTTGTTGGTAAAATAGCATTCTGGTGTCATGGCGTCAGGGGCCTAACCCAACGTAATTTCGCTCTATTTTACTCCCGCGCAAACAAACGAGGAAATTGGAAGTGGGAAGCCAAATTGATCCCAATCAAAAAAGAGAAAAGATTTCTATAGAGGTTTTCTTGTGGTTGTTTGTGATTGAATACTAATATGTCTGCGACTGAAGCTAGTAGCTCTCCAAGCCAGGATGAAGTAACTTGGGATGAGTTAAAAGCACAGTCTATGGAGGAGTTGAGGAAAATGGCTGAGCAGTGTGGGATCACTGTACATGGCAAGTCTAGGAAGTCTGAACTCCTCAGGCTAGTGGCCAACCATTTTTCCCTTGAATCTGAAGAAGCAGAAACAGGATTAAAAGTAGACTCCGACAGGGTACTGCTAGCAAAGATGTAATTGGAACAGAGGAAACTTGAATTAGAAGACAGGGAAAGAGAAAGAGAGAGACAGGAAAGAGAGAAAGAAAGAACCTTCCAGAAGGAATGTGAAGAAAAAGAGGAAAGAGAAAGAGCCTTCCAGAAGGAATGTGAAGAGAGAGAGCTAAGACAGCTTGAGTTAACCAGGGGGCGACAGAGTAACCCCAGTGAAAACAATATGGAGGAGCGTAATTCAGGGCTGGATATAAATTTGTTAAAACTTTCCCAACTGATCCCAAAATTCAATGAGGAGATGTGGAAGCATTTCTCGTGTCTTTTGAAAAACTGACAAGGCAGTTAAAGTGGCCAGTTGAGGCTTGGATTCTCTTGATACAGAGCATGTTAACAGGAAAAGCCCATGAGGTTTATTCCATGTTGCCAGATGAGAGTTCATCCAGTTATCAACTGACAAAAAATGCGATCCTCGGGGCATATGAGTTAGTACCACAAGCTTATAGCCAAAAGTTTAGAACTCTCAAGGAGCAAGCTGATCAAACTTACCTGGAGATTGAGAGGAGTAAGCAGCTGGCTTTTGACCAGTGGTTGAGGGCTCTTAAAGTGGAGCCCAGCTATGAAAATCTCAGAAAGGTAATTTTGCTCGAGGAATTTAAGAACTCTCTCCCACTCTCCATAAAGGCGCATGTAGAGGAACAGAAGCTCCATAGAACCCGGCAAGCCGCAGTGCTGGCTGATGAGTTTGCTCTCATTTATAAGTTGGTTCTGCGGGGGAAACCTTTCCTAATCACCCCCACAAATCTGAAAAGGACAAAGGATGGGAAGGTGATAGAAGCACAAGCAGTCCTGGGAGAAAATGAAAAGCAGGAGAAAAGGGGGACCCTCCTTCAGCCAAAAAGGAAGGTGCTGTAAGTAGGAGTGAGACACGGAGGCATGTGTGCTTCCATTTAAATAAAGCAGGGCATTTAAGAGCTGACTGCTGGAAACTAAAGGGAAAACCTGTAGGGTTAATCAGGGCACACCCGCTCAGTGAAAGAGAAGGGACCCTGATGGAAAGCACAGCAGAACAAGCTGTGGCTTTAACTGCAGTAAGAGTGAGACCCAGGAAGCCTGCAGCTGCAAGTGCAGGAAAATTTAATAGGGTTCCTGAAGGCTATCAGGGTTTTGTGTCTGAAGGGAGAGTAACCCCATACCTCTTGAGTGGAGCAAGCAAGCCCATAGCAATTCTCAGGGACACAGGGGTCATTAGATCCCTTTTACTGGGTAAAGGCCTGACCTTTTCCCCAGAGAGTGCAGTGAACACCAGAATGGTGGTGAATGGTATTGGAGGGCAGTGTATGCCTGTACCTTTACACCAGGTGCACTTGGAGTGCAACCTAGTTTCGGGACTGGTGACTGTAGGGATTGTCCCTAGTTTGCCTGTGGACGGGGTTGACCTGCTCACAGGTAATGATCTGGTGGGGACAAAGGTGGTAGCTTCCCCAGTAGTGAAAGAGAGAGACTGCAGGAGGTCAGAGAGACAGGGCAGTGATAGGATACTGTCCTCTGCAATTTCCCTGAATGTGTCGTGAATCAGGCCATGATGAAACCAGTTCCCTGAGAGGAGACTGAATTGGCACTGCAGGCCGATGACCATGAGGTCTGTCTGTCTGAGATTTTCTTTGGAAAGTTAGGAGACCCAGGGAATGAATTAAATGAATCTTCCCTAGCTGAGGCTCAGCGAGCTGACCCAGTATTGAGAGAGTTGGCACAGCTGCCCAGACTGAAATTGAAGCAGAGGGAGTCCCTGATTGCAGTTATTTAAAGAATGAGGTACTGATGAGGTACTTTTGAAAAAAAATCGCATTCATTCCATTGGGTGTGGAGGTGTCATGAAGAACTGCCAAGAATGAGGCATATTAATTTTGTCATAGGAATATTAATTTTAAACTGTTGCTGGAGTGAAGAACTGACTTGTTTAAAGAGATCACCAGACATTTGGCTGGAGGACATTTGCATACTAAGAGACAGTGCTTGAAGAGACAAAGCAACTACTCCCTGGTCCAATTAACCCAAATGGATTTTGATCACCAGGCATTGAAGGTGTAAGGGAGCTCGCATTCCAGTGTCTGCTAAGATGGAGAATCCACAAACGCAGGAATGGTTAAACTAGCTGGTCACATGACTAACCTGTTAGCCCAGGCTTTTTTAACTATACACAGGACAATTTGAAGACAGACTGCAGATTGCAACTGAACCTGGAACAAGAGAGCCTCTCTCCTGGCTGGCTCTCTCTCGCTTTCTCACAAACCTCCAGACCCACTGAAGTCTCTTAAACCTCAAGAGAGAAAAGACTCTTACATCGAAACAAGTTAGAGTGTGCACTGGGCCCCAACGAACAGCAAGACTTACCAACAACCAAAGACTCCACATTGAACTCAAAGGACTTACAACCCAGATATTGCCTCAAACTTTTCCCCTTTATTCTTTCTACTTTTACTGTCTCAATCTGCATTTGTGTTTATCACGTATGCATGCTAGCGTGGTCACGTCGCACATTTGTAGTCGTTAACCGAATTAGAGTTTAAGATTAATAAACTTCCACCTTTCTTGTTTAAATCTAAGAAAACCTGTCTGATTGATTGCTCTGTCTTACAATTGGAGCAGTGAACAAGGATTCACTGAGGGTGGTGGGGGGGGGGGGGGGGGGTGGGGGGAGCTAAAACACGGTGTTACGGATAAACCAGGCAAAGGCTGAGAGGGAACTCCTAGACCCCTTTCTCACCTGGTGGTAACACTGTTTGCTTTTATAAATATGTAAATTAAAAAGTACACAACACACAGACATGGAAGGTCCCTGGTTCAATCTGATGCTGAAATTAGTTCTGTTTAGAAGTTGGGAGGTAGCTATTCAATTGTTCACAGTACCTCTTGGTCAGCAACAGGTAAATTAGCCAAGGTTTCTGTTCACTGCCTAGTTGGAAGTATCTGTGTCTGGGAGTCAGGTGAGAGCAGCATCAAATTTGGATGATTTCCCTTCCCTGTGGTCAAATACCCAGCTGATACCTCCAGTCTAGGTTCACACATGAATCAAGGCCACTTGAGCAGCAGGCATCCATGTAACTGTACCCCAGCAAAGAGCCAATGTCTCAACATCTGTGGAAAAAATGGGGGAAGGAAAAATGGCACAAACAAAAGCTAACGTATGTCTGTTAAACTGCAGATTTATATTTCTCACACTCTTACCTGCAGATACCTCTATTTCACCAGCAGTTTCACTGGCCCTTGGTGCCATGAGTGGGGGGATGTAAGGGGGCCCCGAGAACAATCTTGAACCAAGAAATGGAGGTGGTGAGTAATAAGATGAGTGCAGTCCGCAACCATTATCCCGCATCTATCAGAAAGGCAAAAACATTGGTGTTAATAAAAGCAGCTGCCTGTGGGAAAGCCAATCGAATTAATGGGAAACGGGGTTCACTCTGCATCCACCAGAATTGCACATTTATTGCAGTAACTGCTATTAAATACAACTCTTTCTCCCCCTTCTGCCATCCTAAATAAGGACTAGGTGGAGCAAATAATTAGTAAAATATTCTTTTACATCTGGAATGAGTTGAAATCCAGCATAGTACAAAACTGCCCCTAATTTATCACTCAATTGTCAATGTTATTCAGAGATTGTTGGCGTGAAAACTGGAAAATATTACACTGGCATAGCAAGGGTGCTTGTCTGATGGTGAGATTATGGTGCAATGTCAGGGCACTGTACAGGGAGCTTTAATTTGCATCTAGCCTGCTGCTGTAGCTAATTTGACTGTGTTTGTGCTGACACTAGGTCCCTAAAGTGGAAATATATTCCATTCCCTAGCACTTGCATCCCTTATCTGATCAATATGAATAAAAAGTATAACTCATTGTTGTTTTGTATGTTTTGAGAATTATACAGAGGTTTCAAATGTGGCCATCATCATATTTAAAATGGTTGCGGAAAGAAGCACATGAGGCTAGCATGTAGTGACACAAACAAAAGTAGCCTTATGGGATGAATCTGTGACCTGTTTTGTCTCACTTTACAGCAGACCTATTTGCATTATTTCCTTGACAGCTGTGGTCACTTTAACTTGCTTTCTGTTTGCTTGAAAAAGACTGGCTTTTTCACATGTGTTAACACCTCTTCAGAGATGTGGGGGTGGTGGTGGGGGGGGGGGGGGGGCGCTGGAACCACCTCTATAGTTATATTAATTTGTTTACCTGCCTGCGGCAGATAAAGCTAGTCGTGGTTTTTTTTGTCCAATCAGGGGCTCATGTAAGCAAAACATTCAAAGCTTAGCCTTGTCTTTAAGAAGGTGGAAAGATGAAAAATGGTTTCTGAGAACCCAAATGTGAGTGATAGTTGTCAATGGTGAAATATACCTTTATTTTATTCCTTTGTCTTATTATGTCAAAGTAAAATAGTAGGTATAACTCCATAACCAAGCTGTGCACATTGCTTGCCAAGTTGTTTAATGAACTGCAGCTGATGAAGCACCCTGAATCTCTGAGTGTACATATAAGCTTTACCTCATAACACACGTATTCCAAGTTTGGAGCCATCTCTGAAGGCTTGAGCCATTTTGTTACTTTTGAGAGAGATTTTCTAAGATAACGATATCACTCACTGATTTATCTTTCTGCTGCTATTTAACTGCTGTTTGTGCTGATTTTATAATTATTAAAGCTGATTCATAGTTTTTAACCCAGGAAGTATAGTTTGTCAGTGTTGGTTGTATTTTTATCAAAAAGAATCAGAATGCAGGTTGGTTTGTGCTATTTCCAGTGAGTTTACCAGCAATATAAGGAATTAACTTATATTTAAATAGCTCTTTATTACATCCCTAGGACATCTCAGTGAATTACACTTTTTTGAAGTGCAGTTACTATTATCTAGGCAAACAGGGCAGATAATTTATTACTGCAGGGTACCATAAACAGGAAATTAGATGTCCAGTTAATCTGTTTTTGGTAGTGTTGGTTGAGGAGGATTGTTGGCCAGATGACTGGAAAAATTCCATGCACCTGTCCAAATAGCGTCATGGAATTTTCTTAAAACTGGCCTCAGTTAAATGTCTCATCTGAAAGATGGCATCTCCAACAACACAGCACTGCCCTGGAATGTCATCTTAGATTATTTGCCAAGATTCTGGAATGGAGTTTGAAAGGGTGCAGTGTTAACTGTAGGCATGCTACCTCTCTGAAATTAGCTTGTGCATAAGATCACATTTTGGTTCATTTGAAGCATAGGTTTGCCAATGGAAGCGCACATCTGCACAAGGAAAGCTATCTGGAAAGAGCTTTAAACTCAACACCGTATAATGAACAACTGGTCAGATGCAGGACAGTTGATGCTGGCAAAGAAATGCAGTGACTCTGCGTTTCTGATGAAATTCTAAGCTATGAGAGTTTTCCCCCAACAAAATATTCATAAATTGCAATCAATGTAATTCACCAACGTTTTATTGCTGCTCACAATCCCACTCAGTTTTGGTCGAAGGACATTCTGAGGAATGCTGCAACAAACGGCATGATGTGGACTGTTACTAGAGTTGGGATGCAGTACTCTTCAGTGTGAAAGGGCTCCAATAGAAGTATAGTCTTGCTTTAAGTGCATTTATACTTATTGCATTGCCAAAGGAGCTTTTACAGCCCACCACCATTCACCTCACTCCCTTGGCGGGCTTGCTGCTCCTTTTGCCTCAATTTCCAGTCATAACCTGGCCATCTGTGGAATGTTGACTGAGCAGCGACTCAGTGCTGTTACTCTTTTTTTCCCTCTATAACAAAGTCAAAGAAACTAATGGAATGCAACAAGGGGAGCTGGTTATTCCAGCTTCGATAGAGCAGACAAGTCCTATTGTAGTTTCATTCTTTTTGTAGAGATGTGCTTGCCCTCTTTTTGAGATACCCTCAATGGCAAAGAATTAAACCTAAGAGTCTAACTGAAAGTATGCAGAGACTAGAAAATTGTCCACCATCCATTGAAGAATGTATGTTTTTTATATACAAGATTGCAACTGTTGGAAAAGTTCAGAAACTTTCTCTGCAGTGCCATCCATTGGCTACAGCTTGCAACTACATTGTTATAGGCTACTATGATTTTTAAGGATTTCCATTCTAAATATCTATATTGGTAGTTTCAGTGTTAAATGTTGACATAAAGGTGTGATTAATATTTGTGACAGCATCAACTTGGAAAGATAGTTTGTGCACACACAAGACTTTTAACAATACAGTTGATTTTCTGTGGACTTTCACATTGGGAGACTTCAAGTGAAGTTACAAGGGAAAGATCATTGGACCAGGGAATACAGATGTAATTCATTCCCCAGTTTTTTAATATTTCATTGGTAGGAAGATGAGGAGAGGCAATTAAAACTACATGGTATAATTTTAAAAGGGTGCAAGAACAGAGAGACCTGGGGGTATATGTACACAAATCTTTGAGGGTGGCAGGACAAATTAGAAAAGCTGTTTTTAAAAAAAAAGTTATGGGCTTTGTCAATATATAGGTATAGAGTGCAAAAGCAAGGAAATTTTGCTCAATCTTTATAAATCATGGGTTAGGCCCCAGCTGGAGCATTGTGGGCAATTCTGGGCACCACACTTTAGGAAGTATGTCAAGGCCTTAGAAAAGGATGTAGAGGAGATTCACTAGAATGGTACTAGGAATACAGGATGTCCGTTACATGAAGAGACTAGACAAGCTGGGATTGTTCTCCTCAGAATAGAGAAGTTTAATGGGAGATTTAAAAGAAGTGTTCAAAATCTTGAAGGGTTGTAATAAAGTAAATAAAGAGAATATGTTTTCAGTGGCAGAAGGGTGGGTAACCAGAGGACACAAATTTAAGGTCCAGAGGCGAGATGAGAATGTTTTTAATGCAGCAAGTCAACGTGATCTGGAATGCAGTACCTGAAAGGATGGTGGAAGCTGATTCAATAATAGCTTTGAAAAGGGAATTGGAAAAATACTTGAAAAGGAAAAATGTGCAGCTCTATGGGAGAAGGACAAGGGAATGGGACTAATTAGGTTAGCTCTTTCAAAGAGCCAGCACCAGCACAATGGGCCGAATTATCCCCTTCTGTGCTGTATCATTGTATGATATAGGGGGATCAGTATGTACAGAAGAAAAGTACAGCTGCATTTCATCAGGAAATTATTAAAAAGGAATGCTCAATAATAAATGCTAAAATTTAAATGTTCCAGCCACATTTAGAAATTTAAGTCATATTCCACCATTTGACTGAAAGTAGCATCATAAACAAACCATTTTATTCATTTAGTGTCTTACCAACATGGGGTTTGGATGGAATGCTCCAAGGCTTCCTTGGACTGGTCTGAAGCTGCCTCTTGAGGCACACATCCCAGTTGGCATAGGAGCTCCCTTGTAGCCTGGCTGATTCATTGGAAAGCCCATGGAGAAGGGGTGATAACTATACACACTGCTACAATATCCTGTATACAGCTTCGGCGGCAAGATGTTCCGATAAAAGCCACTGCTCACAGAATTCCTCTCCACTTGGTCTTTGTTGGTGGTGGCAACATCCTGGTATAAAGCAGGATGATCTAAAAAAGTGGAAAAAGTACCCTCAGCAAACCAATCCAGCACTAGACCAAATTATTACAAGGATAAGAAACAAAACTGTAAAACTAAAAGATAGGAAACACTGCTGGTTCAGCCTATAGCCATCTCAGTCACAGTGATGCTGGCTAAATCAGCAGCAAAATTAGGCATCAATCCAGCTCCTCGTACCTACTCAGTGAATTCTGCCGGAAACTACATGAATGGACATCAGAGGAAACGAGAAGAAGCTTGTGTGTGATGTTTGAGCAGCCTGCTGAAGCTCCCTGTCAAGGTTCACGCATGAAAAATGGCCACTTCAGTGGGGGGGGCAGCTGTGCCCAGGTACAAGTAAAGGCTTATGGGTGAAGAAAGAGATGATTCAAGGAATTGCAGAAAATTTATTGTGCTAATGTTTAGTGTTAACCCTGTAATAAAAGGCTTCACTTTCTTTCTCTAAGTTGCTCTGTAAATCCCTTCATAGCTGCCCCACTCCATATCTCTTAACCTCTTGTCTCCACTTCCCCCAAACTCTCTGCTCATAGGACTCTAGCCTCTTGTGCAGCCCTCTGACCGTCTCCCCACCACTGCCAAACATGCCTACAGCCACTTAGGCTCCATACACTGGAATTCCCACCCTAAACCCCTCTGCCTCACCATCTCCCTCTTTTCCTTTAAGACGTTCATTGAAAGCCACCTCTTTGGTCAAACTTTTGGTCATCCCTCTTAATATCTCCTCCTTTGGCTTGGAGTCCCTTTTGTTTGATTACAGCTCTGTGAAGCACCTTGGGGTGTTTATTTTTATGTTAAAGGCACTATATAGATGCAAATTGTTTTCGTACCGAAAGGCCTCTTGTTAGATTAACGTCATATTTATCAGAACAACTGAGGTCCTGGGATGTGATTGGCATGGTTGCTGCGGAGGGAGAATATTCTTGGGATGAAATGGCACCTTTCAGCACAAATGGTGTTGCTGAGCAGCTTCATTAGTGGTAACAGGGTAGATGCAGTTAGTTAGTTAGTCTGTTTGTGGTACACAAGTTAACCAATTTCTTCTGCTATATGTCCAGAGCAAGATACTTGACTCCATTTGAGTATGGTCTTGTCTTACATCCAGCAGGTTGTGGTTTTCCACAGTTCATTACATTTGCTAGGCTGTTTAAAAAACACTTGTCTCTGGATTGTTTCTATAATAAAAGGCATTTTTACTCGAATACGTTGTTAGCTGGACCCACAATCCCTAACCAAGTAAACGTGTGGATTAATTTAAGCCTGATTCCTACCTTTTGGCCTGTTTGAGTTGGGTGGCTCCACCAGTTCCACTCTCTTCAGTAACGCTCTCGGGATAATAAAAACAGAAAGTGTTGGAAATCCACAGCAGGTCAGGCACTCTCGGGATTATAGGAGCATTCAAACCTTTCCACCACGTCAAGACACAGTCCCTGGGATTAGATGCAGGCTCACACTTGAAGAATGCTTACTTGAGTGAAACACCATTGCACCGCACCCCAGTAAGGAGGCTGAGGAAGAGATTGTGTCATTGTGTCCTAGTGTTGGGCAAAACCTTCAAAATATACAATGCGCCTTAGCATTTGCGACTTTGAGAATGGTGCTGCCTGACACCAACCGTGTTAAATATTGATCATCTTTTTGACCGTTATATTACTTTGGAGAAAGGACACAAATATTACAATTTCTTATTTGTTCAGAACTTTTTTTCTAGAATTCCAGTCTTCCCTTGCCTATGTGCGACAGCCCTTTTTTTTTGCAGATTAGAATCGATGAAAACTTTGTTACAAGATAGTGGGAACACCACCCGGTCTGGAACAAACTGTGCAGAGGACAGCTGAAACTATCAAGCTGAAACTCCCAGCCAGGACTTTACTGAACAGATTCTGTACCGAGGACATTTACTGTAGAATCACTCGCTGGGAGATGAAATAACCAAGGAGAACTGACTGTAACTAGCAACAATTACAAATAATTCTTACTGTTTGGAGATGAAAACTGCAAATGCAGCTCAGTTACACACTCCGAGAAACGTGGAGAATCTTATATCAGTGTTTCAAAAGCAAGACATCAATATGAGTCTTTCGCGCGTACAGGAGCCTCTGCAGTAACTAAGGGTGAATAACTGAAGCACCCTCTCAGGTTCTTTAAAGAAAGGAATTTAAAAATGTGTTCACTCCAATTCCAACCAGACTATTCAACTTTAAACATGAAAACCCCAAGGACTCGTTCTATGACCCATTTCTACTTTGTTACAATTTGTCAGCCTAATTAGATTTAGATGGTTTCTATAATAGGATTATATAAAAGTTAGAATAGTCCCCTTATGGAATAAACAAGTAAAATAACTATTTCGCTCGTTCCAACACTTGTTATTAGTTGTAGTCTAAATTGTTGAAAAATATCTTAACTGATTATAATTTGTATTCGTTTTTCTTACCGAAGGAGGCAGAGGTGTGGGCCATATAGGCGGAGGCACTGTCCTTCCTCTCCCCGCCGCCCTGTCTGCCCTCCACTCCCAGTGAGGGGCAACGCCTGTCCGGGAGAGAGGGGTCTCCCTCCGGCGGGGGGTTGGTGGCTGCAGCCGGGGCCGGGGCTGGGGTGGGGGCTGCTGCTTGCTGCGGGTCAGGAGGCGGACTGGTGCTGCCGCTGCTGCCGTCAGCCCCTAGCGAGGAGCCGGCCAGCCCCAGCTCCTCCTCCCGCTGCTGCTGTTTGCGGAGCGCTTTCTGCGCTGCCATGATGCGTTGGCGCTCGGCGATCAGGTAGCACTTGGGACACTGGCAGCGCCGCCAGCTACAAGCGCCGTGTCCCTTCAGCCGCACATCGAAGCCATGGTTCCTGCAGCGAGAACACTTGGGGGTGCGGGGAGACTTGAGCGCTGCCCCGGCACCTCTCTCTCCTTTCGTGCCCCCGGGCATCCTTCTCTTGTCACAGAGGGCTTTGAGTGGGAGACAGGCGCCAAGCTGGTAAAAAGACAGAAACCCAGAGCTGCACCTGTCGGCAGAAAAAAGTTACAAATGGTATACATTTTATATTATTTATAACTTTCCCCAGATTGTCCCAAAATTGATATATTCCACCTAAGTGCTGAAACATACAGGAACCAAGTACAACTCTCAACTCGCAGCAGGTCCCTCTAAACTCAGCTAATTCAATATATTATAAAAGATTGGGATTTCACAGTTACTGGGGCATTTTAGGGAGCTGAATAAATGGAAGAATTAGGAATGACAAATAGGACAATCCCATTTAAACATGCTTTCAGCTGTGTTACAGCCCACGAACCACCTTGCAGTAGTTCGCCCGCAACTTGGCATGACTATCAGCTTTAGAAAGATAGTGGCACTCTTCCAAGCAGGCCCAGGCAAGGATTACACTCCATCTCCCTCCACCAACCCTCCCTATCCATTACTACGTGCTGCAGGCTGTGGCCAGGCTCACCTAGCCGGGGAGCAACCTGTCCAGAGAGGACCATATTGATGCAGAAGTAGTCTGCAGGATTGCCAAAGCCAACTTAGCTTCTGGCAAACTCCGTGAAATGGAAGGGTGGTGAGGCAACTCACTCCAGTATTGAAGGAAACTGATCTCCTTTGCACTGTTTGTATTTTTTGACTTGGTGCTGTTTGGAACTTTTTTAATGTATTTTTTTTACAGATTTTTATGAATAAAGTATATTTTGGAAATTAAAAAAACTCCGTGAGCACCTCTGGGACAAGAGTGACATCAACCCAAGCGCAAAGTCTACAGGACCCCCATTATAATGTGGACAACATATTTCTTCTTTGGCCTCCTTATCTCAAGAGACAATGGATAAGCGCCTGGAGGTGGTCAGTGGTTTGTGAAGCAGCGCCTGGAGTGGCTATAAAGGCCAATTCTAGAGTGACAGGCTCTTCCACAGGTGCTGCAGAGAAATTTGTTTGTCGGGGCTGTTACACAGTTGGCTTTCCCCTTGCGCCTCTGTCTTTTTTCCTGCCAACTACTAAGTCTCTTCGACTCGCCACATTTTAGCCCCGTCTTTATGGCTGCCCGCCAGCTCTGGCGAACGCTGGCAACTGACTCCCACGACTTGTGATCAATGTCACAGGATTTCATGTCGCGTTTGCAGACGTCTTTAAAGCGGAGACATGGACGGCCGGTGGGTCTGATACCAGTGGCGAGCTCACTGTACAATGTGTCTTTGGGGATCCTGCCATCTTCTATGCGGCTCACATGGCCAAGCCATCTCAAGCGCCGCTGACTCAGTAGTTTTTTTTTTAGATTAGAGATACAGCACTGAAACAGGCCCTTCGGCCCACCGAGTCTGTGCCGAACATCAACCACCCATTTATACTAATCCTACACTAATCCCATATTCCTACCAAACATCCCCACCTGTCCCTATATTTCCCTACCACCTACCTATACTAGTGACAATTTATAATGGCCAATTTACCTATCAACCTGCAAGTCTTTTGGCTTGTGGGAGGAAACCGGAGCACCCGGAGAAAACCCACGCAGACACAGGGAGAACTTGCAAACTCCACACAGGCAGTACCCGGAATCGAACCCGGGTCCCTGGAGCTGTGAGGCTGCGGTGCTAACCACTGCGCCACTGTGCCGCCCTAGTGTGTACAAGCTGGGGATGTTGGCCGCCTCGAGGACTTCTGTGTTGGAGATACGGTCCTGCCACCTGATGCCAAGTATTCTCCGGAGGCAGCGAAGATGGAATGAATTGAGACGTCGCTCTTGGCTGACATACGTTGTCCAGGCCTCGCTGCCATAGAGCAAGGTACTGAGGACACAGGCCTGATACACTCAGACTTTTGTGTTCCTTTTACATATTTACATATTTACACCACATTAAACAATGGAATCGCTTTCAGCTAAGCTGCTTGTGGCACCTATTAAAGATGGGATCGCAAGACAAGATCCCTGACATCGAAGTTTTAAAAACGCTGTCATGCCAAGTGTTGTTGCCCTGATCATGAGAGCAAGGCTAAAATGATCAGGTCTCTTGGGGCAAATGTCTGATGAATGAATCCTAGAAGATGTTTTTTGGCGCTTTGACAATTGGGGAGTGATTCATCGAACACAGCAAAATGGATACAAAAGGACAAACGACAGCCTTATAAATTGCAGTGTTGTAAAGGTAGTCTAAATTCAAAGTCAGAACCCAACCTGGTTCCAGACTGAAATGGAGTGAGGCGTTTTTAGAGCTGGGCAGATCCTGAACTTTGAATTTGGGTAGCTTTCACACTACATCAATGGAGCTCATGTGGTGGCCCTGTTCACACTGACACCTCTGAAACCTGATTTTGCTGTGCTGAATTGCTCAGTAGTGACCTTGGGACACCAGGAGACTGGATATCAAACACGTTGGTGAATTTTCTTTGATTTAAAATTATTTGTTATTTTATTCCTATGAGAGCCGAGTGCCTGGCGATTTGTTCCTGGCAATTTAATATATTTTTCTGGCTGGTCCAACTAAACTTTACCCCATGGGGCCCAAACTGCAGCAGTGCATGTTTAACACTGCGGACTGAGATCTGCAGTTTGTGTCTGAAACTGACCGGTGCTGGAATTAAAAATTCTTGGAGCCCTGGTTTGCTTCCATGGTTGCATTGAATCATGGCTCCTGACATCTATGATTTAGATTTTGTTAAGTTTGTTTTTTAATTGGACTTTTGGTTACAGTTGAAATACAATGAGTGTGTTGCTGACATTGTTATAATTTAGAACAGACAATCATGATTTAACGGCCATGATTGGGCTTGCTACCAACATTATGGATATGATAAATTGAATGGAGAGTAAATTTGTGGTGAAGGAAGGAGGGTAAATCTGTTGAGGTGACAGGGGACATGACCTTTATCAGGTAAATGCAGGAACATTGGCAAACTGCTGCAAATGTCATGTGATCAAACCTCCAGAATGCATCCAACCAGAGTTGGCAAATCAAGCATTGCCTGGGGGCGGAGGTGTGCTTTGGGTGTCCTTGAACCATATTAGGAACATAAAAACATGGGAACTGGAGTAGGCCATTCAGCCCTTCAAGCCTTTTCCACCATTCAATGAAATCATTGCTGGTTTGCAACCTGATTTCATATGGCCGCCTTTCAATACCCTTGGATAGCACAAATATTAATTTTAGGTGGAGTGCTCCTGTGGAACATTGGATCACTGAAAGAAGAGGGGAGGTGGGGTGGGGTCAGGAAAGTCTCACCTTACAACTTCCAGCATGCTTTAACACACAAGGTGCCCCAAGCTAAAATCTAGGTTGCTGCTATAAAAGTAACTTTAATAAAATACTGGCAGTTTTGGTGTTTTCTTGATGAATTTACTCCAGATTCCTTCCCAGAGTAATTACAAACAATGCTGTTGTATTTGTACCTATCGATTCTTTTTCTTCAAAATGTCACAAGCTGGAAGATCTTGTGCTATTTTTCTACTTAGGGATAATTCCCCTGAGTTATGTTTATTTTTCTAATGGTGAAAATTAATTAAAATGCTAATTAAAAAGAGGTTCATTTGTATATAGTAGCATCTCCCATTGAAACGTCTCAAAGATCAACATCTTTTCACAGTGCAGCAACTGCTGTTATGTGTGCAAAATAACTAACCTTTCAGCTTCACAAGACACAGAGGTGAACAGACAACTGAATCTCCATTTTAAACATTTGAGCCCCCAAATTGTGAGATTCCGCTCCCCAGCATAGAATCTCATTCAAAAGGAGAGCAGTTTGGAGAATCGTCTGGAAACTTAATCCTCCTGATTGCAGCATTCCAGTCAATAAGAACAATGAGCAGAAGATGGTGCAGTACAAAAGCTGAGGTGGAACAATCTTACATCTCTTCTATCAGTCAATGATAGGGGACTGAAAACATCTATGTTGACTCTTTCTAAAGCCCATTTCCCCCACACCCTTTCATTGTCCCAATTATTCAGCAACAAATTCCTACAATTCGCAAAACAAAATAGTTGGCATTGCCTTGTACCTAGTTTTTGACTAGGCTGACCAGAAATGTTTAACATGCAAACTGGACACCAAACATCTGATTTGTAAAACAACAGTCACCTGTTCCTCTTTAATTCTATTAGTTATTGAGAATTTCCATGAATTTAATCATTGGCAAAACAATGATTCCAACTCCACCCTGCCTCCTGATCGGCTCTGAACTTGACAAAAGGTGGCATACCCGAACAAAGTAAATTCTGGCTGTGGATTCCATCCCATACTGCACAGTATAATACCATTGGATTTTGGGCCCCAATGTTAGACTAATCTGATCAGTGCTCATTGGCTTGCTTCATCACTAGGATTGGTGGAGTTTTCCCTTATTTTATTTATTAATTCACAGAATGGAGCATTACTGGAAAGTCCAGCATTTATTGCTCATCTCTAATTTCCCTTGAGAAGGTGGTGGGCCTCTTTTTTGAAGCACTGCAGACCGTAGGGTGAATGTACTCCCACAATGCTGTTAAGTAAGGAGTTCCAGGATTTTGATACAGCGCTGTTGAAGGAACAGCGATACATTTTCAAGTTGAGTTGATATATGACTTAGAGGGGAACTTGGTGGTGGTCCCCTGCACCTGCTGCCTTTGTCCTTCTAGAAGTTGTAAGTTTGTGAAGAAGTCTTGATAAGTTGCTGCAGTGCATTTTGTAGATGGTACAAACTCTGCCACTGTGCACCTGTGGTGGAGGGAGTGAATGTTTAAGGTAGTGGATGGGGTGCGGATCAAGTGGGCTGCTTTGCTCTGGATGTTGTCGAGATTCTTGAGAGTTGTTGGAGCTGTACTCATCCAGGCAAGTGGAAAGTATTCCATTACACTCTTGACTTGTGCTATGCAGGTGGCAGAAAGGCTTTAATGGAGTCAGGAGTTACTTGCTGCAGAATACCCAGCCTCTGATCTGCTCTTAGTAGCCACTGTATTTATGTGGCTGGTTCAGTTACATTTCTGGTCAATGGTGACCACCAGGACATTGATTGTCAGGGCTGGTAATACAATTGAATGTCAAGGGGAGGGGTTTACGCTCTCTCTTGTTGGAGATGGTCATTGCCTGGCAAATGTGTAGCACGAATATTAATTGCTGCTTATCAGCCCAAGCCTGAATGTTGTCCAGGTCTTGCTGCATCCGGCATGGACTGCTTCAGTATCCGAGCAATTGCAACTAGACTCAAACGCTGTGCAATCATCCGTAAACATTCCACCCCCTCCCTCCAACTTCTGACCATATGATGGAAGGAAGACCATTGATGAACCAGCTGAAGACAGTTGTGCCTCAGACACTGCCCTGAGGAATCATTGTAGCAAGGTCCTGGGGCTGAGATGATTAGCCTCCAACAATGATAACCATCTTTCTTTATTTATTTAAGAGATACGGCACTGAAACAGGCCCTTCAGCCCACCGAGTCTGTGCCGATCAACAACCACCCATTTATACTAATCCTACATTAATCCCATATTCCCTACCATTCTCCTACCACCTACCTACACTAGGGGCAATTTATAATGGCCAATTTACATATCAATCTGCAAGTCTTTGGCTGTGGGAGGCAACCGGAGCACCCGGCAGAAACCCACACAGTCACAGGGTGCACTTGCAAACTCCGCACAGGCAGTACCCACAACTGAACCCAGGTCGCTGGAGCTGTGAGGCTGCGGTACTAACCACTGCGCCACTGTGCTTAGTATATCTCTAGCCAATGGAGTTTTCCACCTGATCCTCATTGATTGTAGTTTTACTGGGGCTCCTTGGTACCACACTTGGTCAAATGCTGCCTTGATGTCAAGGGCAGTCACTTTCATTTCACTACTGGCATTCAGCTCTTGTGCCTATTTTTGGACCAAGGTTGTAATGAGATCTGGAGCTGGGTGGTCCTGACAAACCCAAACTGAGCATCAGTGATCAGATTATTGGTGAATAAATGTCTTTTGATAGTTCTGTCGATGACAACTTCCATTACTTTGCTGATTGAGAATAGGTTGATGGGGTGGTAATTAGCTAGATTGGCTTTGGCCTGTTTTTTGTGGGCAGGACGTAATTGGGCCACTTTCCACCTTGTTGGATAGATGCTTATGTTGTAGCTGTACTGGAGCAATTCGGCTAGAGGCGGGGCTAGTTCTGGCCTTCAACACTACAGCCAGGATGTTGTCAGGTCTCATAGCCTTTGCTGTATCCAGTGCCTTCAGCTGTTTCTTCATATCATCTGAAATGAATCGAATTGGCTAAAGACTGACATCTGGAATAACGTAGACCTCAGGAGGAGACCAAGATGGATCATCCACTTGACACTTCTGGCTGAAGTTGGTTCAAAACGCTTCAACCTGGTCTTTGTAGTCACGTGCTGGTCTCCATCATCATTAAGTATGGCAATGTTTATGGGGCCTCCTCCTTCTTCCGTTAGTTGTTTAATTGTCCCCCACTATTCAGGACTGGATGTGGCAGGATTGCAGGGCATTGGACTGGTCCATTGATTGCGGGATCACTTAGCTTTGTCTATAACATGCTGCTTCTGCTGTTTAGCATACATGTAGTCTTGTGGTTTCAGCTTCACCAAGTTGGCACTTCATTTTCAAGTGCGCCTGGTGCTGCTCCTTGCATGCGCTTGTACACTTCTCACTGAACTGGGTTGATAGTAAAGGTAGAGCGAGGGATATGCCAGGCCATGAGGTGACAGATTGTGATGGAATACATCTGTACTGCTGCTGATGGCCCAGTATTGAACTGCTTGATCTGTTCTTAATCCACCTCATTTAGCATGGTGGTAGTGCCACACACACAATGGAGGGTGTCCTCAGTGCAGTGATAACTCCTACCAATACTGTTATGGACAAATGTATCTGCAACAGATAGATTGGTGAAGACAAGGTCAAGTAGATTTTTCCCTCACATTGGTTTTCTCACTCTTTACCACAAGACCAGTCTGGGAGCTATGTCCTTTAATACTTGTCCAGCTCTGTCATTTGTGGTGCTACTGAGCCACTCTCAGTGATAGATACTGAAGTTTCACACCCAGAGTACATTCTGTGCTCAATGTGGTGGTGTTTAATGTGGAGAATACAGATTCATCAGCTGAGAGAAGGCGGTTGGTTTCCTTGCCCATGTTAGACCTGATGCCAGGAGACTTCATGGGGTCCAGAGTGAAGTTGAGGATTTTCAGTTCATTCCCTTCTCAGCTGTATACCACTGTGGCACCACCTCTGGTGGTTCAGTGTTGTTGGTGGGGCACGGAAAGGCAATGGAGGAATCTGGGACATTATTTGGTCAGTATAATTCTGTGGACTGGATTTTCAAAGTCAGCTGGGGGGCGGGTACAGATGTGAGCGCGATTTGAATATCACATTCTTGGAGGTGGGGCGGCACAGTGGCGCAGTGGTTAGCACCGCAGCCTCACAGCTCCAGCGACCCGGGTTCAATTCTGGGTACTGCCTGCGTGGAGTTTGCAAGTTCTCCCTGTGTCTGCGTGGGTTTCCTCCGGGTGCTCCGGTTTCCTCCCACAGCCAAAGACTTGCAGGTTGATAGGTCAATTGGCCATTATAAATTGCCCCTAGTATAGGTAGGTGGTAGGGAATATAGGGACGGATGTGGTAGGAATATGGGATTAGTGTAGGATTAGTATAAATGGGTGGCTAATGGTCGGCACAGACTCGGTGGGCTGAAGGGCCTGTTTCAGTGCTGTATCTCTAAATAAAAAATAAAATTAAAAAAAAAGGTCAACACTGGGTCCTGCTCCCTTCGGAACGTGATGCTAGTTTTAAAGTGCAGCCGGTAGGGAGGGAACGGGTCGGGCGCCTGCCTCCAATTAAGTTCCTATTGAGCTCATTAAAGAGCTTATTAACAGGCTTGTCAGTGTCAGTGAACAAGTTTTAAAGGCTGGGAACGGGGATGACCGTGTGGGGAAATATGACAGGGATGTGAAGACATGAACAGTGTGGAGGGCCATGAGAGCTATGGGACGGGTTGATTAAATTAAAGCAGAGGCAGCAAATAAAGCTCAGGTGCTCCTGATGTGCCTCAGTGTAACTACTGCTGCAGCTGGAAGAGTTGAATTTCTCAGTGGTGAGTGGCAGGAAATCAGAGAGGGGCGTGAGGCTGCTGGCATCACTGGGACATCTGGGTTTGGCAGGGGACGGCCTGGTGAAGTGCAAAGCCCAGGTGAGGGAGTACAGATGTGTACAGGCCACTCTGACATTGGACAGAACAGCCAGGATGATCTGCGGCAGATGCAGCCTCCTGGACAGCAGGAGGCCAGAGAAGCACAGCGGGGATTGCAAGGGGAGTAAGGTGCTACCCAAAATATTGGGTACACAGCCCAAGAGTCAGCTACCTGCCAGTGCCGTGGGAGGCTGCACATATCCAGGCAGTTGGTCTTGGTCCTGTGTGATCTGATCCATAATGATTTGAGGCCTCACGGCCCCCATGGCAGTACCCTACCTGCAGCCATGAAGGTCTCCATTGTCCTGAACTTCTATGCAATTGGGCCATTCCAGGGATCAACTCTGGACATAGCTGGCATCTCGCAGTTGGCATCTCATTAGATCATCAGGCTGGTCACGGATGCCCTTTTCAGGAGGACAGGGACTACAAACACTTTGACACAGATAGGCCTGTGCTGGTACAGAGGGCAATGGGTTTTGACGCCATCAATGGATTCCTTTAGGTGCAGGGCATCATCATTTGCGCCCATGTGGCCATCAAGGCACCCAGTGACTGGCCAATGAGATCCATCAACAAGAAGAGCTTCCACTCCTTCAACATCCAAATGGTCAGCGACCACAACAAGGGTTTCCACTAAATGTGCACTTGTTTTCCTGGCAGCTGCCATGACTCCTTCATTCTGCGCCAGTCCAGGTTGCCTCGGTCCTTCACCCCATCTCCCAAAGTGCATGGCTGGCTCCAAGGGGACAAGGGAAATCACTTGAAGAGATGGCTACTGACCCCTCTATGGGAGCCTCAGACAGAGGCATCGAGGCGAAACAATCAGTGTCACCTGCTCAGCATGCCAACCATTGAGCAGGTCATTGGGTTTCTGAAGATGCGATTCCAGTGCCTGGATTGGTCGAGTGGTGCCCTCCAATACCCTCCTAGATGGACCTCAGTCATTGTGGTGGTCTGCTGCACTCTCCATAGCAAGACACTCCAGAGAAGTGTGGACCTTGAGGACAGTGAGGTCCTGGAAGGAGACAGCTCATTGGGGGAGGAGCAGGAGATGAGAAGAGGAGGAAGAGGAGGCGGAGGGGATAACACTGAACAGAGTGGTGCCCCTGCTGCTCGACGAGGTGACCTCCTCCTGCCACTCTCTGGGGAAGAGGACCTCCCTCCTCTCCCTCAAGGCCTCCAGCATTAGATACAGGTGGGCATCAATGAAGCGAGGGTCTGTCCTGTGCCTAGTGCCGGGCCTCCAGCTCTCCTGTGACATCTTGCTTCCCTCTGGTGCTGTGGAAGGCAGATCTCTCCCTCAGGACAACAAGCAGCCTCAGTGATGGCTGCCATGGGAGTCTACATGAGCCCCACACTTGATCTGACCCACTGCCATTTTCAACCCCACTGGCTCTGAGAGGACAGGAAACCTGTCTTCACACCAATTAAGGCTTTCCCACTTGAAAATTGCAATCTGAATCAGCTTCCCAGAGGTGACAGGTTTCAGACCAAAAGCCAGACCAGGCTCTTGTTTCCCACCTCCACTTTGAAAATCCAGCTCTGTGAGTATGACAGTGTTGAGCTATTACTTGACTAGTTTGTGGGACAGCTTTCCTAACTTTGCCACAATCCCAGATGTGAGACAGGAGGACTTTGCAGTGTTGGTTGGCTGGATGTGCACTTGTCGTTGAGATTGTGAATAATGATTCAAAGCTAGGTGGGAATGTAAGTTGTGAGAAGGACACAGAGAGGCTGCAAAGCCATATAGACAGTGTGATGCAAATCACACCTGCCAAATGGAAACATATTAATTTCATCATATGGACCACTACTTGAACCTTTTTTACTGGATATTGAATGTAACTTGTTTAAAAAATGACCACAGAGTTGAACAGTGAAAATATGGTTGCACATTTTCATTCTGAGAGACAGTTGCATAGAGAGACAATGGAAGTGCTCACTGATTCAATTAGTGAGATGGGTTTTGTCAATTATTCTCTTGACATTTCTTCGCAGATGAAGATTTTGGGAAGGTTGTACTCATCGGTTGCAGGCCCGCTGGTGGCTAGTCAGGCCTATCCATGACCGGCAGATTCTCCCACAGCGGGTACAAGTGAAGGTGTAGTCACTGCTGGGGGCAAATGGATCTATCCTTCTCCTCCTTTTCTCTTTCATGCTGGTTCTTTGCTCAGTCTCAAAGGTGTCTGTAGCCCTCCTGATGTAGCATCTCTAGGCATCACGTTCTGTGGCCTGAGCTTCCCACTGGCGATGGTCGATGTGGCACACAGAGAGGGACTTCTTCAGGGAGTCCTTAAAATGTTTGCATGGGGCCCCTCTATTCCTTTTACCAGTGGTCAGCTCTCCATACAACATGATCTTGGGCAGGCGACTGTTGTCCATCGCTGTTACGACCAGGTGAGAAAGGGGTCTAGGGATTCCCTCTCAGCTTATTCCTGGTTTGACCGTAACAGGGTTTAATTTTTAAAACACCACATTTTAGCTTCCCCTCAGTGAATCCTTGTTCACTGCTCTCCAATTGTAGTGGCAAAGATATCAACCAGACATGTTTTCTTAGATTTAAACAAGAAAGGTATAAGTTTCTAATTCAGTTAAAACTACTATGAATGCATGACGCGACCATGCTAGCATGCATATGCGATGAACACACACACAAAGATAGAGATGGAACAGGAGAACTAATAAAGGGGAAAAGTTTGAAGCAATAGCTGGAGTTCATTTACTGTCTTTTGAGTTTGATGTAGAGTCTTTGATTTCAATTAAATCTTGCCATTTCTTTGGGGACCAGTGCATGCTTTCAAACTTGTTTCAATGTAGGAGTCTTCTTTCTTGAGGTGTAAGTGGCTTCAGTGGATCTGGGAATTTGAGAGAGGGAGAACTAGCTAGGGAGAGACCTTCCTTTTCCTTTGTCTTCAAATTGCAGTCTCTGTCTTCAAACTGTTCTGTGAACACAATTCAGAAACCCTGGGCCAGCAGGTTAGTCATATGACTAGTTGTTTTTTTAACAAACTCTCCTGCGTTTTTGTGGATTCCTTTAATCTTAGCAGACACCCACAATAGGGGGGGGGGGAGGGGGGGTTGGAATGCTGGCTTGTTACCCATTCAATGTCTGGTGATCAAAATTCATTTGGGTTAATTGGATCAGGGAGCAGTTCCATTGTCTTTCCAGGCAACAGTCTCTTAGCATGCAAATGTTTCCTGCCACTGCTGTGATTTCTTTAAACAAGTCATCTTTTCAGTCCAGCAACAATTTAAAATTAATGTTTCATATGATGAAATTAATATGCCTCATTCTTGGCAGGTGGGGTTTTCATGACACCGCCCAATGCAGTTGGCTTTGCAGGAGGATGGCCTCGATGCTGGTGATGTTGGCTGTTTCCAGGACTTCAATATTTGCGAAGCGGTCCTGCCAGTGGATCTTGAGGATGCTGCGGAGGCAGCGCTGATGGAAGCACTCTAGAAAGCGTACATGACGCCGTTATAGGACCCATGACTCAGCTCTATGCAAAAGGGTGGCAATGACTACAGCTTTGTACACTTTGAGTTTGGTCTGTGCTCGGAGGCTGTGGTTGCTCCACACACGTTTGTTGAATCTGCTGAATGTACTGTTTGCTTTTGAGATCCTATTGTCTACTTCCTTGTCTATGGTAGCATCAAACGAGATGACACTCCCAAAATAAGTAAATTGCTTGATGGCATTCAGCTCGGTTCCCTCAATGACAATGCTTGGTGATCTATATTCTTCTTGGGGTGCAGGACTTCAGTTTTCTTTAAAATGATTTTTAGTCTGAAAAGTTGTGCTGCCTTGGAAAAATGTGTTATTCGTTGCAGGTCTGACTGACTGTGGGCCAGGAGAGCACAGTCATTGGTGCAAAGAAGTTCACGGATGAATTTTTCTTGTGTCTTCGTGTGAGCCTGAAGACGCCGGAGGTTGAAAAGACCTTCATCAGGCTGGAAGCATACATCAACTCCCTCCTTAAGGTCTTCTGTTGCCTGGTGCAGTATCATGCTGAAAAAGATGGTGAATAGGGTCGGGGCCAGCACACATCGCTGCTTCACACCATTGGAGATTCAGAAGGGACTCGAGAGATTGCTGTTTTGCTTGACTTGTCCGTACTGATTTTCATGAAACTGTTTCACCATGGCCAGGAACCTGGGTGGGCATCCAAGTTTTTCAAGAATTTTCCAAAGTCCATTTCTGCTCACAGTGTTGAATGCCTCAGTGAGGTCTACGAAAGTAACATACAAGCATTTGTTTTGTTCATGACACTTTTCTTGTAATTGTTTGAGTACAAATACCATGTCTATGGTGCCACTGTTTGCTCTGAAACCACACTGGCTCTCTGGGAGGTTTTCTTCCACAATGGTAGGCACAAGTCCTGTTCAGAAGTATTCTAGCCAGGATCTTCTCAGCAATAGTAAGGAGGATGGTCCCAGGGTAGTTGGACCAGTCTGATTTTTCTCCTTTGTTTTTGTACAAGGTGATGATAACAGCATCACGAAGATCCTGTGGAATCCTGCCCTGTTCCCAGCAGGCTGTGAAAAACTCATGGAGCTTGGTGTCCCGGGCAGGGCCACCATGCTTCAAGGCTTCAGGTGGAATTCCATCGGCTCCGGGGACTTTGTTGTTCTTCATTTGATTGATGGCAGTCACAGATCCCTCCAGAGTTGGGCTCTCATCCAGTTCTTCTTTGATGGACTGTTGTTGGATGCGATTGATGGCAGTATCATGCACTGTGCATTTGGGCTGAAGAGTGGATAAATAGCATCCTCTGCAGTTGTGTGAGATCCCCGAAGGGTGTTTTCCCTACCTGGTGCAAAGGATAGACGATGGGCTGGATTTTATTTCAGCGATGGGGGTCCCAATGACTGGCCAGGAGGTGGGGGACAACACCTCCTCGGGCCTTTATCGGACCCCTGGCTGAATTGAACTATTCCCATATCCCTTGATATCTTTAATATCGAGAAATCTATCAATCTCTGTCTTGAACATACTCAATGACTGAGCCTCCACAGCCCTCTGGGGTAGAGAATTCTAACGATTTACCATCGATTGAGTGAAGAAATTCCTCCTCATCTCAGGCCTAAATGGCCTCCTTTCATACTGAAACTATGTCCCTTGGTTCAAGACACTCCAGCCAGAGGAAACATCCTTCCTGCATCAACCCTGTCGAGCCCTGTAAGAATTTTGTATGCTTCAAATGAGATCACCTCTCACTCTTATAAACTCTAGAGAATACAGGCCCAGTCTTCTCAACCTCTCCTCATAGGACAATCCTGCCATACCAGTAATCAGTCTGGTGAACCTTCGTTGTACTCCATCTATGGCAAGTATATCCTTCCTTAAGTAAGGAGACCAAAACTGTACACAATACTCCAAGTGCAGTCTCACCAAGGCTCTATACAATTGCAGCAGGACTTCTTTACTCCTGTACTCAAATCCTCTTGCAACAAAGGCCAACATACCATTTTCCTTCCTAATTGTTTGCTGCACCTGCATGTTAGCTTTCAATGACTTATGAACAAGGATACCCAGGTCCCTTTGGTCATCAACACTTCACAATCTCTCACCATTTAAGTAATACTCTGTTATTTCTGTTATTCCTATCAAAATGGATAACTTCACATTTTTCCACATTATATTCCATCTGTCATGTTCTTGCCCACTCACTTAACCTGTCTAAATGCCCTTGAAGCCTCTTTGTATCTTCCTCACAACTCACATTCCCACCTAGTTTTGTGTCATCAGCAAACTTGGAAATATTACATTTGGTCCACACATCCAAATCATTGATATAGATTATGAATAGCTGGGTCCCAAACACTGATCCTTGTGGTACCCCACTAGTCACAGCCTGCCAACCTGAAAATGAATTTTGTATGCTTCAAATGAGATCACCTCTCACTGTTCTAAACTCTAGAGAATCCTGGCACAGTCTCCTCAACTCTCCTCATAGGACAATCCTGCCATCCCAGGAATCATTCTGGTGAACCTTTGTTGTACTCCTTCTGTATTCCTGCTCTGTTTTCTGTCCGTTAACCAATTCTCAATCCATGCCAGTATATTACCCCCAATCCCATGTGATCCAATTATGCTTACTAACCCTTTGTGTGGGACTTTATTGAAAGTCTTCTGAAAATCCAAATGCACCACATCCACTGGCTCCCCCTTATCTATTCTGCTAGTTACATCCTCAAAAAACTCCAACAGATTTGTCAAACATGAGTTCCCTTTCATAATTCCAAATTGACGCTGCCCAATTCTATCGTTATTTTCTAAGTGTCCAGTCCTCTCTCTCTCCTTTCTTAAATAATAGGATTACATTTGCTACCTTCCAATCTTCAGGAACCCAGAATTTATAAAATTTTGGAAGATGCATCCAGTATCTCTACAGCCACCTCTTTCAACACTCTGGGATGTAGATCATCAAGTCCAGGGGATTTACTTACTTTCAGTTCCATTAATTATTCCAGTACTGCATTTATACTAATACTAATTTGTTTCAGTTCCTCATTTTCACTAGTCTCTTGGTTCTTTAGTATTTCTGGGAGTTTTTTTTTGTATCTTCCTCCGTGAAGACAGACACAAAGTATTAGTTTGGTTTCTCTGTCATTTCCTTGTTTCCTGTTGTAAATTCCCCTGTCTCTGCCTGTAATGGGCCCACATTTATCTTTGCTAATCTTTTCCTTTTTACATACCTATAGAAGCTTTTACAGTATGTTTTTCTGTTTCTCACTTTCATATTCTATTTTTCTCTATAGTTTCTTGGTCCTTATTTGCTGAATTCTAAAAAGCTGCCAAACCTCAGGCTTACTACTTTTTGGAAACTTTATAAACCTCTTCCTTTGATCTAATACAATCTTTACTTTCTGTTGTTAGCCATGGTTGGATCACTTTTCCTGCTGGTTTTTTGTGCCTCAATGGAATGTAAGTTTTTTGCAAACCATGTATTAATTCTTTAAATGCTATACATTGCCTGTCTACTGTCATACCTTCTAATGTAGTTTCCCAATCTACCACAGCCAGTTTGTCCCTCATACCTTTATAGTTTCCTCTGTTTAGATTTAAGACCCTAGTTTCGGATTGAACTACATCACTTTCAAACTTAAAGTAAAACTCTATCATATTATGGTCACTTTTCCCTAAAGGCTCCTATACAATTAGATTATTTATTTAGAGATACAGCACTGAAACAGGCCTTTCGGCCCACCGAGTCTGTGCCGACCAACAACCACCCATTTATACTAATTCTACATTAATCCCATATTCCTTACCACATCCCCACCATTCTCCTACCACCTACACTAGGGGCAATTTACAATGGCCAATTTACCTATCAACCTGCAAGTCTTCGGCTGTGGGAGGAAACCAGAGCACCCGGCAGAAACCCACACAGTCACAGGGAGAACTTGCAAACTTCGCACAGACAGTACTCAGAACTGAACCCTGGTCGCTGGAGCTGTGAGGCTGCGGTGCTAACCACTGCGCCACTGTGCCACTATTAATTAGCCCTTTCTCATTACACAATACCAGATCCAAAATAGCCCATTCTCTAGTTGGTTCCTCAACATATTGTTCTCGAAAACCATCTTGTATACAATCCAGGAATTTGTCTTACCCAGTCTATATGTAGATTGATGTCCCCCATGATTACTGTATTACCCTTGTTATATGCACCTCTAATTTCCTGATTTATACCATGCCCTATATTACCACAGCTGTTTGGTGGCCTATAAACAATTCCTACCAATGGAATAAGCTCCAGCAGCTGATGGGGACCAATGCCCCTCCAGATCCTCCCTCCGCTTCACTTCCCTCTGACCCCACCCCTTCTGATCTGACCCCTTGCCGTGTATTCACTATACCCTCTGACCTCCCCCTCTCTGATGCTGAGCATTCTGTACTCAGCAAAGGTCTCAGTTTTATCCCCTTACGCCCCCACCTCAATGAATTTCGCGCTCGGCATGACGTTGAGCTCTTCTTCTGTCGCCTCCGCCTCCGGGCTCACATCTTTGACCAGGAGTCCTCCCCCCGACCAGCAGACCCATTCACCCGCCTCCAGCATTCTCCCTCCACCTGGACCCCTCCCCCTGTCCCCTTACCCGCTCTTGATCTCTTCATTGAAAACTGTCGGCGAGACATTGGTCATCTCAATTTCTCTGCCCCCCTCACTCACTCTAACCTGTCCCCCTCTGAACTTGAGGAACTCCGTTCTCTCAGGTCTAACCCCGACATGGTCATCAAACCTGCAGACAAGGGTGGTGCTGTTGTCGTATGGCATACCGACCTCTACCCTGCAGAAGCTCAACGCCAACTCACGGACACTTCTTCCTACCTCCCTCTGGACCATGACCCCACCACCGAACATCAAGCCACTGTCCAAAGGACTGTCACTGACCTCATCTCCTCTGGAGATCTTCCCTCTACAGCTTCCAACCTCATAGTCCCACAGCCCCGGACAGCCCGCTTCTACCTCCTTCCCAAAATCCACAAACGGGACTGTCCCGGCAGACCCATTGTGTCAGCCTGCTCCTGCCCCACTGAACTTATTTCTTCCTATCTGGACTCTATCTTTTCTCCGCTGGTCCAGTCTCTTCCCACCTACATCTGTGACTCTTCTGACGCCCTACGTCATTTTGACAATTTCCAGTTTCCTGGTCCCAACCGCCTCCTCTTTACTATGGACGTCCAATCGCTCTACACCTCCATCCCCCACCAGGATGGTTTGAGGGCTCTCCGCTTCTTCCTGGAACAGATCCCAACCAGTCCCCATCCACCACCACCCTTCTCCGCCTGGCTGAACTTGTTCTCACATTGAACAACTTCTCCTTCAACTCCACGCACTTCCTTCAAGTAAAAGGTGTTGCTATGGGTACCCGCATGGGTCCCAGTTATGCCTGTCTTTTTGTGGGATATGTCGAGCATTCTTTGTTCCAGTCCTACTCAGGCCCCATCCCCCAACTCTTTTTCCGGTACATTGATGACTGTATCGGTGCCGTTTCCTGCTCCCGCCCTGAACTGGAAAACTTTATCAACTTTGCTTCCAATTTCCACCCTTCTCTCACCTTCACATGATCCATCTCTGACACTTCCCTTCCCTTCCTCGACTTCTCTGTCTCCATCTCTGGGGATAGGTTGTCTACTAATATCCATTATAAGCCCACCGACTCCCACAGCTACCTCGACTACACTTCTTCACACCCTACCTCCTGTAAGGACTCCATTCCACTCTCCCAGTTTCTCCGTCTCCGACGCATCTGCTCTGATGATGCTACCTTCCATGACGGTACTTCTGATATGACCTCCTTTTTCCTCAACCGAGGATTTCCCCCCACTGTGGTTGACAGGGCCCTCAACCATGTCCGGCCCATTCCCGCACCTCTACCCTCACCCCTTCCCCTCCCTCCCAGAACCGTGACAGGGTTCCCCTTGTCCTCACTTTTCACCCCACCCGCCTCCATATCCAAAGGATCATCCTCCGCCATTTCCGCCACCTCCAGCGTGATGCCACTACCAGTCGCATCTTCCCATCCCTTCCCCTGTCAGCATTCCGGAGGGATCGTTCCCTCCGCGACACCCTGGTCCACTCCTCCATTACCCCCACCACCTCGTCCCCGTCCCATGGCACCTTCCCCTGCAATCGCAGGAGGTGTAATACCTGCCCATTTACCTCCTCTCTCCTCACTATCCCAGGCCCCAAACACTCCTTTCAGGTGAAGCAGCGATTTACTTGTACTTCTTTCAATGTAGTATACTGTATTCGCTGCTCACAGTGTGGTCTCCTCTACATTGGGGAGACCAAGCGCAGACTGGGTGACCGCTTTGCGGAACATCTCCGCTCAGTCCACAAGCAGGACCCTGAGCTTCCGGTTGCTTGCCATTTCAACACTCCCCCCTGCTCTCATGCTCACATCTCTGTCCTGGGATTGCTGCAGTGTTCCAGTGAACATCAACGCAAGCTCGAGGAACAGCATCTCATCTACCGATTAGGCACACTACCGCCTGCCGGACTGAACATTGAGTTCAATAATTTCAGAGCATGACAGCCCCCCATTTTACTTTCATTTTTAGTTATTTTTTTCTTCCTTTATTTTACATTCTTTTTTACATTTTTTACAATCTTTTTTTTGCATTTAGTTCATTTCATCTTAGTTTGTTCAGTTTGCTTACCCACTGTTTTTTTTCAGGTTTGCACTTGCTGCTGTTCAATATTCAGTGTATTAACAGCTAATCTGTACTAATGCTTTGTCTTTCAACACACCATTAACATATTGTTTGCCTTTGCTCCGTGACCTTTTGGTCAGCTATGTGGCCTGGTCCAATCTAGACCTCCTTTGTTATCTCTTGCCCCACCCCCACCTCACTTGCTTATAACCTGTGACTTTTCTAATATTTGTCAGTTCCGATGAAGGGTCACTGACCCGAAACGTTAACTCTGCTTCTCTCTCCATAGATGCTGCCAGACCTGTTGAGTGGTTCCAGCATTTCTTGTTTTTATTTCAGATTTCCAGCATCCACAGTATTTTGCTTTTATCCTACCAATGTTTGCTGCCTCTTGCTGTTTCTTAGTTCTATCCAAACTGATTCTACATCTTGATCTTGCGATCTAACATCCTCTCTCACTAATGTACTGATCTCATCCTTTATTAACAGCATTACCCCACCTCCTTTTCTTTTTGCCTATCCCACCTAAATGTCAAATACCCTTGAACATTCACTTCCCAGCCTTGCTCACCCTACAGCCATGTCTCAGTAATTACATGTTTACTTCTATTTGTGCTGTCAATTCATCTACCTTGTTGTGAATGCTGTGTGCATTCAGATAGCGAGCCTTTAATTCTGTCTTTTTATTATTTACACAACCTCTGGCCTATAATTAGTTTAAAGCCCTGTCTACCAGCCTAGTTATACAACTCACCAGAACACTGGTCCCAGCATGGTTCAGGTGAAGATGGTCCCAACGGTGCACATCCTACTTTCCCTAGTACTGATGCCAGTGCCCCATGAATCGAAACCCATTTCTCTTAGACCAATCTTTGAGCCACGCATTTAACTCTCTAATCTTATTTACCCTATGTCAATTTGCTCATGGCTCAGGTAATAATCCAGAGATTATTACCTTTGAGGTTCTTTTTAATTTAGCCCCTAGCTACTCTACTCTCTATGCAGAACCTCTTTCCTGGTCCTATCTCTGTTGTTGGTACCCATGTGGACCACAACAACTGGATCCTCCCCCACCCACTGCAAGTTCCTCTCCAGCCCTGAGCAGATGTCCCGAACCCTGGTACTGGACAGCAGCACAGCCTTCTGGACTCTCGGTCTTGGCAGCAGGGAACTGTGTTTATCCCCCGACAATACTATCTCCTACTACCGCTACATTCTTATTT
The DNA here is from genome assembly GCF_036365525.1 of Heterodontus francisci. Lineage (NCBI taxonomy): Eukaryota > Metazoa > Chordata > Chondrichthyes > Heterodontiformes > Heterodontidae > Heterodontus > Heterodontus francisci. The sequence goes on along the minus strand of NC_090378.1, from coordinate 81,216,109 downwards.
ACTCCCCCCACTTGAATGGCTTCCTGTACCATGGAGCCATGGTCAGTTTGATCATCCACCCTGCAGCCCTTGCTCTCATCCACACAAGCTGAAAGAACCTCTAATATGTTGGACAGTTGCAGGGGCTGAGGCTCCTCCACTTCTGCTATCTCGATCTGCTTACCTGCCTCACTTACAATCACACCCTCCTGTCCCTGACCACTGACCAAATCAGGAGACCCTATCCTAAGGAGTGTGACTGCCTCTGAAACAAAGTGTCCAGGTAACCTTCCCTCTCCCTGATGCATCGCAGTGTCTATAGCTTGGTCTGCAGCTCATCGACTCTGAGCCAAAGCTGCTCAAGCCACAGACACTTATTGCAGACATGTTTGCCGTGGATCACACTGGTGTCCACCAGCTCCCACATGCTGCAGCTGCAACACATCACCTGCCCTGCCATCTTTATTATGTGTTAATTCATTTATTTTTCTGAATTAATTTATAATTAATAAACCTCACTACTACTAAGCTCCACTACTACTAGTAAGCTTTAATACTGCTAGTAAAGCTTACTACTAATAAAACATTACTAATAAATTTCCTGAGTCTCAGAAGATTCTTATTATTATTTCAATTAATGTTACACAAGAATTAAAATTCTTTAGTTTAGATAAGAGAAAAAGAGAAAATGTTCACCAACCAATCACTTACTTTCTTTGCTGTTATGTCATACATCAGTTTTCTTGGGAATGTTCTGCACCCACAGACTCACCGCCTTAGCTCTTCAAACTCTCGCTGCTGTCACGAGGTTACCCTCTATTTCTGAGAAGCAACTTGAGTCTTCTACAGCTACTGGAGGCTGAAAAAGGAGCACCACTTTCCCCCTCTGAACCAAATTCCCAACTTCACACTCTGACTACGTCTCACTCAGGTGAAGCTTCCTCTCCATGCGCCTCTTACTCCATGTGGTTTGAAAACCTGACTGCTTTTATAGAGCCTCTGATGAGTCACTAGCTTAGCTTCCTGTTACGGTAATTAACACCTTTTGAACCAACTACTTTCAGATGATTGACGGTAACTAACAGGTGTCTAACTAACATGATTGAATTTTTCGAGGCGGTGACTAGATGTGTAGATGAGGGTAAAGCAGTTGATATAATCTACATGGACTTCAGTAAGGCTTTTGATAAGGTCCCGCATGGGAGGTTGGTTAAGAAGGTAAGAGCCCATGGGATCCAGGGTAATTTGGCAAATTGGATCCAAATTTGGCTCAGTGGCAGGAAGCAGAGGGTGATGGTCGAGGGTTGTTTCTGCAACTGGAAGCCTGTGACCAGTGGTGTACCGCCGGGATCGGTGCTGGGAACCTTGCTGTTAGTAGTGTACATTAATGATTTAGACGTGAATATAGGAGGTATGATCAGTAAGTTCGCAGATGACACGAAAATTGGTGGTGTCGTAAATAGTGAGGAGGAAAGCCTTAAATTACAGGACGATATAGATGGGCTGGTAAGATGGGCGGAGCAGTGGCAAATGGAATTTAATCCTGAGAAGTGTGAGGTGATGCATTTTGGGAGGACTAACAAGGCAAGGGAATATACAATGGATGGTAGGACCCTAGGAAGTACAGAGGGTCAGAGGGACCTTGGTGTACTTGTCCATAGATAACTGAAGGCAGCAGCACAGGTAGATAAGGTGGTTAGGAAGGCATATGGGATACTTGCCTTTATTAACCGAGGCATAGAATATAAGAACAGGGAGGTTATGATGGAGCTGTATAAAACGCTAGTTAGGCCACAGCTGGAGTACTGTGTACAGTTCTGGGCACCACACTATAGGAAGGATGTGATTGCACTGCAGAGGGTGCAGAGGAGATTCACCAGGATGTTGCCTGGGCTGGAGCAATTCAGCTATGAAGAGAAACTGAAAAGGCTAAGGTTGTTTTCCTTAGAGCAGAGAAGGCTGAGGGCGGACCTGATTGATAGGTTAGATAGGAAGTAACTTTTTCCCTTAGCGGAGGTGTCAATAACCAGGGGGCATAGATTTAAGGTAAAGGGCAGGAGGTTTAGAGGAGATTTGAGGAAAAACTTTTTCACCCAGAGAGTGGTTGAAATCTTGAAGGCACTGCCTGAAGAGTCAGGAACCCCCACAACATTTAAGAAGTATTTAGATGAGCACTTGAAACGCCATAGCATACATGGCAATGGGCCAAGTGCTGGAAAATGGGATTAGAATAGTCAGGTGCTCGATGGCTGGCACAGACATGGTGGGGCCGAAGGGCCTGTTTCTGTGCTGTATAACTCTATGACTTTATGAACTGCCACTGCCAGCTAGCTCCCTGTTTAATAAGGCAATTTAACTAACTTAAAGTTTGAAAGTTCAATGTCAGAGCCTGATTTGAAATCCTAAATTAAACTTGAGAAAAACTTACCATGTGAACCAAATTCCCACCTTCACACTCTGACTGTGTCTTACTCAGGCAAAGTCTCCTCTCTGTGCGGCCCTTACTCCATCTTTAAACTACTAAGACGCTTTTAGCCTTCTCTGCTCTAAGGAGCTTAGAGCAGATTTGATAGAGGTGTTTAAAATCATGAAGGTTTTAGATAGAGTAAATAAAGAGAAACTGTTTCCAATGGCTGAAGGGTCAGCCCTTGAAGCACATTTGCTGAAATAATTTTGCAAAGGAACCAGAGACGGCATGAGGCTAAACGTTTTTATGCAACACGTAGTTAGGATTTGGAATGTACTACCTTTTAGAGTGGGAGGTACAGATTCACTTGTAGCCTTCACAGGGGAATTTAATAGATACTTGAAGGAGAAAAATTACAGGGATGTGGAAAAAGAGCAGGTGAGTGGTGAGCAGGTGGAGTATGCAACGAGACCTGGCTGTTCTTGTACACCAGTCACTGAAGGTAAGCATGCCGGTCCAACAGGTGGTAAAAAAGGCAAATTGTATTTATGTTGGCCTTCATAGCGAAAGGATTCGAGTACAGGAGCAGGGATGTCTTGCTGCAATTATACAGGGCCTTGGTGAGGCCACGCCTGGAATATTGTGTGTAGTTTTGGTCTCCTTATCTGAGGAAGGATGTTCTTGCTATAGAGGGAGTGCAGCGAAGGTTTACCAGACTGATTCCTGGGATGGCAGGACTGACGTATGAGGAGAGATTGAGTCGGTTAGGATTATAGTCGCTGGAGTTCAGAAGAATGAGGGGGGATCGCATAGAAACCTATAAAATTCCAACAGCACTTGACAGGGTAGATGCAGGAAGGATGTTCCTGATGGTGGGGGAGTCCAGAACCAGGGGTCATAGTCTAAGGATACGGGGTAAGCCTTTCAGGACTGAGATGAGGAGAAATTTCTACACCCAGAGAGTGGTGAACCTGTGGAATTTGCTACCACAGAAAGCAGTTGAGGCCAAAACATTGTATGTTTTCAAGAAGGAATTAGATACAGCTCTTGGGTTTAATGGGATCAAAGGATATGGGGCGAAAGCAAGAACAGGTTACTGAGTTGAATGATCAGCCATGATCATAATGAATGGCAGAGCAGGCTTGATGGACCGAATGGCCTACTCCTGCTCCTATTTTCTATGTTCCTATGAGTGAGAAAAAATGGATTGCTCTTCCAACGAGCCAGCACAGATCTAACGGGCTGAATGGCCTCCTTCTCTGCTGCACTAGTCTATGATTCTGCTCAGCAGTGACAAAGGCTGTGTCTGGAGCAATTATAGAGTGCTAGAGAATTTAGCTCATGACTTGTGAATAGAAGCTATCAGCAGACCAAGGTTAGAGATAGTGATCCAGAGCAAATTAAACAGTCAAGATGTAACTAGTCCCAAGACAAAGGTGTCCAAGGTCAGCCAAAGTTAGAATCTGCACAATCTAAAGCAGAATGTCAAGGATGACCCATCAACTAGAGGCACAGCTTGTTTTATATTGTGAAGAAAGAATGTCGTGGAATAAACTGTTTTAAACAGTTTTTAAACTGTGGTTGTTGGAGCCTCAGCTATTTACGATCTATATTGATGACTTGGATGAATGGACCAAGTGTATTGTATCCAAATTTGCGGATGATACAAAGATAGATAGGAAAGCAAGTTGTGAGGAGGACACAAAGTGTCTGCGAAGAAATATAGATAGGTTGAGTGAGTAGGCAAAAATTTGGCAGTTGGAGTATAATGTGGGAAAATGTGAGGTTGTCCACTTTGGCGGGAAAAATAGAAAAGCAGAATATTATTTACATGGAGAGAGACTGCAGAGTGTTGTGGTACAGAGGGACCTGGGTGTCCTTGTACATGAATCACAAAAAGTTAGCATGCAGGTACAGCAAGTAATTAGGAAGGCAAATGGAATGTTGGCCTTTATTGCAAGGGGGTTGGAGTATAAAAGTAGGGAAGTCTTGCTACAACTGTACAGGGCATTGGTGAGACCACAGCTCGAGAGTTGTGTACAGTTTTAGTCTCCTTACTTAAGGAGGGATATACTTGCATTAGAAACAGTTCAGAGAAGGTTCACTAGGATGATTCCTGGGATGAAGGGGTTTTATCTTATGAGGAAAGGCTGAGCAGGTTGGACCAATACTCACTGGAATTTAGAAGAAGGAGAGGTGATCTTCATGAAACATAGAAGATTCTAAGGGAACTTGACTGGGTAAATGCTGAGAGGAAGTTTCCCCTTATGGGGGTATCTAGAACTAGGGGGCACGGTTTCAAAATAAGGTGCCTCCCTTTTAAGATGCAAATGAGGAGGAATTTCTTCTCTCACAGAGTTGTTAATCTTTGGAATTCTCTTCCCGGGGAGCTATGGAGGCTGGATCATCGAATGTATTCAAGGCTGAGTTAGATTTTTGATCTACAAGGGAGTCAAGGGTTATGGGGGGCCAGCAGAAAAGTGGAGTTAAGGCCACAATCAGATCTGCCATAATCTTATTGAATGACGGAGCAGGCTTGAGGGGCTGAATGGCCTACTCCTGCTTCTATTTCTTCTGATCTTGTGATCATCCCCAGGACATCACTGCAGGAGTTCATCAGGGTAGTGTCCTAGGCCAAATATATTCAGCTGCTTCATCAATGACCTTCCATTCATCAGAAGGTCAGAAGTGGGGATGTTCACTGATGATTGCACAGTACGCAGCTCCACTTCCAATGCCTCAGATACTGAAGCAGTCTGTGCCCACATGCAGCAAGACCTGGACAACATTCAGGCTTGGGTTGATAAGTTGCAAGTAACATTCGCACCACACAGTGCCATCTCCAACAAGAGAGAATCTAACCACCTCCCCTTGATAATCAATGACATTACCATTGCTAAATCCCCCACCATAGCATCCTGGGGGTTGACATTGACCAAAAGCTTAACCATATAAATACAGTGGCTACAACAGCAGGTCAGCAGCTGTAATTCTGCAGCGAGTAACTCACCTTCTGTCTCTCCAAAGCCTATCCAACAGCTACAGGGCACAAGTCAGAAGTGTGATGGAATACTCTCCACTTGCCTGGATATTGCAGCTCTAACAACACTCAAGAAGCTCGACACCATCCAGGACAATGTGGCCCACTTGATCGGCACCCCATCCACCACCTTCAACATTCACTCCCTCCACCACTGGCGCAACGTGGCTGCAGTGTGTTCCATCTACAAGATGTACTGCAGCAACTCGCCAAGGCTCCTTTGTCAGTACTTTACAAACCCACGACCTCTACCACCTAGAAGGACAAGGGCAGCAGATACATGGGAACACCACCACCTGCAAATTCCCCTCCAAGCCACACACCATCCTGACTTGGAACTATATCACCGTTCCTTCATTGTCGCTGGGTCAAAATCCTGGAATTCCCTCCCTAACAGCACTGTGGGTGTACCTACACCACAGGGACTGCAGCAGTTCAAGAAGGCAGCTCACCACCACCTTCTCAAGGGCAATAAGGGATGGGCAATAAATGCTGGTCTGGCCAGCGACGCCCAAGTCCCATGAACAACTTAAAAGAAAAGCAATTCTGTTTTTCTTGCTCCCTTTCGAAACATACCAGTCGTCCACTCAGCATCTTCTCACAGTGATACAGCTCAAGCTGTGCCCCATTAAGGTTACAGGAGTAGGAATTGTTCTAAAATATGCTGGAACTGCTGGTAGAAACGACTCCATTTACATTGCAGGACAGATTCCATCAGCACTGGCAGCAGCACAAAAGCTGCATATGTGCAGTTATTTGAAAGTTGCAGTTGGGACAAACTGACAATTTGTACTTGGGATGTTTCACTCCATTAATATACAAGGCACTTTAAAAAGAGAGGACTGTACTCTAAACAAAGGATGGAGTAGTATGAAGGGAGATGACTAAAGGCAGAGTTTTCAGGAAGTTTTGAAAATGGGAAGAGAAATAACAATGCAGAGGCCTTTATGAAAGGAGATCCAGGATGCTGTGTTGTGCTGACTGAAGGTCTGCCAATCATTATAGAGTGTGGAAGCAGAGGCCAGAAGGTCAGCGTCATAAAGGCAAAGAAAATCCTATTTATACTTGCTGCCAGTGGTTTGGTTGCCCCTGTAATGGCTCTTTGAAGCTGGGGTGTCAGTAGTAACTTTTCATTTAGATTGCAGCACTACTATAGTCAGGCTGCTGGTGGCAGTAGTGCTGTAATTTAAAGCGGCTGCTTTTAGTGTTGAGGCAAACTAACCTGTATCTCTCACTGCCATACGACATTACATTAGTGTTTCAATACACTGTAGATCACCCTCTCAACTCATAGTACCTCAATAAAAATCAAACATTTCATGTCATGAGTGAGTGAGGAGTGTAAATCTATTATAATATATTCTTTTCAGGCTACTGTAGAGAATTGTTTTTGTTTAGTTCCATTTACATGCTAAAAGATAAATTTAAAACAAAATATTTTTCAAAAAAGACATTCAATTCCACAATTATCAATATGTACTTATCAGATAAAGAATACAATTGATGATTTTGGATTGAAAAACTTGATGGAAAATTTCATATCTAATATTGTTGCATAATTTCAATTGGCAATAATTCATTTATTTATTTTATTTTATTTAGAGATACAGCACTGAAACAGGCCCTTCGGCCCACCGAGTCTGTGCCGACCAACAACCACCCATTTATACTAACCCGACAGTAATAATTTTATTTAGAGATACAGCACTGAAACGAGCCCTTCGAAATTTGTATCTTTGAAAATAAAAAATGCACAGTTTTGGGATTGAAATTATGGCTGGAATTTTTCATTGGGCGGTGGGGGGCTCGACCACTGGCTGAAAGGTCGATGGCGAGCCTACCTCCGCTGAGCCCGCCTCCGCCAAGCCTGGGGAGCCAGACCAGGATATTTCGCTCCCCAGGCCTTTAAAAGGTCTTGGGCAGGACTTCCACCTCCTTGAGGCAGGAAATCCTGCATAATGCAGCTGCCAGCCAATCAGCGGGCCGGCAGCTTCTAGTCCCAGCAACGCCACTGGGACTACACCCAGCCATCGCAAGAAGATGAAGGACGGCCCCGGAAAAAAGGTAAGACTTTAGGGCCTCACTGGGGACAATTGGTTAGGCCCCAGCAAGGCAAGGGGGGTCAGTTAGGAGGACAGGGGGAATGTTGTGCGTTGGGGGCGGTTGGGGCTTTGGGGGCAGCCCTCCATGGGGCACATAGTGCCTGATCAGCAGGGTGCCCCACCAGCCTGCAAGAAGGCCGCCTGGCTTCACCAGGTGGGCTTTTTGAGGCCTCAGCCGCCTGTCTGCCAAGGGTAAAATACCCGCGGCGGCAGGCAAAGGCCCTGAAATGCCAGTTAATTGGCCACAAGAGCCTTGACTGGCCTGGGGCCAGTGGGAGGGCCATTTTTTGCCGCTGCCGGCGCCACCCCACAAATTTGCAACAGAGGCGGAAGGGGGTTGGGAACAGCACCCCCCACCCACCTCCCACTCAATTTTACACTCCCCCCACACCCCTGCCGCCAGCCCGCTCGTTTGGGGTGGCGTAAAATTCTGGCCTATGAGTCTTTGAAAGCAAGGTTCTGTGTAACCTTTTCTCAATGTTCTCCCATTCTCTTGGATACACTAAATGATATTGTGGTCTCAGTCAACAGGGCCTGATAACCAGGATGAAAACCCTATAATGGAACTTGATATATGAGGGCAATATGTGAAAGGATGGCTCCTGCACTACTTGGGATGAGTTGTCGAATCATACAATGATGCAACACAGTGGGTAGAGCTATCCAATGAATCCCACTCCCCTGCTCTTTCCCCATAGCCCTGCAATTTTTTTCCCTTCAAGTATGTAACCAATTCTCTTTTGAAAGTTACTGTTGAATTTGCTTCCACCACATTTCAGGCAGTGCCTGCTGGACTGTCTGTGTAAAAAATAACTTCCCTCATGTTGCCTCTGGCTATTTTGTCAATCCCCTTAAATCTATGTCCTTTTGTTACCAAACCCCCTGCCACTGGACACAGTCTCTCCATATTTACTCTATCAAAACCCTTCATGATTTTGAACACCTCTACCAAATCTCCTCTTAACCTTTTCTGCTCTAAGGAGAACAACCCCAGCTTCTCCAATCTCTTCACATAACTGAAGTCCCTCATCCCTGCTATCATTCTAGTAACTCACTTCTGCCACCTGTCTAAGGCCTTGACATCCTTCCTAAAGTGTCTTGCCCAGAATTGAACACGATAGCTGAGGCCTATCCAGTGTTTAATAAAGGTTTAGCATAACTTCCTTGCTTTTGCACTCTATTCCTCTTTTAATAAAGCCAAGGATCCCATATGCTTCTATATGTTTCTGGGGGATGCAGCCTATGAGACCTGCAAGAAAGAAAGAAAGAACTTTCATTTATATAGCACCTTTCATGACCTCAGGACATCCCAAAGCAATTTACAACCAGTGAAGTACGTTTGAAATGTCATCATTGTTGTAAAATAGGAAGTGTGGCAGCCAGTTTGCACACAGCAAGGTTCCACAGTCATGTGATAATGACCAGATAATCTGTTTTAGTTGATAAAGTTGATTGAAGGATAAACATTGGCCAGGATCGCTGAGATGATGTCCCGAGCTCTGCTTCAAAATAGTGCATGGGATCTTTTACATCCACCTGAGAGGGCAGACAAGGCCTCGGTTTAACATCTCATCCAAAAGTCAGCATCTTCAACAGTGCAGGGCTCTCTCAGTACTGCAGAGGAGTATCAGCCTAGATTCAATCCTCGAGTCTCTGGAGTGAGGCTTGAACCCGTAACTTTGACGTGGAGTGTTACAACTGACCCAGACCGTGACTGACTCAAGGGGAGTGTTGGAGAAGTCAAGCCTCAAGGTGATGAAAGAATGGATTAGGGTATTGGCTGTGCTAATATATAGATATATGATATATATACTCCTGTGTGAATTATAATCAGCAATTTCATTGATTTTTATCGTGAAACAATTTCATTTTGTTTTATGTTTAAGTTAAAGTGTATGTGTTGTGTTGTCACTTTAATTGTCCGTCTGCTGTATTCTTCTCTCTAGTACCTCAAGCAAACTACTGTTTTGGCTGAGACCGGTTAACTCAGCACGACCCAGAGATAGCTCCCTGAACCTTGGTTTGTACAATTGAATACTCCACCTGGCAGTGTACTTACCGACCAATTTTACCATCAGGAGTGCTCAGCCTTGAATATTTGATCAGTCACTAGAAGTCTCACACACTTCAACCCAACTAATTGTTTCACTATTAGTATTCTTATTCAATTTTGTTTAATTGCACACATAGATGGCATTTTGCATGATTACATTTTAAAAAGCAGATAAATGGATATACCACTAATACATGAACGAATCCATAACACAGCATAATGGTCAAACGTACACATTGGGCTGGATTTTCCCATGGGCTTTGGGACCCTGGCGCAGGACCAAATGGGAAAGCTGAGCCTGCATTACCAGCAGGAGGCTGGCAGCTTCCTAATTGGCTCTATCAGAGGGCCGGCAGCTCTGGAGCCTCGGCAGCCCCAAGGGGAGAGATGGGCACTGCTGAGGCAGGTCAGGGACCACGAGGGCACATCAACATGGAGGTGCCCTTGGAGGCATGAATTAAAAGTTAAAATTATTGGGGCTAATTCGTTAGCCCCCTCAAAGCAAAGGAGACGTCCCTCCAGGTGCAGCTTTGCCTGCTGGTGGCCCCCTCTTTGGAACATGGAGGCTGCAGCACCAATGGCTCCCCAGCCTGCCACAAGCCTAGAGGCCTGCTTTAGGTCGGGAAAAAGAACCCGACCCGAACCCAACCGAACCACAGGGGGCCCGAGCCCGACCCGGCCTGAATCCCTTCGATTTGCCCCGAGCCCAACCCGACCTGAACCTGCCACTACTCGGCCTGATCCAAGCCTGACCCAACCATCCCTTTACTTACCTTCCAGACATCGCACCTGCAAGAAGCTGCAGCGCACGCGCAAGACGTCATTGTGACGTCACTCGCTCACTGCGCAGACTCAGTTTTGTCCCGGACTCCCAGCTCAGGTAAGTTTTTTTATTTTTAATACTTACCAGCAGAGCACTTACCATGTGTGTCTGGTCTGACCTGATCCGAGCACCATCTGGACTCAGCCCAACCTGACCCGAGCACGAAAGCTGGCCCTGGAAGATGGGCCCGACCAGGCCCGAACCCGACACATGTTGTCGGTTCCCGTCGGGTTCGGGTCGGGTAGCAGGCCTCTAGGAAGGCCACCTCCACAGATATGGCAGCCTCCACACACAGCTGTGGGGGTGGGGGGGACACTTCACCAGTGGTAAAATGCTGGCACGCCTGCAAAATTGGACCTAATTGGGTCCGTAATCAATTTGATTGGCTGCCTGCCTCTGTGGTGTGGACAGCCGATTGGGTCCCCGCCTGCCCAGGGGAAACTTCCCAGAGGCAATCATGCACTGGGGAGCCCTCCCAGCCTGGCACCGCCCCCTATTTTCCCACCCCTCCCTGCCTCGAAGGCCACCATCACAAGGCCAGAAACCTCCGCATGTTATTTTAACATTGGCTCCCCAGTGCATTCTTGCCTCTGGGAAGTTTCCCATGGGCAGGCGGGGACCCGATCGGCTGTCCACACCACAGAGGCAGGCAGCCAATCAAATTGATTTCGGACCCAATTAGGTCCAATTTTGCAGGCGTGCCAGCATTCCTGACAACGCAGTGGTCCGCCGACGTCATTGGTGTGCTCCACACTGCGTACATTAGCAGCCTATGTCTTGTCAGGACTAAGTGGCGCATGCGTAGGATGACATCATCGCATAGCGCCAATATCATCGCATATCCACGCCTGGTCAGTCTTCGTGCATGCACAATAAAGCGTCATTGGCTATCCAGCCCCCCACTCGGCTGGAGGGAGCGGCTGAATTGGAAATTTTGAGGCTGGAGCTTGATCCCTACCACTCACGGCCCCCCCAACTCAGCTACTCGTTCCCACCGCTTTCCTCCCTCGACAACTCACTCCAGGCCTTGCGCTTTCTCCCCCTCACTCCTACCGGCCACTTCCCCCCAGACTTCGCTGCTCCCCCCGCACTCCCCTGGCCGCTTGTTTCTCGCTTCATGCCACCCCACTCTCTGGCTGCTTCCCCCCCACTTCCCCCCCACCCTCCCAGCCGCTAGCTCCAAGCTGCGCCACTTCCCTCCTCTCGGCCACTCGCTCCTATGTCGCTCTATCACCCCTCGTGGCCTACCTTGCTTCTTCGGGCGGCGCATGGAGAACGATCAAACGTGGGAGTGAGTGGCCAAAAGGAGGGAAGCAGTGCAGCTTGGAGCTAGCAGCTTGGTGGGGGGCGGGGGGAAGTGGGCAGCGAGCAACCAGAGTGCGGGGTGGCGTGAAGCGAGGAACAATCGAACAGGGGAGTGGGGGGGATGCAGCGAGGACTGGAGCAAGTGGCTGAGGGGGGGAAGCGGCCGGTGGGGAAGAAGGGGGTGGGGGAGAAAGCATCGAGGCCTGGAGTGAGTTGCCGAGGGAGGAGAGCAGCCAATGGGGTGGGAGTGAGCAGCTGAATTGGGTGAAATTAATCCTGGTCAGTCATATAAAATGTGGATAATGAATTGGCAGCACATTTTATACTTTGCCTGATTTTCTTCTCCATCGATTGGGGTGCCAATTCACTATCTCCCAAAAGTATCAGAACATACAAATTCAATTCATAAAATTCCTTTAGTATTTAATAGGATTACTGGAATATTAAATGGATCTGAGGATTACATTTAGTATCCTGTTCTACATACTAGTGTATTACTGGACTTCCAACCAACTTAATGTAAGGTTTGTTTGCTGGAACTGATTAGCCATAAGCATTTCCTGTGATAAGTTAAGCAGCGCCAACTTTAATCCCGGCAGCTGCCTGAAATGTCGCAGACAGTGACGTTCCAGTGGAAGAGGCAGCATTTGCGCCCGTGCTAATATTACGCCACCTAGTAGTTGCATTGTCAGCAAACACAGCCTTTTTTTCGTCAGCAATCCCTTTCTGTAATGCAGTTAAGCAACTGCCAGGGGGCAGCACTAACCCTGATGTAAGTGCACGAATCCACCAACAAGAACACAGTGAACATAAACTGATAGCATAAAACATGCACTTCAATTTATGATTATAAAATAAAACAATAAAAGTTAATAACTGTTAAGGTTATAATTCACACCTGAGTATAAACCATATCCTATTCTCTTCCCCAGAACAACCAAATGGTCGGGGAGCCATTGTTGCCGCAGCCTCCATGTTCCAAACAGGGGGCCACCAGCAGGCAAGGCTGCACTCGGAGGGACGCCCCCTTTGCTTTGAGGGGACTAGCGACTTAGCCCCAATAATTTTAACTTTTAATACACGCCTCCAAGGGCACCTCCATGTTGATGTGCCCTTGTCCCTGACCTGCCTCAGCAGCGCCCATCTCTCCAATTCACCTTGAACTTTGACTTCTTGCTGGTCTCACAGCTTGTAGCCTCCACAAACTACAACTTCTCCAGAACTCCACTGTCCTGATCCTTTCCCACACTTCCATCACTCTTATTCTTGTCCAACTCCACTGACTTCTTGCGCAATACATAGAACATATAGAACATAGAACAGTACAGCACAGTACAGGCCCTTCGGCCCACGATGTTGTGCCGAACTTTTAACCTACTCTAAGATCAAACTAACTACCTACCCTTCATTCTACTATCATCAATGTACCTATCCAAGAGTCGCTTAAATGCCCCTAATGTATCTGCTTCTACTACCACCACTGGCAGCGCATTCCACGCACCCACCACTCTCTGTGTAAAGAACCTACCTCTGACATCTCCCCGAAACCTTCCTCCAATCACCTTAAAATTATGCCCCCTGGTGATAGCCCTTTCCACCCTGGGAAAAAGTCTCTGACTATCCACTCTATCTATGCCTCTCATCATCTTGTACCCCTCTATCAAGTCACCTCTCATCCTTCTTCGCTCCAATGAGAAATGCCCTAGCTCCCTCAATCTTTCTTCGTAGGACATGCCCTCCAGTCCAGGCAGCATCCTGGTAAATCTCCTCTGCACCCTCTCTCAGGCTTCCACATCCTTCCTATAATGAATAGACCAGAACTGAACACAATATTCCAAGTATGGTCGAACCAGGGCCTTATAGAGCTGCAGCATAACCTCGCGGCTCTTAAACTCAATCCCCCGTTAATGAAAGCCAACACACCATACGCCTTCTTAACAACCCTATCAACTTGGGTGGCAACTTTGAGCGATCTATGGACATGGACCCCAAGATCCCTCTGTTCCTCCACACAGTCTTTCAGCCTGTATTCCGCATTCAAATTCGACCTTCCAAAATGAATCACTTCACACTTTTCCAGGTTGAACTCCATCTGCCACTTCTCAGCCCAGCTCTGCATCCTGTCAATGTCCTGTTGCAACCTACAACAGCCTTCCACACTATCCACAACTCCAGCAACCTTCGTGTCATCGGCAAACTTGCTAACCCAGCCTTCCACTTCCTCATCCAAGTCATTTATAAAAATCACAAAGAGCAGAGGTCCCAGAACAGATCCTTGTGGAACACCACTGGTCACCGAGCTCCATGCTGAATACTTTCCATCTACTACCACCCTCTGACTTCTATGGGCCAGCCAATTTTGTATCCAGACAGCCAACTTTCCCTGTATCCCATGCCTCCTTACTTTCTGAATGAGCCTACCATGGGGAACCTTATCAAACGCCTTACTAAAATCCATATACACCACATCCACTGCTCTTCCTTCATCAAGGTGTTTTGTCACATCTTCAAAGAATTCAATAAGGCTTGTGAGGCATGACCTGCCCCTCACAAAGCCATGCTGACTGTCTCTAATCAAATTTGCAGCGGCGACAGGGAGAGCGAGGTGGCAGCTGGGTAAGTGAGTTTACAACTTATATAAACTTACCTTGTTGTTTTGGCGGTTTCTTTTTGCAGCGGCGACAGGGAGAGTGAGGGGGCAGCTGGGTAAGTAAGTCCTATGTATTTGGGCAGCGGCTGAACCCGAGACACTACACCTGTAGTGTCTCCCACCCGCCCTCCTCCTCTAACCAAAAAAAAAAGGACTCGGTGGTGTGCAGATAAGGTAAGGCTTTTTCTATTTTTTTTTTCCTGTGATTGGTGAAAACTTTTCGTTCCTTTTTCATTTATCTAAGTTAAGACTAACTTAAGCTTAAGATTGAAAATGGCAGGAGATCTCAGACCCGTGTTATGCTCTTCTTGCTCAATGTGGGAGCTCAGGGACACGGCTGATGTCTCTGACTCCTTCACGTGCTGCAAGTGTGTCCAGCTGCAGCTCTTGTTAGACCACATGACGGCTCTGGAGCTGTGGATGGACTCACTTTGGAGCATCCGCGATGCTGAGGAGGTCGTGGATAGCACGTTTAGCGAATTGGTCACACCGCAGATTAGGATTGCTGAGGGTGAAAGGGAATGGGTGACCAAAAGGCAGAGAAAGAGCAGGAAGGCAGCGCAGGTGTCCCCTGCGGTCATCTCCCTCCAAAACAGGTATACCATTTTGGATACTGTTGAGGGAGATGGCTCACCAGGGGAAGGCAGCAGTAGCCAGGTTCATGGCACCGTGGCTGGCTCTGCTGTTCGGAAGGGCGGGAAAAAGAGTGGAAGGGCTATAGTTATCGGGGATTCGATTGTAAGGGGAGTAGATAGGCGGTTCTGTGGTCGAAAACGAGACTCCCGAATGGTATGTTGCCTCCCAGGTGCATGGGTCAGGGATGTCTCAGATCGGCTGCAGAACATTCTGAAAGGGGAGGGTGAACAGCCAGTTGTCATTGTGCACATAGGCACCAATGATATAGGTAAAAAACGGGATGAGGTCCTACAAGCAGAATTTAGGGAGTTAGAAGCCAAGTTAAAAAGTAGGACCTCAGAGGTAGTAATCTCAGGATTGCTACCAGTGCCACGTGATAGTCAGAGTGGAAATGAAAGAATAGTCAGGATAAATGCGTGGCTTGAGAGATGGTGCAGGAGGGAGGGGTTCAGATTTTTGGGACATTGGGACCGGTTCTGAGGGAGGTGGGACTATTAAAAATTGGACGGTCTACACCTGGGCCGGACTGGAACCAATGTCCTTGGGGGTGCTTTTGCTAACGCTGTTGGGGAGGGTTTAAACTAATGTGGCAGGGGGATGGGAACCAAATGAGGAGGTCAGTGGACAGTAAGGAGGTAGTAACTAAAGCCTGTAAGGAACTAGATAATGAAGTCAGCGTGACTAAGGAAAAGAGTAGACAGGGAGCAGATGATGAACGCAAAGGGACTGGTGGTCTGAGGTGCATTTGTTTTAATGCAAGAAGTGTAGTAGGTAAGGCAGATGAACTTAGGGCCTGGATTAGTACCTGGGAGTATGATGTTATTGCTATTACTGAGACTTGGTTGAGGGAAGGGCATGATTGGCAACTAAATATCCGGCGGGATAGAGAGGGAGGTAAAAGGGGTGGAGGAGTTGCAGTACTGGTCAAAGAGGATATCACAGCTGTGCTGAAGGAGGGCACTATGGAGGACTCGAGCAGTGTGGCAATATGGGCAGAACCCAGAAATAGGAAGGGTGCGGTAACAATGTTGGGGCTGTACTACAGGCCTCCCAACAGCGAGCGTGAGATAGAGGTACAAATATGTAAACAGATTATGGAAAGATGTAGGAGCAACAGGGTGGTGGTGATAGGAGATTTTAATTTTCCCAACATTGACTGGGATTCACTTAGTGTTAGAGGTCCAGATGGAGCAGAATTTGTAAGGAGCATCCAGGAGGGTTTTCTAGAGCAGTATGTAAATAGTCCAACTCGGGAAGGGGCCATACTGGACCTGGTATTGGGGAATGAGCCCGGCCAGGTGGTTGAAGTTTGAGTAGGGGTCTACTTTGGGAATAGTGACCACAATTCCGTAAGTTTTAGAATACTCATGGACAAAGACGAGAGTGGTCCCAAAGGAAGAGTGCTAAATTGGGGGAAGGCCAACTATACCAAAATTCGGCAGGAGCTGGGGAATGTAGATTGGGAGCAGCTGTTTGAAGGTAAATCCACATTTGATATGTGGGAGGCTTTTAAAGAGAGGTTGATTAGCATGCAGGAGAGACATGTTCCTGTGAAAATGAGGGATAGAAATGGCAAGATTAGGGAACCATGGATGACAGGTGAAATTGTGAGACTAGCTAAGAGGAAAAAGGAAGCATACATAAGGTCTAGGAGGCTGAAGAAAGACGAAGCTTTGAAAGAATATCGGGAATGTAGGACCAATCTGAAACGAGGAATTAAAAGAGCTAAAAGGGGTCATGAAATATCTTTAGCAAACAGGGTTAAGGAAAATCCCAAAGCCTTTTATTCATATACAAGGAGCAAGAGGGTAACTAGAGAAAGGATTGGCCCACTCAAGGACAAAGGAGGAAAGTTATGTGTGGAGTCAGGGAAAATGGGTGAGATTCTAAATGAGTACTTTGCATCGGTATTCACCGAGGAGAGGGACATGACGGATGTTGAGGTTAGGGACAGATGTTTGATTACTCTAAGTCAAGTCGGCATAAGGAGGGAGGAAGTGTTGGGTATTCTAAAAGGCATTAAGGTGGACAAGTCCCCAGGTCCGGATGGGATCTATCCCAGGTTACTGAGGGAAGCGAGAGGGGAAATAGCTGGGGCCTTAACAGATATCTTTGCAGCATCCTTAAACACAGGTGAGGTCCCGGAGGACTGGAGAATTGCTAATGTTGTCCCCTTGTTTAAGAAAGGTAGCAGGGAAAATCCAGGTAATTATCGACCGGTGAGCCTGACGTCAGTGGTAGGGAAGCTGCTGGAGAAGATACTGAGGGATAGGATCTATTCCCATTTGGAAGAAAATGGGCTTATCAGTGATAGGCAACATGGTTTTGTGCAGGGAAGGTCATGTCTTACCAACTTAATAGAATTCTTTGAGGAAGTGACAAAGTTGATTGATGAGGGAAGGGCTGTAGATGTCATATACATGGACTTCAGTAAGGCGTTTGATAAGGTTCCTCATGGTAGGCTGATGGAGAAAGTGAAGTCGCATGGGGTCCAGGGTGTACTAGCTAGATGGATAAAGAACTGGCTGGGCAACAGGAGACAGAGAGTAGCAGTGGAAGGGAGTTTCTCAAAATGGAGACGTGTGACCAGTGGTGTTCCACAGGGATCCGTGCTGGGACCACTGTTGTTTGTGATATACATAAATGATTTGGAGGAAAGTATAGGTGGTCTGATTAGCAAGTTTGCAGACGACACTAAGATTGGTGGAGTAGCAGATAGTGAAGGGGACTGTCAGAGAATATAGCAGAATATAAATAGATTGGAGAGTTGGGCAGAAAAATGGCAGATGGAGTTCAATCAGGGCAAATGCGAGGTGATGCATTTTGGAAGATCCAATTCAAGAGTGAATTATACAGTAAATGGAAAAGTCCTGGGGAAAATTGATGTACAGAGAGATTTGGGTGTTCAGGTCCATTGTTCCCTGAAGGTGGCAACGCAGGTCAATAGAGTGGTCAAGAAGGCATACGGCATGCTTTCCTTCATAGGACGGGGTATTGAGTACAAGGGTTGGCAGGTCATGTTACAGTTGTATAAGACTTTGGTTCGGCCACATTTGGAATACTGCGTGCAGTTCTGGTCGCCACATTACCAAAAGGATGTAGATGCTTTGGAGATGGTGCAGAGGAGGTTCACCAGGATGTTGCCTGGTATGGAGGGTGCTAGCTATGAAGAGAGGTTGAGCAGATTAGGATTATTTTCATTAGAAAGACGGAGGTTGAGGGGGGACCTGATTGAGGTGAACAAAATCATGAGAGGTATAAACAGGGTGGATAGCAAGAAGCTTTTTCCCAGAGTGGGGGATTCAATTACTAGGGGTCACGAGTTCAAAGTGAGAGGGGAAAAGTTTAGGGGGGATATGCGTGGAAAGTTCTTTACGCAGAGGGTGGTGGGTGCCTGGAACGCATTGCCAGCGGAGGTGGTAGACGCGGGCACGATAGCATCTTTTAAGATGTATCTAGACAGATACATGAATGGGCAGGAAGCAAAGAGATACAGACCCTTAGAAAATAGGCGACATGTTTAGATAGAGGATCTGGATCGGCGCAGGCTTGGAGGGCCAAAGGGCCTGTTCCTGTGCTGTAATTTTCTTTGTTCTTTCTTTGTTCATGCTTTTCCAAATAATCATAAATCCTGTCTCTCAGAATCCTCTCCAATAATTTGCCCACTACCGACGTAAGACTGACTGGTCTATAATTCCCAGGGTTATCCCTATTCCCTTTCTTGAACAAGGGAACAACATTTGCCACCCTCCAATCATCCGGTACTACTCCAGTGGACAGTGAAGACGCAAAGATCATCGCCAAAGGCGCAGCAATCTCTTCCCTCACTTCCCGTAATATCTTTGGGTATATCCCGTCTGGCCCCGGGGACTTATCTGTCCTCATATCATTCAAAATTTCCAGCACATCCTCCCTCTTAACCTCAACCTGTTCGAGCATATCAGCCTGTTCCACGCTGTCCTCACAAACGACCAGGTCCCTCTCACTACTGAATACTGAAGAAAAGTATTCATTTAGGACCTCCCCTACCTCCTCCGACTCCAGGCACAAGTTCCCTCCACTATCCCTGATCGGCCCTCCCCTCACTCTGGCCATCCTCTTGTTCCTCACATAAGTGTAGAATGCCTTGGGATTTTCCTTAATCCTACCCGCCAAGACTTTTTCATGTCCCCTTCTAGCTCTCCTAAGTCCATTCTTCAGTTCCTTCCTGGCTACCTTGTAACCTTCTAGAGCCCTGTCTGATCCTTGCTTCCTCAACCTTAAGTAAGCTTCCTTCTTCCTCTTGACTAGCTGTTCCACATCCCTTGTCATCCAAGGTTCCTTCACCCTACCATCCCTCCCCTGCCTCATCGGGACAAACCTATCCAGCAGTCGCAGCAAGTGCTTCCAAAACAACCTCCACATTTCTGTCGTGCATTTCCCTGAGAACATCTGTTCCCAATTTATGCTCCCCAGTTCCTGCCTAATAGCATTGTAATTCACCCTCCCCCAATTAAATATTTTCCCATCCTGTCTGCTCCTGTCCCTCTCCATGACTATAGTAAAGGTCAGGGAGTTGTGATCACTATCACCGAAATGCTCTCCCACCGAGAGATCTGCCACCTGGCCTGGTTCGTTGCCAAGCACCAAGTCCAACATAGTCTCCCCTCTTGTCGGCCTATCTACATATTGAGTCATGAAACCTTCCTGGACACACCTGACAAAAACTGCTCCATCCAAACTATTTGCACTAAGGAGGTTCCAATCAATATTAGGGAAGTTGAAGTCACCCATGACAACAACCCTGTTACTTCTGCACCTTTCCAAAATCTGCCTCCCAATCTGTTCCTCCATGTCTCTGTTGCTATTGGGAGGTCTATAGAAAACTCCCAATAAAGTGACTGCTCCTTTCCTGTTTCTGACTTCCACCCATAATGACTCAGTAGACAAACCCTCCTCGACGACCTCCCTTTCTGCAGCTGTGCTACTATCCCTGATTAACAATGCCACATCCCCACCTCTTTTACCTCCCTCCCTATTCCTTTTGAAACATCTAAACCCCGGAACATCCAACATCCATTCCTGCCCCTGTGATATCCACGTCTCCGTAATGGCCACAACATCGTAGCTCCAAGTACTGATCCATGCTCTAAGTTCATCACCCTTATTCCTGACACCTTGCGTTAAAATAGACACACTTCAACCCATCATACTGGCTGCAACTTTGCCCTGTCAACTGTTTAACTTTCCTCACAGACTCTGCACTCGGTATCTGCCTGTTCAACAGCTACCCCATCCACTGATCCGTGGCTCCGGTTCCCATCCCCCTGCCAAACTAGTTTAAACCCTCCCGAAGAGCTCTAGCAAACCTCCCGCCCAGGATATTGGTGCCCCTCCAGTTCAGATGCAGCCAGTCCTTCTCGTACAGGTCCCACCTTCCCCAGAAGGTATCCCAATGATCCACATATCTGAATCCCTCCCTCCTACACCAGTTCTGTAGCCACGTGTTCAGCTGCACTCACTCCCTGTTTCTAGCCTCACTAGCACGTGGCACCGGTAACAATCCTGAGATTACTACTCTGCTCGTCCTGCCTTTCAGCTTCCAACCTAACTCCCTATATTAGCTTTTCAGGTCCTCATCCCTTTTCCTAGCTATGTCATTGGTACCGATATGTACCACGACCTCTGGCACTGGGGAGCTATTGTTAAAATAACATGCGGAGGTTTCTGGCCTTGTGATGGTGGGCTTCGAGGCAGGGAGGGATGGGAAAATAGGGTGCGGAGCCACGCTGGGAGGGCTCCCCAGTGCATTCTTGCCTCTGGGAAGTTTCCCATGACCAGGCAGGGACCCAATCGGCTGCCCACGACCCCCGTGTCGGGGGTCGGGGGGGCCAGTAAAATTCAGCCCTTCATCTTTGATTTCTCTATGTGTTATCACATGAAAAAGACTTCAACAGAAACTTGTGGAGCTTAATCTTATGTAATCTTTGATAACAAGCTGTTCT
The DNA here is from genome assembly GCF_036365525.1 of Heterodontus francisci. NCBI lineage: Eukaryota > Metazoa > Chordata > Chondrichthyes > Heterodontiformes > Heterodontidae > Heterodontus > Heterodontus francisci. Next base: position 81,195,130 of record NC_090378.1, on the reverse strand, counting down.
AACATGTCCAAATGCGCTGAGTCCCCTTTGGAAACATCTTGTGCATGGTCAATATTGGATCTGTAATTAGTGAGATACCATGCAACAAGGTAGAAACTGTTGGACGTTGCCTAGCAGGCAGTCATACGGTACATTTAGCATCACTGTGGAGTGGTGTCAGCATTTCAATAATGCAAAATGTGTAGCATAGCGACAATCAAACTGGCATGACTTCAGTTCATGAGACCACCTGAAAGAGTATTAATTACATACAGTTGCTTTGCAGATACTAAGCTGAATTCAGTGATTCCACATTCCCATTTAGAGAATCGGTGCGTAGAACCCCAGTACGCAAACACCAAGTGTCACTCCATGCTGAAGTTCTATCTGTCACCGGTGTTTTGAAGGATGGGTCTAGCCACATTACCATGGAATGCTCCATCCAGTTGGACCGTGCCATACCACCTAACCTTCGTGGAAAAGTTTGTGCAGAAAAACACCTTTGACCACAAATCCATCAGGCAGTGGTCTGCACAGAATGTCCTCAAGGCCCTGCGGAAAAGGAGATGGTGGATCCTGTCGGATTATTCCTTGAGCAGACTGTCATTCATTTGGCAGAATGCCTCATCGCTAGAACTTTCAAACAAGCACCAAGACATAGCTTGGTTGGTGGTGAGATGGGCCGTCCATGTCACATCATTCCTGCACGCCCAGAGTCTCACCGCCTCCGCATGTTGCTCTCTAGGTGGCTGTGGGGAAGAGACTGTTGCCCATCTCCTTCTGGAATGTGCCTTTGCAAAGCAGGTCTGGAAAGAGATGCAGTGATTTTTGTCGACGTTCATCCCAAGCAGCTCTGTAACACAGGAGTTTGTGCTCTACGGACTGTTCTCAGGGACGCACACTGAGATAAACATCAACTGCTGCTGGAGGACCATCAACTCGATGAAAGAAGCTCTTTGGTCTGCCCGAAATTTGCTGGTCTTCCAGTGCACAGAATTGTCCATGACTGAGTGTTGCAGACTGGCACATTCCAAGGTCCAGAACTACGTGCTGGGGATAGCTTGGGGCAGCTGCTGCAAAGGCTCAATGGGAAAAGGCCACTGTGTAAGGCCCTCCCGCCATAGTATACTGAGGGGCTGGAACCTGAGTAAAACCCCTCGGGCTGTATGCATCAAAAATGTTTCTGCTGTGTAATGCAAATGTACACTGCATATAAAATGGAATAGCAAGAGTTGTGAGGCAACTCATATTTTGTATCGAAGGAATCAGATTTCTATTGTACTTTCTGAAATGTGAACTGTTTTGTTTTGCACATTTTATGAATAAAGTATATTTTTAGGGAAAAAAAAAGGTCAGAGAATCGGTGCTCCAACCCATGCTCCCTTCAAGTGAGGCTCCTCACTGGGAGTTTGGGAATGCTGAATTTACCCCACTAAAAAGCAGACATTCACCTGTGAGTGACAGCTTTGACAGTAAATAAACAACAGGGGGAGATGTGAGCAAACAAAAGATTCCTTCAGTTTCTGGAGAATGAGTTACAATAAGGTTTCAGTGATGAATAATGTAACTGCCAGAACAAAAAATGTGCTCTATTAAATTCTGACACCCAAAAAATAGCAATAATCACTTTAAAATAAAAACAGAAAGTGCTGGAAAAACTCAGCAGGTCAGGCAGCATCTGGAGAGAGAGAAGCAGAGTTAACGTTTCAGGTCTGTGACCCTTCATCAGAACTGGCAAAGGTTAGAAAAGAATTAGGTTTTAAGCAAGTGAAGAGCTGGGTGGGGAGGTGTTGGTGGGGAAGAGAACAAAAGGGAAGGTGTGGGAAAGGGTAGAGGGAAGGAGAGATTAAATTTCAAAGCTGTCCTAGGACAAAGGCAAAGAGTGTGTTAATGCTTGTGGTGAAAGCATTAGTCGAGAGACAGTGTTAATAGCAGAATAATGAGCAGCTCTGTCTACATGAAAAACAGGCACATGTTTAAAAAACAAATTAAAATAGAATAAATAAAAATATTAAAAAGGCCAGTCATGCTCTGAAGTTATTGAACTCAATGTTCAGTCCACAAGGCTGTAGAGTGCCTAATCGAAAGATCAGGTGTTGCTCCTCAAGCTTGCGTTGATGTTCACTGGAACACTGGAGCAGACCAAAGACAGAAATGTGGGCATGAGATCAGGGGTGTGTGTTGAAATGGCAAACAACCAGAAGCTCGGGGTCATGCTTTTGGACTGAGCAGAGGTGTTCCGCAAAGTGATCACCCAATCTGTGTTTGGTCTCCCCAATATAGAGGTGACCACATTGTGAGCAGCGAATACAGGATACAAAATTGAAGGTAGTACAAGTAAATCGCTGCTTCACATGGACGGAGTGTTTGGGGCCTTGGATGGTGAGGAGACAGGAGGTAAAAGGGCAGGTATTCCACCTTCTGCAATTGTATGGAAAGGTGCTGTGGGAAGGGGACGAGGTGTCGGGGGTGATGGAGGAGTGGACCAGGATGTCGCGGAGGGAATGATCCCTTTGGAATGCTGACGGGGAGGGGAAGGGAAGATGTGTTTGGTGGTGTCATCACACTGGAGGTGGCGGAAATGGCAGAGCATGACCCTTTGGATGTGGAGGCTGGTGAGGTGGAAAGTGAGGACAAGATGAACCCTGTCGCAATTCTGGGAGGGAGGCGAAGGGGTGAGGGCAGAAGTACGGGAAATAGGTCAGACACGAATCACATTGGGTGCATGCATTTTGCATCATTGCAGAATTCAATTTGCAATGCCTTCCCCTTCTCCCAAATTTTTCCCATTTCTCTCCTTCTCTCCTGAAGGTACAAACTGATACTGTGGTAAAGTTTTCCAGGATTGCCACCCACTAGTACCTCTCGCCGGGCATCAGTCTGTATGTGTAAAGCTGGCCAGTGAGTGTCAGCACATGCTTCAACAATCAGGACAGGCAGTGGAGGACATCACAACCAAGTGTGATCCTGTCTTTACCAGGCAGCCATAATTTTCAGCAGGAATCACTGGATAGTGATTGGAATGGGAATACAGGTTGATTTTTCCCTTCATAGCACAGGAACACTGAGACCAATTGTGGTGTTCGAGCTATCACTGCCCTGGATGAGATCAGCTAACCTACACAGATCAAGGAATCAAATTTGGCTCTGTTTTGGCTCAGTACCTCACCTGATCAGTGCATTTACCCTCTGAGCTATCAAGCAACAATTCTGTTTCCAATTTGTTCATTCGGCAGGTGGTGGGGGAACCAACACGAGGGAAAAACATACTTGACCTTGTCCTCACCAATCTACCTGCCCCAGATGCTTCTGTCCATGACTGTATTGGTAGGAGTGACCACCGCACAGTCCTTGTGGAGACGAAGTTCCGCTTTCACATTGAGGATACCGTCCATCGTGTTGTGTGGCACTAAATGGGATAGATTTCAAACAGATCTAGCAATGCAAAACTGGGCATCCATGAGGTGCTGTGGGCCATCAGCAGCAGCAGAATTGTACTCAACCACAATCTGTAACCTCATGGCCTGGCATATCCCCCGCTCTACCATTACCATCAAGCCAGGATACCAACCCTGGTTCAATGAAGAGTGCAGGAGGGCATGCCAGGAGCAGCACCAGGCATTCCTCAAAATGAGGTGTCAACCTGGTGAAGCTACAACCCAGGACTACTTGCATGCCAAACTGCATAAGCAGCATGCAATAGAGCTAAGCGATGCCATAACCAACGGATCAGATCTAAGCTCTGCAGTCCTGCCACATCCAGTCGTGAATGGTGGTGAACAATTAAACAACTAACTGGAGGAGGTGACTCCACAAATATCCCCATCCTCAATGATGGGGGAGCCCAGCACATCAGTGTGAAAGATAAGGCAGAAGCATTTGCAACAATCTTCGAGCCAGAAGTGCCGAGTTGATGATCCATCTCGACCCCCTCCTGAAGTCCCCAGCATTACAGATGCCAGACTTCAGCCAATTCAATTCACTCTGCATGATATCAAGAAACAACTGAAGGCACTGGATACTGCAAAGGCTATGGTTCCTGACAATATTCCGGCAATAGTACTGAAGACCTGTGCTCCAGAACTTGCCGCACCCCTAGCCAAGCTGTTCCAGTATAGCTACAACACTGGCATCTACCCGGCAATGTGGAAAATTACGCAGGTATGTCCTGTACACAAAAAGCAGGGCATGTCCAACCCGGCCAATTACCGCCCCATCAGTCTACTCTCAATCATCAGTAAAGTGATGGAATGTGTCATCAACAGTGCCATCAAGCAGCACTTGCTTAGCAATAACCTGCTCAGTGATGCTCAGTTTGGGTTCCGTCAGGGCCACTCAGCTCCTGACCTCATTACAACCTTGGTTCAAAGATGGACAAAAGAGCTGAACTCAAGAGGTGAGGTGAGAGAGACTGCCCTTGACATCAAGGCAGCATTTGACCGAGTATGGCATCAAGGAGCCCTAGCAAAACTGGAGTCAAAGGGAATCAGGAGGAAAACTCTCTGCTGGTTGGAGTCATACCTCGCGCAAAGGAAGATGGCTGTGTTTGTTGGAGGTCAATCATCTGAGCTGTACATGCCAAAGTCAGTTTTTTCAGCTGCTTCGTAGCCAAATCACTGGAGGCTGCCACTCAAAAGGTAAGTTTAACATTTTTAAATTACCTCATTGCAGAGCCAGGAGAAGCAGGAGTGCCCCTTCCAGCTCCAAATTAAACCATCAACTGCTGTTGGCCATTGCTTGCACCCACCCCCAAGTCCCTTGCTTAACCTGCACCCCTCCCCCCATCCTCCCCAAACAACCAGCAAGCTGCTGCTGGGGTCCATAGCTCACAGGTACTAGACCAGCAGACCAATTTTCTGTGGCCCTATTGTTGGAACTGTTAGGTGCCTGCAGAAATTTGGACATGATCCAATTACTAGGCTGACAAGTGATTCTGCGATTTACCTCAGGACAGTTCTCTATTTCTGCTTTCGGGGTGAAAATAAAACTGTACCAAACATTGGTTAGGCCACTGCTAGAGTATTCAGTGCAGAATGGGCTTGCCACCATAGAAAGGTTTTTGAAGCCATGGAAAAGCTGCAGTATCGATTCACTGCGATAACACCAGAATGCTAGGCTATTGTTATAATGAGAGACCCGAGAGTTTGGAAAAACTGTTCACTGGAGTGAAGAATGTTAAAAGGGGGAATCTAATATCGTATTCAAAACCTGAAGTTGGTAAATAGTGAAAAAATTGTTTTCACTGGTCAGCGAATCAGCAACAAGAGAACATAAATTTAGGAAAAGCAGGAAGTTAGAAGTTCTTTTTCATGCAAAGAGTTATTCAAATATAGATTGCATTACTGCAGGTGGCGAATGAAGATGAATCAATCACAGCCTTTATAAGGGAATTAAGAAAAATATGTATTAGCGGGTACTGTTCAGGGAAAGAACAGGAAAATGAAATTAGAGGGAAATGACATTAGAATAGAGAGCGACAACTGAGCTGATCCAGGTAGATGAGCCAACTCCCTTCTCTGGTTGGAAACTTTCAGAGCTGTGATTGAAGGTTCAAATGTATTTTAGTGTTGAAAGTTTCAAAGTCAATGTATAAACTTTTAAAATCTTTTGTAAAATTGGTTTAGGGTCTTGTTCTCCATCAATTCTTCCATTAACTTTTGGTGACCATTTTCATAGCAGTGAAGAGTTTCAGATTAAAATAAGTTGCATTTTAATATTTCAGATTTGCAAGCGTGTGAATCCCTTCACTACCTCATCAGCTTCTCTCAGGGCCTCACAATGGTGGCGGATGTTTGACTTGCTCCTCATCCTCTTTCAACTTCACTCTGAAGCTGGAGACTGAGGAGGTGTTACTGGCCAATGGCAACTCTTCCTTCAGGCTCCCTTCCATGTCTGTAGGGAAAAGCTGTGTCTAGCCTTCATTTTTAAGGCTGGGAACTCTACAAAGAGTGGCAGGGTCAGGGTACCCATACCTGCCCTTCTCCAATTTCTAACACTGTGACCAATAAATTTGAGTGAAAAGTGCTTCATGTCTGGAACGTGCAAAGATGTTGGCCCTTGGCTTTCTGGAAATTTGGCCTTGGGCCTCAAATTCATAAAAAGTGGCGAACTACGGGTGCCAATCAGGCCTCTTGATGCACCTCATTGGACAGATCATTGGTAAAATCAGCTGGACCTGATGCCAAGCTGGCCAAGCAGAGGAGACAAACTGGAGTGGGGAGCCACAGTCGAGAGTAGCACAAACTATTTTTGTAGAGCCAGAAGGATCACTCCTGAAACGGAAAAAAAAAATTGTCTTCCTTTTTGTGTGGGTCTTCCAGCTATCACTGTTAAGGGTGCATGGTGCAGTCTCTGCTCAGTTGATGATGAATTTGGAGCAAGATCCTAAAACTGGCATTAGGATGCCATTTGTATATTCAGGGCATCCAGCACCTATTTTAGGTGGTATCCTGGATGCTTGGCAACTACTGCACTTCTGGAAGAGATTGAGTGTGAGAGATCAGCACCCAAGTTTGGTGCCCACGCACAAATTTTTCTTCCAAATAAAGAGCTGACAAGGATCAATTTTCCGTCTGCATGTTGGTATTTTAACACCTCTCAGTAAACATTACAGTATGCTAAATAAATTTGACAATCCACACTTATCTGTTTACATTTTCATCTTTTGTTTGCAGCTTTTCCCCTCTCTTTAAGGCACCATCTCATGCTGCAGTGACATTCCATGGGGCTCAGCCAGTCCTGGTGCTTCATAAAAGTAGCATTTATGTGAGACAGTGAGCATCAGCAAGCTATTCATGGATAGATAAACCCAGTCTTCATCTAACATTCATGTGCACACACTTTTCAACAGGAGTCATGGGATAACAACCAGGAGCAGGATTTTGCTGTACCCTTCAATTAAGTTCTTTAAAGTATTTTGGACAAAATAAATGTCCTAGGAAGATCATGATGGCCTTGAACGGATACTCTGCAATGTTAGTGTATGAACACAAAATGCGTTTGTACGGAAGTCCTTTGGTATTTTAATAGGTATTTTAATCAATTTAAAATAGATGGGTTAATACCTTTGTAAAACAACAGGTAAAGCAATTCTGTGCAATTATAATGCGTGCCGTAATTTGTAGATTTTTTAAAAATGTTTTCATAAATAATAACTCACCCCTCCCCTGATTGCTTGGACATTACTTATTCAGTCATTGGGCAAACTCTGACTTTTGAAATAATTTAAAACAATTCATGATCTTTCCATTTTTTTTATGATGACCTCAAATGCTTAACATGTATTTCAATGGTATGGCATTCAACTATCCCAAATGCTTCTGGTGTTTCTGGTGCATTATTACAAGATTTTTCCTATTGTTCTGGCCAAGGCAGAAGTGGGGAATCACGAGGCGCAGCGTGCACCATTTTAACACCCAACAGCAGACCTGATCCTTCATCAGTTCTAACATCAGACAACGCTGCCATTGGTAATTCACATCTACAAAGATTTCACAGTCCTTAGTACAGCGATTGTAGAGGACATCTGTTCATGTTATCAAAAAGATCTAATTTTGTTCCAGTAATCTGCAAAGCAAATGAAAATCTAAATACTTCTGTAAATTATTTGCAACATTCTCTAGACTAAAATCGGATAGATAGGGCCTACAAATAGGCGCTACACAGCTCAATTTCTAGGTCTCTCTCTGCAGCTTCTATATTTTTGTGCCAAGGGAAATATGACTATTTACAATTGGCATAAAACAGAAAATGCTGCAAATACTCAGCAGGTGAAGCAGCATCTGTGGAGAGAGAAACAAAGTTAATGGGTTGAACTTTTTGGTGTGCCCACAGTCCTGCCACCGGGACCAGAAGTGGGCAGCAGTGCCATTTGCGCAGAGGTGGGCTGTAAAGCGAGATTACGTGGCGGCCAGCCAATTAACTGCTGGCAAGTGGAGGAGGCGCCCTGAGGTCATGCCCCTGGGAGTGCTGGCACCATCTTTAAAGGGCAGCCAGCATTCTTTTCAATTGTTGCAACAGCAAAGAAGGCTCAGAGGAACAGCAGCAGAAAGTAGGCTGGTGCAACAATGGCAGACGCAAGATCCCAGGTGGTCTCATGGTTTAGCGATGCCTCCCTGCAGGTTCTCCTCCATGCTCCTCGAGCAGGGTGGAAGGTTCTCTTCCCTTGGGATGGGAGGAGGAGACCTGCCCACGAGACCAAGGAAGCCTGGATGGAGATTGCAGAGGAGGTCAGCAGCTGTGGGGTCGTCGCTAGAATCTGGCTGCAGTGCCAGAAGAGGGTGAATAGTCTAATGAGCTCCGCTAAGATAGATGCACCACAATGTGCTCGCCTTAGATAGTTACACGCGCCGAGGAGTGAGGGTGAGCTAGTTAGAGAAGGGATGCCAACCCATTTCCTGGCAATTGGGTCATGCAGCATCATTGGCTGTGGCAGGGATGGCAGCATATCAGTTAATGGCCCTGCCTCATCTCAGGTGACTCCTGCACTGCTGCTTCTGAATGGCCACATGCAGAAGGCATGCCTCTGGGACCATCATGGACAGTCAGGTGGCCAGCATCATAGGCGATGCACATGTCTTAGTTGAGAGACTCACAATGGCTATCAGTGTGCTTGCAGAAAAAGGCAGCCCATAACGTCCAGGAAAGGGTGAAGACCAGTGCCTTGCTGCACTTGGGGTTCATGAGGGTTTTTTTGGATTCATGTCGCCTTGAAAATATTTGTACTACCATTAAATTTCTGATGTGGCAGGGCCTGAGTTTTCCTTACATCCCCTGGGGTGCCGTTTGGACTTCAGGAGCACCCTGGTTCTGTCAAAGGATTTAATGGGTGGGACCACATTGCGTGAGGTCGAGGTGTTCCCTATTCCCCAGCATCCAGTGTAACTGGGACCAGGTAAATGGTAAGGTTAATGAATGAGGTGGCACTAAGGCTGCAGAGTGCTGAAGCTTTATTGGATGGCATAGTTCTGTCAGTAAGGACTGTATGAGCATGTCCAAGCATCCCTTGCACATATAGCCTGGTGCATTGCCTGTGGTCCCTGTGACTCCCACAGATCCTGCACCTAGTCATCATCTTCCTCCAGCTCCTCATCATCGGGGGAGGCATTGTGCTCAATGATACCCTCAGTGTTGAATTACTCTCCCCTTTGGAGCACCAGGTTGTGTAGAGCACAGCACATCACAATGATACAGGAGAACCTTGCTGGGGTATATTGTAGGCCTCCATTAGATCTGTCTAGGCATCTGAACTGCATCTTCTGAGGACCCATGCCCTACTGGATGGCCGCTCAGGTTGTGCAGTGGCAGGTGTTGTATCTCTCCTCTACAGCTGTGCTTGGTTTCTTCACAGACGTTAGCAGTCATGCCTTCAATTGGTAGCCCTTGTCACCCAGTATCCTACTTTGAAGGCGCACGGGAGAGTCGGAAAAGGTCGGACAACAGGACTGCCTTACGATGTGGGCATCGTAGTTGCTTCCCGGGAACCGTGCACATATCTGCTGGAATCCTTTGCAGTGGTCGCAGGCCAGTCGTACATTGAGCAAGTGGAAGTCCTTCCTGTTGATGAAGGCCACTGCATGGTCTTGATGGCCACATGTGTGTAGTCAATGACACCCTGCACCTGGTGGAATCCTGCAATGGCCCTGAATCCTATAGCCCTCTCAGCCTGACTGTCTGGATCAGTGTATAAGCGCATGTACTGGCTGGTCCTCTTGAACAATGAGCCACAGATTGGGAGATCCCACACATATCTCCGGTGGATGACCGGAATGATCCAGAGGTGCAGAAATTCAATGTCACAGTGACCTTCAGCAACACTGGCACTAGGTGGTCACCACTTCCCATTGGGCTCAGCTCATCCTCCAGCATGGCACATAACTCTGTGATGGCCTTCCTGGGAGGTGTAGTCTTCAGCGATACTGCTGCTCTGACATCTGAAGGTAGCTGAGCTGCGGTCTGCAGACCCATGCTTGTGGGTACCTTCTTCTCCGCGCAGGAAGCTGGTTGCATCCCCCTCTGCACCCTTCCCCACCCTTCCCCCCATCTCCCCCATCCCCCCCGAGGATGGCACTCCTGCTGTCCCTCTGGTTACTGCTGCCCCACCTCCTGTTGCTGCAGCACTTTCCCTCTCTGCCTCTCCACCTCAGTGGAGGAGCTGAGACCTGTTGAACGAGGCCCATGGCCTGTACATTCACCCAGTGCCCAGGGCCTCCTTCCATTCCTTCTTCCATCCACACAAGTGCCAGCAAGTATTTGGCACTCTGGCAGTATGCCCATGTAACTCTGGCACAATTTCCCCTTCTTCCCAATGCATATGGCAATTCCCATGCTGTTCCACCCTCCCTGCCAAGGTTCACCGGTGCTCACAATGGCTGCCATTTGCAGCCAAAACAGAACTCCCACTTGTTCACTGCCTTGCCATATCTGGTGAGGCTCTGAAGTCCCATGTTTTACGTGCAAGCCTAAGAAAATCCGAAGAGCCTCATAAAATACAATTTAATTGCCTTTTCAAGAAGCTTAAATACCTGCCCGCCTTGTGGTACTGCGACATCCTCCCACCCTGTGCAATATCCGGATCTGGTGCGAAGACTTCGGGCTTCTGTCCCGCATCTTCCCACCAGATACTGCAACCCCTCCCGCCTCCCGTCCCACCTCCAAAGCACCAGGAAAATTCAGCCCAATGTTTCAGTTCTGATTAAAAGTTTTTAACCTGAGACATTACTTCTTTCTCCACAGATGTGCCTGGCATGCTAAGAATTTCCAGCATTTCCTATTTTTATTTCCAATTTCCAGCATCTGCAGTGTTTTACTTTTGTATTAAAGTTTACAATTAGTCTGGTACCCACATTCATTCATGTAGATTACAATTAACAGAAACCTTTCCTCCGGAATGTTTTCAAAAACCTTCTGAAAGCCCAAATAAATACATCACCACTTTATCTGTAATATTTACAAAGATGTCAAGTATGTTTGCCAGGTAGGATATCCCCCTTTTAAAATTATACTGGCTCTTTCTTATTAAATTATTGCCATTACTTCTCCAGCCTGCCTCCTACATTGAATTTTGTTGCCGTTTATAAATCCTATTTATATCATAGGCTCTAAGGTAATACGCACCATTGCATGTGATCTACTTGCAGTAGAAGAGCAGTTAGGGAAAGACACAGATTGCGAGACAGGTCAGGAGGGACAATGATTAGAAAAGAGGCAGAGACTGAAAGATCAGCTAGTAGAGGAAACAGAGAAGATAGAGACATACACACTCAGGAAAATAGCAGTATGGAGCATGACGAGGTCAACATTTTGGGTGGGATATGAGAGGGTCTTGATTGGCGATTTGGTCATCAACGCATGTTCACCTGCAAATACAACAATGAGAAAACTGTAGCAGGAGATTTAAAATCTCAACAAAAAGATAGACAATTTACATTGTAAATATTAAAAAAAGATAATTCACTATAATTGATCTGTAGTCTTAAAGTGAATGGTTCATTTTCAAACAGACAAGACCGTAATGGCTCTCGGTCAAGGGAAGTCATCCAGTTTGAAATTTGTTTTTATTGTGTTGATGAAAAGGTGAAAAATTAATTGAAGCCGTACTGAGAACTCAGAATAGAAGAGTACGCGATTGCCCTTGATATCAAGGCACTATTTGACCGAAAATGGCATCAAGGAGCCTGAGCCAAATTGAAGTCAATAGGAATTGTGGGAAAACTCTCCACTGGTTGGAGTCAGACCTAGCAAGGAAGGTGGTTGTGGTTGTTGGAGGCCAATCATCTCAGCCACAGGACATTATGCAAGAGTTCCTCAGGATAGTTTTCCGAGGCCCAACCATCTTCAGTTGCTTCATCAATGACCTTCCCTCCATCAAAGGGTCAGAAGTGGGGATGTTTGCTGATGATTGCACGATGTTCAGTCCTATTCACAACTCCTCAGACACTGAAGTAGCCTGTGTCCAGAAGCAGCAAGACCTGGACAACATTCAGGCTTAGGCTGATAAATGGCAAATAGCATTTGCACCAGGCAAGTGCCAGGCAATGACCATCTCCAAAAAACGGAATCTAACCATCTCCCCTTGACATTCATTGGCATTACCATCACCGAATCTCCCACTATCAAAATCCTGGGGGTTACCATTGAGCAGAAACAGAACTCAAGCAGCCACATAAATACTGTGGCTACAAGAGCAGGTCAGAGGCTGGGAATTCTGTGGCGAGTAACCCACCTCCCCAAAGTCTGCCAACCTTCTCAAAGGCACAAGCCAGGAGTGTGATGGAATACTCTCCACTTGCCTGGATGAGAGAGGCTCCAACAACACTCAGGAAGCTCAACACCATCCAGGACAAAGCAGCCTGCTCGATCGGTACCTCATCCACCACCTTCAACATTCAGTCCCTCCACTCCTGAAACTAATAGAATGTTATCGTTTATTGCGAGGGGAATTGAATACAAAAGTAGGAAGGTTATGCTTCAGTTATACAGGGCATTGGTGAGATCGCATCTGGAGTACTGTGTGCATTATTTAAGGAAGGATGTAAATACCTTGGAAGCAGTTCAAATAAGGTTTACTAATCTAATACTTGGAATGGGTGGGTTGTCTTATGAGGAAAGGTTTGATAGGCTAGGCTTGTATCTACTGGAGTTTAGAAGAGTAAGAGACGACTTGATTGGAACAAATAAGATTCTAAGGGGTCTTGACAGGTTGGATGGGAAAAGGATGTTTCCTCTTGTGGGAGAATCTAGAAGTAGGATCACTGTTTAAAAATAAGGGATCGCCTATTTAAGACAGAGATGAAAATAAATTTTTTCTCTCAGAGGGTCGTGCGTCTTTAGAACTCTCTTCCTCAAAAGGCAATGGAAGCAGAGACTTTGAATATTTTTAAGGCAGAGGTTGATAGATTCTTGATACGCAAGGGGGTGAAAGGTTATTGGGGGTAGGCGGGAATGTGAAGTTGAGGTTACAATCAGATCAGCCATGATCTTGTTGAATGGCAGAACAGGCTTGAGGGGCCGAGTAGCCTACTCCTGCTCCTAATTCGTATGTTCGTATATACAAGATGCACTGCAGCAACTCACCTATGCCCCTTCGACAGCACCTTCCAAACCCACAACCTTTACCACCTAGAAGGACAAGGGCAGCAGACATGTGGGATCACCACCATCTGAAAGTTCCCCTCCAAGCCACACATCATCCTGACTTGGAAATATATTGCTGTTCCTACACTGTTGCTGAATCAAAATCCTGGAATTCCCTCCCTAACAGCACTGTGGGTATTCCTGAGCGGATCAAGAAGGCAGCTCACCACCACCTTCTCATGGGCAATTAGTGATGGCCTTGCCAGTGATATCCACTCACATTTTCTTTATTGAGAAGGCTAGATAAAGGGCAAAAGCCTATATTTTATGCAGGCAAAATTGTGTTTTGGTTATTCCTTTTAGTCTTACAGGTTAATATAATAATAAAGGTCTTCCTAATGTCTGTAGAGTTTTATCACATATTAGTGTTTTCAGCAGAATAGTGGATAAGCATGAAAGAAAAAGAAACTTAGGGCTTCAGGGAGATGGTAGTTTTCTTGCGCTTGTGGCAGCCAATGGGTTAAAGTCGTATTACAATCATCTGATTAATTGGCTGTCTGTGTGGATTTTAACTGCTGTTAGTCTTGGCACAGTGGTGACACAATGCTTCTCAGTCAAAAGGTTGTGAGTTCAAGCCCCGTGACAGGATTTGAGCACATAATCTCGGCTGACAATTCAGCTGCAGTATTGAGGGACTGATGAACTATTAAGCTATTAATCTGAAGACCCGTCGGCCCCCTCAGGTGGATGTAACAGATATCATGGTACTATTTGAAGTTGTCTGCCGCATTTCCTGTATTACAACAGTGACTACACTTCAAAAGTACTTAATTGGCTGTAAGGTGCTTTGGGATATCCTGAGATCATGAAAGGTGCTATATAAAATGCAAGTCTTTCTTTCCAGTACAACTTGTGGGTCCTTGCTATACACAAATTCACAACCACGTTTCTCGACATTACAACAGGTACTGTGCATCAACAGTGCTTCATTGGCTGTAAAGCACATTGGGACGTCCTGAGGTCTTTCCATATGGACTTTATTAGATTTGTTCTACTCGAGTGAGTATTGTTTTTAATACAGAAGGAGAAGGGTCATTTTCATCACAATAGAATTGCTGTCAGCAATGCAGTGCCGTTTTTTACGATGCTTTTTGAATTGTGTCCACATATTGTGTGTTGACAACATTTTTTAACTGCTGATGATGCCATATCTATTATTAAACTATTAAAAGTGCCAAAATTAACAATGTGAAGTCACTGGAACAAAGCAGTCATTTGGTTGACTAAATTAGAAAGGAAGGAAAATAAGATGCAGTGGAATGGCACTCCATTATTTTTAGTTTCTTTCTTCTTCTATTCACACTCATATGGGGAAAAGTTTGATTAGGTCCGATATCAGGCGTGGGGATTGCGATGCTGCGCCTGGTTTCATTGAGGCAGACAATATGAAAATGTTGTGCTTTCTGCTCATCAACATGATTGTAACGTGCAGCCTGATGCAAATTGGGCTGCTGACTGCCTGCACGCTCAGCAGTGGGCCCAGCAGCATGCGTGGCTAATATGATGTACAGTTAGCCTGCACTTCTTAAGCCTGCCCCTTATAAAGGGGAGTTGCACCAGTAGTGTCAGGAAGGTTTTGATGGAAGGAAGAAGACTAGTAATGGAGCAGCAGAGTATAGGGAAGGCTCCCAGGTTCTCAGATACGGTGCTGGAGTCTTTAGTGATGGAGATTCAATCATGGTTTTCAAAAGGGAATTGGATAAGCACCTGAAAATAAAACATTGCAAGGCTACGGGGGAAGGGCTGAGGAGTGGGACTTGCTGATCTGTTCTTGCAGAGAGCAGGCATGATCAAGATGGGCCAAATGGCCTCTGTAGTGTTTTGAGAATTACATTATGCATTTTGTCCACTTGAGGCTACCATACACAGAGATACCAGCAGAGGGGGTTGGGAAAAGAATGAAGGTAGAGGAACATAGGAACACAGGAGTAGGAGTAGTCCATTCAGCCCATCAAGTCTGCTCCGCCATTCAATACGATCATGGCTGATCATCTACTTCAATCATCCACTTCACCTAGAAGGACAAGGGCTGCAGATGCATGGGAACACCACCACCTGCAAGTTCCCCTCCAAGTCACACACCATCCTGACTTGGAACTATATGGCCGTTCCTTCACTGTCTCTGCTTGTAATGGACCCACATTTGTCGTAGCCAAATGTTTCCTTTGTATGTACCTACAGAAGCTTTAACAGTCCATTTTATGTTTTTTACTAGTTAAAATTCATATTCTATTCTCCCTTTATCAGTTTCTTGGTCCTCCTTTGCTGTATTCTAAAATCCTCCCAATCCTCACATTTACTACTATTTTGACAGCTTTATAGGCCTTTTCTTTTAATCTTATACATATTTAACTTCATTTGTTAGCCATAGTTGACTGCCTTTACTTTTGGGGTTTTTGGTATAATAAAGTAATCCATGTACAGCCTCCAATTTCTGCTGCCTCTGCTGTAAAGGTTTCAGTTCCCTTCCTCCTTACAACAATTCTTGGATCCCGGATTTACAAGAACAAAATACATGTGACAAACAGGTTTTGACTCAACCTAAATTTGTTAGTTTATTAGACCAACGAAACCACAGTATAAATCCCTCTACGATTTTTTGATCCTACAATCACCCACGCAGCTGGTCGTTACCGATGTTGATTGTAGGCCTGGATCTGGAGATGACCAGTCCCGTCCTTCTTCACCTGACTGCAGTGCCATGTTTTGATGTTGTCCTTTCTTATAATGTTCCAGTCATGTTATCCCACACCTGGGCCTCAGCTGTAGTTTCAGTTATCAGCCTGCTGAGCCACCTGGTCTCTCACACCTCTTTATCTTGGTCTTTCAGTCTCCTGAGCTATGCAGAACTGCATAGTCTCCTCCCCTGCTGTCTGCATAGCATAAAGGTAATTTGATAAAAGCATAATACCACAGACGCTGGAACTCTGAAATGAGAACAGAAAGTGTCGGAAATACTCAGCAGGTCTGGTAGCATCTGTGGAGAGAGAAACAGAGTTAACGTTTCTGTGACTCTTCATCATAAAGATAATGTGATTTTCCTCACAGTAATGGGCACTTAGCTCATGGCATTGTTCGGGTGTTCATGCATCTTCCATTCTTGCCAGCAATTGATAATTTCAGTTAACTTATGGCATTGTCCACTTGTTAATGTCCTCCAACCCGAGCATGAATAAGAGTATCAGTTAACTTATTCCTCCTGTACATCAAGGTTAACTGTTTCATGTCCTTCACTGCTCCATCTCCAAATCATGCTGCAGCCGAAGAGGAACTGCAACTATAGTCTCCAATACAGAAAGCAGGCTTTCTCCAGACAGGCCTGCAAACTCCACTGACCTCCTTGTCAAAGTCCAGCACCACTCCTTTGTGAATAGAAAAACTTCTGTCAACTCCTGCAATAACACTAAACACAGTACTTCCATTCACTCTGCAGCAGCAAAAGAAAGTCAAATACACCTCATCTGAAGGTTGAGCAGTGATCCCTTTAAAAAGCAATAGTGGGCTCCCTCATGCAACTGAACGGATGTTCAGCTGCGAGCGATTAAGAGAGGGTGTGAACAGGAACTGCAAGGTCCGAAATGGTACATTGGATGCCAGTTCTGCGTTAGAGGTTGTATGACATCACAACCTGCCCACTCTGCATGCTTCTGGCACATGCCTGGCATACCTGTGCTGATATCTTTACAGTAAGGATGCACTGTGTGGGCTGCGCTGGAAGTGGCTGGAAATGTTCCAGCCAGCATTTTTAAAGTTTCTGGTTTCCATAGCACTGGCACCAGTGGCAATTACGGAGCCAAATTTTGCAGCTGTAGCATTTTCGGTTGAATCAAAAAATGTCAACCCTTGCTTAGCATCCTGAGAGAACCATGGTAACTGTGTGTAAATTAAAGTAAAATGAAACCTATTTTCTGTGGTACAAATTCTGATTAAAATTGCAGAAAATTCTGACAGTCACTCCCATCTGTTCAATATCCAGAAAAGAAATTCACAAAACTGGCACCAGTTCCCTGGCAATGAAAATTACTACAAAATAATTACCACCCCATCACAACAATATACCCCTAAAAAGGAATGCAAAGACAGTACCTCTCATTCTTAATGTTTTATAAAGATAATCTAATTTGCCAGACCTACTTCACAGATTGGACTGCTTTCCTCCAAAGGCAATGTATTCATTAGCAGAGATTTTGGTGTAAATCAAAAGAACACTCAGTCTTACACATACAGACTGACTTTTTTCAACACATCCATTGTACTGTTCTCCATTGACACATGACTGAGATCAATGTAGCTGTTACTCCTCTGAAATTTCCTGACTTGTTGCTCCTAAGCTGCAAAGATGTCATCCTTCACCAGCGGTTCTCAAACAGGTCTGCAGAAACCTTCCAGCGGGTCCATGACGCAGGGCTGGCCTTACGGGTGGGTGACGTGGGCAAACACCCTGGGTGCCGTGGTCAAAAGTAAGTAAGTGAGTGAGCGATGGTCAGAAGAATGCTCTGTCCCCCCTGTGTTCCTGCTCTCTCTGGGATCCCACTCTCTTTGGGCTCCTGCACTCTCTGGCTCTCACTCTCTCAGGGCTCCCACTAGTCACCACTAGTCACATCTTGCCAATTACAGCAACTGCCCATTATCCCCATTCTCTGTCTTCTTCCATTCAGCCAATTTCCTAACCAGGTCAATAATTTGCCTTCAATTCCATAAGCTTCAATTTAGCTAACAGTCTTTTATGAAGGACTTTATCAAATGCCTTCTGGAAGTCCATATAAATACCATCCATAGATATTTTTCAGTCCGCTACTTTAGTGACGTCTTCAAAAAATTCAATTAGATTAGTTAGGTATGACCGACTGCTGCTCTTCTTGTTTCTAATCAGAGGTCCAAGGCAGAGCTGCATAAGTGGCTCCCGTGCTGCTGAGAAGGCTGACAGCTTGGAAATGCAGACGAAAGACACACTGGGAGTTTTTGCTGTTTTACCCTGTTGCATACACCGACACCTGCCCACCCTGGCAGATTAAAATTCTCCCACTGTGTCCGATTCGGGGCACTGCACTTTAGGAAGAATGTCAAGGCCTTCGATAGGGTGAAGAGGAGATCTACTAGAATGGTACCAGGGATGAGGGTCTCCATTAATATGGAGAGACTAGAGTTGGGAATATTCTCCTTACAGCACAGCCAATGGCAGATATAATAGAAGTGTTCAAAATTATGAAGGGTTTTTGTTGAATGTTGGTTTGGTACGCTGACACCTTACTTAGTCGAGCTGATTGAGATATTTCAGTCTAGGTTAGTTAGAACATTGATATTTATTATATTAGAACTATATACATCTTCACACTAGTCTGTGTGACTCCACCAAAGCCAGGCTGCATCTAGCTTCAAGTCTCTTACATCATCATGGTGGGAGGTATTCTTTAAACACCCTCAAGATTAACCCTTTCAGACCCTTATACTACAGAATTGATAGAGCAAATAAGAAGAAACTGTTTCCACTGGCAGGAGGCAACCAGTGGACTCAGATTTAAGACAACTGGCAAAAGAAGCAGAGGGGAAATGAGGAGATTTTTATTTTTACGCAGAGCGTTGATATGATCTGGAATGCACTGCTTGAAAAGGCGGTGAAAGCAGATTCATTTGTAACTTTCAAAAGAGAATCGGAAGTATACTTGAATAAGAAAGATTTGATGGGCTATGGGCAAAAAACAGGAGCGATTGATCAATTGGATAGCTGGCACAGGTATGATGGGCTGAATAGCCTCCTTCTGTGCTGCATGATTCTTTGATTTTATCTTTTGGTACAATCTGAAAATTAAACAAACCGTTCAAGGGATGTGACAATTTAAAACCCAAAGCTTGATGTCATATAACCACGACTTCTTGATTTATTTCTCCTCTTCTGCTCTTTCCAACCTTGGTGATGTCTTATTAGCCTTGGCCCTCCAAATTAGGTTTCTTTATTTTTTAAAAGGATAGGAAGATGTTTGTTTTCCACTATTCTGAAGCAATAGATCCATGGAATTTGCCTAACCCTGAGGTGAAAAAAGTATACCATAGCAAAGAAATGTACTTTGTATTTTAACTGCAGCTCATTAAATGAATTTGTGCAGGACACAGGTAATGCCACATTCTTTCCCACTACCAACTATGCCCCAGACGCCACAATGATTTTATTGCCTGTTTTAGGGGGAAAACATAACACCCTCTGCCCCAAGCAGCCCATTGCATCACATTGTGTAGAACGCAATACCTCAAAGTAATTCCAGCAAACAGCGCCAGAGAAAAGATCATGGCTGAAGGAAAATAGGAGAAATTATCCCCTGAAAAAACTAACAAGTTTGGGACCTCCAGGGCCTGATTGCTTGAGATATTTTTGACAGAGGAATCCTGAGTTAACTAAAGATCATTATTTTTTTCTTTTACTTCTCCCGGGGGATGGAGGGCGGGAGAACTGGTACACAGGGATGAGATATAGCATAAAAAATGGGGTGACTATTTATAGGCTTGATTGCTTTTTTGCATCCTAGTTACAAAACACAATCACAAAATAACAAATAACAAAATAACAATGATTAAAAACTCAGGCTGCTCTATGGTTGTGTTAAGAATATAAGAAATAGGAGCGGGAGTAGGTCATATGGCTCCTGAGGCTTGCTCCACCATTCAGTAAGATCTTGCTTCTATCTTCAACTCCACTTTCCTGCCCTATCCCCATATCCCCTTAGAGCCCAAAAATCTAGTGATCTCAGTCTCAACTATACTCATCAACTGAGCAAACACAGCCCTCGCCAAAGATTCACAACTCTTTGAGTGAAGAAATTTCTCTTCATCTCAATGGCTGACCCCTTTTCCTGAGACTATGACTCCTAGTTCAGACTCTCCAGCCAGAGGGAAACAGCCTCTCAGCACCTACCATGTCAAGTCCTCGAAGAATTTTATGCCTTTCAATGCACTCACCTCTCACTTTTCTAAACTCGAGAGAATATAGGCCTATTCTACTCAATGTCTCCTCATAGGACAGCCCTCTCCTTCAAGGAATTAATTTAGTGGCCATTTGTTGCACCCCTAAGGCAAGTATATCCTTTGTTAGGTAAGGAGGCCAGAACTGTACATAGCATTCCAAGTGTGGTCTCACTAAAGCTCCATGTAATTGCAGCAAGTTTCCTTATTCTTATAATCCAACTCACTTGCAATGAAGGCTGACATACCATTTGTCTTCCCAACTGCTTATTGACCTAATTGCTGTACCTGCATGTTAAAGTTCTGTGACTCATGTACAAGGACATCCAAATCCCTCTGCATACCAACATTCATCTGGACTACAACATCTTTTCTTCTCCTGCAGTTTTTCCAGCTATGCTCCCCATTTCATTGTTCTTTACATTTCTTGTGTCAAACACAGTTTCAAGTAAGTTGAATGGATGGCTTATGTCCTTCCCGGACCAGATCCCTTGATTTTAATAGGAGCTGATGCTTTACATTTGCTTGGGGGGAAAACCTGAAGCTGCAGATTCTAGGTCAGGTGCAGCTAATCTTATTAAACCTGAAATCAGCTATGGATGAACCAATTTAAAATAAGAATTACAAGACCATTGTAATTGCCATTTTTTCCATAACCTTGAATTTTTATTATTTCTTTTTGCAAAAACCTGCTCTAAAAATTATGAAAGGTCTTTTAATTTGTCTGTATGCCTGTCTATATAAAGTGCACTCAGAACACTTAGTCCTCCTCATACCCAGTGCAAGTTTCTCCGTGATCAAAGGAGGTGAGATTTAAACCAGATAGTCTAGACACAGCTACTAATATGGAAGGTAAATATACCCAGGAGCAGAAGATCCAGAAGGAATGGATAGCACCTCTACAGATGGAGGTTCATCACTCTGACATCTCAGAAGACTAGTGGCAACCTTCCAGTGAGACAACCAGTTCATCCACACTATATAAGTTGCAAGAGTTTTTTTTAATGGGAAACCGAAACATCAAAATAAAGTACAATTTTAAATTTAAAAAAACACTTTAATCCCTTTTCCTTATATTCTCCGTTTGTCCCATATTCTCTATTTTTATTTTTAACTTTAATTTAAGATTTTCCAGCTAATCTAACTTTATCTATCCTGTCCTTTTTCAAACATATAAACTAACTTTAAAACCTTTCACTTACTTCCTTTCTTCTTATTCCTACTTCCATCCTTCACTATGGATACATATATCTAGAATGGCAACTTGGACAGCAAGTTCCAAAAAGTTGGAAAATAGTTGTCATAGGCACAGCCAGGTCAAATTTTGAGGCACAAAAGAGGCTTTGTCAAAAAGTATGCCTGCCAGTAGCCCATAGAGCCCCTTTCTAACTGAGTAAGTAAACTGGTACTGCATGGGTGAGAAGTTTTTAAAGTGCGTCTTTATATTAATTAATTTGCTTCCCTGTTCTCCTGAAGGTGCTAAGGGAAGTGTCTTTCCTGCTGGAAAATGGATTCACAGGTTATGACTACCCTGCAGTACCTGTCCAAGTTGCCATTCTAGATATATGTATCTAACCAGTGAATATTAGCAGACTATTGGATCACACATGGCACTTTAAAGCAGGGGTTGCTGTTTAGTAATCAGCAGCAGGAAGCCCGGTTGATTTTTTCACTCGCTAATTCTGGAGAAATGAAGCCAATTGTAGTTACCTAGTTGCTCTTCTCCCTTCTCCCTGTGATCAGCTAATTCAGAATAGACCATAATTATGATATGAATATGGGAGTGTCTGGTCCCTCTGGCTAAGTACCATACCACATGCTGCATTTACCCTCTAACCTATTGCATGGAGCTGTTTTGAAAATGCACTGGCACAATTATCTAAATTGCCTGCAAATGACAAGTGTATTGAGGTCCTGAGGTCATGAAAGCGCAACATAAATGTAAGTCTTTCTTTCTATTGTAAAATCTTCATACTATTGTTTGCACATAACATATTGAACACAATAGTACCATTCAGTTCCGAAGAAGGGTCACTGACTCGAAACGTTAACTCTGCTTCTCTCTCCACAGATGCTGCCAGACCTGCTGAGTATTTCCAGCATTTCCTGTTTTTATTACAATAGTACCATTGTTGTGCATTCTCAGGTATTAAGGGGCACTAGCTGTCATGAAAAAGGGCCTTGTAATTTTAAAATTTGGTTATGAACACAAAGACAAGATTGTGTAAATGACATTCAAACAATACATTGTATCAACAAGAACAACAACACACATTTATATAGTGCCTTTAAAGTAGTAAAACATCCCAAGGCACTTCACAGGACAGTAATCACACAAAAATTGACACCGAGCCAAAGAAGGAATTATGAGGACACATGTTCAAAAACTTGGTGAAAGAGTTAAGTTTTAAGGAGTGTCTTAAAGGAGGAGAGAGAGAGTTGCAGAAGCTAAGAGACTTAGAAAGGGAATGTCAGATGTTAATGCCCAGTCAACTGAAAGTATGGCTGCCAATTGTGGAGCGAAGGAAATCAAGGTTGCACAAGAGACCAGATTTGGAGAAACTCACAAAGTTCTTGGAGGTTAGTAGGCTGGAGGAGGTTACTGAGCTAGGGAGGGGTGCAGTTATGGAGGGGGTTTGAACAAAAGAATGAGAATTGTCAATTTGAGGTGTTGGTAGAGTAGGAACTAATGTAAGTCAGCAAGCACAGGGACAATGGGTGAACTGGATTTGGTGCGAGCTATGATAGGGCTAGCAAAGTTTTGGATTAGTTCAAGTTTATGAAGAGTAGAGGATGAGAGCCTGGCCAGGAAAACATTGGAATAGTCAAATCTGGACATAACAGAAGCATGGATGAATGTTTCAGCAACAGAAGGGGCTGAGGCAGGGGTGGAGACGAGCAATTTTACCTAGGTGGAAGCAGGCGATCTTGGGAATGGAGAGGATGTGGGGCCGGAGGCTCAGCTCAGGGTCAAGGAGAATGCTGAGGTCGTGAACAGTCTAGTTCAGCCTGAGACAGTTGCCAGGGAGGGGAATGGAATCAGGGGCTAGGGATTACAGTTTGTGGCAGGGACCTAAGATAATGATTAGGACCTTCCCAATGTTTAATTGGAGGAAATTTCTGCTCATCCACAACTGCATATCGGACAAGCAGCATGAAATACAGAGGAAGTGGAGGGGTCGAAAGAGGCAGTGGGGAAGTGAAACTGGATGTCTTTAGCATGCATGTGGAAGCTGACATTGTGTTTTTATAATGATGTCACCAAGGGGCAGCATACAGATGAGAAATAGGAGGAGGCCAAATATAGATCCTTGGAGGATTCCAGAGGTAACAGTGCTGGAACAAGAAGGGAAGCCATTGCAGGAGAAACTCTGTTACAGACTGGATAAGAATAGAGCTAAGTGACAGCAGTTCCACTGAGTTGGACAATGAAGGAGAGGCATTGGAGCAATATCATCCTGCATAATATCATCACAAAAATAATGCATAGCTTTCCTTAATCTTCTCCCTCATCAAACAAAAAAAAATTGCAAATACTTTTTTAATGAAGACAATGTGTCCTTAAATTTTCAGTGCATTCAAAAATCCGGTACTTTTAATTTGTTGCACAATCTTAGTGAGACACGTTTGTCATAACTTTATAGTTGTAAGCAAGATCAGTAAAATGATTGTTTCCCTTTCAAAATTCAAGTATAAATGGCAAAATAAAACACAATGGGCCACAACTTGCTGCAGAACTAATTTTGTCTGCCATTAGTTAGTCTTGGTCTTGCCTGTTTAATTTCAACAATATTTTGAACCATAAATTGCTGAACATGCAAACTGAAACCTAGCAGCAAGGGAAACCGGATACTATGTATCTCCTTGACAAAATCAGAAAATGCTGGGAATACTCAGCAGACCAGACAGCATCTTTGGAGAGGGAAACAGAGTTAACATTTCAAGTTAATGATCTTTTACCAGAACTGGAAAAAGTTAGAGATGTAACAGGTTTTAAGCAAGTAAAGAGGCAGGGAAAGAGATAAGGGGGGGAGGGGGGGAGCGGAAAGCACAAAAGGGCAGATCTGTGGTAGGATGGAAGGCAGGAGAGATTAAAGGCTGAATTTTAGTGTATTGACAAGGCCCACCACAAGGGTTATGAAAAGGAGGCAACCTCACTTCAGAAGGCGGTGAGACCCGTGGCGGCATATTGCTGATGGCTGCTAATTAACAGGCCGGTGCTGGGGCCAGGGTCCAATTAAGGTTGTCGACACCTCCACACCCCCCCCCAATCAGAGGACCGGCAACTCAGCAGCGCCTCTGCTTGTGGTGACCATTGCTGAGGCTGCACCTCCAGGAAGAGGGCGCCTCAATGGTGGGGCGCCCTCAAACAGAGTTGAGATAGATTGGGGAAAGCTGGGGCCTGGCAATAAAAATCCAGTGATTGGGGAGGGGGAAATTGTGGAACACTGGCCGTGCCGTTGCCACAAGGGCGGCCATTGCCACTGAGGAGGGGGGGGCCCATCCGTGGGCCATGTAGTGTCGATACAGGAGGGTACCCTCCCAGGAGGCTGCTAGATTTCACTGGACAATCTCCCTAAGTGGTGGTGGGCCCTCCTGACTTGGGTAAAATGCTCACGGAAGTGGGAAGTGGCCCTTAATTTGGCACTTTAGTGGTTGGGTTGGCCACCTGGCAGGCGGCTGAGCTGCCAACATTCCCACAGCTGGCAATATGGCATAGTGGCGGGAAGACGCTGGTCTGCCCTCCTGACACCTTCCCCTGCCATTTTCCAGCCTTCCCGCTTCCCAGCCTGTCACCAGTGTGCCGGGAAAATTCAGCCCTAAATGACAAAAGGGATGATGATGCAAGGCAAAAGGAGATGGTAATGGGATAAGTGAAAAAACACAAGATGGGTCGAGAGGAGTTATATTTGGAAAAGTAAAATCATCACCAACAGCTACTGTCCAAAAAAAAGGGCAGAGGTTATGATCAGAAATTGCTGAACTCAGTGTTGAGTCCAGAAATGACAGGTGACTGGAAGCTCAGGGTCATGCTTGCACACTGAACAGAGGTGTTCTGCAAAGCGGTCACCCAATCTGCATTTGGTATCCCCAGTATACAGGAGGCAGTATCATGAGTGCCCCACTCCCACTCTGACCTCTCTGTCCTCAGCCTCCTACAATGTTCCAATGAAGTTCAACATAAGCTCAAGGAACAGCACCTCATCTTTCCATTAGGCACTTTACAGCCTTTGGAGATGAATCAGCAGAATGTTCAAGAACAAGGTTCCAGAGGTGCCTGACAAAAGCAACATTATCACCAGTGGAATGGTCATGCCAAAAACCATTCTTGGAATCCTGGATTAGGCCAGAGCTTTCAAGATAAGGGATAATTGACTGTTGTTGTGGCGTCTTCGTGTGTAACTGAGTTCTGCACACCTTGTGTTTGTATTTTTGAGATGGTCCCTGATATGAGGTTGGGAGCAGGGTTTCCAGGTTCTGGGAGTCAAACTCATGTTAGATAAACAGTCCTGTACCAAGAACAAACAAGAAGTTTTTTTTTACCAGAAGTATATGATTAGGAGCTGAGGTTTCTGTTTCACAAGATGCCAGCTGCAAAGCTGGGAGAGTGGTTGTTAAAAGAGACTGTAAAAGCTGCAAAGCTGGGTGTTGTTTTAAAAGTTTCCCAGAGCTGCTGAACTGAACCTGTTTTCTGGGAGCTACCCTTTGGATAAAAGAAGTTGCTACCGCTGTGTCCAATGCTTTAAAGAATCATGTAAGGTGGGACCAGCGAAGCTACACCACCAGGACTGCATGAGCAAAACCACCAGGAGCGTGCACAGTTTTGGTGGAGACGATATCGATGGGGCTCGGAATGGAGAGAAACTGCCTTTGAGTGGAGGCTGGCATTTGCACCTTGGGGAGATGGGATCTAGAGATCTACTTGAAACGCTCAAAGACCTGAAGGACTTTGGGACTGTCTGGTACTATTTCACTGAAATGATTGTCAAAGGTCTTGTGAGAATTATCCTTGTTGCATCTGATAGTTAACGTGTAACAATTAAGATATATATCGACTGTGATTGAACCGTTAGTTCATGCTTAATTCATGTTGGTTTTGGTTTGAGTGTTAAAGTAACATTTATAAAAGTGAAATCTTGTACATTTGGTTCTTGGTTTCCCAAATTGGGGTCAGTCAATGGATTCAATTCTTTTTGTTTGTTGGTGGTCTCCATGGGGATCATAACACAGTTAATAGCAGCATCCAGAAATTTAGAGAACACCAACGTAATGGCAATAGAGGACATAGAAAGGTAAGCAGGATCATCTTAGAAACAAAATGAACACGAGCACATTTTCAGGGAGAAGGAAAGATGTACCGTGAGTCCAACAGATTGAAGAAAGTGCAGAGAGCAGAGACAAGCGTGTTAAGGAGGATGCCAGACATCGCATCACATCAGGGCTTGGTTCAGTGGTCACTCATCAACTTCACAAGCACTTTCCAGCAAGCGTGCTCAGGGAGTGAGGACCCTACCTTATTTTCCCTTCTCTCTGGCCCAAGAATTCTGCGGACAATTGTAACACGCCTGTCACTTCCTCACTGAGGTCAGATCACGGCTTGAACCAGAGACTTTCCTGAGCTCGCCATTCAGCTTTGCCACTCCTGGGGTCAGCTGTGAATACCCTCGCTCAGTCTTAAAGGATACGTGTTTAGTGCACAGATTTAGATTTTTCTTTCCTAAACATGATGCTACTGAGTAAAGTGATTGTGCGGCTGCAGGTTCCTCCTTCCAATTCACTTACGTCAGTAACTGCTGTTTGAAATATTCAAACCAGCTTCGCCGCTACAGAGAACAGTGATATTTAAGAGAGGAGGCAGCATCAGGGAATGAGCGAGAGAAACAATGTGGATTCATTCATTCACGTTATTATTATTGAATTTGTACATTACTGAAGGTCAGTACTTGCATTTTAAAAAAATCTTTATATTTCTTTTGTAAATAACGACGCTGGTCCATTTTTTCATTGCAGTTCATTGATGGGTTTGTGTTTGGAGGACTGAAATGAAACGGCAGGCGGAAGGTTATAGATTTTTTTTCAGAATAATCAGTTTCCTGCTTATCAATGAATGTGCCTGATTTAATACCACAAGCTTTTTACCACAATGCTTTCTGAACATCCGTTGCAGTTTTTGAATTGTAACTGCTTACCAGAGCTTCCTATTTCCTGTTACATAAATATTTCAAATTTAAATAATATGGGCTTTAATATGGGAACGTGTGGTCTCGGGGTCACTTCCAGCGTTAGATAATGTGCCGTGTATCCCGCATTACTGCGGTTGTATTTTTCTTTTGTTTTTTCTCTTTGCAATGGTGCGACTTGTAAAAAGCCAATGAGACTTTCCCTGCCATTAAGGTACTCGGCTACACTGTGACGTGAGGCAGTTTCAATGCAGAAACGATCGGTGTGTCTCTTTGATCTGGCACTGTGATGGAGAGGACGATTGTACCGACAACAGCGACGAGGAAAACTGCCGTGAGTAGCAATAAATGAGTGAATGCCAAAGGAAATGCAACATATTAACTTGTCAAGTGCAGCGTTTGTCGCTTTGTAGACTGTTCCAGTTTGTGCTGGGTTTCATCAGGCCCTTCTTTATATCAGGAGAAGGTACAGCGCTTCCCTCTGACTGCCGGCTCCTCTTGCAGAT
This sequence comes from Heterodontus francisci, assembly GCF_036365525.1. Lineage (NCBI taxonomy): Eukaryota > Metazoa > Chordata > Chondrichthyes > Heterodontiformes > Heterodontidae > Heterodontus > Heterodontus francisci. The sequence continues at coordinate 81,167,376 of NC_090378.1, read as the reverse complement.
AATTGACAGCTTTGTCTGGGCTTTGCTCTCTTAATGAATGGGAACGTTCCGTCCTTCCAGTTGAAAATTAAGCGATACACTTGTTGGTTCGCTGCTCAACAGCAGATTTGCCACGTGCCCGCAAATTGCCAATGGACGATGTGAGTTTAGACCCACCTCCCCACCTTTAAACCACGCCCATAAAGTGCAATTCATTCATTGAGAACGGGGTCAACTCAAAGTAATAAGGAAGGGGAAGGAAGTTCATTGTGATCTGTTTACATGCTATGCCTGTGATTCGTGTGCGAGTGTTTTTAATAAAATATGCAACCGCAGCGCAACTTAGTATTTTGCAAAAAATACAAGTGTTGTTTGATCTGGAGCAATGGCATTTTTTTTTTTTGTCAACGTTTTGTCCAGCAATTTCCCCCTTTCACTTCTCTCCTGACACTGGCACTTTGGGGTACCTGCCCCAAGTGCCCAGTTTTCACGTGTGAGCCTTGACTGAGTGTTGGCAGCAAATTGAAAACTTGGGTGTCCCTTTAATTGGCGCCGGTCAAATGTGCTTTGTCATCGTGAGCTGCCGAGTCACGTAAATGGAAATATAAATAAACCAATGGCTGTCTTCAGAATGGGTACCCAAGTTTTTAGGAATAGCGTGGTTTTGATATGAAGGGGAGTTGGAGGGAAATAAAATTAAGGAGAAAACGGAAATAAAATTAAAAAGCAGCATTCCATGATTAGATACTAAAGCCACTGCCACATATTTATTCTGAGCAAGAAGTAATTTCTGACTCAAATAAAAACAAAAAAATGCAGGAAATAGCAGGTCTGGCAGCACTAGTGGAGAGAGGAGCAGAGTTAACATTTCAGGACAGTGATTCTTCATCAGAACTGGCAAAGGTTAGAAATGTAATAGGTTTTAAGCGAATGAAGTGGGGGTTGGGCAAAAGATAACACAAGGGAAGGTCTTGTTAGGACAGAGGGTCACAGAGGATAACTGACCAGAAGGTCATGGAGCAAAGGGTGTGTTAATGGTGTGGTGAAAGACAAAGCGTCAGTGCAGAGAGGATGTTAAATGACAGAATAATGAACAGTCCTGGCCAAAAGCAGAAACATGAATAAAACAGTGGGTCGGCACATGGTAAAAAAATGATTGATGAAACAAACTGAAATAAAATTATAAAAGAGAAAATAAAGCTAAAAATAAAAAAGGGGGCTAGTCATGCTCTGAAATGATTGAACTCCGTGTTCAGTCCGGTAGGCTGTAGCGTGCCTAACCTGTAATTGAGATGCTGTTCCTTGAGCTTGCGTTGATGTTCACTGGAACACTGCAGTAAGCCCAGGACAGAGATGTGGGCATGAGAGCACGGGGGGTGGGGTGTGTGTTGAAATGGCAAGCAACAGGAAGCTCGGGGTCATGTTTTCGGACTTAGCAAAGGTGTTCCGCAAAGCAGTTACCCAATCTGCGTTTGGTCTCCCCAATGTAGAGGAGACCGCATTGTGAGCAACAAATACAGTATACTAAATTGAAAGTAGTATCAGTAAATCACTACTTCACCTGAAAGGCTGTTTGGGGCCTGGGATAGTGAGGAGGTAAATGGGCAGATATTACACCTCCTGTGATTGTATGGAAAGGTGCCGTGGGAAGGGGATGAGGGTGTCGTGGAGGGAACGATCCCTTCGGAATGTTGACGGGAAGGGAGGGGAAGATGCGTTTGGTAGTGGCATCACGCTGAAAGTGGTGGAAATGGCGGAGGATGATCCTTTGGATGTGGAGGCTGGTGGGGTGGAAAGTGAGGTCAAGGGGAACCCTGTCGCGGTTCCGGGAGGGAGGGGAAGAGGTGAGAGCAGAGGTGCGGGAAATGGGCTGGACACAGTCGAGGGCCCTGTCAACCACAGTGGGGGGGAATTCTTGTTTGAGGAAAAAGGAATACATATCAGAGGCACTGTTGTGGAAGGTTGCATCATCAGAGCAGATGCGTCAGAGACAGAGAAACTGGGAGAATGGAATGAAGTCCTTACAGGAGGCAGGGTGTGAAGAAGTGTAGTCGAGGTAGCTGTGGGAGTCGGTGGGCTTATAATGAATATTAGTAGACAGCCCATCCCCAGAGATGGAGACAGAGAGGTCGAGGAAGGGAAGGGAAGTGTCGGAGATGGACCATGTAAAGGTGAGAGAAGGGTGGAAATTGGAAGCAAAGTTGATAAAAGTTTTTCAGTACGGGGCAGGAGCAGGAAACGGCACCGATACAGTCATCAATGTACTGGAAAAGGAGTTGGGGGAGAGGGCCTGAGTAGGATTGGAAAAAGGAATGTTCAACATATCCCACAAAAAGACAGGCATAACTAGGACCCATGCGGCTACCCATAGTAACCCCTTTTACTTGAAGGAAGTGAGTGGAGTTGAAGGAGAAGTTGTTCAATGTGAGAACAAGTTCAGTCAAGCGGAGGAGGGTGGTGGTGGTGCATGGGGCTTGTTGGAAGAAGCGGAGAGCCTTCAAATCATCCTGGTGCGGCATGAAGGTGTCGAGAGATTGGATGTCCATAGTGAAGAGGAGGCGGTTAGGGCCAGGAAACTGGAAATTGTCAAAATGACGTGGGGTGTCAGAAGAGTTATGGATGTAGGAGGGAAGAGACTGGATCAGGGGAGAAAAGATAGAGTCAAGATAGGAAGAAATAAGTTCAGTGGGGCAGGAACAGGCTGAAATGATGGGTCTGCCAGGACAGTCCTGTTTGTGGATTTTAGGAAGGACTGCTGACTGCTCAGAGGTCAGAACCCTAAGCATGATTGGAGGGAGACTTTGCTGTGATCAGTATCACAGTTGGTGAGTGAAATAAAAAGAAGCACATTTTCCATCTTGTTTGGCCTTCTTGAACTACTGCAGTCATACATACGAATTAGGCGCAGAAGTGGGCCATTCTGCCCCTCGAGCCTACTCCGCCATTCAAAAAGTTCATAGCTAATCTGTTTGTGTTTTGAATTCCACACTTCCATCTACCCCCAATAACCTTTTGATTCCCTTGTCTAACAAGAATCTATCTACCTCTGCCTTAAGAATATTTAATGACCCTGCCTCCACCACCTTCTGAGGCAGAGAGTTCCAAAGTCGCACAACTCTCTGAGAGAAAAAAATTCTCATCTCTGTTCTAAAGGGGCGACCCCTCATTTTAAAACAGTGCTCCCTAGTTCTGGACTCACCCACAAGAGGAAACATCCTTTCCCCATCCACCTTGTCAAGACCGTTCAGGATCTTATATACTTCAATCAAGTCTTCCCTCACTCCTCTAAACTCCAGTGAAAACAAGTCCAGTCTGTCGAACCTTTCTTCATAAGACAACCTGCTCATTCCAGGTATCAATCTGGTAAACCTCCTCTAAACCGCCTCCAACGCATTTACATCCTTCCTTAAATACGGAGAACAAAACTGCACACAGTATTCTAGACGTGCTCTCACCAATGCCCTGCATAACTGAAGCATAATATCCTCACTTTTATTTTCAGTTCCTCTCATAATAAAGGATAGCTTTCCATTAGCCTTTTTATTACTTGCTGTATCTGCATACTAACCTTTTGTGACTCATGCACTAGAAACCTAGATCCCTCTGCACTTGGAATTTTGCAGTTGTTCGTCGTTTATGTAATACTCTGCTTTTTTATTCTTCCTGCCAAAGTGAACAACTTCACATTTTCCCACATTATACTCCATCTGCCGGATTTTTGCCCACTCACTCAACCTATCTATATTGGTCTGCAACCTCCTTATGTCCTCTTCACAACATACTTTCCTACCTATCTTTATGTCATCTGCAAATTTAGCTACCATGCCATTGCTCCCTTCATCTAAGTCATTGATATAAATTTGTAAAAAGTGGGACTCCACTTGTCACATTTTGCCAATCAGAAATTTATGCATACTCTTTATTTTCTGCCAGCAAGCCAATCTTCTATCCATGTTACCCCCTACACCATGAGCTCCTACTTTGTGCAATAACCTTGTCATATGTTTTCTGGAAATCACTAGTCAGTTCTTTGTAGCAGTTTGAGACAACCCGAGTTCCTTGCTGGACCACTTAAAGAGGGTATTTAAGAGTCAATCACATTGGCATGGTACTGAAGTCATATATAGGCCAGAAATAAAAAACAAGAAATGCTGGAAATACTCTGCAGGTCTGGCAGCATCTGTGGAGAGAGAAGCAGAGTTAACGTTTCAGGTCAGTGACTCTTCATCAGAACTGGCAGATATTAGAAATATGAAAGGTTTTAAGCATGTAAAGTGGGGGTGGGGCAAGAAATAACAAAGGAGAAGGTGTAGATAGGACAAGGTTACAGAGAATAACCGACTAGAAGGTCATTGAGCAAAGGCAAACAATATGTTAATGGTGTGTTGAAAGACAAAGCATTAGTACAGATAGGGTGTTAATGGACTGAAAACTGAACAGCCAGTTCACATGAAAAAAAAACCAGTGGGTAGGCAAACTGAACATATATCGGCCAGACCTGGTTCAGGGCGGAAGGTTTGCTCAGTGAACCAGTTTTTACAACAATCCCAAAACTGCCTGGATGCTTTACTGATACGGCTTTTTATTTCCAGATGTTTTCAAACTGAATACAAATTCTCAAGCTGCTATTGTACGATTTGACCTCTCATTCTCTGAATTACTGGTCCAGACTTCTGGATTACTAGTCCAGTAGCATAATGACTACACAAGAATTTAAGAAATAGAAGCAGGAGTAAGCCATATGGCTCCTTGAGCCTGCTCTGCAATTCAACAAGATCGTGGATGATCTTTGACCTCAACTTCGCTATCCCACACAATCCCCATGTCCCTTGATTCCCCTAGAGTCCAAAAATCTATCTATCCCAGTCTTGAATGAGTGAGTGTCCACAGCCCTCTGGTGTAAAGAATTCTGAAGATTCACAACCCTCTGAAGAAATTCCTCCTAATCTCAGTTTTAAATGATCAATCCCTTATCCCGAGACTAAGACCCCAAGTTCTAGATTCTCCAGCTAGGGGAAACAATCTCTCAACATCTACCCTGTCAAACCCCCTCAGAATCTTATATGTTTCAGTGATATCATCTCTCATTCTTCTAAGAGTATAGGCCCATTCTACTAAGCCTCTCATCATAGGACAACCCTCATCCCAGTAATTAATCTAGTAACCCTTTGCTGCACAGCTTCCAAGGCAAGTATATCCTTCCTTAGTTACGAAGACCGAAACTGTGCACATGCTCTTTGTGTGGTCTCACCAAAGCTCCATACAATTGTAGAAAGACTTCCTTATTCTTGTACTATGAACCCTTTGCAATAAAAGCAAACGTGCCATTTGCCTTCCTAATTGCTTGCTATACTTGAATGCTACCTTTGTGTTTCTTGTATGAGGGCACCCAAATCACTTCAAACATCAAGATTTAAAATTTTCTCTTCATTTAAAAAAAATATTATTTTCTATTCTTCCTACCAAAGTGAATAACCTCTCGTTTCTCCACATTATACTCCATCTGTCACATTATTGCCCACTCACTTTATCTGCCTATATCCCTTTGCAGCCTCTTTGTCAGAGCTTACTGTCCCACCTAGCCTTGTATCACCAGCAAACTTGGATACCTTACTCTCGGTCCCTTCATCTAAGCCATTAATATAGATTGTAGAAAGTTGAGTCCCCAGTACTGATCCTTATGGCATCCCACTAGTTACGACCTGCCAATGGAAAATACACCGTTTATCCCTATCTCTGCTTTCTGTCCATTAACCGATCCTCCCTCTACGCTAATATATTGTCAGCAATCCCATAAGCCCTTATCTTGTGTATTAACCTTTTATGTGGCACCATATCAAATGCCTTTTGGAAATTCAAGTATACTACATCCACAGGTTCCCTTTTATCTACCCTACTAGTTACATGCTCGATAAACTCTAATTGGTCAAACACAATTTCCCTTTCATAAATCATGTTGACTCAGGCACTAACATCATACTACATTGCACCAACAACATCCTGGGAGTGGGGGGGTGGGGGTTACCATTGACCAGAAAATTAACTGGGCCAAACTTAGAAATACTGTGACTACGAGAGCTGGTTAGAGACTGTGAATTCTGCAGTGAGTAACTCACCTCTGGACTCCCAAAAGCCTGTCTACCATCTACAGGGCATAAGTCATAAGTGTGATGGAATACTCTTCACTTGCGTGGATGAGTGCAGCTCCAACAACACTCAAGAAGCTTGACACCATCCAGGACAAAGCAGGCTACTTTATTCGTACCCCATTCACCACCTTAAACATTCACTCCCTCCACCACTGATGCACAGCGGCAGCATTGTGTACCTTATACAGGATGCACTGCAGCAACTCGCCAAGCCTCCTTTGACAGCACATAGGGAACACCATCACCACCTGAAAGTTCCCCTACTAGTCGCACATTATCCTGACTTGGGACCTATATTGCCATTCCATCATTGTCGCTGGGTCAAAAACCTGGAACTCGCTTCCTCACAGCACTGTTGGTGTACCTACATCAGATGGACTGCAGCGGTTCAAGAAGGCGGCTTGCCACCACCTTCTCAAGGTCAATAAGCGATGGGCAATAAATGCTGCCTTGCCAGCGATGCTCACATCCCATGAAAGAATTAAAAAAAAACTACTGTACCTCATGCTTTAAAAATTCCAACTCAAACTAAATTGAATTTTGTTAATGAAACACAGGAGAATTACTATAGAACAATAAGACATATTTTAAAAATAGTAACTAATTAATATGAAACTAATCCACTTGGTTAGAAGCTGGTATTACTACAGGTGGTAAGTGGTGTGGGTGGCTTTCCCTTTTTGGCTCCCAGCTGACTACAGATAGTGTTTTGTTAAAAATGGTGTGTTAGTCCCTGAGTGTTTCTGGGGATCAAATAAACAGACAAGCGACAGGTTTTCTCGTAGGGTTTTTTTTAAAAAGAAGGTTAAATTTTTATTTAAACAGCAAAACCTAAATTGTTTGCAACCTTCACTCACACACGCATTCACACACACATGCACACATAAAGATAGATAAAGAGAAAGAGGGTAGGGTGCTATTAAAGTCCCAAGCGATGTAAGAGTTTATGGTTCACAGAAACATGTTAAATCTTCTCAGGAGGAAAGTCTTTTCCAAGGCGCAGGTCTGGATGTTTGCAGTTGTGAACCTGCTGAGGTGTTGTAGATTTTCGTGCTTAAAACTTCAGTTGGAGCTGGAGGTTACCTTTTTAAGTTCTCTCCTGCAGCAAGTGTAGGATATGCAGTATATTATCAGTGGCAGGCTTCTTCCTTAGCTGGATTGATCTCACCACCTTTGACTGGAACTGGCTTGCTGTGGTCTTTGCTTTATCTCCCCTCTCTCTCAAGAGGGCTACCTTTTAAGGTTAAAAAAAAGATCTATCACATTTGAGTCTCTGTCAGATGACACAGGGCCCCCTCCCCTAGTGTGACCACACAATGGTCCAAGATATGGAAATCATTGCTATTTGTTGGCCTCTGGATTGGGACCATACTGTTACAATGGTGCTACTTCATACCTTTTCAGCTTGGTTTGGGCTGTGGAGTCAGTCTGTTTACAAAACCTTTGTCAGTTCATTCATGTAGATAGGAGTCATCAAATTGTAATGGGCTCCTTTTCAATTTCAATGGGTTTTCCCCAGAGCTAATTCAGATGCAGTTAATGGGTTTTGTCTTTGCAGACAGGGCTTGTTTATTGCCAGTACAGGAGGGGTCACCTGACCTCTACTCCTTTATGTCTGTGGTACAAATGTGCCCATTTCGTGTGGTTCAGTTCAACAGTTGACATTTTAATTTCATAATTTCTCCAGTTCATTGTTTATTTCATCACGGCTCCTTCCGAGCATGACACTGGGGAGGTTGAAACCAAATCGTTGAGGATGGATGTGGATTTCTTACCCAAAACCTTTAGTTTTTAGTCTCAGGACATACCTTGAAGGGTAAGACTGTTTCTTTTCAAGTATATATTACCCCTCCCATCAAACTGCTGAAAGTCAATTCATTCCACAGAGAGCCATGCAAAATCCCTTTCTAATCTCTAGCTTTTACTATTTGTCAAACATAAATTCCCACTCCTTCAACTATGACTATTTTAAATTTGCTTTTGAAATTATAACATTGCATGAATCTCTTTTAAATTATTTTGCCAACCTTGACCCACATTCTTATCAATATTTGCATGAACTGAGTAAAAAGAGCCAAATTTCTAGCTTTCTCGATGCGATTAAATTTAGTTCTTGCTCCGCCATCCATTACGGTAAATGATTCATAGATGAAGCTGTCGAGATGTAAAGTGCTATTTACCAGGTTGACTGAGGAGTACTGGTATCATTCAGACTGAAGAGATTCAACTGCACAGTGGAGTTTCCCCTATGACCTAATGGGTCAACCCAATAAGTGGTATGACATTAATCCCCAGTCAATGCTCAGTTGAGGTGTCACAGTTGCCACCCCCACCCCCCCTGCCCAACAATGATTTAGGTGTCCCACTCCTGATCATTATCCATGGACCCTAATGGAAAGCTTATATGTGTAATGATTATGAAGACAGGATTAGGCTTGGCTACTCGCTCTTCCATTGTTGAATAGCCAACTAGCATTAACAGTCTAGGCTAATTATTGGTACCAAAGGGCTTTCTGGAACTGGGTGTCAGCATGGCCAATGTTTCTAGGACAGGAGAAGAGACAAAAACATTAAAGCAGAAATAATGGAGAGATTTATTTTTCTCTTTATAATATGATTAACTTTGTATAAAAGAATAAAATTAATGTAGAATAATGTGAAAGAAATCCATTGTGTGCAGAAAAAAATAATGCAGTTGCCTTATTCAGTGTTCACTGAAAAGGTTGGTTCATCACTACATTGAGTGTGTTGCAGTCTTAGACATGGGTGTCGCTAGTAAGGTTGTATTTATTGTCCATCCCCTGTTGCCCTCAGAAGGTGATGGTGGGCTGCCTTGCACCGCTGCAGTTTTTGTGGTGATGTTGCTCTCCATAATGTTAGTTAGGAAAGTACAGGATTTTGAACTAGCGATGATGAAAGAATGGCAATACATGTGCAAATCAGGATGGCGTGGGGTGTGTGACTTGGAGGCGAAATTGGAGGTGATGTGTTCCCTTGATATCGCAGCTCTTGTCCTTGTTGGTGGTAGAGGTCAAGGGGCTGGGAGATGTTGCTGAAGTAAGTTTAGTGAGATTGTACAGGATGGACTGCGCTTGCTTTAGCCACCGTGTGTTGGTGGTGGGGTGGAACGGATATTGAATCTTGAAGCTGGGCTGTTGATTAAATGTATTGTTCTGTGCTGGGCGGTGTCAAGCTTGTTGTGGCTGCATTTAAGATGATCTGCATTTATAATATTTAAATCATTTGTGATATGATCTCTTTATCTTTGAAACAAATGCTTTCTTCGAATACACTTACTTTCTGTGTGGTATAAACAGCATTCAATATAATCGGCAACATACTTGTTCATCTAGTTTAATTGATAAGTGAATTATGAGGGTATCAGCTGTACCCACGGTTTCTCATGTTACATCTATTTATAGCACACAGTGATTACATTTTCATACTTTTTCTATCACATGGAAATGATACCCAATAACATCCTAATTACAAAGATCATTTTGAAGAAGCAGTTTATGTTCCAATCATTCTGAACCCATGTAATCAGTGCTTAAGAATATAAGCATTTTTGGTTGTTAGTGTAATTAGTGTGCTAAGAATTACACTATCAACCACCTTACGATTATCAGTTGAGCTCACAATGCAGCTTATTTAGGCTTGCTAGAAGCTACATATATTCATATGCAGGAATCTGTCCTCTGCAGACAAAAGGTTCATGTCCAGGCTTTGCGCCTTTTTTGAAGTAAGCAAAAGCATGAAGGACACTAATTCCCTGGTGCATTCTCCATGGCAACACCTTGACCAATCAGAGTGGATTCCATCAGATGGAAAAATAGCAAATATAACTCCTCTATTCAAGAAGTGTGGGGGGGTTGGGGAGGCAGAAAACAGTTAACTATAGGCCAGTTAGCTTGATGTCTGATATGGCGAAGGTGTTCGAATCGATCGTTAAGGAGGCTATAACAGGGCACTTAGAAAAACTCAAGGTAATCGGGAATAGTCAACATGGTTTTGTGAAAGGGGAATCATGTTTAACCAATTTATTGGAGTTCTTTGAAGGAGTAGCATGCACTTAGGATAAAGGGGAGCCCATTGACGTACTGTACACTGGATTTCCAGGAGGCATTTGACAAGGTGCTGCATTAAAGGTTATTGCACAAAGTAGGAGCTCATGGTGTAGGGGCTAACATATTAGCATGGATAGAAGATTGGCTGGCAGAAAGCAAAGAGTATGCATAAATGGGTCCTTTTCTGAGTGGCAGGATGTGTCGAGTGGAGTCCCGCAGCGGTCTGTGCTGGGGCATCAACTTTTTACAATTGATATCAATGACTTAGATGAAGGGAGCAATGGCATGGTAGCTAAATTTGCGGATGACACAAAGATAGGTAGGAAAGTATGTTGTGAAGAGGACATAAGGAGGCTGCAGACAGTTTATAGATAAGTTGAGTGAGTGGGCAAAAGTCTGGCAGGTGGATTGTAATGTGGGAAAATGTGAAGTTATTCACTTTGGCAGGTAAAATGAAAAAGCAGAGTATTACATAAACGACTGCAGAATTCCGAGTGCAGAGGGATCTAGGTGTTATAGTGCATGAATCACAAACCGTTAGTATGCAGGTACAGCAAGCAATAAAAAAGACTAATGGAATGCTATCCTTTATTACGAGAGGAATTGAAAATTAAAGTAAGGATGTTATGCTTCAGTTACGTAGGGCATTGGTGAGAGCACATCTCGAATACTGTGTGTAGTTTTGGTATTATTTAAGGAAGGATGTAAATGATTTGGAGTCAGTTCAGAGGAGGTTTACCAGATTGATACTTGGAATGAACGGGTTGTCTTACGAGGAAAGGTGGGACAGACCTGGCTTATTTTCACTGGAGTTTAGAGAGTCAGGGGAGACTTGATTGACATATATAAGATCCTGAACAGTCTTGACAAGGTGGATGTGGAAAGGATGTTTCCTCTTGTGGGTGAGTCCAGAACTAGGGAGCACTGTTTTAAATTAAGGGTCGCCCTTTTAGGACAGAGATGAGGAGAAATCTTTTCTCAGAAGGTGGTGGAGGCGGGGTCATTAAATATTTTTAAGGCAGAGGAAGCTGCATTCTTGTTAGGTAAGGGAATCAAAGCTTATCGGGGGGTAGATGGGAGTGTGGAATTCGAGACACAAACAGATCAGCCACAATCTTATTGAATGGCGGAGCAGGCTGGAGGGGCCGAATGTTCTACTTTTGCTCCTTATTCATATGTTTGACTTGCCAACCAATCAGCACCCTTTTCTCATGCAGTATAAGTTGTTGTTCCCTTTGAAATTTGGCATTCTTGCATCTGTCCTGATGAGTGCAAGATGAAAAGCTCAACAGCATGTCTTTTTTTCTGCAATAAAATTTATCAAAGTGAAATCTTGTCCATTTGGTTTTTGGTTCACTAAACGGTGGGGGGGTGGGGGTCAATCAATGGATTTGTTCTTTTCGTTTGGTGGTATTCATTGGGATCATAGCACAATACCCTAAAAATATAAGGACTTGAATTTGCATTCCCAGGATATTGTTCAACTGGATGTATTCAGATGTCAATCCACCAAAAGCAGAAAATTGAGCTAGGGTGAATTTGATACGGTGATGGATTGTTGCTATGACATTAGTGCATGCTGACTGATCTAGGTTGTACTGGCCATTGTGGTTTTGTTAATGATGGGGCAATATTTAAAACAATGCAGGAATAGTTGCTCTGGTGAAATTCTAAACACATTGTTCTTCATTCTGTTTACAATGTTGCTACACAGTGACCAGAGCTATTATCCTTCCCCCCAGAGAAATTATCCCTCCCCCTTTCTCCCTATAATATCCAAATCAGATGTAGATATGAAAAAGGAAATTGCTCTGTATAGGGACACTAGGCATTAATGGAAGAAAATATGTTGTATCCGTAAATTTAAAGAAGTACAACATTGATGGACCAGTGCACTGCAAGGAAGTGGAGCTTTATTTTCCTAGAAGGGGAGTTTACAAAAATTCAAACTGCCTGAGATTAGTTAACCCACAAAGACCAGCGATCAATGCTTCCTGTCCTATAAATATTGATGACTGAGGAAACTCAGTAGAGCATTAGGATTTTAGTGGACGTGTGAAATTTTTATATTTATTTCTACTTCAGCTGTGGAAAATAGCATGCAGCAGCACACTTGTGGATTTTGTTACTAAAAATGTGGGCTGCATCTGGCGGGGAGGGAGAGAACATTTTGAGCTGTATTCAACACTTCGGTGAAATAATGCAACTGATGAAGCCTCACTGGTTTTGACAATGGTGGGAGCAGTTTGATATAATGAGTTAATAGCATCAGAATAAAATATATTGACGTGATTTTGTTCAGAAAATTAATAAGCTAGTGACAACACTGAGTTAATGTTACCTTCAAGCTTATAAAGTACAAATGCCCTATGTATTGTTTGGTGTTTTAATAAATTGCAAAGCCTGTCCAGCTTTGTTGAATGAATGCCATGAAATGTTTGTATTGTTTGATTTTAATTCTTTGATAAAATATTAGTGTGATATCAATTGGGAACTGTTTGATGTGGGTGTTGGCTTCTCCACCTCTGAATTAACAACCAGCGCAAATCCTGAGACACGAGCATGATTTTAACTCAGTAGCTCTGGCGAGAAAGGGGTGGGTGGGTAGTTAAAATGGCAGATGGGATTTGTGGAGTTTGGGGCAGAAGTGATTAAAATTGGGGATGCTTAAGAGGCCAGAATTGGAGGAGTGCAGATACCTCAGAGGGTTGTGAGACTGGAGGAGGTTGCACAGATAGGGAAAGGTGAGGGATTTGAAAATGAGGATGAGAATTTTAAAATGGAAGCATGGCTTAACCCAGAGCCAGTGTAGGTCAGTCAGCACAGAGGTGATTGGTGAGCTGGATTTGGTGCGTTTTCGGATGATGTTGAGGGGCAGCATGTAGATGAGAAATAGGAGGGTAGATCCTTGGGGGACTCCAGAGGTAATGGTGTGGGAATAGGAAAAGAAGCCATTGCAGGTGAATCTCTGACTATGATTGAATAGATAAGAATGGAACCAGGTGAGTGCAGTCCTGCCTAGATTATACGCTCAATATCTTGATTGATTTGAACCTACGATCTTCTCACTTAAATTCAAGAGTGCTACCACTGAGCCAATGCTGACACCAATCCACACAATTGAGAAATATTGAACTGTCTATAATATATTAGAAGTCTTGCATATAGCATGCATCCTGTAAGTGTCACACTTAACTTCCTGCAACACTTTCTTGGTCATTCTTAACGACCCCCCTCCCTTAAAGGCCTGCTCAGGTCTGCAAAAAGAAAACCCATCCCGAGCCCGGCAGAACCACATCCAACCCGAGCCCGACTGACCCGATTCCTTCCATTTTTTTTCCCATGCTCGACCTCACCATCAGTTAACTTACCTTCCGTTTTTCACTTTGTTGCTGATCTGCACAAGCTTAAAATAACTGTAACAAAAGCACCTTTCTAGTCCAAAAATTAAACTAACATTGGAGCCACTTACCTGTGATAGAGCATGTCTGACCCGGCCTGACCCGAGACCGAATGCCGGTCCTGGAAGTGCAACCCGATCCGAACCCAACACGTGTCGTCGGGTCCCATCGGCTTCGGGTCGGCTAGCAGGCCTTTACCCTCCCCTACTATCCTGTTTTGTTCATAATGCCCCTGTTCTAAAACAGCCTACGCTCTGACTCACCATCAGCAATGCTATAGGCTTTGGGTGAAGAGAGAATTTCAGTTGGCTGTGATATCCCAAAGGCAAAGTAGCCTCCTGCACTCACTGGGCTCACATACAAGGAATGGCCACTGGCAAGGTGCTGGAGGGTTGGTGCTCTGGCAGTCATGTAGCACCTCACCCAGTTGTGTATTGTTCCCTTCTGGAAAAGAAGAGATAAATTAGAGGTGGAAAAGAATAAAAATGAGTGTAATTGAGATATTAATGATTGGTCATTAATCAGTTTGGGTGTGTTTATATTACAAGCATCGGAACTTTATGAAAAATATTACAGGAAGCAACTTTCCCGCTACGTGTTGATATCTTATTCGGACTGAAGTTCAACACTGAATTCATTCTGCCTATCTTCTCATCGTATCCCTCAATTCATTGAAAAAAATTGTTTAGCATAATAGCAGTTTCCTGTTATTGAATATTGCATTCTTCTGTCCTTAAGTACTACATAAGTTGAATGTGAGGGTTTTTAGTATAAGCTTATCAATTTTTTGTTTAAATTCCTCTACTCTTTGTCACAGAATAAAAAGTACAGATTTAAATATTGGGAGAACAGGTTTCACCTGAAACGTGGCTGTGGTTATTTTACTGAACTTTTACTCAATTTTATTGAATTTTACTGAACGGAGTCAGTTCCCAGTGATCGCCAGAGCTGACAGGCAGCCATAAAGGCGGGGCTAAAGTGTGGCGAGTCGAAGAGACTTAGCAGTTGGCAGGAAAAAAGACAGAAGTGCAAGGTGAGAGCCAACTGTGTAACAGCCCCAACAACAAATTTTATCTGCAGCACCTGTGGAAGAGTCTGTCACTCTAGAATTGGCCTTTGTATCCACTCCAGGTGCTGCTTCACAAACCACTGACCACCTCCAAGCACTTACCCATTGTCTCTCGAGACATGGAGGCCAAAGAAGAAGAAGATTTTACTGAACTATGCCATGAGCAGAAAGAAGGGACTGTGTCATATAAGTCACTTACTCGGGTTCCCTGCGCTTCCTTGGAGGGAAGCAGGGTATGAAACTTCTCAACTTTTTCTGATTTGAGCGATGAAACCTTTGGTTGTTACACTGGATTTGGAAGCGGGGGAAAGGAGAGAGAGTAGGATAGTTCTGTTCAAGCAGGAGATTCAGAGTCCAGGAACTCCAAGCTTTAAATGTCTTGGCCCTGAAATGTTAATAATGGGTATTAAGCCCTTTGATAAATTCAGTCCAATTATCCACAACTAATGAAAAATAATTCTCAAACTGGAGTCCTGTTAAAACGCCTTGCAGGCAAACATGCCCTGTATTTTATCAGAAGGTAAGCTTATTTTTGTGAGCAGAAGCTTTGAGTTAAGGAGCCCCTAAAAATTTATTCTGGTGCTAAAATATTAAATGTTGTGACTGTTTGTTTTTTGTGGTGCTCTATGTTAAGCATATTGATGGTTTTGATCACTGCATGTCAGCATTGAATTGGCCTTTATAGCCACTCCAGGCGCTGCTTCACAAACCACTGACCACCTCCAGGCGCGTATCCATTGTCTCTCGAGATAAGGAGGCCCAAAAGAAAAAAGAAAGAAAGAATGTCAGCATTGAACTTCCAGGTATAATACAGCCAGGTACAGTGTAAATCATGCCAGTTGCCACAACAATGTACCTCACTAGTATCCTCAATCACTCTCCCGCTCACCCCTGTCCTCTCGTCCCTCAACGCTCACCCACCCACTGACTGCACTGATGTGAATTTATTCAGCTCCCAAACCAGTCAACCTTCTGGTCTCTCTCAAATGAGATTGCCAATTTATGGTAGTTTTGTGTAGTTTTATGATTTGGAATCACATCCATCAGAAACTGGGATTGGGCTCTTCACAACTTTATTTCTCATAGAACCTTACGACCAGCATCAGTCTAAGCTGGGTTTAAATCCAGGTCCTAAAGGAGGCAGGCAACATGCTAACCCAGTACTCTTCTCATTCTTTTTCATTTGGACCACCAGTTCTGTTTCAGTCTGATTGCTCACACACATCTTCCTAATAATTTGGCAGAGGCCACCATAGAACAGGTTATTTTAATTAATTAAATCAATTAATTAGTCAATTTTAATGAAAATTTATTGAAGGAAAGAGTAGTTGCTGATAGCTGACAGCAATAGATATCAGTTAGTTATCATTCACTGATTAACTGCTACTAAGGGCATCTAGTCATCCCACAGCTGGTCCTGGTGGCAGGACTGGAAATGGGCACCGTTTCTGATTGTCATGTGGATGGCTGCCCCACTGTGATCATGTGATGGTTGGCTGTTTTACATACTAGAGGCACTGTAGCTCTCCTCTGCTGCAGTGCAAGGGTTCCTCACAGGCATCAGTAACCATGTCTTCAATGGGTAGCCCTTGTTGAAAGAATCCATCCCTGAAGGCAAGCGGGGGACCTGAAAAGCAGAGGTACCTGGGACTGTCGAATTATGTACACACTATGGCTGCTTCCCGGGAAGTGGGCACACACCTGCAGGAAACACTTTTGGTGGTCGCAGACCAGTTGAATGTTGATTGAATGGAAGCTCTTCCGATGGATGAAGGTGGCTGGGCTGGTCCATGAGAGCTTTGATGACCACATGTGTGCAACCTATTACACTTTACACCAGGGGAAATCCAGCAATGGCCCCGAATCCAATGGTCCTCTTGGCCTGACTGTCAGGGTCAGTCCAGTAGTGCACATAGTCACCTGCCCTCTTGAAAAGGGCATTGGTCACCTTCTTGATGCAACGGTGGGCTGCTACGTGGGAGACCCTACACATGGTGGATCCTTGAAAAGATCCAGACGTGTTAAAGTTTAATGCCACCGTGATCTTCAGGGCCACAGGCATAGGGTGACCCTCAAATCCCATAGGTTGCAACTCGTCCTGTAGCAGGGTGCATAAGTTGGTGACAGCCTCCCTAGTGAGCCATAGTCTTCGTTGACAATGGCATTCGGACATTTGAAGGTGGCTGATCCGAGTCCGGTACACTCTCTGGTGCAGGTGGGCCATTCTTGGCATTGCCAGTTGCTTCTGTTCTTGTGGATATTCACGGCAGGCGCCGCTGCCCCTTGACCCTCCCTCCGTCGGAGATGGTGCGTTATGCCACGGGGGTCCAAAAAGACAGGGTGTACGAGCCTCATGCCAGGTAACCAGTGGGCCTTCAGATCGCTGTTGATGCAGAGAGAACCCTGTCCTACCTACAGAATCTTTGCTACTTCTCCTAGCGCACTCTCTGATGGCCCTCAGTGCCCAGTCTTGCTGATGGCCGACCCAATCATCCAGCAGTATGGGCAACCAAATATCTCGCACAACAGTTTGGTACATCACTATTATCTTGACAGTATCAACTTTTGACCATATTGCTCAAGATATGAGGCAGTCAGACTTGATTCCTTTTAAAATAAGGCCCATTTACCTCATTACTGCACCTGGAGAAAACTCGTGCAGAAAAGAGGAAAACGACTGGACACCTGTTAGGTCAGGTCTCCGATCCAAGTACACTGCCCTAGTGTGTCTAGAGCTTTTCTAAATGGGCGTAACTGGGTTGCTGCCAGCAACAAGCACAAACCCAGCATTTCAGTGTAAATGAGGTTTCCATTAGGCTGTTGATGGGATTTTTTTTGTTTGTTTGTGGGATGTGGGTGTCACTGGCTAGGCCAGCATTTATTGCCCATCCCTAATTACCTTTGAACTGAGTGGCTTGCTAGGCCATTTCAGAGGGCATCAAGAGTCAACCACATTGGTGTGGGTCTGTAGTCTCATCTAGGCCAGACCAGGTAAGGACAGCAGATTTCCTTCCCTAAAGGACGTTGATGAATCAGATGGATTTTTACAACAATCGGCAATGGTTTCATTGACGCCATTAGACTAACTTTTTAATTCCAGATTTTATTAATTGAATTCAAATTTCGCCATCTGTCGTGTTGGGATTCGAACTCATGTCCCCAGAGCATGCGCCTGAGCTCTGTATTACTAGTCCAGTGACATTACCACTATGCCATTGCCTCCCCTAGATGCCTAAATGTGGGGTATCCAGAAAATGTGGGCAGTGGGGCTTGAACCAGAGCTGTCCTACTCAACCAGGAGTAAGCTTTAAACCCAAATCTAGTCCTTCACCAAGACCACCTACATTCTATCTCCAACTAGGCTGAAACCCACATCCATGGCTTTGTTACCTCCAAACTTTGATTTCACCAATGTTCCCTCTGTTAGACTCCTGAGTTGCAGCCAACCAAAACTCCAACTCTCCTAGATGTCTGCTGCCCTTATGCTATCCTGTATGAAGATCTGGTTTCCTATGATGCCAGTACTCGTGAAGCTCAAAAGACTCCCATCCCTATGCCATTAGCAATTTCTCATTTTCACATCTCTGTGGCCTTATTCCACCCTACTTCTGCAATCTCCAGGATTATATCCTAGTTCACAAACTTTGCTCTTAAGACTGTAGTCTGCTATGTGAATTCCCTATTGTTCTCCCACCTCCTCATTCCTGCATTGATGGGTAAGTCTTCAGTTACCCTTCCCCATCACAGTGAACTCTCTCTTTTTTGGTCCTTTGTTACCTGAATCTCTACTTTTTAAAAAAGCCTCCTTAAACATGCCTCTTTGAGATTTAGGTTATCTTGTGCAAGTTATCTCCAACTTCCTGCTTGATGTTCTCAAATCCCCTGTAAAGCACTTTGGGACACTTGTTACATGAAATGCGCTGTAAGTGGAAGTAATTGTCAAGCTTAGACCTGGGTTTGTTTGGTATCTCCACTGTGTTTTTCTTTTATTATCGGAGAATTGGATAAAGGAAATTGATGTAATGGGACAATCACTTGCTCATATGCTAAACTAAATGAGATTTTCTGTTTCAGCTTAATATGCTGTTCCTATTTGTGTTTGATGGATGTTTTAATGGAAGGCTATCTGCAACATGCCAAGAAACAATTCTATTTTAGACTATGAAATCAACCATTTTAACTTCTTAGCAGCAGTGTGATTGTATTTGCAGTTTGTCATGTACTGGCCTGCTGCCACAATGAAGAATTATCTTGGTATTACTATTCTCTGTAGTGCAGGTCCTCAATGCTTTTAAGATCACTGATAACTTCATGGCATCAGCACTAACTAGAATACACTCAACACTTTGCCATCTTAACAAGGTGATCTTGAATGAAATAGGTTTTGAATTGCACTTGTGCTGGTTTCATTTTTTTTTCTCCACCACCACAATTGTTACCTCTCTTCCGAAGATGACAATCCTTATGAGGGCATATTTTTACAGGTGACCATGGTCTTTTAGTACCTTGTCCAACTAACTGTTACTCATGTTTGATCCAAAGCACTGAGAGTGAGCAAGCTGTGTGACTGAAGAATCTGGGTTCAGTCACAATCCAAGTTAGAAGATTGTAGATATTTTTATTTTCTATTTATGAAATGTGGCTGGCCATTTAAAATTTGAATAACATGATGGGGAGAATCTTCATAACAAAGATCTATCTCTTAACTTGTATTTCACATGTTGGAGAGGCTATACATTACTATGTGGTGTGAAGAATGTCACTTCAGAGGCATTATTCCTGTACAAATACAAGTTGATTGCAAAGCAAGTAGAAGCCACTTACCATGGACTGCTTCCTTTGCCTGGGAAACAGTTCAGTTAGTTGAAGGTATGGGGTTTCAGTCTAGTTTTGAGTGGAGACCATCCCTTTAATTTGATGAGCTTTGCTCATCAATGAAAGACACCTATTGATTTCCTGTATCTTAGCTGTGAACTACAAAGGATATGAGAGGTATATCCTGGGCAGCAAGCTGTCAGTTCTTTAGTGCTTCTGAGCCCATCATGTATAAGTTTTGTTATGGATGCTGGCCCAGGTTTACTGACACACAAAGAACCATCACTAAATCTCTTAGTGTGTCTAAGGTGGTCGTGGCTAGATGCTTTGTAACTGAGCTTAATCTCATTTTCTGCTAATGTCTCATTTAAAAAAAAAAATTGATTTGTAATTTATAGCCCAAATGACATTGCTTGACAGTATTTATCCAGCCACTGTCTGAAGACCAGGAGAACATGATGGGGCTTGTGTTAATTCAGTGAGTGAATTACAATAATGTGTTTTTTGTTTGATCCCTGGGCAATGCTACGTTACCATAGGAGCAAGAGCTTATTCACAGGAGTGATCTTTGGCATTGAAGAAGAGAGAAATATTTGAACAAAACCTAAACCATAACTGAAATATCCCAAAAAGGCCTGATCACAGGCACCATCATACTAAAAAACTTGCATTGAGATAGCACCTTTAACAAAGTACAATGGTAGAGTGATTAAAATTGGAATGCTCAAGAGGTTAGAATTCGAGGAGTGCAGATATCTTACAGGGTTAAAAACAAGGAATGCTGAAAATACTCAGCAGATCTAGCACCATCTGTGGAGAGAGAAGCAGAGTTAACGTTTCAGGTCAGTGACCCTTCTTCAGAACTGAAGAA
This sequence comes from Heterodontus francisci, assembly GCF_036365525.1. Lineage (NCBI taxonomy): Eukaryota > Metazoa > Chordata > Chondrichthyes > Heterodontiformes > Heterodontidae > Heterodontus > Heterodontus francisci. Next base: position 81,147,025 of record NC_090378.1, on the reverse strand, counting down.
TTTCAGATTTCCGGCATCAGCAGTATTTTGCTTTTATCTTACAGGATTGTAGGACTGAAGGAGATTGAAGGGATAGGAAGGGACAAGATCATGGAGGGGCTTTGAAAACAAGGATGAGAAATTTAAAATCAAGGCATTGCTTAACTGGGGACCAGTATTGTTCAGCGAGTGTGTGGTGATGGATGAACAGGACTTGATGTGAGTTCGGATGCAGGCAGCAAGTTTTGGATGACGTCAAGCCTACGGAGGGTAGAATGTGGGAGGCTGGCAGGAGTGTGTTGAAATAGAGGGTATAAAGGCATGGATGAGGGTTTCAGCAGCAGATGTGCTGAAGCAGAGGCAGAATGAGGAAATGTTACAGAGTTGGAAATAGGCAGTCTTTGCGATGGTGTGGATATGTCATCTCGTAGGTCAGATATGATACCGAGTTTGCAGCCAATCAGGTAGTTGCCAGGGAGAGGGATGGAATCCGTGACTAGGGAACAGAGTTTTTGGGGAGGCCTAAAGACAGTGGCTTTGCTCTTCCCAATATTTAATTGGAGGAAATTTCTTCTCATCCAGTACTGGATGTTGTAGAAGCTGTCTAGCAATTTAGAGACAGACAGTGGAGGGGTCGAGAAAGGTGGTGGTGAGGTAGAGCTGGGTGTTGTCGGCATGCATATGGAACCTGTTTTTTGTGTTTTCAGATGATGTCGCCAAGGGACAGATGAGAACTAGGAGGGGGGCCAAGGATAGGGGTACACAAGGTAACTATGTGGGAGTGGGAAGGGAAACATTGCAGGTAATAGGTGTCATTGTTCATTGATCAGGAACCAGAATGTATTGGCCATGAATTTCCTCTGAATTTCTCTTGTTGCACTGAAGTTATGTTGGCACACTTTCAGAAAATCTGAAGAAATCTTGGTCCTTTGTTTTGATTTTTCCCTAACCAGGGGGTACTGAGAGCCAGTGTAGTGTCTCTTACTGTTAACTTGGTTGTGATCACTAATTTGCCTAACCCAATTCTGGTGTGCATAGCTTAGTGCCACACTGCGTGATACACTTGAAACTTTCAAAAATAGAAAATACAAATTATTTTTGTTGTTTCCAATCTTTGACAACTACCTTATATCAGATTTTGATTGTCATCGTTTTAGTTGATGTTTTCCCCTTTTCATAGGGAAAAATACATAGAACCAACAACTATTTCAAAAGTCTCTGCTAACGGAGCAGAAGCTCCAGACAACTGGACCAGGGAAGCATGGCTGAAGCTCTGATTCTCCTATTCCAGTTCTTTTGGAATACCATGTGATGGCCCTCGAATGCTGTATTGTGTCACAGACAGCCGTCCTGATTTTGGTGGTAGTGCTCTAAGTAATTTGGCCCTAAAAATCACTGGCTATTGTTCCTTGTTCTGACAAACAGTAGAGCTAGTGCAAGAACATAAGTGGTTGGTGTCAACTATCAATGTCAGCGGCTTTTTTTTTATTCATTCATGGGATGTAGGCGTCACTGGCCAGGCCAGCATTTATTGCCCATCCCTAATTGCCCTTGAGAAGGTGGTGGTGAGCTGCCTTCTTGAACCGCTGCAGTCCATGTGGGGTAGGTACACCCACAGTGCTGTTAGGAAGGGAGTTCCAGGATTTTGACCCAATGACAGTGAAGGAACAGTGATATAGTTCCAAGTCAGGATGGTGTGTGACTTGGACGGGAACTTGCAGGTGGTGGTGTTCCCATGTATTTGCTGCCCTTGTCCTTCGAGTTGGTAGAGGTCGCGGGTTTGGAAGGTGCTGTCTAAGGAGCCTTGGTGCATTGCTGCAGTGCATCTTGTAGATGGTACACACTGCTGCCACTGTGCGTTGGCGGTGGAGGGAGTGAATGTTTGTCAATGGGGTGCCAATCAAGCGGGCTGCTTTGTCCTGGATGGTGTCAAGCTTCTTGAGTGTTGTTGGAGCTGCACCCATCCAGGCAAGTGGAGAGTATTCCATCACACTCCTGACTTGTGCCTTGTAGATGGTGGACAGGCTGTGGGGAGTCAGGAGGTGAGTTACTCGCCGCAGGATTCCTCGCCTCTGACCTGCACTTGTAGCCACGGTATTTATATGGCTACTCCAGTTCAGTTTCTGGTCAATGGTAGCCCCTAGGATGTTGATAGTGGGGGATTCAGCGATGGTAATGCCATTGAATGTCAAGGGGAGATGGTTAGATTCTCTCTTGTTGGAGATGGTCATTGCCTGGCACTTGTGTGGCGCGAATGTTACTTGCCACTTATCAGCCCAAGCCTGGATATTGTCCAGGTCTTGCTGCATTTCTACACGGACTACTTCAGTATCTGAGGAGTCACGAATGGTGCTGAACATTGTGCAATCATCAGTGAACATCCCCACTTCTGACCTTATGATTGAAGGAAGGTCATTGATGAAGCAGCTGAAGATGGTTGGGCCTATGACACTACCCTGAGGAACTCCTGCAGTGATGTCCTGGAGCTGAGATGATTGACCTCCAACAACCACAACCATCTTCCTTTGCCCTAGGTATGACTCCAGCCAGCGGAGGGTTTTCCCCCTGATTCCCATTGACCTCAGTTTTGCTAGGGCTCCTTGATGCCATATTCGGTCAAATGCTGCCTTGATGTCAAGGGCAGTCACTCTCACCTCACCTCTTGAGTTTAGCTCTTTTGTCCATGCATGAACCAAGGGTGTAATGAGGTCAGGAGCTGAGTGGCCCTGACGGAACCCAAACTGAGTGTCACTGAGCAGGTTATTGCTAAGCAAGTGCCGCTTGATGGCACTGTTGATGACACCTTCCATCACTTTACTGAAGATTGAGAGTAGGCTGATGGGGCGGTAATTGGCCGGGTTGGACTTGTCCTGCTTTTTGTGTACAGGACATACCTTGGCAATTTTCCACATTGCAGGGTAGATGCCAGTGTTGTAGCTGTACTGGAACAGCTTGGCTAGGGACGCAGCAAGTTCTGGAGCACAGGTCATCAGTACTATTGCCGGAATATTGTCAGGGCCCATAGCTTTTGCAGTATCCAGTGCCTTCAGTCATTTCTTGATATCACGCGGAGTGAACCGAATTGGCTGAAGTCTGGCACATGTGATGCTGGGGACTTCAGGAAGAGGTCAAGATGGATCATCAACTCGGCACTTCTGGCTGAAGATTGTTGCAAATGCTTCTGCCTTATCTTTCGCACTGATGTGCTGGGCTCCCCCATCATTGAGGATGGGGATATTTGTGGAACCACCTCCTCCAGTTAGTTGTTTAATTGTCCACCACCATTCACGGCTGGATGTGGCAGGACTGCAGAGCTTAGATCTGATCCGTTGATTATGGCATCGCTTAGCTCTGTCTATCGCATGCTGCTTACGCAGTTTGGCATGCAAGTAGTCCTGTGTTGTAGCTTCACCGGGTTGACACCTCATTTTTAGGTATGCCTGGTGCTGCTCCTGGCATGCCCTCCTATACTCTTCATTGAACCAGGTTTGGTCTCCTGGCTTGATGGTAATGGTAGAGTGGGGGATATGCCAGACCATGAGGTTACAGATTGTGGTTGAATACAATTCTGCTGCTGCTGATGGCCCACAGCGCCTCATGGATGCCCAGTTTTGCATTGCTAGTGCAAGTTCTTCCTTTCTTTTCTTGTGTTTTGAACATCTAGTACAGGGGTTGGCCAATATAACCCCTCTACTCAAGAAGGAGGGGAAGCAGAAAACTGCTAACTATAGACCAGTTAGCTTGACGTCTGTCATGAGGAAGGTGTTAGAAACAATCATTAAAGAGGTTATAGCTGGGCACTTAGAAAAACTCAAGGTAATCGGGAATAGTCAGCATGGTTTTGTGAAAGGGAGATTGTCTTTAACCAATTTATTGGAGTTCTTTGAAGGAGTAACATGCGCTGTGGATATAGGGGAGCCCATTGATGTTCTGTACTTGGATTTCCAGAAGACATTTGACAAGGTGCCACATAAAAGGTTATTACACAAAGTAGGAGCTCATGGTGTAGGGGGTATCAGATTAGCATGGATAGAAGATTGGCTGGCTAGCAGAAAGCAAAGAGTATGCATAAATGGGTCCTTTTCTGATTGACAGGGTGTGATGAGTGGAGTTCTGCAGGGGTCTGTGCTGGGGCCTCAACTTTTTACAATTGATATCAATGACTTAGATGAAGGGAGTGATGGCATAGTATCTACATTTGCAGATGACACAAAGATAGGTAGGAAAGTTTGTTGTCAAGAGGACATAAGGAGGTTGCAGACCGATAAAGATAGGTAGAGTGAGTGGGCACAAGTCTGGCAGATGGAGTATAATGTGGGAAATGTGGAAGTTGTTCACTTTGGCAGGAAGAATAAAAAAGCAGAGTATTACTTAAATGGAGAGCGACTGCAGAATTCCGAGGTGCAGCGGGATCTAGGTGTTCCGGTGCACGAGTCAAAAAAAGTTAGTATGCAGGTACAGCAAGTCATAAAGAAGGCTAATGCAGTGCTATCCTTTATTATGAGAGGAATTGAAAATAAAAGTAAGGATATTATGCTTCAGTTATGCAGGGCATTGGTCAGACCACATGTCGAATACTGTGTGCCGTTTTGGTCTCCTTATTTAAGGAAAGATGTAAATGTTTTGGAGGCAGTTCAGAGGAGATTTACTAGATTGATACCTGGAATAAGCGGGTTGTCTTATGAAGAAAGGTTGAACAGACTGGGCTTATTGTCACTGAAGTTTAGAAGAATGAGGGGAGACTTGATTGAAGTATATAAGATCCTGAACGGTCTTGACAAGGTGGCTGTGGAGAGGATGTTTCCTCTTGTGGGTGAGTCCAGAACTAGGGGGCACTGTTTTAAAATTAGGGGTCACCCTTTTAGGACAGAGATGAGGAGAAATTTTTTCCCTCAGTGGGTTGTGCGACTTTGGAACTCTCTGCCTCAGAAGGTGTAGGAGGCGGGGTCATTGAATATTTTTAAGGCGGAGGTAGATAGATTCTTGTTAGGCAAATGGAATCAGGGTTGTCGGGGGTAGATGGGACTGTGGAATTCGAGTCACAAACAGATCAGCCATGACCTTATTGAATGGTGGAGCAGGCTCGAGGGGGGCCGAATGGCCTACTTCTGGTCCTAATTTGTACGGTCGTAATTTCAATCTTATATAGGGCAAGCAAAAATCCTGTTTTTGTGTCCCCAGGAATAGGTTGAAAAAAACATTTTTGTTTTCAAAGTTGAATCTTGATGTTACCCAAATCTTAAATTTGCCTTCGGCTTTATCAACTATTTCCTGGAGAATCATAACAGCACGTTTTCTTTCACTTCTCGGTGGATATTTTTCGGCAAAGTTTTTGAGCTTTGCTAATAATTGTTGGGTACAATTTGTTTTTCTTTTTGTTAACGTGAAACTTTTCATCCCATATCAGACACACCAGAGCCCTGTTTGGCTTGGTAGCAAAAGAAAATCTAAGTCATCTCCAAACTAGTCACTATTTTCATCTTAGATGATTCTTTGTTTCAATGCGATTTGTTTTCTGAGATTGAATTCATGTTTTTTTCTCAATATGATGCTTATAACCCCTTTTATTCCCTGCAAATCTTTTTGTAACCAAACTTTTTTTGACAAACTTTCTTGAAAATCAGAGGCAAATGCACATTAAAACACTTTTATTTTGTATATCGATTGTTAAGGCTATTCAAGTGACATACCACTTTTGAAGCCTGCCAGGGTATAAACAAAATTTTTGATTAAGCAAATAAATAACTCAATAGGAAGATTGTGTTGCTGCCTATTTCTTTAATTTGTCTTTTCCTGACTTTTTAGGTTTTTTTCATGAGAACGCGATCCAACTGAAAAAGATTAGGAGCCACAACGAAGATATTATAGTCGCATGTGGCTCTGAAACCATGGGTTGCTGATCCCTAATCTAGACTAATGAGACAGACTAATGAGCTGCACTAACAATTCTATATATTGCCCCGTTTACTGGCTGAAATCTATTTAGATAAACCTAAATAAAATGGGCAAGGAAAATTAATCTTGTTAAAATATGAGGAAAAATACTAACTTTCATTTGGAGGAGAGTAATTTAATTCCCGCATTTGTACATTAACAAGAAATCAGTGACCCTGAAACCAGACAATTATAGCAGCTGACTGCTTTTAGATTTTCAAAGCCCAGAATAGAACTGTATGTTCTAACTAGTTCAGTTTTCCATTTGTGGATGTAATTGTTGTTAGTATCGAGTCTTTCAAGACTTTTAATTAAAAAAAATCTGTTAGGGACTGCATGTCTGATGTTACATCAAGAATGAGCGAGAACTTTATCCAACTGAAGACTCGAGTTGTTTTTGCCTATAATGTCCAAGCTGCTCCCCACCCCCCCCCCCCCGCCCCCCCAGTAAGCTTCCCTGTCCTCTATCCTTCCCCTGGGCACACGTTCAGGCTGAATCAGACCATGCAAAGTCTTGGTAAGTTCGACCGAAAGCTATATCTCCAATCCAAATCATATCAGTCAAGACCATTCAAATTTCCATCTCTGCAACATCACTTGCCTTTGCATCTGCCTCACCCCCAATGTTGCTGAAGCCCTTAACAATATCACCAATGTGCTCCTTGCCAGTCTTCCATTCTCAAATTCTCCATAAACTCCAACTTGTCCAAAACACATTGTCCCATCTTCTGCTAGTACATCATGCTGCTCTACCTTGGCAGCCTGTCATCCTAATCTTCAAATTCCTCCCTTCCATCTCCATTCACTGGTACAACTTCTTCCAGCCTTTTTTTTTAAGAGATACAGCACTGAAACAGGCCCTTCGGCCCACCGAGTCCGTGCTGACCATCAACCACCCATTTATACTAATCCTATACTAATTCCATATTCCTACCACATCCCCACCAGTCCCTATATTTCCCTACCACCTACCTAGCCTAGGGGTAATTTATAATGGCCAACTTACCTATCAACCTGCAAGTCTTTGGCATGTGGGAGGAAACCGGAGCACCCGGAGGAAACCCACGCAGACACAGGGAGAACTTGCAAACTCCACACAGGCAGTACCCGGAATTGAACACTGGTTGCTGGAGCTGTGAGGCTGCGGTGCTAACCACTGCGCCAATGTGCCGCCCTTCTGTTCCCTTCTACAGTCTCTGGTCCTCTGACTCCTGGCTTCTGTGGATCCCCCATCTTGCATTACACTGTTAGTAGCAGAGCCTTCAGCGACATCGGTAATGCTCCCTAGAATTCCTTCCTTAAAACTATCTGGCCTCTCCACTTCTCTCATATGGGGTGAAATTTGTCTACATCAGCAGCGTGAAACGGGCTTGTAGTGGATTAGCAGCTGATTTTTTTTTTTTTTTATTACCATGCCAGTTTTTATTTTTCAATGACTTGGAAAATATTGCGATGACTTTAAATTTCAAACCGAGTTAAAAACGACAGTGAGACTAGGAAACAAGTCTCCATTAAGAGTTTTAACTATTGAACTAGAGGGATACGGTCCCCGGAAGTGCAGAAGGTTTTAGTTTAGGCAGGCATCAAGATCGGCGCAGGCTTGGAGGGCCGAATGGCCTGTTCCTGTGCTGTGCTGTTCTTTGTTCTATTATTCTGTGAACTCCAGTTGAAATAAGATTAGATGCAGTGAAAAATCTGCTGCCATTTTGATAGAATTCTATTTTGCACTGTTGACGTAGGCTAATTTCGCCCCTTAGAATCATAGAAAGTTTAAGGCACAGAAAGAGGCCACTTGACCCATCGTATCTGTGCTGGCCGAAAAACGAACCACCCATTCTAATCCCACCTTGCAGCATTTGGTCTGTAGCCCTGCAGATTATGGCACTTGAGCTGCATATCCAGACTTCTTTTGAATGAGTTGAGGGTTTCTGCTTCAATGACCCTTTCAGGCAGTGAGCTACAGACCCCGACCACCCTCTGGGTGAAAAAGATTTTCCTTATCTCCCCTTTAACTTTTCTACCAATCACTTTAAATCTATACCCCCTCATCACTGACCTCTCTGCTAAGGTGAATAGGCCCTTCACCTCTACTCTATCCAGGCCCCTCAAAATTTTGTACATTTCAATCAGATCTCCCCTCCGCCTTCTCTGTTCCAAGGAGAACAACCCCAGCCTATCCAATCTTTCTTCATAGCTGCATTTTTCCAGTCCTGGCAACATCCTTGTAAATCTCCTCTGTATCCTCTCTAGTGCAATTACATCCTTTCTGTAATGAGGTGACCAGAACTAAAGACAGGGCTAAATTGTGGCGAGTCGAAGAGACTTAGTAGTTGGCAGGAAAAAAGACAGAGGCGCAAGGGGAGAGCCAACTGTGCAACAGCCCCGACAAACAAATTTCTCTGCAGCACCTGTGGAAGAGCCTGTCACTCCAGAATTGGCCTTTATAGCCACTCCAGGCGCTGCTTCACAAACCACTGACCGCCTCCAGACGCGTATCCATTGTCTCTTGAGATAAGGAGGCCCAAAAGAAGAAAAGAAAAAAAGAATGACCAGAACTGCACATAGTACTCAAGTTGTGGCCTAACCAATGAGTTATACAGTTCCCACATAACCTCCCTGTTCTTATATTCTATACCTCGGCTTTTTTAACCATCTTATCGATCTGTCTTGCTACTTAATCTTTAAAAACCTTACAAATCCTCAAGCTTTCAATTAGCTATTCCTACATTCAATACAGTATCTAAATACAAAAACAAGAAAGGCTGGAATCACTCGGCAGGTCTGGCAGCATCTGTGGAAAGAGAAGCAGAGTTAACGTTTCGGGTCAGTGACCCTTCTTCGGAACTGACAAATATTAGAAAAGTCACAGATTATAAACAAGTGAGGTGGGGTGGGGCAAGAGATAACAAAGGAGAAGGTGCTGTTTGGACCAGGCCACGTAGCTGACCAAAAGGTCACAGAGCAAAGGCAAACAATATGTTAATGGTGTGTTGAAAGACAAAGTATTAGTATAGATTAGGTGTAAATATACTGAATATTGAACAGCAGGAAGTGCAAACCTGAAGAAAAACAACCTGAAAAAAACAGTGGGTAAGCAAACTGAACAAACTAAGATGAAATGAAATAAATGCAAAAAAAGATTGTAAAAAATGTAAAAAGGAATGTAAAAAAAGGAAGAAAAAATAACTAAAAATGAAAGTAAAATGGGGGGCTGTCATGCTCTGAAATTATTGAACTCAATGTTCAGTCCGGCAGGCTGTAGTGTGCCTAATTGGTAGATGAGATGCTGTTCCTCGAGCTTGCGTTGATGTTCACTGGAACACTGCAGCAATCCCAGGACAGAGATGTGAGCATGAGAGCAGGGGGGAGTGTTGAAATGGCAAGCAACCGGAAGCTCAGGGTCCTGCTTGCGGACTGAGCAGAGATGTTCCGCAAAGCGGTCACCCAGTCTGCTCTTGGTCTCCCCAATGTAGAGGAGACCACACTGTGAGCAGCGAATACAGTATACTACATTGAAAGAAGTACAAGTAAATTGCTGCTTCACCTGAAAGGAGTGTTTGGGGCCTGGGATAGTGAGGAGAGGATCTAAATACAAGTTGCTTGTTTATTCAATATTGTCCTTTATCTTTTGATTTTGGGTTTGAATTTGCCCAGATATATGGATTAAAGTGTCCTCTCTGCTGTCTGGAAGGGCTCCACATGAAATTGAAATGATTTTGTGATGGTGACAACCTGACGAGAGGGATAAGGAATCTGGAGTGAAGGAGGGGCCACGTGGTGAATTGAGTGAGCACACTGGCCTTTTTAAGTTAGTTTGAATCTGGTCAGACTGCTGGAAATTAAGTTACCCTCAGTCTGGATTTTACAAGAAGCAAATTTGGGGCAATCAATCCAATTTCTGGCGAGTGGCCCACACCAAAAAGCTGTGTGTGTAGATTGGTACATTATAAAACAGGCAGTGCATTAAATATCAAAGGATGTAGTGGCTTTTAATTCAGTTAACAACCACTTAAGAACATGCATCCAGTAGTGGGCTCCTTGTTTAGCTGTTACAACTTGCGTATGAGTAGGTTTTTCTTCTCACTCAAAAGATTTTTTAATTAATTTTGCCGTTAACAGCAATAGGGAGATAAATTTGTGAGTGTCCATTTTTAGGTGCCTTGCCTGCAGTGTTAACGACTCGGGCTCAAATGGTGAGGTTCGAGGAACTTTGGATTTTGGGCCTCAGACGTCATTGTAATGTAGATGGTATTGTGGTAGGTGCCTGCACTGGTTAGTGCTCCAATTTCCAGGTAGGTGATTGGGTTGGATTGTAGGGATCTGGAGGAGGAATAGGTGTGCCTCAGAGTGGGGGATTTGGTAAGGAGATTGCAAGCCTCGAGAGTGCTGTTGGGGAGATTAGAATGTCAGTGCAGGGGCCAGGGGAAGATTGGTGGGGTGGGGTGAGGGGGGGAACTTTGGAGGTCAGGGTGGGGGTGGGGTGAGGTTGGAAATCCTGAGACCGGGAACAGCTTATGGTAAATGCTTACTCTTTTTTTAACTTGTGTCGCATATGAAGTTGGTTCTCCCAGAGACAACCAGCACTGGCACTGGCTGCTCAGGGCAAAATTGCACCAGAAGCAATTGTTGGACCCCTTATTTAGATGTGGAATTGCTAACACCTGGTTCAGATTTGGGTAAAGGATACCTCTTGTTGGTTTATTACCTAAATGGCATCTTGCGCATTTGCCCTTGAAAGTATGTGTGAGCATCTTGGACCCTATTTTTGATCCTTATATGGTCACGTAATATGTAAAAAAAAAAATGGACATTACACAGGGTAATTTATTCCTCATACTGTGCAAGTCTTCCCTGAAGCACTGAGAACAGAAATGCAGCCTTACAGAAGGCTGTTGTAGAGGCTTTGATGTCCCTCATTTAGCCACATAATGAAGAAGTCAAGTTATGTGGTTTGGCATGACATGTCATGTGAAATCCTGCAGAGTTCTGCATTTAATCTATGTGTTACAGTTTGGTGCTCAAGCATAGCAATGTTGCACACAAAGTCCGGAAGGTTGTGAAAAGGCTCCTGTGCAATGTTGGACCACTGCCCCATGAAACGTGCCCTGCTTTTAAAGAGTGAAGCTTGTTTTTGCTGGAGTAAGAGTAGATTGAGAAGGAATGTGATCCAGGTTTTTAAAATATTGGGAGGCCGTTTAACTTGGATTGTGGAGCACAGATTGGGAGAATAGGAATGCAAAGTTAAACAGCTTCAAGCCTAGAAATTAAAAAGCTTCCTTCCCCCTCCCCTCAACAGACTGATTGTCATGTAAAGTTGTGAGTCCCAGCCAAAGCATTTAGTCCCATGTTAACATCTTCAGCTGGATAGGGAGATATATGATTTGGAACTGGGCTGAATGTTCTAAGTATAGATGAAGAAGATGATAGCTCCCATGTTTCTGAAACCATGGCAATGCTGCCTAGGGAAAGCAAATAGTCCAGATGAACACTATCAGTGTAGACAGTTATTGGTGTTTTACTTGATTTTTTGTGGGGGGTGGGGGTAGGGGAAGAGAAACCTTTCTGCAGGACATCTGTCTGAATATTAAAGTTCGATTGATGGTATTGAGAGAGATTGTGCAGGGTTTGCGGAATGAGCAGATTAATGAGTTGAACGGCCATTTCTCTTTCCATTCTGTTATACATTGTGTTTTTTAAAATAAAATTGGATCATTGGGATGGAAGAGCTTGCACTTTTAGAAATATTGATGCTATCGCCATGCTTTCGGGTCACCATTCCCAAGATAGCTGATATTTGTGACTGTGACTTGTTTTTGGGTTTCAGGTTCCCAAATTGAAGAGGAGTAAATGAGATCCCGCCGTCAGTTAATTAATCTGGTTATCTGCCTCAGCATCCTGTTGGGAAATGGGTACAATTTATTTAAATTCACTGCCATGCACGCTGTGACCTCATCTCTGGTGGGATTTAGACATTTTAGGCCTGATTTTAACACTGCTAGCCCAGAAGAAACTATGCAGGTGGGCAGTTAAAATCAGGAAGCATTAACCCCTCTGATCTTACTGGCTTCTGGTGGGGTGTAATTAACCTGCTGCCCCGACAGCGGGATCCTTCTTTAAATGGGCAGATCGGGCTCCAGTGATGTTATGGGGCCTGCCTGCAATTTTAACCTCAGGTCCGCGTGGGGAAGACGTGGTGTTTTCCTTGGTTAGCCAACCTGGTGCCATTTGGATTTGGGGCCAGAAGAGGCCCAGAAAGATAAGTTCTTTCTATCTTTTTGTTTCCTTTGTGGGCCAGGCATAGCAGGCGGGCTCCTCCAGGGTGTTAGAAGGAAACCTGGAACCTCCCACGCACTGAGCCTCCCTCCCCCAACCGCGATAGCCTCTCGAGATGGCCTTGAGGGAGGGCGTGAGGAGTTGGAGGCCTCAAGGGGAGATCGGAAGGGTTGACCGGGGGGATCCAGCAGGTAGGTGGAAAGAAGCTTGCCTCCTGAGTCCTGGCTTCAGTTTAGCTTACCCTTGGCTGACCAAGATTGAATTTCAATTAGTGAATACAACTAAGGCCCGCAGCCTCATTATAATATTTAGTGTGCGAACCTACCTCCTTTGGAGCTGCTTGTTTACTCACTCCTCCATGCCCAAATCTAGCCTCTGTTAAAAATCAGAAGCAGGCGGATTGGGTTCAGGATTCAGCCTTTTAACACTCACCCTCCCCGAACCAAACCCACCCTTTTTAGGGGTTAAAGTTTCCCCCCCCCTTTTGTGTATATTGGGTGCATTTAGCCAAATGAATGCACACCGGGATAATACCATGAGCAGGGCAGCGAGTTTTAAGCACCAATACAAAGGCAGATCTCAATTTCTACAATAAAAATATATTAAGCTGAATGATTTCTGAATCTCTTTGTTTATGTTTCGGCACCCCGGCCCCAACAGATGCTGATGACACATCATGAGCACCAACAAGATAGGCTAACCTAAATGTAGTTGGGAAAACTGAACCACTGTCTTAGTGACTAAATGGATCATACAGTGTGGTACTGAATCAGTCTCAGAAAATCCCAGGTTCAAACTCTGGTCTATAATCTCAGCCAATGAGTTGCAGGGTTAGGGGGTGGGGAAATCGGCCAGGATCCCTACATCTGAACACTGTTCAGGAAAGCCTTGTTGGAAAGTACGCTTGTGTGGATGTAAAGTGAGGGATATGAGGTGCTCTCACCAGATTTGAATAGGCTGCTAGGACTTGTTGCAATAGCTTACCCTTGAAGAATGACCAGTGGAGAAAGTAGAACTGTACCCCAGTAAGCACCAACACTTTCAGAAGAACAGGGAGGAAAATTAGAAAATTAAAAAAAAATTGGCCAGTGAGATATCTGCCTTAGAGTCTCCAATGCATTTAGTTTCTCTGTGATGGAAGCGATTCATAAATTATACAAACATTTTGACAACGGACTTTTGTATAAACATCACTAGTGATTAGTTGAAAGTGATGTCATGATCTATCAGTTCATGTACTGCAGCTGTGGCTGTTCACAAAGAACAGTGAACATCTTTTATCCCCACAAACTCAGGAAGCTGGAGATAAAAGGCCGAATTCGTCCAGGGTTTACTTGTATGAACCAACCAGCAATTGGGCATTGAAGGAGTTATTATGTTCCTTCTCTTCCATTTATATTTGAAGGATAACTCATTATTTTCACTTATGTTTCTAAAATGTGACTGTCTCAATGTTTGATAACACTTCATATATTCTGACTTGGGGGAGGGAGGTAAAATCACTTACTCTCTACAATTGCATTGTGATTTAAGGCTAAGATTAGCTAGGTGCTTATTTTTCCTCCTGTATGCCATTAATCATTCCAAGATGTGATTACAAATGTCATGAAGAATCAATATGTGGCCCTGTGCTTCTGACTTAATACCATTTCTCAATTACTTCTCTTTTCTTTGGTCTTTTGCTCTCTCTCTTTCTCTATCTTTGCCTCTCTTTCTTTTGCCTTTTCTCTTTTTTTCTTTCTCCTTCACCCTGTTTTTCATTTGCAGCCTTCCTTGACTTCCTGCATTTTCTCAATTCCGCAATGGTCATCACTGTTCTGACTGTCCCTCCTTCGTGCCCTCATTGTGTTGAAATCAAAACTCATTGCAGTGTTTCCTAATCTTACTCATCTTGTTGTAGGACCTCAAAATTGTGGAACTACTCCTCTCCCTCAGTCTTCTATTCCTTCTAGCAGCTTTTAAAATCCAAACTTGGCCCTTCATCTTGATTTCATAATAGAGAAAATGATCACATGAGCGTGCCAGTATTTTCCAGATAAAGCACATATTGAAGCAGTTTAATTTTGGGGAAACCAAGATGAAGAATCAAAGCCCATGGCTCAGCACACCACCAAGTACAACAGACGTTATGTAATTCAGGAAGTAGTGATTACGGTTACAAAACTTGGGCTTTAATTTTCATTGTATTTGGAGCTTAGCAGGAAACTTTGGAAGGACCCCGGGCCATAGGAGTATTCATAGCATAGTTTGCTTTTATTCGTTTTTGGGATGCGGGTGATATATTTCCAAGTCAGGATCATATGTGACTTGGAGGGGAACTTGCAGGTGGTGGTGTTCCCATGCATCTGCTGCCCTTGTCCTTTTAGGTGGTAAAGGTCATGGGTTTGGAAGGTGCTGCAGTGCATCTTAGATATGGTGCAAACTGCTGCACTGTGCACAGTGGTGGATGGGGTGTTGATCAAGCTGGTTGCTATGCTTTGGATGGTGTTGAGCTTTTTGAGTGTTGTTGGAGCTGCACTCATCCAGGCAAGTGGAGAGTATTCCATCACACTCCTGACTTGTGTCTTGTAGACAAACTTTGGGGAGTTGCTGCAGAAATTCCTGCCTCTGACCTGCTCCTGTAGCCACAGTATTTATATACTGATCCAGTTGAGTTTCTGGTCTATGGTAATCGCAGGTTGTTGATGATGGGGGATTCAGCGATGGTAATGTCATTGAATGTCACAGGAAGCTGGTTAGATTCACTCTTGTTGGAGATGGTCATTGCCTGGCACTTGTGTGGTGCGAATGTTACTTCCATTTATCAGCTCAAGCGTGAATGTTATCGCGGTCTTGCTGTATGCGGACATGGCCTGCTTCAGTATCTGAGGAGCTGCAAATGGTACTGAATGCTTTGCAATCATCTGCAAGAATCCCCACTCTGACCTTATGATGAAGGGAAGGTCATTGATAAAGCAACTGAAAATGTCAGGCCTAGGACACTACCCTGAGGAACCCCAGCAGTGAAGGCAAAAATTGAGATACGAATCATCTATCTGATGACCAACTAAATTTTTTTTCTTGTATCATGTCCAGGCATGTGGTTAGTGTTTGACTACCTTGAGATTAATCCTGAAATAGTTTCTGACTAATGCCATTTGATGGGAAGTCTGGCAAAGGCACATTGTGGGTTTGATTAGTTTCCATGCTCGGGCAATATCTGGTTAGCTGTATGTTGGCCCAACCCAGGGTAAATGCACCTAGGGGACAGAGAGAAATTGGATAAAATTCCCCCTTCCGTACTGTTTTCCAATTGTAAATGTGAGAGTGTGAGTGTGTCGGGAGAGGACAAGAGGCTCCGTTTTGTTGCCTACTGGTGTTCAGTTAGAACACAAAATGAAATGCATTTCGGGAGAATAAAGGGATTGCAACAGAAGGTAGGTGAAGCTCAGGTCAGCTAAAAATGAAGAGATTTATTGGACCAATTTACCTTTTCCTCTTCAAAGATGGAAAAGGAGTTTGAAAAGAATGGTTTCTTGTTGAAAACGCAGAAGATAATAAGTATTTTTTTTTTAAATTCAAGTTTTTTTCCACATTACAAATGTGCTGTGAATGATATAATGGAAACATTTCTGGAAGGGAATGTTGCATGTAATCATCAAGGCAGTACTGGAACACCTTGAAACAAACTGAGTAGGACTGGAGGGGTTGAAGCCTGTTTGGTACTATCCTCCAGTGAAGATTTTACTTTTCAACCTTTCTTTTGTTCTATTATTTTATTGAGAAGGCTGAGACAGGTAAGAGCTCTACCGTTTTGAGGTCCTGAGAAGGATGGAGTTTGAGAGTGAGGTGGTTTGATGAGTGATTCTTGATTTCAATACATGAGGTTGTAGGAAGAATAAAGAGCATTTTGTGTGGTTTTCTCCCTTTCACCAGGACCTTATAGCCGACAGCTGGGCAGTGTGTGTCAGTACATGGAACAGCCCATTTCATTTATGTTAACTTGGCATTTATTTTACATTATAGTCTGAGCCAGAAGGCAGTTGATTACATGCAGAAGATGAGGACGTAACATTGATGGTCAGTGATATTGTCGTCCTGTTGGCAACAAGTTGCATCTTGTGAGACTGATGAATATTTGTGCTGAGATCGATGTGGTACCAGGCTGGCTGTTGATAATAGTTGAATATTTAACATTGTTTCATTTACTGAACAGTATTTTGACGGATATTCATTGGCCTGAAACATTTAACCCTACCTTCCCCTCTGCACAGATGCTGCCTGAAATGCTAAATGCTTGCACAGTTTTCTCAACAGTGTTTTAAAAGCAGTTTTTATTTCTAAAACAGAATTTGGTTGTCTCATTTATGTATTAAAGGGACTGAACGCCTGTTTTATGCAGCTACCAGAGATGCCTGAAAAATGGCCTAATCTGTCAGTATGAATAACTGGCAAGGCAGCAACCAACCATTTATCCACAGGGCAAGATGATGTGGGGGCATCACTATATTACTGTACCCTAACAATAATTAGTACCTTTAGGAAAAAAGCAACTTGAGACCTGTGTCCATTTGGAGCAATGTGGGGCAACTAGAGTAGAGCTGTCATAAAAAAACACAACAAATGCTGGAAATACTCCAGCAGGTCTGGCAGCACCTTTGGAGAGAGAAACAGAGTTAATGGGGGGAATTTTATGCTCTCCTCCACCATTGGTTTGGAGGCAGGGAGAGCATATAATCAGATGGGATGGTGGCAGGCGGGTAGACTGTTGCACTGTTGGATGTGCATTAGTAGCGTTGTAGGGCGTTCTAGAGAAAGTCCTAGACTCTGGTAAAAGTTAACTAACAACCCTTTATTATTTACAGTTACTATATACAGTCTCTGCAAGCCACCTAAGCTAGCATCCTTCGTGCTGCTATACCTTCTTCTTCTCAAGCCTATCTCTTGTGACTGCTACATCATCACTCACACAGTGGGAGGGCTCTCTTTCATGGTCTTCGGTATGAACCCTTTACATCCTTATTCTACAGGGACGCCACCACCTTCCCACCTCTGCCGAAATTAAGTCAAGGACAGGAAGGCCTGTGAATGGCCTTCCCACCCCACTGCCAATTGAAGCCCTTAAATGGGACAATTAGTCACAATTAGCTGTGGTGGGCGGGCCTGTCGTCGCATGGGAAGCACAGCAAGAAAAACCATTTGGGTTGCTTGCCGGCTTTGGGTGATGGGGGTGTGTGTCCCTCGGTAAGAGACAATTAGAGCCTGAATGAGGGATTCAGGAAGAGGGGTCTGCGGAGAGCCACCCTCTGCCCTTGCTTCCGACCCCTCTACAACCCCCTTCCCCACAAAACCCCCTGCCCTGATCTACCTGTGGCATGGGTCCAGTGCTGCTCCTTGGCCTCGGGTGGGTGCTCCATTGGCAGCCGCCTCCATGGTGGCACTGCTCAGTTAAAGAGCTGCCAGCTTCTGTTTGACTGGCAGCTGTCAGAGGGCGGGACTTCAATCGCTGGGGTCCTTGATCCTGTGAGATGCCCACTGCTGTCCAGTTAAGTGCCTAATTGGTATGTGATTCGGCGGGTCTCCAACAGAAGGTGGCGCTTTTGCCAAATGTTGAGACCCTCATTGCCTGGATAAAACCTTGGCCAATGTTTCAGGTCTGTGACCTTTCATCAGAACTGTTCTTCTGGTGTTGAATGTGAAAACTGCTTCCTAACAATGTAAACTGCAGCATAATTGGCCTTTCAGATATCAAAGATTTAATCTTTTTAAATCAATTGACTATTAATCTGAGGAATAATTGCTTGGTGTATCTCTTAATTAGTTTGAGAATATTTCATTAAAGTAAGAGATAAGGACATTTTTAAATGGATAATCTCATGGGACATGATCTTATTGGAGGGAATCTTAACGATATAAACTATAGTGTGTGGCTTGGAGTGAGAAGTGATTGAAATAATTTTTATTCTCACTTGCAAATGGGCAATTTGTTGAAATCCAAAAGACAGCACTGATTTGAAGGATAGAGAAGGATTAAAGCAATTCTAAGCATTGAGAATTTTATATTATGGGAAAAGTTAGAGAAGTTGGAAAAGAGGAGGCTTCAAGGTGACATTACTGAAGTTTTCAGGATTATGAAGAGAATTGCAAGAACTGATCCAAGCATATTTAGTGACTGATGAAAGGACAAGTAACAGGAGGTGCAAGTTTTAAAAATGAGGTAGTTATCAGTAAGAAGGAAAGTTAGGCTGAACATTTCTATACAAAGAATAATAGAATCGTGGAATAAGGAAAGGTATTTGCAGTGGACAATAAGTTTAAGAGATGATTGGGTACATTCCTAGAGACCAAATGGGTTGAAAGATAGGCTGAGAAGGCAGGTAGGTGTGATTGGGATCAAATAAAAAGGAAAGACCTGTTGGAATAAATTTGTACTAAAATTAATGTTAAAAAATGAGTTCCTGTTCCATGGTGGAAATATAGACCTGAGAATGGAAATGATCATCTCTCTTAAACAGATTTTTATTTTTTTCCAAACTACAGGTGTGCAGCAAAGGGTATTATGTAAACATTCACAGAATGGCAAAGAGAATCTTGTGTGTATTGATTGTAGGGGAGAAACATGATTGCGTAAAGCACCAAAGTACTGACCATGATGCCTAACAGCTTATAGTGTTTTGACACTATAAGATTATGGTTTTGTTGGTTCCATAACAAATCTGCTGGGGTAAATGGTGCAATCTTGTTCTCATTAGGAGAGGTGAAAGAAACTGGATGATGGTGTACAGAAAAGACAGCAAAGAATTGTTTCTTTAAAACCATTTACAAGTTGCTTCCAAGAAACAATTCCCCAGGAATGATGTGTTTTTGGTATATCTGAGAACAGGAAGTTGGGAAGTGCTGAGATATTCACTTATTCAATTTTGTAGGTCCAAATTTACCTGCATTTGTTATCCAAAGGTAATTTTGAAAATGGGGCATTTCTCTTAGCACTAGACTACTTGTACCCCACATCTAAAAAAAAATCTACACTGACTTCATTCTGTTGAAGTGTTTATTTTGTGAAGTGCTGTTGGAGTGGGCCATATGGCTCACAATGACAAGCAAATAGCAGGAATTTGACAAAGCCATAAATTGTCTTCAAGGAAGGTGTGAACTTCACATTTACTTCTGCAGATGTTACGTGGCTTTTTTCTTAGCACCACTAAAGTTGCAAAAATTGATGTAGGAGTTCAACAATATTGGAAACAAAGTAGGGGGGGGTGGTTGGTGTGGGATGGGAGTGATGGTCAAATACCATTTAATACTGTCCTCCAGTACTAATCTAACTTTTCATCCTCTTTTTTTATTTTGTTTTACCGAGAAAACTGAGTT
This sequence comes from Heterodontus francisci, assembly GCF_036365525.1. Taxonomy (NCBI): domain Eukaryota; kingdom Metazoa; phylum Chordata; class Chondrichthyes; order Heterodontiformes; family Heterodontidae; genus Heterodontus; species Heterodontus francisci. The sequence goes on along the minus strand of NC_090378.1, from coordinate 81,127,489 downwards.
CAGTAAGAAGTTCTGCGGTTTTGAGTTTCTGGGAAAGAATGAGTTTGAGGAGGAGACAATGAGCGAATTTGATTTTAATACCTTGAGCTTATAGGAACCAGCACAGGCATGACAAATAATTACTTCCTTTGTGCTGTAAGTTTCTATGATTCTATTCAATTGGTGTGAGACCCATGCGTTTGCATCAGCCAATTTGGCAATGTGTGTCATTGCTTACATGCAGCTGCAATCTCAATTGATTTCTCCATCCTTCAATGACTTTTATTTACATTACATTATATTCCAGAAGACAGTTGGTCACATGCAATAAGTCTGGAAATAGCATTGATGGTCAGTGTCATTGTTCTGTTAGGGTATTCACTACCCATTTGCCTTTTGTTTAGTTCTGGCCATTGAATAAGCACAACTGGTGGACTGGGGCTGTGAAGTATCCATATTTTAACAAGCTGCATCTGATGGCACTGATGAATTTTTATGCTCAGAATTGAAGTGGTACTAGGATGGTTGTTAGTAATATGTTGAATATTTAACAGTGCTCAATTTTTCTGTTTACGTGAGCAAATCAGACTTTACACATTCTCAATGTTGAAAAGAAAACACACAAGTATTAAAGACGGATTGGACTCAGCAGCATCATTAGCTCTGCAGAGTCACATCAGTCCACAATGTTCTCTGACTTGTTACTCAGGTTTCTGTCTGTCTGCATGAAGTGGGTGCAGTTGTGACTAACTCACAAACCGTGGAAGTAAATGTTTTTAGAAATAATAGTCTTGTTGAAGCTTAATAGTGATTAGATGGGAGGAGAAGTAGCTCCCAGGAAAGGTGTTGGTCTAAACCTTGCCATTTATGAATGTTATAGTCGTATACAGTGAATAACTACAGTAACTCTGTGTGACATGAACCTATAGGACACCGGTTGAGACGGGCTATGTAGTATGCTTCCCCCTTTCCCCGCCACACCGCCTTCCTTCTTCCAAGCTCATAATTTTGTCCTTGCTACTGTGAGAATGTCAAGAGAAGGTTGGTGGTGGGGTGTCTCAATTGGACCATGCAAGCACCCGTCTAGGGAGTAGACCTTCTGCCCTACTCTCTGGGAGGGGTAGAGACCAGCAAAGGGAGAAGCAAACAGTGTGACATATATTTTAAACAGACACCATTTACATCAGAAATCCTGATGTTGGCCACAAGTAATACTGATGGATATTGATTTCTTCTGGGCCCTCCCCACTCTCCAGTTTACAGATTATGGAATAGAAATTGAACCTTGTTGCGACCACTCCAAGGGTGTTAAACAGGTTCACTAAGGCTCAATTTTGGGGAACCAACATCCAGTGGCCTACGGACACCTGAAAAACGTCCAACCGAATTTGGGTGGAGGCCTTTTTGCAGACATCGTGGAGACTGCCTGAAACAGGTTTTAGGTCCCTAAAATCCTGTTTAGGTCCCCATACAATTTTGGTTGCTTTGTCTGCCCCACTCAGCACTTTTATGTGGCCACTGCGGTCTAAGTAGTGTCTGCCATCCAAAGGTTAGGTTCTGACCATTTAAAAAAGAAAATTCCTGTGGAGCCAGGAGGAGCAGAAGTGCTACTCCAACTTCACAGTCATTGTGATTGGGATTACCTTTGGGCTGCTGCTGACGAGGCTTGATCATACGGCACAGTGGCGCAGTGGTTAGCACCGCAGCCTCACAGCTCCAGCGACCCGCGTTCAACTGCGGGTACTGCCTGTGTGGAGTTTGCAAGTTCTCCCTGTGTCTGCGTGGGTTTCCTCCGGGTGCTCCGGTTTCCTCCCACATGCCAAAAGACTTGCAGGTTGATAGGTTAATTGGCCATTGTAAATTGCCCCTAGTATAGGTAGGTAGTAGGGAAATATAGGGACAGGTGGGGATGTGGTAGGAATATGGAATTAGTGTAGGATTAGTATGAATGGGTGGTTGATGGTCGGCACAGACTCGGTGGGCCGAAGGGCCTGTTTCAGTGCTGTATCTCTAAACTAAACTAAATACTTCGCAATCGCACAAGCTGCCTGTGGGGGTGCAAGAGGCAGCAGCAGCTTGCGCATAAAATATGAGTGGGACTTGGGTCTCTTGATTGGGACAAAAATGGGCACAGATGAATTTCTACCCTATTTTTCTTCTTCCTCTTCTCCCTAATAGCTCCCTATTGTAACCTTATTTGTTTCTTAAATTAAACCAGGGTTTTTGTCTCCAATACTCTAATTTGGAGTTATTGCCACATGTTGATTGCTCTTTGAATTTCCTGATAGCTGCCGGTAAATGATATTTTTTACCAGTTTCCCTAATTCTGCCATTTAATTTTAAATAATATTCAGGGTTAATATTTTGATCCCCTTAACAATCTTACATAGCTCAATAAGATCACGTTTTAGATGGTTCTTCTGCAGTTTCTCTAGTATTTAGACACTATTGGTGGCCAAGCCTTCAGTTACCTAGGTCCCAAGCTCTGGAATATCCTCCCTACGCCTCTGCACCTTGCTTTCCTCTTTTAAGACATTCCTTAAAACCTGCCTCTTTGACCTGATATCTCCTTTTGTGTCTCAGTGTCGAATTTTGTTTTAGAATGCTCCTATGAAGTGCCTTGGGACATTTTATTACTTTAAAGGTACTATATAAGCTGTAGTTGTAGTTTCTCTGCACTGCTGCCAATACCTGAATGTCTCCCTTGTTTCTTGGTGACAAGAACTGGATGCAGTATTTAAGGATACAATCTGATTACAGTACTATAAAATTTTGTTGCTACCTCTTCTAACTAGTATTCTACTGTTTTGACTATGTTGTTCTACATTATTTTGGTTTTGTTTGATTTCTGCTAGAAATGTAGAAAGATAGACTGCATAGAAGGAGGCCATTCATCCATCGTGTCTCTGCTGGACTAAAAAGAGCTATCCAGCCGAATCCCACCTTCCAGCTCTTGGTTTTCAGTCCTGTAGGTCATGGCATGTCAGGTATAGGTTCAAGTGTTTTTTTTAATGCAATGAGGGTTTCTGCCTCTACCACCCTTTCAAGGAGTGAGTTCCAGACTCCCACTACCCGCTGGGTGAAAAGATACTCAACTACCTTCTAATCCTTCTACCAATTACTTTAAATCTGGCTATTGACCTCTGCTAAGGGAAATAGATTCTTCCTATCCACTCTGTCTAGGTCCCTCATTATCTTATACACCTCAATTAAATCTCCCCTCAGTCTCCTCTGTTCTAAAGAAAGCAATCCCAGCCTATCCAATCTTCTCTCATAACTAAAATTCTCCATTCCTGGCAATTTATTGCCTTGTTTGTCCTCCCCAAATGCATTATCTTACACTTCTCTGGACTGAATTGCATTTGCCATTTTTCTGCCCACCTGCCAGTCCATTGCAGTCTATAGCATTCTTCCTCACTATTGACCACATGGCAATTTTTGTATCATCAGCAAACTTCTTAATTGTGCCCCCTACATTTAAGTCTAAATCAATGATATATACCACAAACAGCAAGGAACCTAGTCCTGAACCCTCTGAACCTCACTGGAAACAGCTGTCCAGTCACAAAAACACCCATTGACCATAACCCTTGCTTCCTGCCATTGAACCAATTTTAGATCCAACTTGTCACCTTCCCTTGGATCCCATGAGCTTGTAGTTTTCTGATCAGTCTGCCTGCCATGTGGGACCTTGTCAAATGTCTGCCAAAATCTGTGTAGATTATATCAAACTTGCTACCCTCATGAACCCTCCTTGTTACCTCCTCAAAAAATTCAATCAGGTTAGTCAGACATGATGCTTCCTTAACAAATCCATCCTGACTGCCCTTGATTAATTCATATCTTTCTAATTGACGATTTTTACTGTGTCTCAGGAATTTTTTCAATCACCAAGGTTAGGCTGATTGACCTGTAATTGAACTATTCCTTCCTCCCTTTTTAATCAACATGCTTAGAGTCGAGTCTACTAAGACTCTTGGGTCTAGTGCATCTTCATCTTTCGTGATTTAAATACGTTCCATGGAGTACATTTTTCCTTCATATGTATATTTCACTTCCCTGCATTAAATTTCATCTGTCATTGTTCTGCCTACTTATTTATCTTGAACGACTCATTATGCCATTTCTGAATTTTGCTGCTACTTCCTGTTTGGTGCTGTCTGCAATTTTGACCATTAAGTTCTTGAATCAAGGCTATTAATATAAATTAGAAATAATAGTGGTTCCAGCACCAAACCTTGATGCACCTCATTTATTCTTCCCCACCCCACCCTACTGCCCCTAGATAACTCTCTTTTTTTACCCTGAATCCCCACAGTTTTTAGTAATAGCCTTTAATCTGGAACTTTATTGAAAGCCTTCTGGAAGTTGAAATTTCTATATCGTAGGATTTCCCACAGTCCATCTTGGGTTGCCATTTCTTCAAAGATATCAAGGAGGTTGGTCAGTCAGGAACTTCGCCCCAATCTATTTTGACTGCTATTTACTGGATTGTTACTGTACAGATGAAACTTGGATACTCAGGATAATTTGATGTAAAATAATGGAATCAAAACAAAACCAATGGTCTGTAGTTGCCTATATCTATTTTATCCTCCTTTTTGAATATTACTCTGTGTTCTACTGGTACCTTTCCAGTGTTCATTGACTCACTTATAATGAACGTAAGAAATGGGAGTAGGCCATATGGCCCCTCAAGCCTGCTTTGTAATTCAATAAGACTATGGCTGAACTTTAACATCAACTTCCCTTTCTTGCCTGATCACCATATTCCTTGATTCCCCTAATGCCCAAAATTCTATGAGTCTCAGTCTTGGATATACTCACCAACTGAGCATCCACAGCCCTCTGGGGTAAAGAATTCTGAAGATTCACAATCCTCTGAGTGAACATATCTCTCCTCGTCTCAGTCCTAAATGATCGACCCCTTACTCTGTGACTATAACCCCTGTTCTAGACTCTCCAACCAGGTAAGCAGCCCCTCCGTATCTACCCTGTCAATCCCTCTCAGAATGTTACACATTTCAATGGGATGCCCTCTCATTCTTCTAAACTTCAAAGAGTATAGGCCCATTCTACTTCGTTTCTTCTTATAGGAAGCCCTCTCAGGCAAGTATATCCTTCTTTAAGTAAGGAGACCAAAACTGTACACGGTACACCAGTTGTGGCCTCACCAAAGCGCTGTATAATTGCAGCAATTCTTTTATACTCCAACCCCCTTGCATTAAAGGCTAACATACCATTTAACTTGCTAATTGCTTGCTGTAACTGCATGGTAACTTCCTGTGATTTGTGTACAAGGACACTCAAATCCACCTGAATACGAACGTTCATTAACCTCTCACCTTCTAAAAAAAATTCTGCTTTTCCATTCTTCCAAAGTGGATTATTTCACACTTCTCCATATTATACTTTATTTGCCTGCTTCTTGCCCAATCACGTAACAGGTCAATTCCCTTTGCAGCCTCTTTACATCCCCTCACAGCTTACTTTCTCACCTAGCTTTGTATCATCAGGAAACATAGATATATTCTACGTGGTCTCCTCATCTAAGCCATTGATATTGATTTTAAAGAGCTGAGGTCTAAGCACTGATCCTTATGGCACTGCACTAGTTACACCCTGCCACCCAGAAAATGACCCATTTATTCATACTCTTTTCTGTCTATTAACCAATCTCAATCCGTACTACTATATGACCCCCAATCTCATGAGCCCTAAGCTTGTGTAACAAACTCTTTTGAGGCATGTTATAGAATGCCTTCTGAAAAAACAAATATTCTACATCCTCTGATTCTGTTATCTACCCTGCCAGTTACACTCTCAAAAAAAAACTTGAGTAGATTTATCAAACACGATTGTCCTTTCATAAAACCATGTGACTTTGTCTAAAATTGGTGCTACATAAATCTTTTATTAGGAATCTGGGATAAATACCATTTATCAGTGAGGATATATTTGCTTTGAGCCCTTTGTAGCCTCTCAAGGATTTCCATCTCATTTATATTGAAGTCCTTGATTTTACATATTGTGCTATTATCAGTCATGCCATTTATGAGCCATGTGATGCCCTTTGGTAGTTTATTTTGCAGTCTGTTTCTGATTTGCAGTCATTATATTATAACTGTAATGCTATTTTGTTCAATGTCTCAGTACTTGAACTGAAAATTTCCCTGGATAGCTGACAGCCTAAGAGTTACAACTGTATGGACTGAGAAAGGTTGAAATGTGGATAATTAATGAAAGTTGTCTAAATTTCCATCTGTTTTAAATAGTTTGAATATTCTGTAAAGTACTCTTGACTCAGTTTATTACACCCAGGCAGGACTAAAATCTGAAGTGCTTCCTTGGTTGAACCTGAGTGACTAAAGTGTCGTCTGTTAACAACAAAGAATTGCTTCCGTGGTAGGTTGGCTGTTTAAAGTTGATGGTGGTGAGGATGCTGCAATTGGCACCATTGTCCAGGGTTAGAGAGGAGACATCAGCGCAGTTGCAGTTGTTGGTTGCTATTCAGCAAACCTTGCAGAGTGTGTGTGGGGTTGGGTATCTGTGTCTTGGATGTTGGGTGAGTACAGGACCAGGTTGATTATATACTCAACATCGAAAAGCCCATTTACACTTACTGTTGAGGCTCAGACAAATAATAGACACCATAGCAAAGTATTGGAGTGCCTGTGAAACTACACAGGAGGGAGTCAATCTCTTCAAGAAGAGAGGGAAACATTTGTTGGGAAGGGGGAAGACCACAAAATAAGCATCTTTTAGTAGGCATGTGTTTTATCCCAGATTAAATTCTACTTTTTCCTCTTTCAACATCGGCACCGCACTCCCCCTCCACCCCAACAAGTTGATATGTATGCTTTATTTCAATGTGTGACATTGAGAGTCATGATACTGACTGGTGAATTGCAAAGGATTACTGTGAAGGACAAGTGTGCAGCATGTCCTGTGAAAGAAGAAACCCTATATCAGTCTTGAGGGATTGTTTTTGCAGTATATTTGTTTAACTGTTGGTACAGTGCATTGCTGGCTATATGGATACACTTGTAAAATGCAGTTTTCAGGAGATTGCAAGACAGTCATTAATTGGCCACTTAAGGGCCTCAATTGGCCTGGGCAGGAAGGCTGTCCTTTGCCTTCTCTGCCTTAGACTAAATTTGAAGACAACGGGCACTCCTGCCCCAGCCTTCCCACGCAGTTTTATGGGCCCCACCACCTCTGTTCCCATCCATAGGGAGCCCCATAAAATTCAGCCCCATGCCTCCTTTTGAACACTTCCTGTTGAATGGATTCAAAAGTAGGGCTGGAGGGTGGAGCTTGAGTGTTGCTGTTACTTGCTGACCCTGGAATCAATCTAATGCATTTTAGCAACTGGACAGGATGTACTTGAGTACAGTACATCATTGGTGAATATGCTCTGTTCACGTCATGCAACATTGAGAAAGAGCTGAATTTATTATCTCCTGAAGATAGGTTATTTAGTTATTTTTGTTAAGGTTGCAAATTGATCACTAAACTCATGCCTGAGGCAACTTCTTTAACAGCAGAAACCTTCACTTTCCCTCAAAACATTTGGTTCAAATTCAATTACTTTTGGTAGTTTTTCTGCTGAAGTTAGATAATGATATAGTAAATGGAAATGTATTTTTAAAGTCAAACTAGCAGCTCTCATATAAAGTATGAGCGAGTTGGATGATATATTAATCTAAACAGGAGCATAATAATGTAACCTGCAATGTATTATTGATTGCCACTTCTATAAGTGTTATTGAAACTCAGCTGTGAATAAACTTTTTGGGGTAAGTGTTTGGCTAAAGAAAATGTACTTATATTCAATTTGTTACTATGGAGGTGACTGTTTTCTCTGAAGCAGGTCCCAGTATGAAAAATAAAATTGTGCAGACGTCTTTAAGATGGAAAGGTGCAACTCTGCCTGATCATAAAAATTAAGGTTGTTTTGTTAAGAGAGCTTACTCACTTCTCAATTGGAACCATTGGCTCGATAGAGTGAATGCCATCTTTGACATAGTGACAGCCATGGTACTGGCCAGTATGTCATTGAGGACATAAATGCAGCAGATAAAGGGTAAAGAATAGAAGAATATGAACTGAAATTGCAGTGAGTCAGGAGAGGAGGAATGATCAGGTATCAGCACATTCAGGAGACTAGGTAGCTGATAGAGCTCAGGAATGTGAGGGGTGGATAGGGAACCTGTAAATTGGATAAGGCTCCTATGCTGGATTACTACACTTATCCTTGTTTAATGAGCGTGTGTGGATATTAGTTGAGGTCAAGAGGACTCGCCCATGATGCGGGCCCCTCCCAGCCAAACCTAGAAGCCGCTTCCTGTCTTGACTCATCAGCGAGGTGCCGGGGGTAGCAGAATTCTGGCAGCAACTGTACTTCTATATGAGTCAGCATCTATAAGGAAATAAAAAAGGTAGAAAGGAGAAAGAAAGGCTTTCAAACCAACTGGTTAACCTGTATTCAGTATCTCTGTAGTTTCCTTCTGTGTTCTCTTGCGGGTGCATTTTGGCTGCTGCTTTGGACCAGAATACCCTACCTCCCTATTCTTTTCCCTTCTCTATTTCCCAACTGATCCCATGTCATCTTTTTCCTCTTCCCCCCCACCCCCACCGGCCACACACACACACACCTTCCTTGGCTGCTCCTCTCACTTGTCACTATTCCTCATACATTCTCTCCAGCCAACCTTCCTCGACTGAAGTCTCTGCCAAATGGGCCTACAACTTTACTTGGCATCTTCTGCCAGGCCTATCCCAGCAACTGCTGCTGACTCTCTCTAAGCAGCAACCTCGACTGTTTCATCCTTTATCCCTGGTGGCCACCCCACTGTTCCTCCTCCAACCCCTCCCCCCCCCCCCCCCATCCCCACCACCACTTATTCCTTTACCACAGGGGTTAATCTTTCTAACTTCATTCCCATCCCATACACCCCTTCATGTATCTCCTCCAGTGATACTGCCATAGTTACTTTTATCACTGCCCATTCTGAATAATTTTACAGACTACTGCTTTACGAATAAGGCTGTTTCCATTTATGATCTCATGGTGCATAAATCTATGGACACCCTGGCAGTAACTGAGACATGGCTCGCAACATTGATTACCCCATCATTTACCCCACCCAAATCACTACTATCGCCATGCAACCTTAAACACCAAGTCACACCTTGGCCTTTTATCCCTTTCTCAATGTCCTATTCTATCCTTTCCACCTTTTCGTTTAGCATGTTCCTAAGTCATCGCTAAATTCCTCATTGAAATAGCCTCCCTTTGGTTTTGCATTGAACAAGCCGTTATCCTCACTGTCTTCCACCACTATCTTAGCCCCCTTGTCTAGTTTAGTTTAGTTTAGAGATACAGCACTGAAACAGGCCCTTCAGCCCACTGAGTCTGTGCCAACCAACAACCACCCATTTATACGAATCCTACATTAATCCCATATTCCCTACCACATCCCCACCATTCTCCTACCACCCACCTACACTAGGGGCAATTTACAATGGCCAATTTACCTATCAACCTGCAAGTCTTTGGCTGTGGGAGGAAACCAGAGCACCCGGTGGAAACCCACGCAGACACAGGGAGAACTTGCAAACTCTGCACAGGTAGTACCCAGAACTGAACCCGGGTCGTTGGAGTTGTGAGGCTGCGGTGCTAACCATTGCGCCACTGTGCCACCCCGTCTATTGTATTCTCATCTCTCTTAATCTCACCGTAACCTAAATCCTTCTACCCATAATCACCATCTTGACCACGCCCTCCCATGGGATCTGTGACATTCTGATAACTAATAAGATCATTTCTGACCGCGTCCTCATCTTCCTTAATGTGCTGCCTGTACATTTCCCTACCCTCCCACATCCCATTATCCCACCATTTACCCATGGAAGAAATCTCTCATTACCTCCCTCAACTTTTTCAGCTCCCCTCTACTTTGACCCTTCAACTGTCAGACCATTTAGTTGTTTAAAACCTATTACATTTCTAACTTTTGCCCGTTCTGATGAAAGGTCACAGATCTGAAACATTAACTCTGCTTCTCTCTCCACAGTTGCTGCCAGAACTGCTGAGTAGTTCCAGCACTTGCTGTTTTTATTACTTAGAATGTGGAACTTGATGCCACATGGAGTGGTTGAAGCAGATAGCATTGATGTATTTAAGGGGAGGCTTGATATATACATGAGGGAGAAGGGGATAGAAGGATATGGGGTTAGAGGAGAAGAGGTAAGTGGAATGAGAGGAGATTCTTGGGGAGTATAAACAGTGGAATAGACATTGGGGTGAATGGTCTGGGTCTGTGCTATAGATTCTATATAATCCTATGTAACGTCTGCTGGTGTGGATCTACTCCGTGAACTACTCCGTGGTTCTCTTTCCTGCATCTTTGCCCTTCTTCTCAGAAAAACAATCACTGTCTCTCATTCCTGTTGTTTTCCCAAAAGCACGCCACAGCTGTGTTTTATGAAATCAGAAGGGCGCAAACCTAAGTGCAGCTGGTGCACAACCAGGTTAATTGTCATTCACCATATCTATCTTGACATGTGAAGCTTCAGCAGATCCCACTCCTCTCTGCCAGAACTTCTACTTTTCTAGAATCGTTTTGGAAAGTAACGACAACTATAGGCTCCTCTTCTCCACAAATCCCCATTTTATGTCCCCTGCAGCCTTGCCTCCAATACCAAATGTTTAAGATTGAAACCATCCATGCAGCCACCTTTACTGCTGCCTATTTCTCTTCCCCTCCATCCTGTATCTCCCCACAGTTTCCCAAACATTTTTGCTGGGTCTCCCTTTGCCCTCTCCAGACTTAGTTTTTCTATGAGCTCCATCTCCTGCTCCCTAGGTCCCTTCCCCATTCCTACTCCTGATCACTCAATCAATTACTACTGGTTCCCATGATTTATGATTTTCCATAGGAACTGACCTTGTCCCATTTAATATTGCTGTTGTCACTCCATCTGCAACACATCCAAGCTCGCTAATTCTCCCTCCCATCTCTAATCTTCCTTTTCTTTCTGAGGTCCTAGAGCATGCAGTCACCTTCCAGTTCCATGCTCACCTCTTTGTAAATTCCATGTTCAAATCTCTCCTGTCAGCCATCCATCCTTCTCTCATTTTAGGCCTTAACTTCCAATCTCTTAGCCTCCCTCTTTCGGCAACATTCAACAAGATTGATTATACTGGCCTCTCCCACCTCCCCTGCTCATTGCACAGCTTTGTGGGACTGTTCCATTCCTAACTACACAAAATCAGCCAGTTTATCTCCAACTTTTCTTCCCTCCCCTGCCCTGTCACTAACCCTGCATTGCAAGGATCTATCCTCTGCACCCTTCTTTCCCTCATCTACATGCTGCCACTTAATGACATCATCTGCAGGCACTTGGGCAGCTTTCATATGTACTGAAGATCCCAAGGTTTACCTTTCTGCCACTTCACTTTGGTGATATCAACAGCAATCTATACTTACGTTTTTATTATATTAAAGGGTGGTATATATCAGGCTGCCTGTTCATCATCAAATCTTGCAGGCATTACAACTTCCTTCAGCTTAACATTGGAAAGAACAAAGCCACGATTTTTAGTACTTGTCACAACGCTATCTTGACATTGACTCTATCCCCGACCCCCCCACACCCCCATAGCCTTTCGTTCAGATTAAACAAAAGTTACTGCAACTTTTGTCCTGTTTGAATATGAGCTGGGTTTCAAACTGCATTTTTCACTCCATCACCAAGACTACGTATTTCCACCTTTAACATTTGATGCCTGCACTGCTTCCTCAGCCCCTGTGCAACTGAAATCCTTGGCCATGCTTTTGTTATCCCTGAACTTGATTATTCCACTAGTCTCTGTACTGGCCTTCTTTCATCAACCCTTCATAAATTTCAGCTTGCCTAAAATGCAGCTGCATGTATCCTGTGCCCTCCCCCTCAACATCATCTATGATCTTGCAACTACGTCCTGTTCCCCCAGTGCATTAAATCCATAACTCTCAAACCCATCCTACTTCCACAACCTCCTCTGGCCTTATCCTCCCTCCCTATGAATGGAAACTATGCTGTGTAACTAGCCTATGAGGTATCAACAAACATAAGGCTGAATTTTATAAGCCCGCCGCCGAAATTGGTGGTGGGCGAAAAAATGGCAGCCCACCCACTCGGGCTGCACAACAAAGAGCTACAGCAATTCCAAGTGCGGCGGCTCATTTAAATAGCTGTGGTGGGCCGCCCCCACCCCACTGATCATGTAGCGGGGGAAGGCTGTCCATCCCCGGCAACGGTCCTGTCGCCCAGCAGCAGGGAGGCCGCCAGGAGGATCGGGTGGGGCCCTGCCGGTGCTGAGGTCCATGGGCCTCATCCGGGCCATCTTCAGGCACCCCCCCCTTACCCCACCCCGCCACGGATCCCAATGTCGAGGGCTCCTTAAAATCCAGCCCATAATCTTTTAAATCTATAGAATATTAATGTAGGGGATAATTGCTTGGTATATCAATTAATTTGTTTTAAGACCATTACATTAAAGTAAGAGATGAGAATCCTTTACAAAGGCTGATCTGATGGGATATGATCTTATTGGAGGTAGTCTCAAACATATTAAACTGTAATGGATGGCTTGGGGGTGAGAAATGACTGGATAATTTTTCTCCTAGTTTGCAAATGGCTATTTTGTTGAATTCCAAAAGAAGAAACTGATTTGAAGGATACTTTTACCCTTAAGAGGATGTAGAGCAATTAAAATGATTCCACGTATCAGCAATTGTATATTTATAGAGAAAACATTTTGTTTTTTTGAAAAAGAGACTTCGAGGTTATTGAAATTTTCAGGGAATTGAGAAAACTGATCCAGGCACATTATTGAAGGAGTAAATAGCAGGGATGCAAGATTTAAAAATTAAGTGGTTAGCTCGAAGAAGGAAAGTGAAGCAGAACATTTTTACACAAAGGATATTCGAATTGTGGGATCAGTTACCAGGGAAGATTGTTGCAGGAGACAATATAAATGGGTTCAATTGGATGTTGTTCTGAGAATGGTGCGTAGTGGAATTGTGATCACTCCATATAGGAGCAGATTTGTTGGATCAAATGGCCTTTATACCTTTCCTAAAAAAAAATTTTAATTTCTAACTGCTTTCTAGCCTGGGATCTGGATGATTTTTATTCTGTCCCACACTTGCTGTATTAGGTTTGGCATTAGTTGAGATGGATTCTGATGATGTTCCAGTTGCCCTGGTAACATCGAAATGATTGGAAAGCTTCTGTGTAGCTGGGTTCTGCAGCAGCTTTCCATACAGAGTTATACAATAGCATGTATCTAAGAAACATCTTTTGAATCTGACCTTACACCAAATAGTTTCAGCCTGATCTGACGCCATATTGCATGGCTTCCAGAGTGTGACTTGTGCAGTTGTAATCCAAGTCTCCTAGTCTTCAATTTAACTGCTGTTTGACATAATGAATCCTCATTTATTGAAAGTTTGAAATGAGGAAAAGCGTGTCAAAGACTGCGTTTTGCTTCACAGGGAATGGCTGCTGTTTCATTTTGGCATGTATTGAGTTCAGGACAAGCTTAAAAAAAACCTGTTTTTCTTTCTGAAGGCACTGTTTATTTCATGCAGTATTTCAGTTGGATAGCAGGAATCCGAGTGGAATCTTTATCTCTTTCCTCTCCCTCCCTCCCTGCCACCAGCCAGTCTCTAGCCCAAGGCCAAGTACAGCACTGCTTGCACTGCTCCAACTTACTATCAACAAACTGAACACAGAACAGGGATCAAATCCATGACCTTCCTGGATGAGATTATAATTCTTTTTTGCTTCATAATAACTTGCAAAGACAGTTCATCTTGAGAAAGAGATTTCTTTTGCACTGGTACTCAAGAAATATTCCTTAAAACCTACCTCTTTGACCAAGCTTTTGGTCATCTGACAATATCTCCTTATGTGGCTCGGTGTCATACTTTGTTTTATAATGCTCCTGTGAAGCACCTTGGGATGTTTTATTACGTTAAAGATGTTGTATTTATATCAGCTGTTGTTTAGCTTCAAGATCCTTTATTTCTCCTGTTTGTTGTAGTGCATGAAAACAGGTATAGCTTTAAACACTTATGATTAATTTCTGTTGTTAGAGAATTTCTCTATTGGTGCAGTGGGTAAATATACCTCATGGAGTGATACTGAGCCATTCAGATTAAAAAGGAGGTCACAGTTTAAACCTTGGTCTGTGCTGAGTCAGCTGATAGTGCTATAGTTAACATTGAGGCCCCTGTACTGTGGAAAAGTGGAACGTAATCATTGGTTTATCACTCCTGACCACTGACCAGTGACTCCTCTGCTAGAAAATACAAATGTCTGGACATCAGTTGTTAGACTATTCAACCATGTGGTGCATATCAACCCTCGCACTCTCTTGGCTCAAACATGACGTGTCTGTATACGGTACCCAAGCATGAATCGGGATCATTCAACAGAGAAAGGGAGAAAATTGGGGAAGGGCAAACAAAATTCTTGTGTATAGCCCCCTGAATAGTAGCACATTTAGCAATTTACATTGCTTATATTCAGCAGCACGTCTTAATCCTTTGAGCATTTATGACACATCAGGATTTCAATATCAACTTGGTGTCACTAATACTTTATGTAACATTAGCAACATCGAGGGCCGAAGGGCCTGTACTGCGCTGTAATGTTCTAAAAAAAAAAATTAGCACTGTAAGCTGGATAGTCAAATGTGCTGAATTTATTCAAATATGTGTTGGCCTATCTGGGAGCACTTCATTAAAAAAAGCAGAAGAGCAAGCCTCTAGTGTTTCAATCAGAAAATGGTGAGCTGTTATTATATTGGCTATCTTTTGGTTAATAATGGATTCTGACATACCTACCCATTTTAGTCTCTCTGACATATGGAGAGTTGGATCCAGTCAGAAAAAGCCTTGAATGGAAATTAGTGAAAGGTAAACTTAAAACTGATGTCGGGAAGAACTATTTCTCAGCGATAAATCTATGGAATTGTTTGCTAGTGTAGTGTAGTGGAGACTAAGGTGTGAATCTTCCTCCAGTATCTTGCCTGAAGAATGGGGCATAAAATTGGGCAGTGAAGCCGACTGTTGCCTCACCACCCAATGCCAATGACCCTTTCCCACTCCTGCCAGAGCTACTGCTGTCTGCCTTTCCATATCTGCTGCATTTAAATGCTGTTAGGGAAAATGAGTTGCTGCTCAGGTCCTGGCCCATTTCCTTCCTATTTCACAGAGACAGAGAGTCATTATGGCACAGAAGGAGGCAATGTGGCCCATCAAGTCCACGACAGCTTTCAGTAAAACAATCCAATCAGTCCCATTCCCCTGCTCTATCCCCGTGGTCCTGTAAGTTTATTTCCCTCAAGTGCAGGGGTTGGCAATGTGTCCGTACATGGACACCAGTGTCCGTGGTGAAAAGTTTGAGGTCCGTGACTGGTAATTTCAGGGATGAGAAATTTCTCATTGAACACCTCTTTCCAGACAATTCCAACTTTAAAAAAATTCACAGGTGCTGGGAGCAGAGACAAGTTCCGATGGCGGGTTACGTTTATTTTTTAACCCCAAACTTGTTCTGAGTTTGGAAGCTGTTGTCACTGCTTCCAGCACCTGTCAGCTGGGAAACTGATGGCTGTGAATTTTTAAAAAATACTGACCAATCACAAAGCTGCTCTGGGGAGAGTTCCCACTCTCTGCAACAGTCAGGGAGGGAGACAGGAGGGAGAGAGAGAGAGAGAGATGGCGGGGAGAGAGAGAGCGAGAGATGGTGGAGAGAGAGAGACGGGGGGTGGGGGGAGGGAGAGAGACGGGGGGTGGGGGGAGAGAGAGAGAGACGGCGGGCAGAGAGGGAGGAATGGGAGGAGAGGGAGAGATGATTGGGGGGAGAGGGAGAGATGGGATGGGGGGAGAGGGCGAGGGAGGGATAGGACGGGAGAGGGATAGGACGAGAGGGAGAGAAGGAGATGGGATAAATCTCTCTGCGGCCTCTCAAAGACCTTACAGATGGACATCTATTCGGATTCTCTGCATCACTACATCAAGCGTGCGAGCAGACATTGACTACTGGTGCAAGCAAAAACAATGCCAGATACTCACTAAATAGGGAGAAATATGTTTTAAATCGGACTATGTTATGATGGCAATAGGTTTGTTACACACTTTATATACAATTTATTTGCCCACATGTCCATGGCTGAGTTAATAATTGTGTCAATTATATGTGGTCATAGAGTGATACAGCACTGAAACAGGCCCTTTGGCCCATCAAGTCTGTGCCGACCAACAACCACCCATTTATACTAATCCTACATTAATCCCATATTCCCTACCACATCCCCACCACCTACCTACACTAGGGGCAATTTACAATGGCCAATTTACCTATCACCTGCAAGTCTTTGGCTGTGGGAGGAAACCGGAGCACCCGGCGGAAACCCACGCAGACACAGGGAGAACTTGCAAACTCCGCTCAGGCAGTAACCAGAATCGAACCCGGGTCGCTGGAGCTGTGAGGCTGCAGTGCTAACCACTGTGCTGCCCCCACATGGTGCAACATGTTGTTGCCTATCCCTGCTCAAGTGTCCATCCAATTTCCTTTTGAAATCATTAATTGTGCCCGCTTCCACCACCCTCGTAGGCAGCGAGTTCTAGGGCACTACCACTCACTGCATAAAAAGGGTTCCTCCTCACACACGCCCTGCATCTCTTGCGCAAAACCTTAAAACTCTGTCCCCTAGTCCTTGTACGGTCAGCTAATGGGGACAATTTTTTCTTGTCTATCTTATCTATACCTGTCATAATTTTGTACACCTCGATCAAATCTCCCCTCAATCTCCTTTGCTTCAAGGAGAACAACCACAACTTTTTCAACCTAACCTTGCAGCTAAAATCCCTCATCCCTGGAATCATTCAGTAAATCTCTGCTGCGGCCTCTCTAGGATGCTCACATCCTTCCTAAAGTGTGGTGACCAGAACTGAAAGCATTACTCCAGTTGTGGCCTAACCAGAGCGCTTTATAAAGGTTCAGCATAACTTCCCTGCTTTTGTACTCAATACCCCTATTTATGAAGCCTAAGATCCCATATGCTTTGCTAACCACACTCTCAATATGTTCTGCCAGCTTCAAGGATCTGTGCACATGGACTCCAAGGTACCTCTGTCCCTGCACACTCTTTCGAACTGTGCCACTTAGTGTATAGGAAGATGGTTGTGGTTGTTGGAGGTCAATCATCTGAGCTCCAGGACATCACTGCAGGAGTTCCTCAGGGTAGTGTCCTAGGCCCAACCATCTTCAGCTGCTTCATTAATGACCTTCCTTCAATCATAAGGTCAGAAGTGGGGATGTTCTCTGATGATTGCACAATGTTCAGCACCATTTGTGACTCCTCAGATACTGAAGCAGTCCGTGTAGAAATGCAGCAAGACCTGGACAATATCCAGGCTTGGGCTGATAAGTGGCAAGTAACATTCGTGCCACTAAGTGCCAGGCAATGACCATCTCCAACAAGAGAGAATCTAACCATCTCCCCTTGACATTCAATGGCATTACCATCACTGAATCCCCCACTATCAACATTCTAGGGACTAAAGGCCTACTACTACCCGACCCAAACCCGGCGGGACCCGACGACATGTGTCGGGGTCAGGTTGTGTCGCACTTCTGGGTCCAGCATTCGGGCTCAGTTTGGGTCGGACCAGATCGGACCCGCTCTATCACCACCTCAGATAAGTGACTTTAATGTTAATTTACGTTTTGGACTTAAAAGGTGGTTTTGCTACAGTTATTTTAAGCTTGTGCAGGTAAGGAACAAAGTGAAAAGCGGAAGGTAAGTTAACTGATGGTCGGGTCAGGTACAGGAAAAAAAATGGAAGGACTCGGGCCGGGTTGGGCTCGGGTTCAGATGTAGTTCTCTTGGGCTCAGGTCGGGTCTCATTTGCAGACCCGAGCAGGTCTTTGCTAGGGGCTACCTTTGACCAGAAACTGAACTGGAGTAACCATATAAATACCATGCATACAAGAGCAGGCCAGAGGCTAGGAATCCTGTGGCGCGTAACTCATGTCCTGACTCCCCAAAGCCTGTCCACCATCTGCAAGGCACAAGTCAGGAGTGTAATAGAATACTCTCCACTTGCCTGGATGGGAGCAGCTCCAACAACACTCAAGAAGCTCGACACTATCCAGGACAAAGCAGCCGGCTTGATTGGCACCCCATTGACGAACATTCACTCCCTCCACCACCGATGCACAGTGGCAGCAGTGTGTACCACCTACAAGATGCACTGCAGCAACGCACCAAGGCTCCTTAGGCAGCACCTTCCAAACCTGCGATCTCTACCAATTAGAAGGACAAGGGCAGCACATGCATGGGAACTCCACCAAAGGCAAGTTCCCCTCCAAGTCACATACCATCCTGACCTGGAACTATATCGCCGCTCCTTCTCTGTCGCTGGGTCAAAATCCTGGAACTCCCTTCCTAACAACACTGTAGGTGTACCTACCTCACATGGGCTGCAACGGTTCAAGAAGGATGCTCACCACCACCTTCTCAAGGGCATTTAGGGATGGGCAATAAATGCTGGCCTAGCCAGTGATGCCCACATCCCATGAATGAATAATTAAAAAAATTGCTTCTCCCTATCCCTTCTGTGAGAATGCATCACCTCACACTTCTTTGTGTTAGATTCCATCTGCCACTTGTCTGCACATTCTGCTAGCCTATCGATGTACTGTTGCAGTCGATTTGGATCATCCTCACTGTCTGCCACACCTCCAAGTTTTGTATTAGTTTTTTTTAATTCATTCATGGGACGTGGACATCGCTGGCCAGGCCAGTGAACTTTAATGCTTAACCCTGTGCACCCTAGGGACTGAATTGAGACTACCCCAAACTCATTGGATACAGGTTCCTTGGAGGCAGAGGGGATTTCCTTCCCATCAATCTGGGTTGGATTTGAACATGGATCTTGCAGGGGACCGGGTCACTGTGCTGATTCTGACTCTGTCCTGTATTGACAACAGGAATTTGTAGTTCTTCTTGACTGCTGGATTGTGGGGAAGAGGGTTCAAAGTACTATCACAACGTATGAAACTATGTAACCCCATTGTATAAATCTAATGAAACCGAATAATTCCTAAGAAGGCATGGTAAAAATAAATTACTGCCCTGCTTGGTGAAAGAGAACTATCAGGCTGATATTAGCTATTGGATATTCCACTTCTATCAGTCTTACATAAATCGGCAGATAAATACTGATTGGAATAAATGCTTGCCAACCTTTAAAGCTTGCCCACCTAAGGTCTGTGTTATCAATGTAGGCAGTAACAACAAGAAACTGGGCCTGTATTCTAGTCATAGAGTCATAGAGTGATACAGCACAGAAACAGGTCCTTCGGCCCATCATATCTGTGCCGGCCATCAAGCACCTGTCTATTCTAATCCCATTTTCCAGCACTTGGCCCGTAGCCTTGTATGCTATGGCATTTCAAGTGCTCATACAAATACTTAAATGTTTTGAGGGTTCCTGCCTCGACCAGCCCTTCACGCAGTATGTTCCAGATTCCAACCACACTTTCCTCAAATCCCCTCTAAATCACCTGCCCCTTACCTTTAAATCTATGTCCCCTGGTTATTCCGCTAAGGGAAAAAGGTTCTTCCTATCTATGCCCTTCATAATGTTGTATACCTCAATCAGGCCCCCCCTCAGCCTTCTCTGCTCTCAAGAAAACAACCCTAGCCTATCCAGTCTCTCTTCATAGCTGAAATGCTCCAGCCCAGGCAACATCCTGGTGAATCTCCTGTGCACCCTCTCAAGTGCAATCACATCCTTCCTATAGTGTGGTGACCAGAACTGTGCACAGTACTCCAGCTGTGGCCTAACTAGTGTTTTATACAGTTCCATCATAACCTCCCTGCTCTCGTATTCTATGCCTCGGCTAATAAAGGCAAGTATCCCATATGCCTTCCTAATCACCTTATCTACCTGTGCTGCTGCCTTCAGTGATCTCTGGACAAGTACACCAAGGTTCCTCTGACCCTCTGTACTTCCTAGGGTCCTACCATCTGTTGTATATTCCCTTGCCTTGTTAGTCCTCCCAAAATGCATCACCTCACACTTCTCAGGATTAAATTCCATTTGCTACTGCTCCACCCATTTTACCAGCCCATCTATATTGTCCTGTAATCAAGGCTTTCCTCCTCACTGTATACGACACCACCAATTTTTGTGTCAAAGAACAAAGAACAGTACAGCACAGGAACAGGCCATTCAGCCCTCCAAGCCTGCACCGATCTTGATGCCTGCCTAAACTAAAACCTTCTGCACTTCCGGAGACCATATCCCTCTATTCCCATCCTATTCATGTATTTGTCAAGATGCCTCTTAAACGTCATTGTCATACCTGCTTCCACCACCTCCCCCGGCAGCAAGTTCTAGGCACTCACCACCCTCTGTGTAAAGAACTTGCCTCGCACATCCCCTCTAAACTTTGCCCCTCTCACCTTAAACCTATGTCCCCTAGTAACTGACTCTTCCACCCTGGGAAAAAGCTTCTGACTATCCACTCTGTCCATGCCGCTCATAACTTTGTAAACCTCTATCATGTCACCCCTCCACCTCCGTCGTTCCAGTGAAAACAATCCGAGTTTTTCCAACCTCTCCTCATAGCTAATAGTTCGCAGTGTCATCTGAGAACTTACTGATCATACCTCCTATATTCACATTGAAATCATTCATGTACACTACAAACAGCAAGGGTCCCAGCACCGATCCCTGTGGTACACCACTGGTCACAGGCTTCCACTCGCAAAAGCAACCCTTGGCCGTCACCTTCTGCCTCCTGCCACGAAGCCAATTTTGGATCCAATTAGCCAAATTGCCCTGGATCTCACGGGCTCTTATCTTCTTAACCAATTTCCCATGTGGGTCCTTATCAAAAGCCTTACAAAAGTCCATGTGGACTATATCATCTGCTTTACCCTCATCTACACATCTAGTCACCTCCTCGAAAAATTCACTCCAGTTTGTTAGACACAATCTCCCCTTGAAAAAGCCATGCTGACTATCCCTGATTAATCCCTGCCTCTCCAAGTGGAGATTAATCCTGTCCCTCAGAATTTTTTCCAATAGTTTCCGTACCACTGATGTTAGACTCACTGGCCTGTAATTACCTGGTTTATCCCTGCTACCCCTTCTTGAATAATGGTACTACATTTGCTGTCCTCCAGTCCTCTGGCACCTCTCCTGTGTCCAGAGAGGATTCGAAAATTTGTGTCAGAGCCCCTGCAATCTCCTTCCTTGCCTCACAAAACAGCCTGGGATACATCTCATCTGGGCCTGGGGATTTATCCACTTTTAAGCCCACTGAAACAGCTAATACTTCCTTTCATTGCTAATTTGTTCAAATATATCACAATCCCCCTCCCTGATCTCTACACCTACATCGTCCTTCTCCATAGTGAACACAGATGAAAAGTAATCATTTAAAACCTTACCTATGTCCTTCGGCTCTACACACAGATTGCCACTTTGGTCCCTAATGATCCCTACTCTTTCCCTGGTTATCCTCTTGCCCTTAATATACTTATAAAATGCCTTGGGATTTTTCTTTATCTTGCCCGCCAGTGTTTCTTCATGTCCCATCTTCGCTCTCCTAATTACTTTTTTAAGTACTCCCCCTACACTGTCTATACTTCTGTAGGGCCTCCGCTGTTTTCAGCGCTCTGAATCTGCCATTAGCCTGTTTTTTTTTATCCTTTATCCAATCCTCTATATCCCTTGACATCCAGGGTTCCCTGGACTTGTTGGTCCTACCCTTCACCTTTACGTGAACATGTTGTCCCTGAACTATCACTATTTCCTTTGTGAATGACTCCCACTGGTCTGATGTAGACTTTCCTTCAAGTAGCTGCTCCCAGTCCACTTTGGCCATATCCTGTTTTATCATATTGAAATCGGCCTTCCCCCAATTGAGTACTTTTATTTCCCGTCTCTCTTAGTCCTTTTCCATAACTACCTTAAATCTTAGCGTTATGGTCACTGTCCCTGAAATAATCCTCCTCTGACACTTCTACCACTTGTCCAGCTTCATTCTCTCAGATTAAGTCCAGTACCGCCCCTTCTCTTGTCGGACTTTCTACATGCTGTAGAGTTTAGAAGACTGAGAGATGATTTCACTGAAACTTACAAAATTTACAGGGCGTGACAGGGTGGATGTAGATAGTATGTTTCCTTTGGCTGGTGAGTCTAGAACCAGGGACACAGTCTCAGAATAAGGGGAAGGCCATTTAAGACTGAGATGAGGTAAAATTTCTTTACTCAAAGGGTGGTGAATCTGTGGAATTCTTTACCCCAGAGGGCTGTGGAAGCTCAATCATTGAAATCGATAGATATCTAGATACTAATGACATCAAGGGATATGGGGATCACACGGGAAGTGGCATTGAGGTAGATGATCAGCCATGATCTAATTGAATGGTGGAGCAAACTCGGTGGGCTGAATGTCCTACTCCTGCTCCTATGTTCCTATGAATAGGGCTGGATAGTCTACCATCGATATTACCCAACCCATTTAGTCTCCTGGACAAAGGTCTGAAGTGTATTTCCCTTCCCTTTTTGAAAATAAATTGCAAGTAACATTAGAATCACTGTCTACTCTATAACTTACATCCTTTCCCACACTAAGTTCTACTTTCCTATCCTCCTTTCCCAATGTCCTAGTGGCTCACCAACCCCCAATATAGCAAATCACAAATGCTTGTCTTTATGGACAAATCCCTCCAAGGCCTTGTCCCTCTTCACCTCCTGAAACTTCCACCAGCTCCTCCTCACAGCAGGTATCCTCCAATCTTTTAACTCTGGCCTCCTTTTAGTTCTCCACTCGGTCCAATGCAACTTTGGATGCAGAACCATAAGCAGCCTCAGCGTCACCTTCTGCAACTTCCTCTATAAACTCCTCTGCCTTGCTATCCTCTCCCTTCTTTCAGAAGCAGCCTCAAAACCTACCTCCTTGCCCATGCCTTTGGTTACCTACCCAGACCTTGCTTTCATCACTGCTTCTCTCCCTAAACCTCTCCACCTTCCTTTTTTATTTTAAGACTCTCCTTTAAACCCAGCTCTTTGACCAAGTGTTTGGTTATCCTTTTCTAATATCTCCTTCTTTGACTTGGTGTTTGTTTTGTCCTTACACCTCTGTGAATTGCCTAGGGACTTTTCTACATTAAAGGTGCTTGGTTGTTGTTGCTGCTTGATGTACATTTGCATCGCTGTGACTCATTTTTGGCCAGTTCAATACATTAAAAGGATGCATATTGTTGCTGCTGCTGCATTATATATCCTAGACCATTTGTCAACCTTTGCATGCAAATTCGATGGGTAAGCAGTTTGTGAACCATCATACGATTCAATCATGTCTTTATGTACTTAACCATATAATCATCAATTCAGTTCCTCACTACGTTACTCATAGGCTATGTATACACCAGTACAATATGATGCATTTGTGATGGTACGAATGTTGAATTGTCTGAGTAAAGTGCCTTTTCACAGAATGCTTCTAATCTCCTTTCTCATAATATTCCAACTGCCCCCGGTTTTTCCCCCCTGTTCTACTATAGATGCTGACTCAAGCTTAACTATCATCCTATAGCCACTGGCTAAACTCTGGTAACTAATCTAAGTGGCCATTCTCAATGCATTGCGTGTCTGCAACATACTTGACTGTGAGGAGGTTATAGTGAAGCCAATCCTGATGTTCATGTGCGTTTCCCAATGGTAGATGCCAGCGAGGCATAGGAACTATGGTTGTTACTTTTGATATGTTTTTGCTTCCCTAGCCCAGCGTGTTGAGGTGAATTGCCTTTGCAGGTTAAGATCCGCCAAATTATCACGGACAAATTAATAAAAATTACTGAATAGAGGCACAAAATAAACCAGCCAGTGCTCGGGAGAACATTAATAGTGCATTATTTATATACCGTAAGTACTTTATGGAGAAACTATCCAATGGAACATGCTCCCTCACAAAGTAAGCACCATAAAACTCTAATAACACCTCAAACGTTTAGTAGGTATTTTATGGCACTAAAATGCCTACAGATGTTTCACGATTTTTATTTTAATCTATTTGGTTTGTAAAACTGCAACTATAAACTTGTTTACCCATGCCAGTTGAAAGATGATGATTTCTCTTCACTGACTCTATGACTTATTTTCTACTAATATCATTTTACGAACATAGGAATTAGGAGCAGGAGTAGGCCACTCGGCCCTTCGAGTCTGCTCCACCTTTTAATATGTTCATGGCTGAACTGATTACTCCACATTTCCACCTACCCCCAATAACCTTCCACCCCCTTGCTTATCAAGAATCTTTCTACCTCTGCCTTAAAAATATTCAAAGACTCCGCTTCCACCACCTTTTGAGGAAGAGAGTTCCAAAGACTCACGACCCTCTGAGAGAAAAAATTTCTCCTCATCTCTGTCTTAAATGGGCGACCCCTTATTTTTAAACATTGACCCCTAGTTCTAGATTCTCCCACAAGGGGAAACATCCTTCTTTCATTTTTCATCTTTCCGTTGTCACTGGTAGTGGTTGGCAGCCAGAGGTAAGAGAATGATTGTGCATCAAATAGCAGGCTTTGAACATTGGCACTAAACAGCGGCCTGCTTATCCAAAGGGGGCTCTGCTTTGGCTCAGGTGTAGAATCTCTTGTAACTTTCTTTTTTAATGCAATTACTGACTATTAATGGCATCTGACAGGCTGTAATATAACAGGATAGCATAGCATGTCTATCATTAACAGATTGGATGTTGTTTAGTAATACAGAACTTGAGTATTGCTGAAAAAAGAGACATGGGCCAGGATTTAACTCTGGGCAGACGGGAGCTGGCTAACGATTGAAAAGTTGTTGGCGAACCCGCTTCCGCCTTGCCTGGGGATCCGGCCCATATTTTGCAGGTTACCGGGCTGTAATTGGTGTGAGCTGGGACTTCCAACTGCTTGAGGTAGGAAGTCCCGCCTAATAGAGCTGCCGGCCAATCAAAGGGCCGGTAGCTAACTGTCCCAGCAGCACCACCGGGAGCAGTTGCCACTGCTGGGACTGCAGCCCAGCTTGAAGAAGCAGATGTTGGGGAGCCTGGAACAAAGGTAAATTTTGGTTGCCTCATCGCAGGTGATCAGGCAGGCCCTGGCGAGGCAAGGGTGGTCGATTGGGGGGATGGGGGGGGGGTGGGGGTGTGTTTGGTGTTGGGGGTGGTTGGGACAGCGGGGGCGGCTCTCCATCGGGCACAGGGTGGGGCCGGGAGCAGGTCGGGAAGGGCTCCCAGGGCATCCCGCTTCATTTTATGCCAACCCCCTCCCCCCACCCTGCCACCATCCCGCTTTTTGGGGGGGTGGTAAAATTCAGCCCATGGTGTTGAAGCTTTTCGGCTGTTTGCAATAGGCAGAGTACTGACCATATTCAACCAGCTCATACTTGCAAAATTATGAATACATTGTCTAATGTTAGATGTAATTCCACTATTGGATAATAATTACTGAACAATCCCGAGCGTGCTAAGCATTAGACTAACAACCATTTTAAGATTATCAGTCAGGCTTGCAATGTGGCTCAATTATGCTTGCTAGAAGCTACATATATTCATAAGCAGGGACCTGTCCTCTGCAGGCAAAAGGAACATGCCCAGGCTTTGCACCTTTTTTGAATTAAACAAAGCTTGGGGGCAATAGTTTCCTGGTGCATTCGCCATGGCAACACCTCGACCAGAGACCACGAGCCAACCAATCGTCACCCTTTTCTCATGCTGTATAAATTGTTGCTCCCTTTTGAAATTTGGCATTCTTGCTTCAGTCCTGATGAGTGCAAGATGAAAAGTTTTGACCAGATAGGATGTTTTCAGTTATTGTTTAAATTTAAAAGCGCACTTGACAGTGTTTCTAAAACTGAGAATCTGGTGTACTGTTCAGGTTTTATGTCTGTTTTACAGAAACAAAACCTTCCCATGCTGTGAGTTCATCAAATTAATAAAGTAACATTGATGTTTTTAACCCCCTACCCTAGAATAGCTATGTGATTGATGGAATGTGGGTGGCCAAGAAAATTGCAGATAAATGGCAGTACAACAAAATAGGTAATTGTGCAGAAAACCTATTTTATGCTTTATACATAAGTGTATTAAATGACAGTCAGGGATATGTGGGTGAGTTGTGTAATTGTCTTTTATATGCATATTAGGGGACAAACGTGTCTCTGCCACCTGCGTACCTTTGTTGCTAGAATTTCAGCAAAGAATGATTATTAATATCTGCATCCAGGATGTGAATTACTTGCTAAGTTCCTGCAAGTTCTCAGTTTTTTTTATCTTGCTTTTGTTTACCTTATTCAGTACATCTGCCTAGTCTATTTACTACCCTGAGGGAAAGCTGCATATAAATACTCCCTAATCCCCACAGATTTTACAGCAAAGTGTCAGGGTATTTATCTATCCTCACACTTCCAATATTCAGCCTTGGCCTACTGCCCTCTACACTCTTGCCCCAGCCCCATTTGGGCTAAAACAATATAAGAGCAATGTCCTGTGGAGTAATTGATGATTAATCTCTATCATTATCTACACTCTGTATTTCCCTGCTTTTACCATTCTAAGTAATGATGTCAGTAATACACTATGGCCTAGCTTTCCAGTATAGGTGCAGTTTAGATTCATATGGCAAGTGCTGGGTTTCAAGTAGGATAAAATAGCAGTATGCTATTTTAATCATAAGAAATTTGTGAAGAGGTTGGTACCTTGTGTCACTTATGCCACTGTCCCCATTCAACAGCATTGCAGCAAGCCTGTAGAAGGTAGTGGCAAGTTTGGCTTTAGCTGACTATTCCTGTATTTGAATGTGCCAGCTCTGTAATGTATGGTAGCAATAAGGATCCTTGGCACAGCTCTGCATTTGGCTTTCTGCTGGCCTCAACTCAGTGGCCACTGTTCCCCGCTGCTTGCTTGTTGCCAGGCAGGTGCATCTAAGCTTGTAGATATCATAGCATCTTGGTGAGTGGGTGCAGCTAGTCGGTGTATTGTGCTTGTTGGTCACCCTGGCATGCCTACTTCATGCAGTGCCACTGGAAGCATGACTAACTGCGGTTATGCTGGGAAGCACCCAACATTATGGGTAGTCAGACACTCGTGTATTTTAGTGGTGCTATCAGTTCCAAGTCTCTATTTTGAAAAGAAAAAACTTCCATATTCACTAATTACCTATTAAAGTGAGGTCTGGTCCTTTCTGTATGCAGTTACAAGTGTGTCTGGGCACATGGGCAA
Source organism: Heterodontus francisci (assembly GCF_036365525.1). Taxonomy (NCBI): domain Eukaryota; kingdom Metazoa; phylum Chordata; class Chondrichthyes; order Heterodontiformes; family Heterodontidae; genus Heterodontus; species Heterodontus francisci. The sequence goes on along the minus strand of NC_090378.1, from coordinate 81,100,165 downwards.
GGAGCACCTCTTGTGCAGCTGGCTGCCTGACTGTCTCCTGCAGGCACCGTAGGTCCTCCTCTTCAACCATCTCACATAAGGCATTCCAACTGGGAACAATTGTTGGCAGTAATAATAGCTGGAAAGGGAAAGGAGCCATAGACAGTTTAGCATCAGTAAGTGAGAAAAGAACCAGATGGTGATATAATCACCAAAGAAAGTCAGGGTGGGGGGGGAAATGAAAAGCAACACAGCGACAAACGGTAAGAAGCAGCTTCTCTGATAGGGCGTTACATAGCACAATTTTGAAGAACAGGTCAACATTCCTCTCTCGACCAACAGCACCAAAAAGCTGATTAACTGGTTATTTGTCTTGTAGTTTGATGGGAGCTTGCTGTATCCAAGATGGCTGCTGTGTTTACCCACAGAACAGCAGTTGCTGCACTCAGAGTCATTTGCTGCTTGTGAAGCATTGAGCGATGTTTCTGCAAGACACAATAAGGTATTCTCGCTGTGTGAGGGAGGTGCACTGAAACCATCCTTGCGTTTTCAGCTATGGGTACCTCAGTTCAACGTGAACCTGGTGGACCCCTAATACTGGCATCGGATAACATCAGACCAGTGGACGGGCAGTGACACTCAGTCCCGCTAGTGTATCTTCTGTTCTTCCTCAATCTTCTCTCTACCTATTTTCTCACCTGCTCTCCTGTTGGCACTGACTCTTGCTGAGGCACAGTATGGTTGTGGGAGATGTTGCTTTCTATTACCTTGCACAAATCGCCATTGTTCTCAGGCAGGCTATTTGACTGTGAAGGGCAGCGCAGCCAGACCTGATCCTGTCCTCATTGTAACTGCTTCAAAGGTCAGAGCTGTTCACACTCAGCAACTCTCACATCCTGATCTGGCAGATAGTTGGTTGCAGATAAATACACAATGATGCATCATTAGTTTGGATCTATGGAACAGGTGACCCCAGATAGATTAGTGTCTCTCCAGCCACTTTATTTCCTGTGTTCTATGTGTGTAGAATGCAGATCAATCTCTGAACATGTTCTTCAATTTTAGGCACTTTCGGCCCAATTTTAATTGTGTGTAAGTGGATGGGTTTTGAATTAGTTAAAATCGCGCTTGTTTGTTCCAAAGTGACAAGAAAGAGTAAAAGTACCAGTCATGTCTCAGTAGTGGTGCTCTTGTCTCTGATTTGGAAAGTTGTGAGTTCCATTCCTACTCCAGGGGCTTGGGCACATGATTTGGACTGATTCTTCTGTGTGGTGTTGGGGGGACTGCTACATTGTCTGAGGGTTTGTCTTTCACATGGGACATTGAGACTGATGCACTGTCTGCTTCCTTGGGTGGATGTGGTAGATCCCGTGGCACTATTTTGAAGAAGAGCAGAGGAGTTCTCGCTTGTGTCCTGGCTGGTGTTTGTCTGTCAACCAACATCACTGGGGCAGATTGTCTGGTCATCGTGGCATTGCTGTTTGTGGGGCCTTGCCTTTTGTGGGTTGGCTGTTGAGTTTCCTGCATTGCAATGGTAACTGCACTTCATTGGCTGCGGAGCAGTTTGGGATGTCCTGAGATTCTGGGGTACTGTCTTTTGAATGAGGCGTTAACCCAAGACCCTGTCTGACTGGAGGGCTGTTAATATTTGCAGGAGGTCCCTGTAACCGAGGAGGAGTTGATTGCCAGCAGTTGGCCCAGTTACCACAGGGGAGCTGATTGCTGATGGTTGGCCCAGTTATGGGGGGGTAGGGGGGGGTGCATGGGGGAGTTCTGTTTAAGGCATGTGTTATTTCCTGCGTCCCTCAATCAATGCATGTTAGCCAGACTAATCAGATTTAGCATTTTTTGTTAACTTACATGCTGCCTATTTTACATTTGTGTCTGTTCCTAAGCAACAGACATAAAAAGGAAGTTGCAATTTGCCTAAAGGAGCCTCACTCCACCTGAAGTGAGAGATACAATGACATTCAGAGTGTAGTGGGAGGAGATGGCTTGATATCTGCTCTGTATAGTGAGTGTGTTCACAAGGTAAGTACACGAGGGAGAAGGGAATAGAAGGGTATGCTGCTAGGGTGAGAGGAAGTAAAATGGGAGGAAGCTCATGTGGAGCATAAACACTGACATAGACCAATTGGACCGAATGGCCTGTTTCGCTGCTGTAATTTTGAAATAATACTAGGTGCAAAAAAAGGACAATGGGCATAAAGGCTAGAACTGAAGTGTCAGTATGAGAAAGATAGCAGGAATAGTCAACAGTTGACCAATATATGCAAAAATGCAATGTACTTGCTTGTGCCCTTTAATCAGTTAGCGCCACAATTGATTCCCAGATCACCAATTTCATGTGGGAGTCATTTAGAAAATAGGTCTTGCATACCTGAACATGTCCTTTTTCTCCCAAATGAATATTTAAACCAGGTCCCCCCTGCTTGAGGTGGGTACAAAGCTGTGGAAAATCTGTCTGAATTTTAGAATTGAGCAGCAATCAAACTACTTTTTTTCCATTGCACTAAGTCTTGTGAATTCTGTTTATCAAACAGCTAAGAAAACCTGTGCAACAACGGAATTTACCTGTGACAATGGTGACTGTATCTTGGAGAGCTGGCGCTGTGATGGAGAAGAGGAGTGTATGGATGGATCAGATGAATTGGCTGCAATGTGCAGTGAGTAACCTAGTTTGAAAGAGAATATCTCGATAAGTCATTGAGGTAAACTGGGAAGACCCTGTATCAAAGCACTGAAGTAAACGAGCAGCTTAGAATCACTGTTTTAGTGGAGGCTGAGAACCTGTTTAGAGAAGCATTTACTGAATTGTCCCATAATCCTAAATGTTAGATGCACTTACCCATTTCTCTCTGTCACCTCCTGTTTTCACACTTTTGAACTGTTGATTAGAGGCAGCTTGTGGGGAATTATTTTGTGTCGGATTCCCTTTTGTGACATCCTTAAATTCCATACACTTATGTTATGAATGGGGGCACCGACTTGTGAGTAGATTGATGGTGCTGCTAGATGGGAGTTCTGAATGATTCTAAATTCTTGTGTTTATTTCAGAGTTCTTATCTGTCATGCATATGAATGAGCAAAATTCAAGAGAATAACAGAACAATTTGCAGCAATAGATCTATAGCAGGGTAACCATTTACATTGATATCAGAAAGACTGTTTAACAATTAGATTGGGAGTCTTTACAGATTAGCCAAATAATCAAAACATTTACTGGCCAATTTGAAAATTCCTCTTTTCCGCCATTCATAGTTTCCTGTCTATCTCCTTTTATCTGTCAAAGGTACTGATCCCTGCTATGTCGTTATGTGGCTCAGCATCAAATTTTGTCTCATAACTCCTATGAAGCACCTTGTGACCTTTTACTACATGAGGGGTGCTATATAAATGCATAAAATATATATTATATATAAATGCAAGTTGTTGTTGTTCTAGATTGTTACCGTCACTGTTCAACATACCTCACCCAAGTGGGCATTTGTCACTTGTTAGACGGGACGATGAATGTCAACTGTGGAGAGTCTCACAGTTGAACCCATTCCTGCCCTTACCTAGTATCCACACACATGCAGCGTCCTGCAGGGCTTCCTGGACAGTGATTGGAAGTGCAAACCTTGGCTGAGTTTTATTTTCTCTCTATAGCCAAATGTGAAGTCCCAGTGCAATCTTGGAATCAGCTAACTCCATATAGACCAGGGATCAAAACTGGGACCTTCCTGGTTTGTAGGACTCAATTCTACACCTGGCTGTGTAACTTTTGACTGTATTATTGAAGGGAGAACAAAATTTTTGATTTTGGGTACACTGGAATAGGACTCGGCCATTTAGCCCCTCGATCCTGTTCCACCATTCAGTGAGAGCATGCTTGATCCATGACCCAACTCCATATACCCACCTTTGTTCTATATACCTTAATATGTTTGATTAATGAAGATCTGTCAATCTCCAATTTTACATTAACAATTGATCTAGTAACAATTGACATTTGTGGGAGAGTTCCAAACTTCTGCCATCCTTTGCGTGTAGAAGTATTTCCTAACCTCGCTTCTGAAAGGTCTAGCTCTAATTTTTCGACTATAGCCCTAATCCTAGACTTCCCAACCAGTGGAAATAGTTTTTCTCTATCTATTCTATCTGTTCCCTTAATATCTTGAAAACTTTGATCAAATCACCCCCTAAGCTTCTAAATTCGAGGAAATAACAGCACTAGTTTGTATAGTCTCTCCTTGTAATTTAACCCTTGGAGTCCAGGTATCATTTTGGTAAATCTACACTACACTCCCTCCAAGGCCAGTATATCATTTTTAAGATGTGGTGCCCAGAACTATTTACGGTACCCCAGGTGTGGTCTAACCTGGGCTTTGTATTGCTTGTATTCTGGTCCTTTAGCTATAAAGCCCAGATTTAATTAACCATTTTGATTATTTTCTGTATCTGTTCACAACTTTTTAATGATCTATGTACAAAAAAGTAACCAATGCATAGGGGTGGAAGATGTTGGTATGGTTCTTAATGAGTGCTTTGCATCTGTCTTCACAAAAGAGGGGGACAGTGCAGATATTGTAGTCAAGGAGGAGGAGTGTGAAGTATTGGATATGATAAACATTGGGAGGGAGGAAGTATTAATGGGATTAGCATCCTTGAAAGTGGATAAATCACCAGGACCTGATGAATTGTAGCCCAGGCTGTTGAAAGAAGCCAGAGAGGAAATGGCGGAAGGTCTGACCATCATTTTCCAGTCCTCAATGGATACTGGTGTGGTGCCAGAGGATTGGAGAACTGCTAACGTTGTATCTTTGTTTAAAAAGGGAGAGAGGGAAAGACCGAATAATTACAGGACAGTCAGTCTAACCTCAGTAGTGGGAAAATTATTGGAATCAATTCTGAGAGACAGGATAAACTGTCACTAGAAGGGCACAGGTTAATCAAGCATAGTCAGCATGGATTTGTTAAGGGAAGATCTTGTCTGACCAACTTGATTGAATTTTTTGAAAAAGTAACAAGGGAGATAGATGCAGTTGATGTGGGCTACATGGATTTTAGCAAGGCTTTTGGCAAGGTCCCACATGGCAGGCTGGTTAAAAAAATAAAATCCCATGGGATCCAGGGAGGTGCAGCAAGGTGGATACACAATTGGCTCAGGGGCAGGAAACAAAGGGTAATTCTTGACAGGTGTTTTTGCAACTGGAGGGCTGTTTCCAGTGGCATTCCGCAGGGCTCAGTACTGGGTCCCCTGCTTTTTGTGGCATATATTAACGATTTGCACGTAAATGTGGGGGGGGCATGCTCAAGAAGTTTGCAGACGACACAAAGATTGGCCATAATAAAAACAAGAAGTGCTGGAAATACTCAGCAGGTCTAGCAGCATCTGTGGAGAGAGAAGCAGAGTTAACGTTTCAGGTCAGTGACCCTTCTTCAGAACTGGCAAATATTAGAAATATGAAAGATTATAAGCAAGTAATGCGGGGGTGAGGCAAGAGATAACAAAGGAGAAGGTGTAGAAAGGACAAGGTCACAGAATAGTTGACCAGAAGGTCGTGGAGCAAAGGCAAACAATATGTTAATGGTGTGTTGAAAGACAAAGCATTAGTACAGATAAGGTGTTAACGGACTGAAAATTGAACAGCTGCAAGTACAAACATGAAAAAAAACAGTGGTAAGCAAACTGAACAAACTAAGATGAAACAAAATAAAATAAAGACAAAATATATGTATAAAAAAAACTAAAAATAAAAGTAAAATGGGGGGCCCGTCATGCTCTGAAATTATTGAACACAATGTTCAGTCCGGTAGGCTGTAGCGTGCCTAATCGGTAAATGAGATGCTGTTCCTCGAGCTTGCATTGATGTTCACTGGAACACTGCAGCAAGCCCAGGACAGAGATGTGGGCATGAGAGGAGGGGGGGTGTGTTGAAATGGCAGGTGACAGGAAGCTCGGGGTCATGTTTACGGACTGAAAGAAGGTGTTCCGCAAAGCGGTCACCCAATCTGCTGTTCCTTGAGCTTGCGTTGATGTTCACTGGAACACTGCAGCAATCCCAAGACAGAGTTGTGAGCATGAGAGTAGGGAGGAGTGTTGAAATGGCAAGCAACCGGAAGCTCGGAGCGTTAACACCTTATCTGTACTAATGCTTTGTCTTTCAACACACCATTAACATATTGTTTGCCTTTGCTCCACGACCTTCTGGTCAGCTATTCTGTGTGACCTTGTCCTATCTACACCTTCTCCTTTGTTATCTCTTGCCCCACCCCAGCTTTACTTGCTTATAACCTTTCACATTTCTAATATTTGCCAGTTCTGAAGAAGGGTCATTAAGCGACTCTTGGATATGTACATGGATGATAGTAGAATGAAGGGTAGGTAGTTAGTTTGATCTTAGAGTAGGTTAAAGGTTTGGCACAACATCGTGGGCCGAAGGGCCTGTACTGTACTGTTCTATGTTCTATGTTCTAAGGGTCACTGACCTGAAACATTAACTCTGCTTCTCTCTCCCCACAGATGCTGCCAGACCTGCTGAGTATTTCCAGCATTTCTTGTTTTTATTTCAAATTTCCAGCATCCGCAGTATTTTGCTTTTATACTAAGATTGGCCGTGCGGTTGATAGCGAGGAGGATAGCTGTAGGCTACAGGAAGATATTGATGGACTAGTTGGGTGGGCAGAAAAGTGACAAATGGAATTCAACCTGGAGAAGTGTGAGGTGATGCATTTGGGGAAGTCAAACAAGGCAAAGGAATACATGATTAATGGGAGAATACTGATAAGTGTAGAGGAAGTGAGGGACCTTGGAGTGAATGTCCACAGGTCCCCGAAGGTAGCAAGAGAGATCGATAAGGTAGTTAAGAAGGCAGATGGAATTATTTCCTTTATTAGTTGAGGTATAGAATACAAGAGCAGGGAGGTTATGCTGGAACTGTATAAATCATTGGTTAGGCTATAACTTGAGTGTGCAGTTCTGGTCACCTCATTACAGAAAGGATGTAATTGCACTAGACAGGGTACAGAGGAGATTTATGAGGATGTTGCCAGGACTGGGAAAATGCAGCTATGAGGAAAGATTGAATAGGCTGGGGTTGTTCTCCTTGGAACAGAGAAGGCTGAGGGGAGATTTGATTGAAATGTACAAAATTGTGAGGGGCCTGGATAGAGATAGGAGTGAGGTCGGTGACTAGGGGGCATATATTTAACATGATTAGTAGAAAGACTAGGGTAGATGAGGAAAAGTTTTTTCACCCAGAGGGTGTTGGAGGTCTGGAAGTCACTGCCTGAAAGGGTAGTAGAGGCAGAAACCCTCATCTCATTTAAAATGTGTCTGGATGTGCGCCTCAAGTGCTGTAAACTGCAGGGCTACGGACCAAATGCTGGAAAATGGGATTAGGCTGAGTGGCTCGTTTTTGGGCCAGCACAGACACGATGGGCCAAGTAGCCTCTTTCTGTGTAAACTTTCTATGATTCTATGGACTGCCAGGCCTCTTTAGAATTTCACAGTTTTGAGCTTTAATCATTTAGAAAATACTCTGCTCTGTCCTTTTTAGGTTCAAAATAGATGACCTCACATTTGTCTACATTGAAATCTAATTGCTACAATTTTGCCCATTCACTTAATCTAATAATCCCTCTCTCTAATTTTATGCTTCCATCTACACTGCTTACAAAACCATTGTTAAACTTGGATATGTGGCTTTCTATTACATCATCTACGTTGTTAATCAATACGGTGAATAGTTGAGGCCCCAATGCAGATCCTTGCAGGACCCCACTAGTCAAATCCTGCCAATTAGAGTGCCCATCATCTCTATTTTATGTCTCCTGCTGCTCAGCCAATTTCCTAACTAGGTCAATAATTTGCCTTTAGTTCCATGAACTTTAACTTTATCTAGCAGTCTGTTAGGGACTTTATCAAATGCCTTCTGGAAGTCCTTATAAATGTCCCTGTCCACTTCTTTAGTCACCTCTTCAAAAGATTTAATCAGATTTGTCAGGCATGACCTAACCTTGGCCAATCCATGCTTTCTCTCTCTCATAGCTGAAAATTTTCAAGGTGTTCAGTCACTCTATCCTTTAATTATAGACTCTAGTAATTTCCTAACAACAGTAGTTAGGTTAACTGTTATATAATTTCTCAGCTTCCCTCTTGCACCTTTCTTAAATAATGGAGTGACGTGCAATTTTCCAATTTAAAGGAATTGAAAAGAACAAGTCTCCTTTCAGTGATCTATGATAGGAATAATAGAAAATACAGTTGAGCCATGAATCTCTGCATATTTGTTAGGGTAACATTTTTTCCTATTTCCCTTAAAGAGGAAAGAATTATATACACGTATATTCTAGTATTGCAATGTAATGACCATGCTTTTCACAGCAGGCCCCAGCACTGAGGAAAGACTATTGGTCCCAGCAAGCATACGCTGTCCCTTTATTTAATCCTGTGAGAGGTAATTCTCCATAAACACTTCACAATTAATCCCAAAATTTTATCAAATAAAACTTCAAAATACTCATCATCCTCACCCTGACCTGCTGACCTATACCTTCCTCCCCCAGTACAGGAACTATTGGAGGATTTGATCTCTGTGCCATTTCCAGTCAGTTATTTGTCCAGTAAATTACCTCAGCCTTCACTACTTTAGCTGCGAATTTGCCTCACGTCTCCATTACTGTATGTGGGGAGGGGGAACAAGTTTCTGGAATCTCCAGTTTTGCTTGGGGCATGTTAATTTTAAACCTGCAGGCTCCAGCTCTATAGGCCGAGGTTCTCTAATGTGCTTTTCTGTAATGTGTGCTTTTTGTCACAGTTTGCACACTGTGGACAAAGGCCTGTGTGTGAGCGAATCAGTGATATTTGTAACACATGCAGAGGGCAGAGCCTCCATCAGAGTGCGGTGTGTTGGCACTCTCTGACAATCTCAGCAACCACTCGTTGTTTCTGCAAAATGAACCATTCAGCAGTTTACCCCAATAAAGGTTTGAAAAGATAGCATGTAATCTTTCTCTGAAGATGTGCTGAAATGTTTGCAGGAGGAAAAACATGACCAATCTTTTCATATGGGTGGATGGTAAGCCTCCCTTTGCTAAATAATTAAAACTGCTGCAATATGGCATTAGGAGCCTCTGTGATTTAATTAATAGACCAAAATGTAGTTTTGATTTGTGTGCACATTATTTCTTTACAAAAGACTTCCAAAGGAATTCATTAATGTGCTGTTTATTTTGTAATGTTGTCTGGGTATATTGCAGTTATATGTTCTGTAGCTTCCAGTGTAAACAGAAAATGCTGGAAATACTCAGCAGGTCAAACAACATCAGCGGGGAGAGAAACAGATGCTGCCTGGCTTGCTGAGTATTTTCTGTTTATATTTCAGATTTCGAGCATCTGCAGTATTTTGCCTTTGTTCAGTAACTTCAGTTGGGATATTGGAACTTCTTAAAAAAATCTTTTACGACTTTTCTCCTCTCCTGTTCTCTCCTGAAGACACTGACTCAAATTCCCATGAATACCAGCTGCTCTCCCATACCCACACCCAAAGTGGCCTTTGTGTGCATAGACACTGAGTCGGCTATTCAGTGTCACAGCTAAATTCAATCCAAGTCTGACCCATGTATGCACTTCCTAGGAGTGGCAATTGGATATTGATTAGGGGTGATTGGGTGGCGGGGCGTGGGGTGGTGGTGGTGGGGGGGCAAACCTGCCTCATTTTTTCCCCCTTGCCCTACCATCTCTGCCAACGACAGGGACACTGAGATTAAATGTAGCGCCCACTGCTGTCCTGCTTGAACACAGCTAACTCAGCACAAACTGAGGATCAAACCCAACGCATTCCTGGTCTCTAGTGCTCTGTACTGTACTGAATAATGCATTTAACAACCGTGCTATTAGGGAGATTGTAGTGTTAACAAAACAGGTCTGCGATGTAAAGTGCTGAAGTGCTTCCAAAGTGAATGTGCTTTTGACATTTGAGTTTGCATTACCTGGAAATGAAATGTTCTGACTTCTGTTGTCGTCAGTGTCAGAGGTGAAAAACCCTAAGCATTAAACCCAGCCCTGCACCCCATCACCTACCCCCAACACCACAGCCAATAACCTAGTTCAGACCCTCATACAATATTGCTCAAGGATATCCAGCCTTACTGCTCATATATTTAATGCAGCTGTGAGATATTGATTAAAAAAATGTGGGAACTAAATATTCCAGGGTACTTGATGTTTCAAAAAGACTGACAAAATGAAAAAGGAGGGGGTTATCCATGATAATAAAGGATGACATAAGAACAGAAGTAAGGAAGGATCTTGGCTCGGAAGAACAGGAGGTAGCATCATTATGGGTGGAGATAAGAAATAACCAGGGTCAGAAAATGCTGGTGGCAGTAATTTAAAGGCCCCCTAACTGTAACTATACAGTTGGATAGTGTATTAATCAAAAAATTAAGACGACCTTGTAACAAAGGCAATCCAATAACCGTGGGGGATTTTAATCTTCCGCGGCTAACTAAAGAGTTTAAGATAGTATTAGATTGAAAGAAGAGGCTTATAATATTGCCAAGAAGTGTAGTAAGTCCGTGGTTTGGCAAAGTTTTAGATACCAGCAAAGGATGACCAAAAAATTGGTAAAAAGGAAGAAAATAAAATACAAGAATAAACTATCAAGAAATATAAAAACAAATTTGAGTTTCTACAAGTATGTAAAAAGGAAGAGAGTAGTGAAAGTAAACCTGGTTCACTTAGTGGCTGAGACAGGAGAAATTATAATGGGGAATAAAGAAATGGCAGGGACATTAAACAAATATTTTTTGTCTGTCTTCACAGTAGACAATGCAAAGAAATACCAGAAATCGTGGGGAATTAAGAGTTTAAAGAGAGTGAGGAACTTGAAGTAATTAATATTAGTAAAGAAAAAGGTATTGTAAAATTAATGAGACTGAAAGTTGACAAATCCCCTGGTCCTGATGGCTTACATTCTAGGGTTCTAAAGAGGTGGCTGCAGAGATAGTGGAGGCACAGATTGTAATCTTCCAGAATTTCCTAGATTCTAGAATGGTCCCAGTGGATTGGAAGATAGTAAATGTGACATTGCTATTCAAGAAAGAAGGGAGAGAGAAAACTGGGAACTACAAGCCAGTTAGCTTAACATCAGTCATCAGGAAAATGTTGGAATCCATTATTAAGGAAGTGGTAACAGGGCACTTAGAAAATCATAACATGATTAGGCAGAGTTAACATGGTTTTATGAAAGGGATTTCATGTCTAACAAATCCAATAATTGTTTTTTGAGGATGTAACTAGCAGTGTGGAAAATGGAGAACCAGTGGATGTAATTGAATTTTCAAAAGACATTTGTTAAAGTGCCACATAAAAGGTTGCTGCACAAGATAAGGGCTCATGGGGTTGGGGTAATATATTAGCATGGATAGCGAATTGGTTAAAGGACAAAAAACAGAGTAGGAATAAACAGGTTATTTTCAAGTTGGCAGGTTGTTATTAGTGGGGTACGATCAGAATCAGTGCTGGGGCCTTAACTATTCACAATCTGTCTGAATGACTTAGATGATTGTATCCAAGTTTTCTGATGGCACAAAGCTAGGTAGGAAAGTAAGCTGTGAGGAGAGTCTGCAAAGGGATGTAGCTGGGTTAAATGAGTGGTCAAGAAGGTGTCCGATAGAGTATAATGTGAGGCTATTCACTTTGCTAGGAAGAATAGAAAATTAGAATATTTATAAATGGTAAGAAACTACTAAATGTTGTTGTGCAGATGTTGGATGTACTTGGACACAAAATGCAGAAAGTTAACATACAGGTACGGCAAGCAATTTGGAAGGCAAGTGGTAAGTTGGACTTTATTGCAAGGGATTTGGAGTACAAGAGTAAGGAAGTCTTGCTGCAATTGTACAGGCCTTTGGTGAGACCACACCTGCAGTACTGTGTACAGTTTTGGTCTCCTTATCTAAGGAAGGAGGTACTTGCCTTGGGAGGAGGTTCACCAGATTGATCCCTGGGATAAGAGGGTTGTCCTATGGTGAAAGATTGATTAGAATGGGTCTGTACTCTCTGGAGTTTGGAAGAGTGAGAGGTGATCTCAATGAAACCTAGAAGATTCTGAAAGGGTTGACCGGGTAGATGCTAAGAGTCTCTTTCCCCTAGCTGGAGAGTCTTAGATCTCGGGGTTCTAGTCTCGGGATATGAGGTCGGTCACTGAGATGAGGAGTAACTTCATCACTCGGAGGGCTGTGAATCTTTGGAATTCTCTACTCCAGAGGGCTGTGGATATTCAGTCAGTGAGTTATTCAAGGCTGAGATCGATAGAATTTTGGTCTCTAGTCAAGGGATATGGGGATTGGGCTGGAAGGTGGAGTTGAGGACAAGGATCAGCTGTGACCTTATTAAATAGCGGAGCAGACTTGAGAGGTCATATGGTCTACTCTTGCTCCTATTCTTAGGTTCTTATGAACACAATCTAACCTGCCAGATTGGACTGAGTTGTGAAGTTGAAGAGTTTTCTCACTGTCTAGGCATACGCAGGAAGAATGACTCTTTATGATGACGGTGCCCTGCGAGCTTAAGCTACATTTGATTTTCATTTCCTCTTCTGCTTGCAAACTTATTGAATATATGGTTCATTTTCCATTGCTGTTCCTTTATATTGGTGAGTTTCCAATCCAAGCTGGCCTGTCCAATGGCAATGCACTGCATTCAAATGATGCTGGCTCTGAAGGAAGTCACTGTTGCGTGTGTGCCAACCAGCAAGTTGAAATCAGTTCTGGAAACAGATGGTCCTTTGGTTGATTTTTGAGCACCATGGGGAAGTTACCTATTTCTCTGCACCTAACTTGTTCATCTACAGCTTCCGCTGTGCATTAGTAAACCAGCCTAGTGAGTGCAGTCGACTCACATAACAATCAAGATCTCCACTCAATCTTGTGATCCTGCCCCCCAACCCAAGAAAGGATGCAGTGCTTTGCTGCTGACCTTCCTTCAATCTGTGTGTCTTAAGAGCTCAGCAAAGAATTATGAAGCGGATTTGTTTCTTTGATAACGCAATGCAATAAGAAATGAGCTAGAGGCACTTATAAGAATGCCAGCTTGCCAGAAACTGTGCAGTTTGTTTGCTTTTCCATTGAATAGGTTCATGAATAAAATAATCTGATACGGCTCAGTGATGACAGTAAGGAGATTCTATTGCTTCGCATCCTGATTGATTTTATTTTCCCTTTCTCATCTGCTGTCTGAAAAATAAAATCACTGAGCAGGATAATCCTTCGAGGAGTGCAGGATAGCAGCATATCCAAAGAAATTGTACAACAATAAAAACTAAATTATATAAAATTATGCTATAAAGGTATGCACTGTAAATTGTTCCCAAGTGTACTGCTGTTCTGTACACCGGTGTCTCTTACTCTCTTTCCGATGGGAGGACTCTTTAACACTCTCTCTCTACTCTTTAAGGAGCTACCTTGTGTCTCACCTTCCTTCCTAAGGGAGCTTTTTGTTCATGCCTTTCATTTCATATCACAGGTTGCTGTTCGGACATTGACTGGTTTCTCTCAGTCCTTCTCACCCAAAAGGCGAAATTTTAACTCGTCCACTTGCACCGAGTTAAAATTGGGTCCAATGTATCTGTATACTATACTCCATGCCTCCTCAGGGAGCAATCTCATTCCTGACTGGTGTCCCTTGTTCCTCTTTTTATGCATTTTATGCTTTAAAATCGTTGGCTTGAGGCAGCCTAAGAAGATTTACCTGGAGCCTTACAAGCAAAGCCAAAGTACACTGTAGGAATCTATGAGAGACCGTGGCCTACAGCATGAAGTACTCATCACCATTTATCTGTTTAAACCACCTTTCTTTCCAAATTGGCAAATGGAACCTTCATCGGCTGGAAAGCTTTGTATTGCATGTTCTTGGTAAATTGTTACTTCAGTGGTATTATCTGTCCTCCAGCTAAGTGTCAATGACCAAGCGGAAAAGTTTTTAACAAACAGTTCAATCTCTGAATTTATGGAAGACTATATAAGAGTCTACTAGAGGTCGCCATCCACCTGTGCTTCTCTAACCATCTGCAGTGAAAACACTTCTCCCTCATATACGCTTTTCTCGTCAAAGTGCTGAAATCAAGCCTTAGCGCTTTTACTGAAACACATGCCTTCTTGAGATCTCAAAACCGAGGAGTTCTTTACATCCCTCACTTTTCTCTTTCCCCTACAAGCTTAAAGTTTTAAAATCTATAGCTTGAGACCCCTTTAATCACTGGCTTCCTGATTTACCTTGTTTTCTGTGCTACTCCTGCACCATAGACCTTAAACCTTCATTCAAGATTTCTCATTTAAGGAAATATAAATTGTAGCATAATATCCAGTGTAATGACTGGACAAGGTGATTTAGGCTGATACAAAACCTTTCTTTAGAGGGTTTCTGAGTCCTGTAGGTCCAATAGTAGCCAGACCGAAAAAGCTAAACAGCAGAATTGCTCACTTGTGGAGCAAAAGCACTCAGAATCTTTTCTTTCCCATGTGGTATAGATAAATTTACATGCCCAGCTGACACGTTTGGCTGTCCCAGTAACAGATGCATCCCAATGTCGTGGCAGTGCGATGGTGAGAAGGACTGTGAAAATGGAAGCGACGAGCTGAATTGTGCAGCTGGTGAGTGTGTGAACTACCTTCTTGTGAATTTTGGTTGAGGCTTTACCCTAAACTCTTACCATCCAGTTTTCCCTAATGTTCAGTAGAGGAATTAACTACCATGTGTGTGGTACTGCACCATACAGACAAGAAGATTTCACATTCTATCCTCTGTACTGCTGAGCTGGCCCATCCATGCAAAGAAGCACTGCAGTTCAGCTGGCCTTTATCCAAGAAGGATGCTAATACACCTGGGTTCCTGTTCCCAGTGACGCCCGTTGGAAAGTGAGCATGTGTCAGTGTCTGGTGAGGACAGGATCAGTTTTGGCTGGGATACCCTCGGCGCACAAGTTTACAGGAGGGCAGCTGGCAACTGTTTAAATATCGACCCAGCCAGAGTCAGTGCTTTTCTGGAGAACACGAAGGGAAAAACTATTTATTTTTAAATGAAAAATGCCATAAATAATGACTCGAGTCTCTGCATTTTTAAAGCTAAATATTTACTGACTTGACTTTGCTCAAATATGACAGGTAGTTGATCAGTTTTTTGCAGAGCCCCTACTGCTGTCATTGTTTTACCTCAGAGATGGTGTTTTTGAATGATTCACTGGAAAAAAAGTGATTTGTAAAATTAATTCGTTTTGGCTAATTGTCTTTTCCTTGAGTGTCTTGAGCCATTTTACAGGTTCCACGTAATTTCTTTCTCTTGACATTTATTGCCCTCTTTACAGGAATGTCCAGAGTTGGTCAGAAACTGGTAAAATGTCAGAATTGAGATATAACTGCTCATGTACAGTTGATGTCAGTGGACTCCTGCTAGAAAATTTTTCTTTTATTCTTTCTTGGGATGTGGGTATCGCTGGAAAGGCCAGCATTCGTTGCCTATCCCAAAATGCCCTTGACAACTGAGTGACTTGTTCGGGCCATTTCAGAGGGTAGTTAATGATCAACCACATTGCTGTGGGTCTGGAGTCACATGTAGGTCAGACCAGGTAAGGACGGCAGATTTCCTTCCCTAAAGGACACTAGTGAACCAGATGGGTTTTTACGACAATCGATAGTTTCATGGCACCATTACTGAGACTAGCTTTCAATTCCAGATTTTTATTAATTAATTGAATTTAAATTCCACCAGCTGCCGTGGTGGGATTTGAATCCATGTCTGCAGGGCATTATCCTGGGCCTCTGGATTCTAGTTCAGTGACACTACCACTACTCCACCATCTCCCCAATGTGCATAAGGACCCCAAGTGAGGAGAGGCTGAGGCTCAGCTGTGATAACCCAACAGTTGAATAGCCTGCCAGTGCTCTTAGCCCAGGCCTCTACATGAATGCAGAGCTGGGGGAATACCTGAGAGAGTATGGTACTTCTGGGCCCATTCTCCAGCATCAGTCAGTGCTTACAGAAGAGGAAGGGAGAAATTTGAAAGTTGGGGAGAGACATAATTCTGAAGCGATTTCCTTTCGGTTGTATGCAAGACTTCACTAATGTGTTTGCTTATAATTGCTTTCTTTTCTGCCCTGCCTGGTCTCTTCCCACCCCCCCTCTTCCAGATCAGAAGACCTGCCCAACCAATGAATTCCAGTGTGGCAATGATAAATGCATTGCCATGATGTTTGTGTGCGATGGCGATGATGACTGTGGAGATGGCACTGAGGAGCAGAACTGCGTTCCGCCCACCTGTGGACCCCATGAGTTCCAGTGTAACAACTCAATGTGCATCCCCGAGCTGTGGGCCTGTGACAATGACCCGGACTGCACCGATGGATCAGATGAGAGTGTGGAGAGTTGCGGCCACAAGACAGCACTTGCACTGCCAAACTCCTGCTCAGCAAATGAATTTCAGTGCAGCAATGGCGAGTGCATCCACCTGAACTGGCAATGTGATGGAGGGGTAGACTGCAAAGACAAATCGGATGAAACTGGCTGCAGTAAGTTTTCTCTTTAATTTTATCAAAATACGCCTGCATCAGCTCACATTATTTTATAGCTTTTTATATAACTTGCATTGAATGACTTGGCAGGGCTGTTATTTCACTTTTTTTTGTTGAAAGGGAATTTCCCAATGGTAATGATAAGCTTGACACGTGTAGAACCAATCCCTGGAAGGAAATCCTAGGCTTTCAGGAAGGAAAAAAATTGATCAGAAAAATAAAATAAAAACCAATAACAACTTGCATTTATGTAGCACCAGTAGCATCGTAAAACATCCCGTGATACTTCATAGGAGTGTCATCAAACAAAATTTGACACAGCATCACATAAAGAGATATTAGGACAGGTGACCAAAAGCTTGGTCAATGAGGTAGCTTTTAAGGAATGCCTTTAAAGGTGGGGAGTGAGGTAGAGAGGCTTAGGGAAGAAGTTCCATACCTTAGGGCCCAGGAAGCTAAAGGCATGTCCACCAGTGGTGGTTGGATTGAATTTGGGAGGCCGGTGTTGGAGGAGTGCAGAGATCATGGAGGCTTGTAGGGCTGGAGGAGGTTACAGAGATAGAGAGGGGCGAGGCTATGGACAGATTTGAGAAAAATGATGAGAATGTTAAAAGTGAGGCGTTGCCAGACTGAAGATCAATGTAGGTTGGCGAGCACAGGGATGTTGAATGAACGGGACTTGGTGCAAGTTAGGATAAGGGCAGCAGAGTTGTGATGAGTTCAAGTTTATGGAGAGTGGAAGATTGGGGGCTGGCCTGGAGAGCATTGGAATCGTCAAATCTACAGGTCACCCAGGCATAGATGAGGGTTTCAGCAGCAGATGAGTTGAAGTAGGGGCACAGACAGGTGATGCTAGAGGTGGAGGAAGACGTCATGGTGATGGAGCAGATATGGGGTCGGATGTTCATCTCGGTGTCACATGCCAAAGTTGTGTACATTCTGGTTCAGCTTCAGACAGTGACCAGGGATAGTGATGGAGTCAGCAGCTTGGGAATTGAGTTTGTGGTGAGGACAGAAGACAAAGTCTTCCCAATATTTATTTTGAGAAAATTTCTGCTCCTCCGGGACTGGATATGGGGCAAGTACTTTTTATTTTATTTTATTTTTTATTTTAGAGATACAGCACTGAAGCAGGCCCTTCGGCCCACCGAGTCTGTGCCGACCAACAACCACCCATTTATACTAATCCTACATTATTCCCATATTCCCTACCACATCCCCACCTTCCCTCAATTCTCCTACCACCTACCTACACTAGGGGCAATTTATAATGACCAATTTACCTATCAACCTGCAAGTCTTTGGCTGTGGGAGGAAACCGGAGCACCCGGCGGAAACCCACACGGTCACAGGGAGAACTTGCAAACTCCGCACAGGCAGTACCCAGAACTGAACCCGGGTTGCTGGAGCTGTGAGGCTGCGGTGCTAACCACTGTGCTGCCCTCTGTGACAATTTAGACACAGTAGAGGGGTTGTGAGAGGTGGTGATGAGATAGAACTAGGTATCATTAGCATATATATGGAACCTGAATAGCAGTGCGAAAAAATAAACTATTGCTGCTGATACTCTGTCCACTTGGGTGGGTCTGTCCTCGTCTGGTTCCATTATCGATGGCTTTAGAGGAGGATGGTGTTGTCAACTGCATCAAAAGCAGCAGACTGCTTGTGAAGGACGAGAGATAGTTTACCTTTTTTATGGTCACATATGAAGTCATTTGTGATTTTGGTAAAAGTTGTTAGGTTTCCTCCCTGCCACAGTACAAAATTGGAGGAGCTCAAACATAGAGTTGCATTAAAGATGGGGACTAATTTGGGGATGACAACATGGTCAAGAACTTTGGAGAGGAAAGGCGGGGGGGGGTTGGAAATGGGTGATACTTTCCAAGGAAAGAGAGGTCAGAGTGGCTTTTTTAAGGAGGCGGTGATGCAGCAAATTTAATAGGGAGGGGTCAGTAGCCGAGGAGAAGGAACCGTTCATAATGACCCACATGGGGCCAGGAGGTGATGATGGTGGTCAGCAGTTTGTTGAGAATAGGGTTGATGGAGCAGGAGGTGGGTCTCATGGACAAGATGAGCGCAGAGAGGGCGAGATAGGAGTGAAAATAGAGACAGAGAACAGAAGGGAACTTCAGGAGGAAGTTGGGCTTAGTGGGCTAGTGGAAGGGAGGGAAACAGCAGGGACAGCTGAATGGATGGTCTCAATCTTAGTGACAAAAAGCCCTTGAGCTCCTCACATTTGCTGGCAGTGAGGGCGGAGGAGGCAGAGAAGAGGAATTTAAGAAGATGGTTTGTAGTGAAGAGGAGAAGCCGGGGATTATCTTTGCCATGCAATTGGCCGGAGCTTCTGCCTGGCAGGAATGTTCGCACCAGCAGGAATGGGGCATGTGTGGACCAGGGAATTTGTTCTCCTGTGACTGCCTGATTCCTGCTGGAATTTTACAAACCTGAATTTATGTTAGGCCAACACCCATGAATAATGCTGACGTGCAGAATGTTTAAGAGTTTAATTGTACATCCTGCATATAACCAGGAGCCTTTGTCTCCTGAGCTTCAGGCAAAATCCTTCCTGACATTAAATCCACCGATTTCTCAATGGGTGTTAGAAATTTGACCTGTTTTCTCATGTTGAAGTTGTTGGCATTTTTTTTCAATCAGAACATGTATGAACTGTTTTAATGGGAAACCAGCCAAATGATTTGTGTCTCAAAGCATCTAGAAGAGTTCAGTAGAATAGGAAGATCCATTTAAATAGAAGAGGGGAACCTGGAAAAGGGTGTGCTAGTGGAATGATTATGGTACTGAAACAGCATTCTAGTTCGAATGCTCAATTCTGAAATTGAACTCAATAAAATCTACACCGCGTGGCAAGTCGTTAAATTAACTGAGTGATTCTTGACAACGCAGCCGACTGTTGACGTCATCAGACTGCACCAAGCTGCACACTTACGCAAACAGGCTCCTGCTCTCTGCGCGTGTGCAGTGATCCACATTGCCAGGACTGGTTGGCGCATGGGCAGATGACGTAATCGCGGAACGTCGCAGACTGTGATGTTTTAGTGGATCAGGCTGCATCTGTGCATGTGCCAGTGCAGCGCCACCTAGTGGCTGCATTGTCAGCAAATGCAGCCTGAAATTCATGATGAGTCCTACTCTTCAAACTGCTCCAATTGCAGTACTTAAACAACTTGCATTTATGTAGTGCCTTTAACTTTAACTTTTAAAGTGATGCAAGATGAAAGGAGACAGACCAGGATGATTTAGCTGGCACCAGAACCAGACTCACTATTATGCCACCAGCCTTATCTGCAGGCCCTGGCACACCCCCCCTGACAATGAATAAGGGTAACTTCCTTTGCAGGTCTGAGCCAGTGCTCCCTGAAGACCTACACCCAACACCAACATAGGACAGCACTGTCAGAGGCAGTCAAAATCACCTCTTCCCTTGAATTTTCTACCTTAACCTCTTTTCAGCCCAGCATCTATCTTTGTTAGCCAAGTTGCTGCCCACCTATGCATTCTTTTACAAGGCCAGCTTTTCAACCCCTTGTTCATGCAACAGGAGCATGACATGGCTGTCCTTAGGCATCCCAACGCTGCATTTTTGAAAGTACAGGGCAACATTGATAGCAGTCACATGGCTGTTCATGTGCCAGTTTCTTGCTCCTCCCCACCTGTGCACTGTGACTCGCTAGGTGCTACCTCCACAAACTTGTTGACTGTGTCTTTGGGGAAGGGAGAAACATGTGAACAGAAGTAGGCCTTTCAGTCCCTTGAACCTGTTCTGTCATTCAATGGGATCATGGCTAATCTGAAGTTGTAGCTACACTGATGCTTGCAGACATTGGTGAGAGGTATGCACAGTACTGGGTCTAGTCATTGGTAATGGATGGCTGATCTTTCAGGCCTAAAATGTCCAGAGGCACATAAATTTGAATTCTGGCTCTGTGTGTCTCCTTGAAACAGGCTGGCATTTTGTGGTTCCAGTAGTGTTTGAGAAGGAAAATGAGACGAAAGAGCTGGATAGCCTTCCCTGAGCTTCGAAGAGAGCTCTGAATTTATTGGCCCCAACTTCTTTGATACTCTTCCAGGCAAGCTGTCCAGAGTAGCATTCTCTCAGAGAGTCACGTTCTTATCATTTCTGGGCCTTCCTCTAGTTTGGCTCTGTTCCCTGATATTATGTATGGTTTTATCCTGCAAGTAGTTGATTTTAAATATCAAAAATCTCTTTTTGATCTTTTTAAATTTTTCTTCTGAATAATAAGTTGTGAAATTTAAAAATAAATGTACATTTCTATTTTCTTCTCTTAAAGCAACAGTAACTTGCCAACCTGATCAGTTCCAGTGCAGTGATGGGAGCTGCATCCATGGATCCAAACAGTGTAACCAAGTCTTTGACTGTCCAGACCACATTGACGAGCTAGACTGCGTGAATGGTTTGTGCTCATCATTTTGAGACATGAGTCAGTCATTAAGGGCTGGATTTTACCAGCCCCTCGAGGTCGGGGTTGTGGTGGGAGGGGTGGAGGGCCGGAAAATATCTCGGGGAGAGGCCCGCCACGGGCCTCGATGCCAGGAAGGGCCCGTCCCATATTACCGGCAGGAGCGAGGCCTCCTGGCAGCCCCCCTGCCGCTCGGCGATGGACACCTAATTAAGATATGTTAATCAATGTAAATTAGATGAATAAACACTTACCTTTTCTCAACAGCCGTCCCATGCCAATATTCTGGCTGGTTGACGGAAGTCCTTGCGCCTTCGGATCTCCGTTCGGAGATCTGAGGCAGAGCACTGCTGGGGAGATAAGGGGGAAGAGTGAAGTTTTCAGGGTGGGAGGTTGTGGGGGAGCGGGGAAAACTCTTCCTATTGCTTGTGGGGATGGTGGGAAGGGGTTGAGGGTCAAAGAATATAAAGTTCGGGAGAGATGTTCAGGGTCTGCATAAAAGGTTTTTTGGAAGGGGGGCAATTTATATATAGATTACTCATTGGAGGAGTGGGAGAGGAAATTCAAAGTTGCATTAAAATTTTATTTTTATGTCCCCAGAGACCAGGACCTTTAAAAATTTAAATCTAACTGAAGAGCTTGAAGCCCTTAATAATGGCGCGGGCGATGGACAACGTTGCTGGGCACGGATCACCTGCCTCCTCTGCATCATCAGGCGCAGGTGGTCCACCCCTTCCATGTAAATGAGCCGCCGCGCTAAATATTGTGGCAGCTCAGCAGCGCACATCTCGTGCCTGCGCCTTGCCGTTTTTGCTCAGCGGCTGCCTTTTAAAATTCAGCCCTAAGTCATCAGTGTCCATTGAGAGGAATAGCTGATCTAACATTACTGTTCTTGATGCTTAACAGTGACCCCATGCAAAGGGCTGCTGAAGTTCCTGTGCAGAAGTGGAGAGTGTATCAGTTTGGATAAAGTTTGTGATTCTCACAAGGACTGCAAGGACTGGTCGGATGAGCCACTCAAAGAATGTGGTAAGGTGGATCAAGTGAGGCGAGTGCTTTTTATAGTCATTGTGTATTCTAAATATTAAAACAATAAGATAGTGGAAGATTTCAGAGGGATGGATTAGAGTTGTAATGCTAGCAGAAATAAGGCTTTCTTTTAATATTTATAGGTAATGCAATCTTTGTTTCCCCTTTGAACTTTTTTGTGCTCATCAAAGTGATGGATGTCAGTGCTGGGAAATAGAGCACTACCCATTGGGCACCCAGTGTCAGTATTTTAAAAAGATGACTTGCATGTATATAGCGCCTTTCACAATCTCAGGACCCCCCCCACCACCATAGCACTTTACAACCAGTGAATTACTTTTGACGTCTAGTCACTGTTGTAATGTAGGAAGCGCAGCAGCCAATTTACGCACAATAGGGCCCCACAAACAGCAATATGATAATGATCAGATAAATGTTGGACAAAGGATAAATATTAGCTAGGACACTGGAACACTAGGACTCTCCTGCTGCTCTTCGAAGTAGTGCCAGCGTGTTTTTTTATGTCCACCTGAGAGGACAGACGGAGCTTTGATTTAGCATTTCATCCAATAGATGGCACCTCCAACAATGCAGCATTCCCTTGGTACTGCACTGGAGTGTCAGCCTAGGTTTTGTACTCAAGTCCTGAAAAGGGTCTTGAACCCACATCCTTCTGATTCAGCGCTAAGAGTGCTACCATTGAGCCAAGGCTGATACAACATTGTGCAATATCAGGTCCGATAGAACACAGGCTAGATAGACTAAAGCTGCTGCTATATTGTTCCAGCAGCATGCCTTGGCCTCAACCTCGAAGAATATCCTCTGCATTTGTCCATGCCAGCCTCCAATAGCTTCTTAGTGATCCAGCCAATTAGAGGCAATTGTTTTGTGGGCCCATTGCCACTATGAACTGTACTCAAACTGACTAATCGCATTTTACTTCAGGCCCTTGCAGCCACCAAAAGGATCTTTCCTTCCATCAGTCAAGCAGTCTGCTGGCAGTCTCTGTCTAGTCTCTCTTATTATGAATGGCTACCTGGACAAGGCTGTTGGTGTTTATGGAGCTGTGTTCCAGCAGCAGCCAGAACCTTCAGGAGAGGAACTAGGGAATTTGTTCAATATAGTCACCTGAAAATGTAACATTAAATCAAGCCACTACCTGTAAATCTTTTGATATCTAAAAATATTTAAGGGAACAGAGCAACTACCTGTAACCCCCTATGGGTTCATTTTGGGGTTTAGGGATCGTTGTTTGAAAACTTGTGCTGTACACCCTTTTAAACTTCAATGTTTATCTTCTGTCGGTCACATTTAAATGTGACCGGCGTGTACATAGATTTATTCAGACTGCAGCTGTGCATAGATTTCAAAACATTGAAGTTTTTCGCACTGATGCTTTGTAATTTGACTAGAGCAATAGTGTAATTGATCTGATATATATGAACTTCTTTTGTTTCTTGTTGCGGCACCGACCCAGGTTTAAATGAATGTCTGATCAACAATGGTGGCTGCTCCCACATATGCAGAGACTTGAAGGTTGGATATGAATGTGAATGCCCAGCGGGGTACAAACTGCTGGACACGAAGACATGCGGAGGTAATTAAAATGCAAGGCAGCTCCTTTTTTCAGTCATTCTTTTAAACAAAGGGGTGACTGTTGTAACGCTGGTTTCAGTAATCAATACTGCTGCACAAGTGACAAGAGATGTCAGTGAATTTATTGACTAGTCCAGATGCTTCTTTCAGATATAAATGAATGTGAGGATCTAGACCGATGCAGCCAGATCTGCACCAACATTAAAGGAGGCTACAAGTGCAATTGCTTCCAAGGTTATGAAATGGATCCAATGACTGAGACTTGCAAAGCAGTGGGTAAGACAGTGTGCAATTTTTTCCTGCCCTGTTTGAAAGAAAATGACTGCTACTGGGTACAATTATACTCGCATTGGCAGTATATGATCCTAGATGGTGATTGTTGGTAGGCAGTTTGAGCATTAGTGCTGTCCCGATCCTGTCCTCCTGTGATGTTAATACACATGCACTTTCCAGCAGGTATCCCTGAATAGCAGGAGCAGGCACCTTTTGCTTTTTTTTTTACTTCCTCAGTCTAGGAGCTATTAAGGCCAATTGTAGCTTCCCACTTACTGCCCTGAGTGCAATCAGTTAAAACAGCACCGACCAGGAATGGAACCAGCAAATGCAGCTCAGTTCCACACCAGATGGTGGCATTTACTTTCCAAGAATCAGATTTTACAACGAGAACCAGCAATTGAAATCTGAAGTACTTTGATGATTACCCAGTGTCCTGTATCGTATCCATATTTCCACTCTCATTTCCAGAATTGTATGCTGTGAAATCGCAGTCTGCCATTTCCTCTTCACTAATTTTATATTTAGTGTGTCCACTGGAAATGACGTTTCAGAGCATTAGATGGTCAAAGGCAATTTATTGTTTTGCACCAGGAGCAAAGTCCCCTCAATGTTGTACTAAAAATGTTCTTTTAACCCTTTCTCCAGTCTTGTATCTTCCCTATCATCCCAATTTAACTTTTCAATTTCCCACAATTTGCATTTTAATTGATCCTTTAACCTGATTATTCAGTCGTGAAATGAAAAAACGGCACCAATTGGTCAAGGGAGCTGAGTCAAGGGAATTGACTAAAGGTGTTGTCAAAGAGGTAGCTTTACTGCGCCTTTAGAAGGAGGGGAGAAAAGTAGAGAGGGAGTCCCAGAATATTGAAACAAGTCAGCTAACAACTCTACCTTGGAGAGGGGAGGATGCAAAGGCGGCCAGAGAGGGAAGATTGGAGGGTGCATCCTGGAATTTAAAACTGAAGAAGTTGTCAATAAGGACAAGGTGGTGGAGGGATTGGTATATGGGGAAATGGATTTTGAGTTCGTACACTAGGAATGGGGAACCAGTAGAAGTTGGCAAGTCCAAGCATGATGGGCTTATTTTAGGATAAAATGTGGGTAGTGGAATTTGAACCAGTTAGAGTTTCTGTGGAATAAAACATGGGAGACCGATTATAACAGGAATACTCATGGCCTTCCCAAATGAGGTTGCTAACTTGTGCCAGAAAAGGGCAGTTTAGTGCCACATGTCTATACTGACTAGGAACAGTATTGGACTTACCTATTCTCATTTCATATAGTCATTTTCACCAGCAGAAGAAATGTTCATGCCATTAATAGTCTGCTTTCTACCTGCCAATCTGCCCTGGTCCTGAACCTGTCCAAAGTCCCTGGTCTGGGGTCATTTATATAAAGGGGCAGACACCCATGCTCTTTCAACTTTTCCTGAGTTCCCACCCATTGGCTGGCCAGAAATTTCAGCGTGGCACCATGCTGTTCTGTTTTGATGAAAGGGGTGGAGGGGCTGCTGTGCGGGGGCTGTTCTGGCCAAAGATTTCCAGATTATTTTTTAAGATATAACCTTTTTTACAATTGCTGCTGTCCAATTGGCAACAAGATTAGGAATTGTGGGCCCCATATTTGCTAGTATGTAACCTTGGTGTGCAGGTACCCCTGCATCATGCAGGTTTACTCTTCATTTGGGTAACTGAGCAGAACGGGTAGGGCTTCTCGCAGGTGACATCATTCTGCCAGTCCAGCCTCCTCTTCGGATGTTCACTTTGAAGGGGGAGTGGGGGTGGTGGGAGGGGGAAGCACCAACAAGAAGTGCCTAGTGAGATTTCCATTGGAATTTTTGGTTGGCACAGAATAAATAGCAGAAACATTTTGAATCTTGTTTCATTCCAAAACCTGGCTCTTCTGGCAGGATTGTACTCTTGCGGCTGTCTCCTAGGCCTTAGAACTTTGGGCCCTTCAGATTTTGTTGTTTAATAACATGTTTGCAACTCAGAGATTTTGCCTATAGTGGCATGTGACACACAGCAATACAGTGCAAGAAAGGGCCTAAAATAAATAGAAGCTCCAATACCCCCCACGAGTGCTCCTACACAGCAGTAGCAAATAGAGTCCACACTCCATTGACCTTGGGTGGTTTCCGTTTATTCTTTTACCATGTTTCACTTGCTATAGCAAGCCTCTTGTTTTCTTGACAGGTAAAAGTCCCTCTGTGCTCTTCACTGATAGCCATGATATCAGAATGATTAATTTGATGAAGAAAGAGTATACACGTCTTGTGTCTACATTAAAGAACGTGGTGGCCCTGGATGTAGATGTTGAAGCAAATAGTATATACTGGATTGACCTGTACTACAAAGAGATCTGTAGGTAAGTGACCCTCTACACAATGTACCTATTAAGGCATCGAAGTATATTATATAGAATAACACATATTCTGAAATATTTTAGGGTAGTAGTACAGTCAAAGCCAAATTTTAATATACTCTAAGCCTGCTTATTAAATTCCTGAATACCACTCCCATATCTAACAGGCAAATCTAACACCTCTGTACACTTCTGGGGGCAATACAAGAAAGACTTGCCATTGCTCAAGCAGCCTCAAATATCCAGCTTCTTAGTCTGTTGATACTTTAATTGTGATTGCTGCGCTGAACTTTTGTCCTCTCTGAGATGTAGTACACCCGGGGAAGGCACTGCAGTCTATGTTGCATGCAATCAGGTGGTATTTTGGAATGGAGAACAGGTTGGATAGGTACATTGTGTCACAAGGTATTGTCAGGCAAACCGTTCCGCCCCCCCCGCCAAGACTGAGGCACACATTATTTCGCCACATGAACATTAAAACTTAAAATTGCAAGCCGCTGGCTGGAAAGACGTTTGCACTGCAACAAACAATTGGAACAAGGGACAGAGGGCCATACCCTGATTCAGTCAACCAACAATGGACTTTTGATTACCAGACGTTGAAAGTGGGAGGAGCTAGCATTGCAGATTGACTGCTAAGATAGCAGAATCCAAAAACACAGAAGAAGTGGTCAGACCAGTTTTAGTCACATGACTAGCTGGCTTTAGGAATTTGAACTCAGAAAGCTGCGTGCTCCCAGTTGGAACAGAACCTCCTCTCCAGTCCTGCCTGCCTCCATCACTTTCCCATGGAATTGAATCTTGTGAAAACACATGAACCTCAAAGAGAAAAAAGTCTCCTACGTGAACAAGGTTTGAAAGGAACACTGGGCCCCGACAAACAGCAAGACTACCTACAATCAAGTGAGCACAAAGCACAGTAAACAAGAGACTCTTCTGATATTGCCTCAAACCCCTCTGTACTATATTTTCCTCTTCTCTTTTCTGTCCCTATCTGCATGTGTATGCTAGCATGGGCATGTCGTATATCCGTAGGCGTGAACCATATTAGAGTTTAAGTTTAAGCTTAAGGTTTAATAAATTTCATCTTTCTCCTTTAAACCTGAGAAAACCTGGTGTGTTGGTTTCTTTCCTTGTTCACAACTTTCCAATTATAAGGTATTCACAAAAGGGGGGAACTCAAAGCACAGTGTGTTTAAAAATAAAACCCTGCTACAATAAGACCAGGTAAAGACAGCAAACGACCCCTAGACACATTTCTCACCTGGTCGTAAGCCGTATGTATTCCATCTTGAACAACCAGAGTCTCTTTGGAATTCTTAGTGGCTTGCTTGGGAGACTATAGCATGATGATGCATTTCCGCAGGTGTAGACATTTTACTGATGAGTGGGGGTGTAAAACCCACAGCTAAGCATCAGATCAAAGTAAGAGTTGTACTGATTGTGTGCTGGTGCCATCTTCCAACAGCAATGGAAAACCTCATGAAATTTACCCCATGTAATATGTATATGTGTGTGCTTACACAAGTGAGTGTTGGTCATATCTTTTGCAAAAATAAACTTGGTGTTTTGTTTGTAAAAAGAAAGCCAGACATCACATCTTGGAGCCTGAAATTTATGTACAACTCAATAATTTCAAATTGAGCTGAGGAATTTACAAGCATCTGCGACTACCTGGATTCCCACAGAGAATAGTAACTGCTCTGATGGTGTGTCTGGTTTAACACTGCTATAAACTTTATGATATTGATCAGTTGAGCAAATTTCAGCTTCTTTAGAAGATGATAGGTACTTCACATGATTCCATTTCAACCACACAGAGATGGTTAGGATTTTCAAAAGCTCCCAGATGTCAAGACCAGTCTGTTAGACCATTTGGAAGACTCATGTCTTGTCCACCTAAATATTAGCAATGAGGGAGATCACTAAATTACACTGATCGCAAAGCATATGGTTCCTAGCTATTCTTAACCATATCAACAACCTCAATATGATCATGTATTCTATAAGTATTGTGTAACCAAATTGTACAGTGACTTCAGTAGGGATGAACCAATTCCTGTTCTTTACACTGCTAAATCTGGCTCCCTTAATCCAGCGTGGAGCCAATGAGACTATTGTAATCCTTTCCTCACCCAGTGCCCACTTGGATGAATTTCTCAGCAGAGTCGCTGGATTCAGGAGCAGGAACTTCAGTCTCTCCTTTCCCAAGGAAACTGAGGCCATGTTCCTTAACCTTTTCTCATAACTTAGATTCCCAACATCTGGAATTATCTTAATTGTTCAGCTTTGTTGGTTATATATTTGGAAATAGTTTACAAATAGGGCATAAATACCATGCTCGAGAGAACTTGGATGGCATTGTAACATTAAACTAAACATATGTTCCATGATCATTGTTGCAGTGCCCCTTTGGATAAAGCCAGTGATTCAAGCCAGCATATCCACCTGATTAAGCAGGACCTCCACATTCCTGAGGGCCTAGCAATAGATTGGGTTCACAAAAACGTATACTGGACTGACTCTGGCACCAAGTCTATATCCATGGCAACTGCAGATGGAACCAAAAGAAAGACCCTCATCAATACTGATCTTGACAAGCCCAGAGCCATCTCAGTTGATCCAATTCGAGGGTAAGTGCTGATCAACCTTCTTACAGAACACAGTATTATTGATTTAGACAATGTCTTGCTCAACTGTCTTTCACGTACTTTTGGTCCTGTTTAATTAGGTTCATGTATTGGTCTGACTGGGGTAACCCTGCAAAGATCGAGAAAGCTGGGCTGAATGGAATCGATCGTCAGTCACTAGTCACGGACAACATTGAATGGCCAAATGGAATCACTTTAGGTAGATTATGTTGTAGCAGTGTATTAAATGTTAGTCAAACTGATGCAGATTGGGATGGAGAAGCAAAGTAGAACAGGGCATATTTTCCTGCCTTATATTTAAAGCATTTTCTTAATGCGAACATACAAATTGTAGGGCAGATGTGCAAAAGAGTAGGATAAAAGTCATACATCCTCCACAAAGAACTAATGCACAGTCAAATAGCACAGGCACAGACCTCCATTAGTTAAGGTGATCTTTGTGTATAGGATATGGGATAAGGGGCTGTCATAAGAATACAAGAATTTTAAAGAGCTGGAAAAGGTCATTTGGCTGGACAAGCCAAACAATTTTTTTCACAGATCTGCCCTCTAACCCATATCCCTCAATCCCTTCTATTTGCAGGAATGCATAAAATTTACTCTTAAGCCCATTAGTACAGTCCATTTCAAAGGCCTTCCCAAGAAACCTCTCTCTCCAGCCTAAGGTTTTTCCCCCTATTCACTTTAATGAGCTGGAGAGTGTAGCCTGGCAATGCTGAAGCCCTGTTCCACAAGTAAATAATTGTTTAGGAAAAAATCCAGCTGGCCTCTCCTTCATACTCCTAAATTCCTAATTTTTTTACTTAGTTGCTGATATTTGAATACTTCACAATGGTTCCTAGTTTTGTAGAAAGTAAACTGGGATAGGCTAAATTGGAGCGGGTCTGACTATCCTTGGAACGTACCGATAAACTCTGTGGAAATGAAAGCCAGGCATAGTATATAATGGGCGGCTGATCAACTAGCACCCATTTTTACACTATCACCAGAAGTTAAAATTCCCCCCAGTGTGTCTTGGTTTTGAACTTAGAACAGTTTTGACAGGACTGAATGCATGTTGTCCCTGGTTGAAGGAGTTGAGAAGCCTGTAGTGACCCAAGGGTTGTATCTGATTGTAGATTTACTGAACCAACGCCTGTACTGGGTTGACTCCAAACTGCACGAGCTGTCCAGCATTGACCTGAACGGTGGGAACAGGAAAACATTACTGTTCTCAGAAGAATACCTGGGGCACCCTTCTGCACTCACGGTTTTTGAGGTAAGGCTTGAATTCAGAAGTGTTGTCATTGGTACCAAAGTAATTGCAAAACCCACTATTTTTAGTTTCTTTCAGTACCAAACCTTGTGTGTTTGGATAAGCATTTCTTTGTATGTTGTCATGTTCCATACTGTCACAGTGAGTTAAAGTACATTCACTGTTTAAGAGGTTCTTATGCCAGTGCAGTAAACAAGACTTTATCCCACTGAGGATAAGGTATGCAGCTCACCTGGGTCCAGACTTTGTTTTCTCTGCCCGCTACTCCTGCCCTGAAACATTGACTCGTCCTAGGATAATTGTTGACCACTCTCCAGTACCTTATCCTAGTGATCATTATTAATGTGTGAGCTAGATAGCAGGATATTTGACTGAGGAGAGCATCATAGTCTAGTCCTCCAACATTTGTCCTTCAACATCTACATAAGTGCACTTGAACATCAATGTTAAGCAGAACCCTGGCATTCCCTATTTCCTTCCTCACTCTCTATTCCCTCCTATCCTCAACCCAAAGGCATTTTCTAGTACCCAAATGTATTCTTTTTCCCTTTATATGTGTTCTAGCCTCTCAGAATGCAGTTAGAGTCGAATTAGATGTATTTATTTCAAATCGCAAGCTTGCAGTGATGTGGTTCTGTGATCACCTCCTATGCATGGTTTACTGGTGAAATTGAAATCAAATTTGCTGATTTTTGGCATAACAACAATGTGTTTTTTTTTCTGTTGTTTTTGCTTGAATATGAAATATCAGCATTTCATAAAAATGACAGGCACAGACCAGGTTATAACTTAAACCTCTGATACTGTGACCAAGTGCAGTACTGGAGCTGCATTCAAAACATAATGAGTGAAAGCTAAACACAGTGCGATTGCCAGCAAAGTACATTGCAAGATTTCAAATTAGAACTTGGCCCGTGCCTGAGCGATCCATGAAGTGCAGACCTTCCAATATTAAACAGAAAGTGACAACCAAAACAATCCAACTCCATAATGCCACTGTTTTCAGTTTGACAAATGTGCAGTGAGGTTGAGCCAGCAGAGTTGCTGTTTGCAAGTACAGCAGTATATAAGCCATCTTAACAAAACCTCACTACTAAAATACATTTGATGGTCACCCCCTCATAGCCATTCTCTTTAACTGCTTGCAGTGTACATTATTTTATTTTGCTGTTACAGGACAAGATTTACTGGACTGACGTTGAGCATGACACTATTTACTGTGCTAATAGACTGACTGGAAGAGATGTGATATCACTTGCAAATAATCTATACAATCTACATGATATTGTCATTCTCCATGAACTAAAACAGCCCAAAGGTAACTCCTGCCAGAATCTGCATACAGTCTAATTCTGTAGCTTATACTTAATTATTGAACATTTTTTTGTATTTGTCAGAGTTTAAACCTTTTTCTTTCTTGAAACAGTTGTAAACTTTTGTGCACTTGGTGTTGCACCAAATGGAGGATGCCAGTACCTGTGCTTGCCTGCTCCCCAAATCAACATCCAGTCTCCAAGATACACATGTGCTTGCCCTGACAACATGGAGCTTGGTCAAGACATGAGAAAGTGTTACAGAGGTATGCATGTTTTTCTACAGAGGTATGTGTGTTTTTTTCTGCTTATAAATTTTTAATGGATAAGGGGATTTTTTCAGGTCTTCAAAGACAGAATTTCTTCACAGGCTTGGGGCACTTTTCTCGAGAAAAGAGAAAACTTACCTGATCGAGATCTTTAAGATTATGAAAGGGATAATAGGATAGATGGGGAGAAGGT
Organism: Heterodontus francisci; assembly: GCF_036365525.1. Taxonomy (NCBI): domain Eukaryota; kingdom Metazoa; phylum Chordata; class Chondrichthyes; order Heterodontiformes; family Heterodontidae; genus Heterodontus; species Heterodontus francisci. The sequence goes on along the minus strand of NC_090378.1, from coordinate 81,068,244 downwards.
GTTTCCACTTGTGGAGAGACCAAAACTAGGGGCCATAAGATAGTCACTAATATATGCAATAAGGAAATTAGGCAACACATCTTTAGTTGAACACCATAGATGCATTTAAGGGAAAGCTAAATAATTACATGAAGCAAAAAGGGATGGAAGGATGTGTTGGTAGGATTAGATTAAGAGAGGTAGGAGGCTCATGTGGAGCATCAATGCTGGCATGGACCACTTGGGCCGAATGACCTGTTGCTGTGCTGTACCCTCGATGTAAACCCAACCCTTCTATCTGGGCCCACGGGATTTGCTTCCATCTGCAGTTTGGTCACTTTAAACTATTTAATGTTCAGGCTGCAGTCTCATAATCTCTGGTTCTATATGTCTTCTTTGTGTCTTCTTTTCAAAACAGCTGCAGAGCTTCCAACTGCCCCCTCAGTGACCAGTGAGAACCCAACTCCAATGCCTGGCACCGTTTCCTCCAATACAGGGGTCTCTGCTAATACAACCAATGCTGCTGGTGCAACAGTTCTGATTGGTACCACCACAGGATACTTCCCCGGCAACACAGATGCAGACAATTCAATCCACAGTAACAGTTCCCCAAAGTTATGTAAGTGTTAAATACAAAACTCTTCCTAAAGTTTTCTTGCAGTTTATGCTCCAGTGTCAAGGAGAGGTAGATGACTTGCTGTCAGCCTCTATCATGCAACTCTAAGCGGGCAAATAGATGGCCAAGGAGAGGCTGGTGTAACTGCCATTCCATTCCCTGTTCGTTGGCCTAAATTAATCCTATTCCAACATCACTTGGAGTAGGAACATCACGAGCTCTCAAGGATGCTGCAGTATTGGATGGTAGTATTCTCCCTTTTGTCCCTCTCTACTCCACTGTCACATTCCATGAATCAATGGATTAATCAAATTTATATCACCCTCCCATCTCTCCCTCCCTCCTTACATGACTTTGGGCTGGATCTTGTGCTCATCAGGATGGCGGGTTTCGTGGTGGGGGGGCTTGTGGGCAGGTTGGGGGGTGGGTGACAGAGAATCGGAGCAGAAACGCCCACCATGGAACCTGACGCTGAGATTTCTGGTTCCAATCTTCCCGGGGGCAGGATAGGCCGACGAAAACCTTCTTGTTCAGAGGCCAGTTGAGGCCCTGAAGTGGCCTTTTAATGGTCTCTTCCTGCCACCGCTGGGATCTTACCAGTGGTGGAGGGGCCTCTGCCATGCTGGGAAGATGCCATGTAAAACAAGGCCTCCTCCTTGGGGGTGAGGGGGTTCCTCCTTTGTGGCCCACGGAGGACCTCCCCACCCCCCCTTCCGGAACAACTTTATTCTCCAGACTGAACGAACACTACCTTCCAACCCCCTCGCCGGGGCCTTCTGTACTGACCCCAGCGACCCTGCCTCACCTATCTGTGTTCCAGCAGTTCCTATGAAGTCTTTAAAGGGACAGGAATCCCGCTTCCTTAAATTTTGACCCCAACGGACTAGAGGATCGCTCTGGGGGGCTGAAAATATGCAGAGGTGGGGTTCCCCCGCCTTTCCAGCCTGGCGCTGAGAGCCCCACCTCCTGCTCATAATCCAGCCCTTTGGATTCCTCGGCTATTCTTCTATTCAGCCAAACTATACCTCCAAAACTAGAGCAGTTTACCTCTGTCTATTTTCCTACAGTGTACAGGACTGAGCTTTTAAAATCCAAAAACAAAATACTCGGATGCTGGAAATCTGAAATAAAAACAGAAAATGCTGGAAATACTCAGCAGGTCTAGCAGCTTCTGTGGAGAAAGAAACTGAGTTGACTTCTCAGGTTGATGACCTTTCAGCAAAAGACCTGATGAATGTTCGTTAACCTGAAACTATAACCCTTTCAAAATCCAAGCTTGGTGTTCCCCAGCCACTGCTTCCTCTCCTCTCCTGCTCTCTACAGATGGGCCTTCACTTGGGTTTTTCAAAAATAAAGCTAAGATGAAGCGCAAGGCAATATTGGGGATATGAAGCCTGAGCTATGTTCCCGCCGCCCCTTCTTGGGCCTGGTCTCTCACTCCTCATACTGCACTGTTCTTTCACAGCAAAATGCCCCAGCGTTCAAGCACCGGCTAGTAATATAAACGTGGTTTTCTATCTTCCCACAGCAGACAACCAGGGAGACAGCAAGAAGTTGAGTTCCACTAATGCCATTGTGGGGATTGGCATCCCAATAGGTAGGTAACTGTACTGATACTTACCTCCCATGCTAAATATACCAGTGCATTTTTTGTGTTAGTGCAGGAAAAAGGAACACTTTAAACTTTGGACCTCCGATGTCTGCAACAACTACTGCTGGCCGGATATCATACACTGGGACCCAAGAGCAAACCCCTATACACTACATTTCACAGGTTTCATACAGGCAACGCAGGGAAGTGACTTTTTCATCCCATCAGCCTGGGCTGCCTCTGAACCCAGGTCCCAGAAACAAAAGGCTAATGACTGACCCACTGCATCACCTAGCCCCCTGGGGGGAAGGGGAATACCCTTTTCCTGAACATAGGATTCCTCTGCAGCACTAAGTGCAAAGCCATGATAACTGATGGGCAGCAGTCTTCATGTGGCAAATATGAAGCTGCCACTATTTTTTTTATACTACTACTTCCCCTCCAGTGGAATGCTAACACATGGCTTTTCAATCAAACGTCATCAGAGATTTGGCCATACTCTCCATTTGATGTTATCTGAGCACAGGGATTTGAATGGATTCTGTAGAGCAAGTGAGGTCTAGAACGAGTGAGCTATCCTTACATCTTAACCTTCCAGTGACTGTTAGTATTGATATAACTTGTTTGAACACCAGTGCTTTGAGGAGGCTGGGGACAGTGGAACAGAGGTAATTGTACCCTTGCCATCTGCCAGTTCAGTAATACTCAATATTGCTCATCAGCAATCAGGATCATCAGTAGCCTGTCTTCCCTTGCCTGTGGTCCCTGGCACACATCCCTTTGGCCCACCATTATGGCTATAGGGCATTGATCAAGAAAGCCTAGAAAAGAGAAGGCTGAGGCGTGCCCTAATTCAGTAGGGTAGATGTGGAGAAGATATTGCCACATGTGGGGGAGTTCAAAACTAGGGGTCATAAATATAAGATAGTCACTAATAAATCCAATCAGAAACTAAGGAGAAAATTATTTTCCCAGAAAGTGCTTAGAGTATGGAATTTGCAACCACATTGAGGAGTTGAGAAAAATAGCATTGATGCACTTAAGGGGAAGGGCCCCAACAACCCCACTGCCTTGTGGGCGTCTCGGGAGAGACCATGGCTAAGGGAGTAAACCCTAACAGATAATCCGGAGCGGAACCCCGTAGGCGGTCATGTGTCACCTTTGGCATGTTTCCGGCAGTTCCTGCAGCCATACTGGTGCCAAACGTCGTGTCTTGCTCTCCTTTGGACCCCACCAGAAAGGCCAAGAGGGGGGTTTTGACGACTGGGCAACTCTCAACCTCCATAAATTTGCCCAGGCATGCGCCATGGAGAGGTCACTCCATAGTTGCCTCACAGCGACTAAAACAACACGGAAGGCAGCAGTTACGGGTTATAAGTCCAGATAAATTGGCGTAGAAACTGGGCGCCACGGGTTGCCTTTGTCGGTGGGAGAGGTCATTGCACCTCACTGGACAGCTACCGCCCGCCTCAAACCGGGCAGCCCCCGGTCAATAAGGTTCTGTCCCGCCACAGTCTGCCTGCTTCAATGGGTGCTTGGAGCTCAGGGTCATTGCCCGAAAGGTGGACTGATACACCGCACCAAACAACATGAAAAAAGGAAAGAAGGTACCAGCCCTTCGCTTTGCAAGCTGGAACGTCAGAACTATGTGTCCTGGCCTGTCGGAAGACCTTACACAAATCAACGATTCTCGGAAGACTGCCATCATTAACAACGAGCTCAGTAGATTCAATGTGGACATTGCAGCACTTCAGGAGACTCGCCTCCCCGCGAGTGGCTCTCTAGCAGAGCAAGACTACACCTTCTTCTGGCAGGGCAGGGATCCTGAAGAACCAAGACAGCATGGAGTGGGCTTCGCCATCAGAAACTCCTTGCTCAGCATGATAGAGCCTCCCTCAAATGGCTCGGAACGCATACTGTCCATCCGACTGCTCACCACCTCTGGTCCAGTACACCTACTCAGCATCTATGCTCTAACACTCTGCTCCCCACCTGAAGCTAAAGACCAGTTCTATGAACAACTCCATAACATCATTAGCAGCATCCCCAACACCGAACACCTATTCCTGCTGGGGGACTTTAATGCCAGGGTTGGGGCCGACCATGACTCATGGCCCTCCTGCCTTGGGCGCTATGGCGTTGGAAGGATGAATGAGAACGGGCAGAGACTGCTTGAGTTGTGTACCTATCATAACCTCTGCATCACCAACTCGTTCTTTCACACTAAACCCTGTCACCAGGTTTCATGGAGGCACCCAAGATCGCGTCGTTGGCACCAGCTAGACCTCATTGTCACAAGGCGAGCCGCCTTAAACAACGTTCAAATCACACGCAGCTTCCACAGTGCGGACTGCGACACCGACCACTCCCTGGTGTGCAGCAAGGTTAGACTCAGACCAAAGAAGTTGCATCATTCCAAGCAGAAGGGCCACCCACGCATCAACACGAGCAGAATTTCTCACCCACAGCTGTTAAAAAAATTTCTAAATTCACTTGTAACAGCCCTTCAAAACACTCCCACAGGGGATGCTGAGACCAAGTGGGCCCACATCAGAGATGCCATCTATGAGTCAGCTTTGACCACCTACGGCAAAAGTGCGAAGAGAAATGCAGACTGGTTTCAATCTCATAATAAAGAGCTGGAACCTGTCATAGCTGCTAAGCGCATTGCACTGTTGAACTACAAGAAAGCCACCAGCGATTTAACATCCGCAGCACTTAAAGCAGCCAGAAGTACTGCACAAAGAACAGCTAGGCGTTGCACAAACGACTACTGGCAACACCTATGCAGTCATATTCAGCTGGCCTCAGACACCGGAAACATCAGAGGAATGTATGATGGCATGAAGAGAGCTCTTGGGCCAACCATCAAGAAGATCGCCCCCCTCAAATCTAAATCGGGGGACATAATCACTGACCAACGCAAACAGATGGACCGCTGGGTTGAGCACTACCTAGAACTGTACTCCAGTGAGAATGCTGTCACTGAGACTGCCCTCAATGCAGCCCAGCCTCTACCAGTCATGGATGAGCTGGACATACAGCCAACCAAATCGGAACTCAGTGATGCCATTGATTCTCTAGCCAGCGGAAAAGCCCCTGGGAAGGACAGCATTACCCCTGAAATAATCAAGAGTGCCAAGCCTGCTATACTCTCAGCACTACATGAACTGCTATGCCTGTGCTGGGACGAGGGAGCAGTACCCCAGGAAATGCGCGATGCCAATATCATCACCCTCTATAAAAACAAAGGTGACCGCGGTGACTGCAACAACTACCGTGGAATCTCCCTGCTCAGCATAGTGGGGAAAGTCTTTGCTCGAGTCGCTCTGAACAGGCTCCAGAAGCTGGCCGAGCGCATCTACCCTGAGGCACAGTGTGGCTTTCGTGCAGAGAGATCGACCATTGACATGCTGTTCTCCCTTCGTCAGATACAGGAGAAATGCCGTGAACAACAGATGCTCCTCTACATTGCTTTCATTGATCTCACCAAAGCCTTTGACCTCGTCAGCAGACGTGGTCTCTTCAGACTACTAGAAAAGATCGGATGTCCACCAAAGCTACAAAGTATCATCACCTCATTCCATGACAATATGAAAGGCACAATTCAACATGGTGGCTCCTCATCAGAGCCCTTTCCTATCCTGAGTGGTGTGAAACAGGGCTGTGTTCTCGCACCCACACTTTTTGGGATTTTCTTCTCCCTGCTGCTTTCACATGCGTTCAAATCCTCTGAAGAAGGAATTTTCCTCCACACAAGATCAGGGGGCAGGTTGTTCAACCGTGCCCGTCTAAGAGCGAAGTCCAAAGTACGGAAAGTCCTCATCAGAGAACTCCTCTTTGCTGACGATGCTGCTTTAACATCTCACACTGAAGAGTGCCTGCAGAGTCTCATCGACAGGTTTGCGGCTGCCTGCAATGAATTTGGCCTAACCATCAGCCTCAAGAAAACGAACATCATGGGGCAGGACGTCAGAAATGCTCCATCCATCAATATTGGCGACCACGCTCTGGAAGTGGTTCCAGAGTTCACCTGCCTAGGCTCAACTATCACCAGTAACCTGTCTCTAGATGCAGAAATCAACAAGCGCATGGGTAAGGCTTCCACTGCTATGTCCAGACTGGCCAAGAGAGTGTGGGAAAATGGCGCACTGACATGGAACACAAAAGTCCTAGTGTATCAGGCCTGTGTCCTCAGTACCTTGCTCTACGGCAGCGAGGCCTGGACAACATATGCCAGCCAAGAGCGACGTCTCAATTCATTCCATCTTCGCTGCCTTCGGAGAATACTTGGCATCAGGTGGCAGGACTATATCTCCAACACAGAAGTCCTTGAAGCGGCCAACACCCCCAGCTTATACACACTACTGAGTCAGCGGCGCTTGAGATGGCTTGGCCATGTGAGCCGCATGGAAGATGGCAGGATCCCCAAAGACACATTGTACAGCGAGCTCGCCACCGGTATCAGACCCACCGGCCGTCCATGTCTCCGCTATAAAGACGTCTGCAAACGCGACATGAAATCGTGTGACATTGATCACAAGTCGTGGGAGTCAGTTGCCAGCATTCGCCAGAGCTGGCGGGCAGCCATAAAGACAGGGCTAAATTGTGGCGAGTCGAAGAGACTTAGTAGTTGGCAGGAAAAAAGACAGAGGCGCAAGGGGAGAGCCAACTGTGCAACAGCCCCGACAAACAAATTTCTCTGCAGCACCTGTGGAAGAGCCTGTCACTCCAGAATTGGCCTTTATAGCCACTCCAGGCGCTGCTTCACAAACCAGTGACCACCTCCAGGCGCGTATCCATTGTCTCTTGAGATAAGGAGGCCCAAAAGAGATAAGCACATGAGGGAGAAAGGAATGGAAGGTTATGTTGGTAGGGTTAGATGAAGTTAAGTGGGAGGAAACTCATGTGGAGCTAACACTGGCATAGACCAATTGGGCTGAATGGCCTGTTTCTGTATTATAAATTCTGTGCAAGTCTACGCAAGATCATTCTTCGGCTTTTCGCTGATGGACAAGAAGCATGCATGGGAATGTTATTGGGCAGTAGGTTATGTGGGGAATTGTGGGCACAGACCTGTGTCCCATAACTCCATAGTGCAGGGTAGCAGAATACCTGAAATGGCACTTGGCAAAGTTGTGAGCCCTCTGCCAGTACGCTATTACTCTTGGGGTGGAGGATGTGCAGTGATGATGATACATTTCTGAATATACATATATGTATGATGCCATGGTCGTACAGAGTTCTGAGGTTGTCATGGCAGCGTGGAATAACTTTCAACCAAATGGTTGAAAATTAGATAGGCTTAAATATCAAATGGATAGTGATATCGGATGCCCATATATAGTTAATGAGGTGAAAACTGTACCTCAGACGCTGAACTATGTAACCTATGGAATAGCTATGGCAACTCAACGAGTGAGAGTGATGATTGGAAGGGGTTAAGATTAGGCCGAGTTGATTCACTGGCCTGAGGTCGCTCCGTTGCAGCCCGGCACCATTTCATCTTTGCTGACTTTCAACTCGGCTGAGGCTCCCGCTGCAAGCAGGTGGGGCCTACTTTACATTCAAAAGTTGCAGCCTGATGACATTATCGATGGTGCAACGTGATTTTTAATGTGGAGTCTGGGAGTCCCACATAGTGTGGAACCTGATTGTTGAACCACAGTGTGAAATGCCAACTGGCCAGAAGAGGTCATAGTAAGTTTTTTTAAATTACTTTTGTGAGAACTCCTGCTGGGTCTCCCCTGTCCTTGGCTCTGCTTTCCCCCCAACCCCCTGTCTGATTATGGCTGGATCCTCTGCCCCCGATTGCGGCTGGAACCCAACCCTCGATCAAATCAAGGCCAAGGAAGTGAAACGGTCAGATCTAATCCAGACATTATAACCATTCTGTGTAAACTTGAGTTCATCTTCAATTATTTATTTATTATTTATTTAGAGATACAGCACTGAAACAGGCCCTTCGGCCTACCGAGTCTGTGCCGACCAAGAACCACCCATTTATACTAACCCTACAGTAATCCCATATTCCCTACCACCTACCTACACTAGGGGCAATTTACAATGGCCAATTTACCTATCACCTGCATGTCTTTGGCGGTGGGAGGAAACCGGAGCACCCGGCGAAAACCCACGCGGTCACAGGGAGAACTTGTTCTAGTTAAAGTTGTTCGACTGAGCCAGACATTTGGATTGATCACAGTGATGTAGCCTAGATTTAAAGTTTTTTTTTCTCTCACATGATGCATTAACATTGGCTGATCAATCCCATAGTAAATGCTAATCTCTGAAATGATCAAGGCAAGTGTGAGCAGTGTATAGAAGGAAGGGTCAGTCTCTGCTGTCTTTTAGTTAATAAATGATTGTTATTGTGTTAATTTATCTTAATTTGCCAAAACCTGGTATTTTTGCGTTCTTCTTTCTAGTGATCATTTGTTTGGTCTGCCTGGGAGGCTTCCTGATCTGGAGGAACTGGAGAAAGAAGAACACGAAGAGTATGAACTTTGATAACCCTGTTTATAGGAAAACTACAGAAGAAGAGGAAGTGGAGGAGACTCACATTGGGCGAAATGGGCAGATTGGTCATGTGTATCCTGCAGTAAGTGTTTCCTCTCCTGTTGTACTGCTGTCAGGCACTGCATTAAACAGAATTATCACAGCACATCACAAGGCCTACCGTTAGACAGTGGGTCCTTGTGTAAACCAACAGTATATTGCTGTTGATCTTTTTGATCTAATGAGGGGGCGACCAATGCAAGTTACAAACTTGTTAACAGACTAAATTGTTTAAAGATACTTGAACTTTCAGGCCGAAATTTTAAGCCTCCACCCGGGAGCGGGCTAGGAGGTGGGTGGGGGGGGGGCGCGGTGGCAAAACATCAAGTGGGAGGTGGGGGGTATCGTGCCCTTCACCCATCCGCCCCCCCGCTGATATTTTGCCAGCAGCTGGGAAGGTAGCAAGCGGCCCCAGGCCCCAGGCCAATTGAGGTCTTTTAGTGGCCAGTTAATTCCATTTTAGGGCCTCCTCTCGCCGCCACTGGTATTTTACCAGTGGCAGATGGACACTTCAGCACCTGAGGAGGCTATCCAGTAATACCTGACCACTCCTTGCGGGCTGGGAATGGGGGGCCCTCCTGATTGGGCACCCTGTGCCACACAGAGAGCCCTCTCAGAAACTCAGGCCACCCCCACTAAAACTATCCAAGTGAGGCCAATTAAGAGCCTGGGCAACGCGCAATTGCAGCGTGGCTTCCTCCCGGAGGCGGTGGGCTCTCCCCCGGCTTCCAGGCCCGGCGGAGATGGGCTCTCCCCCGGCTTCCAGGCCCAGTGGAGGTGGGCTCTCGCCCAGCTTCCAGGCTCAGTGGAGGTGGGCTCTCCCCCGGCTTCCAGGCCCAGTGGAGGTGGGCTCTCCCCCGGCTTCCAGGCCCAGTGGAGGTGGGCTCTCGCCCAGCTTCCAGGCTCAGTGGAGGTGGGCTCACCCCCGGCTTCCAGGCTCAGTGGAGGTGGGCTCACCCCCGGCTTCCAGGCTCAGTGGAGGTGGGCTCTCCCCTGGCTTCCAGGCTCAGTGGAGGTGGGCTCTCCCCCGGCTTCCTAGCTGGTGGGTGGGGCGACTGCCACAGCGTTAAGTTCCGGCCTTAAAATCTGATTTGAAATTGAAATGTGATTGATGTGCCAATGAGCAGTGTTTGTGTGGCTTTTCTTCATTTTGAAGTAATGATCAGGACTTGCTCTCAGTCATTTACTATTTTACGTCCTTTGCTAAGTTTCCCTCAATTGCCATCTTTTCAGGTTGGAAAACTGCACCTTCTCGCTCCCTTCTTCAGAACTCATCCCCTTTAGACTAAAAATCAGACAATTTGCTCTTTTCTAATGTAAGTCTGTATTCTGTAGTGCATTGAGTGGAGCTGAAGATGATATTCTGAGCATATTATGGTCACTTCAGTGGGCGAAGATGGTGCAGAGTCTGTGTGAGGATGAGTGAGGTTGCAATGTTGCAGAGTCTGAGTGAGGGTGAGTGAGGTTCCGATGTTTGTGCAGATCTGAGCGAGGGCGAATGAGATTCCCGTTGTGCAGAGTCTGAGTGAGGGTGAGTGAGGTTGCAATGTTGCAGAGTCTGAGTGAGGGTGAGTGAGGTTCCGATGGTTGTGCAGATCTGAGCGAGGGCAAATGAGATTCCCGTTGTGCAGAGTCTGAGTGAGGGTGAGTGAGGTTCCGATGGTTGTGCAGATCTGAGCGAGGGCGAATGAGATTCCCGTTGTGCAGAGTCTGAGTGAGGGTGAGTGAGGTTGCAATGTTGCAGAGTCTGAGTGAGGGTGAGTGAGGTTGCAATGTTGCAGAGTCTGAGTGAGGGTGAGTGAGGTTCTGATGGTGGTGCAGAGTCTGTGTGAGGACGAGCAGGAAACCTGAAATCTGCATGCTTTGCATCGACTGTGCTACAATTTGCAGCAGAGGAAAATGGCAGTTTAAGTCTGATTTCTTGTGGTTAAATGCAGTTTCTTACAGCCATCTTGCTTCCAGTTGCTTACAACATCCAATGTGGGCAGGGTGCGAATTCTTTTCGGGTTCCAGTGGTGCTTCTAGATTTGATGAGACGACAGGTGTGACTGTACGAGGAGATATGTCCATCAGTACCCTCGAACTTGCACTTACTGGCCCAGACCTTTTCCTAGGCCTGTCAGAGGAGACCTGTCATTGATACTTTCATTGAACAAAGGGAGCTGCAAACATCTTATCCCTCAAGACTTCCTGTAGACATAGAGGTTACTACTGCATTAAACTTTTATGCCACAAGATTCTCCAAGCCACCACAGGCTGCCTACACATGTACCAAGCAAACAATAGCCTTATTTCCTTTCTCCCTCTGGAAAGAAGGCATTCTGTACTAGGCACACTGCTGTTTTTGATACACATTAATGACTTGGGCTTGGAGGTGCAGGGCACAATTTCAAAATTTGCAGATGACATGAAACTTGGAACTGTAGTAATTGGTAAGGAAGATAATAATAGACTTCAAAGCTAGTGGAATGGGCGGACACATGGCAGATGAAATTCAATGCAGATTGGTAGGAAGAATGAGGAGAAACAATACATGTTAAATGGAATAATTTTAAAGGAGGTGCAAGAACAGTGACCTGGGGGTGTTTCTGCGCAAATCTTTGAAGGTGGTAGGACAGGTTAACAAAGCAGTTATGAAAGCATGTGGAATTCTTGACTTTGTAAATAGAAACATAGGGTGGAATTTTATATCAGTGATGAGAGTCTTGGCGATAGGCCGGAAGGTGGGCGGAAACCCTACCTCGGCCTATATCGGACCCCTGGCCGACTTCAACGGCGGGCAGGCAGTTAACTTCCTGCTGTTGGCAATGCTGTCCCTTTAAGGGACACAATTCTGCCCCAAGAACTTGGCCAATCAGGGGGCTGGAAGCTCAGTAGTACCAATAATGCCATTGGGAGCGGTGGTCACTGCCGGTACTGCAAGAGGCCTGGAGCAGTGCAGATGGAGGAGACCAAGGTAAATGGAGTCTGGGTTATTGGGAGCAGTTAGGCAGGCCCTGGCAAGGGGCTGGGAAGGTCAGTTGGTGAGGGCAGGGGGATTCTCGCTATGGGGGCGTCCATAGCTGCCGGTGCAGAGGGTTGGGGGGCCCTCTGTAGGCCATGGATTGCCCCCAGAGGAGGGAGCACCTGCCCGAGCCCACTAGGAGGCTGCCAGGTCTCACCTGGCAGCATCTCCATGTGGTGGTGGGCCCTTCTGATGTCGATGAAATGCCAGTGGAGGCGGGAGGTGGCTCTTAAGCGGCTTAATGGCCTCCCAGCGGACTTCACATCTGTCAAGGTGACTGCCGCAGAGGTGCCTGATGCCACTCCATGCCATTTTTTTTGGCCCCCCCCGCCTCTCAGCCTGTTTCCAAGGGCCGGATAAAATTCAGCCCATAGAGTATGTAAGCCAGGAAGTGTGCCAAACCTACATAAAACACTAATTCAGGCTCAGCTGGTGTATTGGGTCCAATTCGAGGCACCACACTTTAGGAAGGATGTGAAGGCTTTGGAGAGGGTACAGAAGAGATTTACTCAAATGGTTCCAGTGATAAGGGATTACTGTTACACAGATAGGCTGGAGAAGCTGGGGTTGTTCTTCGAGCAGAGACTTGAGGAGACTTGATAGAATGATGAACGACTTAAGTAGAGTAAATAAAGAGAAACTGTTTCCATTTATTATATTTTTTTAGAGAGATACAGCACTGAAACAGGCTTTTCGGCCCACCGAGTCTGTGCCGAACAACAACCACCAATTTATACTAACCCTACAGTAATTCCATACTCCCTACCTACACTAGGTGCAATTTATAATGGCCAATTTACCTTTCAACCTGCAAGTCTTTGGCAGTGGGAGGAAACCGGAGCACCCGGCGAAAACCCACGCGGTCACAGGGAGAACTTGCAAACTCTGCACAGGCCGTACCCGGAATCGAACCTGGGTCCCTGGAGCTGTGAGGCTGCGGTGCTAACCACTGCTCCACTGTGCCGCCCTAAGGGTTGAAAATCATAGGGCACAGATTTAAGGTGATTGGCAAAAGAACCAGTAGTGACGTGAGGAAAAACTTTTTAATGCAACAAGTGGTTAGGATTTGGAATGCACTGCCTGATAGATTGCAGATTCAGTGGTAGACATCAAAAGGGAATTGGATAAATACTTGGAGGGGAAAGAATTGCAGGGTATGTGACTAACTGGTTTGCTCTTTGAAAGAGCCAGTGCAGACTCAGTGGGCTGAATGGCCTCCTTCTGTGCTCTGATCTTGACCTAACCTTTCCCTTGTGGCAGGATTTACAAGAATACAGATTATTATACAATGCATTACTTTAGGCATGGCTCCTGCTGTCTCTTGGGACGGGTCATTGGAGTGGCAGATAAGGGAAACCACCTCCCACACACCTCATGGAACCAGCCATAGGAACATAGGAAGATAGGAACAGGAGTAGGCCATTCAGCCCCTCGAGCCTGTCCTGCCATTCAATGAGATCATGGCTGATTCGCGGCCTAACTCCATATGGGCCTTTGGCCTTTGGCCCATATCCCATAATATCTTTGCTTGACAAAAATCTATCTCAGATTTAAAATTAACAACTGTTCTAGCTTCAACTGCTGTTTGTGGGAGAGAGTTCCAAACCTCTACCATCCTTTGTGTGAAGAAGTGCTTCCTAACATCTCTCCTGAACAGTCTGCTCCTAATTTTTAGACTATACCCCCCGAGTTTTTGAATCTCCAACCAGTGGAAATAGTTTATCTTTGTCTAGCCTGTCTTTTCCTGTGAATATCTTGAAGACTTCGATCTGATCACCCCTTAACCTTCTAAATTCTAGCGAAAACAGGCCTAATTTGTGTAATCTCTCCTCGTAACTTAACCCCTGTAGTCCAGGTATCATTCTTGTCAACCTACATTGCACTCCCTCCAAGGCCAATATATCCTTCCTAAGGTGTGGTGCCCAGAACTGCTCACAGTACTCCAAGTGGGGTCTAACCAGGGTTTTGTACAGCTACAGCATAACCTCTGTGTGTTTATACTCCAATCCTCTAGATATAAAGACTAGCATTCCATTAGCCTTTTTGATTATTTTCTGCACTTGCTCGTGGCATTTTAAAGATCTGTGCACCTGAACCCCCAAATCTCTTTGGACATTCACTGTACTTAACCTCTTCCCATTTAGAAAGTACCCTGCTCTGTCCTTTTTTGGTCCAAAATGGATAACCTCACACTTACCCGCATTGAAATCCACCTGCCATAGTTTTGCCCACTCACCGAGTCTGTCAATATCTCTTTGCAATTTTATGCTATCGTCTAGACTATCTACAATGCCGCCTAACTTTCTATCATCAGCAAATTTGGATATATGACTTACTACGCCATCATCCAAGTCATTAATGAATAATGTGAATAATTGAGGCCCCAACACAGATCCCTGCAGGACACCACTAGTCACATTCTGCCAATCGGAGTACTTACCCATTATCCCCACTCTCTGTCGCCTACCACTCAACCAACTTCCTAACCATGTCAATAATTTGCCCTCACCTCCATGGGCTTCTACCTTAGTTAACAGTCTCTTATGTGGGACTTTATCAAATGCCTTCCCGAAGTCCATATAAATAACATCCATAGACACTCCCCTGTCCACTACCTTAGTCACCACTTCAAAAAACTCAATGAGATTTGTCAGGCATGACCTTCCCGTCATGAATCCATGCTGGCTGTCCCTGATTAACTGAAATTTTTCTAGGTGTTCAGACACCCTATCCTTGATTATAGACTCCAGCAACTTGCCCACCACAGATGTCAGGCTAACTGGTCTGTAATTTCCTTGGTTCCCCCTTTCACCCTTCTGAAAATCCATCAAACAAAGCTTTCTGCCCCACACACACTGTTGTATCTCCACATTGGATTTCCTTTGGCTTCAGCTGAACTTGGAATTTCCTTCCCTTCTCTCAGCTTGTAACACACAATAAAGGCTGAAAAATATTTTAAATCAATTTTGAACTTTTCCCCCTCATCCAGCTACTCTTAAGTGGGCATGTTCCTTTAAATTTGAGCTGCTAGCCAGATTTTCCACCCATACATTAGGCTAGTTGCTAACCTCCACAAATAGCTGCCTTTTTCAGGAGAAATGTACAAAAGAAAGCTCTGCTGTCTGAGTTATATGGTAATACTAGTGACCAATGCTGTGCTAGCCAGACATACATTTAGCCAATAAAGAAGGTGGGCGAAAAGGAGAGCTTTAGCACAGAAGGGGCGAAACCACAGATTCGAATTCTACACTCTGCACAGTGTGTGACCCATGTCTGTATTTAGGGTGGGTTTCCATAATTGGGTCAGTATGTCTGCATCAAAATCTGTCAAAAGCTAGAATCAACATGCAGCATGCAGTCCTCTATTTCGATTGCTAACACTTGTAAGTGCATGCAAAACTTCTCTTCAAGAGCAACTTGCCAAATTGGCCTTGTCATGATACTCACCCATAAGGGATGGCTGCATCCTGTCTTCCATATTGTTCAGAGCAAGAGGGTCGATTCAGTAGAGAGCAGGTACATGGCTGGAGCAGAGGGCTCGCTAACTGAGATGAGCAGGCTCGGCTCCAATACCTTTTGAGCCTGCAGTTAAGTGAGAAAAGTGTTTGCCTCAAAGCCCCAGATCTGATGCAAAGATATTCAAATAATCACCTAGCACAATTCTGTGTGGCTCGGGTTTGCTTTTTTATGCTGTACACTCAATTGGAGTGGATCATGAGAAGTTTCATGCTTGAAGAAGCCCTTAAATTATCTCCATGCACTTTTCTGCAATATTTACATTTATATAAAATATAAAAGTAAAATATAACTTTGCTCTAAAGTTTGTTTTGCGCTGGAACAAAATTTAGTTTGCCCACTAATATTGCTGGTCCATTCTCTGAGCAAGTGGACAGAAAAAATCACCCCCTCCTTTTTAAGCACGATTTTAAATTTCCTCCTTTGAATTGCCTTTAAAAAGAAATGATACTGTTCTCTCATCAACAGCGTGTTGCACTCAGTATGGAGGATGACGGATTACCCTGAGACATTGCTGTGCTACTCACGTCCACTTGACCTGCAGCCTCCCCACTGCGAATGGTGCAGCAACTGTGACGATCAGGACTGGACGTAGTCACCAGATGAAAAATTTCTAACATCCAAAAGATGTGTATTTTTATATTAGCCAAACGTTTTACACTTTATATGAAACAAAAAAATAATTGGGACTTTTTTTGCACTGATGGTACACTGTACTCATTCTTAGAAAGAATGACATTGACCATAAGAGCTAAACTCAAATTCTTTACATGTTTGTATATAATTGTGATGCTGCACTTGTAAGCATAGCCTCTTCAAAGCTATATTTATACAGTTTGTAAATAAACTTAACTGCGCGTGTTACAGTTTAACATTTTACAAACAGCTCAATTAGTTGAAACTCCAAATGACGACATAAACTACAGGGGGATTAAAAAAGATATTTATTTATGGATTTATTTCCTGGATAAACTTGGGTTGTGTACATATGAAATGGAAGTAGGAAATATTTTCATGCTGATGCATTTTGCATTTTCTGTACAGTAAAGCCTTATTTGCATATATGTTTATATGAGAGGAGATTGTATTTATAAACTTGGGAGATATGTTCAAGTGGAAGCTCGTTCCCTCTTGCATTTGCCATACAGTGTCTGACTTCAGCAGACCCTGCTCCTTTTAAGTGGGTTCTCACTCCCTCCCGTGTTCGCTGTACAGTGTCTGACTGCTATTTAATTTGTTGTTCCTTTTCTGAGTTCTACATTGTTTTTTTTTCTTCTAGATATGTGCTCTAAATTTTTCATTTTACAAATTTTCTTTTTAAAAAAGAAAGTAGCTCTCCTGATGTCCGATTGAGGAACGGGATAACCTGATATATTGAGCCCAGAGAGATTGGAAGGCCCCACAACTGATCTGGAAACACTAAGATTGACCTCATTGGTCCTGTACTGTGGGATGGGGAACAAATCAACCAGAATTCACTCACCTGATCGCTATTGAGTCACAATTGTTGGAAACTGCAATTGAGGATGGCATGTGAGGGCAGAATCTGTGCCAGCTGTAATGGCCTCCATATCTAGGCTCACTTGTGAAGAATGGTGGGGTGCAAAAGGTTTTTCGTGCCAGTGGTACCATTCTTCAATACCTTCAGGAAATGGGGGCATCATACGGGGAAGGGATTTAAAAAAGAAACTGTGGTTTAGTGTAGTGTAAAATGTACATATTGGATCTGCAATTTAGATCAATTGGAAAAAAAAACTCTGCCTTTTGAGCAACAAGACTGATTTCCTTAAAAATAGCCAAAGGTTTTATAACGGAATAAGATGCATTAAAATATGTTCACTTTTTTCATTTTTAAACCTGATGAAATATTTTTCTGTGAAATGAGCTGGGAATTTATCAAACTTGTTACTGAGTTGCCCTGAAGAGTTGCCTGTTTGTAATTTATTTGATGTGTGTCAATGATTAGGGCAGTTGGTTGTTTTCATTTTTCGGGCTGTATTTAAACCATATTTCTGCAACTCGTATTTGTATAAAATTTGCAATTAGTAAATTATGTTGCAAAATATTAAAGCAGTAACCTGGAAAGAGGCTGTTTAACTTTTTGAGGCAATAGTTCATTCAGGAAGTAGTGCAAGAATTTGTCTCAACAGATCTGGCAGCATCATTGGAGAGAGAAACATAGCTGACATTTCAAGTCAATTACCCTTCGCCACTCTCTCTCTCTTCCCCACCCCTCCCCCCCACTCCCCTCCACAGATGCTGCCAAATCTGCTGTGTGTTTCCAGCATTTTCTGTTTTTATTTCAGATTTCCAGCATCCGCTGTACTTGGCTCTTGCAAGAATTTGTCTGTTACTTCTCCCCTTGCTAGTTTACTGAAGGTGGTAATTCATGGGGTGTTGGTGGTGGGGGGTGGGGGAGTTCAGTCCGATGGGTACCTCAGCCGATGCAAGTTTTTTTTCCAGAGAAACTTGGGTCGAAAATGCATAGTAAATGACGCCATTATAATTGGAAACTGGGGAAACTGTAAGATGAACAAATTCTGATTAGATGACTGTTTAGATTGGCTACCACTCTATAACAACTAAGCACAGTCAGTGCTTCACAATATAACATGTTTGTTTTCAACAATGGGCTGAATTTAGCCGAGCTGGCGGAGAGCCCAACGCCAGGCTGAAAAGGCAAGGGGAACCACACCTCGGCCCTTCAGAGCACACTGGTGCAATTCAGTGGTGCTCGGGTAATTAGCTGTCAGGCGCCGGGGTCCTTGTCCCTTTAAGGACAGGGGTCCCGCCTCCCAGAGCTACCGGCCAATCAGAAGGCCAGCAGCTCAGTAGTAGCAGCAGTACCACTGGGAGTGGTGGCCACTGCCAGTACTACATCGGGCCTGGGACCAAGCTCATCCCTGGAGCCCTGGACCCCATGCGAATATGGCGGGGTCGCTGGGCCTGTCAGGTCGGCCCCGGCGGGGTGGGTTGGGCTTTGACGGCAGAGGGTTGTTAACAGAGGGACAGCCTTTGCTGCCGGGGGCCCTCTGTGGGCTACACATTACCCACGGAGGAGGCCTCCCTGCTGTTGGTGTAATTCCAGCAGCGGCGGGAAGCGGCTCTTAAGTGGCTATTAATTGACCACTTAAGGGCCTCAATTGACTTCTGGGTCAGCCTTTCCCACCCTCAACTTAATTGCAGGGTGAGGGGAAGGCGACGGGGCCCATAAAATCCCACTCAATGTGTGCAATATTTCCAACATATCACTTCTAGTCTGTGTCTGTATTCATGTAGTATAATGGTTATAGAAACTCAAAAGTTTTAGACTCCACCATTATATTTTTTAACTTGAGATTTGTTGCTAAGAGTGACTGTTATGTCTGATTACATAATGCAACTTGTATTTACTATGATCCAGATCCACTGAGTACCTTTGTAGTCACCCTTTTCTGAAATTGGATATGCATTAGCAGCAGTAGCATTGTTTTAACCTGACCAGGGAGGCAAACAGTCTCGTGTCTTACCACATTTAATGCCATTGTTTGGGATCCACAAGGTATGTACTAGGCTGTTTACACCAGTCTAATACATATCCACTCATTTTTAGCTGGTTTTAAATTTAGCACCAAGAACTGAGATTTTTACTTTGAGTTATAGTTCATTTCACACTTTTAGACCCACATAGATTATACTCCTGTCAGGATGACAAGTGCCCGCTTGTTAAAGTTGTCGCCTGATCTCCATACTCACCTAATGTCCAGTTGAAGGTTTGCAGTCCCTGCCAAAGGCTCTTCTCTTCAGTACTTTATTGGCTGTAACACATTTTGGGATGTCCTGAGGTTGTGAAAAGTTCAATTTGTTTTTCTGGTGGTGTCGAAGGATCTGCACCTAGGATGATGACATCTCTTTTCTGATGCTGACCATGCTCGTCTCCAGCATTTTCTGTTTTATCGTCAGTGAACTCAATTAGTCAATTGGTGAATGATTCCTGTAAAACCTCATTAAAATAGATCCTTCTACATGTTTTTTACTTGATCATTTGCTGTGTTTCTGTTTCAGATTTGCAACACACATGAACAGCTTAAAGGAGGATTTATAAATAACTAACTATTGACCAAAGCGTTTCAAAGTAAATCTGTAGAGTGATGAGAGACCAGTGTCACTTGTATTATGAAAATACCACAGCTGATAAGCATAGATGAATACTTTTAACCAGTAGAAATATTATACATTGGTATTGCTTTCAACTCTGTAGATTTAGTTCCATAGATCAAAGCACATGTATCTTCACCGTGTATGCTTACCTAAGTCAATGAAGTGCTGAAGATAACTGGTATGGAAAATCCATGCAGAGACTGTGTCAGTGATGCAGATATATTGATTGAATGCAACAGATTTTTTATATTATAAAGAAAACTGTCTGGAATTTGTTACTTTCAGTTGGTCACTCTGAAAATAGGGGAGAGAATCATCTCCAGGTCCCATTTACAAACCTCCTGGTGCCTATCTCGAAAACAGTGTTGTTGAAGGTCTGGAGCATGTCTGCCAAGTCACCCTCTTGGCTGAAGTTGCTGGGTAGCTCAGGGAGCTGGCGGACAATAGAAAGATTTTATACCACCCACCAAGAGAGATATAATGAATGTCAGTAAAACAAGGACACATTTAAAGGTCAGAGTTTTTAATCACAAGATCTTTGTGTAAGGTTAGTAAACAAAGCTGAGCCAACACAGCTGCTCGTACTGGAATATACTCACAGCAATTGAAAGGAATAGTATCAATCACTTTTCATTGACTTTAATTCTGAACATTTAATAATAGACAATTAACACAACTTTTTCTCTGGTTGCTGTGAAAACACACCCACTAATCTTTGTTGTCGCCATCATAGAGTTCTGAGCCAATGGGATGCTGTGGTTTCCAAACGGTCACAAAAGTAACTTTTTTGCCTTGTTTTCCTCTGCTTTTGATTTCCTTTTGCTCCACAAAAGTTAACCTATATGAGAAATGCACATTTTAGAAAAAAGATAGTTCTAATTTCAATCCTTTTTCCAATTTTGTTTTTCTTTAACATCACCCTTGATTATTTCTGCAACAAAGAGCATTGCCTAGTTACGGGGGTCAGATACTTGGCCTCATGAAGGAAAAACACCCTTAAAAATGGTGTTTTAAATATCTTGCTGAACAAAATGAATTAATGCTAAGCATTCTGGGAAATTCAGACAGCACTCTTAGACAAAAGACATTTGAAACTAGCTGACTCCAGTTAATGACTAGATCAACAGATCCAGGTTGTCAAGGTTTCCAGGCTACGGATAATGTATGGGTTATTCTGACTGAAAGAAGAAAGAACAAACTTTTTTTATATTCATTCATGGGATGTGAGTGTCACTGGCAAGGCCAGCATTTATTGCCTATCCCTAATTGCCCTAGAGAAAGTGGTGATGAGCTGCCTTCTTGAATCACTGCAGTCTATATGGTGAAAATACACCCACAGTGCCGTTAGAGAGGGAGTTCCAGTATCTTGATCCAGCGACAGTGAAGGAACGGTGATATAATTCCAAGTTAGGACGATGTGTGACTTGGAGGGAATCTTGCAGGTGGTGGTGGTCCCATACACCTGCTGCCCTTGTTCTAGGCAGTGGAGGTTGCAATCTTTGTGTGTGCTGCCAAAGAAGCCTTGGTGAGTTGCTACAGTACATCTTCTGGATGGTACACACTGCTGCCAAGTGCACCAGCGGTGGACGGAGCGAATAAGGTGGTGGATAGGGTGCCAATCAAGCAGGCTGCTTTGACCTGGATGGTATTGAGTTTCTTGAGTGCTGTAGGAGCTGCACTCATCCTGGCAAGTGCAGAGTATTCCATCACAATCCTGACTTGTGCCCTGTAGATGGTGGAAAGACTTTGGGGAGTCAGGAGGTAAGTCACTAACTGCATAATACCCAGCCTCTGACCTACTCTTGTAGTCACAGTATTTATGTGGTTGGTCCAGTTAGGTTTCTAGTCAATAATGACCCTCAGGATGTTGATGGTGGGGATTTGGTGATGGTAATGCCATTGTCAAGAGGAGGTAGACTCTCTCTTGCAGTCAGTCATTGCTGGGCACTTGTCTGGCAAGAATGTTACTTTCCACTTATCAATTAAAGCCTGATTGTTGTCCAGGTCTTGCTGCGTATGGGCACAGATTGCTTCAATATGAGGAATTTCGAATGGAACTGAACATGGTTCACTTATTAGCGACACATCCCCACTTCTGACCTTGTGATGGAAGGGAGGCCATTGATGAAGCAGCTAAAGATGATTGGGCTGAGGGAACTACCCTGAGGAACTCCTGGAGTGATGTTCTGGAGCTGAGATGATTGGCTTCCAACAACCACAACCATGTTATTTTGTGCTAGGTATGACTCCTGTCAGTGGCGAATTTTCCCCCCCAATTCCCATTGACTTCAATTTTACAAGGGCCCTTGACAGCACACTCAGTCAAATGCTGCCTTGATGTCAAGGGCACTCACTCTCTGCTCCTTTGTCCATGTTTGAAGCACGGCCTTAATGAGATCTGGAGTCAAGTAGACCAAAAAGAACCTAAACTGAGCATTGATGAACAGGTTATTAGAGAGTAAGTCAGTAAATAGTACTGTTAACAACACCTTCCATCACTTTGTTGTTGAATGAGAGTAAACTGATGGTGTGGTAATTGGCCAGATTGGATTTGTCCTGCTTTTTGTGGATAGGTCACAGGCAATTTTCCAAATTGTCAGGTAGATGCCAGTGTTGCAACTATACTGGAACAGCTTGGCTTGGGGCATGGTTAGTTTTGAAGCACAAGTCTTCAGTACTACAGCCAGGATGTTTTCTGGGCCCATCGCCTTTGCTGGATTCAGTGCCTTCAACCGTTTCTTGATATCACGTGGCGTGAATTGAATTGGCTAAAGACTGGCATCTATGATGGTGGGGACATCAGGAGGAGGCCAAGATGGTTCATCCACTCAATATTTCTAGCTGAAGTTGGTTGCAAATGCTTCAGCCTTGTCTTTTTCACTAACACGCATGCTGGGCTCTGCCATTATTGAGGGTGTGGACATTCGTGGAGTTGCCTCTTCCCATTAGTTGTTTAATTGTCCTTCTTTCATTTGTATAGCACCTTTCACATTCCATAATAGTTCACAGCCAATGAAGTACTTTGAATTGTAGTCTCTGACGTAATATAGGGAAATATAGCAGCCAATCTGAACATGATCTCCTACAGACAGCAGTGAGATAAATGACCAGATAATCTGTTTTAGTGATGTTGATTGAGGGGTAAATATTGGCCCTGGGAGAACTCCCCTGGTTTTCTTCAAACCGTGCCGTGGGATCCAATAGATGCACCTGAGGGGACAGGTAATTGCTCATACAAAGGATGGCACTTCTGACCGTGCAGCACTCCCTCAGTCCAGCACTGAAGAGTCAGCCTGGTTCATGCTCAAGAGACGAGGGTGCTATCACTGAGCTAAGAATGATCCGTTTGGCCAAATGTGAGACCAGGAGGGAGTCAAAGGAATGCCACTATTATCTGGGGTTGTTTAATTTTGTTATTTAAGGAGGGAAAGTGTAAGAAGTTTCCAGCTAGCAAGGAAGCATGGTTTTTGTGGAATGATAAAAAGATGCTCTTTATAAGTCCTTGATATTTGACTGTTTGAGGTGGTTGATACCTGCAGTGATAGTTTGCAATAAAATGAGTAATTTTAGTTGGTTAGACATGAAAAAAGCTGGGAAAAGGGGGTTTTTACTTTGTGGAATTGTGTTAAAAAGATTGGAAGTTTGCCACTGAAACTAGTAGCTGAGGAGGAGAAGGAAAACCTGGAGAGAGTTGAGCATAGTTTAAGAAGCAGGTCTCTTCAAGCTGAGAGAGATAATGCTGAACATTCTGGGAAGTTAATAATGAGAGTACAAAAAGTTTTAATCATTCATAGGGAAGCAAAATACATTATTTGCATTTAACACTCCAAGAACTGAGGGACAGAAGTTAGTCTGAGTACACATGTATAGTAAGGTGCAAGGTTAGATTTGCCAGTAAGAGAACCTGATGACAGCAGGAGGAAGAAATATCACCAGTGCAGATCTGCCCAATTCTACAATGACCAACATTGTTGTAATATTGTCAGAAGTTAGTAGCTCAGTAGCCATATACTGAAATAGACTTGAAATGTACCTGTATAGACTTGTTCAAAGCTGTTGGCTTTCAGCTATACAAGGAAATCTAGCCATAAGATGGTCCTGCTGACTTACATGATACTGGACATTGAAATCTATGTCTGTTACAATGTTGCAGAATTATGATGCTACATTTAAATTATATTTGAATTAATATTTCATGTACTTCTCAATGTTTCATTTTATGGTGGTACTAATTGTGTTATGGCAGATTTGTCAATAAAGTGATTAGTTCATCTATAC
The DNA here is from genome assembly GCF_036365525.1 of Heterodontus francisci. NCBI lineage: Eukaryota > Metazoa > Chordata > Chondrichthyes > Heterodontiformes > Heterodontidae > Heterodontus > Heterodontus francisci. Next base: position 81,044,562 of record NC_090378.1, on the reverse strand, counting down.
ACGCAGTCATTTTTTTTTATTCTGACAAAAGAGAGATTGAGTTAATTGGTGATTTGCAGCATTCTAGCAGTGTTTAGTTGCAAATTTGAATGGACACTTCAAATTAGCTAAACGTCAGCTATCTAATAAACCATAGTCATGGAAAATAAATCTCAAACCTTAATTTCTGCTGTAGGTTGAAGCAAAGATTTACCAGAAACCCTTTCAGCTATATTCTTTCAATGGTTTACACCTGTTGGTCTCACAGTAATTTGCCCCTTTGAACTTTCCTCCCTCCTTCAGGATCACTGGGTAACGCTTCCCCATTAATTGCCTAGCTGCAGTCAGGAGCACAAGTGAAATATCCAAAGGAACTTTGCTCCATCAACTAAACTGGTTTAAGTTTTTTTTTAAATGTCCATACTGCAGTATATAAATGATGTAGTACTGAACCAAATCAAACCAAACCAGGAGTTGATCTTGATCTCAGTTTATTTCAGCCCGGTTGGTGGTAGGAATACTATAATTGGCCTCAGTGTCCTTGGACTGTAGAGGGAAAAAATAACCAGTATTCCTGTGCCCTCTAGCTCTCTAGTGACTTCTGGAAGGAGACAGGGCCAGACTGTACCCAGATTTTATCCTGGCTCTGTGTAGAGTTAGCTGATTTCAGTTGGGTTGCAGCAATGGGAAGGGATGGAAATGTTTCACTCCTTTTCACTATCCAGTTCATCCTGTGAGATCACAAACCATGAATCAGAACTGTCAGCACTGGAGGGAAGAAAGCTATGTAGTCATAATGGCACGGAAGCAGGCCATTCTTAGAAAAGCAAATCCCACCTTTGCCTTGCAGGCCTTCACTTTCTAGTGTTAATGTTCACTTGTGCATAGTTTGGTCAAGGCCATTGGCCTCCTGTATGAAATGACCTGTTCACTTACTGCTTTCTGAGTTCTTGAAATCTTTGATCTAGATTGTTCGTGCTCCACTTTTCTGAGGCGATGACAACCAAACCTTTTGCTTGTACAACTTGTGACAGACGCCCTAGCCAAGCTGGCAGATAAAGAAAGTGGCTTTTAAATAAAATATTAACAGCACTCAAACAGTCCCATGTATTGTTGAAAAGGCTTCTGTTTGATCTGTGTAGCAGCAGTGAGGTAATTATTCAGTAAAAAAATGAGATTCATATTTAAAGGTAAAGAAAAACAAAAGAATCTGATCTGATTTAAAAATATATAAAGAAGGCTTTTTAACGACCAGAATAACAGAAAACATTGACACTAAATTAAATCACTTTTTAAAAATCATGGGTGATACTTCTCCCATCTGCATCTTCCAAACTCTAAATTAGAACCTTGCGTCGTTTGTTTATGGACACCACTATACTCATTACTGTGACACTTCTGTTCACCTAAGCTCCAAATACACTGCCCCTCTCCCTCAATTCTCACGGTGTTAAAATCGATATTGATAACAAGATCTCCGATTATAGCTCCCTCTTTACCGAGACTTCAAACTGCAGAACTCCTTCCTTCTCTCAGTTGTCTCTCTTCTTACAACCAACAGGCTTATAAAACATAAGCCTGGCTTTATCTGACTGCCACAATTTATCTCCTCATTCTTTCCTGTCTTTTTCAATCTGGTGTTAGTTCTTCACCTAGACTTGTCAAAATCATATAAAAAGAGAACTTCAAAAATTTAAAGAAGGGCAATTATCTTTGTGAAAAACTGTTCGGCAAATATTTGTTCATTTGTTTTAATGAAATGCCGAATCATATCAGAATGCACCAATGTATCACAAATACATGTCAGCATCATACTAAAACCACTGTTACTCTGATCTGCTTTCCCCATTACCACCCCCCACCACCCACAAATAACATGTTGACCAGCCACATTTTCACAAAGGAGTATAATTATATCTTAGGTTTTCACTAGGAATTACATTGGATTTTAAGCACAGAAACAGGCCATTCGGTCCAACTGCTCTGCATCAGTATTTATGCTTCACACGAGCCTCTCTCCATTCTATCTCATCTCACCTATCAACATATCCTTCTATTCCTTTCTCCCTCATATACTTATCTAGGTTCCCCTCAAATACATCTATGCTATGCATGTTGCTACTCCATGTGGTAGTTCCACATTCTTACCACTCTGGGTAAAGAAGATTCTCCCCAATTCTTTATTGGATATATTCTCATTATCCTATAGTAATGACCCTTGTTATGGATTTCCCACCAGTGGAAATATCTTCTCTACCTCTATATTACTTTTATAATTCTAAAAATTTCTATTAGATCGCCCCTCAGCTTTCTCTTTACTAGAGAAATATTGTATCAGTTGATTTTTAGAAAATAAAAACAGGAAATGGATTCAATCATGCATACAGATATGCACATAACACTTTGGAATCTCATTAGCAAAACTTCAGTAAGAAACTTAGAAAACGCACAAACTTGAAAAACAAAGTGAAAATATAATGCAAATGATTTCATGTAGAATCAGTGCACACACTTAAAGGGGTATAGATTTTGATGTAATTGTCCAATGACCCTCTATAAAATGAAGGGAACCGCACACTTACTGGTGTCTACACCAGTCCCCTTGGCTGCCCTGTTAATGCTACAGAATTGCTGGTCAAGAGCAGTCTAAAAGTGTACATTGTGTGGCTCTCCTGTGACATCATGGAGTTCCCCTATGACATCATGGAATTCTGTAACATCATGATTGGAGTTGGTGAATTGTGAATGCAATTCTCCATTCACGGTTCATAGGTGGAGAAGTTCAACACAAAAATAATTTTGCTTTCTACTAGTTAAAGGGACACCACCTTCATGAAAAACATTTGATAAATGTAGACCTTACACAAATCAACGATTCTCGGAAGACCGCCATCATTAACAACGAGCTCAGTAGACTCAATGTGGACATTGCAGCACTTCAGGAGACTCGCCTCCCCGCGAGTGGCTCTCTAGCAGAGCAAGACTACACCTTCTTCTGGCAGGGCAGGGATCCTGAAGAACCAAGACAGCATGGAGTGGGCTTCGCCATCAGAAACTCCTTGCTCAGCATGATAGAGCCTCCCTCAAATGGCTCGGAACGCATACTGTCCATCCGACTGCTCACCACCTCTGGTCCAGTACACCTACTCAGCATCTATGCTCCAACACTCTGTTCCACACCTGAAGCTAAAGACCAGTTCTATGAACAACTCCATAACATCATTAGCAGCATCCCCAACACCGAACACCTATTCCTGCTGGGGGACTTTAATGCCAGGGTTGGGGCCGACCATGACTCATGGCCCTCCTGCCTTGGGCGCTATGGCGTTGGAAGGATGAATGAGAACGGGCAGAGACTGCTTGAGTTGTGTACCTATCATAACCTCTGCATCACCAACTCGTTCTTTCACACTAAACCCTGTCACCAGGTTTCATGGAGGCACCCAAGATCACGTCGTTGGCACCAGCTAGACCTCATTGTCACAAGGCGAGCCGCCTTAAACAGTGTTCAAATCACACGCAGCTTCCACAGTGCGGACTGCGACACCGACCACTCCCTGGTGTGCAGCAAGGTTAGACTCAGACCAAAGAAGTTGCATCATTCCAAGCAGAAGGGCCACCCGCGCATCAACACGAGCAGAATTTCTCACCCACAGCTGTTACAAAAATTTCTAAATTCACTTGTAACAGCCCTTCAAAACACTCCCACAGGGGATGCTGAGACCAAGTGGGCCCACATCAGAGACGCCATCTATGAGTCAGCTTTGACCACCTACGGCAAAAGTGCGAAGAGAAATGCAGACTGGTTTCAATCTCATAATGAAGAGCTGGAACCTGTCATAGCCGCTAAGCGCATTGCACTTTTGAACTACAAGAAAGCCCCCAGCGATTTAACATCCGCAGCACTTAAAGCAGCCAGAAGTACTGCACAAAGAACAGCTAGGCGTTGCGCAAACGACTACTGGCAACACCTATGCAGTCATATTCAGCTGGCCTCAGACACCGGAAACGTCAGAGGAATGTATGATGGCATGAAGAGAGCTCTTGGGCCAACCATCAAGAAGATCACCCCCCTCAAATCTAAATCGGGGGACATAATCACTGACCAACGCAAACAGATGGACCGCTGGGTTGAGCACTACCTAGAACTGTACTCCAGGGAGAATGCTGTCACTGAGACTGCCCTCAATGCAGCCCAGCCTCTACCAGTCATGGATGAGCTGGACATACAGCCAACCAAATCGGAACTCAGTGATGCCATTGATTCCCTAGCCAGCGGAAAAGCCCCTGGGAAGGACAGCATTACCCCTGAAATAATCAAGAGTGCCAAGCCTGCTATACTCTCAGCACTACATGAACTGCTGTGCCTGTGCTGGGACGAGGGAGCAGTACCCCAGGACATGCGCGATGCCAACATCATCACCCTCTATAAAAACAAAGGTGACCGCGGTGACTGCAACAACTACCGTGGAATCTCCCTGCTCAGCATAGTGGGGAAAGTCTTTGCTCGAGTCGCTCTGAACAGGCTCCAGAAGCTGGCCGAGCGCGTCTACCCTGAGGCACAGTGTGGCTTTCGTGCAGAGAGATCGACTATTGACATGCTGTTCTCCCTTCGTCAGATACAGGAGAAATGCCGTGAACAACAGATGCCCCTCTACATTGCTTTCATTGATCTCACCAAAGCCTTTGACCTCGTCAGCAGACGTGGTCTCTTCAGACTACTAGAAAAGATCGGATGTCCACCAAAGCTACAAAGTATCATCACCTCATTCCATGACAATATGAAAGGCACAATTCAACATGGTGGCTCCTCATCAGAGCCCTTTCCTATCCTGAGTGGTGTGAAACAGGGCTGTGTTCTCGCACCCACACTTTTTGGGATTTTCTTCTCCCTGCTGCTTTCACATGCGTTCAAATCCTCTGAAGAAGGAATTTTCCTCCACACAAGATCAGGGGGCAGGTTGTTCAACCTTGCCCGTCTAAGAGCGAAGTCCAAAGTACGGAAAGTCCTCATCAGAGAACTCCTCTTTGCTGACGATGCTGCTTTAACATCTCACACTGAAGAATGCCTGCAGAGTCTCATCGACAGGTTTGCGTCTGCCTGCAATGAATTTGGCCTAACCATCAGCCTCAAGAAAACGAACATCATGGGGCAGGATGTCAGAAATGCTCCATCCATCAATATTGGCGACCACGCTCTGGAAGTGGTTCAAGAGTTCACCTACCTAGGCTCAACTATCACCAGTAACCTGTCTCTAGATGCAGAAATCAACAAGCGCATGGGTAAGGCTTCCACTGCTATGTTCAGACTGGCCAAGAGAGTGTGGGAAAATGGCGCACTGACACGGAACACAAAAGTCCGAGTGTATCAGGCCTGTGTCCTCAGTACCTTGCTCTACGGCAGCGAGGCCTGGACAACGTATGCCAGCCAAGAGCGACGTCTCAATTCATTCCATCTTCGCTGCCTTCGGAGAATACTTGGCATCAGGTGGCAGGACTATATCTCCAACACAGAAGTCCTTGAAGCGGCCAACATCCCCAGCTTATACACACTACTGAGTCAGCGGCGCTTGAGATGGCTTGGCCATGTGAGCCGCATGGAAGATGGCAGGATCCCCAAAGACACATTGTACAGCGAGCTCGCCACTGGTATCAGACCCACCGGCCGTCCATGTCTCCGTTATAAAGACGTCTGCAAACGCGACATGAAATCGTGTGACATTGATCACAAGTCGTGGGAGTCAGTTGCCAGCATTCGCCAGAGCTGGCGGGCAGCCATAAAGACAGGGCTAAATTGTGGCGAGTCGAAGAGACTTAGTAGTTGGCAGGAAAAAAGACAGAGGCGCAAGGGGAGAGCCAACTGTGCAACAGCCCCAACAAACAAATTTCTCTGCAGCACCTGTGGAAGAGCCTGTCACTCCAGAATTGGCCTTTATAGCCACTCCAGGCGCTGCTTCACAAACCACTGACCACCTCCAGGCGCGTATCCATTGTCTCTCGAGATAAGGAGGCCCAAAAGAAAGAAGAACCTTCATGAAAAACATTTGATAAATGTATTTTCACTTGTTTAAAATATGTAATATGATGATATAAAATGCATATGAATACAACATCATGTTATTTGTAAATGAGTCATGGCAAAACTGATGCCCACGTTTACTCAATTGTTCCCCCTCCTTTCCCTTCTTTGCCAAACATCTTTTTGTGAAGGTAGTGGCCCATCAACTTTGCAGAATTGTAGGTAGTGATGACTTGGGAAATCTTTATGAAAGGACTCAGCACACAAAGACATGGTAACACAGCACAAACACTCATAAGACTGTAATTGTTTAAAGGGGAAAGGAAGTGTAGGAAATGAACACTTGGCTGAGCAAATGTACCCTTATTATTACTCATGGTGCCTGTAAGACTTTTATATGCCAAGATTGGATTCTTGGATATTGCCAATTCAAGATGTCATGGGGAAGCAAGTGTGAAAGTTTCCTCTCTAACAGGCTGAAATCACACCTGCAGCCAGTAGTATTAGTTATATTTTTTTAAATGTTTTACCGTCAATTGTAGAGCAATCTCATTGCTTTAGGGAGAAGCTTCATACTTGCTTACCCTGCAATTGCCCTGACATCACCAAATCAATGACAGAGACAGGGGACCAAAAATAATTCATTTTTATCAAGTATTTACGCAGCAGAACTAAAAGCAAGGAGACGTAAATTCATATTTTCTATGCTCGCCAGTCTCTTTAAATAAATATATGAATTAATAAATAAAACAATAAATAATTAAATAGGCCAATAAATAAACAAACCACAGTTTAAAAAGCTTAATTTCCCAACAAAGTAGGTTACATTCTAAAGACTCATTAAACAGTATAGCAAAACTTTAAAAAGTATTGACTTGCAGGGAAGATAAATATCTGCTGGGATTTGCAGGGAAGATAAATCTCTGCTGGCACTTGCAGGGAAGCTATTCTCTGTTGGGACTTGCAGGGAGGTTAAACCTCTGTTGGGATTTGCAGGGAAGATAAATCTCTGCAGAGACTTGCAGGGAAGATAAATCGCCGTTGGGATCTGCAGGGAAGATAACTCTGCTGGGATTTGCAGGGAAGATAAATCGCTGCTGACACTTGCAGGGAAGAAAAATCTCTGTTTGGATTTGCAGGGAAGATAAATCTCTGCTGGGATTTGCAGGGAAGATAAATCTCTGCTGGGATTTTCAGGAAGGACAGGCCTAACTCAAAATTGCATTATTGTTTTATAGAAGAGTTGAAAGGACGATTGACCAATTCTGTAAAAAGGAAAGAAAATGTGAAGTAAAATTGTGAAAACAATGCCAGAATGTCACAGAAAACAATGCTACATGCTGTTCTAAATTGTGCGACAAGAAAGGAAAAATCATGAATCTGATTGACATATCTCCGTAAGGTAAAGTCCAAAGATGTGTGCTTTCCATTATTATTCATTCTTTTCAATGGGCATTTCTGACCAATTTTCTTTCATCCTCTCCTGAAGATATGGAGTCTTCAGTACATTCTATACACTGACAAATATTTTACCATCACAGCTGAGCATTGCCCTATAGTCAGCCAACATTCACACACACACTTACTGAATGGCTCAATACTACACAAAAGTTACACTGAGCCTGGCACCAGGAAAAGCTAGCGTGAGACTACATTGTTAAAGTCAGGTTAGGGTTGACACTGTCTATGGAATCCTATTCTTCTTGAGAATAAATAAGTACGGACCCAAAGTACGTAGTGTAGGGTTCCTTACATATTCAAAACCCAAATTTAAAGGATTACAATATGGTGTTTTAGCTTCAAATATATATGAGTTTCTTTCTCCAAATCTTCTGCTTTCATCCTTATCCCTCCTATCCCAAAGACAGTGTGTCACACTGGCATAAGACTCCACAACCTGGAGCAGCCTCCCTCGTAGCTCAACTCACTCACCACTTTGCATGTGCATGATCATAATGAATGGCGGAGCAGGCTCGAAGGGCCAAATGGCCTACTCCTGCTCCTATTTTCTATGTTTCTATCCCCACCCATCACACCACCCCCCACCCCTTTGCCTGAGTGGTCCTGGTGAGCCCACCATCACTGACCCTCAGTCCAGGTTCCAGCACTGCTCCTTGTGTAGTTACTGCTACTGTTCCAGTGCATCCTCTTCACAATGAAAGATTTGTGATTTAGGAGACTGATTTTCAGTTCTATTCAGGTTTCCCCAGGCCTCTGGTTTGAGGAATGGTCTCCTCACAAATGGCTCAATGAGCTAATGAGCACCATTGGCAAACTAGTGCCAACTCTGACAAAGGATATTTACAAATGCAAATAAGCTTAAAACCAATACACCTGAAATAAAACTAGAAGTTGGATGAAGCTGCACTCTTCCCCACTACATACCACACAGAATTTAGTAAATCCATAGAACAGGCTTCTAGCAAAAAGCTATTGATGCTCAAAACATCCGGTTGGGAATTGGATTGATCGTCATATACTAGAGCATTGCCTATTCACACTAATTTGGGGAGCGGCAGTGGGGCAGGGGGCACGTGGTTGTGAAAACAATGCATTTATCAGATAACCTTCCAAACAATAATACGCTGTACTGAATAACAAATCTATATGTCAAATTATGCAGTGCACCACTGCACTGTCAGAAGCTGAAACACAATGTTTTGCTGCACATTGGTTTTGCTCCAAGTTGTTAAGCAACACATGTCCAAAAGGTTATAGTTTTTTTTTGATTTTCTTAGGTTTATTGACATAGAACTATTTAGGAGAACTAACCGTCTAGTAGATATTTTTCGTCTTCTTGTGGGAACTGTATCCTAACAGGATCCCCGTGAGCACTCTCAGGGCAGGAGGGAGAGCCGGAAATATTTTTTTTTACGGATTAGGAATACTGAGATTGTAAATCACATGTGTGTTACAGAAAGAATTTCTGAGATACAAATTGTGAGTAAATGGAACATGTTCCATCATACTTCAACTGCAGCTGAATTCTGATCACACAGCATCTCTCTAATACATTCCCCGTTTACTACAAGAGTGGCAGGCTTCCAATCTTCAAAAGATCTTTCACTACTGATAGAAGTGTGTGGTGTATTAAAACAATTTTCAGAGGTCACAGCTGGGTGACCTTTAATTTGACAGCCATTTTCTATTAGACAAAAATTCCTTAAAATAATTCAAACAAAAGGCAAACTTCAGTAGAATAGCATTGTTCAATGCCTTGCTCAAGCCTATACTTTCTCTAAGTCATTTATTAAATCACAGCATAGCACAATTTTTTACCTGAGGGATTAAGGGTACGATCCAGGAAATCGAGAAGTATAAAGTTATGATGTCCAACTTCATTAGGAATCCATGTTAGCTGCAAAATTGAATATGCACACAAACAATTACTTCAAATGGTTTGGAAAATGCTTTCTCAACAATCATGGGGGAGTTTAAATGAGAACTCTTCTCGTTTACATTCCTATAGTCTGTTCCATTGCTTTCTGGAGATTTTTTAGCAAGTTTAATAAGGTAGCAGCATGTCTTCATTTTCTTGCTGTCCCATCAAATAAAGTGCTAGATGAGGCATGCTTCCAATTGCATCCTGATGGCTTAGTGGCTAAATGCACCACACAAAACAGGAAGGTCTAAGGCTGAACATAGGAATTACCAGACAAAAAAGACCAAGAACTATCTAGTTCACCTTCTACCATCGTAGTAGTTTCATGATACAACTGTAATGGTATTGTTGACTAATCATGGCAGCCAATCCCTATCAATTAGTCTGTACCAGATCCAGACATGATGCAAGGAAAACCACCAGTGGTGCTAAACTTTGGGAGCCATAATCCAAAGTCACACGTTCCTCCAAAGCTTGTTATACTTACCATATGTCATGTCTCAAATTACTCACAGGTTGTATTCCATAATTTCACTTTCTGAAAGAAATCTATTTAATTTGGACTCAAATGAATTAATACTAACTGCTTCCACTGTCTCCCTAGGGTGCCTGTTCCATAGAATGACCATGCGCCCACTGAATTCCCTGTTTTGTGCTGAGTTAGCTGCTCTCAATTGGGTGACAGTAGGAAGACAAATTGTGGTCCGTGGCAAAGGATAAAAATGCCTTGGAGTAAGAAATCAAGTGGAACATTACAATACAAAAATCAATAGAGTTCTGAAATAAGCTATAAGGGAAGGCCAAAGAAATGGGCAGTGTTAAATGCCTTCACAAACCAATTAGATAGATTTCTGAGGAGGGGATGGATTCAGAGAGATAGTGAGAAGGTAGGTAGGTGGGGTTGCTCAATGAGAAAGGAATGGGTCTTTATATATTCTGAAAAGCCTTTATCTTAAAAGCTTAATCAACGCTACATTTATATCAAGAAGAAAAACACAAGGAATGTGTTTACAACATTCAAAATGTGTACCTGTTTGAACACCACCCTGTCTCTGTCCAAATAATCTGGAACCTTGACTTCAGAGTTTTGGTGCCCTGAACATTTAAGCTGCTGTGCGGTATCAATGAACCTCCTGTTGTAGTCTATCCCGATAACCTAGTGAAGGAAATTCAAAAGAAATGTACATAACGCATAATGTGGTTGGTTACCCTTTGCTCAGTGCTGGACAATATATCAGGTTGAAAAAGCTCTGCATCAGTGCAGGGTCATAGTAAGACAACAGGGTCTTTACCACAGTTACTCATATTGGGGAAGGAGGTGGCGGTGAAAGATTTCCTCAGTGTTCAACAAAATTGTAAACGTTCTTTATGAACACATTTCGACTCTACTATACAGAGGAAATTTTTCCCGTTATGAGTTAATAATCATGACATTTGAGCTTGCAAGAAGCGTCAAAGGGGAAATGCCCATCCTTATGTGATATTCAGCCATACATACTGGACTGGGGAGTCCCAGGTTCAGTTCCTGGCCTGTGATCAGCTCGCTGCTCTCAGTGGGGTTGGGAGTAGGGTCGGTATAATTAGCCTCAATACCTTGGATTAACAACAACGTTTATTTATATACTCCCCCCTGCTCTCATCTCTGTCCTGGAATTGCTGCAGTGTTCCAGTGAACATCAATGCAAGCTCGAGGAACAGCATCTCATTTACTGATTAGGCACACTACAGCCTGCCGGACTGAACATTGAGTTCAATAATTTCAGAGTGTGATGGGCCCCCCATTTTACTTTTATTTTTAGTTATTTTTTTCTTTTTCCTATATATATTCTTTTGTGTTTATTTCCTCTTAGTTTGTTCACCCACTGTTTTTTTCATGTTTGTACTTGCAGCTGTTCAATTTTCAGTCCGTTAACACCCTTTCTGTACTAATGCTTTGTCTTTCGACACACCATTAACATATCTTTGCTCCATGACCTTCTGGTCAGCTATGCTGTGGCCTTGTCCTATCTACACCTTCTCCTTTGTTATCTCTTGCCCCACCCCCACTTTACTTGCTTATAACCTTTTACATTTCTAATATTTGCCAGCTCTGAAGAAGGGTCACTGACCTGAAATGTTAACTCTGCTTCTCTCTCCACAGATGCTTCCAGACCTGCTGAGTATTTTTTTAAAGAGATACAGCACTGAAAGAGGCCCTTCGTCCCACCGAGTCTGTGCTGACCGACAACCACCCATTTATACGAATCCTACATTAATCCCAATTTCCCTACCACATCCCCACCTTCCCTCAATTCTCCTACCACCTAACTACACTAGGGGCAATTTACAATGGCCAATTTACCTATCAGCCTGCAAGTCTTTGGCTGTGGGAGGAAACCAGAGCACCCGGCGGAAACCCACGCGGTCACAGGGAGAACTTGCAAACTCCGCACAGGCGGTACCCAGAACTGAACGCGGGTCGCTGGAGCTGTGAGGCTGCGATGCTAACCATCGCGCCACTGTGCTGCCCAAGCATTTCTTGTTTTTATTTCAGATTTCCAGCATCCGCAGTATTTTGCTTTTTATTTATATAATGCTTTTAACAGAATAAAATGTCCAAAGGTTCTACACAGGAGCATTATAAAGCAGAATTTGATACTGAGCCAGTAAAGTGATATTATGGGAGATGGCCAAATGCTTGGTCAAAGAGGAAGGTTTTATGGAGCCTCCGAGAGGAGGAAAGAGAGGTAGAGAGGTGTAGAGGTTTAGGGAGGCAGTTCCAGAGATTAGGGCCTAGACAACTGAAGGCACAGCCAACAATGGTGGAGCAATTAGAATCGGGGATGCTCAAGAGGCCAGAATTAGATGCGCACAGATATCTCATAGGGTTGTGGGGCTGGAGCAGATTACAGTGATAGGGAGGGCGAGGCCATGGAGGGAGTGGAAAACAAGGATGAGAATTTTAAAGTTGTGGCATTGTTTGACTGGGAGTCATTGTAGGTCAGCGAGCACAGGGGTGATGGCTAAACAGGACTGGGTGCAAGTAAGGACATGGGCAGCAAAGGTTTGGATGATCTCAAGTTTACAGAGCTTAGAATGTGAGAGGTTGGACAGGAGAGCATTGGGAGACTCAAGTTTAGAGGTAACAAAGGCATGGATGAGGCTTTCAGCAGCAGATGAGCTGAGGCAGGGGTAGACTTGGGGAATGTTATGGAGATAGAAATAGGCCTTCTTCATGAAAGAGGTCAGGAGCTCATCTCGGGGTCCAATATCATACCAAGGTTGTGAACAGTTGGGTTCTGCCTCAGACAGTTGCCAGCAAGAGGGATGGAGTCAGTAGCTAGTGAACAGAGTTTGTGGCTTCAGTCTTCCCAATATTTAATTGGAAGAAATTTCTGCTCATCCAGTGCTGGATGTCAGATATGCAGTCTGATAATTTAGCAACAGTGGAGGAGTCAGAGAGGTGGTGGTTGTTGGGTTTGTTGGGTTTAGTTGCATTCGTAGCATTGTAGGGCATTCTAGAGAAAGTCTTAGACTCCAGTAAAGGTTAACGAATAACTATTATTTACAGTTACTATATACACTCTCCACAAGCCTCCTAAGCTAGCATCCTTCGTGCTGCTATACCTTCTTCTTCTCAAGCCTATCTCATGTGACTGTTACATCATCACTCCTACAGTGGAGGGGTCGCTCTCACTGTTTTTGGTGTTAACCCTTTACATCCTTATACTACATCTCCCCCCCAAGTCTTTACCCAATATTTTTCCAAACATATATACATTTATGACTTCTCTACTACTCCCTCTCCCCCAAGTCTCTGACTTTACAGATTCAGTCTCATTAGCGGTTTGACAACTCTCCCCGATCTGGTTGTAATCTGTCTGGGATGATCAGTAATCTTTGGAGGAAGTCTGGATGGTGACTTGGTTTTTAATTTCTACGGGTTGTAGTATTCTGTTCGGTTTGGGTTTGTTCCTCTTCATCTGGATCTTCCAGATAGATTAGTGGCTGTTGCTTTTGCAGAATAAGAATGATATTCCTCCGATTCCTTTGTATGTTCCCTTCATTTGTTTGTATAACATACAATCACTGATGGTCCTCATGTTTATGGATTATTTGCAAGGACGGTGAGGTCAAGGGTTGATTTTTTGAGGAGAGGAGATGATGACTGCAGATTTAAAGGAGTGAGGGACAACACCTTAAGAGAGAAAACCATTTACAATATCAAGCTGTGGTTGAGCAAATCAGCAGCTGCAGAAATGTATTGGAAAATGGAGAGCCAAAGGCTAGGCAGTTTGGATTTTGAAAGTGCAGTTGAAAGTGAATTGGGAAATAGTTTTTTTCCAGGGCTGGACACTGAAGGAGCTGGGATTGGGATGTGAAAGGGGATGCGAGTGGAGAGTGATACAAAGAAGTGATCAGAAATGGCCTTTTCGGTGATTGATACAATGGGACTCGTAAAGCCATGCAAGATGGAAAGATCAAGGGGGTAACCATGCATATGGGTTGAGGAGATTACAAGGAGGGAGAGATTAATGGAGGATAAACGGAAAGTGAACTCAGAGGAGAGAGAGAGCATGATGAGTTGAGATGGAGGCTGAAATCACTGAGGGTGAGAAGTCTCTCAGTTCAGAGGCTGAGGGAGGAAAGCAGTGAAATTATCTCAGTGCGAGTATTTTTTTCGTACCTGGGTGGGTGGTGGAGAATGAGGATTTTAAATGAAAGGTGAGAGAGGTGGACAAGTTGAGATGCTTAAAGGAGGAGAAAGTGCCAGAGGAGTAGGGTTCAGGTTAAGGTGTGATCTGGTGATAAGCGCCACACCACCAAAACACCGGTCATGGCAGATAAGTGATGGAACGTATAGTCAGGTGGGGAGGCTTCATTTAGAGGGAAGGAGTCATCACCTCTCAGCCAGGCTTCTGTCAAGACCATGGTGTTGATGTAATCATCCACAATAAGTTCAAAGACCTTGTTCACAAGTGAACGGATAGTCGGTAGGAAATGTGGAAAGGTACGGTGAGAGTTGATCCATAGGGTCAGCAGTGGGAAGGGTGAGTTGGATGGGAAGGAGATTGGCAAGATTATCCCCCAGCAAGCACGCTGGGCTGGAAGGTTGGCGAAAGAGTAGGATGGGGCAAATGAGGTTGCTGTTCGTAATGAAAAAGCACTGAGAAAGGATGAGAAAAGCCAGTTAAGGCTCCTTCTCCTGCTGTAAACTGCAATATGTTTGGACATCAGGTAAGGATATGGTCTGACTCGGTTGTGATGCCTTACATGACAAGAACTATAAATCCCCATTCTCCAGGCCCACACATGGGGCTGCATTTTACATTCCCGCCGCCAAAATCGGGCGGTGGACATAAACAATGGCAGTCCGCCCATGTGGACTGCAAGTCGTGGAGCCGCCGTGATATTAAATGCGGTGGCTCATCTAAATAGCCAGTGCAGACCGCCCCTCCCGCAATGAAGTGGAGGGGGCAGGCTGTCCGTCCCCAGCATTGGCACCATTTTTAAAGGGCTTCAGGCCCCATCATTCAGTTTTATTATTTAAAGAGACAGTGTTTTTAAAAAATAAAATAAATTGATCCTGAACCTCTTCCACACCCCCATAATAGCCATAGAATTAATTACCTGCCCTCTTCCCCCTCAAAACACTTAACTTGTGCACCTGACCTTCCCCCCCCCATAGTTCATAAACTTTAAACTTTACCCCTTCCCACCATCCCCTAGACCAACGAAATGAGTCTGATGCCGCTCCTCCACCCCCGCACTGAAAAAATTACATGTGTCGCACCCCCCCCCCCCCCCCCCCCCCCCCCCCCGCCACCAGTGTTCCGCCTCGGATTCCCGGATGGGGATAGGCACGGGAGTGACGGCCACCGGTACCAATATCGCTCCGGGACAGATGGCGGGAGCGGAAAGGTAATCAATTCGTTTATGGGCCGCCACAAGGCCTCACCGCCGCTGGCAATATCAGGCCAGGCCTTCCCGGCGTCAAGGCCCGTGGCAGGCCTCGCCTGGAGGCATTTTCTGCCTTTCCCCCACCCCACCCCACCATGACCCCCGAGGACCCTTGGAGAATGGTCATGTGGATAAGGTTCAGGTTGACTGCTGGCACCCATAGAAATATAATGGGATTCAGTAACTTCAGAAGGGGCAGGAAGGGTAAAAATTATTTATTTGGAATGCTAATATGTAAGATCAGTTAAAATGTCACCTTGCGAAACAACTGGGTTAACATGAAGGACATGAGACCAGTTCCACTGCCCAGAACAAGGCTCGTGCTCCCGGCTAGCTGCTGCTCCTTGATCACCTGCTTGCACACTCCAAACAATTGGCTGCAATAACCAGTTTCACTCAGGTCTCCGTACTCCAACTCCAGCTGTTCCTGAGTAAATCATACAGTATAACAAGAAGATTTCTATGACGTACAAGAATAAGAACACATGAATTTTTCGAAACAGATGAAGACCATGAGGTCCAACAAGCCTATTCCCCTTTTTAAATTTCTTGCTGGAGTGAGGGAGATTTGTAAAGTATGTATTTATGATTTGGTTCGATTATGCACAGATACAATCTCCTTCCAATATCCGAATCACCTCTCAGAAACACATCTAATGATCTCTGTCCACTTCAAAGGTCTTCTGTAAGAATTCATTCCACAACACCTGGTTATATCTGCTTTTGAATGGAAAATTTATGTCTGATCGATGTTCTTAATCCTAATTTCTAACTTGTATCATGAATGAGACAGCAAATTAACTAAAATTTGTACCAAATTAGGTGCGTGGCTTTCTGTTGTGAGCCCATGATCCAGCAGAAACAAAGAGTAGGCTGTTGATAGTGGAAACAGATAGTAAGCTGGTCATTGCTATTATTCACTGACTAACTGTTACAGGGTGTGGATGTGTTCTGCTTTTTCCCAGTAGTTGAGCTGCTGGTTTGTACACATGATGAGATGATGGAATGCACACCATTCTTTGTTATTGTTAGATGATATTTCATTGAATAAAATTTTGACTGGATGATTCTGGCTATGAAAACTTGAAGTCATAAAACAAAAGCTAAGAAAGTTGGATTTGATTACCTTTAAAAGTAAGAACTTTTAAATGATCTAAGTGACGTGTTCAAGATAATGATGGGAATTGGCAATATTGATTGTGGGAAATGGGTGACTTTGGGAAAGGGTTCAAATACTAGTGACTCAAGTTAAAAATGAGCAAGTTAGGAGTCAGAAAAATCATGCAGAACGTTTTTGTTTGTTGTTAATCGAAACCAAAGAGGTAAATTGATTTAAGCGACGCAGTACTGACCCCGGCTGCTGTGGTATGTGTATCTCCAACGTTAATCCACTGACGGCTCTGGTATGCCACACAACCTGCTGCTCTTTCAATCATGCAAAGACGATAGCTGAAATATGCACTTGGAATCTGTGTGATGCAATTCTGGTGGCAGCCAAGCTGGCAGTGGTGAAGCAGCAAGTGGAAGAAAATGTTCCTCCACCAGGAAGGAGCAGTCAATCTGTGTTCCTACATAGAGTCACCCAGGTAGAACCCTGGCTGTTACACTATTTCCCTACCCATTCAAGAAATGCCATGCAGCACATGGCTTTGCCTCGACATTAATTATTTAAAGTGACTCTGAACCATGATTAAAGTATTGAAACATTAATTATTTGATGCCCAGAGCTTGGAGCAGCAAATGTTGATTTTTGCTTATAGCAGTCCCTTTAAAATGAAAAATCCTGCTCTACCTATGGCTCAGTGGGAAAATAAACAGAGATCCTGAGCCATACTGACCAGGGAGGTTGCACTTCTGCACTTCAATCTCTGGTGTGCACCTATTAGCTGACCTTGACTGGAGCAGTAGTAGTGACACTACAAATAGTCTCAGGCCCTTGGGCTAGAGAGAAGCAAAATCAGCAAGGGTTCCTGCTCCTGGTCACTATCCAGTCACATTTGCTGGAAAGTATGTATATTGAGTGAGGATCCAGCTTGTCTCTGGTATGCTTCTCCACTCCTTTCCCCCATGGTTGAATAGCCTGCCAACAGTCAGCATACTCGGCTGTGAAGAACAGTCACTAGAGTGGGGGCGGAGGGGGGAAACCTGGTTATATGGATTTTACGCTGGTGTGACTCATTTCTATGGGGAATGAAGAAGAAACATCAGAGAAAAAAACTGAAAGAGGGAAAAGTAGAATATTTGCATGACATTATCTAATGGTTCAATAACACGATTACTGTGAGCCTTGCCTGGAGCACTCATTGAGGAGGCAAAAGAAAGTAGCAGTTCTATGAATGTGGACCGAATATGAAAATCTTCATGTTTTTCGTTGGGATTTAACATTACAATTATTTATGGGGAGTACTGCCTGGTATACTAAGATTTTCATTTTTGATGCTCCTCCATTCAACCAATACTGTTCAGGAAATATTTGAACAGAGACACTTAATTCATCTCACACAGAAATCTTCAGAGAATCCAGCCATGTCAAACTGTTCAGTAACCCTACTGACACTGTACTGGCCTCAGAGGTATGTAGCACTGACCTACCTGCACAGCAACATCCGTCTCATAGTGCAACTGAGTGTTGGCGCTGGAAACTGAGATCACTTGCACCGTCTCCTTGGGAACAGTGATTGGGTTATCTGGTGAAAACACATGCCTCTTTAGTGGAAATCTCTTTACTGGGGAAAATGCCAAAAGAATTGCAATGCAAAACTTAAAAGGTACTTTTCTTTATCTGTCCCTTTCTTTTCTCACAAAACTTTGAACGTCACCCAATATTAAATGCTACTCAAACCAGCCAGTTCTGCTGCAGTTAAAGGGACATGCAAACATACTTACAACATGCGATGACAAAAGGATGCAATGGATGATGCAACAAATTCACTGTACTGCTGATCACCTCAGTTACTAGGTAACCTCAGATGATTGGCAACAGGTCAAACCATATTGCAAAGAACAAAGAACAAAGAACAAAGAAAATTACAGCACAGGAACAGGCCCTTCGGCCCTCCAAGCCTGCGCCGATCCAGATCCTCTATCTAAACCTGTCGCCTATTTTCTAAGGGTCTGTATCTCTTTGCTTCCTGTCCATTCATGTATCTGTCTAGATACATCTTAAAAGATGCTATCGTG
The DNA here is from genome assembly GCF_036365525.1 of Heterodontus francisci. Lineage (NCBI taxonomy): Eukaryota > Metazoa > Chordata > Chondrichthyes > Heterodontiformes > Heterodontidae > Heterodontus > Heterodontus francisci. Next base: position 81,026,062 of record NC_090378.1, on the reverse strand, counting down.
CCCGCGTCTACCACCTCTGCTGGCAACGCATTCCAGGCACCCACCACCCTCTGCGTAAAGAACTTTCCACGCATATCCCCCCTAAACTTTTGCCCTCTCACTTTGAACTCGTGACCCCTAGTAATTGAATCCCCCACTCTGGGAAAAAGCTTCTTGCTATCCACCCTGTCTATACCTCTCATGATTTTGTTCACCTCAATCAGGTCCCCCCTCAACCTCCGTCTTTCTAATGAAAATAATCCTAATCTACTCAACCTCTCTTCATAGCTAGCACCCTCCATACCAGGCAACATCCTGGTGAACCTCCTCTGCACCCTCTCCAAAGCATCTACATCCTTTTGGTAATGTGGCGACCAGAACTGCACGCAGTATTCCAAATGTGGCCGAACCAAAGTCTTATACAACTGTAACATGACCTGCCAACTCTTGTACTCAATACCCCGTCCTATGAAGGAAAGCATGCCGTATGCCTTCTTGACCACTCTATTGACCTGCGTTGCCACCTTCAGGGAACAATGGACCTGAACACCCAAATCTCTCTGTACATCAATTTTCCCCAGGACTTTTCCATTTATTGTATAGTTCACTCTTGAATTGGATCTTCCAAAATGCATCACCTCGCATTTGCCCGGATTGAACTCCATCCGCCATTTCTCTGCCCAACTCTCCAATCTATCTATATTCTGCTGTATTCTCTGACAGTCCCCTTCACTATCTGCTACCCCACCAATCTTCGTGTCGTCTGCAAACTTGCTAATCAGACCACCTATACTTTCCTCCAAATCATTTATGTATATCACAAACAACAGTGGTCCCAGCACGGATCCCTGTGGAACACCACTGGTCACACGTCTCCATTTTGAGAAACTCCCTTCCACTGCTACTCTCTGTCTCCTGTTGCCCAGCCAGTTCTTTATCCATCCAGCTAGTACACCCTGGACCCCATGCGACTTCACTTTCTCCACCAACCTACCATGGGGAACCTTATCAAACGCCTTACTGAAGTCCATGTATATGAATCTACAGCCCTTCCCTCATCAATCAACTTTGTCACTTCCTCAAAGAATTCTATTAAGTTGGTAAGACATGACCTTCCCTGCACAAAACCATGTTGCCTATCACTGATAAGCCCATTTTCTTCCAAATGGGAATAGATCCTATCCCTCAGTATCTTCTCCAGCAGCTTCACTACCACTGAAGGCAGGCTCACCGGTCTATAATTACATGGATTATCCCTGCTACCCTTCTTAAACAAGGGGACAATTGTGAGTTTGCATGTCGTTGTCAAATGCAACTTCTTAAACCTTCTGTAAAACACTTTCAGACAACATTGATGCTGTTTAATTCCTCAAGCTATAAAATTAACTTCACTATTGGTGGCAAGCTAGGCTTCCAGTGATTTATGTTGTAGTGGCAAATGCATTTCAGGCAAAAAAAGTCCAGTTTTAAAACAAAAGTAATCAGAATCCTTAAGGTTCTATACCCTCTTCAAAGTTGTTTGTACTGTTAAAGAAACACTCATCCATTTCCATAAGCATGCCACCAATTTCCCAGCGTGGAGATGAGTGTGATGTGATGCAATGATAGGATGTTAGTCTGTTTATAATGGTGAAATTGGAGCATTACTTTGGCGAGATTGTGTCACAGCACAGATTGAAGAAAGAAAAGCTATGGCCCTTTCCCCAGTAACAAATAAGATGAGATTGTACCTTTATTAAAATCTAGAAAGAAATAGTGGTGTTGAAGCAGACTGCAATATTTTCCAGTACTTATAATGATACTGTTACAACCAGGTGAGGAAGGGGTCTCAGGCTCCCCTTTCACCCCTTCTCTGGTTTGACTGCAATAGGGTTTATCCTTTTAACACAGTGATTTAACTTACCAACTCAGTGAGCACTTGCTCCTGTTACCCTAATATATACTTGCAAATGAATCAATCAGACAGGTTTTCTTGAGTTTAAACAAGAAAGATACGAACATACGAATTAGGAGCAGAAGTAGGCTATTTGGCCCCTCGAGCCTGCCCTGCCATTTAATAAGATCATGGCTGATCTATTTGCGAAAGATGCATGTTTATTAACCTTATCACTCTAAACCAGTTAAAATTACTAAAATACACGATACATCCATGCTCACATTTGCACAAGAGGCACACACACACCAAATAGATACAGAGGGGAAAAAACGGAGTTGGGAGATTGGAGTAGAGTCCTTAATAAAAATGGAATTTAAATATGGAAGTGTAATCCCAGTGTCCTTAGTTGAAATTGAAGTCTTGAAGTCCTCACTGGGCCACGTGCACAATTCAGGATTGCTTCTCTGGTTCCGGAAGGCAAGGAGAGGCTTTATCCGTCCTCTTTATCCGTCCTCTTTGTTGCTGACTGTGAGGATCTGTAGATTTGAGGTTTAGCTGCAGCTGAGGCTTCCCTGGGACTTTGCTGGAGAGAGAGAGAGGGGATATGTTCCTTCCTTGGAGTTCAGTTACTGTCTGCTTTCTGAGGCACAATTCACAAACTCAGAGTTTCACAGGCAGGCATGCCATGTGACCACCTGTTTGTTTGAAACAGAAGTTTCCGGAAGGGTTTTCTGAAATTCAAATTTCTCCTCTCAAGCTGTGCAAACATACTTGGTGGGGGGCCGGGGGGGGGGGGGGGGGTTGGGGGGGGGGAGGGGGTTGGCGCTTTCAAAGTCAATGGGTGTCGATGGCTTCTAATGATCAACATTGACAAAGTCATTCTTGGTACTATAATCAGAGAGCAACCCCATTGTTCTGGTTAGACTTGGTAAGCACCTTCTGTCTCCAGTCGGCCTTTGGCTTTTCATGTGCAGATTCGTGCTTGCCATCTTTAGTTGTACTGTTCTACTTTTTAAAAGTTATTTGTAATAATGTCCAGTAAAAATCTCAGGCAAAGTTCCATATGGCGAAATTAATATTTCCATGTGGCATGTGGAGTCTCCAATACCGTACCTAAGTGGTAGCCAATAGTATGCAGCATTCTGGTTAATTTAAAGCATCATGAATTGCTGATAAGTTAAGAAACAAAAGGTTAAGGATATATGGGTGCAGCTGAGTTGAAAATGAACTGTAAGTAGTGCACCCCAGGGATCAATGCTGGAGTCACTTTTATACTCAATATATAAAGATATTTTGGGCATAGTGAGCACAATAACTAAATCTGCTGATGATACAAAATAGCAAAGTGAACTTTAAAAGACTTCAGGAAAGTGTCACACTAATGAAGGGAACAGTGAGGAAATATGAAATGAATTGGAGAAATTATGAAATAAATGTTAACTGTTGAACTGAACCACAAGAAAATGGACACATTTGACCCACAGATAAAATGGAGTAGAGGTCAGGATACCCCTCCTATACTATCAATAAACAGATCTGTCTGTTAAAGTTGTCAAGTACGCCCCCACCTGCAAGAATGAGGCACATTAATTTTACCACATGGACATTAAACTTCAAATTGTTGCTGGGAAGAAAAGAGGGCCTATTACAAGGAATTGCCAGGCCCCTAGCCAGAAAGGCATTTTTTGCACACCAGCAGACGGTGTTGGAACTAAAGAACCAGTCCCTGCTCCCCAATACATGACATAGTCAAACCTGTTTAGTCACATGACTAACTGGCTATGGCAGGTTTTTTTGAACTCACCACAGAGAATTTGAACTCAGAAAGCTCCTGGCTCCAGGATTGAGAACATCTCTCTCCTGTCTGCTCTCATCTCTTTCTCGCCAGCTTTGGAACCATTGAAGATACATGAACCCCAAGAGAGAAAAGTCTCCTACAGTGAACAAGGTTTAAGAAGAATACTGTGCCACAAAGAAAAGCAAGAATGACCTACAAAAGAACTCTACAGTGACCTCGAAGCACAGTAACAAGAAACTCTTCAGATATTGCCTCAAACCTCTCCACTTTATATTTCTTCTGCTCTTTTCTGTCTCTATTTGTATGCGCGTATCGCATTTGCATGCTAGCCTGGGGCACGGCGTGTATCCGTAGGCATTAACCGAATTAGAGTTTAAGCTTAAGTTTTAATAAATTTCACTTTCCTTCTTTAAACCTAAGAAATCCTGTTTCTGCTCATTTCTTTGCCTTATAATTGGAAAACAGTGAACAAGGATTCACCAAGAGGGAGATCAAAACACAATGTGTTTAAAAATTAAATCCTGTTACAGTAAGATGAGGTGAAGGCTGAAAGGGACCCCAGACACCTTTTTCACTTGGTCGTAACAAAGTCAAAATCCATTATCCACATATGAATTAGCTTTGGGGAAAATACATTGAAATGTAAAACAGCCTATTCCATGCAAACATCTTCAGGAATGGAGCTAACAAAATCTGCTGTAGACAGACTGACTCCACAGCCAAGACTAAAATAATAGGTGTGAAGTAGCACCTATTCATCAGAATGGAGCACATACAGACACCATCATAGAACAATGGTTCCCATATCCTGAAACATTGTATGAATAACCCCAGTGGAGAGAGCCCTTAGTCACCTGACTGACATCCCAACCTGACAATTTTCTACCATAAAATGTATCTTTCTAGAGAGAGGGGCAGAACAGCAAGAGAAGTTTTTTTTACAGCCAGAACAGCTGTGAGACTGTTCCAGCTAAGCAGAAGCACTCCTGACAACACCCTTTTTACTACTGTAGTTGATAAATAGCAAGGTGACTTTGGAACTCCCCCAGCAGTGAAAGCGAACCAGGATTTCCACCATCAACTTCGGATTAAGGATTAATCACAAGGAGCCTGCACTCTTCATTCTTTTCAAGATGAAGAACTTTCAAGCCTGCACAGTGGCACAGTGGTTAGCACCGCAGCCTCACAGCTCCAGGGACCCAGGTTCGATTCTGGGTACTGCCTGTGCGGAGTTTGCAAGTTCTCCCTGTGTCTGCGTGGGTTTCCTCCGGGTGCTCCGGTTTCCTCCCACATGCCAAAGACTTGCAGGTTGATAGGTTAATTGGACATTATAAATTGCCCCTAGTATAGGTAGGTGGTAGGGAAATATATAGGGAAGGTGGGGATGTGATAGGAATGTGGGATTAGTGTAGGATTAGTATAAATGGGTGGTTGATGGTCGGCACAGACTCGGTGGGCCGAAGGGCCTGTTTCAGTGCTGTATCTCTAAACTCTAAACTAAACTAAAACATCATTGAAAGATTTTCTCCTGAAAAGTTTCTAAAGGTTTTCTTGAAACAATGAACATTCTTACCACAATTGGACTCTAAATGCATGCTACCACTCTACTCTTTATATATTTTCTTGTGTGTGTGTGTGTGTGTGTGTGAGAGAGAGAGTGGGTGAGGTCATGAACATTTTGTGGTTATTGTGTAAATTAAATATGTGACGGAAATCACACATGCCAAATGGAAAATATTAATTTTGTTGTATGGAACTCTGCTTGAGACGTTTTACTGAACATTACAAATGACCTTTAAAAAAAAGCAAAACAGAACAGCTAAGGATGACCACGCACTATTTGCATATGAGAAGACAAAGACTGGCTGGGAGAGCAAGTCTAGCAAGAACAATAGGGGTGTGCTCTGATTCAATTATCTAGAATGAATTTTGTCAATAGTCGTGATCAAAAGCCATGAACACCCTTTGACTTTGAAAGTGCAACCCCCCCCACCTTCGCATCAAGTATGTCTGAAGGACTTTGAATTTCAAAAACCTTCCAGAAACTTCTGCTTTCGAACAAAGAGGCCATCACATAACATACCTGCTGGAATAACATTGAGTTGTGAATTGTGCCTTTGAAAGAAAGGAGACTGTAACTGAACTCCAAGAAGAAAGCACCTCTTTCTCTGTCTCTGTCTTCAGCAAAGACCCAGGGAAGCCTCGGTAGCAGCTACTAAGCCTCAAGACTACTGAACCTTGCAGGCAACAACCAAGAAGACAGATAAAGCTTCTCTTCAGCTTTCTGGGACCAGAGAAGCAAGCTCAAATTGTGCATGTGGCCCAGCCAGGATTTCAAGACTTTAACTTCAGCTAAGGACATTGAAACTCAGTATTTGAATTCCATTTATTATGAACTTTACTTCAACCTCCCAACTCTTCTTCCCATCTGTATCTATTTGTGTGTGTATGTGCCTCTCGTATGAATGTGAGCGTGGATGTGTTGCGTCTTTTAGTAATTTTAACCAGTTTAGAGTGATAAGGTTAATAAACTTACATCTTCCTTATTTCAACCCAAGAAAACCTATCTGATTGGTTCATTTGTAATTATATTTGAGGAAGAGTGAGCAAGGGCTCACTGAGGGGGTAAGCTAAATCACTGTGTTAAAAGAATAAACTCTGTTGCGGTCAAACCAGAGAAGGGGCGAAAGGAGAGCCTGAGACCCCTTCCTCACCTGGTTGTAACAGATATTTGCCTTTCTTTTTTAACCTATGAGAAAACATGTTGGCTGTCCATTTATTTGACCTTTAAAACACTCAGGGACTAAAACACCAATTTTGAAAACACTGTCTGCGGTCTTTTGAGAGGTGAAAAGTGGAAATCACCAACACCACCTCCCATTTATCCGTAACAAACTACATAGACAGATTAGCAGGTAATGCGTTTTTCAAGGGATTGGAGTATGCACTCAATGGAAAGACACTGAAGGGTTCAACTATACAGCGTTCTAGTGATTCAAATACATAATTCCCTGAAAGTGCAAATGTAGCTAGATAAAGTCAGGAAAAAGGTGAACAGCCTTTTGGGTTTAAAAGTGGAGCATATAATTTAATGGGGTGCTCAAAATTGCACTGCTCTTTAACTGTGACCTAACAGTTGTTTTATAGAAACATAATTCACTCGTATAATATCAGGGATGTGAAGCTATAGGTTATGATGAGAGGCAAGAGATACTGGAACTATTACCACTGGACTTGAGAAGGAGATTAAAATAGGTTTCTAAAATTGTAGCGGGTTTTGATAGTGAATTGGGAGAGATTTCCTCTGATTGTGGAACTAGTGGTTAGGAATTGTCATTAAGAGACTGAGGAGAGAGAAGTTCTTTATGCAGAGTGGTGAAAGCATGAATTGTTTTGTCACAGGGAATGGTTGTTACAGAGACCAATGCACTTTCTGAAACAGGAATAGACCAGGCTAAGGGGAGAGAGCAAGATTGGTTTGGAATTGCACTAGCAAAGAGCTGACACCGACTTGATGATGGGCTGAATTTTATATCGGTGATGGAGGTTCTGGTGACGGACTGGAAGGTAGGGGGATCCCCGCCTCAGCCGTCCATTGGACCCCCGGCGAAATTCAACAGTGGGCAGGCAATTAACTGCCCGTCGTCGGGGATAATGTCCCTTTATGGAACAAAATCCTGCCTCCAAGAGCTGCTGGCCAAGCGAAGATGGAGGAGACCCCCAGGACCAAGGTAAGTGGGGTCGAGAGTGCCAGGGCCAGTCAGGTAGGCCCCAGCGAAGGGGCAAGGCGTTCTTGGTGAGGGCGGGGTTTCTTGACATGGGGGCAGACATCGCCGCCAGAGAGGCCCTCCCTGGGCCATGAATATCCCCCATAGGAGGGACAACCCCAGGCACACTAAGACTCCACCGGGTCTTACCTGGCGGTGTCTCCACACAGTGGCAGGCCCCTCCAACATTGGCTAAATACCAGTGGAGGCAGGAGGTGGCCCTTAATGGGCCAATTAAGTGGCTCAATTAGCCTCCCAGCAGACTTCCTATCTACCACAGTGCCCGCCATGGACAAAATGGCATAGGGACAGAGCAACGTCGGGCACACCACCCAACACCAATCCAAGCCAGTTTGTGTGCCCCCTGCCTCCTCCCAGGCCTTCTCTAAGGGTTGGATAAAATCCAGACTAATGGGTCAAGCTGGCTTCTTCTCTGCTGTAAACCTCTAAATTTAAAGATACCAGTCATCCTCACCTCAGTTGCACAGGGGAGTTTATACCCAATCTGAAAATTGTTTATCCCTGAAACATTAACTTATCTGTTCTCTCCATAGATGCTGACTGACATGCTGAGTGTTTCTAGCATTTATGCTTTTGTTTCAAATTAATAAACCCTCTTCATAATCCTTAAAACTTCAATTAAACTTTGTCTCCTCTTTTCCAAAGAAAATAAGATCAATTCCCTTAAATCTTTACTCATAATGTAAAATTCTGATTTCTCCATGCATTATTATTGCTTCCTTCATTCCCAGTGGAAGATAATAATTGGGACTTGGGACCTTTTTAGTTTGCATGGCAGTTTCACCTCCGGCACTCCAATTGTTCTAAGTTTAAACAGTGTGACGATTTTGCACCTCTTACTCCCATACCTGGAACAAATCCTTTAATATTCACCACTCTGACTGGAATTTTCAACCAGTTGCATGTTCTGACCAAGCGGAAACCCAAGTGTTGGAAAAAATGCCTCCTGAAGGCAAACCTTGCGAATTTTGATGCCTCATCTCCTGTCGAGATCCAGGAACCACCCTGTAAACACAGAAATAAAATTAGAGTCAACAATTCCACCATGTTATTTTACTCAAAGCCTCCTCAGGACATCCCAAAGCACTTCACAGTCAATCAAGTGCTCTTGAAGCACAGTCACTATTGTAATGTTAGTAAATTTCAGCAGCCAATTTGTGTACAGCAAGATCCCACAAACAGCAATGAGATAATAACCAGATAATCTGTTTTAGAGATGTTGGTTGATGGATAAATATTGGCTAGGTCATCAGGGGAACTGCCTTGCTGTTCTTTGAATAATGCTTTGGGATCTTTAACATCCACAAAGCGGAAAGGTGAGGCCTTGGTTTAATAGCTCACATAAAAGACGGCGCCTCAACAGTGCAGCTTTCCCTCAGTATTGCACTGAAGTGTCAGCCTGGATTATGTGCTCAAGTCTCTGATGTGGGGCTTGAACTTTCAGACTAAGAAGCAAGAGTGGTACCTCCGAGCCAAGGCTGCCATCATTGTTCTTTACTCATAAGGCTTCTACATCAAGGTTGAAGGAGTCTTTACTTTCAAGTGGCTGTTGAATGTCACTAATACTTGCACTCTGCCACATCTAGTTATCACCTCAGGGAAAGTTTGTGTAAATCCTTTGCAATTCCCAAATATTATCAAGTAGCAGTATATTTATCCATCTTCACATTGCCACTATTTAACCCTCTCTCTTATTGAGCAGCTCTGATTGTGGAACCACTGATGAGGGATTGTCGTTAAGCAAGTGAGGAGAGAGAGGTTCTTTATGCAGAGAAAATCTTCCTCCCACCCCACCACAGTCCATATGACCATCTTAACTTGTGAAGTATTTGATCACTTCAGTTTACACCTATCCCTAAAAGCTCTAAATCTGATTTCCATCTAGATAGCTACTCAGCTCCTTATTGAAGGAGATAATCAACTCAGCCTCAAATATTTTCTTATAAAGAAGAGGGTGGCCATCTTCAATGTTTCCTGCTGGAGAAAAATTTCACATTTCTTAAACTGATATTATGGGCAAGATTTTCCCTGTCGGCTCAAATGGGGTCAGAGGCCCGCACTGTGTGGGAAACAGTCACTCAATGTGATTTTCCTCATTAATGGCTAAAGGACGGATTTACCCATCCAATTAAGGTCAGTGGATGGGCTCGCAAAGCTGGAGGGCCAATCACAGGCCTTCCAGTTTGAAAGCAGCTTCAGGATGCCATGGCAGGTAAGTAAGGGAGAGGGTGCTTCAAAAAGGAGGCGCCCTGTCTCCAGCTTTTTCAAACTTTAAATAAGAAATGGCCTTTGCAGCTGGGCCACCACTGTGGAGGGGGATCCCCTCTAAAGGGCTGCTTGAGGCTGCTACTGCACCCAGGAAGGCGGGGAGAGCCTCTAAGTGTGCCTGCAGCATTGGTCCATAGTCTGCCACAAGGAGGCCACCTCTAGGCAGTTAAACTGTCCCTCTGACACCTCCGGAAACCTGGAGGCTGACTGGAAAAGCCCTGCCACCCCCCAGTCCTGCCTCAGGCAAAATGGCGTGCAGGCGGGATGGAGCCAGGGAATTGGCACAGAGGCTGGCTGTGTGAAATTCCGTGTCCACCCACCTCCGTTACTGGCCTCAGTGGGGACTAAAAATCCAGCCCTATGTTTGAGCTTAGTTGTCACCGAGGAGGTGCCCAACAAGAGGGAAAGTCAATTGAAAAGCAAATTAACTGGGCTACTCAAATAAATGTCCCAGGGGTGAATTTTCAAAGATGGCTTCACTCGTTGATCTGCTGTAACTTTGGTGGAAAAGCCACAGAGATCCCTGAAAAAAGTGATATATTTACACACTGGTTTTCCAGCATTTCCACAGCTCTTCACCTGAAATTATGGTAGGTGATCTGGAAAACCCATGAAGCTCACCCCTTTCACATCTGGCTTTACAAACAGCACTGGCAGAGGCTTTGTGAGGAGGAATTTTCAAGAGGATCTTGAGGATAGGAAGAATGGGGCTGGGGGTTGACAGTGAAGATTTGGGAGACTGCACCCTTCCTTGTGGGGCCTAGAGGAGCACACCTTCTCTTCCTGATTCCACAAACAAAAGTTTCACACTTACCAGAAGGGCCTCTTCTATCTGCAAAGCAGGTGCAGAGCTAATTCTGTCTATCAGGAAAGCAGGGGCAGTTTCCTTGCTCAGGCCCCGGTTAAAACTACATCGGGCTCCTATTGACATATTAGGACCTCCAACTTGCATAAATTAATGAGAATCTGTCTACTTTAGGGAGGCATCTCATCCACCTGCAAAATTCTGCAGGGTAATATTGGAAATGGTCAGGATCTAAGCAGGTAAGTAACCTGACAGTTTTTAACTGCCCACCTGCATGGTTTCTGCTGAGCGGATTGAGTTAAAATGGAGTCCACAAAAACAAGAAAAGTACGACACAGAACTTACCAGAATTATTGTATGCCTGCCATCAAAACAGGGACTGGAGAAGTCATCGTAGAGGAATGTGGTTTCAAACCCTGGAAACCCATTAAAATGATCTTCTGTCCATTCCCAGACATTGCCAAAAACATCATGAAAGCCTGCCTCAGTTGGTGGATACTTAGTCACAGGCTGCAGAGGACATAAAGAAGGAGAACAATGTATATTGTATGCTGAACTACTGTATACAATGCCGATCACTATTACTGTAAGGATATTAAAGCTTTGGAAGTGGTGCAGAAAAGGGCAACCAAACTGATACCTAACTTATAGCATCTGAACCTTTGAGTGGAGATGAAAAGCTTAGGATTGTTTACTCTGGAGAAGAGAAGGCTCAATGGGAAATATTCAAATAGGCAAGATTTTTAAAGGGTTAGATAATTGAGCCCAGATAATGTGCTCGTAATTGCCGCATACTGCACAACCAGTGTTGTGGCTTTGGCTCAAGAGGGAAGGTGCACAGACAGATTAAATTTTACTATTTTGCACAAAGGGTATTGAACATGTGCTACAGACCTGTCCAGGGAGGTAGGTGGTGTGGAACAATTTAAGGGAGAATTGGGTAGATATTTGAGGTAGTTGCCAATTCAGGGGCATTAATTTTTGGGATAGGCCAGATGGACTGCAGAGTCCTTTCCAGACCTGTACTTTCTATGTTTCCTATGATTACATGCTTCAGATACACTATTGGACTCATTGTGAAAGCATTTTGCCATTTTAAAGGCACCAGAGCAGGTTTTTTAATTTATTCTCAGAATATGGGAGTCGCTGGCAAGGTCATCATTTATTACCCATCCCTGGTTATCATGAGAAGGTAGTGGTGACCAGTAGTGGTTTATAGACAACTGGGTGGCTTGTTACACCACTTCAGAGAGAAGTTTAAGAGTCAATCACAAGTAACTTGGGCGTAAGGACTTTTGAACAGTTCATCGCCAAAATATTATTTCGTTACTTCTTTCTGAAATAAGAACCGAAACAAAATTAGGAACCAGAAAACGTTATTTGAACCAACAAACCCTTCCCTTTTTGATGATTTAAATTCCACCTCTACACCTGGAGTACTATATACAGTGTAGTCACCGAATCATAAAAACCATTAGTCTTGAGAAGGTGGAGGGGTGAGCAGCAAACATGCTAGCAGGAATACAAAATTAAATTAGGTTTGTTCTCTTTGAGAAAAGTGGACGTTGTGGTGACAAACTTGAAGTTTTCAAGATTATGAAGGCAATTGACAATGTTGATCCATGCACATTATTGATTGTAGAGAAATGTCCCAATAGTTAGAGGACAGAAATAAAAAAAGGTTTAAATGGGCTGAAGGTGTAATTAAATGTATTTCTGAAGCGGGAAGTGATAGAGTTATGTAAAAATATTGAAGCTAATATTGAGGAGGCAGATAGGTGGGGCTCAGTTCAACCAAAGAGGCTTGTTGTGTCGAATGGATTTAAAAAAAAATTCACATCTCCTTACTAATGTTATGTCTGTAGTGGCCAACCCATAGCAATAGTAGCCCCAATATAGCAGAATAAAATGTTAGGTTAATAATGCAAAAGAGAATGAACACAATAGAAAGAGTCAAGTTTTGAAGGGCTGATGTTGAGGGCTGAGCTCAGGAAATGGGACTGGACAGCACTGTTAGAGGGAAAAAGCATGGCAGCAAAGTGGCTCATGTTTAGAAATACAGAATAGATACATAGCACAATGGAAACAAGGCAATGAAGGGAAAAGGACAATGTGGACAACACATATAATGCAGGGAATAAGGGCAAAAGAAAAATATTCCCAAAGTATAAAGCTATGAGTATCATGGAAAATTGAGGTAAATAGAAGAACAAAGCAAAGAAACATAAGAAATTGTCTGGGAGAGATGAGATAGAAAATTACATTATTATAAAAAAGGGAATACTGAAAAAGTACCCATCTCTATAAATATATACACAGCAAGCATTATGAAAATCAAATGGTGGGGCCTTGAAAGGTCCCATAGGTGACATGATATCATGTGACCAGACTAAATGAATTCTTCTTCTTTGTGTTCACAGTGGAGACCATGGACAGTCTCCTCTGTATAGCAGGTGAGTTTCTGGTAAGGAGGAGGGCAACGGAGAACAAAGGACATACTGAAACAAAATAGAAATTGCAGATATGATTGTCCTTAATAGACTGAGGAGGACAGAGGAAAACAAAGCACGAGGACTGGATAAAAATCCATATTTTAAAAAAAGTTAATGAAATTGGACACGCCTTTGCCACTAACTTTTGGGAATGATTAGAGAAAGGAGCTAACATTACATTGTAAAGGGGCATAAGGACAACCCAGGAAATTAAGCATCTGTTGTGAGTAAAGTATTAGCTGATGAGTAACAAACAGCACTTAACATGAACAAATGCCACATAATGAAACCAGGGAAGGAAAATAAATAGAACATTGTTTGTTTGGCCCACTCAAGGACAGAGATAGGAATCTATGCGTGGAGCCAGAGGAAATGGGTGAGGTGCTAAATGAATACTTTGCATCAGTATTCACCAAGGAGAAGGACTTGGTAGATGATGAGCCTAGGGAAGGGAGTGCAGATAGTCTCAGTCATCTCATTATCAAAAAGGAGGGGGTGTTGGGTGTCTTGCAAAGCATTAAGGTAGATAAGTCCCCAGGGCCTGATGGGATCTACCCTAGAATACTGAGGGAGGCAAGGGAAGAAATTGCTGGGGCCTTGACAGAAATCATTGCATCCTCATCGGCTACAGGTGAGGTCCCAGAGGACTGGAGAATAGCCAATGTTGTTCCTTTGTTTAAGAAGGGTGGTAAGGATAATCCAGGAAATTATAGGCCGGTGAGCCTTACGTCAGTGGTAGGGAAACTATTAGAGAGGATTCTTCGGGACAGGATTTACTCCCATTTGGAAACAAACAAACTTATTAGCAAGAGACCGCATGGTTTTGTGAAGGGGAGGTCGTGTCTTACCAATTTGATTGAGTTTTTTGAGGAAGTGACGAAGATGATTGATGAGGGAAGGGTGGTGGATGTTGTCTATATGGACTTTAGTAAAGCCTTTGACAAGGTCCCGCATGGCAGACTGGTGCAAAAGGTGAAGTCACACGGGATCAGAGGTGAGCTGGCAAGATGGATACAGAACTGGCTCAGTCACAGAAGACAGAGGGTAACAGTGGATGGGTGTTTTTCTGAATGGAGGGATGTGACTAGTGGTGTTCCGCAGGGATCAGTGCTGGGACCTTTGCTGTTTGTAGTATATATCAATGATTTGGAGGAAAATGTAGCTGGTCTGATTAGTAAGTTTGCGGACGACACTAAGGTTGGTGGAGTTGCGGATAATGATGAGGATTGTCAGAGGATACAGCAGGATATAGATCGGTTGGAGACTTGGGCGGAGAAATGGCAGATGGAGTTTAATCTGGACAAATGTGAGGTAATGCATTTTGGAAGGTCTAATGCAGGTGGGAGGTAGACCGTAAATGGCAGAACCCTTAGGAGTATTGACAGGCAGAGAGATCTGGGCGTACAGGTCCACAGGTCACTGAAAGTGGCAACGCAGGTGGATAAGGTAGTCAAGAAGGCATACGGCATGCTTGCCTTCATCGGTCGGGGCATAGAGTATAAAATTTGGCAAGTCATGTTGCAGCTGTACAGAACTTTGGTTAGACCACACTTAGAATATTGCGTGCAATTCTGGTCGCCACACTACCAGAAGGATTTGGAGAGGGTAAAGAGGAGATTTACTAGGATGTTGCCTGGTCTGGAGGGCATTAGCTATGAGGAGAGGTTGGAAAAACTTGGATTGTTTTCACTGGAACGACGGAGGTGGAGGGGCGACATGATAGAGGTTTACAAAGTTATGAGCGGCATGGACAGAGTGGATAGTCAGAAGCTTTTTCCCAGGGTGGAAGAGTCAGTTACTAGGGGACATAGGTTTAAGGTGCGAGGGGCAAAGTTTAGAGGGGATGTGCGAGGCAAGTTTTTTACACAGAGGGTGGTGAGTGCCTGGAACTTGCTGCCGGGGGAGGTGGTGGAAGCAGATACGATAGCGACGTTTAAGAGACATCTTGACAAATATATGAATAGGAAGGGAATAGAGGGATATGGGCCCCGGAAGTGCAGAAGGTGTTAGTTTCGGCAGACATCAAGATCGGCGCAGGCTTGGTGGGCCGAATGGCCTGTTCCTGTGCTGTACTGTTCTTTGTTCTATAAACTAAGTTGGCCAAGGGTATGGGACACAAAACAAGAGAGGGACCTGGGCTATTGATAGATACCAATATCTGAAACCAACAGCACAGTGTGTGACAGCAGGAACGAAAGTTACCCAGATCCTCAGCTGTATAGTCAAAGGGATAGAGTCTAAATACCATCAGATGATAATCACCCTGTACAAGTCCTGGGAACTTTTTAAGCTGATTGTATAAGTCTTTTATTACAACTTGGGGTATTACAATCTGAATCTTCTGGGGATTAGTAGAAAATCAAATATCCCATGAACTCGAACATTTAATCAGCATGCTGGTGATCTCCACTTTCCTTAGGCAGAGAGTGATGCACACCCATGTAGTATAACTTAAGACCACTGGCATTGTGTCTTTTTGGGCAAGCCTCAGATTTCTCTTAAAGTTTATCCTGTGGCCAGTTAGCATTTAGTTAGAAAAATATGATCAGAAAATAATCTCTAGCTCAGCACCCGTAGGAAATATAGCACACATTTAGATGGAAAAATAATGTCACTTACTGTCGGAGATCCAAAAGCCAGGTTGATGTTACATTTCTCCTTGAAATCGTCACAAAATATTGGATCAGAAGCAATGTCATCTCCCAAAGGCTTCTATGAAGAGCATATTGGAAGGAGTCAGGATAACTACAACATGTATTGAGTCAGTATTCAGGCTATGGTAAAAAAAAAAGTCAAAAATCCATTGAAGAAAGGATCACTGGAAGAATTTTGACTTGGGTGATAATATAAAATGGCTGACAGCGGATCAGCCACTTGTTATGGCCCAGTTTTCACCATTGCCTAAAGTCACAATTATCCAGTGAATCAAATTCAATGTGATTCAGGCAATAACGGGTACTGCCAAAAAGTTATGATAGTTAACCTGCAAAGACAAAGCCTGATATTCAAGAAAATATATGGACTACATTTTGACTTAGCATAAAGCCTTAATTGGTAAGACACTATCCAACATGAAACTGAGCATATAGACTGGGAAAGTCCCATGTTAAAGCTCTGGACTATTAACTGTTCAGCCAGGTTTGCAATCCCGAAAAATCGAGTGACCCCTCTTGGAATACGTTTGTTTGGACATTGAGTGAAGGTAAGCCTGGACTTGTCTGTAATGCATTGCTATGGATACTGTTCATGACTGGAGCCATCACTAAAGTTATAGATGAAATGTAAATGTAATTCTTGCTGGTATGAAGCAGGGAGAGAAGTGGTGGGGGGGGGGGGGCGGGGGAGTGGGCGGGGGATACCAGATCCCTGTTGTTCTCGTTGAGTGGGGAGATTTTGGAGAGTATGTCTACATTTCTTGGCCTAGAGTCAGTGATCAGGGGTTGGTTGGTCATCGACTTTGCATATTTTACAAGGTTTTCCTTTCATCCCCCAAATATAAACAAAATGTTCAGCCACATTCAACCCATAGTTTGCATCACACAATTTGCTAAGCCTTGCTATTTCCAGGCTATCTCAGTATTAGTCAATTATGGGGAGATGCAGCTGAGGATTCCCATTCCTGCTGACTGATTCCATATTCCTACCTTATATTGTGTATTGATATATGTAATAGACTAGCTACTGCTGTGCTAACAATGGAAAATGGCACAGGCTAGTGAAATCAAATATTACAGTTTACAATATTTAAATCCTCTTCCTGCCACCTTGAGTTTTCGACTGAAGATGCAATTCTAAAGGCACAAGTTTTTCAGTTAAATAAAAGTTCTGAGGAAGGGTCACTGACCTGAAACATTAACTCTGCTTCTCTCTCCACAGATGCTGCCAGACCTGCTGAGTATTACCAGCATTTCTTGATTTTATTTCAGCTTTTCAGTTAAGTGGTTGACTCCTGTGTAAGGCTAGAGCATGAATTTTGGCAGCCTATTTGATGACAGAGAGCATCGCAGCTGAGCTTCACCCTATCCTGTCACAGTGGTCGGAATTTTACGCTGGGCGGACGGGAGCCGGACTCCGACGTCAATGTCGGTGCCGATCCTGCACCTGCTCAGGCTTTAATTGGCCCGAGGCGGGAATTCCACCCACTTGAGGAAGGAGGTCCCGCCTCAGTAGGCTGCCAGCCAATCAGCAGGCCGGCAGCTCTTAGTTTCAGCAGCGCCATCGGGAACGGTGGTCACTGCTGGGACTGCAGCTCAGCCAACCGAGGAGGAGACCAAGGAGCCAGGACTAAAGGTATGTTTGAGTTGCCTCACCAGGGGAATCGGTCGTGCCCTGGTGAGGCTCGGGTGGTCGTTTGGGGGGAGGGGGGGGCGTCTTGGATCCCGGGGTTGGGTTGGGAGGTGGGGGCGGCTCTCAATCGGGCACCCTGTGGCCGATTGCCAGGCACCCCTCCCGGCACTATATCTGGGCGGCCTTTCACTTCACCGGCACACCCGCTTGCCACGGGTAAAATACCCGTGGAGGCGGGCGAGGGCCCTTAAGTGGCCGTTAAGTGGCCACTTGATGGTCTTGATTGGCCTCGGGCGGGCGGACGGCTTCTCACCCCCCGGCCCCCCCCTCCCCGCCGGACCTCCGTAAACTTGGTCGGAGGCGGAATCGGGGCGGTGAGGCCTCCCGAAGCCTGTCGCTCTATTTTATGCCACCCCCATGCCACCATTCCACCCACTGGGGCGGCGTAAAATTCCGGCCAGTGTCTATATCTGCATTTGTGAAAAGGCGTCACTGAACAGTAACGCACTGAAGAGGGTGCAGAGGAGATTCACCAGGATTTTGCCTAGGCTGGAGCATTTCAGCTACGAAGAGAGACTGGATAGGCTAGGGTTGTTTTCCTTAGAGCAGAGAAGGCTGAGGGGGGACCTGATTGAGGTATACAAAATTATGAGGGGCATCGATAGGGTAGATAGGAAGAAACTTTTTCCCTTCGCAGAGGGGTCAATTACCAGGAGGCATAGATTTAAGGTAAGGGGCAGGAGATTTAGAGGGGATCTGAGGAAAAATCTTTTCACCTAGAGGGTGGTTGGAATCTGGAACACACTGCCTGAAGAGGTGGGAGAGGCTGGAACCCTCACAACATTTAAGAAGTATTTAGATGAGCACTTGAAACGTCATAGCATACAAGGCTATATGGGCCAAGTGCTGGAAAATGGAATTAGAATAGATAGGCTTGATGGCTGGCACAGACAAGGTGGGCTGAAGGGCCTGTTTCTGTGCTGTATAACTCTATGATTCTAATAATGCACATTTATATAGCACCTATAACACAGAAAAAATATCCCAAGTTACTTCATAGAGGTGAAGGAAAAATGGATACAGAAGCAAAAGAGGAGATAACAGAAGGAGTGACCAAACATTTAGTGAAAGGTGAGTTCTAAGGATGGTCTTCAAGGAAGACAGGGACATGGAAAGACAAAGGGGTTTAGGGAAGCAATTTCAGAGTGCAGGCTGAGACAGTGGTCAGAGAGGGGGATGGGATTGTTGGTAATGGAGGTATATGGTGGGATGGTGGCTGAAAACAATGGCTTCGGCCTTACTGATGTTTCGTGGAGGAAACTGCAACTTATCCAAGGCTAGAGGTCGGACAAGCAATCTAACAATAGAGAAAGAAGAGGGGTTGAGATATGTGGTGGAGAGGTACAGTCTCTCAGCATATATGTGGACGGTGACCCCATGTAGATGAAGAAGAGGAGGAGGCCAAGGATAGATCTTTGGATGCAAGGGTGCAGGAGTGGGAAGTGAAGGCACTGGTGAAGATGCTCTGGCTATGATCGGACAGGTACAAGTGGAAACAAACAAGATCAGTCCCACTGAGCTAAACAACGGAGGACAGGATGTGTAGTTGACCACGTCAAAGACTGCAGAAAGGTTAAGGAGAACAAGGAGAGATAATGCACTATGGTCACGGTCACAGAGGATGTTGTTGAATCATATCGTGCAGAAGGTGGCCATTTGCCCCACTGGGCTTGTGCTGGTTCTTTTTTTCCTCCCTATCTCATTCATGACTTTGGTTAAGATCATTATTGTGTGCTGGCAGGGGAAGAAACCTGTAGAAATTCAAACAAGATGTTGCAAAAAAGATGGGCATGGATAAGCATGGTGAAAACACATTCAAGGACTTGGGAGGAAAGAGAGATTAGTGATGAGACGGTAGTTTGTAAGGACAGATTGATCTAGGGTAGGTATTTTGAGGAGGGGATGATAATGACAGTTCTGAAATGGATGGGGTCAGTACCTGAGGAGAGGGAACCATTTATAATGTCAGCTAGAATTGGAACCAGGAGAAGTTGGGTGGGCAGTAATTTACAGGTATGGGGTTAAGTGAGCAGGAGGTGGGTCTGATGGATAAGTTTGGAGACAACATGAGGGAAGATGGGAGAGAAATGAGAGATAGAGAGAGGGGCTTCAGGGCTAAGGCAGGAGGAAGTGTGGGATGAAGTTTGGATTAATGAGAAACAGGAAGAAGGGATGCAATAATGTAGCTGAATGAATGGTCTCAAGAATTGTGACAAAGAAATGCAACAGCTGTTCACATTTGTTAGAGGTGAGGGTGGAGGGCCAAGAGAAAAGGAATTAAGGCAATGGCTAGTAGTGGAGGTAAGAAGTAAGGAGTTATCTTTGCTCTGCACATTGATTCTGCAGTAGTGGATAGCTTTAGCAGAGGACAGTGAGAATTTATAGAGCTAGATGTAGTTCATGCAGGTCTGGCAATGGATGTCTACACCAGATTTGCTCCAGTATGCTCTCCTTGGACATGAGGGTGGAAAGTTAGGAACCATACAAGAGGAACGACCCCAGCACAGGAGCCCATTTTTCAGTCAAAACAGGATGTCAATGTAATCACCCACAATAGGTTGTGGATGGCAAAGGCCTTGTTCATGAATGAATAAACACTCCGGAGAGAAAG
The DNA here is from genome assembly GCF_036365525.1 of Heterodontus francisci. Lineage (NCBI taxonomy): Eukaryota > Metazoa > Chordata > Chondrichthyes > Heterodontiformes > Heterodontidae > Heterodontus > Heterodontus francisci. The sequence goes on along the minus strand of NC_090378.1, from coordinate 81,006,098 downwards.
GCAGAGAGGAATAGTGAATGATCAACTGGCAGAGTCCGAGTTATAGTGGTGGGTGAGTGAGTGTGCTGGGACACAGGTTGGTTAGGTTACCTCAGCAGGTGCGCTGGGTGGGTAGTTTGGCAAGAGAGGATGATGGGGCATTTGGAATTGGTGTTCATAAGGAAGCAGTGATGGATAATTCGACGGAAATTTCAGAGAATTCTAAAGGAGACCCAGAGTATAGCCGCTGGGTTATCCAAGCGGCAATCATGTCTAGGATAGGGGTAGCACAGTAGGAAGGCAGAGGAGTATCAGTGGGCTGGTGTAGGGATTCGGGAGTGCAAAGTACCCAATAGCAGAGAAATAAAAGGTGGCATGACTAGATGGTAGGAATGGTGGGGTAGACAAGATGGAAAGACCTGACAGGAACCAAGAGAAGAAAGGGAGACAGAAATTATGGGCTCAGGTCAGGAGCAGCAACCAAAATGTGCACACAAATGGATACAGAAAGAATTCAGGTTATACATTCATGGCAGAGATTAGAAGAGTCATGTGTTGGTTGTAAACAGAGGGCCTTGTATCATATGGATCACAAATTGTTACAATTAGTACAGCTGGTACCCGAATATCACAATATAATGTAACAATATCTGACTAAGCAACTGTCAGCTTACAGCTGCAGAAGTTCATTAAACACTAAAGCATTCCACAAAGCAAAATTCATAAATTCAACACGTTGGTGAGTAGTTCTTCAGGGTTTGTGGGTAAGGGTATCAATCCCTGGTCTGGTCTGATTCCCAGATCGTCTACTGGGTAAGGGCACCAATCCCTGGTGTGGTCTAAGTTATAGAGTTATTATAGCGCAGTAGGAGGCCATTGGCCCATCAAATCCATACTGTCTCTCTGTAGAGCAATCCAGTCAGTCCCATTCCCCTGCTCAGGCTTCCCAGTAAGAAACTGTCTCATGCCATTATCCAGCCATTAGGTCTTTGAAAGCAGCCATTAGAAGCAGGAACCCTGACAGATTATTCTCACTGCCCCCATCACAGGGGATACTGTGGCTAGTTGTAGTGCCCTCTTGCTATCCTGACTTGGAACAACTAACGACACAAATGGGGCTGAATTTTACCGGTCCCTCGACGCCGTGGGTCACGGCGCTGGGTCTGGTAAAATGCTGCGGGGAGGGGCCCGCCTTGACCCGCGACGCCAAGAAGGGCCTTCCGCATATTACTGGCGGTGGCGGGACATCGGTGCGGCTTCCCTCCCGTCGCCTGGCAGTGGGCCCTTCATCAGTATATGTAAATGAACAATTAAAGTATGCAAATAAACTTACCTGCAGGCGGCAGCTGTCCCACTCCGATATTACGGCCGCTGTTCGGCCTTCGTGTACCTTCGGAACTCCATAAAGAGTTCCGGGAGACAACCTGGTAGGGAGGAGGGAGTAATAAAACTTTCAGGGCGGGAGGGATGGAGGAGCGGGGTTATCAATTTTTATTGGATGTGGGGATGGTGGGAAGGGGTTGGAGGGCAGAAGATTGAAGGTTGGGGGGGAAAGTTCGGGTATTACATAAAACAACATAAGTCAACTGATGGTCATTTCAGGCAATGAGGGGTTTGGGGAAGGGCCTCCATCACCTATTTTCAAATGTCATAATAATTCTTTACATTGTCCCTTTAAATATTATACTTTTTTGTGCGGGCTTAAAGCCCTTTAAAAATGGCGCCAGCGTCTGTGCAGTGGTGCCGGACGCCATTGGCAGAGGCGCGGAGGCCGCCCCCGATGACGTCATCGGGGGCGGCCGCACCACCCCCTTTATTTAAATGAGCTCCCGCACGTAATATCCCGGGGGCTCAAGATGGCGCATCCGCACGGGATGCACGCCATTCTTCGAGTGTGCCGCCACGAATTGCAGCACACTCATAAAGTGCAGCCCATGGAGTTAATATTTCAGGTCTGTGAACTTTCATCATAACTGTTCTGATAAAAATTCTGAAGAAAGGTCACAGACCCAAAACGTTAACTTTGTTCCTCTCTCCACAGAGACTAACAGACCTGCCAAGTATTTCTAGCATTTTCTATTTTTGTTTCAGATTTCCAGCATCCACAGTATTTTGCTTTTCAACACAAATGGAGATTGAACTTGGGATCTTCCTGATTTATGTGCCTCAGATCCCAACATGGCACTGTATTTGGCCACTGATCCATCAGAGGAACTGTGCAAGGACACCTTAAAGGGTATTGCATTTTTAACAAAGTGTTTGGAAAACCTCTTTTTTGTTTGCAAAAGTATGATGCAAAGATATAAGCCCAATCGAAATATATCAGGTTTTGCGGAATGAGGTGGGTCTAGTGGGTCAAATGTCAGTAGAGAAACATTTAAGGGACAGTGATCATTACATCATAAGGTTTAGGTTAGCCATAGCAAAGAACAAGGAGCAATCCAGAGTAAAAATAATTAGTTGGGGGAGGGCCAATTTCAATGGGGTGAGAACAGATCTGACCCAGGTAAATTGGAATCGAATAAAAGCAAAATACTGCGGATGCTGGAAATCTAAAACAAAAACAAGAAATGCTGGCATCACTCAGCAGGTCTGACAGCATCTGTGGAAAGAGAAGCAGAGTTAACGTTTCGGGTCAGTGACCCTTCTTAGGAACTGGAATCAAAGATTGGCAACTAAACAATGGGCTGCCTTTAAAGAGGAGATAGTTTGGGTACAGTCGAGGTACTTTCCCATGAGGGAGAAAGGTACGACAAACAAAGCTGGAGATCCCTGGATGACAAAAGAGATAGAAATAAGATAAAGCAGAAAAAAGATGCATGTGACAGATAACAGGTTGATAGTACAAGTGAGAACCAGGTTAAATATAGAAGTTTAGAAGAGAAGTGAAAAAAGAAATAAAAGCAGCAAAGAGAAAGTATGAGAAGAGACCATCAGCCAACATAAAAGAGAATCCAAGTCTTCTACCATGTTACGACCAGATGAGAAAGATGTCTAGGGGCACTCTCAGCCGTCACCTGGTCTTACTGTAACTGGGTTTAATTTTAAACACACCGTGTTTTTAGCTCCCCCCTTGGTGAATCCTTGTTCAGCACTTTCTAACTATAAGGCAAAGAAACCAGCACAAACAGGTTTTCTTAGGTTTAAAGAAAAAAGGTTGAAATTTATTAAACTTGAACTTAAACTGTGGATATGCAACGCGTCCACACTAGCATGCATACACGATACACACATGCAGATAGGGACAGAAAAGTGCAGAAGAAATAAAGTGGAAAAGTTTGAGGCAATATCTGAAGAGTTTTTGTTACGGTTCTTGGAGCTCACTGTAGAGTCCTTGATTGTAGGTAGATCTTGCTTTTCGTTGGGGCCCATTATTTTTCTTAAACCTTGTTTGCTGTAGGAAACTATTCTCTCTTGGAATTCATGTGTCTTCAGTGGATTCTGAGGTTTGTGAGAAAGAGATGGGAGCAGACAGGAGAGATTTTCTCAGTCCAGGGGCAAACAGTCTTTCTGAGTTCAAACTCTTTGTGGCTAGTTCAAATGAAAACCCTGGAACAGCCAGGTAGTCACGTGACCAGCTGGTCTAACCAGTCCTGGTTCTTGTGAATTGTGTCCTCTTTAGCAGACCCTGGAATTCGCTTCCTCACCTTGGATGTCTGTTTTTATGTAAATACTTTTTTTCCAGCCATGGCTGGTCTGTTTAACAAGTCATTTCCTTGCTCCAACAACAGTTAAAAGTCAATGTTCATGACAAAAGTAATGTGCCTCATTCTTAGCAGGTGGGGGCCGAACATAACACCTCCACACCCAGCAGAATGAAATGCGATTTGAGAAAATTTCATTGAGAAAAGATTTCATCATAAGAGTCAAGAGACAATATAAGGTACAGAAAAAACACCATGCATTTCTCTCATTCATTCACAAATCCTAAAACTTATCAAAATCGCCCCTTTTTTGGCATCCCAATAAACATGTGGTTCTTTTTGGGCGAAATTTCTCTTCCGTTTGCCCATTTCCATGGCTGCTTTTTTCCTGCTGAGGTAATTTTTTTTCAGGTGAGTCAGTAGTGGGCGGGTCTATCCTGAACTCTCTTTCATTGCTTTGCTGAGTCTTGCAAAGGCTTTTGACTTTGGGGGATGGGTGATTCTCTTTGGTTCTGACAGTGGGGGAGAATTCTTTGCTAATCTCCCCTTTGCTCCAGAAGATAGTCTTGCCTGCAGGTATTTCTGCAGACTCTACTGCACTCCCCTATGGCACTTTGACTAGTTGAGGCATCACCCGAGAGGTCTTTCTTTGTCTCTGCACGTTCTTGTAAATGCTGTTAACAACTCTAGTGTCTGCATTTACGTAGGACGATGTGGGGTCTAACATTTCACATTTTTCGGGGGTGGCTGACAGCAGGGGTTTTCATCTGGGATTCCTCCTGGACTTCTTTTAACCTGTCCTCTTGGTCACTTTTTCCCCTTCCCTTGTCTCACCTTTTGCCAGCCTTGTGCCTGCCTGACCCCTTTTTGTTCTCGGCGGGGGTCCCTTATAGTTCACCAGCCCTCTGCTGGAGGGTCCTCCTAACACTGATACAGGACTTAGGGGTGCAGGTTTCGCTGCAGGTTGGGGTTTCCCCTCAACCTGGCACATGTGGCAACTCCTGCAGTACTCCATGACATCTTTGTGGAGTTTTGGCCAGTCAAACTACTGTCTTATGCGGGCTTTGGTCTTTCGTATACCGGCATGTACAGCCACTGTAGTCTCATTGGCACTTAATATCTCTCTCCGGTACCTCTGCGACACCACTAACTGGTGAACTACTGTCCACTACTTGCTCTCAGGTTTGTAAGGAGAATTCCATTTCCTCATCAGTACCTCATTCTTTAAATAGTATCAATCAGGGACTCCCTGTGCTTCACTTTCAGACTGGGCAGCCTGTGCTAACTCTCACAATACTGGATCGGCTCGCTGAGCCTCAGCTAGGGAAAATCCATTTAATTCATTCCCTGGGTCTTCGAACTTCCCAAAGAAAGTCTCAGACAGACAGACCTGGTCATCTGCCTGCAGTGCTAATTCAGTCTCATCTGGGGAGCTGGTTTGATCATGGCCTGATCCACTACACATTCAGGGAAACTGAGGGGTCCATCTCCTGCCATTGCCCTGCCTCTCTGACCTCCTGTGGTCTTTCACCACTGGGGGGGCTACTACTTTCACCGCCACCAGATCATTACTTAGCAGCAGATCAACCGCATCCACAGGCAAACTAGGGACAATCTACAGTCACCGGTCCCGAAACTAGGTCACACTCCAGGTGCACCCAGTGTAAAGGTACAGGCATGCACTGCCCCCAATATTGTTCACCACTGTTCTGGTGTTCACTGCACTCTCTGGGGGAAAGTTCAGGCCATTTCTTAGTAAAAGGGATCTAGTGGCCCCTGTGTCCATGTGAATTACCATGGGTTTGCTTGTCCCACTCAAGGGGTACGGGGTTACTTTCCTTTCAGACAAAAAACCTTGATAACCCTCAGGAATCCTATTAAACTTTCCTGCACTCGCAGCCGTAAGCTTCCTGGGTCTCACTCTTACTGCTGTTAAAGCCACAGCTTGCTTTGCTGTGCTTTCCATTAGGTTCCTTCTTCAGGTGTGTTCTGATTAACCCTATAGGTTTTCCCTTTAGTTTCCAGCAGTCCGCTTTTAGATGACCTGCCTTATTATAATGGAAGCACACAGGTCTCCAGATCTCACTCTTACTCACAGCACCTTCCTTTTTGGCTAGAGGAGGGTCCCCTGTGCCTCCTGCTTTTCTTTCTCTCCCATGACTGTTTGGGCTCCTATCACCTTCCCACCCTTTGTCCCTTTCGGATTTGCGGGGGTGACTAGAAAAGGTTCTCTCTGGGAAACTGACTTTTAAATTAAAGCAAACTCATCAGTTAGAACGGCCGCTTTTCGGGCTCTCTGGACCCACTGCTCCTCTACATGGGTCTTTGTGGTGATTGGAAGAGAGTGTTTAAATTCCTCTAACAAAATTACTTCTCTGAGTCTCACAGATGAGCTGTACTTTAAGAGCCCTCAGTGACTGGTCAAAAGCCAGCTGTTTACTTCTTTCAAACTCCAGATAAGTTTGATTAGCTTGCTTTTTGAGGGTTTTAAACTTTTGGCGATAGGCTTCGGGTACTAATTCATATGCCCCGAGGATAGCATTTTTTGTCAGTTCATAATTTGATGAACTCTAATCTGGCAACAGGGAATAAACCTCATGGGCTTTTCCAGTTAGATTACTTTGCAGTAAAAGAGGCCAGGTCTCAGCTGGCCATTTTAGCTGCCTTGCCAGTTTCTCCAAGGAGACAAAAATCCTACTACATCCTCCTCATTGAATTTTGGAATTAATTGAGCTAGTTTTAACAATTCTGTACCAGCCCTGAATTATGCTCCTTCATATTGACCATGCTTTCACTGGGGTTGCTCTGTCACCCCCTAGTTAACTCAAGCCGCTTCAGTTCTCTTTCTTCACATTCTTTCTGGAATGTTCTTTCTCTCTCTCTCTCTCCTCTCTCTCCTGTTCCTTCTCCTGTCTTTCTCTCTCCTTACGTTCCTTCTAGAAGGCTCTCTCTTTCGCCCTCTCCTGCCTCTCTCTCTCTCTTTCTCTCTCTTTTTCCCTGTCTTCTAGTTCAACGTTCCTTTGTTCCAATTGTATCTTTGCTAACAGTACCCTGTCAAGGTTTGCTTCTAACCCTGTTTCTGCATCTTCAGAATCAAGGGTAAATGGCTGGCCAGCAGCCTTAGAAGTTCAGACTTCTTATCCTTGCCACGTACAGTGATCCCACACAGCTCAGCTATTTTTCTCAGCTCCTCCATAGACAGTGCTTTAAACTTATCCCAAGTTACTTCACCCTGGCTTAGAGAGCTACTCGCTTCAGTTGCAGACATGTTAGTATTCAAGCACATACAAACACAAGAAAACCTGTATTGAAATCTTGTTCTTTTTTGATTGGGAACAATTTGGCTTCCCACTTCCAATTTCTTGTTTGGCTGTCAATTCCGGACGCTAGCACCCAAATTTCTGTTACGACCAGGTGAGAAAGGTATCTAGGGGTTCCCTCTCAGACTTTACCTGGTCTTACCATAACTGGGTTTAATTTTAAGCACACCATGTTTTGAGATCCCCCTTGGTGAATCCTTGTTCAGCACTTTCTAATTATAAAGCAAAGAAACCAGCACAAACAGGTTTTCTTAGGTTTAATGAAAAAAGATTGAAATTTATTAAACTTGAACTTAAACTCTAATTCAGTTGACGGCTACGTGACGCGCCCACGCTAGCATGCATACGCGATACACATATGCAAATAGAGACAGAAAAGAGCGGAAGAGATAAAGTGGAAAGGTTTGTGGCAATATCTGAAGAGTTTTTGTTACGGTTCTTGGAGCTCACTGTAGAGTCCTTGATTGTAGGTAGATCTTGCTTTTCGTTGGGGCCCAGTATTCTTCTTAAACCTTGTTCACTGTAGGAGACTTTTCTCTTGGGTTTATGTGTCTTCAGTGAATTTAGAGGCTTGTGAGAAAGAGATGTGAGCAGGCGGGAGAGATCGTCTCAGTCCAGGAGCAAACAGTCTTTCTGAGTTCAAACTGTTTGTGGCTAGTTCAAATGAAAACCCTGGAACAGCCAGGTAGTCATGTGACCAGCTGGTCTAACCAGTCCTGGCCCTTGTGGATTGTAACCTCGTGAGCAGACCCTGGAATGTGCTTCCTCACCTTGGATGTCTGTTAGTATGTAATTGTCTTTTTCCAGCCATGGCTGATCTGTTTAACAAGTCATTTCTTTGCTCCAACAACAGTTAAAAATCAATGTTCATGACAAAAGTAATGTGCCTCATTCTTGCCAGGTGGGGGCCTAGCATGACAATCTGCATATGAATAGCAAAAGGGTAGTAAAAGGTGGAGTAGGGCCAAGTAGGGACTTAAAAGGAGATTTATGCCTGGAGGCAGAGGGTATGGCTGAGGTACTAAATGAGTATTTTGCATCTGTCTTTACCAAGGAAGAAGATTCTGCCAAAGTCATAGTGAAAAAGGAGGTAATTGAGATACTGAATGGGCTAAAAAAATAGATAAAGAGGAGGTATTAGACAGGCTGGCTATACTTTAATGTTAATAAGTCACTCGGACCGGATCAGATGCATCTGAGGATACTGAGGGAAAAAAGGGTAGAAATTGTGGAGGCACTGGCCATAATCTTCCAATCCTCTTTAGATACTGGGGCGATGCCAGAGGACAGGAGAATTGATATTTGTTACACCCCTGTTCAAAAAAGGGTGTAAAGATAAGCCCAGCAGCTACAGGACAGTCAGTTTAACCTCAGTGGTGGGGAAGCTTTTAGAAATGATAATCCAGGACAAAATTAACAATCACCTGGACAACTATGGATTAATTAAGGAAAGCCAGCACGGATTTTTTAAAGGCCAATCGTGTTTAACTAATCTGATTGAGTTTTTTGATGAGGTAACAGAGAGGGTTGATGAGGGTAAGCCAGTTGATGTGGTGTACATGGACTTCCAAAAGGCATTCAATAAAGTGCCACATAACAGGCTTGTCAGCAAAATTAGAGCCCATGGAATAAAAGGGATAGTGGTGGTGTGGATACAAAATTAGCTGAGTGACAGGAAACAGAGGGTAGTGGTGAATTGTTGTTTTTCAGACTGGAGGACAGTATATAGTGGGGTTCTCCAGATGTCAGTATTAGGACTATAGCTTTTCTTGATCTATATTAATGACCTAGACACGGGTGCTCAGGGCACAATTTCAAAATTTGCAGATGACACAAAACCTGGATGTATTGTCAACTGTGAGGAGGATGGTGATGGACTTCAAGAGGACATAGGCTGGTGGAATGGGCAGACATGTGGCAGATGAAATTTAATACAGAGGAATGTGAAATGATAATTTGGTAGAAAGAACGAGAAAAGGCAATATAAAATAAAGGATGCAATTCTAAAGTGGGTGCAGGAACAGAAGGACCTGGGGTATATGTACACAAATTGTTGAAAGTGGCAGGGCAGGTTGCGAAAGCAGTGAATAAGGCACACAGCATGCTTTATAAATAGAGGCATAGAGTACAAAAGCAAGCATGTTGTGGTGAGCCTTTATAAAACACTGGTTCGATCTCAACTGGGGTATTGTGTCCAATTATGGGCACAACACTTTAGTGCGGATGTGCAGGCATTGGAGAGAGTGCAGAAAAGACTTACAAGAATGATTCCGGGATGAGGGACTTTAGTTACGAGGATAGATTAGAGAAGCTAGGGTTGTTTCCTTAGGGAACAGAAGGTTGAGAGGAGATTTGTTGGAGGTTTTCAAAATCATGAGGGGTCTGGACACAGTACACAGGGAGGAACTGTTTCCGTTGGTGGAAGGGTTGAGAACTAGAGAACACCAATTTAAAGTGATTGGCAAAAGAACCGGAGGCAACATGAGGAAAAGCTTTTTTATGCAGCGAATGGTTCGGATCTGGAGTGCACTGCCTGAGAGTGTGGTCATGGCAGGTTCAATCGTGGCTTTCAAAAGGGAATTGGATAATTATCTGAAGGGAAAAAATTTGCAGGGCTACGGGAAAAAGGCAGGGGAGTGGGACTAGCTGAATTACTCTTGCAGAGAGCCAGCATGGACCTGATGGGCCAAATGGCTTCCTTCTGCATCGTAACCATTCTATGATTGTATCACTTGCATGTGACATAGTGACAATGAAAATGATGCATGGCTGTTTTGCCTCTTCTCCCAAACAAAACATAACATCAAAAACTAGTATGAAGTTAATCCCCTTTAGATATTTTCTTCAATTGCAAATGGGAGGCTTGAAGAGCCAAATGGGCTGAAGGTTGCATAGGGTAGATAGTTTGAAGTGAAGGTCCAATTTTATGCAGCATTACTCCTCTTTCAGTGAGAGGAGCTCATGAATGCAAATGCATCTCTCAAATAGACTCTACTAAATGTCTGAAATGAACTCGATTGAATACCTGACTGCCAGAACGCAATTGATGATGCTCAGCTTCTGTGAGGAGGCGGTATCCATTGCCTTTCCATGTACAAAATGCTTTTGCTTCATGATAGTTGACTTCCACTGGCCAGTCCCAGGGCATTGGGAGAATATCAAACATAGCTCTGTACCTGCAGAAGTGAATGCACAAGGAGTGTTCTAGCTTCTGACATCAGCTTAACATTTTCTTCACTCAATTTCTTCCTTTTCCTCCTGAAAGCACTTATTCATTTGAGAGAGCTCTTGGCTTGCCAGCCCTCTGATATCTCATTCAAGTGACTATTCTTCTTGTGATAGCAATTAATAGTGGAAACACTGGCTGAATTTCCTCTTCACCTACCCTTACAGCAATAAGGTTAATTCCCTTCACTGTAACTGGACATAGATGAGGGATTGGGCAACTTACAGAATCATTTAATCCTTTTTTGCCCTTTCTCGCCTCTACTGTCCTAACTCAGTAGCATCGCTTTTCCAATCAGATGTAAGCTCAATCAGAAGTTGAGCAGTGCTCAAGTTGCCTCTGCCCAACTTTCAAACTAATGACCCCATGCAAATGTTGTGATTATGGAAGGCATCAGGATCTGGGAGTTTGCCCATAAGTGAGCAGGAAACCACCTGCAAATCAATCCTTCAGTGAACACACTGGGCAGATTCATTACTGCAACAATAATCAGGTCACTCTGATGAATGAAATGCAGCATAATGACTATTTCACTAAAAAGACCAGATAATGATATTCATTTACTTCTGGTGATACAACACAGATTCAACCAGGAGCTTTAGAGGAACCTGTCTTCTGGTAGTTACCTGTATTTTGGTAATTCTTCCACAACAGCGATGAACTCTTCAACACCATTCAAGTATCCGTTCTGATTGCCACTGTGAGGTTCTTCTACACAGCCTGTTTCTCGACTGGTTTTAGGCACTTTATCTGGTTGACAATGAGAATAACTTGCAAGGGTAGCTCCACAGCCAGACTTGCAACCTGTTGAAAGTTGAAGATTAAAAACTATTAGTTCCATCGCCCTTAGAATTTATATCATAAAAATGATCTTTCAAATCCATCTTTTCCTCTCTTGAAGTCTCTAATTTATTGAGTGACTGATACAGGCAATGTCTGTTACCTTAGCCAAATGGCCATTCATTTTATGTGAGTTTAGACAGGCTATTTCAATATGAGGGTTGCCATGGCTGAGACTGATTCTGGCTTCCTCCAATATTCACAGTTGCCGATGTTCTAGCAGTGAACAACTGGACAGGAACCAATGTGAACCCAAGCTTATTATCCTCTTTCAAGTGCCAGGACACAGAGATCAATCATCATTCCTCAAGTGTCATCCTTGCCACGATCAGCTAATTCAGCAAAAACCAAGGATTAAAGCTGGAACCCTCCGATCTGTATGGCTAGGTAACTGGTGGCAGGATGCATTTTACTGGTTGAGCCATTGGGAAGCTGAGTGTATTACAACTTACTGAACCAAGATGAACAACCTTCAATTGTTCACACTTGAGTGTTTGAAGTAGGCAGAGAAAATAGTCACCAGTGCTGAATACACTTGATGAGTGTGATCACTTACTGATTCCATAGAAATTCTAGACCTTACAGGAAATATTTAATAATGGCCCTGTCAGTGGTACTGGTTGAAAACTACTTTCAAATGTTTCTGAAATGACGTTCAACAGTCCTGTACCCTTGAGAACATAGGTGCAGGTTGCACGTTGCTGCTATTCTCCTGCAAAAGCTTATATGGCTAAAATTTGCGTGTCTGGTTGATTTTTTTACATTTGAAGGAGAACAGCATGATGTAGGGGAAGCAGATTTAAAGTAGTCTCGTTTCCTTCTGGTTAGTACCCCAAGTGTATTTTGAAAAAGACTTCTAGCTCTGAGGAGATAAAAGCATGTGGGTGCTGATTTGATACTTGATTTAAACAATAGAGCTAATTCCATAACTTCACAATCTCAAAGGGGAGACACATGTGCAGGGACTGTGGATCACATAATTTGGGCTGCAATATTGCTGCCTCCATCTCCGATTCATGCTTCCTCTGCATTCCCCACAGGGAGCATGGGATCATGGAATTAACCCTGAGAAGTCAACCTGATCTCATAACATACTGATGACCAAGTTACAAGTGAGTTATACTAAATTATTCAAATGTGGCGTCACTGATAAGTGCACTGTCAAGCATAGAACTAGCCAGGTTTCATCATTCTAGTTTTAAAAAATAGTTAATTGAATGCTGAATACAATGTTTTTCTAAATAAAGAAAATGGAAGTTGATTTGGGGGAGATTTTAGAAACTTGTTCCAATGAACCATTAATTCAGTGGCCAGGCCCTGCAGGGACATTATGACAGTTGACATAACAAAATTGAATGGGACATGTTGACATAGCAATTTAGGATGAAAACTAATGTAACAAATAACAAATAATGACACAAAAGCATGTCTGCAAATTGTGACAAGAAGTAGTAAGGTTTAAAGACCAGAAATATGTGCCCTACACAATATTATTAAATAATATCTATATACAATGTTTGGATGTGTTTATTTGAACATAGTTATGCATTGACTTTTGCTATGATGCAGGTTTCCACCCAAAATAATAACTTTTTTTCTCCTTCAGTTGTTGATTGAACTCTCTGCCATTTCCAGTATTTTCTATTTTTGTTAGGGGCTTGTTTCTGCCATTTCCTCTCAAAAAGTTTGGGTCTTGGGTAATGAAAGCAGTAGTATAATTACTGGTCATGTAATCAGCCTCTTGATGGTTTGTAAATGATCCCTTGGAATACCATGGAATGTATTGTGTTGTGAGAAATGCTTGCTGATAAAACAAATGGATTATACCTTTCGTACAGACCCAGAATGTAGGATGCTGAACCTGACGGAACATCCTCCACTCCCAGCCTTCCTTTGTCCAGCAGTTTCTCCTTCCATATCCTCCAGCCTGCACAAACTTCAGATATTCCCTGTTCGTTATTAGGTATTTGGTGGCTTCAAATTCTGGCACACTACGGGATTTCATTATAGATCAGTTACAACAACAACAACAACAACTTACAGGACCTTTAACATAATATGATGTCCCAAGATTAAAGAAAGAACTGATATTTATCTAGGATCTTTAACAACCTAAGTACTTCCCAAAGTGCTTCACAGCCAATGAAGTACTTTTGAAGTGGAGTAACTATTGTACTGTAGGAAATGTAGCACCAATTTGTGCACAACAAGGTCCCACAAACAGTCATGACCAGATAATTTATTTTGGCAATGAGAGATAAATATTGGCCAGGACATCAGGAGAACTCTTCTGTTCTTCTTCAAATAGTACCATGGAATCATTTACATCAACCTGAAAGGGAAGATGGGACCTTAGTTTAATGTCTCGTCTGAAAGATGGCACCTCTGACAATGCAGTACTTCCTCAGTGCTTCACTGAAGTGTCAGTCTAGATTATGTTCTTAAATCTCTGGAGTGAGACTTGCGTCCACAATCTTCTGACTTAGAGGCAAGAATGCTACCACTGAACTATGCTTTACACCAGCCAAAATAATGATAGATCTTAAGAAAGTAAGGAACAAGAAGAGGTCAAAATCCATGACAGAAACAAATGGTTATTTGGGTTTTATACATAGCATCCATAGCCCATATAAATTTACTTTGTTATGAACTATACTTCACTCATTTAACCTGTGAGGAAATGTTTTATATAAATATTCCCTGATTCCAAAGTATTCAAGCAAAATTCCAGAACACCTATCCATCCCTACATCTCCACATTCAAACCTAGCAGGTTAGTTTCCACAGACAACAAAAACAGAAAGTGCTGGAAAAACTCAGCAGGTCAGGCAGCATCTGTGGAGAGAGAAGCAAAGTTTATGTTTCAGTTCTGTGAACTTTCATCAGAACTGGCAAAGGTTAGAAAAGAATTAGATTTTAAGCAAGTGAAAGGGAAGGGGGTGGGGGAAGAGAACAAAGGGGAAGATGTTTGATAGGGCAGAGGGTGATTAAATAACAAAGCTGTCCTGGGACAAAGGCAAAATGTGTGTTAATGCTTGTGGTGAAAGACAAAGCATTAGTCCAGAGAAACTGTTAATAGCGGAATAATGAGCAGCTCTGACTACATGAAAAGCAAGCACGTGGTTAAAAAATAAAGCATTAAAAAAAAGGCCAGTTATGCTCTGAGGTTATTGAACTCAATGTTCAGTCTTCAAGGCTGTAGAGTGCCTAATCGAAAGATCAGGTGCTGCTCCACGAGCTTGCGTTGATGTTCACTGGAACACTGGAGCAGGCCAAAGACAGAAATGTTGGAATGAGAGCAGGGGGGAGTGTTGAAATGGCAAGCAACCGGAAGCTCGGGGTCATGCTTTCGGACTGAGCAGAGGTGTTCAGCAAAGTGGTCATCCAATCTGTGTTTGGTCTCCACAATGTAGAGGAGACCACATTGTGAGCAGCGAGTACAGTATACTAAATTGAAAGAAGTACAAGTAAATCGCTGCTTCACCTGAAAGGAGTGTTTGGGGCCTTGGATAGTGAGGAGAGAGGAGGTAAAAGGGCAGGTATTACACCTCCTGCAAATGTATGGCAAGATGCCATGGGAAGGGGACGAGGTGTCAGGGATAATGGAGGAGTAGACCAGGGTGTCGCGGAGGGAACGATCCCTTCGGAATGCTGACAGAGGAGGGGAGGCGAAGATGTGTTTGGTGGTGGCATCATGCTGGAGGTGCTGGAACTGGCGGAGGATGGTCCTCTGGATGTGGAGGCTGGTGGGGTAGAAAGTGAGGACAAGGGGAACCCCGTTGTGGTTTTGGGAGGAAGGGGAAGGCTTGAGGGCAGAAGTGCAGGAAATGGGCCGGACATGGTAGAAGGCCCTGTCAACCACAGTGCAGGGGAATCCTCAACAGGATTTATTCAACACACCCTTTTCTGCTGGGAGTTTGTTTCATATATGTACTACTCCATGCATGAAAGTTTTTCTAAGCTCCAGTCTCTCATTAATTTCAAACCTGTGTTCTTTAGTCCTATATTCATAAGGACCCACAACCCTGGAGTGGAAGAAAGTCATCCTCGTTCCTGAGGGATTGCCTAAGAAGATTCACACTCCAAGGTAAATAGCTGACTTTCTACCACATCTCTCATAATGTTTCCTAATTTCCTTCCTTCTCTAAAGTCCAGTTCTTAGCTAAACATAATGCATGAGCTTCTGCTGCAATTTAAATGTATAAAGACGTTCTGTCCTTTTTAATAGGAATTTCTGTACGTACACTGCTGTCATCTGTCCATATTCATTGTCCCAGCCATAAGATGGGAAATTCCTTGGTTTTCCATAAGTAACTTGGGAAGCTGGGACTTTGATCAGAGGGTTGTCAAATGCTTCTAATCCTAAAGGTAAAATGAGTAAATCAAAAACGTTGATAATTATGTTCCAGTTTTATTTTGAGGAGCATATGTTGTACTCCTCCTATATAAAAATGCCAACGACTCCAGAAAACAAAAGCACAATATTTGAATTTGTGCACATTATTTAATTTTCTATTTGAGCTCCCTCTATTCTCTTTTTCCTCTGATCTTCCCAGGCCACAAAACACAAGTGAAAAGGTGATTAACTTACAACTAAGCCTCTGCCAGTGTTGCCCTGAAACTGCCACAAGTGCAGGTATAATGTTAACACAGGGATGACTCTATCTCCAGTTCTCCTTCACTATCTGTGGGAAAATAGAAGGTCTCCGTTGGGCGCTTCTCAGCAGGATCTCACCCAATGTCAAATATGTTGTACAACAGGAACCATTCATAGTAAGATCAATGTGAATAAGCTGTATTGTATCAAATTATTTAAATGGCTGAAGAATTTAAGAATAGTAATTTTGGCACTCTTGCAATAGCTTAAGTTGGTCAATGATTTGACATTGAACAATATAGGTGAGGAAAGTCCTGCTTTGATCTCTGGTTTGCATTGAGTTAGGCAAGCTCAGTGAGGGAGTGATAGAGGAATTTCAGCCAGGATTACTATCTGCCAACCCGTGCTGCAAAGCATGTGTGTGTATGGCCTTTGAATGAAGGCAGGATTAGCATTTACTCTGGTGCCTCCCCCCAACACACCCGACCCTCTCACTGCCCCAACCACAGATTATTACCTTCCGGACATGAACTGCCTACCCCCCATATGAAGAATTGCCAATTGCATTAGGGATAGTGGGCTGCTAGCCTCCATGGAACTATATTCCAGAAAGTATCAGCAACTTGAGAGGAAACGAGGCAAGAGAGAGTTGTTATAGAAATTTCCTTGTTAGTTTTCAGAACATGAAGTGATTGAGACAATCTGTAATTACTTTCCCATGCCCAGTCAAGAACAATAATTAATTTACATTAAGAAAGCATCCTTCATTCTCTGAGTGAGTAAGGGATTGGAACAAGAAATTAAAGCTTTTTGAATTGAGCTAGTTTAATTGAACTGGGTCTTAATCAAACTCCAAACAGCACACATCTATTTACAATCAGATTTGAACCAATTGATTTATTTTCCTTCTCCAAGAAATCTTCCCCTAAGATGTTAAAAAATGAGGGGCCAGGTCATGTTATGTTTTGATTCAGATTTGTTTTTAAGCTTTCTGCCCTCTTCTTCAGAAGAAATTGGCTCTTGCTGATCCAGTGAGAAACCTTCAAGGGAAAAGAGCAGAAATGCCCGAAAGATTACAGGAGATATCTCAGTGAAGGCCTTGGCTGAGACTGAGGCCTTCAACAGGTAAGTACTGGGGCATCTCGGGTCATTATCACCACTTCCTGGGGACCACTGCCCCTTACCCATGGCAGCCCAAGAAGCAGTGGCAACTCCGGCAACATGAAGGAAAATCAAACATTGACCTAGGCCCTGCTCCACCCATCACCAGCTGCACACAGTACTGGTGAAGGATAAGGCATCAGCACTCCCAGTGGGGATGGGCGAATTGGAAATCCCAGGCGAGGATGGGGGGTGGAGGGCAGTGGGGTTGCATTGAGTCTCATTGCTCTATTTTCCCGCTGTTTCCGCCACAATCTCACCTGATTTTGGGCACAATCATGGGGGAAACCACTCCCCCAGCCACCATGGTCTCTGCTTCTATCAGGAGCTCAGGAAGTGCATTCCAAAGTCTCATGACCCTCTGTATAAAAAGTTTCTCCTGTGGCCTGATCGAAATCCCTTACATTTAATTCTATATCTACAATCCCTCATTCTAGTTCCTTGAATGGCGAGAAACAATTTGTTTCTATCTACTCCACCCTATCGCTTCATAATTTTACACACCTTTTAATTTAACAAAACAACCCTAGCTTTTCAAATCTTAATTTTTCTTCATCCCAGACAGCATCCTAGTGAATCTATAGTGTTGAGCCCAAAGCTACAGGTCCTCTAATTGTAGCCTTACTACAGTTATATACAGAATCAGCATTACAGCTTGACTTTTATATTCTATCCGTCTTGACAGTATCCCATTAACCTTTTTATGGCATTATTCATTTGCAGTGCTGCTTTTAATGTCATGTGAATTTGTTCCCCCAAATTTCCACACTCTCCTGCATTCTCCCATTCAAGATATAATTATTGCTTTTATTTCTTTTACTAAAACATGTCACCTCAGATTCATTGACACTGAATTTTGTCTGCCACTGTACTCATTCCATCAGCTTATCAATGTATCCTTACAGCTTCCTTTGATCCTCACAATTATTTACTCTCTGTCCTATTTTATTATCCTTTGTAGGTTTGAACACCACTCCCTTTAGCCCTAGATTCAAATCATTGATGTACATGGAGTGGTCCCAGAATAGAACACTGTGGAACCCCACAACCAACTTCCAATCACTCAGAATATATAGAAATATATATTTCCCACTTAGAAATGTTAAATTGTGAGCATGACAGATGCACTGACCACTATTTGATGAGGCATATCTCCAACTCGGTGGCCTTTCAACCAAATGAATTGGCATCTGACGAATTAGCACAGATGAGGTTTCCAAATGGATTCGCTCGTGTTCCAATCCCATGAAAATAGCCCACTGGAAAAAAAGATATTGATTAGGATAGACTTTTGTTTCAATGTTGCCAGCCCTACAAGAAAATGACACTGCTTCAATGCACCATAGTCAAACAAGTCAAC
Source organism: Heterodontus francisci (assembly GCF_036365525.1). Classification (NCBI taxonomy): domain Eukaryota; kingdom Metazoa; phylum Chordata; class Chondrichthyes; order Heterodontiformes; family Heterodontidae; genus Heterodontus; species Heterodontus francisci. Next base: position 80,987,971 of record NC_090378.1, on the reverse strand, counting down.
AAGATTTAATAGGCCCTTCAGGAAAGGAATTCCACATTCCCCGGATAGCTCACTCTAACTGGGCCACATAAACCAGGAAAACCTGGTTTTGATCCCTGATCTGTAATGAGTTAACTGATCTCAGCTAGTATGGTTGTTAGGGTACTGCAGTTGTCATCGGCCCTGCCGAATTAGAAAGGGGGAGAAAGCTTGGCACATGGTTCCTCCTTCTTATTGCTGACCAGTATTCCTGGCAAAAGAGCATATACGAACATTGGGTAAGGTTTGGTTACAAGGCCTCACATTGAATTGCTTCCCCATATACACCGTACCCAGCAGGGATTCAGTGCCTGTACTAGAGGAATAGGGAGCACTGGGTGAGGACGAATTTAAAAAATGCATTGCTATAAATTACTACAGGGGAAAACAGTAGCACAGGACACAGGTAGCAGAGTAAGGTCCTGTTAATAGGCACAGGGGTAATAGCAAATACCTGCTGTGGCCCCCAATTAATTTTCCAGACTTTTAACCGTGTTCGTTTCAGAAGAAATGAACAGATCATTTATTCATAAAACTCCCATCCAGCAGCTTCTATTGACGTTTCTGCTGGTGTTTGGGTGCATTAATGTGAGGGTATTTGTGATGGGAAATGGAATGGGTTTCTATTTCAAGCAACCAGTACCATTTGCAAACACTGCCAGGTCAGGAACAGTGCAGCCAGTTGCAAAGCAAAGCTGACTCTTCACAAAGCCATCAAGTACCCAAGTCAGATACTGCATGGATCAGATGGAGTGTAAGGCACCTTTTACCCATCAAGCACTCACAGGCTAAGAACTTAACAGGTTAGATGCAATGGTAAAGCTGCCCCTACACTCTCTCATGACGCACTCTCATCTCTGGTGTAGCACGACCACATGCAGAGTAAAGTTCCTTTTGCTCTGTTACAACAATTGGTCACCTGGAGCATGCTTTTCTGTCTTAAGAAGTCAGAGATGCAGTATTCACAGTATTGTTACAGCACAGAAGAAAGCCATTCAGCCCATCGTGTCTGCACCAGCTCTCTGAGTGAGCAATTCACTTAGTGCATTCCCCCGCCTTCTCCCCATAACCCTCTATATTCTTCCTTACAGTATCACAGAATGCATTTCCTAGATTTTATCCTAACTTTGCTTTAGGTTTTCCTTTTGCCAATGTCAGCAGAGAGAATTACTGTGGGTTAAGTACACAGTGTAGGCAGCTGCACCATGTCGGGATGGGACAGACTTGATGGACTAAATGGTCTTCACCTATCCTTTTCATATGTTTTCTGTGACCCCAAATCTCTGAGGATCATCCTCATGCTTCCATTTCCTATAAGCCACGACAGCACAGTGGCGCAGTGGTTAGCACCGCAGCCTCACAGCTCCAGCAACCCGGGTTCAATTCTGGGTACTGCCTGTGTGGAGTTTGAAAGTTCTCCCTGTGACTGCGTGGGTTTTCGCCGGGTGCTCTGGTTTCCTCCCACAGCCAAAGACTTGCAGGTTGATAGGTAAATTGGCCATTATAAATTGCCCCTAGTATAGGTAGGGGAATTGTGGGGATGTGGTAGGAATATGGGGTTATTGTAGGATCTGGATGGGTGGTTGTTGGGCGGCACAGACTCGGTGGGCTGAAGGGCCTGTTTCAGTGCTGTATCTCAAGAAAATATCTCTTGTTCATGCAGTAAGTGTCCTTTTAACCTGTGATATAGAACATTCAGTCACTTACCCAAGGACTGTCCACTGTTACTGGAAGTTCTAATGGAGTTTCCTGGATGACCTTGCGAACGATGGCCCGTACCTTCCTTCGGTATTCAATGCACTCCAATAACTTGGGCCAGTTATAACTTCCTCCCATTCGATAATTCTCCTGGTGAAATAGACACAGCCTGTGACAAACTGTGGGCTCATGAAGGGTTAAGAAAGAACATTCTTCAATTTGTAGCTTCTGCTTACAGGTTACTTCAGTGATAGCTGCAAAGATGATTTTCTAGATGTTTCTAGAGCAGAGTCTTAAATACACTCATCATGGCTCAGTTGGCAAATGCACACCCTGCTCTGTAACTGAGCCTAAAAGATTGCATAGTCAATCCCTATTCTGTGTTGAGTTAGCTGGGAACAGCAGAGGCAGCGGAAGTAGAGGGGTGGGTGGGGGGGGGGGGGGGGGGGGCGGGGTGGGTGGGGGGTGTTGATGCTGGAATTGGCTTCACTGCCCTTGAGCTAATGAGGGCAAAAATCAGCCATGGTTGCTACTTCTGATTTCTAACTAGTAATCCTTGCTGAAAATGTGGATGTCAGGAAGTGATCAGGATCAGGATCTTTCCTGTGATGATCCACCCATCATGAAATAGGTAGCCAAGATTATCTGGAAACACATGTGATGAAGGCCCACCTGGGTGAGGCACCAAAGATGAACTACATCTCTTGAACCATACCCTGGTGTGAGTCCGCACTTTCATTCAGGGGATGAGCTGATAGGGAAAATTATATAATAATTTAAAAAAGGATCAGATTTTTTAAATAAATGACAAGGATCCTTTGCTGTGCAGCAGTGCAGTGAAGACTTGACTCAATATTCCCTGGAAGTTGGGACAAGAGCTCACACCTACTACCTGCTTTCCCTCACTGCCATACTGAGCCATGTCTCTTTGGGTAAGTGCTTATTGCAGATCAAGCACTTCTGCAATGTGGGAGGGGGAGCAAGGCAAATCAGATATTATTGTAATGGTTACAGTTTAACCTAGCAATTAGATGCTAACCATAACAAGAACAATTTGGAACCATAACTGAAACTAATTCTAGCTTAAATTTAATGCACTAACTAATTTACTCATTCTGGAAGCTCAGGCATTCTGAACGGCTTGTTCGGTTTTGACTTGTGTTGTCTGCCACTCCATGCAGATCTTCACAGCTTCCTGAGCTTTCTTTCCAACGCTAGTAAACTACACTTTTTGTTGCAGCAACACGCCTACCTTCACAATTCCTTGCTGACCACTTACATGGGTGGCACAATATAATATTTCAACAAATGTGAATAATTCAGTGAGCATGCTGTCTATTTTGTTAATAGCCTCAAAGTCAATTTTTATTCAACACATTTGAATGCTTGGATGTTAAATTTTGTCATATTTGAACGTCTAACTTGTGAAAGAAAGGAGTGATGCTGTGTTAATAATTATCTATTTTATAACTGCCAATGTATCCAACTGGGTGAGCTCCTTGCTGACAGCTGCTCAGAAGAGTTGGAGACAATGATCTGGCAGGAGGATTGGTTTCTGTATTTTATTCAGAACCTAATTCCACATAAGCACAGACACAGGATGCGGAACAGGAACTGGCTCTGCCACAATGCACTGCATGACTGAATATCCTGCTCACGTTAACTATCCAGGCTTACAAATGAAGAATGGATACTTGGACCAGGTATTGTGTGGCTGCCAATGACCAAGGGACAATACTCTTAAGAAAAGATAGCACTTTCAGAAAAAAATGAGAGGTTAAAAGGGAGGAAACTGAAGAAAAAAATAATGCAGCACAAGAAAACAAAGATGCCACAAAGCTCCATGCTCAGGGTTGGTAACTCACTGAAGGATCAAACCCATGTTGGTTACCCAGTCTATGTACTTCAAATTAATTCAGTAGGAAATCTGAACCTTCTGCATCTCCCTGTACATGAAACTGTTCTACACACCGTGTCATCCCAGGACATCTCATCCACACCTGTCTCAAAGAGAGCTTCAAAACTGGGGCTCACTTGATCCTGTGGGAAGCAAAACAACAGCATGTAAAACAAATCATTTTAAGTTTGTCAGATTTATTTCCAACCCCTATTTTTTCACTTCCTATCCTGAAGGTGCTAACTCTTGCTGGGATGCATTTCCACAGGAATATCATTCTTCCTAGGCAAGCCTGGAATGTGAGTCACCCCCACGGAAGCCATCACACTGGATTTGATCCTGTCCCCACTGGTATACTGGTCTACACACACAATCATTCCCATAAGAATCATTTGGATAGTGGTCAGGTGCAGGAATTCTGACCAGATTTTTCCACTCCCTCTGAAATACTGTCTCAGGATACTGAGGCCAGTCGTGATGTTTGAACTGTTGCACAGTGATAGGCAGCTAAATCAGGACCAACCAGTGACTGAATTGGGATCTTCCTAGTTTGTCGGCCTAAATATTGCACTAGGTGCTGCATTTCCCCCGCACGGCCATCTGGAGTACTCTAATTTCAGATCAAAATTACATTTGTTCTCACTTAGAAGCACAAAGATCTTGAAGCTGTATTTATAAATTAGATTAAGATCTACTGACTACCACACAGTGAAAATGGCAAGATCAGAAACTACTTTCATGGATCATATTAACCAACATTTTTCACTGTAGTTATGTGACCCAAGCCACATTATCCCATATCACTGGTGCTGCTCAGCTTCTGCAGATTATTAAACATTAACACTTCAGTAGAACTAGTCGATCCAATCAATTTAATGAAATATTACTTTATTTTTAAACAATCCCAGTACGTCTAAAGAAAAACATTTGCAGGGTCTGTGTCCTGATCATTTATGCTCTGCGAATATTGGAAAATTGTGTGATTTCCTGTACGCTCCAACCTTCTCCTTCCCCATGTTCCAATACACATCATGTCCAACAGACCAACACAGCGAAGAAAATCTCCCTTTACTCCCGTCACTGCCCACTACCTTTTCACAGTTAGGTTCAACTCCTGTCCGGACTGATGGGATGAAGTCTCTTCTGTCTGTTTCTGCCAGAATCTGTGGTGACATGAGTTTGAAACTGTCTCGATGCATTTCCTACTAGGTGCAGTTCCACAGAATAAAACTGCCTACAATTTATCTCAAACGGCCATTAAATTTTTGGTCTCATTCAGGGAGGTTACAAAGATTGTTGGTGAGAGAAATGGAAACGATTGCACTGACTGCTCTTCCCAGCTTGATGATCAAACACAAACACATGGGAATCAGGCGGAATTGTACCTAGCGCAAAGGAAGATGGTTGTGCTTGTTGGAGGTCAATCATCTCAGATCCAGGACATCACTGCATGAGTTCCTCAGGGTAGTGCCCTAGGCCCAACCATCTTCAGCTGCTTCATCAATGACCTTCCTTCAATCATAAGGTCAGAATTGGGGATGTTCGCTGATGATTGCACAATGTTCAGCACCATTCGTGACTCCTCAGATACTGAAGCAGTCTGTGTAGAAAAGCAGCAAGACCTGGACAATATCCAGGCTTGGGCTGATAAGTGGCAAGTAACATTCGCACCACACAAGTGCCAGGCAATGACCATCTCCAACAAGAGAGAATCTAACCATCTCCCCTTGACATTCAGCAGCATTACCATCGCTGAATCCCCCACTATCAACATCCTGGGGGTTAGCATTGACCAGAAACTGAACTGGACCACCCATATAAATACTGCAGCTACAAGACTAGGTTAGATGTTAGAAATCCTGCGGTGAGTAACTCACCTCCTGACTCCCCAAAGCCTGTCCACCATCTACAAGGCACAAGTCAGGAGTGTGATGGAATACTCTCCACTTGCCTGGACGAGTGCAGCTCCAACAACACTCGAGAAGCTCGACACCATCCAGGACAAAGCAGCCCACTTGATTGGTACCCCATTCACAAACATTCACTCCCTCCACCACAGACGCAGAGTGGCAGCAATGTGTACCATCTACAAGATGCACTGCAGCAACGCACCAAGGCTCCTTAGACAGCACCTTCCAAACCCGCAACCTCTACCACCTAGAAGGACAAGGGCAGCTGATGCATGGGAACACCACCACCTGCAAGTTCCCCTCCAAGCCACACCATCCTGACTTGGAACTATATTGCCGTTCCTTCACTGTCGCTGGGTCAAAATCCTGGAACTCCCTTCCTAACTACACTGTGGGTGTACCTACACCACATGGACTGCAGCGGTTCAAGAAAGCAGCTCACCACCACCTTCCCATGGGCAATTAGGGATGGGCAATAAATGCTGGCCTGGCCAGTGATGCCCACATCCCAAGAAACAAATAAAAAAAATTGACTAACACTGGCTCTCAGCAGTAATCCTGCAAAGACAATGGCTTCTGAAAGGGCAGGATTATAATCAGGAGTATACCAGTGGAACTAGAAATTTCTTTTGGTTAAACAGCTGTGGACAGAAGGTCAGGTAGAGGTGGATTTCAACTTCACATTGCTAATTTGCAACCTGATCCCTTCTTAGTATTGATACATCAGATCCAGGAATAGAACATTTTGCTGTCAGCCGAGGCTCAGTGGTAGCACCCTCTACTCTGAATCAGAAGGTTGTGGGTTCAAGCCCCACTCAAGAGACTTCAGCACATAATCTAGGTTGGCACTCCAACGCAGTTATTACTGTAGGAGATGCGTCTCTCAGCTGAGACCTTAAACCAAGATCCTGTCTGCCCTCTCAGATGGACATAAAAGATCCCATGCACTACTTCGAAGCAGAGCACAGGAGATCTTCTCAGTGTCCTCAACCAATATTGTCAATTTGAACAGATTCTCCAGTTATTAACACATTGCTGTTTGTGGGTGGTTGCTGTGTGCCATCTGGCTGCTGTGTTTCCAACAACAGTGACTACACTTCAAAAAGTACTTCATTGGCTGTAAAACACTTTGAATCATCCTGAGGTTGTGAAAGGTGCTCTAGAAACTCAAATCGTTCAAGTCATTTTCTTTTTTTTGACTTGGTGCTAGTGTTAAGGTAAACCCAATTCAAGTATAGCCCATGTTAAATACAAATTAAAGCTCCCTCGAAACTGCCCAATTAAACACTCCCAAGTTAGGTACAACACACTTAGATCAGCCAGATTTCTCTACTACATATTGCTGTCCAATGACTCCAACTGGAAAGTGCATATCAGTTCAGGACAGGATCTGACTTGACTGTGATGTCTCTCCTCCATGCCTGAAGGCCATATGGACTCTCACTGTCCAGGCTCATACAGGAAGAATGGTCTCTTGGACTAGATGTTAAAGGAGAGACACTGCCTGTGGAATCATACCACAGCAAGAGTCACCACCTTCAAGAAAACAGGGAAGAAAAACAGAAAAAAAAATGCCATGTACTCACACTCATATCACGATGCATCATAATTTATCATTTCAGGACTTCTTATTATTCATGTCAATCTATCAGTCACTTGTCATTCACATTAGACACACAAGGGAATAAAAGAACAAATTAAAGATTTTGACACTATTTGTTTCCTTGACCTTCTGCTTTAACATTTCTTTGTTCAAGGTAAATACTGTTTAATCACATGTTTACTTTGAGTTAGTCTATTTGTTCCTATAACATGAGTGGCTTTTTGCTGTTTTACCTTTATGAGGCCAATGAGCAGCAGTTTATTGATGTAGAGCACTGCAGGGTGGCAATAGTAGAATATAAGGGGCAGCCGCAGTCGGTCTGGGCACAAGTAGAAGCTGGACTCATCTAATGGGTTAAACAAAGCTGACGATGAATATCAATTCACTGATGTTTCTCTATATTTACATTGGATAAGAAAACATTTCAAATATCATTCCATTTTATTGTGATATGTTTGCAGCCTCAAACAAACACAAAAGGGGTAATTTTGACCCCAACAACTGGTGGGTTAGGGTTGAGAGAGATGTAAACATAAAAATAGCTTTACTTTAGTTGAGCCAATGTAGTTAGACTTGATCCATGATCAAATGAGTCTGTATCCCTTATCGTAGATGCAGTAAAATTTGGGATGAGGAATTTTAACTTCGCTTGCCCTCCCCCCCACCACACACCCAGCCGATACCAGGTAGAGGGGACAGTATTACCTCAATAGGACCCCAACATCACCTTAACCAGGAAGTCAATGGCCTGTCGATGGTAGCTGCCTGGACAGGAAATACTGGCGAGACTGTCAGAGGCCATGTGGGGCCAACAGGAGCAGGAGTGTTCATCAGAGCTGCTGGACTTTGCATCAATTACTGCCAACCACTCTTCATTAGTCAGGAATCTCACAGTGAGTTACGGGGTCTACAGCACAGAAAAAGCCATTCGGCCCATCTGGTCTATGCCAGTGTTTATGCTCCACATGAGCCTCCTGCCTCTCCTCTTCATCCAACCCTATCAGCATACCTTCTACATCTTTCTCCTTCACGTGTTTATCCAGTTTTCCCTTAAATGCACCAATGCTATTTTCCTCAAACCCTCCTTTTGGTAGCGAGGTCCACATTCTAACCACTCTCTGGGTAAAGAAGTTTCTCCTGAATTCCCTACTGGATTATCTTACATTCATGGATTTATTAGTGACAATCATAGTTACGGATTCATATTGACTATTTTATAATTAGCAATTTATTAATGACTATTTTGTAGTTATGGATTTATTAGTGACTGTCTTATACTAATTATCTTTTACTCTCTTGGGCACTTTCCCAGCCAGGAGTTAAAATTCCCACCATGTGTATCTGCGTGTGTACATCTGCGAGACTGTGTGTCCCGATGTGGATATCTGGTGAGGCCAGGTTTTACTCGACTTTTGCCCGTGCAACAGTCCCCTGGTAGAATCACTGCCTTCAAGAAAAATAGGAGGAGAAATGGGAGGAATTTATCAAAAAAAATCTGTCCCGGGTCTAAATTTCTTTGCAATCAGCAGTAATTCAAAAAGTGTTTAGCAGAGGATTGAGCTGCAGGCAAACTCACCGCTGAAAGCCACAGTCAAACTCACTGCTGAAAGCCTCAGGAAAACTCACTGCTGAAAGCCTCAGGGAAACTCACTGCTGAAAGCCTCAGTCAAACTCACTGCTGAAAACCTCAGGGAAACTCACTGCTGAAAGCCTCAGTCAAACTCACTGCTGAAAGCCTCAGGGAAACTCACTGCTGAAAGCCTCAGGAAAACTCACTGCTGAAAGCCTCAGTCAAACTCACTGCTGAAAGCCTCAGGGAAACTCACTGCTGAAAGCCTCAGGGAAACTCACTGCTGAAAGCCTCAGGAAAACTCACTGCTGAAAGCCTCAGTCAAACTCACTGCTGAAAGCCTCAGTCAAACTCACTGCTGAAAGCCTCAGGGAAACTCACTGCTGAAAGCCTCAGTCAAACTCACTGCTGAAAGCCTCAGGGAAACTCACTGCTGAAAGCCTCAGGAAAACTCACTGCAGAAAGCCTCAGTCAAACTCACTGCTGAAAGCCTCAGGGAAACTCACTGCTGAAAGCCTCAGGGAAACTCACTGCTGAAAGCCTCAGTCAAACTCACTGCTGAAAACCTCAGTCAAACTCACTGCTGAAAGCCTCAGGGAAACTCACTGCTGAAAGCCTCAGGAAAACTCACTGCTGAAAGCCTCAGGAAAACTCACTGCTGAAAGCCTCAGGAAAACTCACTGCTGAAAGCCTCAGGAAAACTCACCGCTGAAAGCCTCAGGAAAACTCACCGCTGAAAGCCTCAGGAATACTCACCGCTGAAAGCCTCAGAGAAACTCACCGCTGAAAGCCTCAGAGAAACTCACCGCTGAAAGCCTCAGGAAAACTCACTGCTGAAAGCCTCAAGAAAACTCACTGCTGAAAGCCTCAGGAAAACTCACCGCTGAAAGCCTCAGGAAAACTCACTGCTGAAAGCCTCAGAGAAACTCACTGCTGAAAGCCTCAGGAAAACTCACCGCTGAAAGCCTCAGGAAAACTCACTGCTGAAAGCCTCAGAGAAACTCACTGCTGAAAGCCTCAGGAAAACTCACCGCTGAAAACCTCAGGAAAACTCACTGCTGAAAGCCTCAGAGAAACTCACCGCTGAAAGCCTCAGGAAAACTCACTGCTGAAAGCCTCAGAGAAACTCACTGCTGAAAGCCTCAGGAAAACTCACCGCTGAAAGCCTCAGGAAAACTCACTGCTGAAAGCCTCAGAGAAACTCACTGCTGAAAGCCTCAGGAAAACTCACCGCTGAAAGCCTCAGGAAAACTCACTGCTGAAAGCCTCAGAGAAACTCACTGCTGAAAGCCTCAGGAAAACTCACCGCTGAAAGCCTCAGGAAAACTCACTGCTGAAAGCCTCAGAGAAACTCACTGCTGAAAGCCTCAGGAAAACTCACCGCTGAAAGCCTCAGGAAAACTCACTGCTGAAAGCCTCAGAGAAACTCACTGCTGAAAGCCTCAGGAAAACTCACCGCTGAAAACCTCAGGAAAACTCACTGCTGAAAGCCTCAGGAAAACTCACTGCTGAAAGCCTCAGGAAAACTCACCGCTGAAAACCTCAGGAAAACTCACTGCTGAAAGCCTCAGGAAAACTCACTGCTGAAAGCCTCCGGAAAACTCACTGCTGAAAGCCTCAGAGAAACTCACTGCTGAAAGCCTCAGGAAAACTCACTGCTGAAAGCCTCAGGAAAACTCACTGCTGAAAGCCTCAGGAAAACTCACTGCTGAAAGCCTCAGGAAAACTCACTGCTGAAAACCTCAGGAAAACTCACTGCTGAAAGCCTCCGGAAAACTCACTGCTGAAAGCCTCCGGAAAACTCACTGCTGAAAGCCTCAGAGAAACTCACTGCTGAAAGCCTCAGTCAAACTCACTGCTGAAAGCCTCAGGAAAACTCACTGCTGAAAGCCTGAGGAAAACTCACTGCTGAAAGCCTCAGGAAAACTCACCGCTGAAAACCTCAGGAAAACTCACTGCTGAAAGCCTCAGTCAAACTCACTGCTGAAAGCCTCAGGAAAATTCACTGCTGAAAGCCTCAGGAAAACTCACCGCTGAAAACCTCAGGAAAACTCACTGCTGAAAGCCTCAGGAAAACTCACCGCTGAAAGCCTCAGGAAAACTCACCGCTGAAAGCCTCAGGAAAACTCACTGCTGAAAGCCTCAGGAAAACTCATCGCTGAAAGCCTCAGGAAAACTCACTGCTGAAAGCCTCAGGAAAACTCACTGCTGAAAGCCTCAGGAAAACTCATTGCTGAAAGCCTCAGGAAAACTCACCGCTGAAAGCCTCAGGAAAACTCACTGCCGAAAGCCTCAGGAAAACTCATCGCTGAAAGCCTCAGGAAAACTCACTGCTGAAAGCCTCAGGAAAACTCACCGCTGAAAGCCTCAGGAAAACTCACTGCTGAAAGCCTCAGGAAAACTCACTGCTGAAAGCCTCAGGAAAACTCACCGCTGAAAGCCTCAGGAAAACTCACTGCTGAAAGCCTCAGGAAAACTCATCGCTGAAAGCCTCAGGAAAACTCACTGCTGAAAGCCTCAGGAAACTCACTGCTGAAAGCCTCAGGAAAACTCACTGCTGAAAGCCTCAGGAAAACTCACTGCTGAAAGCCTCAGAAAAACTCACTGCTGAAAGCCTCAGGAAAACTCATCGCTGAAAGCCTCAGGAAAACTCACTGCTGAAAGCCTCAGGAAAACTCACTGCTGAAAGCCTCAGGAAAACTCATTGCTGAAAGCCTCAGGAAAACTCACCGCTGAAAGCCTCAGGAAAACTCACTGCCGAAAGCCTCAGGAAAACTCATCGCTGAAAGCCTCAGGAAAACTCACTGCTGAAAGCCTCAGGAAAACTCACCGCTGAAAGCCTCAGGAAAACTCACTGCTGAAAGCCTCAGGAAAACTCACTGCTGAAAGCCTGAGGAAAACTCACTGCTGAAAGCCTCAGGAAAACTCACCGCTGAAAACCTCAGGAAAACTCACTGCTGAAAGCCTCAGGAAAATTCACCGCTGAAAGCCTCAGGAAAACTCACCGCTGAAAGCCTCAGGAAAACTCACTGCTGAAAGCCTCAGGAAAACTCACTGCTGAAAGCCTCAGGAAAACTCATTGCTGAATGCCTCAGGAAAACTCACCGCTGAAAGCCTCAGGAAAACTCACTGCTGAAAGCCTCAGGAAAACTCACCGCTGAAAGCCTCAGGAAAACTCATCGCTGAAAGCCTCAGGAAAACTCACTGCTGAAAGCCTCAGGAAAACTCACCGCTGAAAGCCTCAGGAAAACTCACTGCTGAAAGCCTCAGGAAAACTCACTGCTGAAAGCCTCAGGAAAACTCACTGCTGAAAGCCTCAGAAAAACTCACTGCTGAAAGCCTCAGGAAAACTCACTGCTGAAAGCCTCAGTCAAACTGACTGCTGAAAGCCTCAGGAAAACTCATTGCTGAAAGCCTCAAGAAAACTCACTGCTGAAAGCCTCAGGAAAACTCATTGCTGAAAGCCTCAGGAAAACTCACCGCTGAAAGCCTCAGGAAAACTCACCGCTGAAAGCCTCAGGAAAACTCACTGCTGAAAGCCTCAGGAAAACTCACTGCTGAAAGCCTCAGGAAAACTCACCGCTGAAAGCCTCAGGAAAACTCACTGCTGAAAGCCTCAGGAAAACTCATCGCTGAAAGCCTCAGAGAAACTCACTGCTGAAAGCCTCAGGAAAACTCACCGCTGAAAGCCTCAGGAAAACTCACTGCTGAAAGCCTCAGGAAAACTCACCGCTGAAAGCCTCAGGAAAACTCACTGCTGAAAGCCTCAGGAAAACTCACTGCTGAAAGCCTCAGGAAAACTCACCGCTGAAAGCCTCAGGAAAACTCACTGCTGAAAGCCTCAGGAAAACTCACTGCTGAAAGCCTCAGAGAAACTCACTGCTGAAAGCCTCAGAAAAACTCACTGCTGAAAGCCTCAGGAAAACTCACCGCTGAAAGCCTCAGGAAAACTCACTGCTGAAAGCCTCAGGAAAACTCACTGCTGAAAGCCTCAGGAAAACTCACTGCTGAAAGCCTCAGGAAAACTCACTGCTGAAAGCCTCAGAAAAACTCACTGCTGAAAGCCTCAGAGAAAGTCACTGCTGAAAGCCTCAGGAAAACTCACTGCTGAAAGCCTCAGGAAAACTCACTGCTGAAAGCCTCAGGAAAACTCATCGCTGAAAGCCTCAGGAAAACTCACTGCTGAAAGCCTCAGGAAAACTCACCGCTGAAAGCCTCAGAGAAACTCACTGCTGAAAGCCTCAGAGAAACTCACTGCTGAAAGCCTCAGGAAAACTCACTGCTGAAAGCCTCAGGAAAACTCACTGCTGAAAGCCTCAGGAAAACTCACTGCTTAAAGCCTGAGGAAAACTCACTGCTGAAAACCTCAGGAAAACTCACTGCTGAAAGCCTCAGTCAAACTCACTGCTGAAAGCCTCAGGAAAACTCATTGCTGAAAGCCTCAGGAAAACTCACTGCTGAAAGCCTCAGTCAAACTCACTGCTGAAAGCCTCAGGAAAACTCATTGCTGAAAGCCTCAGGAAAACTCACCGCTGAAAACCTCAGGAAAACTCACTGCTGAAAGCCTCAGTCAAACTCACTGCTGAAAGCCTCAGGAAAACTCATTGCTGAAAGCCTCAGGAAAACTCACTGCTGAAAGACTCAGGAAAACTCACTGCTGAAAGCCTCAGGAAAACTCATTGCTGAAAGCCTCAGGAAAACTCACTGCTGAAAGCCTCAGGAAAACTCACTGCTGAAAGCCTCAGGAAAACTCACCGCTGAAAACCTCAGGAAAACTCACTGCTGAAAGCCTCAGGAAAACTCACCCCTGAAAGCCTCAGGAAAACTCACTGCTGAAAGACTCAGGAAAACTCACTGCTGAAAGCCTCAGGAAAACTCATTGCTGAAAGCCTCAGGAAAACTCACTGCTGAAAGCCTCAGGAAAACTCACTGCTGAAAGCCTCAGGAAAACTCACTGCTGAAAGCCTCAGGAAAACTCATCGCTGAAAGCCTCAGGAACTCTCACTGCTGAAAGCCTCAGAGAAACTCACTGCTGAAAGCCTCAGGAAAACTCACTGCTGAAAACCTCAGCCTTACCTTTGAGTGCACTGAACAGAGTTTCATCCAGGTCATAGGTGTTCTCAAAGTATTCCAAAATCTCCCTGAAAGAAGTAGGAATAAGATATATAACATCAATAATTACAGGATCCTTCTACCAGCATCCTTTCAATGTAATAAAACAAAATTGGTGGCTTCTAATTGAAAATGAAATTGAAAAATATTTTAGCTCAATCTTCTAATTTGTAGAATGAATTAAACAAAAGAACAAACCCAGTAATGTCAGCAAAACAAGACAGCAGAATCCCAACCCCCATTCACATGAGTCCACACTAGTAAGTACCAGTCTTACATTCTTACCACAATACAAAGCTTTCAAGGTACTAAGATGGATACAGATATATACACACTTACGCCTTTGTACACTTGGCGAGATTACAAGGTTTAAGGGAGGTCAAACATAACTTTCCAGTAAGAACAGATTTCATTTTTGTAGATCGTCTCAGCAGAATTGTAGTGCAACAGGGAGCTGGGTGAGCTTTTATAGTGAATGTGTTGGGGGAGGGTCGGCAAACTTGGTGTCCAGTTATCACTGACTAATGGGCAGCATCTAGAGCAATGTGTAAATCATTGGAGAGCATCCAGCACAGGATTGGACAATCTTATATGTGCCTCTGTTACATCTTCTACAGCAGACTCCCATTAACTCCCAGTGTCCATCAAAGCAGTGGGACTGCATCTGGGGGAGGGGCGGAGGAATTGATTCATGCTCCACCTCACAGTCTCTTTTCTTTCTGTTCTGCATTTGAAATTCAGTTGCAGGGCTGGGAAGGAGAAGAGGAGGTGGGGGTGGGGGAGATGTGATTTGGTGGGGGGATGATATTGAATTTCAACTGATAACAAAAACCTTTTGATCCAGAAGGTTTTTTGTATCACTGAGGAATCCAGGGGAAGGGTTAAGGTCACAGGAACAAAGTTCCAAAGAGTGGGGACCTACAAGATTATATAGATTTATAACCTGTGCCAAAAAGGTGGCAGGGCAGGGAGGACACATTGAGATAAGACAATGCAAAAACAAATAGCCACTATCAGTGTGCATAGTTGATGTAATGATCTGGACTGCACTACTTCAAAGGGTAGTGGATGAAAATTCAATGGTAACTTTCAAAAGAGAATTGGATCTATATTTGAAAAGAAAACAAATTGCAGGGATATGGGGAAAAAGCAGGAGAGTGAGACTAAATGGATGGCTCTTTCAAAGAGCTGGCACAGGCACGAAGGGCCGAATGGCTTCCCTCTGTGCCATATGGTCATGATTTGTAGGGCCTGCTTTAGAAATACAAGTCTTTTTATTCGTTCATGGGTTGTGAGCTTCGCTGGCCATCCCTAATTGGCCTTGAGAAGGTGGTGGTGAGCTGCCTTCTTGAACTGCTGCAGTGTGTGTGGTGAAGGTACTCCCATGGTGCTGTTAGGGAGGGAGTTCCAGGATTTAGACCCAGCAATGTTCAAGGAAAGGCGATATATTTCCAAGTCGCGATGGTGTGTGACTTGGAGGAGGACCTGCAGGTGGGAGTGTTCGCATGTGTGCTGCGATTGTTCTTCTAGCGGTGGATGTCACAGGTTTGGAAGGTGCTGTCAAAGTAGCCTTGACGATTTGCTGCAGTGCATCTCATAGATAGTACACATTACAGCCACTGTGTGCAGTGGTGGGGGGAGTGAATTCTTAAAGTAATTTATTAGTTAATAAAATGCAAACCTAAATTTGACTCGTAAAAATGAAAAATGTTAGAAATGCACAGCAGGCCAATTTTCATCAAAATAGAGGAAGAGAGATTAATGCTTCGAGCACGATCCCAGTTCTGATGAAAGGCCTACACCCAAAATGAAATTTAGACTCAAGATATTATTTTGTTCCAGGCACCATCTTTTCAGCTGCTGACAGACATGCCAAGCATTTCCAGCGTTTGCAGTGTTTTGCTTTTATCTCAGGTGGCACTGCTGTATTCCTTCAGTACTTAGCAATGGGAACTTCACCCTTTTCTTGATGAGTTTTTAGTTGTATGGAAAAGTAAGAGAAAATAATTTGGGAATCATAGAGACAATCTCCATAAAAGGAGGATCTGGCTGATTTGTCAGTGACTCAATAAAATCTGCTGGAAAAGGAGAAACTATGTGGAACGAGAGCAAGTGGGGTTAGTTTTTTTTTAGTTTAGTTTTTAGAGATACAGCACTGAAACAGGCCCTAGTCCATAACCTTAAGCCAATTCAAATACTGGTTCTGTAGGCAACGCCATCTCTGTTTCTCCTGATTTGGTAAATTCAGTAAATAGCAAAATGTGGCCACGAGCTACCCTGATGACTCAGTTGCTTCATGTATCAAGTGGTATAGTACTGAGCCACATGACTAGGGTGATGTTAGTTTAATCACCAGTCTGTTCTGTTACCTGATCTGAACCAGGGTCACTATAAATGTTCACAGGTTCCTTAGAACAATGATGGGGGGGGGTGCGAAATAGACAGTGTTCCCTCTTCTAATTGCTATTGAGTGATCCAAAGTAAATGTGTTGACGTTGGGTGAAGTCAAGGCCATGCTCAGGTGTGCTTCCCCATGCGGTTGAATGGTGTTGCGACCAGGGAAGGAAGGGGTCTCAGGCTCCCCTTTCGCCCCTTCTCTGGTTTGACCACAACAGGGTTTATTCTTTTAACACAGTGATTTAACTTACCACCTCAGTGAGCACTTGCTCCCTGTTCCTCTAATTATAATTGTAAATGAACCAATCAGACAAGTTTTCTTGACTTTAAACAAGAAAGATGTCAGTTTATTAACCTTATCACTCTAAACCGGTTAAAATGAATAAAATATGCAACGCATCCACACACATTCATACGAGAGGAAAACACACACACACACACACACAAATAGATATGGAAGGGAAAAGAGTTGGGAGGTTGAAGTAAAGTCTGTAATAAATGGAATTCAAATACTAAGTTTCAGTGTCCTTAGTTGAAGTTAAAGTCTTGAAGTCCTCACTGGGCCATGCCCAATTCGGTCTTGCTTCTCTGGTTCCGGAAGACCAAAAAGATGCTTTATCCATCCTTTTGGTTTTTGCCTGTGAGGGTCGGTAGATTTGGGATTTAGCTGCAGCTGAAGCTTCCCTGGAACTTTGCTAGAGAGGGAGAGAGAGAGGTGCTGTTTTGTTTCTTGGAGTTCAGTTACTGACTTTCTTCTTTCTAAGGCACAATTCACAAACTCAGAGTTACACAGGCAAGTATGTCATGTGACCACCTCTTTGTTTGAGAACAGAAGTTTCTGGAAGGTTTTTTGAAATTCAAGGATCTCTCAAGCTGTGCAAACATACTTGGTGGGGTAATGGTGCGGTGGGGGGGGGGGGGGGGGGTGCGGGTGGCATTTGGCTCTTTCAAAGTCAGTGGGTGTCGAAGGCTTTTGACGACCACTATTGACTAAAACCATTCCAGGTAATTGAATCAGAGCTCACCCCTATTGTTGTAGCTAGACTGGGTAATTACTTCAGTCTCCAGTCAGCCTTTGGCTTCTCATATGCAAATTGTGTGTGGCCATCTTTAGCTGTTCTGTTTTGCTTTTTAAAACTTATTTATAATAATGTACAGTAAAAAGTCTCAGGCAATGTTTCATATGATGAATTTAATATTTTTGCATTTGGCATGTGGGTTTTCCGTCACAATGGTCTACCCTGGATGGCTCACTGGGTAAAGTCACATGTGAAAGATCGGTGGTTTGGATGAAATATAAGTGGAACCTGTTAAGTGTGAACAAAAAATGAGTTAGAGCCATCAGGAAAAAAGGGCCGAGGTCATTAGTCAGTCAAACATTCTGTTGCCCTTTAATCCAAGTTTCACTGTTTGTTGGTAAAACAGATGTAACCCTAATCAGAATGGAAACAAATATACACAAAATCCTGCTTCTAACATTCCAATAGTTAATAATTTATTAAAAGCTATAAATTATTAATAGCCATGCTCACAATACCATGCAGTAAATTCCAGGCGAGAATATAGGCTTAGGACAGCTGCAGGGAGGAACGGGCATTTATGGCGAGATTTAATTAATTTATATTATTCTGGCAGCATAGCGTATTCAGTTCAAACTGATACTTGCCAATGTTAATGCTAACTCTTTGGATGCCAGTAACCATAGGGAATTGACCATATCCCTCGTTTAGTGCTTTGGTCCTGCACCGTGACACTGAAACCAATACAAATCCTCTCAGATTAACCCAAAACTAAAATAAACATTTCCATGGGTTATATAGAGAATATAGAACTGCAGTGGTTGGCCTTCACTTCTTTTACAGGCCTGATTTTGTTGGTAGGCACTTACACTCCACGGTGCAGGTTGCTAGTTAAGCATTGGATCTGGAGTGCCTGATGGATACTCCACGGCCGAATCTACAAGAGCTGTTTTGGGGATGAGTTTGGAGCCCATGTTTCAAGTGTGTGTAGACCTTAGAAAAATATGTTAGTGAGGTCCTGAAGGATTGCTGTCCAATTGTGAGTGTTCACACAAGGCTCCACTCACAGTGGCAGCCTCATCTGTAAAAAGTGGGCATAAGGGGCTCCTACAGTGAGTCCTGCTTATATGGCCTTCTTAGAAGAAGATAAGTTTCTTTCTTGATTTTTTCCAGGGTCAGGTTGCATTTTTTGATGTCCTTAGTCCCCTTTTATTCCATTATTTAGTTATTTTGCTTCAAAGACTCTATTTTTGCATTTCTGTTCAGCCACTAGACCACCTAGGCCCCATGCCTTAGACAGGTTCTGGTGTTCCCATATGCCTGCTGCTCTTGTCCTTCTGGTTGTTAGAGGTTGTGTGTTTGGAAGGTGCTGTCGAAGGAGCCTTGGCAAGTTACCACAGTGCAACTTGTAGATGGTACAAACTATAGCCACTGTGCGCCGATGGTGGAGGGAGTGAATGTTGAAGGTGATGGATGGGGTGCCGATCAAGCAGGCTGTATGGTGTCGAGCTTCTTGAGTATTGTTGGAGCTGCACTCATCCAGGCAAGTGGAGAGTATTCCATCATACTCCTGACTTGTATCTTGTAGATGGTGGACAGGCTTTCAGGAATCAGGAAGTGATTTACTCGCTGCAGAATTCCCAGACTCTGACCTGCTCTTGTAGCTGCAGTATTTATATGGCTAGTGCAGTTAAGTTTCTGGTCAATGCTAACCATGGATGTTGATAGCTGGGGATTCAGCGATGATAATGTTGTTGAACGTCAAGGGGAGATGATTAAATTCTCTCTTGTTTGAGATGGCTGATGCTTGGCATTTCTCTGGCGTGAATGTTACTTGCCACTTATCAGCTCAAACCTGAATGTTGTCCAGGTCTTGCTACATGCCGGCATGGACTGCTTCAGTATCTGAGGAGTTGTGAATAGTGCTGATCACTGTGCTATCATCAGTGAACAGCCCCACTTCTGAATTTATGAAGGAGGAAAGGTCATTGATGAAGCAGCTGAAGATGGTTGGGCCTAGAACACTACCCTGAGGAACTCCTGCAGAGAAGTCTTGGGGCTGAGATGATTGGCCTCTAACAACCACAATCATCTTCCTTTGTGCTGGGAATGACTCCAACCAGCGGAAAGTTTTCTCCCGATTCCCATTGACTTCAATTTTGCTAGGACTCCTTGATGCCACACAGTCAAATACTGCCTTGATGTCAAAGGCAGTTACCTCTGGAATTCAGCTCTTTTGTCCATTTTGGGACCAAGTCTGTAATGAGTTCAGGAGCTGAGTGGCCCTGGTGGAACCTAAATTGAGCACCAGTGAGCAGGTTATTGCTGATTAAGTGCCATTTGATAGCACTGTCAATCACAGCTTCCACCACTTTGCTGGGGCAGCAATTGGCTGGATTGGATTTGTCCTGCTTTTTGTTTACAGGACATACTTGGGCAATTTTCCACATTGTTGGGTAGAAGCCAGTGTTGTAGCTGTATTGGAACAGCTTGGCTAGGGGTGCGTCTAGTCCTGGAGTACAAGTCTTCAATACTGCAGCTGGGAAGTTGTCAGATCCCATAGTCTTTGCTGCATCCAGTGCCTTTGGCCATTTGTTGATGTCACAAGGAGTGAATCGAGTTGGTTGAAATCTAGCCTCTGTGATGCTGGGCACGTCAGAATGAGATTGAGATGGATCATCCACTTGGCATTTCTGGCTGAAGTTGGTTGCAAATGTTTCAGCCTTGTCTTTTTCACATTGAGGATACCCTTCATTGTGTTGTGTGGCATTATCACTGTGCTAAATGGGATAAAATTTCAAACAGATCTAGCAACTCAAAACTGGGTATCCAGGAGGCACTGTGGGCCATCAGCAGCAGCAAAATTGTACTCAACCACAATCTGTAACCTCATGGCCTGGCATATCCCCCACTCCACCATTACCTTCAAGCCAGGGGATCAACCCTGGTTCAATGAAGAGTGCAGGAGGGCATGACAGGAGCAGCATCAGGCATACCTCAAAATGAGGTGTCAGCCTGGTGAAGCTACAAGACAAGACTACATGTGTGCCAAACAGCAGAAGCTGCATGCGATAGAGCTAATCAATCACACAACCAATGGATCAGATCCAAGCTCTGTAGTCCTGCTACATTCATTCATGAATGGTGGTGGACAATTAAACAAGTAACAGGAGGAGGCTGCACAAATATCCCCACCGTCAGTGATGGGGAGCCCAGCATATCGGTGCAAAATACAAGGCTGAAGCATTTGCAACCATCTCCAGCCCGAAGTGCCGAGCGGATGATCCATCTCGGCCTCCTCCTGAGGTCCCCAGCATCACAAATGTCAGTCTTCAGCCAATTCGATTCACTCCAAGTTGTCACGAAAGCCTGCTATGCTGAATGATGATTTTTTAATCCACCAGCTGGAAACCAGAATTAAATTTAAAAAAAGGAACAGGTAAAAGGTGACTGCTGGCAGCTAAGATGGTTACCGCAATTTGCATCACTATACCCTACCTTCCAATCCATCGAGGTGGAGATGAGTTGTCTGCCGTGTCCTCTCCAAAACAATGACCTAGGGAATTTTTGAGTGAACTACCTGTCCTGCTCCCATTAACGAGACATTATGGCAATCACTTGGGACATTAAACTGGTGAAGACGAACCACTCAAACCTAATCACTTGAATAATGGGACCCTGGTTGAGAGAAGGGAATTTCTGGACATGAACTTGCAAGAGGGAATACACACTGATAGCCATCAAGTTGAATGACTGGTTGTCAGTCATGTGACAGCCTTACCATCTGTTTGTTTAAGATGGTGTTTTCTCTGCAGCAACTAGACAAGCAACTAGACACTGACAAAAGAAGACCTAAATGGGGGCACCCCTTCCTCTCTCTCTCTCTCTCTCTCCAGTCCACCTTGCAAGCTTTGATCCCTGCCTGCTGGCTGTAACCACCTAGGCCTATCGCTGCTGCAGACAGAGACCCTGTGAAGGAAATTACCTGCATCGCTATCTCCAGGAGAATGACTGAATCAGCAGGCCACATCTGCAAAACAGAAGCCTCAGGACCATCGAGCTCAGCTGGTAGCCTTCGAGCCATGAAACTCCACAGACTGATGCCCCTTTTTATTGGTCCAGACTCTAATCCGATCAATCTATTCTTCCCCACTCTGTAAACTATTTGTGTGTGTGTGTGTGAACCTGAAGTGTGTGTGTGTGTGTATGTGTGTGTGTGGAAGTTGGAGCGTAGTTTATTATTTTACTTAGATCAGTTTAAGTACAATAAAGCTAACCTCTTTCTTTGTTAAACTCAAGAAAACTTATCCGATTTATTCTTTTTCTGATCATAGCACATAAATAGTTAAACATTCACTGAATTGGCAAGTACATCCACTGTAAAAAAGAAATAAACCTGTTCTGGTCAAACAAGGACAAGAGGGGAGCCCTTCAACCTCTCCTCACCTGATTGTAACAACGTGATATCAAGAAACAGCTGAAGGTACTGGATACTGCAAAGGCTTTGGGCCCTGACAACATTCTGGCAATATTACTGAAGACTTGTGCTCCAAAACTGGCTGCGCCCCCGGCCAAGCTGTTCCAGTACAGTTACAAAACTGGCATCTACCCGTCAATGTGGGAAATTGCCAGGTATGTCCCGTACACAAAAGGCAGGACAAATCCAACCCAGCCAATTACCACCCCATCAGTCTACTCTCAGTCATCAGCCAAGTGATGGAAAGGTTAATTGACAGTGCTATCAAGCAGCACTTGCTCAACAATAACCTGCATACTGATGCTAAGTTTGGGTTCCACCAGGGCCACTCAGCTCCTGACCTCATTACAGCCTTGGTCTAAACATGGACAGAAGAGCTGAACTCCAGAGGTGAGTTGAGAGTGACTTCCCTTGACATCAAAGCAGTATTTGACCAAGTATGGCATCAAGGAGCCCTAGCAAAACTAGAGTCAATGGGAATCAGGAGGAAAACTCTCCACTGGTTGGGGTAATACCTAGCACAAAGGAAGAAGGTGGTGATTGTTGGAAGTCAATCATGTCAGGCCTAACACATCACTGCAGGAGTTCCTCAGGGTAGTCTCTTAGGCCAAACCATCTTCAACTGCTTCATCAATGATCTTCCCTCCATCATAAGGTCAGAAGTGGGGATGTTCGTTGATGATTGCACAATGTTCGGTACCATTCGCGACTCCTCAGATACTGAAGCAGTCCATGTCCATATGCAGCAAGACCTGGACAATATTCAGGTTTGGGCTGATAAGTGGCAAGTTCCATTCACACCACAAAACTGCCAGGCAATGACCATCACCAACAAGAGAGATTCCAACCATCTCCCCTTGACGTTCAATGGCATTACCAATGCTGAATATGCCACCATCAACATCCTGGGGGTTACCATTGACCAGAATCTGATCTGGACCAGCCATACAAGTACTGTGGTTACAAAAGCAGGTCAGAGGGTTGGAATTCTGCGGTGAGAAACTCACTTCCTGACTCCCCAAAGCTTGTCCACCATCTACAAGGTACAAGTCAGGAGTGTGATGGAATACTCTCCACTTGCCTGGATGAGTGCAGCTCCGACAACACTCAAGAAGCTCGACACCATCCAGGACAAAGCAGCCTGCTTGATTGGCACCCCATCTCCCACCTTCAAAATTCACTCCCTTCACCATCGACACATAGTGGCAGCACTGTGCACCATCTACAAGATGTACTGCATCAACTCACCAAAGCTCCTTTCAAAGCACCTTCAAAACCCGTGACCTCTACCATCTAGGACAAGGACAGCAGATGCATGGGAACACCACTACCTGCAAGTTCCCCTCCAAGCCCCACACCATCCTAACTTGGAACAGTATTGCTGTTCCTTCACTGTCACTGGGTCAAAATCCTGGAACTCCCTTTCTAACAGCACTGTGGGTGTACCTACACCCCAAGCACTGCAGCGGTTCAAGAAGGCAGCTCACCACCACATTCGCAAGGGCAATTAGGGATGGGCAATAAATGCTGGCCTTGTTAGCAATGCCCACATCCCATGAACGAATAAAAAAAAAGCATTGTGGAGAAGAAAGGCATAATTTTATGCAACCACCATCAATTTTTCTCCCATGCAACTGACTCCAATTGCCTTCATGGCGTATGTCCAGGTATTTGCATCCTTTGAACACTGGATGCAAGGGATGCCTGAAAGTCCAGTGTTCAAACGTCAGTATGAAGGAGGGGGCCTGAATAATCTTTAGGCATCCAGTGCTTGTGCAAGTGGCAAGAGTTCACAGACGGTGGATTTGTACATGCTGAAAAGGAGGGAACAATTTTCTAAAATTCTGTTTTCTGGACAATACAGAGGTTGCCACTGTGGCAACAAAATTCCACCCCATCTCGGTGGCACTTCCAAGTGGGTGCCAGGGAAGGCTGGAGATTGGTCAGAGTAAAGGGCACATGTCCACTGTGGGCAGAAATTCCCTCCTCTTGGAAACACATCCTAATTGATGGAGGGTGTGGAAAGTCGAATTACTCCAAATGCTAACTTCCCCTCTACCAATCTGTCCTAATCTCAGCTGCCCACATTAAGTCCTATTTGTTCATCACCTCTGCCCTCGCTACATTGGCTCTTTATTTCCCAACTCATTCAATGTTAAATTCTTGCCCTCATCTACAAGTCTTTGTATGGTCTCAACCTCTCTCTACCTCTGCAATCTTCTTGAAACTTATATTCCCCTTCCATACCCACCAGTCTCTAAATCTGGCCTTCAGTGCTTTCCGAGTGCTTCACCCCACATTTGGTTGCAAGACCCTCAGGCACCTCAGCCCTACTTTCTGGAACTCCCTCTTTAAATCCCTCTGCCACCTTTCACGTTTAAAAACCTTCTCAAAATCCATCAAATCAACAAAAGTTTCTCCTAATGTGGAACTTGGATATTTCATTAGAACAGGAGACTGGTAAAGTAAAGTAACAGGGCAGAGAGCAGGAAACACTGTGTGTGTTGTGTGGGGGTGGAGGTTAGTCAGGGTGGGGGTGGTGAGGGGTGGGGGAGGTTGCATGGATGGTGCATTTTTCTGCTGTGTGGGAGCTAATATAATTAAATTGACCAAATGGTAACCAGTCACTAGTTGGAAGAAAGCAAAAAATATGTCCCTGACTCCCAGATCTAATGACATCCAGATGGTGGTGTTAATTTAATCCTTTCTTCATTTGTACATTCTTCCTAAATAACAATGTTTGCTCTCTTTAGTTGTCTGAACAGACTGTTACTATTGTGTATGCTTGCACTTTTGTTGTACATTCCAAGAAAAGCAAAACTACTGCTTTGAGGTACAGTTTAATCCACTGCACTAAACCTTTCAGCAAACATCATTAGAAACATTATAATTAATTTTGAAATTAGTTTGTAAAATGGGCAACATCTTCTTAAAAAGTAGTTTGACAAGTGTTTATTGTTACAACCATACAGGATGATGACTACATCACACTGAGAAAGGTAATTGTGTTATTTATGAGTGATGTCAGCACCGTGGACATGAACCATGACTCCCCTGGAGGGAGGGTGGAGGGAGGGAGGGAAACATTTCTCTAATCGCTATGTGTTGTAAAGTGATTAACATTCTTTTAGAAGCACTTATGATATAAGTTCACAGACAGCAACCAGAGCAATTCCCCCTTCCTCTGGTTTTCCTCCTTCAATGAATAGTAAGAAAATTTTGCCATATATTTTCTTATGAAATCAATGCACCTTTTAGTAAGGCTGTTGAAGTGTAAGTATTGAATGAGGCTATCAGCCCCTTTAATCGGCCCCTCACCTACATGCCAGGAAATCACTGCAGAAAAATGCACCATTCTATGACAAGAGACTGGCTGAGTTGCTCTTGCAGAGAGCCAGCATGGATACAATGGGTCAAATGGCCTCCTTCTGCCCTGTAACCATTCTATGATTCTAATTAAAATCAGTATGGGTGGAGCTATGAAATAACAAAGGGCAGGAACGACTAGTGGGAGCAGTTTATAGGCCCCCTAACTGTAATCATAGTGTTGGACAGAGTATTACTCAGGAAAATTAGAGGAGCATGTAACAAGAGGAATGCAATAAACATGGGAGAGTTCAATCTTCAAATAGACTGGGCAAACCAAATTGGCGAAAGTAGCTTGGAGGACAAGTTCATGGAATGCATTCATGACAGTTGTCTGCAACAATTTATTGAGGAATCAACTAGGGAAAAGGCTGTTTTAGAGCTAGTGTGGTGTGATGAAACAGGGTTAATTGGTAATCTTATCGTAAAGGATCCTCTGTGCAAGAATGATCATAATATGACAGGACTTCATATTAAGTTTGAGAGTGATGTAGTTAGGTCCAAAATTAAGGTCTTAAATTTAAACAAAGCCAATTATGGAGTTGGTTGAGGTAGACTGCAAAATTAGATTAAAAGATTTGACAGTAGATAAGCAATGACAAGCATTTAAAGAAATAATTCATAATTCTCAATGAATATACATTTCCTTGAGGAATAAAAAAATCCTGTAAAGGTGGTACAGCCATAGCTAACTAAAAAAGTTAAGGATATAATTAGCTTAAAAGAAGAAACTTACAATGTTACCAAAAAGAGTTGTAAACCTGAGGATTGGGACTGTTTTCATAATCAGCAAAGGATGACCAAAAAATTGATCAAGAGGGAGAAAATAGAATATGAGAGTAAACTAACAAGAAATATAAAAACTGGTTGTAAGAGATTTTAGAGGTATGTAAAAAGGAAGACATTAGTGAAAGTAAATATGGGTCCTTTAGATGCAGAGGCAGAAGAAATTATAATGGGGAATAAGGAAATGGCAGAGACATTTGTCTTCACAGTCAAGGACACAAAAAATCCCACAGAAAATGTGGGGAACAAAAGGTCCAATGAGAGTGAGGAAGTAATTAAAGATAGTAAAGAAAAAGCACGAGAAACATTAATGAGACTAAAAGCTGACAAATCCCCTGGACCTGATAGCCTAAACTCTAGGGTTTGAAAAGCGATGGTTGCATACAGAATGGATATATTGTTTTTGATCTTCCAGAATTCCCAAGAATCTAGAATGGTCCCTGTGAATTGAAAAGTAGCAAATGTAAGCCCGCTGTTCAAAAGAGAGAGAGAGAAAACAGGGAACTATAGGCCAGTTAGCCTGACATTAACAGTAAGGAAAATGTATTAAAGACACTATAGGAAGGATGTGATTGCACTGGAGAGGGTGCAGAGGAGATTCACCAGGATGTTGCCTGTGCTGGAGCATTTCAGCTATGAAGAATGACTGAAAAGGCGAGGGTTGTTTTCCTTAGAACAGAGAAGGATGAGGGGGGGGGGGGGGGTGGTGGGGGTCATGATTGAAGTATACAAAATTATGAGGGGCATTGATAGGTTAGATAGGAAGAAACTTTTTCCCTTAGCGGAAGGGTCAATAACCAGGGGGCATAAATTTAAGTAAGGGGCAGGTGGATTAGAGGGGATAGGAGGAAAAAATTTTCACCCAGAGGGTGGTTGGAATCTGGAATACACTGCCTGAAGTGGTGGTAGAGGCAGGAATCCTCACAATATTTAAGAAGTATTTAGATGAGCACTTGAAACACCATAGCATACAAGGCTACGGGCCAAGTGCTAGAAATTGGGACTAGAATAGTTAGGTGTTTGATGGCTGGCACAGACACGATGGGCCGAAGAGCCTGTTTCTGTATGACTCTATGTGATAACAGGATATTTGGCAGAGTTGACACTGTTTTATGAAATGGAAATCGCGTTTTTGTGGATGTAACTAGCTGGGGGGATAAGGGGAAACCAGTGGATGTAGTTTTTATATTTTCAGTAGGCATTCAATAAGGTGCCACACAGGAGGTTGTTGCAAGGGATTGGGGTAATATATTAGCATGGATGAAGGATTGGCCAACAGACAGAAATAGGCAGTAGGAATAACTGGGTCTTTTTCAACTTGGCAGGCTGTTCCTAGTGGAGTGCCACAAGGATCAGTACTTGGGCACCAGCTATTTACAATCTACATTAATGATTTAGATGAGGAGACCAAGTATAATATAACAAAGCTTGCTGACGATATAAAGCTAGGTGGGAAAGTTAGCTGTGAGGTGGATAAAAGGAGGTTGTAAAATGGTATAGACTGGTTAAGGGATTGGGCAAGAAGGTGGAGTAAAATGTGGGGAATTGTAAAATTATCCACTTTGGTATGAAGAATGCAGAAGCAGAACAGTTTTTTGAAGGTGAGAAACTAGTAAATATAATAAATTCAGAGGGATTTTGGATTCTTGTACATGAATCACAAAATGTTAACAAATAGGTACAGCAAGCAATTAGGAAGGAAAATATATGTTAGCCCGTATTGCAAGGGAGTACACAGTAAGGAAGTCTTGCTGCAATTATATAGGGCTTTAGTGAAACCATACCTGAAATAGTATGTACAGTGTTATAGGTGCAATGGACAGATGGTAAGGGGTGCAGGTGGTTCCCACTGTTCACTTCCCAACTGACTGCAATCTTGTTTTGTTAAAATGATGCTTTAGCCCCTGAGTGTCTTTAAGGTCAAATAACAGACGAATGACAGGTTTTCTCGTAAGTAAAAAAATCACTGTTTTAAATAAATCCTGAAATGATCACAACCTCACTCACACACACATTCAAAAACACATACGTACACAAGAATAGATAGATAGAGAGAAAAGGGTAGGAGGTAGTTTAAAGTTTCAAGTGAGGTAAGTGTTTGTGGTTCACAGAAAATTACAGAGTCTTCTTGGGAGGAAAGGTCTTTTTCTTCAAAGGTTGCCAGCCTGATTATTCAAAGTCTTGAACTTGTGGAGGTATTGTAGAGCTCTCATGGTTGTAATACAGTCCAAAGCTGGTGGTGTGTAATTTGTTACCTTCACAGATGGTTAATCTCAAAGTCACTTTGTGATGTCTCTGCTCTTGTGGCTGTTCTTGGTCAGCAGGGTTCTTCTCTGGCCTGCTGGATCCTTCTCACAGACTTTCTGTGATGTTGGCTTGATCTCTCCTCTCTCTCTCTCTCTCTCTGTCCAGAGAGCTACCTTTTTAAGGTAAAAACCTTTCACAGTTTCTGTTAGGTGATGCATGGCCCTCTCCCCTGTTGTCAACACACAATGGGCCAAGATATAGAACATAGAACATAGAACATTACAGCGCAGTACAGGCCCTTCAGCCCTCGATGTTGCGCCGACCTGTGAAACCATCTGACCTACACTATTTCATTTTCATCCATATGTCTATCCAATGACCACTTAAATGCCCTTAAAGTTGGCGAATCTACTACTGTTGCAGGCAGGGCGTTCCACGCCCCTACTACTCTCTGTGTAAAGAAACTACCTCTGACATCTGTCCTATATCTATCACCCCTCAACTTAAAGCTATGTCCCCTCGTGTTTGCCATCACCATCCGAGGAAAAAGGCTCTCACTATCCACCCTGTCTAACCCTTTGATTATCTTATATGTCTCTATTAAGTCACCTCTTCTCCTCCTTCTCTCTAACGAAGACAACCTCAAGTCCCTCAGCCTTTCCTCGTAAGACCTTCCCTCCATACCAGGCAACATCCTAGTAAATCTCCTCTGCACCTTTTCCAAAGCTTCCACATCCTTCCTATAATGCAGTGACCAGAACTGCACGCAATACTCCAGGTGCGGCCGCACCAGAGTTCTGTACAGCTGCAGCATGACCTCGTGGCTCCTAAACTCGATCCCCCTACTAATAAAAGCTAACACACCATATGCCTTCTTAACAGCTCTATTAACCTGGGTGGCAACTTTCAGGGATTTATGTACCTGGACCCCAAGATCTCTCTGCTCATCTACACTACCAAGAATCTTCCCATTAGCCCAGTATTCTGCAATCCTGTTACTCCTTCCGAAGTGAATCACCTCACACTTTTCCGCATTAAACTCCATTTGCCATCTCTCAGCCCAGCTCTGCAGCCTATCTATGTCCCTCTGTACCCTACAACATCCTTCGGCACTATCCACAACTCCACCGACCTTCGTGTCATCCGCAAATTTACTAACCCACCCTTCTACACCCTCATCCAGGTCATTTATAAAAATGACAAACAGCAGTGGCCCCAAAACAGATCCTTGCGGTACACCACTAGAAACTATACTCCAGGATGAACATTTACCATCAACCACCACCCTCTGTCTTCTTTCAGCTAGCCAATTTCTGATCCAAAGCACTAATTCACCTTCAATCCCATACTTCTGTATTTTCTGCAATAGCCTACCGTGGGGAACTTTATCAAACGCCTTACTGAAATCCATATAGACCACATCCACGGCTTTACCCTCATCCACCTGTTTGGTCACCTTGTCAAAAAACTCAATAAGGTTTGTGAGGCACGACCTACCCTTCACAAAACCGTGCTGACTATCTCTAATGAACTTATTCTTTTCAAGATGATTATAAATCCTATCTCTTATAACCTTTTCCAACATTTTACCCACAACCGAAGTAAGGCTCACAGGTCTATAATTACCAGGGCTGTCTCTACTCCCCTTCTTGAACAAGGGGACAACATTTGCTATCCTCCAGTCTTCCGGCACTATTCCTGTCGACAATGACGACATAAAAATCAAGGACAAAGGCTCTACAATCTCCTCCCTGGCTTCCCAGAGAATCCTCGGATAAATCCCATCTGGCCCAGGGGACTTATCTATTTTCACACTTTCCAAAATTGCTAACACCTCCTCCTTGTGAACCATTGTTTGATGTTGGAATGGGAATCATTCTGTTATGATGTTGCTGCTTCACACCTTATTCATCTTGGTTTGTCTATGAGCCAGACTGTCTTCAGCATCCTCTGTTAATACAGTCATGTCGATCAGAGTCATTAATATGCAACAGCTCCGTTCAATTTCAAAGGGCTATTTCAGATGAGGTTAACAAGCTCCATCTTTTCAGTTGAGTTTGCGGATTTCCTGTGCAGGAGGGGTCACATTGTCGCTACTTTATTTTGACTGTGTATAAGTGTCCATGTTCTCGCGATTTTGTTGAGCAGTTGACTTTATTAAATTCAAAATTCTTCCATTTTATTGTTTATTTCACCATGGCTCCTTCCGTGCATGACACCTCC
Organism: Heterodontus francisci; assembly: GCF_036365525.1. Taxonomy (NCBI): domain Eukaryota; kingdom Metazoa; phylum Chordata; class Chondrichthyes; order Heterodontiformes; family Heterodontidae; genus Heterodontus; species Heterodontus francisci. The sequence goes on along the minus strand of NC_090378.1, from coordinate 80,957,648 downwards.
CCACAAATGGGAAAAAAATTAAATTCCCATTTCACTTTTGAAGGTAAGTAAGATATAGGGTAGCACACGTTGTATACATTCAACCCTATGCACTCCTCAGGCTTCCAGTCATGACTTCTGTACAGGCTTTTTGGTTGTACAGTGTTTATTGGATTTCTGTGCGGTCCTGAGCCAATTTGTCAGGGCTCAGTCGGTATGGGTTCTGTTTCATTGGTGGGATCTCTCCTACATCTACATTGTGTATTGTTAAGGATGTGCAACCCTGTTTGTCCCTGCAAATTTCCTCGAACTCCTTCAGCAGTGTTGGTAGGTCCTGTCTCTGTTGGTCAGGGAGATAGTTGAATATAGTGTCTAGTCTCCTTAATATTTTTGTCTTTTCCAATTTTATGGAAGCGGGTTTAATTTGAGAGTTTTCTGGGCTCTCTTCCTCATCTAGTTCTTCTTCACTAGGGTTGTCTTCCTCTACTGTTCTTACTGTTTGGTATACACTTACTGGTCTGTTTGGTTCTCAGCTGTGGTATTATTTTAACATATCGATGTAAATATGAACATACGAAAATATGAATTAGCAGGAGTAGGCCAATCAGCCCCTCGAGCCTGCTCCGCCATTCAATAAGTTCATGGCTGAACTGATTGTAACCTCAACGCCACATTCCCACCTACCCCCAATAAGCTTTCACCCCCTTGCTTATCAAGAATCTATCTACCTCTGCCTTAAAAATATTTAAAGACTCTGCTTCCACTGCCTTTTGAGGAAGAGAGTTCCAAAGACCCACGACACTCTGAGAGAAAAAAATTCTCCTCATCTCTGTCTTCAATGGACGACCCCTTATTTTAAAACAGTGACCCCTAGTTCTAGATTCTCCCACAAGAGGAAACATCCTTTCCACATCCACCCTGTCAAGACCACATTCACAGTCTTTGCTTTTTCCTCAGGTCTGGAGTATTAATCAAATAATTCATGTCATTCACCTTCTTCCCTATACTCGATGGGCCACTAAATCTGACTTTTAGAGGTTCACCTTGCAATGGTCACAGTACCAAAATTTGGTCCCCTGGTTCAAATTCTTGGACTGCAACCTTTTTTTCTGCTTGCCTTTTCATGTTTTGTGAGTTCTTTAAGATTTTATTTGCTACAGCACAGGCTTTAAAAAGTCTCCCACGAAAGGTGGACACAGAATTTAGTAACGAGCTTTCCTCCCTTTGATCCAGGAATTGTTCTTTAATTAGTTTCAGGGAGCCTCTCACCTCATGTCCAAAAACTAATTCAAATGGACTGAAACATGTGGATTCATTTGGTGAATCTTTAGTAGCAAACAGCAAGAAAGCTACTCCTTTATCCCAGTCATGGGGGTAATCACAGCAATATGCCCTGATCATGGTTTTCAGGATTTGATGGTATTATTCCAGAGCCTCCTGAGACTGTGAGTGGTATGTTTAAGATTTCAGCTGGTTCAAACTAAGGCTGTATACTACTTCTTGGAATGTTCGGGGCATGAAATTAGTACCTTGATTGGACTGAAATTCTTTGAGCAAGCCGTATCGTGTGCAAAATTGGGTCAGTCTCTGGACTATGGCTTTGGCAATAATTTTCCTTAAGGGTATCGCTTCTGCGAATCAGGTGGCCAATATCCATGATGGTTAAAAGATATTGATAGCCTGTCCTGATTTTGGGTAGGGGTCCTACGTAATAGATTAGAATGCTACTGAAAGGTTTCTTGAAAGCAGGAATGGGGATCAGTGGAGGAGGTTTGATTATAGGTTGTGTTATGACCGGCTGAGACAGGGGTCTAGGGGTTCCCTCTCAGCCTTTGCCTGGTCCAACTGTAACAGGGTTTAATTTTAAAAACACTGTGGTTTTAGCTCTGCTGCTCAGTGAATCCTTGTTCACTGCTTTCCAATTGTAAGGCAAAGAAATCAGACAGGTTTTCTTAGATTTAAACAAGAAAGGTAGAAATTTATTAATCTTAAACTCTAATTCGGATAACGCCTATGAGTACGTGATGCAGCCATGCTAGCATGCATGCGCAATAAACACACATACAGATAGAGACAGAAAAAGTAGAAGGAATAAAGGGGAAAACTTTGAGGCAATATCTGGTAGTTATTTACGGTCCTTTAAGTTCAATGTGGAGTCTTTGATTGCTGGTAAGTCTTGCTGTTCATCGGGACCTAGTGCACGCTTCAATTTGTTTCGATGTAAGAGTCTTTTCTCTCTTGAGGTTTAAGTGACTTCAATGGGTCTGGAGGCTTGTGTGAAAGTGAGAGAGAGCCAGCCAGGAGAGAGGCTATCTTGTTCAAGGTTCAGTTACAATCTGCAGTCTGACTCCAAACTGTCCTGTATCTAGTTCAAAAAGCCTGGACCAGTCGGTTAGTCATGTAACCAGCTAGCCTAACCACTCCTGTGTTTTTGGATTCCAAAGCTCTCGGTGGGTGTGGGTGTACTGCTGTCTCCCACCCTGACAAGATGTGGATCACCATTGCCCAGCCCAATCTCTGTTAATTGAATCAGTGAGCAATTCTTTTGTCTCTCCAAGCACTGTCTCTTAGTATGTAAATGTCCTCCAGCCAAGTGTCTGGTGATCTCTTATAAAACAAGTCATTTCTTCACTCCAGCAACAGTTTAAAATTAATGTTCATATAACAAAATTAATATGCCTCATTCTTGGCAGGTGGAGGTCTTCATGACAGTTGTGATTTCCCAACAATCTGGCAGGTATGGCAGGTCTGACAAAATTTAACCACACCTTTGTGGATTTGAGGCCAGTAAAAGTGTTGGCTTATCTGAGCCTGGGTCTTTTTGATCCCCACATGCCCAGCCATTGGGATTTCATGGGCAATCTTCAAAATCTCCCTATGTTATTTAGGGGGAACTACAATTTCGTGAACTGCTGTCCACTCCTCCTCTGTGGGTCACTGTGGGGGTCTCTACTTCCTCATTAGGATTTCATTTTTTAAATAGTAACACAGGCAGTTTCTCTGCCTCTGCCTCAGAATAGGCTGTCAGCGCTAACCTTTTTAAATCAGGGTCTATCTGCTCAGCTTCAATTAAGGAGGGCCTATTGTATGACTCCCCTAAATCTCCAAACCTCTGTGTCGTCTGACTGAGTTACTGGCTCAGCTTGCTCTGTTGGAGCTTAGCCAAGGACTGGGTTGCAACACAGGCAGGAAAGATTCCAGGAACTTCCTCCTGTATTTGTTCTGTCTCCTTGGCCTCATTTTGCTGGTGTAAGACCACTGAAGCTGCTATCACTTTACCTCCAGCCAAATCATTCCCCAGAGCAAATTGATTCCGGCCACAGGCAGAGTATGAGCAATCTCCACTGTAACTGATCCAGATATGAGGTCACACTGCAGGTGGATCCAATACAAGGGCACTGACATGTATCCTCCAGCAATGCCTCTTATCAGACCTTTGCCTTGAGCAAGTTCTCTGGTGGAAAGGTCATGCCTTTACCAAGCATTAAGGTTTGAGTTGTCCCTGTATCTCAGAGCAGAACAATGGATTTGCTGTCTCATTAGAGGGGTATGGGGCACCTTTCCCTTTGAAACAAAATCCTGCTAACCTTCAGGGATCTTTTTTTATTTGTGTCACATCTAGAGCGGTATTCTTTGAGGGGTCCATTACTGTAGTTAGGGTCACGAGCTTGTCTGCTAACCTTGTAAAAAAACCCTAAAAACGCCTACAAAATTTATTGGTTTCCCTTTTAATTTCCAGCTTTCACATGCCCTGCTTTACTGAAATGGGAACACACAGGTTTGTGAAAACATTCCTGCCCTCTGCATTTTCTTTCCTTACTGGTTGGAGTGCTTCTTGCATTCTCCCTTTTGGTTCCCATTTCACCAGCACCCCATCTTTTATCATTATTATCCCACTTTCTGTGCTTCCCAGACCTCAGGGGATTATTATGGAAGAGCTTTTCCTGAAAAAAAGTGTTTATGAGTACGCTCATAATCGTCTGCCCTCACAGCTGCTTCTCTTACCCTTGTAATTCCTTGTTCTTTAATATGAGTCTTTATGGTAAAGGAATGCTATTTTTGAATTCTTATAGCAAAATGGCCATGTGAGCCGCATGGAAGATGGCAGGATCCCCAAAGACACATTGTACAGCGAGCTCGCCACTGGTATCAGACCCACCGGCCGTCCATGTCTCCGCTATAAAGACGTCTGCAAACGCGACATGAAATCGTGTGACATTGATCACAAGTCGTGAGAGTCAGTTGCCAGCATTCGCCAGAGCTGGCGGGCAGCCATAAAGACAGGGCTAAATTGTGGCGAGTCGAAGAGACTTAATAGTTGGCAGGAAAAAAGACAGAGGCGCAACTGTGCAACAGCCCCGACAAACAAATTTCTCTGCAGCACCTGTGGAAGAGCCTGTCACTCCAGAATTGGCCTTTATAGCCACTCCAGGCGCTGCTTCACAAACCACTGACCACCTCCAGGCGCATATCCATTGTCTCTCGAGATAAGGAGGCCCAAAAGAAAGATAGCAAAATCACTTCTCTTAAATTTTCATATGAGAGATATAACTTAAGAGATCAGATCCAGCAATCGAAAGGCATGTTTTTAATTCTTTCAAATTCAATATAGGATTGGGTAGATTTTCTCCTAGTATTTCAAAACTGTTGCCGATAGGCTTCAGGAACTATCTCATATGCATTTAATATTGCAGCTTTAGTCTGTTCATAATTGAGGGAGCTTTCCTCTGATAACACGCACTGAGCTTTGCGAGCTCTGCCTATCAATTCGCTTTGTAAGAGGAGGGTCCAATATTCTTTCAGCCATTTTAGCCTGGTAGCTATTTTCTCATAGCACATAAAATAAGACTCGACTTGTTCCTCATTAAATTTTAGCACTAACCATGAGTGTCAATACATCAAAGCTTTGCTCCGCTTTGGGGATAAGTTTTGAGTGGCTGGTAGCATGCTCACCTTGTGCTTGCAGCATTTCTAAATCAAACTTTCTTGCTGTTTCCTCTCTTTGTATCTCTCTTTCCAATGCCTCCTGTTTCATTTGCAACTTAAACTCTAATTCCAATTTTTGCATAGCAAGGGCCCTTTCCATTTGAAATCTTAGCTCATGTAATTTTATCTATTTCAGGTACCATGTCTGTTTCTTCTGGTTCTGGGCAAGATTAAAATGGCTAGCTAAAATCTTCACTATTTTAGGTTTCTTTGTTTTTTGTTTGGAGGTGACGCCCACCTGGCCAGCTAAGCTTTTTTAAATCTTCAATACTTAATTTATTTAGCTTGATATGTCTCCCTGCTCTACAAACTCTCCAGCATTAAATGTGGCCATATCTTTTGTTTCTAGCACCATAGAGAAAAAAAAGACTGATAGAAGAAAACCTGTTTGTTCAATTTTCCACAGATTTAGAGGTCAATATTCCTCCCTTTTCCAAATCTCTCAATTTAGTTTTACTAAGCTCCCCAATTTGTGATGGACAGGTGGTGAGGGGTGTGGGTAGTTCGCACTGTTAACCTCCCAGTTGACTACAATTGTGTTTTGTTAAAGTAATGCTATAGTCCTTAAGTGTGTTTAGGGTCAAATAAACAGGCATTGACAGGTTTTATTGTAGGTAAAAAAAAGATAACTATTTATTTTTAAACAAATCTTAAAACTATTGTAACTTCACTCACACACACATTCACCCTCAAATACATACACAAGAGAGAAAAGGATAGGAGGTATGTAATGTCCCAAATGGAGTAAGTGTTCGTGGCTTACAGAAGATTATAGAGTCTTCTCGGGTGGAAAAGTCCTTTTTAAAATGCTGTAGGCCTGATTATTCGCAGTCTTGTACTTGTGGGTATTGTAGAGCTCTAGTGGTTGTAATACAGTTCAAAGCTGGTGGTGTGTAGTTTGTTACCTTCACAGATGGTTAGTTCAAAGTCACTTTGTGATGTCTCTGCTCTGGTGGCTGTTCTTGGTCAGCAGGGTTCTTCTCTGGCCTGCTGGATCCTTCCCACAGGTTTTCTGTGATGTTGGCTTGATCTCCTCTCACTCTTTGTCCAGAGAGCTATCTTTTTAAGGCAAGAATCTTTCACGTTAGTTACTGTTAGGTGATGCATGGCCCTCTCCCCTGTTGTGACATACAATGGGCAAAACTATGATAAACATGGCCATCGTTTGATATTTGAATGGGAATCATTCTGTTATGATTTTGCGGCTTCACACCTTATTCATCTTGGTTTGGCTATGAGCCAGACTATCTCCAGCATCCTCTGTTAATCTATTCATGTCGATCAGAGTCATCAATATGCAACAGCTCCTTTCAATTTCAAAGGGCTTCTCCCCAGAGCTATTTCAGATGAGGTTAACAAGCCTTGTCCTTGCAGACGAGTTTGTGGATTTCCAGTACAGGAGGGATCACATGGCCACTACTCCATGTTGACTGTTAATATCCAGGTTCTTGTGGTTTTGTTTAGCAATTGATATATTTCTTTCATTTTATTGTTTATTTCATCATGGCTCCTTCCTTGCATGACAACGGTTTTGTATCCTTATCTAAGGAAGGATACACTTGCCTTAGAGGGAGTGCAACAAAGGTTCACTGGGTTGACTCCTAGGATGAGAGGGTTGTCCTGTGATGAGAGATTGAGTACAATGGGTCTATATTCTCTGGAGTTTAGAAGAATGAGAGCTGATCTCATTGAAACATTTACGATTTGAAGAGGATAGATGCTGAGAGGCTGTTTCCCCTGGCTGGAGAATCTAGAACTATGGGTCATTGTCTCATGATAAGGGTCCACCATTTAGGACTGAGATGAGGAGAAACTTCATCACTCAGAGGGTTGTGAATCTTTGGAATTTTCTACCCCAGAGGGTTGTGATGTTCAATGAGTATATTCAAGGCTGAGATCGAAATCTTTTTGTGTACTAAGAGACAGGATTTAAGGGATATTGGGATCAGGAGGGAAAGTGGAGTGGATGTAGAAGTGCAGCCATGATCTTCTTGAATGGTCGAGCAGGCTCAAGGGGCCAAATGGCCAACTCTTGCTCCTATTTCTTATGTCCTTAAACCATTATACTGTAAACTCGGCTTCACTAATTTAACCTCCTGAGAAAAAAATTAACAGGCAATTGATAAGGTTCCACATAAGACAGTTAACAAAAATGAATTGGAGGCAACCTGTTGACATGGGTAGGGAATTGATTAGGACGTAGGAGACAGAGAGTCGGGATAATAGATGTGTATTTAAATTGACAAGATGTGACTAGTGGGGAGCATTTCTGGGTGCCGACCTTGCAGCATGTTGGCGCCTAATGCCCGATGTGATTTTTGACGAGCAGGCCAATCAGTGGACAGATGGTGCTTTTGCTGTCCAATTAGGGGTAGAGGAGGCAAGGAGCAGGTGGGAGATGAATGTGGCGGCTCCAATTTGAATGGGAACCAGCAGCCATTATTGTGGTTGCCAATTTATTTTGCAGTGGAAGAAGGAGGAGATCAGAGGCCCAGCAGCAGGTCAGGCACCCATGCAAGGGCAGCCCCATGATTCATGGATGCCTCCCTTGAGGTTCTTTTAGAGGCAGGAGAAGGCCAGGCAGCCAGACAGAGCATGCCTGGCTGGAGGTGGTTCAGGAAGTGAGTAGCCATTGCGTTTTTAGATGGAAGCCAGAAGCACTTCAATGACCTTCTGAGGTCTGGCAAGGTGGGTGTAATGCAGGTAACACCCAGATGACAGGCCTCCAGGGTTGTAGTCACTAGCATACCCACGAGCTGAGCAGCCTGAGGGCGCATAGTCCCATTGGACATTGAGAAAATGTGTGCCCAGGAGCATTACAGAACCATGGACAAAGATCACATCGCTAGCAATAGTGGAGGAGGCAATGCTGACGACAGTAACATCACATGTGTTAGTGCCATTGGAAGTAGTGAAGGAGGGCACTATGGGACTGACTCTCACGCCGTTGACCTTGCAGGAGAAAAGAGCACACAACACTAGAAAAAGGGTTCATTCAGGTGGTGGAGTGCCCCATCCAGCAATTCTGACATTCATGTAGGAGGTGGCCTTTGACGTGGCCAGGGGGGCAGCAGATCAGGGTGTGGGCGATGACGAGATGGGAGTCTGTCCAAGACAGGGTGATATGATCTGAACATCTCCAGGTGACGGAGATGGAGCTCCTTCCTTCCCTGTTTTCTCCTGGCTAAAGCATAAGCTCTAATGGCCTGCTGCAACTCTGTAGAAGCAGTTGCTGACAGACGGGATTTGACATGACCACCTTATGTCTTCCACAGGGCCAGGTGTGGAGGAGGAGCAAAAGCAGGCCAGAGCAACACCATCGTCGTTGTCTTCAGAGGAGGAAGAAATGACGTGTCTACACAGTCACAGCAGTCAAGTGCACCCTCCACCAGCGGAGACACACTCATCACCCTGATCTTAGAACAGGTGGCACAGGGTGACCGTTGCCTCATGAGTGAGCAGGAGAAGGTGAGGGAGGCCAAGGCAGCTGTGGGCAGTCCCCCTCGAAGGATGGAAGACAGACACAGCCATGGTCAGCTGGGTGGAAATGCACAGCTTCGGGAGTCACACACAAGGCAGGTATTCCTGGGCAGGTTTATCATATAGGCACTGCCATGTCTCAGGCTTTTGAGCAGATGATTTCCTCCATTGAGAGAGTGGCCAACCTCGTAGAGAGCCATATGCAGCATCACTCTGAGTGGATGCAGGAACAGCACACTGACATGCACAGAAATTATGATACATTCTGTGGCATTAACTGGTTAGTGATGCATGGAATGAATGCAAGTAGCACCCCAGCTGGTGGGTCCCTCTGAAAATCAAGCGGTCCCCGAAAAGACTGAGGGAGAAAGCGATGATGTTGAGGGGGCCACCCCTCAAGAGGCACTAGCATCATCATCCACCACCTTGGCTCCTCTGACTGAGGAACTATCTACACAACAAGGCCCTGAAACAGAGGCTGCCCCTACATTGACACCAATGGAGCAGCCTCTGGATGTGCACCTGCTGGCACCTCCAAGATGAGGGCAACTGCCACAGGCATCTTAGCCACATGCAGACACAAGTGCGGAAGCTGCCTCCACCTCATGCCCGGCTATAGCAGGAGCATCCTATAGTAGCGGCTGAGAGGGCAGGATTCTGCATCAGTAATTTCATTTTGTGTTTCACTTGGGTGATGTGTTATGTTTGTGTGAAGTACCAAAGACTCAATAAAATGGAAATGTTGTTGTTTGAACCCAGACTTCTGTGTTTCCAATCTTTGATGACATCAAGATGAAAAAAAGGAAGAAGTGGGGGAATGACACAAAGGTATGTGTTCGGGTTAAATGTGTGGAGACTTGTGCTTTATTCAATGTGGGGATGAATGGAAGTATTCTACGTTGTCTACATGATGGATGCTCTCTCATTCAGATGAAGTTGAGTGCATTCCATAAGAAACATAAATAGGACCAATAGTAGGCCAGTCGTCTCCGTGGGCCTGCTCCACCATTCAATAAGATCATGGCCGATCTGATTGTGGCCTTAACTCTACTTTCAGTCCACCCTTTGGTGAAGTTATTGCCTTCACTGCCTCCGAGCCCCTCATTCCTCACCTCTGCTTCCCTCATGGCCAAGGGACTGCCTTTGCTGTTGCTGAGGCTGCTCCTCATCACTACCCATCTCCAATTTGGAGTAACGAATCCCCATTTCCAGGAATGGCCTTGCCCGCCTCCAGCTTCACGATCACAGGTTCCAGGACACCAGCCCCCCCACCCACCCCACTATTTGCTCGTGATCCCTGTAAGCTCACTCCCCCCTCAACTGCCCAGTGCTCACTAATCAAACTCTCAAGGAGCACAGATCACGTAATGGCCACTGTGTACCAACACATGAGGTGATCCCTGAGCCTTCGCCCTCTTAAACAGCATTCTGATTAGCACCTTCATCCACGACTGGCTCCCCCCTGAAATGGTGCCTTCTCCTTATTGACGGGCTGGAAACCTTGCGTGTTTCCCATACCTCCTCTCAAAAATTCAATGAGCTGATAATTAGCTTGTTTGCATGTTTAATTACAGACCAGCCATTTTCAGGCAGCTTGCCACTTCGCCACTCCTTTTCAGAAATTGCAGTGCATTGGAATTGTGTCAGGAATCAGTTACACTGCTTGGCAGTACAATTTTCTGGATGTGCACACCTCCATTCCCGCCTCTGCCATGCTATGAAAATTCAGCTCTTGGTGTACCCAAGAATTGGTACTGGAGCTTCCATGTCTCATTATATGTACAGCTTAGATGAAGGAATAGAGAAACGTATATCCAAATTTTCTAATGACACTAAATTAGGTGACACAGTTTATAATTTAGCATGCATACGCGATAAACACACATGCAGATAGAGACAGAAAAAGTAGAAAGAATAAAGGGAAAAAGTTTGAGGCAATATCTGGTAGTTACAGTCCTTGAAGTTCAGTGTGGAGTCTCTGGTTGCTGGAAAGTCTTGCAATTCGTTGCGGCCCAGTTCACGCTTCAACTTGTTCTCATGTAAGAGTCTTTTCTCTCTTGAGGTTTACATGTCTTCCATGGGTCCAGTGGCTTGGGAGAAAGCGAGAGAGAGAGAGAGGCTTCCTTGTTCCAACTTCAGTTGTACATGGCCTTCTCAATTCAGTTCCCGGAGCATACGGCTTTCTGAGTTCAAATCCCTTTGTTGCAAGTTCAAATCTCTGCAACAACCAGTTAGTCATGTGACTCAAACTGGTCTGACCACTTCTTCTATGTATTGGGAAAGCAACGACAGGGTCCCTTCTGTTCCAACACTGTCTGTTACTATGCAAATGTCTTTCCAGTCAGGGGCTTGCAATTTTAAGTTTTAATGTTCATGTGACGAAATAATGTGCGCCTCAGTCTTGGCAAGTGGGGGGTTTGCCTGACACCTCCACACCCAGGGGAATGAAATGTGATTTGAGGAAAAACGTCGCATTTCATTACAGAGTTTGAGAGAAATATAAGATACAGAAAGAAAAACCACACATTCCTCTCATTCAATCACCAATCTAAAAGCCCATTAGAATGGTCTTTTCTGGGTGCCAGGGCTGCTTTAATTTTCTCTTTTTTTCTCAGGAGAGTTAATTGGGGGGCATGGGTATATCCTGAACTCCCTGATTCATGCAAAGACTTTTGACTTCAGGGGATGGGTGGTTCCCTTTTCCTCTGACTGTGGGGGAGGAGTCTTGGTTACTCTCCCCTTTGTTCTCTGGGACACTTCTACCTGCAGGTATTTGTCAGACTTAACTGCATTCTCTTGTGACACTTTGACTAGGTGAGGCATCACCCTCATGGTTTCTGTGCCCCCCAGAGGTCTCTCTTTGTCTTTGCAGGTTCCTGTAAATGCTGTTAGCAGCTCCGGTGGGGTGCTTCTAGAGTCTGCATTCACATAGGAGGATGTGCGGTCTAACTTATTTTGGGGTTGGTTGACCGGGCAGTAGGGGGTTTTCACCCGAGATTCTTCCTGGACTTCCTTTAACCGGCCCTCTAGGTCACTTTTTCCCCTTCTCTTTCTAAACTTTTGCCAGCTATGTGCTTGCCTGTCCCCTTTTGTTCTTGGCGGGAGTCCCTTACAGTTCACCAGCCCTCTGCTGGAGGGTCCTCCTAACACCGGTACAGGACTTAGGGGTGCAGGTTTCACTGTAGATTGGGGTTTCCCCTTAACCTGGCACATGTGGCAATTCCTGCAGCACCCCACCACATATGGAGTTTTGGCCAGTCAAACTGCTGTCTTATGTGGGCTTTAGTCTTTCGTATACCGGCATGTACAGCCACTGTAGTCTCGTTGGCACTTCTTAATATTTCTCTCCGGTACCTCTGCGACATCACTAACTGGTAAACTACTGTCCACTCCTTCCTCTCAGGTTTGTGAGGAGAACTCCATTTCGTCATCAGTACCTCATTCTTTAAATAGTATCAATCAGGGACTCCCTGTGCTTCACTTTCAGACTGGGCAGCCTGTGCTAACTCTTGCAATACTGGGTCGGCTCGCTGAGCCTCAGCTTGGGAAAATCCATTTAATTCATTCCCTGGGTCTCTTAACTTTCCAAAGAAAGTCTTGGACAGGCAGATCTCATGGTCATCTGCCTGCAGTGCTAATGCAGTCACCTCTGGGGGAGCTGGTTTGATCATGGCCTGATCTACTACACATTCAGGGACTCTGCAGGGGACCGTTTCCTGCCACTGCCCTGTCTCTCTGACCTCCTGTGGTCGTTCTTTCACTACTGTGGGGGCTACCACCTTCACCCCCACCAGATCATTACCTAGGAGCAGGTCAACCCCGTCCACAGGCAAAGTGGGGACAATCCCTACAGTCACCAGTCCCGAAACTAGGTCGCACTCCAGGTGCACCCGGTGTACAGGTACAGGCATACACTGCCTTCCAATACCATTCACCACCATTCTGGTGCACACTGCACTCTCTGGGGGAAAGATCAAGCTTTTTGCAGTAAAAGGGATCTGGTGGCCCCTGTGTCCCTAAGAATCACTATGGGCTTGCTTGGCTCACTTGAGGGATGTGGGGTTACTTTCCCTTCAAATACAAAACCCTGATAACCTTCAGGAATCCTATTAACTTTTCCTGCACTGGCCGTGGTAAGCATCCTGGGTTGCATGCTAACTGCAGTTAAAGCCACAGCTTGTTCTGTGTTTTGCATCAGGTCCCCGTCGTCACTGAGCGGGTGTGCCCTGATTAACCAAACCGGTTTTCCTTTAGTTTCCAGCGGTCAGCTTTTAAGTGCCCTGCCTTATTACAATGGAAGCACACAGGTCTCCGGGTCTCACTCTTGCTCACAACACCTTCCTTTTTGGTTGGAAGAGGGCTCCCTGTGTCTCCTGCTTTCCTTTCTCTTCCAAGACTCTCTGGGCAGATATCACCTTCCCACCCTTTGTCCTTTTCGTATTTATGGTGGTGATTAGGAAAGGTTCTGCCCTGGGAAACAGACTTATAAATTAAAGCAAATTCATCGGCCAAAAAGGCCGCTTGTCGGGGTCTCTGGACCTGCTGCTCCTCTGCATGGGTTGTTATTGAGAATGGCAGAGTGCTTTTAAATTCCTCTAACAGAATTACTTCTCGGAGAGTCTCATAGCTGAGCTGTATTTTTAAATCCCTCAGCCACTGGTCAAAAGCCAGCTGCTTACTTCTTTCAAACTCCAGATACGTTTGATTGGCTAGCTTTTTGAGGGTTCTAAACTTTTGGTGATAGGCTTCGGGTACTAATTCATATGTCCCAAGGATAGCATTTTTTGTCAGTTCATAATTTGATGAACTCTCATCTGGCAACAGGGAATAAACCTCATGGGCTTTTCCAGTTAGTTTGCATTGCAGTAAAAGTGACCAGGTCTCAGCGGGCCATTTTAGCTGCCTTGCCAGTTTCTCCAAGGACATGAAAAATGCTTCCACATCTTCCTCATTGAATTTTGGAATTAATTGAGAGAGTTTTAGCAATCTTGTACCCAGCCCTGCATTATGCTCCTCCATATTGGCCATGCTTTCACTAGAGTTACTCTGTCACCCGCGAGCTAACTCAAGCCACCTCAACTCTCTCTCTTAGCATTCCATCCAGAATATTCTTTCTCTCTCTCTCTCCTCTCTTTCTCGTTCCTTCTCCTGTCTTTCTTTCTCTTCACATTCCTTTTGGAAGGCTCTCTCTTTCTCCCTCTCCTGCCTCTCTCTTTTTCCCTTTCCTCAAATTCAAGTTTCCTCTGTTCCAATTGTATCTTTGCTAACTACACCCTGCCAGAGTCTACTTCTAACCCTGTTTCTGCTTCTTCAGATTCAAGGGAAAAATGGTTGGCCACTAGCCTTAGGAGTTCAGACTTTCTAGCCTTGCCACATACAGTGATCCCACATTGGTCAGCCATTTTCCTCAACTCCTCCATAGACAGTGCTTTTAACTTATCCCAAGTTACTTTACTCTGGCTTGGAGAGCTACTAGCTTCAGTTGCAGACATGTTAGTATTCAATCACACACAACCACAAGAAAACCTCTACTGATATTTTGCTCTTTTTGATTGGGATAAGTTTGGCTTCCCACTTCCAATTTCACTCGTTTGTCTGTGGGTAAAATCCTGGATGCTAGCACCCAAATTTCTGTTACGACCAGGTGAGAAGGGGTCTAGGGTTTCAGTGACCTGAAACGTTAACTCTGCTTCTCTCTCCACAGATGCTGCCAGACCTGCTGAGTATTTCCAGCATTTCTTGTTTTTATTTCAGATTTCCAGCATCTGCAGTATTTTTCTTTTATTTAAGATTTAAGAAGAATACTGGGCCCCAACGAAAAGCAAGATCTACCTACAATCAAGGACTATTGCGAGCTCTAAGCACAGTAACAAAAACCCCTCTTCAGAGATTACCTCAAATTTCTCTACTTTATTTTTCTTCTGCTCTTTTCTGTCTTTATTTGCATATGCGTATCGCATATTCATGCTAGCGTGGGGTGCGGCGTGTATCTGTAGGCGTTAACCGAATTAGAGTTTAAGTGCAAGTTTTAATAAATTTCACTTTTCTTCTTTAAACCTAAGAAAGCCTGTTTGTGCTCATTTCCTTGCCTTATAATTGGAAAGCAGTGAACAAGGATTCACCAAGAGGGAGTTCAAAACACACTGTGTTTTAAAAATTAAATCCTGTTACAATAAGACCAGGTGAAGGCTGCAAGAGACCCTGTGACATCTTTCTCACCTGATCGCAACAAGTTTAAATTATGATGACAGGTTGCATAGACCAGGCTTGTATTTCCTTTAGTATAGAAGATTAATGGGTGTCTAATTGCGCTATTTAGGGAGTTGCTAGGATAGATAGAGAGAAAGTATTTACTCTGGTAGGGTAGTCCTGAACAATGGGGCATAACTTTAGAATTAGAGCTAGGCCGTTCGGGAGCGATGTCAGAAAGTATTTCTTTGCACAAAGGGTAGTGGAAATCTGGAACTCTTTCCCCCTATAAGTTGTTAAGGCTAGGTCAATTGAAAATTTCAAAACAGGTTGGAGGGCTGAATGGCTTATTCTTGTTCCTCTGTCCCTGAACTCCAAACATTATCAGGTAAAATTCCCACATTTCAGTAGTCTGGCCTGGCCTCCTACTCTTCACTAACATCCCCAGCAACTCAGGATGCATTGTACCCTATGTAATGTTTAATTACCTCAATCTGTATCCATCCCTAATCTAGAGATGGAACTAAGGAGCCAGCAGGATAATATGGGATCATTAGGAGTATGAGGACAATTTTCGCGTATCTGGGAGGGACATGTTGATTTATAGAGCAACATTTCACATGAATCAAAGGCATTCCAAATGTAGAAAAGGTGATTGAGAACTATGAATCATCAAAGCTTTTTTCTTTACACTGCTCTAATCAACATATTACCTATCGCTCCAGGTCAACGCGTGTCCTCAGATATGGAAACAGAATCATAGAAAGATAGAATGGTTACAACACAGAAAGGAAGCCATTCGGCCCATCATGTCCGTGCCAGCTCTCTCTAGTCCCATTCCCCTGCCCTTTCCCCATGGCCCTGCAAATTTTTACTCTTCAGATAATTTGTTTTGAAAGCCATGATTAAATCTGCCTCCACCACACTCTCAGGCAGTGTATTCCAGATCCTAACCACTCACTGCATAAAAAAGTTTTTCCTCATGTCACTATTGCTTCTTTTGCCACTCACCTTGAATCAGTGTCCTCTGATTCTCAACCCTATCACCAATGGGAACAGTTTCTCCCTATCTACTGTGTGCAGCCCCCTCATGATATTGAACACTTCGATTAAATCTCCTCTCAACCTTCTCTTCTCTAATGAGAACAACCGCAGCTTCTCCAATCTATCCTTGGAACTGAAATCTCTCGTCTCCGGAACTATTCTCATAAATCTTTTCTGCATCCATTCCAATACCTTCACATCCTTTCTAAAGTGTGGTGCCCAGTGGGCAGGATTTTGCATTTGGAATCAGGACCCGAACATCGGAACAGTTTCTTGGTCCGACCCCGCACTGGGCAGGGGAAGTAGTCACAGCCCACGATTTTACTCAAGGTCAGGTATGTGGGTGGTATGTGGGTTTGGGTCAATTAGCCCCAGCGGGTGCAGGATGGAAGTCGGACTGTTAAGGCATGATGGCAGACATTATAGAGGCAGCCATCAGGCATAGCTATGGAAGGCCGAAGTCAGCAGGAGGAGAGGCAGAGGCCTGGTACCTGTGGCAGGACTGCCCACCGGTTTAACGGTGCAGCCGTTGAGGCGATGTTGGAGGTAGCACACGAGAAACAAGTGATCTTGCTCCTGAAGGGTGGGAGGAGAAGCCCACCTCCAGCCAAGCGGGCCTGGCTGGAGGTGGCAGAACATGTCAGCAGCTGTAGTGTTGTCTGGAGGACCTGGGTACAGTGCCACAAAAAGTTTAATGACCTTCTCTGCTCTGGCAAGCTGTGTGCAATGCGACACCCAGATGACAGGCTTCCAGGTCTGCAGCTGCCAGCAGCCACACCAGTTGAGGAGCCTGAGGGTGCCTGGTACTCCTGAACATGGGGGAAATGTGTACCCAGGGTAATTAATGACCTGTCAGCAAGGCTCTGGGCCCCAGATCTTCTGAGGACCTGGCAGTGCTCATACATGCAGCTTCTTATTTAAGTTAGCTGCTGGCATTGGTGAGAGGCCAGCATCACCCTCCTTGCAGGAGAAGAGTGTGTGCACAGGAGGAGGAGTGCCCCATCTTGCCATCCTCACAGCTATGGAGGCAGCAGCAATGGAGATGGTGAGGGTGGCGCCGCATGATGAGGTTGGTGATGAAGAGACTGAGAATACCTGGAGGAGGGGGTGAAAAGATATTGAATTCTGTATGGCGATGAAGTGTACTCCTCCTGTCTGATAGCATGCCAAAGCATCAGCTGCAGTGGTAAGCCTCCGCTCTGAAGATGCATTTGCTGGCAGAGGCGAGTTCTCATGATCTCCTACTTGTGTCTCCTACAGGGCCAGTTGTGGAGGGTGACCATGCCAGTGCAGCAGCATCATCACCGGGGGCCTCTGATGAAACTGAACCAGCACAGCCAGCACCGTCACAACATTCAAGCGCAGCATCCAACAGCGCAGATACACTCACATAGGTGGGTCCTCGCGTGCACTTAGAAAGGATGGCACTGGGTGAAAAGCAGGAGGAGATGAGAGAGGTAGAGGCAGATGTGGGCAGTCCCCCTCCGAGTTTGGAGGATAGACACAGGCACAGATGGCCTTGGGAGTCACAAGCAAGACAGCTCTACTTGGACCAGCAACATGAGAAGCGTGCTCACATGTCAGAGTTCCCTGAGGCAGTACGGAGTTGTTGAAGAAAATCCAGATTGTGCCCAATTGTTGAACAAATTCTCCGGACTCAGACGGTGAGAACAAACACTTTATTGCATGATATCATGGGAGAGCACACCTTACCTAAAGGCGGTCCAGTGCTGCTCCCCAAAGAGCTACAGATCGCCGTGGACTTATATAGTATAAAAGAGGCAGAGCTAACAGTTTCACAATTAGATAAGCACCCACAAGACTGCCTACGTAACGGTGCACCATGCAGGGTCCGAGGTCAGCGAATCATCAGTTTCAACAATAACAAGCTAGTTCCTTAATTCAATGCCCACTCCAGACACCATATCTGGCCGTAACGTCTGATTGTGGTTAGCTGCTTTGTCTACAATTTATGACCGTTGGTTGTGGTTAGATTAGCTACAAGCTGTCTGTTGCTTTTCTGCTTCTGCAAAATTAAGTAATAATTAGCAAAGCTCAGAAAAATTTCTCCAACAATCCCTCCTTTTATCATACCATGATAACACAATATCATCTTATGTGGAGGGGAGAGGTATTTAAAGTAGTCATTGCAGCATAATATCTTTCCTGCCATCGCGCTGTAGCAGCCGCAAGGCCAAGCTAGCAATACATGATTGATTAATCTCATCTTAAATGTTCCCATAATCTCTGTTCTTAAAATTCTAAAATTCTGTTCTCACAGTCCCCTCTTGACTCTTCTACAACCCTTTTAAGAATCCTTCCCTTGACCCCACCTAGGTGCCTTTAATGGTCTCTATTTGTCTGGAAACAGCCTTCAACACCCGGAGGGGTCACATTCAATACGTTGCCTGCTTATATCACAAGGGGCAGCGGGAACTCTGTAAAGGCATAAGTTTTGCGGGGGCTTCAAATACTTGCTTACAAAATAAAAGGGTGGTACACTTGTACAATTACAAATTCATTTAAACATCACTGTTACATTATCGATTGTATAAACATAATACAATTTCATAAAGTACATTGATCATTCATTTGCTCACTTTAAGTATATATGAAAAGGTTATACAATTACCCTTTAATGGCATAACTAATTGTCCCTCCTTTGACAGAGCAAGTTCGAACACTAATTGCTTTTCGGGTAGCTGTCCCACCTGTGTTCATACATCCTCTTGCATTGCCTAATTAATTTCTTAAGTTGCCAAATTAAGTATGTCACATCTAACACCATGATACCCAAAACCACTATCAGGACATGGGAGATAATTCTAAACTAAGGGTGTATCTGCACGTCTGACCCCCAGTTCCATAAGTTCTCCTGCCAGGTAGAATCATTTATCTTGTCAATCTCATCTTGTAGCTTCTTCGACTGTTATTCCAAATTGTAGTACACTGCAGCAATGACTTCTAGCTGCTGTCTCTCTTTACCCAAGCGTGTGGGCAATGGCTGAATAGTATATTCATAGTCCCGGAGGTAATTTGTCAAATCCTCCTTAATACTTTCTGTCACAGTTATCGTTTCTGTCTTTTGTTTATGTATCTCTACCAACTCCATTTTCCCTACTCGGGTTGGTATTTGTGGGTTGAACCAAAATGTACTGTTGCTCACCGGACAAGTCCGTTTATGTCCATACTGGTACTCCTTCGCTGTGGTGGTTAAGCAATATCTCCCCTTTCCCATATAGGCTACATGGATTAGTCCTGACAATGCTTTCCTAGCTTCCCTGGTGCAATTTACAGTGGCATTAAATCCACATTTTGATTCTGCCGTTTTATATTTAGGATGAGGACATATGATCACCTGGTTTTCCAGACTACGCTCAGACAATGGACAATGTTGTTCCAATTACCTCTTTTCCCAATTTCCATAACATAGGGTAAAATATCATTATATTTTATGAATTCTTTTCCCCTTATCATTTTCTCATTACCAAATTCCTGTCTCAACAATTGTTACAGTAATACCTTGTACAACTCTCGGATCTTCTCAGGGCACCAGTCAGATGATGTGCACCACCATGGCTCAGGGCTTTGAACGCATGAGCTCCTCCATCGAGAGAGTGGCCAACCTCATAGAGAGCTGTATGCAGCAGCACTTGGAGCGGATGCAGAAACATCACACTGACATGCACAGAATGCATACAATGAAAATGGTGAGCCATCCCTATCATCTCTTCCCTGTCCGTAACACCGCTCACTCAGCACCTTAATGGCCATATGGCTGCTATCGATGATGCCCTGCACTTGTGGGAATCCAGCGATGGAGGTGAATCCCACTGACCTTTGTGTCTGCGAGGTCCCATCTGTTTAAACTTGTGTGAACTGCCCAGCTTTCGTCTAGGGCATCAGTGACCTGTGATATACAATAGTGTGCTGCTGCTTGAGAGATGCCACCAAGGTCCACTGCTGATCCTTGGAATGAGCCAGAGGTGTAGAAGTTCAAGGCCACAGTGACTTTAACAGCTATTGGCAAGACATGGTGAGCAGTACTTTGAGGTCTGAGGTCTTTCTTAATAAGGTTACAAATCTCAATTAACATTGACCTAGATAGGCACAGTCTCCTCCAGCACTGATTCTCTGATATGTAGGGGAGGTGGTGGCGTAGTGGTATTGTCACTGGACTAGTAACCCAGAGACCCAGGGTATTGCTCTGGGGACAAGGGTTCAAACCATGGCAGAAGGTGGAATTTGAATTCAATTAATAAATCTGGAATTAAAAAGCTAGTCTCATGATGGCCGTGAAACCATTGTCGATTGTTGTAAAAACCCATCTGGTTCACTAATGTCCTTCAGGGAAGGAAATCTGCTGTCCTTACCTGGTCTGGCCTGCATGTGATTCCAGACCCACAGCAATGTGGTTGACTCTTACATGCCCTCTGAAATGGCCCAGCAAGCCACTTAGTTAGGGCAATTAGGGATGGTCTAGCCAGCGACGCCCACATCCCATGAATGAATAAAAGAAAATATGTCCACGTAGTTTCTTCTTTGGCAGCACACTCAATGCTGAGGATACAGCCTTCGTTGACTTCCTGCCCCTCATTCCTCTCCTCTGCCCTCTTCATGGGCTTTGCATCTGCTCCTGAGGATGTTGATCCTCATTATTACTCATCCCTATAAAAAGAAAGACATGCATTTATATAGTGCTTCTCATGACCACCTGACATCTCAAAGTGCCTTACAGCCAAAGAAGTACTTTTTGAAGTGTAGTCACTGTTGTAATGCAGGAAACATGGTAGCCAGTATGAGCACAGCAAACTCCCACAAACAACAACATGTTAATGATCAGATAATCTGTTTTTGTGATGTTGATTGAGGGATAAACATTGGTCAGGATACCTGCTCTTCATCAAAATAGTGCCATGAGATCTTTTACATTTATCAGAGCAAGCAGATGGGACTTTGGTTTAATATCTCATCCAAAAGACAGCCCCTGCGACAGTGAAGCACACCCTTAATACTACAGCTGAGTGTCAGCCTTGATTTTTGTGCTCAAGTCCTGGAGTGGGACATAAACCCAGAACCTTGTGACTCAGAAGCAAGAGTGCTACCAACTGTGCCACAGCTGCGACTGATTCTCATAAAAGTATCTTAATCCTATGTCCAGCTGTTGGCTTCCTTGCAGTCAGCTGCACTGACAACGCTTACTGGACCTCACTTTAATGGCCCCACAATCCCTGGAGGGTCACGACCCTCTCCGGTGTTAAGCGCGCACAGACCATTTGCTCCACTAACTCTGCTCATCCAATGGTAACTGCACTGCTAAAGTAATTCACAGAGTGGAGGATCAATGACTCTGCTGACATCATCTTGGATGATTATACACAATATTATTCTAATTAGTCTGAATAAAGAAGTCACATTCACAACACAATCCTCTCTTTTAGAAGCCTAAATGATGTACTTGGAATGACAATTTAGGTAAATCATTTTTTGAGGTTTCCTCACTAATACAAAACATGAAATTCTCCTTGCACTCAAACAAAGGGCTGGATTTTACCAGCCGCCCAATGTCAGGGGTTGTGGCGGGGGTGGGGTGGCCCGGAAAATGCCTCCGGGAGAGGCCACGTCTCCGGGAAGGCCCCGCCTAATATTACTGGCACGTCGAGGCCTTGTGGCAGCTCCCCTGCTGCTCAGCAATGGGGCCATTGTTAAAATATGTTAATTCATGAAAATCAAGGAATAATTACTTCCTTGTCGCGCCGGCTGTCCTGCTTCCATATTCCCATTGGTGTCCGGCACTCCTGCGCTGTCCGATCTCCGAACAGAGATCTGATGCAGGACACTGGTGGGGAGGGGGGAAGAGGGAGGTGGTAAGTTTTCAGGGCGGTGGGGGAGCAGGGAAAACCATTGCGAATGGGTGAGGGAATGATGGAAAGGGGTTGAAGGTGAAAGTTAATAATGTTCGGGGGGGGTGGTGGGGAAGGTTGGAATTGAAAGGTAAGCTTTTTTGGGGGGGAGAGGGCAATTAATATATTGTTTAGTCATTGGAGGGGTGGGAGAGGGGCCTTATTCTGTCATTACATTTATAACTTTCATTGTATCGTTACTGTTTCTTTAAAAATTAAATGGTCTGGAAGGGATTGAAGCCCTTTAAAAATGGCGTTAGCGCCTGTGAGGTGGAGCCAGACACCGTTGCTGGGGACGGAGCACCCGCACTTCACAAGTCATTGGGTGGGGCAGTCCACCCCAGCCATTTAAATGAACCGCTGTGCTAAATATCGCAGCAGCTCCGTGACGCACATCTCGCTCATGTGCTGTGCCATTTGTGAAGCTCGCAGTGAGCTGGCAAAATTCAGCCCAGTATATAAATGTGCATCAGGTAATTAAGCAACAGAAAGAAGACTTGCGTTTATACAGTGCTCTTTCATGACCTCAGGGCATCCAAAAGCACTTATAGTCAATGCAATATTTTTGAAGTGTAGTCACCGTTGTAATGTAGGAAATATCAAAAAATTAGAAAGGGTATTATTGATTGCACAGAGAAGTCAACTGACAGGCACTGGTTGGTACAATTGGAAGCTGGTCATGAGTCCAACACAGATTATAGGATGAAGATCTCCATGTGCGGTAAGGATGCAACATGAAATGGGTTTGGGGAAGTCTTAATCCAGTTCCTGATGAGCATGGATCCACAGTACAAAATTACCTGTAATTCATTGGCAATCTCTTTCAGAGAAGTCATTCTCTGAATTCTGTCGTGGGGAAATGGAAAGCTTTAGACTTGTGTATTGACGGGTTCTTTTCTGAGTTTTGGGTTAAGATTATGTTGCTGGGACAGACGACAGGACTGACTGTGAAGTTACAAGAATGTTATTTTCAATTGTCTAGCAGTGGTGCTCCCTCGTCTTGATGAGTACAGTTGATTGTAATCTAATACCTCAAAAGGAGCCTTCAATTCTTCAGAAGCCAGCTCCCTACATTCGAAACAGTATAGAATGGATCCAGAAGAACAGAGTTCTATCAACCTAATACAAATGCTCCCTGGCCACTCTAAGTCATTTTGCAGCATGTGCAACAATTCATTTGAGCACTTATCAAGTGATAACATTTCCTGCTAACAAATGCATTTTTGTGGGGTCTCAAAGCTCGCACATAGGAAACAATCAACTGCACAAATTAACCTGTTCTTCATTAGTGTAACAGAATCTGTAGGGAACTGAATATAATTCAGATGATGAATTCAGCAAGACGTCTCAGTAAATTGACTAACACAGTGACTTACAGAGGACACTAAAATAAAAACAAAATACTGCGGATGCTGGAAATCTGAAATAAAAACAAGAAATGCTGGAAATACTCAGCAGGTCTGGCAGCATCTGTGGAGAGAGAAGCAGAGTTAACGTTTCAGGGCAGTGACCCTTCTTCAGAACTAGCAGATATTAGAAATGTGAAAGATTTTAAGCAAGTAAAGCTGGGTTGGGGCAAGAGATAACAAAGGAAAAGGTGTTATACTTTTATTTTTAGTCATTTTTCCTTTTTATATATTTTTTTGTGTTTATTTTATTTTATGTTATCTTAGTTTGTTCAATGTGCCTACCATTGTTTTTTTTCATGTTTGTACTTGTGGCTGTTCAGCTTTCAGTTCGTTGATACCCTATCTGTATTAATGCTTTGTCTTTCAACACACCGTTCACATATTGTTTGCCTTTACTCCATGACCTTCTGGTCGGTTATTCTCTGTGACCTTGTCCTATCTACACCTTCTCCTTTGTGTCTCTTGATAGCACTGTGAATGACACCTTCCATCACTTTGCTGATGCTCGAGAGTAGACTGATGGGGTGGCAATTGGCAGGATTGGATTTGTCCTGCTTTTTGTGGACAGGACATACCTGGGCAATGTTCCACATTATCGGTTAGATGATTCTGTTGTAACTGTACTGGAACAACTTGTTAGGATTTGACAGCAATCAGGAGCGAGGACACTAGCTAATTTTCCTTCTTCCCAAGTCAGGAGCATTAAGGCCAATTGTAGTTCTAACACTGCTGCCCGAGTGAGATCAACTCTTCTAGATGCTCAACTGGTTAAAATGGTGAGTTGCTGAGCTATACCAACCAGAGGATTCAAAGTTCACATTGCCAGCCTGTGGGAAATTAGTTGCTCTCATACACAGTGGAGATAAATTAACCAGGGTTCCTGCGCCAGATGAATGATCTTTGCTGACTTTTGGGTGAGGACAGGATTGGGGCTTGTTGGTCAGCACTAACCATCTGGGCTCACACAAGAAGAGTGGCCATTTCAGTTTGGAAACAGAGGATGCATTTTGTGTTCAGTTTTTAAATGTCATAATTCTGATGTCATTTCCAAAACTGAACTGCATCTCTACTTTCAATGGCCTTTTGGGAGCTCTCACATTGGCTCAGCTGAATGCTTAATGCCTAGTGCAAAACTTAGACTTTCAGGCTGGAGCATGGGAAGGATCTCTCCAATACAAGTGTAGGTTTTACCCCTATTAGGGTTGTTTAATGTTTGATTTCACTGTATTAATATGATGACTGAATAACGTATCACCACTTTACATGCAATACAATTGAAAATGTTCGTATAATCTGTAGCCTGAAAGTAAAACTTTCTAAATGATTAAACATTGGAATAGTTTTCTACTTATTTCATCGAAAATGCCTGAAATCATTTAATCTATTGTGATGTTGGGGTCTTTTAAAATGGGCAACTTGAAGTTTCTGGAACAACTAACAAATGTTTAATTGACCAAACAAATAAGCCATCCTTACTCAAGTGTTACACACCATGTGAATTCCCAATCTCCTATTAGTGCTCATATTTGACAGATTTAATCAACAATGATGCTTTTTAAAATTTTATGGAGACATTTGTCTCATACGATGCAACAGCACCATCTATAAATATAATTCCTCATTGATGAATGTTGACAGGATGGGGCATATCCATGATGACGTCATATGAGTCAGGAGAAGAAGAAATTATGCAAAGGAATTTCTGGCAGCTAATCTTTGCTGTGGCAAGGCTTTGGACCATCTGAAGAGGCAGACCTGGTTTGCAAACTCTAAAGGGATAAGACATTTTGAAGTAATAATTAAATTTTGGCAAATAAAATGTGGGAGAAAATTAGGAGAGTTGTTTCTATGCAGCGAGTTGTGATCTGGAATCTAGTGTTTGAAGCAGATTCAATAGTAACTTTCAAAAAAGAATTGGTCCTTTGCTTGAAAAAACAAATATGCAGGACGATGGGAAAAAGCAGGTGAATGGGGCTAGTTGGATAGTTCCTTCAGTGAGTCAGCACCAGTGGGCCGAATGTTCTCTTTCTTTACTCTATGATTCCATAAACAATATAATAGCAGTTTCTACTGATGGGCAGTATGACAGTGGAGCATTATTTGCTCTAACAAGATGATCTACAAAGAAGCAAAGCTGTGGATGGTATTTCCAGCCCCTCAATACTGCATTTCTGATCATCTGCATGCCACCAGAATGGGAATGGCAAAACCTTTGTGGGCGTAGCAGATGTAAAGCTGTGTGCCAGTTACATGAATGACACAATATGCATAGACTTTACACCAACGCGTTGTGTGTTTGCTAAGAAATGAACAAATGTTTGCCAAACACCTATTGACGTCACCATTATGATAAATGTTTGCATTGCATTTCAAGAACACTTTTATTGTGGGTTAAGGATTTTACTGTGTAACTGTTGCACAAGGTATGATGATTCCTACACCACATTGTGAAATACCTGGGTAAATCCAGTTGGCAGGTAAAATGGTGGAAACCCTAGATGCTTATGTTAGGAGGAGACGTGAAGGCTCAGTTAGGGCGCTTGAGAGTTACAAGCTAGCCAGGAAGGATCTAAAGGGAGAGCTAAGAAGAGCAAGGAGAGGACACGAGAAGTCATTGGCGGATAGGATCAAGGAAAACCCTAAGGCTTTCTATAGGTATATCAGGAATAAAAGAATGACTAGAGTTAGATTAGGGCCAATCAAGGATAGTAGTGGGAAGTTGTGTGTGGAATCAGAGGAGATAGGGGAAGCGTTAAATGAATATTTTTCATCAGTATTTACAGTAGAGAAAGAAAATGTTGTCGAGGAGAATACTGAGATTCAGACTACTAGGCTAGATGGGATTGAGTTTCACAAGGAGGAGGTGTTAGCAATTTTGGAAAGTGTGAAAATAGATAAGTCCCCTGGGCCAGATGGGATTTATCCTGGAATTCTCTGGGAAGCCAGGGAGGAGATTGCTGAGCCTTTGTCCTTGATCTTTATGTCGTCATTGTCGACAGGAATAGTGCCGGAAGACTGGAGGATAGCAAATGTTGTCCCCTTGTTCAAGAAGGGGAGTAGAGACAGCCCTGGTAATTATAGACCTGTGAGCCTTACTTCGGTTGTGGGTAAAATGTTGGAAAAGGTTATAAGAGACAGGATTTATAATCATCTTGAAAAGAATAAGTTCATTAGCGATAGTCAGCACGGTTTTGTGAAGGGTAGGTCATGCCTCACAAACCTTATTGAGTTTTTCGAGAAGGTGACCAAACAGGTGGATGAGGGTAAAGCAGTGGATGTGGTGTATATGGATTTCAGTAAGGCGTTTGATAAGGTTCCCCACGGTAGGCTATTGCAGAAAATACGGAAGTATGGGGTTGAAGGTGATTTAGAGCTTTGGATCAGAAAATGGCTAGCTGAAAGAAGGCAGAGGGTGGTGGTTGATGGCAAATGTTCATCCTGGAATTTAGTTACTAGTGGTGTACCGCAAGGATCTGTTTTGGGGCCACTGCTGTTTGTCATTTTTATAAATGACCTGGAAGAGGGTGTAGAAGGGTGGGTTAGTAAATTTGCGGATGACACGAAGGTCGGTGGAGTTGTGGATAGTGCCAAAGGATGTTGTAGGGTACAGAGGGACATAGATAGGCTGCAGAGCTGGGCTGAGAGATGGCAAATGGAGTTTAGATTAGATTAGATTAGATTAGGGATACAGCACTGAAACAGGCCCTTCGGCCCACCGAGTCTGTGCCGAACATCAACCACCCATTTATACTAATCCTACACTAATCCCATATTCCTACCAAACATCCCCACCTGTCCCTATATTTCCCTACCACCCACCTATACTAGTGACAATTTATAATGGCCAATTTACCTATCAACCTGCAAGTCTTTTGGCTTGTGGGAGGAAACCGGAGCACCCGGAGAAAACCCACGCAGACACAGGGAAAACTTGCAAACTCCACACAGGCAGTACCCGGAATCGAACCCGGGTCCCTGCAGCTGTGAGGCTGCGGTGCTAACCACTGCGCCACTGTGCCGCCCTATGCGGAAAAGTGTGAGGTGATTCACTTTGGAAGGAGTAACAGGAATGCAGAGTACTGGGCTAGTGGTAAGATTCTTGGTAGTGTAGATGAACAGAGAGATCTTGGTGTCCAGGTATATAAATCCCTGAAGGTTGCTACCCAGGTTAATAGAGCTGTTAAGAAGGCATATGGTGTGTTAGCTTTTATTAGTAGGGGGATCGAGTTTCGGAGCCACGAGGTCATGCTGCAGCTGTACAAAACTCTGGTGAGACCGCACCTGGAGTATTGCGTGCAGTTCTGGTCACCGCATTATAGGAAGGATGTGGAAGCTTTGGAAAGGGTGCAGAGGAGATTTACTAGGATGTTGCCTGGTATGGAGGGAAGGTCTTACGAGGAAAGGCTGAGGGACTTGAGGTTGTTTTCGTTGGAGAGAAGGAGGAGGAGAGGTGACTTAATAGAGACATATAAGATAATCAGAGGGTTTGATAGGGTGGATAGTGAGAGTCTTTTTCCTCGGATGGTGATGGCAAACACGAGGGGACATAGCTTTAAGTTGAGGGGTGATAGATATAGGACAGATGTCAGAGGTAGTTTCTTTACTCAGAGAGTAGTAGGGGCGTGGAACGCCCTGCCTGCAACAGTAGTAGATTCGCCAACTTTAAGGGCATTTAAGTGGTCATTGGATAGACATATGGATGAAAATGGAGTAGTGTAGGTCAGATGGTTTCACAGGTCGGCGCAACATCGAGGGCCGAAGGGCCTGTACTGCGCTGTAATGTTCTCATTCTAAAAAATTTCTAATTCTAATGCTGACCTTTCATTGACCAGATTTAAAAGACAAACTCCAACAGACTTCTAGCATTGTGAAAGGAAGTCAGCTTGTCTTGTGGGATCCAGGGTAAATGGAATTAGTAACATTCCATGGACTAAGATAAGAGACAAAGAAAAGCTTAATGTCTTGAGTCTCAGACAAGATAACTAGCTACACCAAGTAACTCAAGGACGTCATGTCTCTTTCAAACCAGTGCTGGCCAGCATCAGTATGTTTACAAGCTGATCACAGTCCAGGAGTGTTAAAAAAAGGGTCACGACCGACTAACCTGGCCGAGGTGGGTAACAATGAGCACATGACATCTTTCTAATTGGATGTATTAAGTCAGGTGTAGGTCCACAATTGGGTTGAACTGGTCTCCATAGGCCTTGTTGTGTAGAGAAAGTATAAGAAGAGGTTCCCTAAGCACATAGGGTGTAGAGGCAGTCAGCCAGGGGCTTGGGACCATCCAGCAGATGTAGCCAAGGAAGAGACGGGCTGCTGGAGATATCCCCCACATGTCATATTGACCGAACCAGCAGGGTAGAGATTGTGACCTGCTACCCACTGCATAACGGGTAATATAACTCATGACTGTGCCTTGTTAACTACTGCTCAGATACTGTAACATATCAATGTTACAATAACACACTGAATAAAATATATAATCACTGTCACCAATTAGATTCAAGTCGAATTATTTGAAACTTAGGAGTGAACGGGTGAATTGGCCAACCCCAAAACTAACATACTGGTGACTGAGCGGCAGGACTTGATAAGACGGGGTTTTAATATTTATATACCTTTATTCAGTGTATGCAGGATTCTGGGACTGTGTGACTGATCACCCAAAGGTGTAGGAAGGGAACCTTTGGAGATTAGGACCATCTGACCTATCAGTGGTATTAGCGAGCAAGTGCTAAGCATGGCTAACCTGACAGATGTAGAGCATGCCAGAGTCAAGGAGCTTGGGAAACTCCCTGCCACTGACTTGGTATCATTTCTCATGACTTTTGAGGGAGATTCATATCAAAAATCAGTCAAATGGATCCAGAGGCAAGTTCCTCTGGTAAAAATTTAAATTGAAAAAATGGAAGGGTTTATTGGCTTACGTACCCCAATATTGCATATAGAGAGATTAAATAGAGAGGGAAAATGAACATCAGAAGCTAGAGACCAGAAATGGTGGTCTAAATTATATGCTGGTAGCAATAGTAAAAGCTCTGGGAACTGAGCAAATGAAGGAAAAAAACAGAGAAGTAGGGAACCAAAATGAGCTGCTGAGACGACAGTTCAAATGTGAAACGAAACTTAAAGTCAAAACCGTTACTGAAGCTGATTGTAAATGCTGCCAGCTTCTGTGCCGAGGAAAATGAAACGAGAAAATTACTGTGTGCAAGTAAACTTAAAGGAAGTTCAGTTTGTGTGAAACTGTGTGTGAATTTGTTGGAAGTTTCCTGACTATGAATGTTTAGGAGCATAGCTTTTGTTTAGAAGTCTATCTTTAACAAGTGTCTGTGTTACTGTTTTGATTGTCAGTGCCACTCATCCTCTGTGCAAAGAGCAAAAAGCCGTTTAACCATTTGTGGTCTTGTCTTGGCTGTTGGAAGTATGCAGGCGCATGCTGTTATAACACAAAAGCAAAATCCTGCAGATGCTGGAAAGCTGAAATAGAAACAGAAAATGCTGATTCTGATGAAAGGTTGCACAGACCTGAAACGTTAACTCTGTTTTTCTCTCCACAGATGCTTCCTGATGTGCTGTTATGTTTGTTTATTTTGTCTATATATACACATTTGTGTTATTGGTGAGAAACTTGAGTCATGTTTTTGGTTTTGAACTGGTTGAAACAGTAAATTTTCCTTGGGCTCAGACGCTGGAATGTCACAAAATTTGGCACTTTGAGTTCATAACCCATTACAGGGATCAATACTTCTAAGTTACATGGAAGTATGAAAGTGTGAATGTGATTATTGAGTGTTTTAATTGCAATTTAAGATTATGCGCCCAGTATTGGGGTAAAAAGTGAATCACAGTTGAAGATGCTGTTGTGGATTTATATTGACTAAAATGTACTTGTGCAACTGTGAAAGGCACTAAAGTGTGTTCTTTATAAAACACAAGCTTCAGCCTTGAAGTTACATTTGGTAGGGTGCCTGGTAGAAATTCAATTTGAAATCTTCAACACACTTTGCTTTAAGCAGTATGGAGTTTAAAAAAACTGCTATTTCTTTATGTAGGTGAAATTAAATACATGTGTTTTATTGACTGTTTTTCCAAGTGAGGTTAAACATCAGAAATTGAAAAATTAGTTTGAGAAAAAAAAAAGAATAAGTTAATCTATAATGGAATAAAAGAGAAAAGGGAAAAGATTCTTTCCCCTTTTCTACATTAGAGGCTGCAAAATTGCAGTGTATGGCTTCTTCAAAAAGCCTTTATGAATGTTTGGAGCCCACAAGCTGTGGGAAACTTTTCCTTCTTTAACATTTTGGTGTAAGAGTGTTGAAGATTTTGTTTAACTTTGAAAGCTAACTTTTTCTTTAGTTATATTACAGTCATTTGGAATTTCACCTGGAGAAGGAACAGAAAAAATGACTTTTTTTTTGTAAGCTCGTGCTATTTTGTTTTGTTTTGTTTTATCTATTCTATGTTGTATTTAGTTAATAAATATTGGTCTGAATTAAATTGAAATTATTGAGGTTAACCAGCCTGATAAATTGGAAAGACCTGCCATTCACTGCAGCCACAGTGAAATTTTCATTATTGTTGTAAATTATGTGAAGGTTTCTAGTTCTGGACATGAAATTTACACATATTAAACTTGGCAGTTTTGAATTTCTTAAATGTTTAATGATATGAATTGGAACCTTGGAGCACTTGAGATGATTCTGCTTGTTTAACCATAGTGGTTGTGTGGAAAATCTTGGAACGCTCTTTAAAAACGCTAAAAAGTTTGGAAATAATTGGAGTTTTATCTAAGATGCTCTCTTCCCTGGTAAGAGGCTTTTTTTTAAGGTTAATAATAATTTCTACTGTTTTAAAGGATTTCCAATTCCTAAAGATAAAATTGGGAAGGTTTTTTAAAAAATTATGTGAAGTGACGCAATTGACATTTTGCTCCATCCTCTTACAGAGAAATTAAATCTTTCTACTGACAGGTGCTTTTTTTAGTTCATCACACAACAACCTTTGCATTGGTAACTATACATTTATATTTTGACCACATTATATGTAAGTTTCTTAATGTTAAGTTTCTAAATTGAAAGTTACAATTTGACACATCAACCCTTTGGGCTCTTAAGCAGAGCCACAATGGATTCGCTGTTTTCCTTTTAAATAGGTGACCATGGTTTTGCATGTCTACAGAGTGCAGAAAAAGGTTCAGAAGATCATTTTGAGAATTTAGGAAATCATCTGCGTACATCAAATGTCACAGCATGGTGACGACTTTCACTAAAGGTTTTGTCATTCGAAGACTTGGCCTTAACCCACTCAAAGTGCCCAAGATGGGACGTATGAAGCTACCTTTAAACTAGCTGCAAGCACTTCTGTCTGTAATGTAAAAACTACCAAGTAAAGCCACCAAGCCTGGGTATCATTTGTTTCTGAGATTGGAATTAATAAGTTAAATTAATAGTTGCTATTTCAAGATCTCAAGAAGGGAAAATCTACCTGACTTTTAAGGGATAATGAAATTTTAATTAAAGTAAACTGGTGGAAAGCAGTCTAGGTGGTTCCTGAGTAGCAATGAAATAAAATTGAATATTGACAAAACTTGTCAATCCATCACTACTGCAATTTGAATTTGGGATAATTTTGAAATGAATGGCCTGTTCCTGTGCTGTACTGTTCTTTGTTCTTTGACACAGAAGGCCTGAAACCACATGCCCTGCTGGAAAAAGTCCAACATCTACATCATACAGCAGAGAGAGAGAGCTCGAAGTGACCCACCAGCTTCAACAGAACCTTCAATCAAGAGAGAAGTCTACAATAATTACAGGCCTGCAACCCTCCATAACTGGAATCTCAAGAGAATCCAACAGGTTTGTCGTAACCCTTCCCCCTTTGCTAAGACCCACCTACCTCTTCCCCTTTTTTATCTGTTTCTTCTTGAGTGTGTGTGCAAGTGTGAGTGAATGCAGTTATGGCAATTTCAGGATAAGGCGTATTGAACAATTGACTTTCTGATTTTAAAAACCTACAAGAAAACCTGTTGCTGTCTGTTTATTTGAAAAATAAAACACACTTAATACAGATACACTTGCTGCGGTCAGGTGGGGAGGTGAACAGTGGGAACCATCCACATTACACAAAGTGGCCGTAACAATATTATGAGAGTATTGCTTTGGACAGTACAGGTCCTCCAGGACTCATAAATTGAATATGATAGTAATTAATGGGTTGTGTAAACACATTGATATCTGTCAGAGGGATACAAATTCTGGATTAAGAAAATTGAGGCCCAGAGAGAAATAATATTTTAAAAGAATTGTCCACAAGATGGGAATGGATGATGAGAGAGCTGGAGAATATTTGAAGTCCATGCATGATCTCCTGCTTGAAACATATCTATGTTATTACACATAAATAGTTTAGAATTAGCAGCCCTCCTGCAGAAGAATAAGGAATAAGATTGAGTGAGGGGTCAGAGATTGGTCCTCCATCTCAAGTCAGTGGACTGTGAGAATCCTGGGATATCCACCTTGGATGCTCTTGATAACTAACCAGGACTAAAATCAAATGACATGATGATGAATTGTGGGTTAAGGATTTTACAGTGTAACTGTACCCCATTGTGAAAAGCCTGGGTAAACCCAGCTGGGAGGTAAAATGGTAGAAACCGTAGGTGTTGGGCTTTCATTGACCAGATTTAAAAGACAAACTCCAACAGACTTCTGGCACTTCTAGTGAAAGGAAGTCAGCTTGTCTTGTGGGATCCAGGGTGAATGGAATTAGTAACATTCCATGGACTAAGATAAGAAACAAAGGAAAGCTTAATGTCTTGAGTCTCAGACAAGATAACTAGCTACACCAAGTAACTCAAGAACGTCATGTCTGTTTCAAGCAAGTGCTGGCTGGTATCAGTATGTTTACAAGCTGATTACGGTCCAGTTGTGTTAAAAAAAAGGGTCACGGCAGACTAACCTGGCCTGGGTGAGTAACAATGAGTACGTGACATCTTTCTAATTGGACATGTTAAGTCAGGTTAAACTAGTCTCCATAGGCCAAGCTGTGTAGAGAAAGTATAAGAAGAGGTTCCCTAAGCATATAGGGGTAGAGGCAGTAAGCTAGGGGCTTGGAATGATCCAGCAGATGTAGCTGTTGCGTGTTGTCTTAACCTCTGTGTTAGCTGCTTATATGCACAAAGCACTGACCGCTCGAGATGGGATCAGTAACGCAGTAACGTGGACTCTTTATTTAAGGATTGTTGTGCATGTGCAAGTCTTCACTGGAGAATACTTACTTAAGACTGCCCCCAAAGCAGAAGTCACATGGTGTGTTCCATCATAGCTCTTACGCTGTTGGCCTGATAACATAGCCACACGTCTTAAAGGTGTACTCACACAACATCCCCCTTTTCCCAAAGAGAAACATATCCCCTTCAAATAGGTAAAGGTTAACTATATACAATTCAACAACAACAATAATAACTATATACATGGTACAAAACAGTCATAGAAACATACGAGTACATCAGGCACGGGAACGTAAAGGTGATTTAATCAAATGGCCTGATTTAGAAACAGGATAACAGTTCTTGGAATCTGGAGCAGATGTGAGTGGACTTGTCTCTATGGAAATGAAATGGGTAAACTCTGCCCGGGGCCGTTGTCTTCAATCTCGCCTAGTTTGCGATAGAGTATTCCATGGATCTGGGATCATGGACTGTTCTGATCTGACCTCTAAACCTACATAATGCAGCACCATTATGGAAGTAGTAACCTCATACAAATGTGGTTCTGGCCGAATGCTGGAGACTTGTGCAGTACTCCATGTACCAGTTACAGGATTCTGTTTCGTGACCTGCTGCTCTACCGGTAATTTGAAAGCTCACTTCCAACACTGCTGTTGTGCATCTCTTTCATCTTTCCCCGTTACTCCAAAAGAGTGTCCCTAACCAGGGTAGATGGAACAGTGGAAACTAGGAAGATCAGTATAGATTTGGCACCTGAACATGAGCTCAGCTGGGGATGGAATCGTAGAACTCAATAGAGTCGCACATAGGTAGAGCATGGCAATGTGAAAATCCTGACCCGTCTGATGGCATTTGATAATCAGTGATTTGGCAGTGCGGGTCATACGTTCTGCAAGACCATTGGAACATGGATAATGGGGTGCAGCTGTGCTTTACATAATATCCCATTTCAGGCACATGTCACGAAATGATTTCCCAGTGTACAAAAGCCCGTTATTGGAAATCACCACTTCGGGCGCCCAAATAGACAGAAGATAACACTGAGAGTGCTCACTACTGTAGAGCTCAACGTGTCATGTAGCTGGCGGATGATTGGATATTTGGAGAAATAATCTGTGACAATGAGATAGTCGACGCTATTAACGTGGAATAAATCTGTGATAATCTTAGCCCATGGGACTGCAGGAATCTCATGAGGGATGAGAGATTCTCGACATTGACTTGGCTGGTGAGCCTGACATGCCTGACATGTCTGAACAACGGATGCGATACCATCGTGAATACCCGGCCAGTAGTAGGGGGAGATGGTGGTGTAGTGCTAATGGCACTGAGCCAGGTAATGTCCTAGGAATACGCATTCAAATCTCACCATGGCAGCTGGTGGAATTTAAATTCAATTAATTAATAAAAAAAAAGAAATCTGGAATTGAAAACTAGTCTCAGTAATGGTGCCAGGAAACTATCATCAATTGTCATAAAAACCCATCTGGTTCACTGATATCCTTTAGGGAAGGAAATCTGCTGTCCTTACCTGGTCTGGCCCATATGTGACTCCAGACACATAGCAATGTGGTTGTCCCTTAACTGCCCTCTGAAATGGCCTAGAAAGACACTCAGTTGTCAAGGACAAATAGGGATGGGCAACACATGCTGGCCTTTCCAGCAATGCCCACATTCCATGAAAAAATTAAAAAAAAGTTTTCCTGGCCAACCGCCTGGTATGGTCAATTCTGGTATGGTGAAGCTGTTGGAATATGTCAGCCCGTGGAGATGCAAGGGTCAGGACTTACCTGCCTCTAAAAATAACACCATGTGCCATTCCCAACTCGTCTCTGAAGGTCCAGAATAACCTGATGAATTCAGCCATGTCCTGAATGGAGTCCAGCCGATCTTTCACTGTGGTCTTCTATCGCCCATGGAATGTGGGATCTGCTGTCATCTCTGCTTGCAGCTGGTCACACTCTCACTGCCTGAAGTGGACCAGGTCGACATACATACATACATCCTCTAATTCCATGTCAATGACGTCAACCTGCCATTCGACTGAAACATCTTTGGTCTTCGTCGGGTTAGACAACCAGTGTGTTGGAGGTGGTTATCAACTTGCCCGGTTTATACTTCACCTCATAATCATACCCCTATATCTTCATTGCTGAAGATGCAGTGGTGCGCTCATCAATGGCTTCCGTCAAATCATCTCCAGAGGCTTGTGGTCAGTTTCCACCATAAAGCATTTACCAAAAAGGTATGTGTGGTAACGTGTAGTGCTGAGAACAAGAGCCAGGGTTTCCCTCTCAATATTTGAGTAGTTAGCTTGGGCTGGTGACAAGGCCTTAGATGCAAAAGCAACTGGCCTCCCGATTTGTCATAAGCAGGCATCCAAACCCTTCTGTGAGGCACCACTCTCAAGCATGGTAACCTCTGCTGAGTCATAGAAATGGAGAATCGAAGTGTTCTCTGTCAGCAAGGTCTTCAACTGGTTGAAGACATGCTGGTGGTCTTCATGCCAGAGGAAGGGTTGTCTTTATCAGCAGATCGCTCAATGGCACCGCCTTCTGAGTGAAACCTGGAATGAATAGAGAAAGGAAATTGAAGAGACCCAGGCATCGCTGGAGGTCTGCCTTATCCTGTGGGACAGGCATTGCGTGGACGTTGTCCAACTTGCCAGGGTCCAATAAATGCCCTGGTCGGAGTATATGGACCCAAAAAAATAGATTTGTTGAACATGTATTTCACACTTGAGGCTGTTAAAGATGAGTCCTTCCTTCTGTGCCGCACACATCAGGTCATCCAGGTTGCAGTTGTGCTCTGCTCTGGTCCTGCCCACCATGCAACATCATCAGTAATACACAGACACTCTGGCACCTGATTCATGATGCGGTTTATGTGTTGCTGGAACACATCCTGGCATGTGGACAATCCGAAGCAGTAACGACCAGAAGGTGTGCGGAAAGTGGTGGTCTCTTGTGAATGTTGAACTAAGTATACTGAACATAACCATTCTTGGCGTCTGGTTTGGTTAAAAAAAAAGCACCCGCAAACTTGAAGTTCAACTCTTCAAGGGTTGGAATCTTGTCCTGGCATCTTTTGAGAGCTCGGTTCAGCCTGCAGGAGTCCAAACATAC
This sequence comes from Heterodontus francisci, assembly GCF_036365525.1. Lineage (NCBI taxonomy): Eukaryota > Metazoa > Chordata > Chondrichthyes > Heterodontiformes > Heterodontidae > Heterodontus > Heterodontus francisci. The sequence continues at coordinate 80,921,302 of NC_090378.1, read as the reverse complement.
CCACAAGGAGCCGTTCTTTATCACTACATTGGTGAAGGAGCTGCATCAGTCCTGCGGTCCTGGACAGGCCGTATGATACCATCCACCTCCAGCTTATCCAACTGGGTACGGAGCTTGGCCTGGAGATGGACACTACACTTTCAGGGTGGGTTGATGGTGGGTGTGACATCATCCAGGTGGTGCAGTGTAGCGGGCTTCTTGAAGCTGACTATATTGTCGAAACAGTCGGGGTAAATCAATGAGATCCTTGACAGAGTGAATTGGTTTGTCCTCTATGCTTGGTGATGCCCAATGCCATGGATGGTTACCAAGGTCAGATCCCTGCTTGCCTGTAGTCCTGCGATAGCAAGTCCAGCTATTTGGATGATGTACAAAAGTTGAAATTTCCAATCCAAATCATTATATTTGCATGTAATCTTGAAGAATCCTAAACACGGGATCGGGGATCCATTGTATGCGGTTGGTTGGGCATTCGTTGACGTCACCATGGCTTGTCATTTACCTAGATACATGCCTTTTGAGATGTGTACAGGTAAAATATTCACACTGGCACCTATGTCCACCTTCACCCAGGGCACATACGTGCCCTCCTTTTTCAGACATAGAACACAAACAGAATCACAGTGAAGTGATCAAATCAATACGTTCGGTGACATTGACAACGTGAAATGACTGTTCCACTTGCCCAATTGAACTTGGACTCTTACAATCATCATCACTGGTGTTGATGTCATCTGTAACTTTGTGGATGTATCGGTTGTGATATGAAGTATGACTGTGAAGCTTGCTGGGGGTCAAGTCTTGTTATGGTCTGTCTGACTGTGGTCAGGACTCTTACCAGCAGCATCTGTGTGGCTTTCCGACACTGACATTTCCAGTGACCCCTGATACCGCATGTTTTGTAGATGTCATTAAATGCTGGGCAATCTTTAGGCGTATGTAAGAGCCCACACCTTTTACATGGTTTCCTGGACCTGGAATCCTTACTCAATGCAGCAATGGTATTCGCAGCACATCGGGCTTGTAAACTCTGTTGGCCCTCAATGATGGACTCAAACTTTCAACCATCTTTGACCAAGGCGTCCACTGTATAACCCTTGGGCTTCTATAAAAGATCCCTCTGGTAAGCCTCTACTGTTGTGTATGCAACCACAAGCTGGACGATACGGTCTGCCAGCTCAGTCTCAGAGAAGTCACATTTGCGGCCCTGAGCTTGACATTGACTGACAAACTGGTCAATGGACTCAGTCAGCAGCTGTCGAAAGGATATGAATTCGAGTTGATGGACCCAAAAATTGAGTCTGACATGAAGTTGATCCTCTAATGTGAACCAGATTTTCGAGGGATCCTTCTGTTCTTCTTTGGTAAGACCAGAAATGTTAAGGCGATGTTAGCCTTTATTGATAATGGCAATTATGCCTGCTTCCATGGATGCACAACTGCTAAGTCATTGAAACATAGCTCGATTCTTTGCTTGAAGAGCTGAAATTCTGATAGCAGGTCAGATGCTTTCCAGTTGAATATAGGGAACAGTGCTGTCATTCTTGTAATAACTCCCTTCCGTTGCTCTTAAAGGAAATCTCCTGCTGCACAGGCAAACAGAAAAATCTGCCTGCAATTCCACTTGTGAACAGGCTTGGAGGTTGTTGCGCTGTCTCTTGCTATATAGGCAGACAGAACTGGCTGCAGTTCCACTTGGAGGATGTGGCACTGTTGCCCGATTCACACGTTTTTGTGAGACCCCACATACAAAGCAGTCAGTCCGGGAAGAGGCCTTGCGATGGCAGCCCAGCTTTTTTAAAACTTTTGTCCGGGTCAACACGGGCTTTGGATGGCGCGATCCTGGAGCAACCTGCAGTGAACTTGGACAGCATGCTCCTGGACTGACCTGCTTCTTCTTTTTGACCACCGGTTCAGCAATTTTAAAATCAAATACTCAGTTTTAAAGAGACTTTGTCCTTTTCTGTGTGTGGCTGTTCCTGACTTCGGGCTCGTTCCTCTCCACAACCTTGCGTTGAAGTAGAGCATCATGATCCTGCTCTTCTGTTCCACATTTCAACTTAAAATTTTTAACATTCTGCAGCATCTTCAAACATGCACCATATTGCATTTTGTTTTAACCTCTGTGTTAACTACTACGATACACAAAGCACTGACCACTCAAGACGGAATCAGTAACGCAGTAACATGGACTCCTTATTTAAGGATTGTTCTGCATATACAGAGAGATCTTCGCTGTATAGGTACTTACTTAAGACTGCCTCCAACTCAGAAGTCACATGGTGTGTTACATTACAGCTCTTACACTGCTGGCCTGATAACATCGCCGCACCTCATAAAGGTGTACACACACATCAGTAGTCAAGGAAGGGACGGACTGATGAGGTATCTCACATGTGTCACATCAACCAGATGAAGGCACTTGGGGCACAGGCCAGTGGGAGTAGACTTGCAGAGATCGCAATCTTCTACCCAGGGTATAACAGGTAATATAACTCATGATCGTGTCTTGTTAACTGCTGCTCAGACACTAATGTATCAAGTCTCGCTTATGCTGAATAATATATATAATAACTGTTACCAATAAAGGTCAAGCCAAATCATTCAGAACTTAGAAGTGAAACGGTTAATTGGCCAGAACACCAAAACTCTAACAATTCCTCTGACTTGACACCAAGGCTCACTGTTTTTGCGCCATAACAGGAGTCATTTCAGCTATTACTTCAGCAGGTTAGCTTTTGCTAATATTACTCTTCATTCTTATCTTCAGAAAAGGAGACCTCAAGGTGACCCAATTGAAGTCTTCAAGATTATAAAAGGAGATTAAGAAATTGTTCACGATAATGAAGGGATCAAATACCAGAGACAACAGTTAAAAATAAGAACAGTTAGGAGCAATGAAGGAAGTCAGTCACAAAGTTTTTTTGCGCAAAACTGTTAGGGACTATCAGGAAGGCCATTAAAGTGAGCTGTATAAATGGGCTCAAATGCAACTTGATTTGTTTTTGTAGATTGAGGAGTATAAGGGCCAGTTTTATAAAATGTGTGCTACCAGCAGGCGCCTTGCCCTCTGACTGTGCATATCAAGAAAACATGGGCATGCCATACATGATTTTCTGTACATTAATGGATAGAAAATTGTGGCTAGTGCATACTTGATTTCCCCAGTATATTGTGAGTTTACACTAGATATTTTCTTGGGATGAATGTCCTCAGTCACTCCCATAATTAGACCTTCTGTTCTCCACAATCTGAAGTGCACCTTTATTGTCAAGAATCTGGTTAATTGATAGTGTGACCCAATGGTTGTAACATTGAAAGAAATAGTTTACATTTGTATAGTGATTTTCACAACCTCAGAATGTCACAATCACATACTTTTGAAATATAAACTCACTGAAAACCTTACACAGAGTTAAAATTGAGCCCTCTGAGAGTCACTATTATAACGTAGGAAACGTGGCAGCCAATTTTCACACATGAAGGTCTCACAAAATGAAATAAAATAATTACCAGATAATCTGTTTTCGTGATGTTGGTTAAAAGATAAATACTGGCCTGGACACTGGAAACAACAGCCCTGCTCTTCTTAGATTAGTGCCAGTGGCTCCTTTATGTCCACTCGTTTAATGTTTCATCTGAAAAACTGCTCTACTCTTCTGACAGTGCAGCTCTCCCTCAGTACGTGCTGAAATGTCAGCTTAGATTATGTGTTCAAGCCTCTGTAGTGGGACTTGAACAGGGATAGGCACCAACATGTTGCACCATGGGCATTTGACAAAATTATTAACTCAGCCACAGACAAGGGGGCAATTAATCTGCATATAAAGTGTACAGCCAACCTAATGCCATCAAAACACAGTCCGATTTAAAATATATTTCTCCCTGTTTAGTGAGATACTTGACATTGTTTTTGCTTGCACAAGTAGTCAATGTCTGCCCGCACACTTGATGTAGCGATGCGGAGAATTTGCATAGAGGTCCATCTATTAAGAGAGTGATTATGATCACTCTCTCCCCCTCTCTGCGTCCAGCCCCCTCTCCCCCACTTCTACGTCCAACCCTCTTACCTCTCTTTGTGTCTATCCCCCTCTCCCCCACTTCTGTGTCCATCCCTCTTGTCCCCTCCCACTGTGTCCATCCCCCTTCCCCCACTCTATGCCCATCTTCCTCCACTCACACTCTGTGTCCACCCCCCTCCTCCCCACTATGTCTATCCCCTCACCCCCCACTGTGTCTATTCTCCTTTCCCTTACCTCTGTGGCCATCCCTCTCTCCCCCCTCTGTGTCCATCCCCCTCTCGCTCCCACTGTGTTCATCCCCCTCTCCCCCCTCTGTGTCCATCCCTGTCTCCCCGCTCTGTGTCCAGCTCCCCTCCCCCCAAACTGTGTCCAACCCCCATCCCCCACCACTGTCCATCCCCCTTCTCCCCACTGTGTCCATCGCCCCTACCCCCAATGTGCCTATTCCCCTCTCCCCCACCTGTGTCCATCCCACTCTCCCCCCACTGTTCATCCCCCTCTTCTCCCCTCTTTGTCTATCTCCCTCTCACCACCCGCCCCCCGTGTCCATTCTCTCTCCCACCTCTATGTCCATCCCCTTTCCCCACTGTCAATCCCCCCTGCCCCCACCACTGTGCCCATTCCCCTCTTCCCCCCTCTGTGTCCATCCCTGTCCCCCTGCGCCCACCCTCTTCCCCCCCCACTGTCTCCATCTTGCTCTCCAACCGGCTCTGCTCCCTGGGCCGGTGCTTGTTTAAAGGGCTGCCTGACTCTCAGGCATGCTCCCTCCGTGCCGCACCTCTGGCTGCGTGCTGGCTTGCTTCCTGCTCTCCCCTCAGTCTCTCTCTCTCTCTGTCTCTCTCCCTCTCCCCCACAGCAGCCATTCCCGCTCACTCCCTGAACTGCACGAAAACAGAAGGGGTGGCCAATCCCAGATGCAGGTCCCGCCTCTGCTTGAAGTACACTTTAATAGGAGAGCCATCAATCAAAGCTGCGCCATGGGCAGCCGGCTGTCAGTTTAATGGGGGAGACAGTGGTGTAGTGGTAATGTCACTGGACTAGTAATCCAAAGGCCTGGACTAATGCCCTGGGGACACGAGTTCAAGTCCCACCTCGGCAGCTGGTGGAATTTAAAATCAATTAATTAAAAAATCAGGAATTGAAAAGCTAGTCTCAGTAATGATGCCACAAAACTATCATCGATTGTCATAAAAACCCATCTGGTTCTTCGGGAAGCAAATCTGCTGTCCTACCTAGTCTGGCCTACATGTGACACCAGACCGACAGCAATGTGGTTGACTCTTAACTGCCCTCTGAAATGGCCTCGCAAGCCACCCAGTTCAAGGGCAATTAGGGAAGTGCAACAAACGTTGGCCTTGCCAGCAAGGCCCACATCCCAAGAAAGAATTTTTAAACAAGGCAGAGGAATGGCGGGCCGGACAGAAACCATGGGCCTCAAAACTTTTTACCATGAACACTGGTGTCTGTGTGGGTTTGAATTCAAAACCTTCTGACCCAAAGAGTACCACCCACTGAGCTTTGACTGACACATAGTTCCCCTATGTAAACCAGATATTGTATGCATGTATTACAACATTTGTTCTCCCATATTTAAAGAGGGTGGATTGAAACTCTAGTAAGTTGAGGCATGATTTCCAATCAATAAACTGGTCTATTTTACATCAATTACTGAGTACAATTTTTCAGTGAGAATTGATTTGCTACCATTCCTTGTAATACTGAAATAAATAAAAAGCAGCTCTGTCTACCTTTTAGTTGAATCCCATTTATGAGCTCACTAACCTGAATCTAACTGGTCATATCTTCTTCTGGTACAGGTTGCCTAATTATTTTCCTTCCTCAAGTCCCTCGCTCTCTAATTGACAGGAAGAGAGAGAGAGAGTGAGAGTCAAGAGAGTTCTCATCTAGGTCTGTGTGTAGGCAAAAAGCCTTTTCTCATTTAATTAATCTACACCGGGTCTTTCTACCCAAAATGACTGAAAAAAATCTATGTTGATGGCTAAAAATGTTTCTTTAATGATATGACCATTTGCTGTTAGACCCCTGACGTGCCTCCCATTGTTTAGAATCTACAGTAAGCTACGAATGTAAACAGTCTGATGGTTATTCCATCTGGTGACCTACCCAGGAATCATCTATCAGCAGGGTGAGGATGTCTATCAAATATAGTCAATAGCTTCAAAGATTTCGAATTAATATTCTAAACTGCTGTGGCAATAATCTAAATTTCATGTTAGCTGGTGTTAAATGTTAAATCAACAAAAACACTGCATTTAATATTGAAGAAATATAAGAAATTTACAAGATTCTTCTCAGGTGATGCCAGTAAAACCCCAAATGCTACAGCACCATACTTGTTCTTGAAACCATGGGTGGAATCTTATGAGTGCCGCAATGTTCCCGATGGCGGGACCTGAAATTGCTGTAACTTCCACTCCCGCTGCAAATCCCATTTCCCACGTGATTCTGTATTTTTTTTATTTGTTTGTGGGATGTGGACATCGCTGGCCAGGCCAGCATTTATTGCCCATCCCTAATTGACCCTGAGAAGGTGATGGTGAGCTGACTTCTTGAACCGCTGCAGTCCATGTGGGGTAGGTACACCCACAGTGCTGTTAGGAAGGGAGTTCCAGGATTTTGACCCAGCGACAGTGAAGGAATGGCGATATAGTTCCAAGTCAGGATGCTGTGCGATTTGGAGGGGAACTTGCAAGTGGTGGTGTTTCCATGCATCCGCTTGTTCTTCTAGGTGGTCGAGGTCACGGGTTTGGAAGGTGCTGTCAAAGGAGTCTTGGTGAGTTGCTGCAGTGCATCTTGTAGATGGTACACACTGCTGCCACTGTGCGTCTGCGGTGGAGGGAGTGAATGTGGATGGGGTGCCAATCAAGCGGGTTGCTTTGTCCTCGATTTTGTCGAGCTTCTTGAGTGTTGTTGGAGCTGCACCCATCCAGGCAAGTGGAGAGTATTCCACCACACTCCTGACTTGTGCCTTGCAGATAGTGATCAGGCATTGGGGAGTCAGGAGGTGAGTTATTCACCACAGAATTCCCAGTCTCTGACCTGCTCTTGTAGCCACAGTATTCATGTGGCTGGTGCTGTTCAGTTTCTGGTCAATGCTGAGCCACAGTATGCTGATAGTGGGGGATTCAGCGATGGTAATACCATTGAACATCAAGGGGAGATGGTTAGATTCTTTCTTGTTTGAGGTGATCATTGCCTGGCACTTGTGTGGTGTGAATGTTACTTGTCAGCCCAAGCCTGAATGTTGCCCAGTTCTTGCTGCATATGGACACGGACTGCTTTAGTATCTGAGGAGTCACAAATGGCGCTGAACATTATGCAATCATCAGTGAACATCCCCAATCACCATTATCGCCAAAGATATAAAGCATTCTGTGCTTGTAGCCTCAAGGAGCAGCAGCCTTCCTTTCATGTAAGTATCTTCAGACTAACTTAAATTGAAGCTTTTACTTAAATTGACATGATCTTGCCTCCCTTATTTTGTGGAAGTCACCACCAACATCATATCATTTATTTTCCCTACAGCCAAAGTGAATGACATGGCATCCAGGTGGCAGTCTCCCGCCCCACAATTCAGTGATGCCTCCCTGCAGATGCTCCTCCAAGCCATCAGGGGAATACAGGAGGTGCTCTTCCCTGCAGATGGAGTCCGAAGACCCTTCCGCCTCACTAAGGTGGCCTGGATGGAGTTAGCATAGTAAGGTCTCGAACTGTGGGGTAACTCTTAGAACATGGGTGCAATACCACAAGCAAATCAATGACGTACTCAGATCAGTAAGGGCAAGTGGTCCTGTCGAGGCTGCTCCATTGATTTCTTCCATGGCTAAATGTCTTTTAGGCAGAGGATATGCAAGGAATGCAGTGGAATTCATGAGCAGTCTTGGTACCATTCACTAAGTGATGGAAAGTGGAGTTGAGGCCGAGATAAGATCAGCCGTGATTGTATTGCAGGCTCGAGGGGCTGAATTCTCCTGCTCCTAGTTCTTATGTTTATGTGATTGGATGTGTCATTTGACAGCCACTGCAGAATGAATGGTGTTGATGCATGTATGCAATGGTTGTGATGCATCATTTATCATGGCATTCAGTCTGCACTGTCTTTTCCAGGAGAAACGAAGCCACGACTAGCGTGAGCATGCTAAGATGGGAGCTGGAACCCTGACATCAGGCTGCTGACCACGGCTGAGGAGGAGGCTTTGGAGATCGCAAGAGACGGAGGCAGAGTGAGTGGAAATGGCGAGGCAGGAGCCACAAGGCATAAGGATGAAGTGTCATCTCTGCTCTTGCAGCCATATGTGGAAACTGAAGGAAATTTTGTGAACTCATGTGAAGCACATGCTTAAAGTGCCTTTGCTTGTGTCTCCACTGCAGGTGCCTGCACTCGAGTCGCAGAACGTCATGTGGCCCAAGAATCGTCCTCTGGGGAGGGAGAGGAAGCCAATGCTCCAGAGGATGCACCATCACCTGCCTCTTCCACCTCTGCCAGCGCAAATATAGCCACACGGTCCGCGGGGGGTTTTAAGATTAGAATCTGGGTCACAAGCTGGTGTACACAACATAGACATATCCCAGCAGCTGAGGGAGCATGTGCCAGCTGGGTCTCCTGACAATCGGAGGATTGCTGGTGACAAGGCCCCTGCTCAGCCCCACACTCATGATGATCCTTTGTTTGTTGCTATGAGAAGTCTGCTGGATGTGCAGTAATGTCATGTGGAAAATATATTGGAGATGCCTGAGGTCATGCATGGCTTTGTGAGTGCCATGGAGGAATCCATGCAAGCCATGATGTCTGCCTTGTTCCAGGCATTTGAGCGTATGGCTTCCTCAGTAGAGAGTCTGGCGAGTCTGGTCGATCACTCAAGCCATATGTGATGTGACCTGCACTCCATCGCTGTTGCTGTGGGCTCCATACAGCAGAGTTTAAGCGAGAAGGGGACGAGGAACCTGGACCTCCCTAGAGGTGACCTTGACCCTCAGGGAGACAGGCAGGTGCCATCGTGCACACAGATGGAGGAGGAGCACGTGCCAGCTGCCCCGGAGGCTTCCTGTCAGGACATCCCCAGAGGACGCCCGCCACGGTCATCCACAGCAATGGGGCAGCACACTGAGCAGACTGCCTCCACCTAAGCTGCTAATGTCGGGGTAGCACCTGGACGTAGTGACAGAAAAAGAAAAACTGAAACAGTTTTGAGCACAAAGGTGGCACGGGTGCTGTACAAATTGTCATCAATACAAAGATGTATTGAAACGTTTATTTCATGAAAAATTTGATCCACTCTCAGTAATATTTTGCTTGGTTACAAATGAAGACAAAGAAGTTTTTTGAAGGCCTATAGCAGGAAGGAATTGATGCTTGAAAAGCATCTCAGGAAAAGTCCAGCATCTCATGGAATTTGAGCTTTCAATCTTCAATGACGGCTGTTTTCCTATTGATGATTAATAACCTTTTCCAATACAGTCATGCCTTACTTTTGTTTTCTGTGGTCATTACGTGTTTGCAGTGGTGGGTAGTTTCATTCATCGTAGCCCATTGATGATTTCAAATGCCAATCACATGAAAGTGCAGCCATGCTTCATTAAGATTGCAGAAATGAATGAGACCTCATGCAAAAGGGAATTTTTGTGGGGAATTGTGATGTTTCTCCTCCCAATGTTCCTTGATGATGTGGCTTATTGTTGGCTGAAACGTGCATAAATTAGGTTCTCCCTGATGTCCTTTTCATGACTCTCCAACACCCTCATATTGATGATAGCATCATTGTCATTGTTGTTCTCCTCACCTTATTCATAATCATCCTCATCTGAGGAGGACTGGTGTTCCTCCTGTTCCGCCGCCTGCAGAATGTTGCCACATCTAACTGCAAGATTGTGCAAGGTACAGCAGACAACGGTTATTCGTGACACCCTCTGTGGCGGATACTGAAGAGACCAGTCAAGACAATGGAATTGCATTTTCAGTATGTTAATGGTGTGTTCGATGATGGTTCTGGTGGATGTGTGAGCGACATTGTACCTCTTCAGCAGCGCTTTGGGGATGACGTACTGGTGTTTTCAACCATGTACAACGGGGGTAACCCTTGTCACCCAGGATCCGTCCGTCCACTTCGGCTGGTTCCTTGAAAACTGCTGACAGCTGTAGTTCCTCAAAGTGTAGAAGTCATGACAGCTCCCTGGGAAACATGCGCAAACATGCATGATTCTTCTCCTGTGGTCACAAACCAGCTGTACATTTAAAGAGTGGAAGACTTTGCAATTAACAAAGACAGCAGGCTGGTCCCAGCAAGCTCTAGTGGGCACATGAGTACAGTCAATCACCCCTTGCACTCTAGGAAAGCCAGTGATGGCGCCAAAGGCCACAGACTTTGCTATCTGGCTGTCCTCGTCTACAGTAAGTAGATGAAATAATTGGCACATTGAAAAAGGGCATTCTTCACCTCTTTGATGCACCTGTGAGTCATATATGTCACCCTTGGATCTCTGGAAGGAGCCGCTGGGGAAAAAAATGAGTGCAGCAGTCACTTTGAGGGCAACTGGCATGGGATTCCCACCGAAGCTGAGCAGCTGCAGGTCGTGCTGCAGGATCCTACAAATTTCTGTGACCATTTCATGTGACATCCTTAGGCATCTCTGGCATTGCCTCTCTGACATTTGAAGGTAATTTGTCCTTGTTCTGAGGGTGTCGATCAGGCCGTTCCTCGATGTTATCATTTGGAGCATCATCACCTTCCTGCTCTGCCTGTTGCTGGCACTCGGGCATCAAGAGTTGAGGGAAAAGAGTGCTTCTTAGTCTCTCTCTTTGTTCTTCTTCCCATGGTATTAGACAAATTGGGTGTATGAAGACCCATGTCGCTGTGGCTTTTCTGAACAACAAATAAGCAGAGCGTGGTGATTCAGTCCTCTGTAGCTCGTGAGCCAAAACATCGAGGCAATGAACAGCTCCCTTATATCTGCCTTCAAATTGCAGCCTTAAGATACACCCACTGTTGTTTGTCTCCTCCCACTCTCCTTGCAATCCTTAAGTGTCCACGTGGTTCCCATTATCTTTGGAGAAGATGGTGCACGTGAAATTTAGGGCAAGTCTCCCCACCTTCCAACCTCCTCCTGCAACCTTCCAGCTTGAACCCATCATCCTTGACCTATCCAATATTACCGTTACCCTCCCCTCCATTACCCATTGAGCCTCCCCCCAATACCGTGCACCGTGTAATCATCAATGTATTTATGCCATCCCTCCCCCCATGCCTACTCCCGTTACTATCGACATGCCGACTCTTACCCTTGAAGCTCCTCACATTGACCTGACCATTGTTGCCGAGTCTCATTCCCCTCCATATGAAGCTGTCGAATACCCATCCATTAGTCTTGACTTTCCCCCTTACAGAATCCATTTGCCTCCATTGACTGTGACCGTTGCCTCTGCTAGCCAGTACCCTCAATTTGCCCAACAGCTCCCCAACGCCAACCGCACTCATCCCTCCCTATAGGCCCTTGCCAAATATCTTCACACAGTACTGATCTAATTCACCCACCACCCCCGCAGCCAACAAAATGCATCTTCACCATTAACATCAACCATTCAACAACCTGGATGCTCCACTCCACCCTGCCCTGCTCCTCCATGCACCCTATCAACCCCACCCTTCCCTCCCCGACTACCCTGCCCTGCTCCTCCATGTAGCCCTCACTAATGCTGTCGCCGCCATTCCCTGAGATGATTCACCCTTGCTGGTGCCGAGCCTGGAGGCAAACATCCATTCCAGTGCTGGCGTTAGTTTAGCAGCTGAGTGAAAGAGATAAGAGCACAGTCCTGAGACTCAACTGCACAAATCCGACTGTTGCATGCCATGTTGAAACATTCGTGAACCAGGTGGCATGGGAACACTGCTCGCCGTTCGCTTAATCTGGCAGGTAGGACTAAATTGTAACTATGTGTAGGATAATGAATATTCATGTTATTAAAATGAATGCAAAGCTGCAATCCATCACTGCGCTGGGAGAACCCCAGAACGTCACAAACATGCCGCTGACTTAATTAGTCTAAAATACCCTAACAACTAGAATCCAAAAAAACACCTCCTGCCTAATTATATCACCTTGCACGTCACCAAATCCACTGCGGTGGACTGCATAAAATTCCCCCCATCTTATTTAGGCTCAATGACAGTGAATTTTCACCAATAGATTTTCCTGTTTTCCAACAAAGCTTTGTAAAACATGTGAATTTGAAGAGATTCTAAGCATATAAATATTCTTAATGTACATTACAGCAAATTCGGCCAGTAACTCACCTCCTGATTCCCCAATGCCTGTCCACCATCTGCATGGCACAGGTCAGGAGTGTGATGGAATAGTCTCCACTTGTCTGGATGGGTGCAGCTCCAACAACACTCAAGAAGCTCAACCCCATTCAGGACAAAGCAGCCTGCTTGATTTGCACCCCATCAACCACCTTCAACATTCACTCCCTCCACCACAGACGCACAGTGGCAGCAGTGTGTACCATCTACAAGATGCACTGCAGCAACTCACCAAGGCTCCTTCAACAGCACCTTTCAAAACTGCAACCTCCACCACCCAGAAGGACAAGGGCAGCACATGCATGGGAACACCACCAGCTGCAAGTTCCCCTCCAAGTCTAACGCCATCCTGACTTGGAATTATATCACCATTCCTTCACTGTCGCTGGGTCAAGATCCTGGAACTCCCTTCTTAACAGCACTGTTGGTGTACCTACACCCCAAGGACTGCAACGGTTCAAGAAGGTAGCTCACCACCACCTTCTCAAGGGCAATTAGGGATGGGCAATAAGTGCTGCCCTAGCCAGCGATGTCCACATCCCAAAAACGAATTTTTAAAAAATGCAATATGTATTTATCCTTTGTTCTACAGACAGTGCTGTACTTGAATGTTTTGGTCAGAATTTAAATGGAATTTGCATAATTTAATGCCATATTACGTGAATCATCGCTGTTTAAGCATCTTAACTATTAGGGCATTGAGAGGTCACTGTACAACATTAACTGGGTACCAGTTAACTGGGCGGCACAGTGGCGCAGTGGTTAGCACCGCAGCCTCACAGCTCCAGCGACCCGGGTTCAATTCTGGGTACTGCCTGTGTGGAGTTTGCAAGTTCTCCCTGTGTCTGCGTGGGTTTCCTCCGGGTGCTCCGGTTTCCTCCCACATGTCAAAGACTTGCAGGTTGGTAGGTAAATTGGCCATTACAAATTGCCCCTAGTATAGGTAGGTGGTAGGGAAATATAGGGACAGTTGGGGATGTGGTAGGGATATGGGATTAGTGTAGGATTAGTATAAATGGGTGGTTGATGGTCGGCACAGACTCGGTGGGCCGAAGGGCCTGTTTCAGTGCTGTATCTCTAAACTAAACTAAACTAAACACATATGCAAATCAGAATTTAATGTCCATCTCGTTTGAAACAAAGCAGGATTTTTGCAGAATTATTACGTAACAAGCTTAGAAGCAGTATATTTGGAAGAGTCAGGTACACTTATTAAGACGAGAAATTGTGACTTGGGAGGCAATTCAAGATTATCAGGCATAAAAACAACTTTTAAATGGGTGGTTGAGGAGGAGAAATTAAAGCGTGTACTAAAATACTTAGGATAACTCAATTGGTTCAAAGGGTTATGAGACTTTTCGGATAAGTAATTAAAAGCTGTGAGGTTCCGGTGTTCACAGCTGCTCATTCAGAAATAAGTCTCTTTACTGTTTGCTTCTGACTGTGGAGGGATAAATGAGGGAGCAGAGAATGCAAATCAAAGGGTGGGAGAGATGCCACAATCCATTTGGGTGCTCAACAGTACAACAATGTCCTTCTGCCCAGCTTGCAGTGCAATAGTCAAAGCAGTGCTGCCATCCTGCAGGGAAAGCAAGAGAGAGAAACAGACTATGAAATATTGAACATGTGACAAGTATTCATCAACAACTTTTTGTCAAAGGGCACATTTTATGTTGTAAAGCCATTCTCAGAAATGCAGCAACACTGAAAAATTGGATGCAGGTCTGCGCCTATCACTCTCTTTACGTGTGAAGTTCATGGTTTCAAATCACACAGCAATGGGTAGTTTTCAAGTGGTGGCGAGGTTTATTCTCAAAGGAAATAAAAGAGAAATAAAACTTTAGCACCAGTATTTCAATCAGATAGCCCAATTTTAATAGTATTCCTTCCCAATAGAATTCCTTTGTCTTCCTGAACAGTTTATAAAAAAAGGACTTAATTCTAGTTTGCTCAGAAGGCATGTGACACAGTAAGTTTGCCAAGGGTCACAGTGAAGGAGGAGGTCGATTGGTAAATGGCTCCCTGAACCCCAGGGCAGCATTATAAATATGGTGCTATTGTATGTCACTGACAACCACCACAGAGCTAACAGAGGTGCTTGAAATAATCCCTATAATTACTTCAGACATCGTCAGTAACAATCACAACAATCCTCCTTTGAAATAATCTTTCAGTAGCAATTAACATGTTACCTAGAAATACAATAAATTATTTGCATCAAATTGATGTTCATGAACAATAAAGATACTTAAAAACTTCAACATCATTTCTAATCACCAGTCAATCAATTTAATATATTCAAAATTAACCAGCAAGTGTACTCAGGCAGATTGTTCCAAGAAATGTAAATAACATTCTAATATATGTTTTTGGTGAATTTTTGTGCTCATCAAACTGAAGGATCTAATGGGGCAATTTGCTGCTTTGGTGCTCAGTGTCATTATCAAGTGTTCCCAGGTCAGTATATTGAAGCAGAGTTCAACTTTGTCTTAATAATGTAGGTCAATTCAAAACTCAGAAGAGCACATCCCCCATTTGCACCACTGCAGCATTTTCTAAATACCCCCACCAGCTGTTTCTGTGACCTCTTTGAATTGACCAAGTTGTGTCATATTGTAAACAGTTCTGTGCTGTGTACTTGGGTTGCATTAGGCCACTGCAGCCGGCAAAGGTGGGTAACCTTGATCCCATGGGTGTAAGTGCCAATTCAAGTCCCAGAAGTGAATGGATGACGTGAAATCCTCTGGAACAGCTCATTTTTGAAATAAAGCTTATCTGATCAAATAATTACAGAAATTTAAACATAGAACAATAAATGCTTTGATTCTATCAAAGCAAATACTTAGGTATATAAACAATTCAGAAGGTGTACATGGATGATAGTAGAATAGGTCTCTGGCACAGAGTCTGTCCCTGTTGCTCAGAAGGGAAAAGGGAAGAGGAGCAGAGCATTAGTCATTGGGGACTCCATAGTTAGGGGAACAGATAGGAGGTTCTCTGGGAACGAGAGAGACTCACGGTTGGTGTGTTGCCTCCCAGGTGCCAGGGTACGTGATGTCTCCGATCGTGTTTTTGGGATCCTTAAGGGGGAGGGGGAGCACCCCCAAGTCGTGGTCCACATAGGCACCAACGACATAGGTAGGAAGAGAGATGGGGATTTAAGGCAGAAATTCAGGGAGCTAGGGTGGAAGCTTAGAGCGAGAACAACCAGAGTTGTTATCTCTGGGTTGTTGCCTGTGCCACGTGCTAGCGAAGAGAGGAATAGGGAGAGAGAGGAGTTGAACACGTGGCTGCAGGGATGGTGTAGGAGGGAGGGTTTTGGTTTCCTGGATAATTGGGGCTCTTTCTGGGGTAGGTGGGACCTCTACAAACAGGATGGTCTTCACCTGAACCAGAGGGGTACCAATATCCTGGGGGGGAGATTTGTTAGTGCTCTTCGGGGGGGTTTAAACTAAATCAGCAGGGGAATGGGAACCTAAATTGCAGTGCCAGTGTACAGGCTGTTGAGAGTAGTGAGGTAGGGGATAAGGTTACAGGGACGCAAGAGGGCACTGGCAAGCAAGAACTTGGTTTAAAGTGTGTCTACTTCAACGCCAGGAGCATCCGGAATAAGGTGGGTGAGCTTGCAGCATGGGTTGGTACCTGGGATCCTGATGTTGTGGCCATTTCAGAGACATGGGTAGAGCAGGGGCAGGAATGGATGTTGCAGGTTCCGGGATTTAGATGTTTCAGAAAGAACAGAGAAGAGGGTAAAAGAGGGGGGGGTGTGGCATTGTTAATCAAGGAAAGTATTACAGCGGCAGAAAGGACGTTTGAGGACTCGTCTACTGAGGTAGTATGGGCCGAGGTTAGAAACAGGAGAGGAGAGGTCACCCTGTTGGGAGTTTTCTATAGACCTCCGAATAGTTCCAGAGATGTAGAGGAAAGGATAGCGAAGATGATTCTCGACAGGAGCGAGAGTAACAGGGTAGTGGTTATGGGGGACTTTAACTTTCCAAATATTGACTGGAAATACTATAGTTCGAGTACTTTAGATGGGTCTGTTTTTGTCCAGTGTGTGCAGGAGGGTTTTCTGACACAGTATGTGGACAGGCCAACCAGGGGCGATGCCACATTGGATTTGGTACTGGGTAATGAACCCGGCCAGGTGTTCGATTTAGATGTAGGTGAGCACTTTGGCGATAGTGATCACAATTCGGTTAGGTTTACCTTAGCGATGGGCAGGGACAGGTATATACCGCAGGGCAAGAATTATAGCTGGGGGAAAGGAAATTATGACGCGATTAGGCAAGATTTAGGATGTGTAGGATGGGGAAGGAAACTGCAGGGGATGGGCACAAACGAAATGTGGAGCTTATTCAAGGAGCAGCTAATGCGTGTCCTTGATAAGTATGTACCTGTCAGGCAGGGAGGAAGTTGTCGAGCAAGGGAGCCGTGGTTTACTCAAGAAGTTGAAGCGCTTGTCAAGAGGAAGAGGGCGGCTTATGTTAGGATGAGACGTGAAGGCTCAGTTAGGGCGCTTGAGAGTTACAAGCTAGCCAGGAAGGATCTAAAGGGAGGGCTAAGAAGAGCAAGGAGAGGACACGAGAAGTCATTGGCGGATAGGATCAAAGAAAACCCTAAGGCTTTCTATAGGTATATCAGGAATAAACGAATGATAAGAGTTAGAACAGGGCCAATCAAGGATAGTAGTGGGAAGTTGTGTGCGGAATCAGAGGAGATAGGGGAAGCGTTAAATGAATATTTTTCGTCAGTATTTACAGTAGAGAAAGAAAATGTTGCCGAGGAGATTACTGAGATACAGCCTACTAGGCTAGATGGGATTGAGATTCACAAGGAGGAGGTGTTAGCAATTTTGGAAAGAGTGAAAATAGATAAGTCCCCTGGGCCAGATGGGATTTATCCTAGGATTCTCTGGGAAGCCAGGGAGGAGATTGCAGAGCCATTGTTGTTGATCTTCAAGTCGTCATTGTCGACAGGAGTAGTGCCGGAGGACTGGAGGATAGCAAATGTTGTCCCCTTGTTCAAGAAGGGGAGTAGAGACAGCCCTGGTAATTATAGACCTGTGAGCCTTACTTCGGTTGTGGGTAAAATGTTGGAAAAGGTTATAAGAGACAGGATTTATAATCATCTTGAAAAGAATAAGTTCATTTGCGATAGTCAGCACGGTTTTGTGAAAGGTAGGTCGTGCCTCACAAACCTTATTGAGTTTTTCGAGAAGGTGACCAAACAGGTGGATGAGGGTAAAGCCGTGGATGTGGTGTATATGGATTTCAGTAAGGCGTTTGATAAGGTTCCGCACGGTAGGCTATTGCAGAAAATACGCAAGTATGGGGTTGAAGGTGATTTAGAGCTTTGGATCAGAAATTGGCTAGCTGAAAGAAGACAGAGGGTGGTGGTTGATGGCAAATGTTCATCCTGGAGTTTAGTTACTAGTGGTGTACCGCAAGGTTCTGTTTTGGGGCCACTGCTGTTTGTCATTTTTATAAACGACCTGGATGAGGGTGTAGAAGGGTGGGTTAGTAAATTTGCGGATGACACGAAGGTCGGTGGAGTTGTGGATAGTGTCGAAGGGTGTTGTAGGGTACAGAGGGACATAGATAGGCTGCAGAGCTGGGCTGAGAGATGGCAAATGGAGTTTAATGCGGAGAAGTGTGAGGTGATTCACTTTGGAAGGAGTAACAGCAATGCAGAGTACTGGGCTAATGGGAAGATTCTTGGTAGTGTAGATGAGCAGAGAGATCTTGGTATCCAGGTACATAAATCCCTGAAAGTTGCTACCCAGGTTAATAGGGCTGTTAAGAAGGCATATGGTGTGTTAGCCTTTATTAGTAGGGGGATCGAGTTTCAGAGCCACGGGGTCATGATGCAGCTGTACAAAACTCTGGTGAGGCCGCACCTGGAGTATTGCGTGCAGTTCTGGTCACCGCATTATAGGAAGGATGTCGAAGCTTTGGAAAGGGTGCAGAGGAGATTTACTAGGATGTTGCCTGGTATGGAAGGAAGGTCTTACGAGGAAAGGCTGAGGGACTTGGGGTTGTTTTCGTTAGAGAGAAGGAGGAGGAGAGGTGACTTAATAGAGACATACAAGATAATCAGAGGGTTAGATAGGGTGGATAGTGAGAGTCTTTTTCCTCGGATGAGGATGGCAAACACGAGGGGACATAGCTTTAAGTTGAGGGGTGAAAGATATAGGACAGATGTCAGAGGTAGTTTCTTTACGCAGAGAGTAGTAGGGGCGTGGAACGCCCTGCCTGCAACAGTAGTAGACTCGCCAACTTTAAGGGCATTTAAGTGGTCATTGGATAGACATATGGATGTAAATGGAATAGTGTAGGTCAGATGATCGGCGCAACATCGAGGGCCGAAGGGCCTGTACTGCGCTGTAATATTCTAATTCTAATTCTAATTCTAAGAATGAAGGGTAGGTAGTTAGTTTGATCTTAGAGTAGGTTAAAGGTTCGGCACAACATCGTGGGCCAAAGGGCCTGTACTGTGCTGTACTGTTCTATGTTCTATGTTCTATGGCCATTGCAGTCGTGGGTTTTTGATGTGGTAATCCCACAGCTTGAGGGTTTGCAGGCAGAGAGGGAATGGGTGACCACCAGGCAGTCAAGGAGGACCAGACAGGTAGTGCAGGAGTCCCTGGAGTGCATCTCACTTTCCAACTGGTATTAAGTTCTGAATACTGGTGAGAGTGATGGTACATCTGGGCAGTGCAGCCTAAGCCAAATCGATGGCACCACAGGTAGCTCAGCTGTACAGGGGGCAGGAAAAAGACTGGGAAAGCAATAGTGATTGGGGATTGTATAGTTAGGGGAATAACAGATGTTTCTGTGGCTGCAGACGTGAATCCAGGATGTTATGTTGCCTACCTATTACCAGGGATATGGGGAGAGGCAGGAGAGTGGAGTTGGGGTAGAAGATCAGCAATGATTGTATTGAATGGCAGAGGAGGCTTGAGGGACCGAATGGTCTACTCCTGCTGCTATTTCTTAAATTGTTATGTTCTTATATCATTGAGCTGTTGCAGACCACTCTGAGGGGGGAGGGTCAACAGCCAGTGGTCGTGACCCAAGTTGGTATCAACGACATAGGGAGACAGAGGAATGAGGTCCTGCAGGCAGATTTTAGGGAACTAGGAAGGAAACTAGCAAGTCGGACCTCAAAGGTAATTATCTCCAGATTACCCCCAGTGCCACATGCTAGCGAATATAGAAATAGGAGGATAGAACAGATTAATACATGGCTGGAGAGATGGTGCAGCAGGAAGGGCTATAGATTTCTGGAACATTGGGACTAGTTCTGAGGGAAGTGGGACCTGAACTGGCCTGACAGGTTGTACCTTGATAGGATCGGGGCAAATGTCCTCGCAGCTCAGTTTGCTAATGCTATTGGAAAGGGTTTAAACTAACTTAGTAGGGGGATGGGAACCAGGATCTCCTGATAGAGAAGAAAATTAAGGTACACAAAGAATTGGGAGAGACAGATAGCACTCAATTAAGAAATAGTAAGGCATTGGGTGGGATCAGAGTAAGAGGGAGTGCACTAAGGTCTAAATTATTGCATATATGTGAATGTATGGAGAGTGATAAATAAGTTTGATGAGCTGTAGGCGCAGATAGTCAAGGGTGAATATAATGTTATGGTGATAATGGAAACCTAGCTCAAAAAAGGGCAGGATTGAGTACTAAATTATCCTGGATACAAGGTGTCCAGGAACAAGAGGGAAGGAAAGAAAGGAGGACGGGTGGCAATATTGATTAAGGAGACAATTACAGTGCTGGAGAGAGAGGATGTCCCAGAGGGGTCATGGACAGAATCTATTTGGCTAGAACTAAGACACAATACAGGTATCATTGGGTGTATTCTGAAGGGAAAGATATAGAGGAACAAATTTTCAATGAAATTACAGGGAGGTACAAAAACTATAGAGCAGTTATAATGAGGGGCTTTAATTATCCTAATATAAACTGGGATAGTAAATAGTCTAAAGGGCAGAGAGGGGGAAGAATTTTTGAAGTGTGTTCAGGAGAATTTTCTTGATCAGTATGTTTCCAGCCTGTCGAGAAAGGAGACGTTGCTGAATCTTTTTCTGGGCAATGAGATGGGTTAAGTGGATTAGGTGTCCGTAGGGGAACGTTTAGGAGACAGGGATCATAGTATCATATGATTTAGGTTAGCTATGGAAAAGGACAAGGAGCAATTCAGAGTAAAAATAATTAATTGGGGGAGGGCCAATTTCAGTGGGGTGAGAACAGAACTGGCACAGGTAAATTGGAATCAAAGATTGGCAGGCAAAACCATAACAGACAATGGGCTGCCTTTAAAGAGGAGATGGCTTGGGTGTAGTCGAGGTACATTTCCATGAGGGGGAAAAGTAGAACAAACAAAGCCAGAGTTCCCTGGATGATGAAAGAAATAGAGTAAGATGAAGCAGAAAAAGGGTGAATATTACAGATGTCAGGTTGATAATACAAATGAAAACCAGGCTCAATATAGAAAGTTCAGACTGGAAGTGAAATAAGAAATAAGAAAAGCAAAGAGACTGTATGAGACGAGACTGGCAGCTAACATAAAAGAGAATCCAAAAGTCTTCTTATGGCACATAAATAATAAAAGGGTGGTTAGCACCGCAGCCTCACAGCTCCAGTGACCTGGGTTCAGTTCTGGGTACTGCCTGTGCGGAGTTTGCAAGTTCTCCATATGACCACGTGGGTTTCCGCCGGGTGCTCCGGTTTCCTCCCACAGCCAAAGGCTTGCAGGTTGATAGGTAAATTGGCCATTATAAATTGCCCCTAGTGTAGGTAGGCAGTAGGAGAATGGTGGGGATGTGGTAAGGAATATGGGATTAATGTAGGATTAGTATAAATGGGTGGTTGTTGGTCGGCACAGACTTGATGGGCCGAAGGGCATGTTTCAGTTCTGTATCTCTCTCTTTATCGATAAAAGGAGGGATGGGGCCAGTTAGGGAGGAAAATGGGGATTTATGCTTGGAGGCAGAGGGCATGGCTGAGGTACCAAGGAAGAAGGTGCTCCCAAAGTCATAATGAAAAAGGAGTTAGTTAAAACACTGGATTGGCTAAAAATTGATGATGAACCAGTATTAGATAGACTTGCTGTACTTAAAGTTGATAAGTTACTAGGACAGGATCAGATGCACCTGAGGATACTGAGAGAAGTAAGAGTGGAAATTGCAAAGGCACTGACCATAATCTTCCAATTCTCCTTAGATACAAGGGTGGTGCCAGAGGACTGGAGAATTGCAAGTGTTACAACTTTATTCAAAAAAGGGTGCAAGGGTAAGCCCAGTAGCTACAGGCCAGTCAGTTTAACTTCGGTGCTGGGAAAAAGTTTAGAAATGATAATCTGGGACAGAATTAACAATCACTTGGACAAATGTGGATTAATTAAGGAAAGACATCACAGATTTTTTAAAGGAAAATCATGTTTAATTAACTTGATTGAGTTTTTTGATGAGATACAGAGAGGGTTGATGTGGTGTACATGAACTTTCAAAAGACGTTTGATAAAGTGCCAAATAACAAGTTTGTCGTCAAAATTAAAGCCATGGAATAAAAGGGACAGTGGCAGCATGAATATGAAGTTGGCTGAGTGACAGGAAACAAAGAGTAGTGGTGAATGATTGTTTCTCGGTCTAGAGGAAGGTATATAGTGGGGTTCCCTATGATCAGTACTAGGACCACTGCTTTTCTTGATCTACATTAATGACCTAGACTTGGGTGTGCAGAGCAAAATTTCAAAATTTGCAGATGACACATAACTTGGAAGTATTGTGAACTGTGAGAAGGATTGTGATAGACTTCAAGAGAAAATACACAGGCTGGCGGAATGGGAGAACACGTGGCAGATCAAATTTAAAACAGAGAAGTGTCAAGTGATACAGTTTGGAAGGAAGAATGAGGAGAGGCAATATAAAATAAAAGATGCAATTCTAAAGGGGGTGCAAGAGCAGAGGGACCTGGCGGTATATGTGCACAAATTGTTGAAGGTGGCAGGGCAGGTTGAGAAAATGGTTAATAAGGCATACAGTATCCTGGGTTTTATAAATAGGGGCATAGAGTACAAAAGCAAGGAATTTATGGTGAACCTTTACAAAACACTGGTTCAGCCTCAACTGGAATATTGTGTCCAATTCTGCACTCTGCATTTTAGGAAGGATATGAAAGAATTAGAGTGGGTACAGAAAAGATTTAGAAGAATGGTTCCAGGGATGAGGGACTCCAGTTCCATGGATAGGTTGGAGAAGCTGGGGCTGTTTTCCATAGAGAAGAGAATGTTGAGAGGAGATTTGATAGAAGTGTTCAAAATCACGAGGGGTGTGGACAGAGTAGATTGGGAGAAACTGTTCCCATTGGTGGAAGGGCCGTTAAAGTGAATGGCAAAAGAACCAATGACATGAGGAAAAACTTTTTTGCGGAGCTGGTGATTAGGAACTGGAATGTACTAACTGAGAGTGTGGTGAAGGCAGAGTCAATCATGGCTTTCAAAAGGGAATTGGATAATTGTCTGAAGAGAAAAAAATTGTCGGGCTATGGGGAAAGGGCAGGGGAGTGGGACTAGCTGAGTTGGTCTTGCAGAGAGCTGGCCGGACATGAAGGCCCAAATGGCCTCCTTCTGTGCTGTAACCATTCTATGATTCAATGATTCTAACAAAAGACAAGGTAAATCAGGAATTGTGATTGGGTGATAACAAGGATGAGTTTTAAAAACCTGAAGACTGTAGGGGGAAGGAACGACTAAGAGATGTGGGAAACTAGCATTCCACAAATTTGAAGTCCTGGGAATAAATGAATTAGAGTGGAAGATAGCTCCACGAATCTTGATTTCAACATAGTGTAGTTGGAGGGAGGAGAAAGAACGTGTTGAATAGTGTATTGGGAGCTTAGGAGGGACAAGAGCATAAAATAACTAACTGTTTCAACAAGACAGCAAAATATATGAATGGTTATGATGAAGAAAAAGGTTGGAGGCTTGTGGTGAGTGAAGACTCAGCAATCAAATACCAAGCCTTGTCCTGTATCCTGTATGAGTTTGGCATTAGGAGTCATCCTTTAGGATCATTATTCAAGATGAGCTCTATAAAGAAAAAGAGTTGCTGATGCATGAAAAAGGAAATCTAGCTTCTTAGAGGCACCTAAGCAATTGAAAAATGGACTATGAATTGAGGAGATATTGAGGTCAACATACTTAATAGATAAAGGACCAAAGGTGGTTCCAAAGATAAGTAGAAGCAGCTGTTGCATTTTATTGTCCCATGAATGACATGGAGATGCAAATTTAGAGAATTAACCATTGAGTTGAGAGGGGTGAAGATTGTGTGCATGACAGATGTGCAACCTGAGGTAAGGTGATGAATGAAGGGGGGAAACAATCAGCAAACCAGTGGATAGGGATGAGTAAGAAATGAAAATACAGAGAAGGAAGAGAATAGGAGAAGGAAGAGAATAGAAGAAAGAACAAATCTAAAACTGTATGACACAGTACTCACTTTATCAGTTAATGCTGTGTTACACCCAGGCTGAGCCAACAGAAGCTTAACAATCTCCACATGCCCATGCTCACTTGCACACATGAGTGCTGTGGATCCATCATCATCTTGGATGTTCATATTAGCCCCATATGACAGGAGAGCTTTTACCATATTGATCCTTCCATGACTGACAGCCAGCATTAATGCTGTCTGCCCGGCCTGTAAAATATAATTAAACAGTCATCTTCGGTAGCTACAACATTTAAGTTGATATTTTGGTCATGAATTTAAACAGATTACATTGTACCAATGCCCAAGGCGTGACCACCAAGGTCCTGCCGAAAATATTATGAGACTAAATCTGGGGTCATGAAGGATGGCATGGAGCAGGTACTACCTAGGACTCAGAGAAATCTCTACCCTAAAATGTTCTGAAAACTATTTGACTTATCTTTATCTCCTGGATTGGTTATGATCAGATGATGGGGTCTGAGAGGAATTTTCCAGAGTATGTTTTCCCTTATTGGCCCTGGGCTTTTCTCCATTTTTTTCCTCTCTCAGGAGATTACATGGCTGTGGTGGGGAAGAGGTGGCTAGAGCCAGTGTGTGGTCGTAATGTACCAGCCATCATGAGTGTGGAGTAGGTTTGATGCAGCAGCTGGTCCTTTCCTGATAGTCACATTTGTATGCTTGTATCTTTGTATACTCAGCATGAAGAGCCAAATGGCAGATCCAAGAACGATTTTCTTCTTGTCAGTAGTTAGTCATAGTCATAGATGGCAGCAATTCTTGATTTTCCACTTGCTGGAAACCCATGTTAGTTCTGCTAACCAGAGTTACGATATGGGCAGCAGAGATTTGGATGATCTTAAGTTTATGGAGGGTGGAAGATGGAAGGCTGGCCAGGAGTGCATTGGAATAGTCAACTCTAGAGTAATAAAGACATGGATCAGGGTTTCAGCAGCAGATGAATTGAGGCAGGGGTGGAGTTGGGCCATGTTATGGAGATCAAAATAGGTGGTCTTAGTGATACGTGGATATCTGGTTGGAATCTCATTTTGGGGTTAAATACAGCACCGGGGCTCCGAACAGTCTGGTTCAGCCTCAGGGAGAGGGATGGAGTCGGTGGCTAGGGAATGGAATTTGTGGTGAGGATTGAAGACAATGGCTTTGGTCGTTCCAATATTTATTTGGAGGAAATTTCTGCTCATCCAGTATTGGATGTTGAACAAGCAGTTAGGCAATTTAGAAACTGTGCAGGAATCGAGAGAGGTGATAGTGAGATAGAGTTGGGTGTTGTCGGCATACATGTGGAAATTGATGCTGTGCTTTCTGATAATGTCACCGAGGGGCAGCATGCAGATGAGAAATGGAGGGGGCCAGGATTGATCAATGGGAGGCTCCAGAGGCCCCAGCAAGAGTGCAATGAATTGGAATTCCAAGGTCAATATGGACACACTTCCAAAACAAACCAAATGCAGTCCAATGAAGCTGACACCAGGAAGTAACGTGAGCCTTTTGTGTTCTCAATGAAGCCTCCATCAGAGAACTGGGTTAGCAGAAATGCGGAATTCCAACCCTTTACTGAATCTCTTCTGCAGCCTCTCCATGGTCTTGTCCATTTTTCTAAAATCATGTGTCCATCTATTTTTTTTTCCAAAAAAGACTTGATTAATGTTCTCCTATTTTAAAAGATTTAAAAAAAAAATAATTTCTGGGATGTGCACTTTGCTGGCAAAGCTGACATTAATTGCCATTCCTAATTGCCTTGAGGTCATGGGTCATCTCCCTGAACTACTGCAGTCTGTGTGGTAAAGATGCTCCTACATTAGGTAGGGAGTTCCAAGATTTTGACCAGTGATGTTGAAGGAATAGTGAACTAAGTGTGTTATTTAGCAGTGAACTTGGAGGTGATGGTGTTCCTTTGCACCTGCACCTAAATGGCATTGAGCTTCTTGAGTGTTGTTGTAGCTGCACCAACCCAGCCAAGTGGAGGATTTTCCACCACACTCTTGATGTGTGTCTTGTGGATGGTTAAGAGGGGATCAGGATTCATTTTGGGAAGTCAGCAGTTGAGTCACTCGCTGCATTATATACTTGATGCGGAATATCTATGTTACTGTATATGATCTCAAAAGTCATTCTACTCCTTTATTCTTTTAAAGTTTCATCATTTACTGTTTATGACTGCTTATTCTTCCTCTCAAAATATATCACCTTTCCTCACATCAAATATCATTTGACATCTATCTATCTGACCAATCTATTAAACTGTCAGTATCTTGCTGAAATCGTATATGGTACTCTTCACAGTTAGCCACAATATTTATTTTTGTGCCATCTGCAAATGTTGCTATTGTGCCCCCTAAAGCTGGGTGCTGATCACTGATCCCTGAGGGACCCCTCTGTTTACATCTCTACAATCCGAAAAACCTCCATTAACCACAATTCACTTTTCTGTCCTTTAATCAACTTTATAATCATGCTGACACTAATACTGTGTGCTCTAACTTTATAGGAACATAGAAATTGCGAGGCACAAAAAGACCAGGATCCATTTAGTTTGCCTTGTACCATCCTAAGTACGACTACTCTTTCAAAAAGTCAGCACAGGGATGACGGGCTGAATGGCCTCCATTCTAATTTTCTATGATTCTATGATCCTATCAATTTCTATCAATTAGTCTACAACAGATCCAGACATGATGCAAGGAAAACGCCACTGATGGCAAACTTTGGGAACTATGAATCCAAAGTCACCTGTTCCTCCCAAGCATGTTACACTTACCATACGTCATGTCTCAAATGACCCATGCTGTATTCCAAAATGTTACTTTCTGAAAAACATCTATCTAATTTGCATTTGATTTAATCCATACTAACTGCTTCCACCATCTCCCTAGGGATCCTGTTCCATATATTTACCACTTGCTCACTGAAATATTGTTTCTGCTGATAAGTTTTGAATTTACTCCCCTCTAAGGGCAGGCTGAATCCTGTACTGTTCTGGACAAAGTGAAGCAGCTCGTTATGGTCTACATTATCACGTCCCTTTCGAATTTGAAAATCAGCAAACAGATCACATCTCAACATTCTCTTTTCCAGTGAGAACATTCCTAATTTACATAATTGGTCCTCATAAGCAAACCCTCCGACCTCTCAATTCTTTCTGGTTGCTCTCTCCTACAACCCTTCAATAGCTGCCATATTCTTTCTGTACCGAGGTGACCAGAACTGTACACAGTATTTGAAGTGCGGTCGCATCAATGATTTATAAAGTGGCAGGAGTACTTCACTATTTCGGCTCAATTGGCCTTTTAATACACTCCAGCATCTGATTTGTGTTATTCAATGCCACCAATCATGGTTGTGATAGCTTCAATCTATTGTCAATCAGGACCCTTCATGCTAACTGAACTCAGCATGCTGAAGTATTCCTTCTTACCTCTTCAATGAAAGAAATCAAGGGAATACAGCAGGAGCCAGTGATGTGAATAATGTATAGATCAATGCATCACAATCAATACCTGAGTAGCTTGGATGTTGACATTTCCCAAATGAAGAAGCTGCATGATCACCGCCAGCTCCTCATCTGTTTCAGCAGAAGCCAATGAAGCTAACATGGTAGCAGTGTATCCTGCCTTGTTCTGATGGTCCACATTGCACATACCTGATCAGCAATAATAAGACTTGTGATGAGAATAAGACATTCAATGACCAAGCAAAGCAAATTCCTCATTCAATGCTTCTATCATCATGGAATCTGTGATCTTGCTTCCCAATGGCTGGATGGGAAGGAGAAATGCATTATGTGGTGTCATGTACCATAAAGACCAGAAAGTTGTCTGGTTCCTTTCCTGGCTTTGCTGAGCTAACTGCAGCAGTAACAATTACTTTTACTGTCCCGGGTCTAGGGAATGGAAGAAAACAGATCAGTCAGCTTGCTGCTAATCACCATTCAGTGAATCTTGCCAGTAAGTGCGAGCGTTTAGATGCCAGATTAATACAGCATTAAGCTCAGCTGTGATGACCCCCCAGGAAAGCAGCCTGCGGACACTTTGGTCCTTGCGTAAAGAGTGACCACTCAGATCAGAATGTCTGGTTTGTAGAACTATACCCCAGTATGCATCAACACCTTTGAGAAGATGAGAAGTCGTTTGGAAATGAAGAGAAGGCTCCTTGATATTTTGCTTAACTTCTTCATCTATTATCAGTAACGATGTCTGTAAGCAGGAAGACTTCCGCGGGTAGATTTTAACTCAGGCCGCCCAGTAGAAACAGAGATGTAGTGGCCCAAAAATTGTTTAACTTCCTTGTTGACACCAGTGCTCCATTTGCTGCCATCTTCAAAGAGGCCTTCTGCAAATTGTGGTCTCATGACATACATAGGACCCAAACGGGAATTTTGATGGAAAAGGAAACAGGGAGTGTGCCTTGCATGCTCTGCCTATTTTACCAGGTGGTACAACAGAGGAGGCACCAAAATGGTTAAGTGTAAAATTATTTTGGTTAGACCAGTAGAAGCAGGAGTGCTCCTCCAAGCATCATGTGAATAATGTGGGCTACTACCACCTCAGGCTCCCCAGCCACTGCTGACAATGATGCCACCTATTTGGTGCCCATAGATTGACAGAAGTAGGGTAATGAGACCTAGGCCTCAAACTGCACTGGTCTCCCACCAACAGGATGAGGTAGCCAGCTGGCACAGTCTGTTGGTTGGCCGTCCGACAGCACCACCATCCCATCAACCAGCTACTGCTCCCCCCCCACCAACCCCCCCACCCCACTGTCCTCTGCATATTTATCAGAAACATCAATCTGTTCCATTGACCATACAAAATAGACTGAACATAGAGCCTCACAAGTCAATATGCAAGCTTGTTCTTACATTGCTGTAGCAAAGGTTACACGTAATTGTACACAGTGTATCAGAACTTGAACAGAATATCCAACAACCTTTCATTCAAACCTTGCAATATCCAACATAGGGAACACCATGAGGAACAACTTCCTCCTCTTTATTGTACCTGGAAAATGCTCAGCTCCCTTGGATAACTTCAAGGAAAAAGGAAGTGGAGAACTGATATGTTAAGTATCCACCTCCACTACATTGTTCTGGGATTTCTAAGGCTTCCCTGCTTAATTGCAGCAGTCTCCAGAAGAAGCTGATGCCAGAGGATGCAGATGGGGTTGGAGCAGGCAAACTGTGCATTCCCTCCCCTTACAGACACAGCTCTGTTCAGGTACGCTGTGTGCCTCAGATGTCAAGCAGGGGCCCAATGACGAAATTAGGTTTCACACTCAGCAACAGATCTGTACAATCCATTGTTTATAGGTCTGTTTTTCAGTTTTTTTCTTTTCCTAAGGACTCTTATTCTTGCTGAGATACAGTTCCATGAGCTCTAGCAGCTCTTTGGTACTTTGTTCAACCGACCATTCTTTAGGTGCGAACCTAAACACAGCATTTGCTGGCTAATCTACTGTGAGGATATTACAGTCCAGTGGTATCATCTTCTTACCTGACATCCAAATATATACACTTTCCATCAGCCGTTATTGGATAATGATCAAGAGTGGGAGCGCTAATAGACTGCTCCCATCTCTAGACCAAAGGCACTGAGATCACAGCAACATAGGGACAGGAGTAAGCCATTCAGCCCCTCATGCCTGTTCTGTCACTCAATTAGATTATGATGACCTGTATCTTAGCTCCACTTATCCACCTTGGTAATATAACCCTTTATAACTTACCTAACGAAAGTCTATCCGAATTTCCTGCTTTGTATGACTTAATGATCTGACAAATGTGCATTCGCGAGGCAAATTTTTATTACTCTGTAAATAAAATGTTTCTGAACTTCAGCACTTCAAAAAGTAAGTATTTTGATACCTGTGTCCAGTAAGAGTCTCACAATGTGGAAGTTGGAGTGGGAGACACTGTAATGGAGAGCGGTGTTCTGATTTTCATCTGGTAAGTTTACAATAAAGTGAAGTAGTTCTGGTGACATTTCTCGGAGTTCTAGGAGAAAGTTTTGAATTGTCTCAGGAGCTGCAGATTTCTGACTGGAAATCCTGAACCATTCCCACTGAACAGTGTTTAAGTTCTGCCTCTGCAGAAACAAAACAGTGATTAAAACATCAATTTTACAACAGAAACCTTTGCTTTCTTTATTATGACATGCTGGGGATTTTCCTCAAACTATAATTATCTTCTTTCCCAATTGCTTCCCTTCTCATAAAGGAATGGAAGAATATGACTCCCTCCAGAATTTCACTTCAGCTTTTTGCTCCAGCCTAGTGGTATCGCTCTCATCTCTGAGTCAGAAGAATGTAGGTTCAAGAACCACTGCAGAGACTTGAATACATAATGTAGGCTGACACTTCAGTGCAGCACTGAGGGAGCACCGCACTGCCGGAGGTGCTGTCTTTCGACTTGACATTAAACTGAGGTCATGTCTGTCTGTCTGTCTGTCCAGGTATTACAATAGATCCCATGACAGTATTTGTAAAGGGTAAAGGAATTCTACCAGCATCGTGGCCAACACTCATCCCTTAACTGAAACAAATTAACAGGCCATTTATCACATTGTTGTTTGTGGGACCTTGTTTTGTGCAAATTAGCTGCCAGGTTTGCCTACATTACAAATGACTACACGTTAAAGAATATGTCACTAGCTTAAAAGGTGTTAAGTAAATGCAAGTTCTTTCTATCAGTTCTTGGGATGTGTGCAATGCCAGAAAAGTATTTATTGTGGATCCCTAGTTGCCCTGTGAAGGTGGTGGTGCGATAGGCATTTCAGAGGATAATAAGTGCTGAATTTTTCTGGTCTCATGGAGATGGGTTTAGAGGCGGGGGTGGGTGGTGGGGGATGCAGGAACATAGGGGGAAACCACTTCGGGACGGCTCCGGGGGAGTTTCCCAGGACAGGCTGGGAATAAAGTCAGCAGCCTGCTCCACAGAGGCCCTCATGGGACATTTTCCAAAGGCAACGGCAGTTTTCCACTATCGGAGTAGCCATCTGCTAAGTGTGGAACCCACCAGCTCCCTGGAGGCGGCCTCCCAGTTAGGCCGGATGAATCATCGAAGCCGAAGGCTCCTTGTCCCTTTGAAGAAGCCACCAGGTGAAAGGCTGCAGCCGCTCCCCTTCCACACCGATGGCAATACCAGATGTAGGCCTCTTCACTCTTAAATTTAACAAAGGTGTCCGAAGGTGTCTTCATACTGAGGTGCCCTCATGATCGCCTTTCAGCCACAGCAGCGCTCAGTGGGGCTGCTGCCAGTCCTCTACTGCGGGCCCTCTGATTGGGTCTCCTGCCTTGCAAACCTGCTTGCCATATTTCATAGGGTGGCAAAAGCAGAGGTGGCCAATTAGGAGACCACTTCCTGGAAGGTTGTGCCAGTGGGCACCCTGACGACATGCTACCTTTGTATTATTCCTGCCTGAGATCAACTACAACTACGTTTCTGCTGGCCTTAGAGGGGTGTCAGCATCACTGGTTCCCTGCACTTGGATTTTGCACGGTAATCCCAAGATGAACTTATGAGATCCACTAAGCCTGGCTGCTGAGCAGACCTACTTCTCACCAGGAAGGCAGATTTAATTAAGCTGACAAGCTCACATGGGGATTGCCACATGAGATGTATACATCAGGAACTGATGGCATTCAAGATCCTTCAAGGGCCAGTATAAAGGCAGCAGAACTCACTGACCACTGATCAAACTTGCAACCAACTTAATCTGTATGGGGAAGTACCACTATGGGCAATGACCCATTGACCCATCAGGACAATCCTGTTGAAAAATTTACTGATAAAGTAGTTCAATAGTCAATAGTGAGAAAAAAAGCTTTATGCTTCAAATTCTACATGTACAATATTGATTCTAGCTTTTAAATTTAAAACCGGGAAAGTACCATACCACGTGTTTGTTATTTGTGACACCCAACTCGTTGAGGTGATCCTTCAGATTATGACAAGCGGAGATAAGGCTTAACTTCAATTCATGCCTGCAAGAAACAAAACAAACTAAATTGTATTAGTTACACATGAATAAACTCAAGATCTGGCAACGTTGTTAAGAATTTGGAAGTCTGGCCACAAATTTGATGGACCTAGTGGTTAAGTGTCTATCCTATTACAGAATGGATAACATGCAGGTTGACATGTGTTAAACACAGCTCAGCAGAGGAGCAGGGCAGGAGATCCTTTTACCCGATCACATACCAGAATTTAGGGAGGTGGTCACACTGCAGGTTAGGAGCATGCAGGCAGAAAGGGAATGGGTGACCACCAGGCGGCCTAAGAGAATCAGGCAGGCAGTGCAGGTGTCCCCCGAGTTTATCTTGCTTGCTAATCGGTTTTCCATTTTGGATACTGGTAAGAGCAATGGTTCCTCGGGGGAGTGCAGTCACAACAAAGTCTGTGGCACCATGGGTGGCTCAGCTGCACAGGAGGGGAGGAAGAAGAGTGGAAGAGCAATAGTGATAGGGGATTCGATAGTCAGGGGATCAGACAGGTGTTTCTGCCGCAGTAAACGTGACTCCAGGATGGTATATTGCCTCCCTGGTGCCAGGGTCAAGAATGTCACGGAGCAGCTGAAGGACATCCTTCTGGGGGAACGTGAACAGCCAGAGGTCATGGTCCACATTGGTACCAATGACATAGGTAGGAAGAGGGATGAGGTCCTGAAAGCAGATTTTAGGCAGTTAGGAAGGAAATTAAAAAGCAGGACCTCCAAAGCAGTAATCTCAGGATTACTCCCAGTGCCATGTGCTAGTGAGCATAGGAATAGGATTGATCGATTGAATATGTGGCTGGAGAATTGGTGTAGGAGGGAGAGCGTCAGATTTCTGAAGCATTGGGACTGGTTCTGGGGCAGGTGGGATCTGTACAAGATGGACAGGCTACACATTTGGCGAAGACAAATATGGGTCCATTACAGGCAGAGTCAGGAGAATTCATAATGGGGAATAGAGAAATGGCAGAGAAACTAAATGATTACTTTGTATCTGTCGTCATTGAGGAAGATACAATAAATCTCCTAGAATTAGAGATCTAAGGGATTAGGGAGAATGAGGAATTAAAGGAAATTAGTATTAGTAAGAAGGTTGCTTTGGAGAAATTAATGGGGCTGAAGGTTGATATGTCCCCAGGACCTGATATTCTACATCCCAGAGTGTTGAAAGAGGTAGCTATGGAGATAATGGAGGCATTGGTTGGTGATCATCTTCCAAAATTCGATTGATTCTAGAGATTGGAAGGTAGTAAATGTCACCCCATTATTTAAGAAGGGAGGGAGAGAGAAAGCAGGGAATTACAGACCTGTTAGCCTTACATCAGTCATTACGAAAATGCTAGAATCTATTCTAAAGGATGTGATAAATGGACACTTGGATAATAATGATCTGATTGGGCATAGTCAACATGAATTTATGAATGGGAAATCATGTTTGACGAACCTGTTGGAGTTTTTTGAGGATGTTACAAACAGAATTGATAAAGGGGAGTCGGTGGACGGTGGATTTTCAGAAGACTTTTGATAAAGTCCCCCACAGGAGGTTGGTTAACATAATTAAAGCACATGGGATAGGAGGCAATATACTGGCATGGATTAAGGATTGGTTAACAGGCAGAAAGCAGAGAGTCGGAATAAACGGGGCATTCTCACTTTGGCAGGCTGTAACAAGTGGGGTACCACAGGGATCAGTGCTTGGGCCCCAGCTGTTCACAATATATATCAATGATTTGGATGTGGGGACCAAATGTAGTATTTCCAGATTCGCGGATGACACAAAACTAGGTGGCAATGTGTGTTGTGAGGAAGATGCAAAGCAGCTTCGAGGGGATTTGGACAGATTTACTGAGTTAGCAAGAATGTGGCAGATGGAATGTGGAAAAATGTGAGGTTATCCACTTTGGTAGGAGGAACAGATGTGCAGAATGTCATGCTAGGCCCCCACCTGTCAAGAATGAGGCACATTAATTTTGTCATGAACATTGATTTTAAACTGTTGCTGGAGCGAGAAAATGACTTGTTAAATAGATCAGCCGTGGCTGGAAGAAAACATTTACATACTAACAGACATTGAAGGTGAGGAAGCATATTCCAGGGCCTGCTAAGGAGGATACAATCCACAAGGGCCAGAACTGGTTAGACCAGCTGGTCACATGACAAACTGGCTGTTCCAGGGCTTTCTTTTGAACTGGCCACAGAAAGTTTGAACTCAGAAAGACTGTTTGCACCTGGACTGAGAAGATCTCTCCTGTCTGCTCACATCTCTTTCTCACAAGCCTCTGAATCCACTGAAGACACATGAACACCAAGAGAAAAAAATCTCCTACAGCGAACAAGGTTTAAGAAGAATACTGGGCCCCAACAAAAAGCAAGATTTACCTACAATCAAGGACTCTACAGAGAGCTCAAAGAACCGTAAACAAAAACTCTTCAGATATTGCCTCAAACATTTCCACTTTATTTTTTCCCTTCTGCTCTTTTCTGTCTCTATTTGTATGTGTGTATCACGTATGCATGCTAATGTGGTCGCATGATGTATCCATAGGCATCAACTGAATTAGAGTTTAAGTTCAAGTTTAATAAATTTCAACTTTTCTTCTTTAAATCAAAGAAACCCTGTTTGTGCTGGTTTCTTTGCCTTATAATTGGAAAGCGGTGAACAAGGATTCACCAAGGGGGAGCTAAAAACATTGTTACGGTAAGAACCAGGTGAAGGCTGAGAGGGACCCCTAGACTCCTTTCTCACCTGGTCGTAACAAGAGTATTTCTTAAATGGTAAGAGATTAGCAAGTGTAGATGTACAAAGGGACCTGGGTGTCCTTGTCAATAAGTCACTGAAAGCTAACATGCAGGTGCAGCAAGCAATTAAGAAGGCTAATGGTATGTTAGCCTTTATTGCAAGAGGATTTGAGTACAGGAATAGTGAAGCCTTGCTTCAATTCTATAGAACCTTGGTTAGACCGCACCTGGAGTACTGTGTGCAGTTTTGGTCCCCTTACCTTAGGAAGGTAATTATTGCTATAGAGGGAGTGCAACGAAGGTTCACCAGACTTGTTCCTGGGATGGCGGGACTGTCCTATGAAGAGAGATTGGGGAAACTGGGCCTGTATTCTCTAGAGTTTCAAAGAATGGGAGGTCATCTCATTGAAACCTACAAAATACTTAAAGGGATAGACAAGGTAGATACAGGTAAGATGTTTTCCCTGGTTGGGGAATCTAGACCAGGTGACACAATTTCAAAATAAGGGGGAAGCCACTTAGGACATAGATGAGGAGAAATTTCTTTACTCAGAGGGTTGTGAATCTTTGGAATTCTCTACCCCAGAGGGCTGTGGAAGCTCAGTCATTGCATATGTTTAAAGCAGAGATTGACAAATTTCTAAATAGCAATGACATAAAGGCATATGGGAATAGTATGGGAAAAAGGCATTGAAGTGGATAATCAGCCATGATCGTATTGAATGGCGGAACAGGCTCGATGAGCTGAATGGCCTACTTCTGCTCCTATGTTCCTACTGAGTGATGTCAATGCATTCTCCATGCCGCTGTCTACTGTATTTACAGGTGCACATGTCAAGGAAATGGCAACAGGGCTGCCGAAGGCGGAAGCTTTATTGGATTGATGCGATTAGTTAGTAAGGATCATCTGAAACGTGCCTGTATTAGCACGGCGTGAGCTTCCCTTGCGCGCATCTCATGACCCTTTGCCAGAGGTCTCTGGGGTTCTTCATCATGCAGTGCGTGGTCATCATCATCCTCCATATCGTCCTCGGAGGAGGAGGCACTGAGTTCCAGGATAGCTTCATTGTTCAAAGCTTCTCCCCTCTGTAGTGCCAGGTTATGCAGAGCACAACACATCACCATCAAACACGAGACCCTTGCTGGGCTATATTGAAGGACTTCACCAGATCTATCCAGCCATCTGAACCGCATTTTCAGAAGTCCTATGGCCTGCTCAATGGTCGCTCAAGTTGCTCCGTGGCAGCCGTTGCACCTCTCCTCTGCATCTGTGCTTAGGTTGCGTGCAAGTGTCAGTAGCCATGTCTTCAGTGGGTGGCCCTTGTCACTCAGTATCCACCCTTGAAGGCATGTGTGGGGACTGAAAAGGGTCGGTCACCTGGGGCTGCCTTAGTATGTAGGCATCATGGCAGCTTCCCAGGAACTTTGCACAGACCTGAAAGATCTGTTTGCAGTGATTGCAGACCAGTTGCACATTGAACGAGTGGAAGCCCTTTCTGTTGACGAAGGCTGCCTGGTCTGTGAAAGCCTTGATGGCCACATTCATGCAGTTGATGACACCCTGCACCGAGGAGAATCCAGTGATGGTCTCAACCCTATAGCCCTCTCAGTCTGGATCGGTACAAAAGTGCACGCATTGGCCGGCTCTCTCGAAGATGGCATCAGTGATCATCTCGATGCAGCGATGAGCCACAGTCTGGGAGATCTCACACATATCCTGAGGATCCCTAGAATAATCCTGAGATGTAGAAATTCTGCGCCACGGTGACCTTCAGCGTCACAAGCATTGGGTGCCCACCCCTTCCGATATGGCTTAGCCCATCCTCCATTATGGCGCACAGCTCAGTGACCGCCTCCCTGGAGAATAACAGTCTTCGAGGACACAGCAGCTCTGACATTTACAGGAAGGTAAGCCTCAGATGCTACAACCTCTCTGGTGGGTAAATTCTTCTGCGAACAAGTGGCTGATTGTGTACCCCTCTGTGCCCGCCTTATCTGTGCCCCCCTTATCTGTGCCCCCTCCGAGGCTCATGCTCCTGGTGCCCCTCTGGTGCTGCTGCTGCGCTGCCTGTGGCGCAGCTCTGTCCCTCTCTGATGCTGCTCCTCACTGGAGGCCTTGAAGCCTGAATGAATGAGGCCCATAGCAAATAGCTGCACTCAATTCTCAGGGCCTCCCACTCCCTTCCCCTTGTTCTGCATGTGCAAGTTCCAAGTGCAAGAGGGCATTCAAGCAGAATACCCCCACTGTGCTAGGCAAGTTTACTCCTGCTCCTGAATGCTACTTTCACTGCCCACTCAGCTCTACCTGCCCCGCCAAGCCATGCTACTGCTCGCAATGGCTGCTGACTGCTGCCAACACTGACATCCCTCTAATCCACCACGTCGTTATGGCAGGTGGGGCTCTGAAGCACCATTGTCCCTGTGCACCCATCGTAAAATTAGAAAAACCTGGTAAAATCACAGTTAATTGCCTGTTTAAAAGGCTTAATTATCTTCCTGCTGCACTTCAGCGCAACCTCCTCCCACCAGCCCAGCCACCTTTGGTAATATTCGGTCGCAACATAAAGATGTCGAGCTTCCCTCCCGATGCCTTTCATCTTTCAGCGCAATGTTACCACTTCTCCCGCCTCCCAGCCCATCTCCAATGGGCTGGTAAAATCTCGCCCTGTGCTTTTCAAAAGTGCCCTCAAGTGTTTCTCCAATTTTTCAGTAGGCAGAGGTCTGATGTGAATTATTGGACGGTTTTATTTTATTCAGAGCAAGCGAACATACAGAGTAACAGTTGCAAAAAAAAACACCTTACTTTCTCCGTTCAATGTTTACTTCTCTCCTCAAAAAAATGAGTAATTAATAGTGAGCTGTAGGCCTTGTTCCTTTTGTGGGAGGTTTACTTGTTTTGGGGATTTCAATACACATCCTTTTTCTAGGCAACATTTAAATTGCATAAATTGACCAACTACATCTCAGCTTCCTGGTCCAGACCCAGGCCTGCACCTCAGAGTTTCCAGTTTAAAACCTAACTGACCCCATCTGTCTCTTTATCCTTTATCTCCCCATCTCTCCAGCAAGCAGGAGAGCTTTCCCTCTAACTTCTTCCTCATCCTGTGATTGGCAAGTAGGCCTGACAATAAAGCTAGCTACTTCTCTTCCCCACCTGAGCGTCAAGAAACCATCTCATTATTCTCAAAGTATGCTCAGAGTGCAGATTGGGTAATGGCACTGCCTCAGCCTTTGATTCGCTGATCATAAGAATTAATATCTGGAAGGTCACAGGCTGAGGGTGCAAAATAGCTTGATATGCACTCCCAGCATGCATCAGGAGAGCCAAAGTGGGACATTTCCCTGGAGTTGTGTCTATAATATCCAATCTCTTGCATCTGATTGTTTTTAGTAATGTGATCACACCAACTGTTGTAACAAGTAACGTACCTTTTACTGCAGTGCTGCATAACATTGACAGTAGCATCAAGTCCTGTTGGCTGGATCCCTTCATGTCCTGCTCCCTCTATGTCCTTGGACATTTCTGCTTTGTTGTCAGTATGTTGGGTTTCATTTCCTGCACTGACACATTCCTTTTCCAAATCAATGTCTGAACTTCCTTCTGATGAGTTGGAATCTTCACTTGACGTGGTTTCATAGCTAAAAAAGAACATTATTTGTTGAAAGAACCAATGTAAATACCATCACTCAAATATAACATAAAAATTGTACACATCACAGATGTTGTGTGACCATAAAACTTTATTTGATGCTCACCCGCCATTTACACCAATGAACTGAAGATTTTTTTTGGCTGGGAGACCACTTGATTTGAAATATTCATCCTTCTTTTTCATAATAGATTTAAGGGTTGCAGACAGAAACACAGCTATAGGTTAAAAAAGAGAGAGAAATTCATCCAGTAATAGTTGTAGTTGTGTTTTACAATCACGTTAATCATCTTATTTAGTCTCCAGGAGAAGAGTCAGACCTGCATCACTGTTGGGTATTTCTTGTTGGAGATTAGTTTTGAAATCCAAATGTTCAGAAGGTGATGGCAGTGGCTCCACATGATGCACATTTTCAGCTTCTGTAAAGTCAATAATAACAAACCACTTTCGAACATACAAATTAGGAGCAGAAATAGGCTACTCGGCCCTTCAAGTCTGCTCCGCCATTCAATAACTTCATAGCTGAACTGATTACTCCACATTTCCACCTACCTCCGATAACCTTTCACTCTCTTTCTTATCAAGAATCTATCAACCTCTGTGTTAAAAATATTCAAAGACTCTGCTTCCACCGCCTTTTGAGGGAGAGAATTCCAAAGACTCACACGACCCTCTGAGAGAAAAAATTTCTCCTCATCTCTGTCTTAAATGGGCGACCCCGTAATTTTAAACATTGATCCCTAATTCTAGATTCTCCCACAAGGGGAAACATCCTTTCCACAACCACCCTGTCAAAACCCCTCAGGATCTGATATGTTTCAATCAAGTTGCCTCTTACTCTTCTAAATTCCAGCGAATCAAGCCTAGCCTGTCCATTCTTTCCTCTTAAGACAGCCCGTCCATTCCAGGTATTAGTCTAGTAAACCTTCTCTGTACTGCCAAGAGCGACGTCTCAACTCATTCCATCTTCGCTGCCTCCAGAGAATCCTTGGCATCAGGTGGCAGGACCGTATCTCCAACGCAGAAGTCATTGAGGCGGCCAACATCCCCAGCATATACACCCTACTGAGCCAGCGGCGCTTCAGATGGCTTGGCCATGTGAGCCGCATGGAAGAAGGCAGGATCCCCAAGGACACATTGTACAGCGAGCTCGTCACAGACCCACCGGCCTTCCATGCCTCCACTTTAAAGACGTCAGCAAATGCGACATGAAGTCCTGTGACACTGACCACAAGTCGTGGGAGTCAGTTGCCAGCGATCGCCAGAGCTGGCAGACAGCCATAAAGGCGGGGCTAAAGAGTGGCGAGTCGAAGAGACTTAGCAGTTGGCAGGAAAAAAAGACAGAAGTGCAAAGAGAGAGCCAACTGTGTAACAGCCCCGACAACCAATTTTATCTGCAGCGCCTGTGGAAGAGTCTGTCATTCTATAATTGGCCTTTATAGCCACTCCAGGCGCTGCTTCACAAACCACTGACCACTTCTAGGGGTTTACCCATTGTCTCTCGAGACAAGGAGGCCAAAGATGAACAAGAAGACTGCCTCCAACGCATTGACATCCTTCAGTGAGGAAATAAATAGGTTGAAAGCCTTTCAGTTTACCAGCATTAGTTCACATATTTTTGAATTGCAGACAAACTGTAGCTAGCAACTTGACAGATCTATGCTCTACTTCTTGGTGCCACCCCACATTCCTCCTCTATTCCTTGGTGCCTCCCCTCACCTCACTCCCCCATCCCCTCTTGTCAGAGCCAATTAACTTTGTAATGTGTTGAAGGGTCTGATTTTTATACAGAACATACCATAAGTTTAATTATGCTGAAAAAATAATAACGGCCTTAAAAGGTCCCTAGTTCAATGCTGGTCTGTGCTGAATTAACTCAACTCCCCTACGGTAGAAGTTAAGGATTTAATCTTAGCCTTTACACTACTGGAACAAAGCAAAGAAAATCATCCATTGCTATCAAGCGACTCTTGGATATTGTAGTAGGTGAGGACTTGGTTACAATGTCCTGCCAATATTTTGTACTGGCCAATTGTCCATACACATTGCTATTGCTATCCTCGATTCAATAACTCCAGGTAATATTTTCCTAGTTAGTTTTTGCGCTTCTCAAAACTAAGTATCAGAGTGATAGGAATGAAATATTTCCCATGTCAGGCATGCAAAGGACAATTTTAACCCTGCCCACCTGGCAGGAATCAGGCCAGTAGGCAGTTAAAATTCTGATTTAGTCACACTGATCTTGCTGGCTGTGATCGTAAACCTGCTGTTCTGAACAGGCAAGATGAACAGGCAGTGAGATTATTCCTTAAAAATTCAGATCAGACTCTGATATTGTCATTGGGATCTGACTGCAATTTCAACCAAGGTCTGTGCAGGAAACCTGATGGAAGCAGACCGTTCCAGAAGAGGCCCAGAAAAGGGAGCTGAATTTTTTTTTGCATCCTTAAAGGCTAAGAGGATTAGCAGTGATCCTCTGGGCCCCACAAGGAAACCATGGGTCTCCCCAACCCAGGGCCTTACTCCCTCAACTGTTGGGCTCTCATGATTCGCCTTTCAACCACTTCACCAATTGCCAGGGTCCATTCCTTTGAATCACCAATAGACATGAACAGTCCCCCTCATGTCCACTAGCTTCCTACCGGGTTCAGGCCAGACCCCAATGGGGTCTATGTAGATGAGGTCTGGGAGTCAAAATCTACTTGGTGCCACGGGAGAAGGCCTGACAGTTTGTGGTATACAAATCTCAACTCACACGACTCCTGGCTCCAAGTTAAAATTGGGGCTCTAGAGTCAACATCAAACACACCCTGCTCAAGAATAAAATAGGCAGCTCCACCGTAAGCTTCTGCCTCAACAAGGTGCCTCAGGAGTCACAAACTCAGAAAAAAAAGCTTGCTACTGCACCCATCTTTGCAGATTCTTTAAGCAAGGTGGCTATTTTAGTGACAATAGCGTTTTTTTTTCTTGTGA
Organism: Heterodontus francisci; assembly: GCF_036365525.1. NCBI lineage: Eukaryota > Metazoa > Chordata > Chondrichthyes > Heterodontiformes > Heterodontidae > Heterodontus > Heterodontus francisci. Next base: position 80,880,091 of record NC_090378.1, on the reverse strand, counting down.
GCCCATGGTCATTAGGAACACACTTAAATCAACTAAATTAATTGCATGTAGGATACTTACACATGGCAGAAAGAAACTTTTTTTACTTCAACAATATTGAAAAATTGGGACTGTTTTTGTTTCAAGAATAATTTGATAAAGGTGTTTAAAATTACGAAGAGATGGGACAGTGCGAATAGAACCAGAATGTTTTCAATGACTGAAAGATCTAGAGCAGAAGAGCACAGATGCAAAATTAAATGCAAGAGATTTAGAACAGAGAGTATGAGGAACATATTTACATAGCATGGTCAGAATTAATGATTGAAGCAGAGACCCTGTTAATATTTAACAGGTTAGATAGTTGGATGAAGGAAAGGGGAATAAGGGGATATCGGAACAAGGCAGCATTACTGCTCATGTGGTGGATAATCAACATGGACTGATTGGATCCATTGGCCCATTTCTGTGTTGTAATTTCTATGTAATCTGTATTAGAATTTTATTTCCAGAGGTGGGAGGTTATTATGCTAATCAATTGCATCATTCTGTGCCCCAGCTGTAACCACTTTGCAATTCTTCAATTTTTCATAATTATTTCTCTGCCATTTCAAATATTTGATGGCAAGAATATTGGTTAATCAAACTTTAAGTAACTAAAACAAATGCATGATGAATAGACCCTTTGCTGGAACATAATTCACCATGTTTTTACCCCAGGTCCTGCAAAAATTCCATTTTGGTTAATATTTCCCAAAATGGCTGCATAGTTTCACCTAGCTGCCTGAAGGCCACAGGCATGGTTACTGGGACAAACAAGCCACATAGCATCCTCTATGATGACTCCTTCTGAAAGGTAGCTTTTGCTTTTAGTCACTTCCATGGCAGATCTTTGCCAAAGTAACCTTGCACCATGCCTTCAGGCTCTAATGTTGTTATAACAGTAAGAATGATTAACCAAAACTGTACTATGGAAATCTAATATTATGATGATGTGCAGCCACAGACATCACTAAGTGTCTGGGAAAGTAGGAGAGCAACAATGTGTGAGCCAGAAACCTATTTAAGACTGGAGTCAGGGTTGAACTGTGAATGGACTGAACCTGGACAACCTTCTGTTTGAGTTCAGTCTCTACATAATAGTTGAACATGGTTGTGTTTGGAGTAGAGTGAAGGTAGGTCAGCTGAAAAATGTATATTATGTCTGTGTCATAATTGAGTGATAATATGTTGGGAAGAGGGCACAAATGAGAAGTGGTTAATTTTTTGCACAATGCATGAAGAGGAATTTGTAAGAAAAGAAAATATATAGGAATTCCTCCTTCCTTGAAATGTTTTAGTCCATTACTGTTTTTACGATCATTTATGGAATGTAATGGAATGGAATATTTTCCACTTTGGGAAACAAACATTAGCTTTGTACAATCCCATTTGTTCTACACTGCAATAGGTGAAGATTTCTTCTGGTCACGATTGTCATGAAAGTGCTTCTTTTTTAAAAATATTTTTTGAGGACTCATGCTTTAGAATTGTGGAGATGGATTCATTGGAGGACTAAAGTGATTCCACAGATGACTGGACTTTGTTTTTTAAAGGGCCACTGGAAGGACAACATTTATTGGATGTCACCTGTCTTCAGCTAAGTAAACAACAGGTGCCTTCTGACTACAGGAGTTGTTTACAAGAGAAGTGACCTGTCAAGAGTTATGGTGCTCAAGAGCGGGTTTAATTTTTTGAATACAGTTTGGAGGTCAGCCTGCTAAAAGAGAAGACCAGTTCATCTTTTCTCCACCTCTTTGAGAAACCCTGAGACTCAAGTGTAAGAAATAGAGAAACCGAAGCAGCATTTTTCCTGAGAAGCTTCTGGAAGTCTTCCTCTCGACATCTCCTAAATGAACTGCTTCTGAAAAGATCCCAAAGATCCGTCTACGTGTACTTGGACGCAGGATTGTATGCCATCTGGAACATAACACATCTTATCCTTTTAAAAAAAGTTAAAGAAGTTAAAAAGTTTTTAAAAAGTTAAAAAGTTAAAGATAGTATCAAAGTTAAAGAAAAATATAATTGCGCAAAGATGGGTGGCAGGTCAGAAGATTGGGCAGAATATAAAAAGCAGCAAAGAATGATGAAAAAATTAATAAGGAGGGAAAAATTAGAGTATGAGAGAAAGCTAGCTGGAAATATAAAAACAGATAGTAAGTGTTTCTGTCGATATTTTAAAAAGAAAAGAGTTAACAAAGTGAGCATTGGTTCTATAGAAAGTGAATCTGGGGAATTTATAAGGTAAAATAAGGAGATGGAAGATGAATTGAACAGGTATTTTGCATCAGTCTTTACCATAGAGGATACAAGTAACATCCCAGTATTAGCTGTAAATCAGGAAATGGAAGGGAGGGTGGAACTCAAGAAAATTACAATCACCAGGGAAGTGGTACTGAGCAAATTGTTGGAGCTGCGGGCTGACAAGTCCCCGGGTCCTGATGGACTTCATCCTAGGTCTTAAAAGAAATGGCTCATGAGATAATTGATGCATTGGTTTTAATTTTCCAAAATTCCCTAGATTTGGGGAAGGTTCCATGAGATTGGAAAATAACCAATGTAACTCCATTATTCAAAAAGGGAAGGAGACAGAAAGTAGGAAACTACAGGCCAGTTAGCTTAACATCTGTCTTAGGGAAAATGTTAGAAGCGATTATTAAAGATGTTATAGCAGGGCACTTAGACAAAATCAAGGTAATCAGCAGAGTCAACATGGTTTTGTGAAAGGGAAATCATGCTTAACCAATTTATTGGAGTTCTCTGAAGAAGTAACATGGATAATATGCCGTGGATAATGGGGAACCGGTGGATGTACTGTACGTAGGTTTCCAGAAGGCATTTGATAAGGTGCCACATCAAAGGTTATTGCAGAAAATAAAAGCTCATGGTGTAGGGAGTAACATTTTGGCATGGGTAGAAGATTGGCTAGCTAACAGGAAACAGAGAGTAGGCATAAATGGGTAATTTTCTGGTTGGAAAGTTGTAACAAGTGGTGTGCCAGAGGGACCAGTGTTGCGGCCTCAACTTTATATAAACGACTTGGATGAAGGGACCGAAGGTATGATTGTTAAATTTGCTGATGACACAAAGATAGGTAGGAAAGTAAGTTATGAAGAGGACATAAGAAGGTTGCAAAGGGATATAGATAGGTTAAGTGAGTGGAAAAAGATCTGGAAAATGGCGTATAATGTGGGAAAATGTGAAATTGTCCATTTTGGCTGGAAGAATAATAAAGAAGTATATTAAATGGTGAGAGATTGCAGAGCTCTGAGATGCAGAGGATCTGGGTGTCCTAGCGCATGAATCACAAAAGGTTAGTATGCAGGTACAGCAAGTAATTAGGAAAGCTAATAGAATGTTATCAATTATTGCGAGGGGAATTGAATACAAAAGTAGGGAGGTTATGGTTCAGTTATACAGGGCATTGGTGAGACCACATCTGGAGTACTGTGTACAGTATTGGTCTCCTTATTTAAGGAAGGATGTAAATGCATTGGAAGCAGTTCAGAGAAGGTTTACTAGACTAATACCTGGAATGGGTGGGTTGTTTTATGAGGAAAGGCTGGACAGTCTAGGCTTGTATCCATTGGAATTTAGAAGAGTAAGAGGCAACTTGATTGAAATGTATAAGATTCTGAGGGGTCTTGATAGGGTGGATGCAGAAAGGATGTCTCCCCTTGTAGGAGAATCTTGAACCAGGGGCCACTGTTTAAAAATAAGGGGTCGCCCATTTGAGACAGAGGAAAATATTTTTCTCTCAGAGGGTCGTGAGTCTTTGGAACTCTCTTCCTCAAAAGAGGGTGGAAGCAGTGTTTTTGAATATTTTTAAGGCAGAGGTAGATAGATTCTTAATAAGCAAGGGGTGAAATGTTATTGGGGGTAGGTGGGAATGTGGAGTTGAGGTTACACTCAGATCAGCCTTGATCTTATTAAATGGTGGAGCAGGCTCAAGGGGCCAAGTGGCCTACTCCTGCTCTTAAGTCATATGTTCGTATATATGTTTGTATGTTCTTCAAGAATTATTAAGTACTTTGGCCAAATCATCTTTATTTTTCCTTTAACCGGTGTGTGTGCATTGGATATTTAGAAGGGAATGCATATCTTTACTGCCATATTTCAAACCATGTGTTAAAGCTTTGCATGTTTATTGACTAAGTCTTGTTTTATAATAAATTAATACTTTTGTTTATTGAAGAAACCTGGTTGGTGGATTTTATTCTGAAACTAAAATAGAGTATATAATTGGTCACATCGGTAACTGGGTATGCATTTAAATATATGTTGTGACCTGTGGAGAAGTGGAACTAGAGAAAGACTCCTCCCACCTTGGTCATAACACGATGTAGATTGTGAGGCAATTTCCTCTGATTATTCTACCTCATAACACAGAATGTGAGTTCTTTTTGAACACTTACATGATTTTGCAATAAATGGTAACCAGACAAAATTTTCTCACTAAGTACATGACATCATTGACAGAACCAGAAGAAATCTTCCCCATTGTTACTTAACTTCACCTGCATGTTTTTCATTGTTATGGAGAAACCATGGCAATATGATAATGTGCAAATTGAGCCAAAAAGTGCTAGAACCAAAGCATATGTCTGTTTGACATAGATAATGAGAATCAGACCACAGTATATCATTTGACAACTTAAAGTGTATAAGGCTGGGCTCCTATTATAATCCTGGGTAGTCAGTTGTATTATTTGTCTGTTCAGTGTGTGCGATCTAACTAAAATGATGAGGACTCTATGCCCCATATAGTGACACTGGGAAATCTGCAAATAATTGATCCACCACAACGAGTAGGACATCTTTTCGCAGGACTCAGCTAACAGAGCCTATCCTGTATCACAAGTCCAGTAAACTCTCAGTGAAAGATTCTATAACTGTTTCTCTTCTAAACTGATCTATTTCTCTTAAGCTCTAAATATGTTGTCCAATATGTGTTTCCTCCTCCTTGTACCCTCACAGGGCCCAATTTTACCTCAGTCTAAGTGAATGGGTTTTGAGTGAATGAAAATCAGGCCACAATGTTACCACACTCTATCTCAATTCTTCCCAGGATGTTGAAAGCATGGAACTCCAAAGTTTTCTCTTCTTCCTATAAGCTACAAAAATCCAACCTTGACTTAACCATTTTTACCTGGATGATCTCATGTTCTTTCTTATTATTTACAACTTTGCAGTGTCCTACAGTGTAGGCCCAAGGCCTTTGGCTCTTTTTAAAATATGACATGATTTGAGAATTCTATTGCTAAGTAAGTAAACCAAATAGTTCTACCTGAGGAGTTTAAGGAAAGGCAGTGAATTTTACTTATTTCCAATAGATAACTCAATTTTTATAGTTTGTTGAAGTTAAACCACCTGCTGACAGTTGTTCTTTGATCAATTATTGAGCTCCTGAAGTTCACTGATCTGTGAGGAGCTGTCTTGTTTCACAGATGTTACTCATCTTTCGATGATGCCATGGGGCTCATGCTTCTAGTAATTAGGTTAATTAAGAGATGTGTGGGACCACCTCCTGAACAAAGCTGAAGTTACCCTGCTGTTTATGAGGCTGAATGAGCACTCTATCTCCATCAGAAAGCAAAAAGGACCTGTCTTCATCTTTATTTCAATGCTAGCTCTCTGTTACCACAGTAGAGATTTCACAATGTCCCAATGCACAGGCTGCAAAGGTTAAATAGGTAGTTTCTTATTAAACTCAAAATTTGATATGTTCCTACAATTTGTTAAAATGTAGAAATACATTTGGCAAGATCGTTGAGAATTATTGCTCCAACCTTAGCCTTTGTTACTATTTGTGCCATGTCAGTCTGTTTGAGGCAGTTTCGGTGGTAGTTTGCCAATTACGTTTCTTTCTGATGTAATTTATCTCTATTTTTGATGTCTCCAGGAATCACCATTACATAGAAACATAGAAAATAGGAGCAGGAGTAGGCCATTTGGCCCTTTGGGCCTGCTCCGCCATTCAAAAAAGAACCTTGAAAAGCATTACGTACAACAAATGCTCGTCATTCTTCAATTTTTTTTAAATTCTTATTTTCTGTCATCAGTTTGGTGATAGTCCTATACTTGGATTTTCAAAAGGCCTTTGATAAAGTACCACATGGTATGCTTAAGAGTTAGGGCATATGGAGTCAGGAGACAAATAGCTGAATGTATAGCAAATTGTCTAAAATATAGAAAGCTGAGAGCAGGGGTAAAGGGTAGTTATTCAGATTGGAGTAAGGTAGAAAGCAGTGTTCCACAAGGATCAGTGCTGGGACCACTCTTACTCATACATTACATTAATGATTTGGACTTAGAAATATGTAGCTCTATCAAAATTTGCAGATGATATCAAACTGGTAGGGTACAGCTGACACAGAGAAAGAATGCAATATAATGCAAGAAGACATCAGAAAACTTGTAACTGGGCAGTTAAGTGGCAAATGATGCACTATGGTAGGAAAAACAGAATCACCTACATCTTGGAAAATAAGAAACTGTTTGTGGTAAAAGAACTAAGGGATCTAGGAATACAGTTGATCAATTAAAAACAGCATTTCTGAGGGAAGTGTTTGCTTTCCAAGTCCTGTTCTTCACAACCATCAAATGGAGATCAGAAATTAACATAGTCAGGAATTGAACATTGTAGGTATTGTATTGTATGGGCTGGTACTCCAATGCATCATAACAGCCAATATTCCTCCCTTACTATACAAATAACATACCAAAAACAGCTTAACCACTCATTCATCCCATTTGCTGTTTTTGAGGCAATACCCTATATAAATTGACTGTAGCAACAGTATGTCTATACATAAAAATCTATATGTATCAAAGTAATTCATGAGCTCTGGGATGTCTTGAGGCCATAAGGTTTCATATAAATATAAGCTCCTTCTTTCCTTCCAATGCATTGTGATAAAGTACAATCCAATTTGCAGCTCAGTCCTTTATTATACTTGGTACTTTTATTGCTGGATATTATGCTTTAAGTGGTTTGGCTTTGTCAGTGATTGGACAGTGTCGCTGAACTTATCCATCACTGACAATGTTCATCTGGGCTACAATGCAGGTAACTAACAAAATGGTATTATAGTAACCATTCAAAAAAAAAGACAAGGAATGAGAATAAGCCATTTGGTTCATCAATCTTTTTCCTTCCACAAAACATGTTGTGGGCCCTGCTTCACCCATCACGAGAAACAGTTCTGCAAAAATTCCCATGACCTCAAAGATAATCAAGCAGAAGTTCAGAATGTTGATCACATTTCCACTAATCAACACTTCCTCCCATATCAAAACTCAATTTGGAGCTAAGGCACCAATCTCAGATATTTCTCCAGCTCCTTTGTGAAAAGGGTTAATTGTTTCAGTCTCCACAGACCCAATATTGCACAGAGGAAAAAATATCTTCTAACCTTTAGACTCACTAGAAGCTTAGCTGGAGCCCTCTTGCTCTGTGCTCATGGTCCATTTCTACCTAATGTCATCCCTGCCAGTCAGCGTCTTTTCTCCATAAACCTTTTCTTTACCAATTTCTGGAGTATATGGATTTAGGAAACAGAAGAGAGAATAGCGAATCAGGTTTTAACTTAATACATGCAGGAATTCTCTCCAAAAGTGGCTTTAGTACTACATTTAGAATAATGTGTCCACATTTGGTCCTCGCACACTTTGGGTGATATCAAGGAGGGCAAACAGAATGATTCCTTATATTTGGGCTCTTAGCTGTGGGGCTTTCTTCAATGGGCTGTAAAGAATTTGCAGTGATTTTTTAAATGATGCAGCACTGAAACAGGCCCTTCAGCCCAACAAGTCGGTGCCGATCAACAACCACCCATTTATACTAATCCTAATTTAATCCCATATTCCCTACCACATCCCCACCATTCTCCTACCACCTACTTACACTAGGAGCAATTTACAGTGGCCAATTTACCTATCAACCTGCAAGTCTTTGGCTTTGGGAGGAAACCGGAGCACCCAGCAGAAACCCACGCAGTCACAAGGAGAACTTGCAAACTCCACACAGGCAGTACCCAGAACCGAACCCGGGTCGCTGGAGATGTGAGGATGCAATGCCAACCATTGCGCCACCCCTTGCACCACTGTACCCCATGATTGAGGGTTTTAAAAAAGATGAAGTGAACAGGAGTGGGTTGGATTTTACCAGCCCTCTGGAGAGAGGGTAGGAGGTGGGAAGCCTCGTAAAATGGTGGTGGAAGGCATCTGGACATCTTCCCACTGTGACGGGATATTCTCAATGGTCAGAATGGCTGTGGCGTGGCCACCTGCCAACTGGAGATGGATGGCCAGTTAAACTAATTAACCTGCCAATTAACAACCACTTACTGTCCCCACTTCTTATGATCAAATACCTGGCAATGTTCAGCATCTGGGTAAACATATCAAGACTGGTCAGTTGGGATATGGGACCAGAGTATTGCATGCCCCATAGAACTAGACCACCTCAAGGAAGGAAGGGCAGTAAATGAATAAAACTGGAGTGTTTTCTAAAACTGTTGATTCTGTGGAATATCTAAATATTAACCATGCCATTTTGTATTAGTGGACTTACCTGGTTCACATTCCTTTCCATTAGAGCTCTCTTCTGATTGGTTAAGTATAGACTGTGATGAGGACAATGGTTGAAGAGAGTTCACCAGTTGACTACTGAGGGACCCAATACTAAAATAAAGTTTCTTTAAGTTCTGCGCCAACTCAGGATAATTCTGCTCCAAAAAAGATTGCTGTTTGCACAAAAGATCCTCAATATTTTTAATACACTGCCCTATTTCAGGGTTTGTTGAAATTAACTGAGATTCAGATTGCAGGAAGGCATCCAAAGTCACAACCTGGAAATCTGAATTTTGGCAATCTTCTTCCTTTTCACATTCACCATGTTGGCTGTCTGCAGCAACTGAACCTTCTTTTCCATTTTCTATCACAGCACTGCTACCGTTAGTAGACCTGGTTTTATTGCTTTTTAGATTATCAGAGTTACTCTCTATATTATCACCTCTTACTCCATCTTCCTTCGCTCTGTTAGACACACCGATTACTTGAGGAATGCAATGCAATGATGGTGCATTCTCATTCTCAACAGCTTTGTTGCACACCCTGACTGCAGCATCCATTGCTTTGTCGCTTGTTTCAACTGCTGCCATAATTTCTGCATTATTGACAGTAATGCGATCTGTATTGACCCCAAAACTGCGTGTCTTTTTTAATGTTGTGACCGTTACATTTACAGTACAATCTCCACAACCTACTGACCGAGTGAATGGTTGGAGGTCTGACTTTATTTCATGTTCACAGTTTTCTTTTGATTCACTTGGCTTTGGTTCAGTGGCCCCATGACTACATCCATCTCTTTGTTGATTACTTGCAACACGTATGTTAGATTGGTTTTGCGCATCTTCCCTTTCCAAATGCATAGACTGGTCACCTTGTAGTGTCTTTGGGTAAAGGCTAATCTTGCTAGCACCAGGCACGGCACCTTGCTGTTCAAGCTTATGCTCTTGAGTTCCACCTTCAAGCTGTTTCTCCGATATGGAGACTGTGGTTCTTAGTTCTCTAATGGCATATCTCTCTGTGCTGGGATGTGCCACAAGTACTAACCCCAACTCCTCTTCAGTAACTTGAACACCTACATCTCTCATTCTGTGTTCACTGTCTCCTACAGCATAAGAGTTCTGAAGTAATGCTTTGTGGAGAATGGGATCAAAGTTCTTGATTTCACTTGTCATAAAATTTGAAGCAAATTCATTTTGATAATCAATGTCTATTGTTTTTTCATGTTCAAACTTGTCATTTGACAGAAAGAATTCAGAGGATGGACTTTTGCTTGAAAATGGTGCTTGTCCTTCTTCCAGTTCGGAGCTAATTGTTGCTATCAATGAATTACATTGCATTCCTGTATTGAAACACTCAGTTTTATCCATAAAATCATTGGCTTTCCTCTGTAGCACATAGCTTGTATTCTGCAGCGTGCTCTGTTGATTTTTTATTTGAATATTGAGCTGTTTGTTTTCTTCCTGCAACAAAAATATTTGCTTCTTAAGTTCAGAAATGGTTTTTACTTGCTCTTCCGTCTCTTTGGTTTTATCTTGGGAAATCCTAATTTGTTGCTCTATCTGATGGACCTGGGTTGGCATCAGATTTGACTGCAGTGTTGTCTCAGAGGTGGTAGAGTTCTCCTGAGCAACCGGATTATTTGGTGTACTGAAGACATCATTTTCCAAGTACTTTAATTTCTGCTGGGACAAGGGAAGGATTTGACATTTTTCTTCTAAACTCAATTCCTTGAAATCAATTGGCATGCTGGTTGCCCTAATAAAGGGAGGTTTTACCCAACTTGGAACAGATTTCCCATTTTCCTTCAGCCTTTCCCTAGTGTCAGATAAAGTCTTTACCGATCTGCAATCATGCATGTTGGGTTCTGATAATACTGGGTCTATGTTGCATGAAGAATTTATGAATAATTCTTGGATATTAGTCACTTTACATCTATTGGTAGGTGTCCAGGAAGAAGTTGCCATCCAATTATCCCCATAGTTTCTACGGGATCCAGATTCAGCTGAGGGGAACCGAGTATCATGGATGCTAAAATTTCTTGGCAATGTGCTACATTTTTGTTGTTTGGCTTTCTTGTGTATGTAAACCTTCCTGATGGTATTTCCTTTCTCTATATCATCCACATACTTCAGAAAGTCCAGGTCCAGGTGGAAGCCATAAGGAGTTTCCACAGAATATGGGGATTGCTTCCTTCTGTCTGCATTAGTGCACATGCCAGACAACTGGATGTTGGCTTCAAAAAATGAAGAAAATTACCATTAAATAGCAAATATTTGCACTTTACAATGCATACATGTAAATCCAGCTCATTCATTAGATAATGCCTAAGAAAAGCCCTGCAGTAAGATACCAGTATAGAATTACTGGCATAAAAACAGAAAGTGCTGGAAATACTCAGCAGGTCTGGCAGCATCTGTGGAGGCAGAAACAGAGTTAACGTTTCAGGTCAGTGACCCTTCATCAGAACTGGCAAATGTTAGAAATATAATAGGTTTTAAGCAAATAAAGCGAGGGTGGGGGAAAGAGAACAAAAGTAAAAACTTCAGCATAATTACAACCTCGACAGATTGCTAACATAGAATGTTGATGGTGTGCGGAATGCAAAAATTAGAACTTTGGCTATCACCTCATGCTTTTGACTAGTTTGGGCCCAGATTCTAGTTCAGACTAGTTACCCTCCCATCCTGTAACCTCTACATTAGCCACCATAGTTAAACAAGTCATGGGAAAATCTTTTAAAGAGATACCAAGTCTGCCATTAAGATGATACTGAGAATTCCAAAAAAATTACAACACATCAAGGAGGAATAACAAAGCAGTTTTTTGGAACAGTTAATGAGTACCTCCCTATCTAATGGGGAAGCTAATGTAAGATCTAGCTGTTGTATCTTTTATTTTCAGAGCTCATTCAGCTCTCTGGTACATCAGGAAAATTACCCTAATTAGTCCATTGCCCACTTCATTTTGGAGTTGATAAGACAGAGGGTCAGAGAGATTAACTGACAAGGAGGTCATAGGGCAAATGCAAAGGCAAAGAGTGTGCTAATGGTGTGGTGAATGCAAAGCATTAGTGCAGAAAGGGTGTTAAATGACAGAATAATGAACAGCCCTGGCCAAAAGCACAAACATGAAAAGAACAGTGGGCAGCACATGGTAAAAAAGTGAATGATGAAACAAACTAAAATAAAATAAAAATAAAAAAGGGCCAGTCATGCTCTGAAATTATTGAACTCAATGTTCAGTCCGGCAGGCTGTAGCGTGCATAATCGGTAAATGAGATGCTGTTCCTCGAGCTTGTGTTGATGTTCACTGGAACACTGCAGCAATCCCAGGACAGAGATGTGGGCATGAGAGCAGGGGGGTGTGTTGAAATGACAAGCGACAGGAAGCTCGGGGTCATGTTTTCGGACTGAACAGAGATGTTCCACAAAGCAGTCACCCAATCTGTGTTTGCTCTCCCCAGTGTAGAGGAGACCACATTGTGAGCAGCGAATACTGTATACTAAATTGAAAGAAGTACAAGTAAATCACTGCTTCACCTAAAAGGAGTTTTTGGGGCCTTGGATGGTGAGGAGAGAGGAGGTAAAAGAGCAGGTATTACACCTCCTGAGATTGCATGAGAAGGTGCTGTGGGAAGGGGACGAGGTGTCAGGGGTAATGGAGGAGTGGATCAGGGTGTCATGGAGGGAATGATCAATTTGGAATGCTGACAGGGGAGGGGAGGGGCAGATGCGTTTGGTGGTGGCATCACGCTGGAGGTGGCGGAAATGGGGGAGGATGATTCTTTGGATGTGGAGGCTGGTGGGGTGGAAAATGAGGACAAGGGGAATCCTGTCGTGGTTCTGGGAGGAAGGGGAAGGAGTGAGGAGTGCGTGAAATGGGACGGACTCATTTGAGGGCCCTGTCAACCACAGTGGGGGGGAATCCTCGGTTGAGGAAAAAGGAAGACATATCAGAAGCGCTGTTGTAGAATTACTGGCAACTTGTACCCTCCTTTATGAGTTTCCAATTGCTATTTAAATAACAAGATTCGGATAACTTCAAAAACACACTTTTTGCCATGCATGACAGCTGATATTGGAATAAGGTTTACATATAATTTTATTCAGATTTTCAATTTTTTGATTCTAAAGTTCCCCAATAGCTTAATGGGTAAAAAAGTCATGCAAAACATGGGAGGGAACTCACAACCAACCCCAATCCTGTCCATACTCACGTCCACACATTCCATTAGGGGGTCATTGGAAGGCAATCAGGAACAGGAAGCACGTGGATTTATATTTCTGTCCCTAGCCAATGGCAATGAGGCCAACTGTTAACTCAGTGCAGAGCGGCAGTAAACCCAAGAACATAAAGCATGGAATGAAAAAAGGCCAATCAGCACATCAAGAGATTACTATCAATCTGTCCCATCATATCACACTACTCCACACATATAAATGATCTCAGTCTATACTCTCTATGGCTTTCCCACCTGTTCCTAATCATTGTGGTTCTCTTAATTCTGCACCATAACTTCGGCAGACAGTTTCTACAGGGACCTGCTCTTCTTCCTCTGAAGTTACGGTAGGAGATCATGAAAATCCCTGCAGAAACTCTCGTTCCAGTTGCTTAGCCATTCACTGCTATGTGAGGAAAGGTTTGTTCACTACTCAGAGATTGGTTAATGTTGAACCTTTGTGTTGTGCATCTGCACTCACAGTCTGAGTTAAACAACCAGCTTACATCTATATTATGTGTGCTCTCAGCAATTTATAGACCTGGATCATGAGCTTACCAATGGCCTAGAATAAAAAGGCCACCATCTGGTATGGCAGTAAGGTCCCACATTTGCATCTGCCCCCTCCCTGTTCTGAGTTAACAAATCTTAGCTGGGCAGCAACTGTCCTCAGTACCCCTAGGTTAGGATGGGGGTGAGGGAGAAAAATCACAGAGAATTTCTTCTCCTAACTGCTAACTAATGATGTGCTGGAAACCACAAATGTTGATACCAGAGGAGGATAGAATCCAATGTAGCTCCAATACCTCCCATAGTCAAATAGCATACCCACACTCAGTCTGGGTTTACATGTAATGCATGGCCACTTGGGTGAGGGAATAGAAGGCTGGCATTCATATGACCTTACCCTTCAGTGCATCAGAAGATGAAAAGAGGAAATGGGAAGAAGTTGGTACCAAAATAAAGATTCAAATGATGTCCCCATCCCCTCAAGTTTGTACCATTTACTCACTCAGGCATTGGGGCAAGCCCTTGAAAATGATTTCAACTAAACTTTGCAAAATAAATATTCCTACCTGGATGATGTGTGGACTGAAGAACTTCTGACATTCTGTCCCCTTTGTTAGTGAAATTAAGCACAATGAAGCAATGAATCAAATTGACTGAGCTGTAAACATAAGTGGAAAAACAAAATTGAAATCTTTTAAGAAAACGTTGCTCAATATTTTGTTTCACCAATAACACATTCACATTACTGATTCACTGCAAAATGTTGTTTTCACATTTGTAATACCAGCTACCACCTGGTACCATCCTGGGCACAGGAACTGAAAGAGGTACAAAGTCCATTGATATTCGTACCAGTGAATCAGATAGTGTACAAAATCAGAAACTCAAGACTTATTGAGAATATGCAACAGATTTTAAAAAGATACTAGACTAAAGAAAAGTTGTTTGGCAACAGCTAGTTTAAGTGATCATGCTTCTATTCAGAATTCCAATTTCAACAACGTTTGGGATATAATAGGGCACGCTCTAGTCACACGGTGGCCAAAGCTAGGAGATAGGGAGAAACAAAAGCATGTTTTGCAAAGCACAGTCACACAAAGCGGGATTACAGTGAACAATCTGTAAGAGCCATTATATCCAATCCTCAGGAAACAAAGTGATGATACAAATAGGACATAAATGACACAGAATTTACAAGGGCCATACTCAATTTTGTTTGAGAAAAACACAACTATATTTATACGAGATAATTCAGAGATGCTGATTCAGGCTGGGTTATAGTGATTCCATCAACATTTGCATTTCAATCTCTCTCCCATTCCATTCTTCACGTGTAGACCTGGACACTGAAAGGACAATTTTAGCTAACTCCAATTGGTGAAGCGAAATAAGGCAGCAGTTATGGAGCAGCTTCATTTTACACTCCATTCCCGATGATCTGTGATTTTTATGCTGCTACTGAGGCTCCAGCTGGACTCTGGCAGGAGCTTCATTAATAAGCCCAAATTGTAGTCCCACGGTGGATCTTAAACAGCTCCTAAATGGAGCAACTGCCATGGCCACCCAGCCAGGTGAACCAGTCGGGAAGTCAGTGAGGCTCGATTAGGAAAGTTATAAAAACCTCCCCTTAGCGGGGCCAGAAGGAGCACTCATTGAATTGTTGCAAAACGCATCATAAAAATAAAATTGATGCTCAGTCATCAATGGAATTAAGTTGATTTTGGCAACCACCCAGGGCACACTGAGAGAGAGCAAGAAAAAGAGCATGTGAGCAAACAAGAGAGAAGGGTAAGAGAAGAGAGAAAAAGAGGGGAAAAAGTGTATTTCTCATTAATGTTCAACTTTCTCCTCCTCACATTCACTCACAGTGGTTAAACAAAAATATTAGCAAGATTTGTCAAAATACATAATTAATGCAAGGTATAGCTTTTGCCTGCTGTATCTTTTATACAACCGTAATAACCCTGTTGAAGTTTACAGCTGTTGGACACTAACATTACTGGATGTATGGTGTTTGACATTCCATGCATATTGTTTCAGCGGGAGCATTGTGATTATCCTTAGTACATTATTTTCTAATACAGGTTGGAGTCTAGGTTGTGTTGTATTGGAAGAGTCAGTTTTAAGCCATCAGAAATGTAGGTTCTTTGAAAGTTGTATGTAGGGCATTAACTGGTTTGGAATTGTGGTGCATTATCTAATGATATGTCTTGACTTGGATTTGTTGAACATTACCAAACTGTGTGATGACAACCAAATCCATTAGTAATTGTTGGAGCTGCAGTAAACACCAGAAACCATGCATTATCCATTCTACATGATTCTTATTAGTGATTTATATTAACCAACATAAAAATATTAGGAATATTCTAACATAAGGTGGAATCACTTACAAGGTTTCTGATCCCACTAAGACAACATACATTTATAAAGGAGGTTGAGCAACTGGGAACCAATGTATATCAATAAGGGTAGGGGTGATGTGTAATGGGACTTGCTGCAGGACAGCAGAATTTTAAAGGAGTATATGGAGGCTGGGAGGCCATCCAGAAGAGAACTGAAGTAGTGAAATCTGGAGGTGATAAAAGCATGGATGACAGTTTCAGCAGCAAATGGTCTGGGGGATGGTAGAGTTGGCAAATGTTATGGTGGTGGAAGTAGAATCATAGAATGGTTACAGCACAGAGGATGCCATTTGGCCCATCATATCCGTGCTGGCTCTCTGCAAAAGGAACTCACCTAGTCCCACTCCCCTGCCTTTTCCTCATAGCCCTGTGATGGAGAGGAAGCTCAGCTTGAGATTGAATAGGATGGTGTGGTTGTTGGCATGTATACGAGGTTTGTGATGGGGATTGAAAACAATAGCTTTGGTCTTTACAGCAGCTCATCCCAAGATTGCATGTTGGATTAGCATTCTGACAGCACAGAGGCAGTGGAGTGATTGGGCCAGATGATGCAGAGGTTGGGAGTGTCATCAGCCTGCACATGGAAGGTGACACCATGTCATTGAATGCATCTTCACATGACATTTCCTACCCACCACAACATCAATCTCTCATGCTGCTCGATGCACCACACCCCCAACACTCATCCAGCAGCATATCTTGGCACTTAGAACTCACCCTTAACATCCAGATGCTCCACCTCACCCTCACACCCACCAATGATGCCAGCTTAGCACCCGGGTCCCACTGTTTCCAGATACCTGCAGCTATTCAGCTGTGGCAGGCACATCACCCAAACACAGTGCAACACAATCACTGACATTCTGCCTTCTCTCTTGGCACACATCTTGCATCTCCTGAGCCCTACAGAAGAGATGGCTTTCAGCATCATGGGGCAGGCAGTGACAGAATGGCATCTGGCGTCGCTGAGAATGTTGAGGATGATGGTATGTTACTGCCTTATGCCCCTTTTCAACATCATGCCGCTATCTGGCATGATGAGAAAGCGACAGATGATGTGACCATGGACCTCTTGCTTTCCACCTAACATCCCCTTCACTCACACCAACATTCCCTTCCTGATTTCCTGCTCTCAGACACCCAAGAACTGCTGCCTGCGCAGACACAGCAGCCCAAGGCATAAGACAGAAAGCAACAGCACAGCACTGATGAAGAGACCTCGTCACTTGATCTCATACTCGTAGTCACCAGCTCAGACACTGACACTGCACAATCTTTAGAGTCATAGAGTCATTATGTCGTCATTGTCGACAGGAATAGTGCCGGAAGACTGGAGGATAGCAAATGTTGTCCCCTTGTTCAAGAAGGGGAGTAGAGACAGCCCTGGTAATTATAGACCTGTGAGCCTTACTTCGGTTGTGGGTAAAATGTTGGAAAAGGTTATAAGAGACAGGATTTATAATCATCTTGAAAAGAATAAGTTCATTAGAGATAGTCAGCACGGTTTTGTGACGGGTAGGTCGTGCCTCACAAACCTTATTGAGTTTTTCGAGAAGGTGACCAAACAGGTGGATGAGGGTAAAGCCGTGGATGTGGTGTATATGGATTTCAGTAAGGCGTTTGATAAGGTTCCCCACGGTAAGCTATTGCAGAAAATACGGAAGTATGGGGTTGAAGGTGATTTAGAGCTTTGGATCAGAAATTGGCTAGCTGAAAGAAGACAGAGGGTGGTGGTTGATGGCAAATGTTCATCCTGGAGTTTAGTTACTAGTGGTGTACCGCAAGGATCTGTTTTGGGGCCACTGCTGTTTGTCATTTTTATAAATGACCTGGAAGAGGGTGTAGAAGGGTGGGTTAGTACATTTGCAGATGACACTAAGGTCGGTGGAGTTGTGGATAGTGCCGAAGGATGTTGTAGGGTACAGAGGGACATAGATAGGCTGCAGAGCTGGGCCGAGAGATGGCAAATGGAGTTTAATGCGGAAAAGTGTGAGGTGATTCACTTTGGAAGGAGTAACAGGAATGCAGAGTACTGGGCTAATGGGAAGATTCTTGGTAGTGTAGATGAACAGAGAGATCTTGGTGTCCAGGTGCATAAATCCCTGAAGGTTGCTAACCAGGTTAATAGGGCTGTTAAGAAGGCATATGGTGTGTTAGCTTTTATTAGTAGGGGGATCGAGTTTCGGAGCCACGAGGTCATGCTGCAGCTGTACAAAACTCTGGTGAGACCGCACCTGGAGTATTGCGTGCAGTTCTGGTCACCGCATTATAGGAAGGATGTGGAAGCTATGGAAAGGGTGCAGAGGAGATTTACTAGGATGTTGCCTGGTATGGAGGGAAGGTCTTACGAGGAAAGGCTGAGGGACTTGAGGTTGTTTTCGTTGGAGAGAAGGAGGAGGAGAGGTGACTTAATAGAGACATATAAGATAATCAGAGGGTTAGATAGGGTGGATAGTGAACGTCCTTTTCCTCGGATGGTGATGGCAAACACGAGGGTACATAGCTTCAAGTTGAGGGGTGATAGATATAGGACAGATGTGAGAGGTAGTTTCTTTACTCAGAGAGTAGTAAGGGCGTGGAACGCCCTGCCTGCAGCAGTAGTAGATTCGCCAACTTTAAGGGCATTTAAGTGGTCATTGGATAGACATATGGATGAAAATGGAATAGTGTAGGTCAGATGGTTTCACAGGTCGGCGCAACATCGAGGGCCGAAGGGCCTGTACTGCGCTGTAATGTTCTAATTCTAAAAAAAAACAGTGCAGAGGAGGCCATTCAGCCCATCAAGTTCAAGATGGCTGTCTGTAGAGCAATCCAGTCAGTCCCGTTCCCCCGTTCTATCCCCGTAGCCCTGCAAATTTATTTCCCGCGTGACCATCCAATTTGCTTTTGAAATCATTGATAATTTCTGCTTCCACCGCCGTCATAGGCAGCAAGTTCCAGGTCATTAGCATTTACTGTGTAAAATACTCCTTCGTCACATTCCCCCCTGTATCTCTTGCCCCAAACCTTAAATCTGTGTCCCCTCGTCCTTGTGCTCTCAGCTAATGGAAACAGCATTTCTTTGTTTACCTCATCTAAACTTGACATCACCTTCTACACCCTTCAAAGCAAGGTAGAGTTGGGATCAGCACATGGTGGGCTGGATTTTAAGCTGACAGCGGGGGCCCTGGCAATGGGCCAGAAGAAAGGGGTGACCCCACCTCGGCCCTAGTTTGAACCCCTGGTTGAATTTCACGGTGGCAGCTAATTAACTGTCTGTCGTCTGGTCCCTGTCCCTTTAAGGACAGGGATCCAGCCCCCAAGAGGTGTCGGCCAAACAGAGGGCTGGCAGCTCATCAGTACCAGCAGTACTACAGGGAGCGGTGGCCACTGCCAGTACTGCAGGAGGCCCGGAACAAGGAGCAGCGCTCGACCGCCGGACCTCAGGTAAGTGGGGTGGACTTGCTGGGGCCAGTCCAGTTGTTGGCGGAGGGGTGGCCCTTACTGCCAGGGGCCCTCCGTGGGCCACAGATTGCACACGGAGGAGGGCCCCCCTGTCCTAGCCCACAGGGAGGCCATCTGGTGTTAAAATGCCAGTGGCAGCAGGAAGAGGCCCTTAAGTGGCCATTAATTGGTCACTTAAGGGCTTCAATTGGCCTTTGGGTGGGAAGGCCATCTTCGGCCTTCCCCCAGACCCCCACCCCACCCCCCCCCGACAAAATTGACTGGCATCGGGAAGGTAACGGGCACTCCATCTCTGCTTTCCCTCACTATTTTATTGCCCCTCCACCTCCCAGCCTGTCCCTAGAGGGCTAATAAAATTCAGCCTGGTGAGTCACCATGCATGAGTGGGCTGCAGCCAGTTTGGGGGAAAGGACAGTTTGTGTGCCAGCTCATAAACAACATGCTTCAGGCCAATGCATTCTTTGTAATGTGTCAATGTTTCCCTTGCGGTTTGTGTCTGTCTGGCATGACAGAAAGTTCCAGTGGCTGTGGCTGGAAGGCATAAACTACTTAGGGAAATTGCTGTTTTAAAGCTGCATGCATCATGTAAACGATAGTAATTACTTCTCTGGAAAGTTGCAATAGAAATAGTGGGCTGGATTTTGTTGAGCTGGCAGCGGCCCACCATGGAGCCCGACACCGGGATTGCCGGGCTTGATCTTCCCGGCAGCAGTGAGGCTTTGTGTTGGCCACCTGCTCGCCGCTCGGCGACGGAGCTCAAATTTAAATATTTAAATAAAGGACATGAATAAATAAACATACCTTTCAGTGTGATCTTGCCAGCTGTCTGCGATCTTCCGTGCAGTGGCCGGCACTCACGTGCGTTCACTTTCTCGTCCAGGGAAAGCTGGCGCCACAGAGGTGGGGAAGTGAGGAGCTTAGGATTTTTAGTGTAGTGGGGTGGGGGGGAATGGGGTCAAATTTGCATTTCTAGTATAGGGAGGTGGGGGGAAGGGGTGACCGCAGCACTTTGTGCAGTTGGCAGGGGAAGGTCGCATATTAAATGTAAGTGTCTTGTAGGGGGGCGGGGGGGTGGGAGGGTGAATGGCGCAGCCATTTTTTTTGTATGTGGGGGTGAGGTACGGGCCAAAAATCAATTCACAGTTTTTTTGAAAGGGTGGGGGGGAGGTGGGGGAGTGTACGAGCTTCAACTGCACAGGTCTGTCAGCCCTTTAAAAATGGTGCCAGAGCCTGCGCAGAGGGAGCTGACACCGTTATTTGCGTCGCAGAGCCTGCCGCCACCATGTGATGGGGGGACCGCCCAGCATATGCAGATGAGCCGCTGCATGCTAGATCATGGTCCGCACGTTTGGCAGGAGGATAAAATTCAACCCAGTGTGTGAAAGTGGTCTAATATCTTTATTTACTACAGTTGCAATTTTCCTTCTTGCTCTATTTTATTGATAAAACTATGCTCATTGCTTCCCCTAACTTTGCTCCTACACACTCTTCCCCCTCGCTGCATTCTTGTGGTGTTAAAATTGACAGCATTGCACCATCTCCCACTCCAACACATTCCTTTCCCAGGATTTCAAAACTGTGCAGCTTCTTACCACCTTCAGTTTTCCCTTTCATCCCTAATTCAGAGACTTTTAAAACTGAAGTTTGGTATTTCCAAACTCCTACATCTTGATTCATCTCATCTTCTCTCCTGCTCTTTGCAATCTTGGTGCTTTCCAAAACTTTGGCCTTTAGCGCTATTGACAGTGGGGAAATGTTGGCAGAGATATGTGACCAGAGAGTAAAACCAGTTGCCAACCAATTTAAATATTGCTGACTTACAAATGAATATTACACATTTTTAATCATATATGAAGAATTAATTTGCACTCCAAAAGTGTGGAAGATTTGATAGTTCTATCCTGGCCCTTCATGTAGATTTTTTAATTAGAATAATTTGGTTCAATCACATTTGACTGTATCGTTAAGAAAAATATAAATAAATTTGGAAGATTCTCATGCCGAGATGAGCCAATTTCATGTTACACTGTGACAACCTTTGAAAGCTTATGTTGATACAATGAGAAAACTTACGAACAAAGAAATTCTATTCAAGCATTCTTTTAAAAAAGTCAGTGCATTCACTGGACAGGACAGTAGCTGCAGCAGTAGAATTGGCCTCAATACCTTGCCACCCCGCCCCTTAACCCACCCAACCCTGAGCTGTGCTGAGGAACCAGCAATGCACCTTGATCTGGATTACTATCTGGTGATCAATGCTGGAAAGTGTATGTATTGACCTCAGGCGAAGCTTGAATCAAGTGAAGCTGTGATGACCCCTCCTGTCAAATAGTCTAGATTCACAAGTGAAGAATGGCCACTTGGGTCTGCTAACCCAGCACTGCTCGCTGCTGGCTCCTATGGAAAAGTCACCATTACAGAATCAGAAACTCTTTGGGGGTATGAGTGCTGAGGGGGTGTTGAACTGTGACTGATCTTGTTTCTCATCAAACCTGCCATTGGAAGTAAATAATTAACTGAAATTAAATACCATGTTGCTTAGCAGTTCACCTCTGGCCATGGATGTAAACAGTGACTCACTGTGTAACAACAAATTCCTTGTACTACTGATGGGACTGAACAGCTACCAACTGTTGACCAACTGCGTCAGTAATCACTGACCTTGGGGTTGAGTATACACCAAGCTTGATGGATGGAGCTAGGGCAGAATGTAACATGCAGGGTTTTTAAACTATGGATGGTTAATATGTGTAATACAAGATATTAAAAAATAGTGCCATATTTATAAAAGAGTATTTGGCTAACCTTTTTTTGATTGTGCAGAAAAGGACCCAGGGGATTTATGTACCACGATCATATATCATGTGCAAGTGTTCCTCATGATATGTTTTGGTGAGATTTACATCATTGGCCCAGATTTTGCAGTAGTGATAATAATGAGGCTATCAGTGCTCATCGTTATTAAAGAGTAAATGGAGAGCAACTTGCAGTGATCATTCTTTCTTTCTTTTGGGCCTCCTTATCTCGAGAGACAATGGATACGCGCCTGGAGGTGGTCAGTGGTTTGTGAAGCAGCGCCTGGAGTGGCTATAAAGGCCAATTCTGGAGTGACAGGCTCTTCCACAGGTGCTGCAGAGAAATTTGTTTGTTGGGGCTGTTGCACAGTTGGCTCTCCCCTTGCGCCTCTGTCTTTTTTCCTGCCAACTACTAAGTCTCTTCGACTCGCCACAATTTAGCCCTGTCTTTATGGCTGCCCGCCAGCTCATCATACATGCACAGTTAAACACAGAAATTGGGAAGTTTCTGTCTAAGTTTCTCCACTTCTCCAGTAGCTGTGCTACAATGGTATCTGACTGAGAGACTCAACAGTTACATACATGGAAGGGTGTGGATTTGTGGCATTTATGTGATAGATACCCAGAAAAATTAGGGTTTGTCCATTAAAGTGTAAGCAAAATTTTAACGATGTTGTCAGTCTTAATTACTGACAAACAACCTCTCTGGCACTGAAAATTAATTTTTATAAGCGTGGAGTCCCATTTCTTCAGATTAGTTACTTTGGAGATTCAAAAAAACATTTTTAAAAAAACTTTTTCAATCAGTCTTTTATCACCCCCTCTGTTAATCTCATCTTTCTTTTTATTTGGCTTTCTATTCATGATTTGACATTGAATTAACTATTCACTTCCTGTTTCAAGCTACATGTCTCAATATAGCTTCTTCAATCTGATTGGTTAAGGAGGCACCCTGTTGCTTGTCCTGTTCACACAGGCCCCAGGTCCCTAAAGAGGGCACCACACGGTTTGAGATTTCCAATAACTGCAAGTTCCAGTACAAAAGCTCAAGAAAGTCTATGGGCAAGTGTAATGAATGGCTTGCACCATTCTTTCACCACCGACTGCAAAATCGTGTGATGACATACAAAGAAACTGGACACTTAACCACAAAGGCAGCACTCTTTTAAAGTCACAGGAACATAATTCCCTCTTAGTAAAAGAAAATTAAATAGAATTGTAATTCAAAATAAATATTTAGCCTTGCTTTAAAATCTGCTAAATTTTTAGAATATGCGGTATGTTCTTTTAACTACCTGTAATCTCTTAGTGGGCCTTGTGAAGTATAAATAATTTCAAAAGCAGAAAAGCCATGCACACAGAAACATCAGAGACAACAATCCCCTCCAATCTACCCAATTTTCTCTCCATCTCAGCATTCCCCCGGTGACCTTATCAAGTGGCCATTCTTCATGTATGAGCTTTGATAATATGTGGGCTATTCAACCACAGGTGCATCACATTGGTGCTCATCCAGTGTCTACACACACGCAGGGATTACTGAACAGTGGCCAAATGCATTATCCTATGCTTTCCCCAATCTCCTAAAACAGGGGCACTCAGGCTAATTGAAATCCCTCCAATGAGAACAGCTAGCTCAATAAAATTCTTGGATTGAACCTGGACCTTTTGTAGCTTGTAAACCCAGTACCACATCAGGCAGTGTATTTACCTACTTACCCATCAGGAAAAGTGGGATTACAATTTGTGCTAAGGGTAAAAGGATTTTTTGATATTAAGCCCATGAAAAGATTAAAATTATATATATTTTATGCTAAGCTAAACTGACTTTACTGCTTGTCTGCATTCGGTATATTTAAAGCAGGAGAAAATCAGATGTGATATATTAATTCTGCAGAATGTAAACTACTTGTCTTTAACCTCAGTGAGTGGTAGAGTTGCCAACTCTAGAGTTTCATCACATTACCTCCTGCCTCCAACTGCCCTACCCAACACTCATGCCTTACATTGCCCAACATGTCCATCCTCATGGTGCCTCATCATTCGATATCAGCCGGAAAGTGAATAGGCTCATAATCCATTTGGATGATTCTCACTGTCTGTCAATAGTCTTTTCTCCCATGTCCAATATGTTTTATAACCTGTAACTAAATTGTTCAAAACATTTATTGCCCCTATGATTATTTTTCCAGGGTTGCATGCAACAATGCCCTAGAGATCAGTCTTTAATTCCTGATGACTCCAGTTTGCAGTGCTGAGGAAACATCTTTTTGTTCCATCTTTAAACCTGGTAATGAATATAACCAGTTGGAAAGTTTACCTTCACTCCGAAAGCTGTGTCTGAATTGAGCCCAGGCTTGTGAGATGGTACTTTCCTCCCAATTGGTTGTGTGTCCTTGGAACCAATGTGAGCAGACTGAATGGAGTTGCTTGTTGGAATGGGCTCAATGCACAAAACTACAAATAATATGGTAATCTCACTTAGTGAGACCACAGGGATGCCTGATGTGGGAAATGACACACTGATGCAGTAGGGTGCTCCGCTGAACAGCCTTTCAAGGAAGATTGTTAGGACAGTCAAGACAGTCAGAATGGAGGGAACTTTACTCTGTAATCACCCTGTGCTATAATTAACCTAAGATTGTCACCATTTTCCAAAACCAGTAATGTACAAGCGTTTGGACCATGAGTGGGGCTTAGGCATAGAGTTAATTCATGTTTATTTTGTTCGCTTTTCTCTTCATATCTTCTGTTGCTCCCTGTGCTACTGCAATTACTTATTTTTTCCTATAACTAATTGCACATTTAGTAAGTACTGAAGCTCTAGTTTTTTATGCATAAAGAGTTGTGTTTTACACTTTATATGATACCTACAGCCATTAGATAGAAAACCTCAGTCTGTCATCCAACTCCTAATTCTGTTAATCTATAAACCCACACAAGAGAATATTTTACAACTACGGATACAGTTTACTAAAACATAACTACTAGTGGAATGTGAAATCCTGATAGTTCTTACACAAGTCACTCAGCACTTTTAAAACATTCTCAATCAAATTTAGATTATATACAGCAATATATAATTTGTTTTATATTGTTAATTTACCATTTGCTATGATATAATCTGATTTACAACCAAACTGAAAATATGTCTTTTGTTCACTTAACTAACATAGTTAAGTAAGGGAATTCACTACCCATTCATTTTGAATTTCATTGATGATTTTGAGTCCTTAGTTATAAACAGTGTTTGAGCTTTCTTTCCAAATGTAGAGTTGTGCAGCTTTTCAAAGTTGGATTTTCCTCATCTTATTTCAGATTCCTCAACCAAGGAGCTATAGAATAGAGTATGAATGGGTCCAAGAAGATAGTAATGAGGTAGAAATACAGTCCTATGGGACTGGAGTTGGACTAGGAGGGAAAAGTACTAATTCTGGTTGGATATTCCATCACACTACTTCCTCGCTGATTTAGTTACTGAACTTAAGAGCATTAGCTGATTGGATGAATCTACTGTCAATCAAATTGATGCCATGGCCTGATTCATTACAACACATGACCTGATTGGATGCTAAATTCGAACTGCCTTGATGACAGCTTTTTCTTGTTTTTAAAATGTTTATTTTTAAATTAAATTCTGACAATATTTTTATTTTTTGTA
The DNA here is from genome assembly GCF_036365525.1 of Heterodontus francisci. Taxonomy (NCBI): domain Eukaryota; kingdom Metazoa; phylum Chordata; class Chondrichthyes; order Heterodontiformes; family Heterodontidae; genus Heterodontus; species Heterodontus francisci. The sequence continues at coordinate 80,854,465 of NC_090378.1, read as the reverse complement.
GAATTAATAAGACTTTGTTTTAAAAAAACCTCCAATAAAGCAGATACTTCCACCTTTGTGATGTCTGATTGGCCAGGGTTTGACTATCTCCACCTCCACCAAGCACTGAGTTCGTGCTCCACAATCTGATTAGTCATCATTGCAGAGGAGATAGGTGGAGGTTTGTCTGCCATTGGAATAAGGATGAACAGGAAACTTTGTGTTCTATTTCATCAAAATGAATGGGTAATGAATTCTGTGGTTGTCCTGATATGTTGCTGTTGGTTCAGTAAGCAAAAGGAATATTTTCAGTTTAATTTTTAATCAGATAATATCAAAGCAAATGATAAGTAAATGACATAAGGTCCAGGACAATCTGTGAGGTTGGCAACACTCTTGGGAGGCAGCCTGAAATGAGTGAGCCATCAGACAGCACAAATCAGTAGGAAAGATCTAAGCTTCAAATCTCTTCCTTCATATATATTGGAATTGAAATCAAGGAGACTTGGAAAAAAAAGACCCTTTTGTGAGCCCTTTTCCTTTAGAAATTTTTGTAGTCTCCAAGTTAAGTAGGACAAGTTGGCTTCTGTGTGTGAGACCTGTAAAACAGGATGAAAACTACTTGTAAAAAGACTTTTGCTGCTCCATTGAATTTTCTAATAGTAAAAAAAACAGACCATTAAAGAAACTAGACATTCAGCTGAAAAACAGGTGAACAGCAATTCTAAACTGACCTGTGAGTGCTTGATGTAAATATTGAGCACCTATAGTGGAGAAATGCTCCAGTCCCCAATAATGATATGATAAAGTTTGAGCAATAGAAAAATCCATCAAAATTATGAATATGAAAAAATTATACTAATTTTTATACATGTTCCAAAGGTATTCAAGGAAAGATGGGATGCACCATTCTGCCACAATATGCCCCTATTCGCCTCTTCTACATTCCTCTGCATTATACCCATGGTAAAAAAGCAAGCAGATTTTGACTTGTTCCACAAAAATGCTTGGCCTTTGCTCAGTGCCTCACTCAGACATTGCAACAGAAAATGGGAAATTGAAGGCATGACCTGTATCATCCACTAGGACTGAGACATGTTGTGCTACCACAACAACCTTGGCATATTCAAAAATCACTGTCCTCAGTCTTCAGCGAAATACTCAAGTAGGAAAAGCCAGCAACAGAGTCATTTGGGACATCCACACTGCAATTCATAGGACACCGGTTTGGGATCCAAGGTTCCCTAAGCTCATCCAAAACTCTGCTGCCCACATCTTAACTCGCACCGTCATGTCCATCCATCATTCCTGTGTTCGCTGACCTTCACTGGCCCCAGGACTGGAAACAACCCGATTTTAAAATTCTCATCCTTGTTTTTAAATTCCTTTGTGGCCTTGCCCCTCCCTATCTCTGTAATTTCCTTCAGTCCTATAACCCTCCGAGATATCTGCGTTCTCCAATGCTGGCCTCTTGAGCAACTCTGATTTTCATCGCTCTACCATTGGTGACCATGCCTTGATCCTAAATTCTGGAATTCCCTCTCTACACCTCCCCACCTCTCTCTCCTCCTTTCAGACACTCCTCAAAACCTACCTCTTTGACCAAGCATTTCGTCACGTGTCCTAATGTCTCGTGGCTCACTGTCATGTTTTGTTTGGTACTGCTCCTGTGAAAGGCACTTTACAAATGTTTTACCCTGAGATGAGCTTCTGACTACATATCTGTTGTTGTTAGGAGTTCAGCCTCCTAACGAGTGACAACTCTATTTGCCCCATCTTACTCTCCTCCCAGTCTTCTCTCCCAGTGCACCTGCTGGGAGTGAATCTTGCCAATCTCCTACTTATCCCACACACTGCTCCCTGTGCTGACTCATTGCACTCTACCAGTGGATCGACTATTGCTGCCCCTCTCCAAATCTTCCTCCAAAATGTATGCTCACTTGTCAGCAAATGCCCTTGCCATCCATTAACTTATTGTGGATGATCACATCGACATCATAGCCTCAACGGAGACTTGGCTTTCCCCTTAATGAAGCTTCCCTGCCTGACTTGTCCCTTTCCACCACTTGTCCTGCTCAAACTACCTTGGTGGTAGTGTAGCCCTTATCTGTAAGGTACTGGACGGCTGCCAGCACTCTTACTCCAAGAAGACCGATTGCCGTCAAAAGAGAAGGGTTTAAAAATGGGCAAAATTGGGAGAAAAAAGTAATTACCTTTATATTCAATTAGAATCATTTGCACCATGACAAATCTATGATTAGAGAAGCAGAAAGAAAATACCACAAATTCTTGCATCTAAGACCCAGATCAATAAACTATCTGATCAAAATTTGCCCACATCCATGGCTGTTAAGTTACTAGGCAGTGAATTAATTAAGTCTGACTTCATAGCCATGTACCTGATCAACTCTGTGTTGTCACAGACCACCTGATGAAACGACTAAGCAAGCAACTACACAACAGTCTGAAAAACACTCCAAATAATGTGATCTGTGAATGTCAAAAGCATACAACTTCTCCTTCTCCTCTGTACCCAGTAGCACAAGGTAACCCGTTTATACCACTATCTTACATCTAGTAGATCATACATTGAGTCATTTCTGTAACAAAGTCCCTTTCTACATAGACAGATCATTAGTCTGACTCACAATTCCCTAACCAGGAGAATTGGTTAAATGCGACAAGCGGGTTGTCACTCCACTCCCATCGGACACAATACCCAGCTGGATGTCAACCTAGTATTCCGAGGCCAGAGCTTTCATCTCCTACTCACCAAGGCTATGATGTGGGAGGGGGAGTGGGCCACTCCACTCCCATTGGAGATGAGTACCCTGCTCCTTGTCAACACAATATACAGAGACCCTGTTCCGAAGAAGGGTCACTGACCCGAAACGTTAACTCTGCTTCTCTTTCCACAGATGCTGCCAGACCTGCTGAGTGGTTCCAGCATTTCTTGTTTTTATACAGAGACCTGAGCTTTCACTTGGGCATACGATATCTGGAGAAATAAAAATGTTTTAATTCAGTTCAGCGTTCTAATCTTTGCCTTAAGGATGCTGACATCATGGCTGGGATTTTCTATCGCCCGTGGGGGAACAGGAATGGGTACACTTTGAAAATAGTGCTCCTGGATGGTCTGTCAGAGTCCCGGGTGGAGCTGGGAACCCACTCGCCTCCAATTAACTGCCAATTAAGCCCTTTGAGGAGCTTGTCAATGGGCTGGGGAGGGCCAGAAGGTGATTGTGAAATTGCAGATCGCCAAACACAGTCTGGTGCAATGCGGGGAACAATCAAGCAATGCTTTCTCTGATGAAAAAGTTTTGGTACGAAGGGTTTTTGTCTCAGATCAAGTTCAGTACCTTTTAGTTGGCCGTTTGGCCACTTCTCTGCATCATGAGGCTGCGGGCCATCCAATGTCTGCCTCCTCTATTCTGCAAGGCAGCAGCAGGCTCTGTCATGGCTGACGTCTGCCTTTGAGGATTGTTCTCAGCAGGCAGCTCCCGCCTCCTGGCAGAGCTCGGTGCGACTGGCCCAATTAGGGTATCTGCATGTGAAAATTGTGCCAGGTGAGCAACGTAGACAGGGCACATGGTTGGGACCTGGAAATTATCTAGGGGTTGGGTTTCCCTGAGATTTATCCTTATTTATACAGTACAGGTATTAAAAATCTAGGCAGATTTAGTATAGTGTCATGGAACTGTTCCTTTTTTTCTTCTTGAATTAAAAACAGTGTGTGTCTTTAAGACTCTGTTTGAAAACAGTGTGCCTTTAAGACTGAGCACAATGTGCTGGCTGCATCTTTCCCTAGGCCACAGCAGGAGAGAGAAGCCACATGGTATAATGTTTTGATTTGACTGTGTGTAAAAACTATCTAAAACCGGTCTGAACCAATCAATACAAAGCATGCTTACTGAAGGAAAGAGCTGACTGCTTCTCTCAGCAGAAATTCTACAATGAGCTACAGGCTGTGTTAATTGTCTAAGGAGGAAAAAACCCTTTGAAGAGGCCATTTGTATAGCTGGAGTAAAGTTTCGACTGAGAGATTGTCATTTTTAAAATCTGAGTGGACCCATTGCTACACTCCTTGTTTAAAGAACTGTTTGATGCCTGCTGCAGCTGAAGTGCTTTGAATGCCTATCAAGAACAGATCTGTGTGAAGACTTCAAGAGGCATTTGATTATTTTTACGCCAGGATACCTCACCCATCAGGAATATAACCCACAAAGACTTATTTATTTATTCTTAAGAAACTGCTAATTTTTAAAAACACCACTTGTAAAACTGGTTAGCTATTGATTTTTCAGTGTATGTGAGTGAATGGGGGAGTTAGGTTAAAATAAGAAGTTATAAGGTCTTTATAGTGTTTAAGATTTAGTTTTTTAAATAGTTAATTTGTTGTTGTCTAAAGATACCTGGTTTGGTCTGTTCTATTCTGTTACTAGAGTGTTTAGTTTGGCTGTTTTTCCGGTTGGGTGGGAAAACTTTAATAATATGTTGTGACCTATGGAGTGATGGGACTGAATTGATGGTGCATTGCTCCCACCTCAGTTGTAACAATAGTAAAACCTTTTTACTCATTGCACCACAAGCAGACATCTAAAAATACTCTGTCAATGTCAGGCCTTGGATTACAACAGTTATCCAAAACAACTCCATCATTCTTGGGAATGTGTATTCCACTTGCACATTTGGCACGTAACTGAGTGACAAATGTCACGTTCAGCAAAATATCTATAGTAAGGACTCTCTCTCTCATCATAAGACAACACCAAACTACAAAAACAAGAGGTAATTATGTATTCAATGTATCAATTGGAAACACGATTAAACAGTTCTTAAAAATATATGTTGTCCTCCCCTTCTCGGACATTTGTTCATTGCCATTATCAACTGGCTCTATCTTCTGGCACTTTTGCCTTTGAAACAACTATTACCAGTCCCTTCTCAAAAAAAAAATCGCTGTCAAATTTCGCCTCCCCATCCCCCTCCCCCCACACCTGGGTGCTCCCAACAATTCCCTCCAACTGCGACACTCACTTTTGACTAATCCTTTCTTTCCAAGGTCCTAGAATGCACTGTTGCCCTCAACTCTGCCTGTTTGAGGCTGTCTCTCCCATTTTGGGATTCGACAATTTCATTACTGAAGGATCTTGGGTTGATTTAAAATTCAACCTTAAATTATATTCAATTCACAAAGGGTTACAATCTCTGAACTGAAGTGCTGGGAGATGTGCACTAAAGCCAATATGAGGAATAGTGCTTCCTGTATATCACTCCAGCCTTAGACAATTAAACTTTATTCAGATATTCCAGTGAATTTCCTTATCCATTATATCAGATGATTATACTGGTATGGCTTCTTTCATGAGAACTCACCTGGGAGAATTGCAGGAGAGATCCCTCCCAAAGCAGGGAAAGAAGGGGAGCAGTAACTGGTTTAACTGGCAGACTTGCCATCCAATCCCTAGATGTGGAAAGCTCAGAAAGATCAACCTCTTGTCTTCCTCTCTATGTAATAAACAGGACAGAAGCACAGAGTCTAGAAGGTCTGCTGAGGGAAGCTGATAAGGAAATAAATCTCCATAAGAAAAAACTGGTATAGATCCGAGGAAGGGTTTTGCAGACTGGCACATTTCAAGGTCCAGGACTACATGCTGAGGGACGTACTAAAGCTTGGGGCAGCCGCTGCAAAGGCTCAATGAGGAAAGGCCACTGTGTAAGGTCCTCCTGCCATAATATACCGAGGGGCTGGAACCTGAGTAAAACCCCTAGGGCTGTATGCACCAAAATGTTTTTTTACTATGTAATGTCAATGTACATTGCATTTAAAATGGAATGGCAAGAATTGTAAGGCACTTCATATTTCTGTATCGAACAAATCTGATCTCTATTGTACTTTCCGAACTGTGAAATTTGAACTGTTTTCAATGGTTTTATAATATATTTTTGCAAATACCTGAATAAAATATATTTTTGGAAAAAAAATTTGGCCAGAAAAGTAATCTTTAGCCCACTAACAGGGATAGTATGATGTGCTTTATTTTCTTTGTTACAAGGACTAATACTGAAAATACATTGAAGTACAGTGAAATTTACTACAAATGTTACTCTGCTCATTCATGAGACAATTGTAAAATGAACTAGTTTGCTCATTTGCATTCAGCCTTGTTAATTGGTGTGCCATTCAGATGACTGGAGAAGTGTACACAGGGACATCTGTGAGATTACAGTTATTGCATTCATATAACCAGAGATTTCATTGTTGCCAATTCTGGGGTCATGCTCGAGTATGACTATATATTGGCAGTAAAGGTAAACTCCTTATCATAAGGGAGGTTGGGTCTGTTTGCAGGAGCCACCAAATCTAATCCTGGGAGATGGAAATGAAAGATTTCAAGATCACTTTCTTCCCTCTCCATAATATCACTTTCTTCTGCCCCACTTTTCTTGTGAACAGAACTTTAATGTACCCTTTTGTCAGCTCAAAGGATCAACTTCTCTTACTTCAAAATGGATCACAATGACTATAATTGATAGTGCTACTATATGGCGGAGTGGTGGTATGCAGTTTCAAAATGATGTACTGCTAAGGGACCAAGCTGCCAATCCCACCTGTTGAACCACAAAACCAGTAAGCTGAGACTAGTGAGACAGATGACTTTTGGGTGAGGTGGGGAGTGTACATATTGCACAAGAAATTGCAGTTATGTGGGACAGGTTACATACAATAAGAGGGTCTTTTCCTGGCTGTCATTCATATGTTCGTATGTAAAATGGAGGTACACACACAGAAATTTGCTGATATTTGTACCGTGTCCTAACACATTGTAGACATAAAGGACTCAAAATTATCATTTAATATTCATATGTAATTTCTGTGCTGTATCATGATGGATATTCTTTGAGAAACTGCTACATTAAAATTAAGATTCTATTAACCTCAACAGCCACATTACTAAAATATAGCAAAGGTAAATTTTTTATAAAATTAATTTATTTATAACTTTTAATCACCTCCCATTTTCTCCTCTCTTGAAGATGATGACCCTTGTTTAGGTGGTGTTTCATAGGCACCAGCCATGCTCTGGCACCACATCAGTGACAATTCCTCATGTAGGTACATAGATGTTGGGAGTCAGCAGGCTATTGACCACTGAGAAAATCATCGCTGAACCCAATCACGTCCACGTTCAAATTCTACCCTGACCAATGACCCCCTCCTTCACCCAGCAGTACAGAAACTATTAGTACGACCTCTTTGGCTGAAATCAGCTACCTCATCACAGACAGGTGATTAAACTTGGGATCATATCAGTCGATGCATCAAAGGAACTTAAAAATTTATTAGGCAATTTTCCATTGTAAGTCAGAGAGAATATAAACTCTTTTCGTACCTCTCTGTGTTCTCTCTGTGCTCCTGTTTCGTTCTCTGGCTTTTCTCTTTTGATTATGTCTGTTTCTCCTCTGATTGTCTTTCCTTAACTCTTTATTCACCACCTTTCTATTTCCATCTGGGTGGGAGATGGTGGGTTATATGGTAGGGAACTTGCAACCAATGCATGGAGTCTGCATTTTGGGTGGAAATTTCAGGGGAAACCCCAACTTCCCCGACTACCTCAAACTTCCCCGACTCCCTCATTTCCATCATGGCTTTATCCTTCAATTTACCCATTACCCACTGCCCTTCCTGTCACCCCATGATTCCCATCGGGACTAACTGGGCAGCAAGAACAAGACCGTGCAATGACCTATCAGCAGTAAGATCCCGCCCAAATTCCCATTCACCACCACATATAAACCTACTGTTTCCACCTGTTCCAGTTATTTCTCCAGACGACAGGCAGAGTGTGCTGCCTGAAACATCAAGGCTTGCCAATTCTTCTAAGAACTCCTTTTTCAAGGAAAAAGCTGCTCTTTTTAGAGCACGTTCACATGGTGCAAAGCCATAAAATCATCTTAGTCAACATTAACAATGTAACCATGTTACTGCGATTTTTAAAAAATGTTGTTTAAACCCTTATTTTGGTCAGGTACATTTTCAGTTACTGAGAAAAAATTCACAAGACTTTTTTCATACAGCATTTTGAATGGAGATACAATATATCTGAATACACCGCATAGTGTAATAAGGGCTAAATTTGACAGCACCTGAAAACAGCCGAGGGGATTACAATGAGCAATTAACTTGCGCCTGTATATTGCGATGAAGGCAGCATGTCAACTTCATGTTTCTTGCTCATTTCAAGGATTTCAGTGTCCAGCCAGTAATAAACATGCTGTTGATTGGCCGGGCATGTCAGCAGGGGGAACAATATTGTGAGTGGCTGGCACCACTTAAAGTTAGCGTGCACCTTCTGACAGTTTGTTCAATGACTCTGACCTGGGAAACATTGAAGAAAGGCAAAACATGAGAGAGTGGGCTCCAAGGTTTTCGGATGCTGCACTGGAGGCCTTGGTGGAGGAGGTGAAAATGAGAAGAGATGTTCTCTATCCACATGGGGCCAGGAAGCCCTCTAGCCACATTCTCAGAAGACAGTGGGAGCAGAAAATTGTGGAGGTCAATGCCAGGAGTCAAGCCCTCAGGACCTGGAAGCAGTGCAAGAAGTTCAATGACCTCACACAAGTAGTCAAGGTCAGTAAATACATAGTCATATGTCATATTTCACCACCTTACCTCAGCCACTGCTCAATTCACCACATCCCCATCACTTATCTACCAACAATGTCTATCAATCAGGACTCATAACTGGCATTCATATGCTTCAACACACTCTCAAATACTTAGCGCTACTGCAAACCTTGTATCCACATCTCACAGTTTGCACACACTGTCAGCTATTCAGTCATAACAGCCACATTACCCAAACAGATTGCATGGCACTCACTGACACACCTCCCTCTTTCTTGTAGGACAAGGTGGTGCACAACTGGAAGTGGCAGGAGCTAACTGGAAGGGGATACACATGCCTGCACGTCCTAACCCTCATGGAGGAGGCTATTATTGGGATGCCCATTGCTGAGCTTGTGGCCAGTGGAGGTGCAGAAATAATCGAAGATGACAGTGTCCTCATACATAATCCTCCTTCTCACATTCCACCTCCCCCTCATCCCACATTTCATTCTGACTTACAAGCTGCAGATGGTGTGCAGAAGTATGCTTTTCTTAGATTCTTCACCCTCATCCCCACCCCCTGCCACTCCCATACTTTACCCTTTCGCCTTTCTCCTTTCAGATACCAAAAAAGTGCAAACTGACCAGGCAGTGCAGTTACAGCAGGAAGACAGTGATGATGAAGATGCACCATCGCTTGATTTCACACTCGTAGCCCCCAGCTCAGATAGTGACACTGCATGTAATTTAAAGGATAGCACTCTGGTGGGATCTGCATGTAGTGAGACATTGGGCAGGAGTGGCCTGTAGCCAGGGCAGGGGGCAAAGATAGCGAAGATGCCACCTCCCCGGAGAGGGAGGTCACTCTCATGCTCTGCTGCAGAGAACTCAGATAAGCACGTCGTTGGGGCAGTCTACAGAAGAACTGATGGGTACACACATCAAAATGCTTAGTGCATTGAGAAGCCTGTCAGAAAGCCTGTGGATGATGTCAAGAAGCATGGAAGGGTCCAGCACAAACTTGGCAAAGGGCTTTACATGGATTTTGGAGCTCAGCCTTTCCAGCATGGAAGCAGTAGACATCTCCGTTCGCATACCTGTGGACGCAACCATGATGCAGTATCTGATGGCTGATGTCACAGCTTCCTTTGCAGCACAAGCAACAGCTACCCAATGTCTCAGTGCAGCAGAGAAAGCTCAGACTGCTGTTATCATGGCTGTGGATATCAGTTTTCAAAGGAACTTGTAGAGTGTCACAGCAGTTCAACAATCTGTCCTCCAACAGATCACTAGGATTGCTGAGGCACTGCCTTGGGGGTGTGGTAGTGCTCCATAGAGCACAAATCTGCCATTCCATCAGTGCCCTTTGCTATTGCCTGTCAGCCAGCCAGACCAGGCTGCTGTCACCCATGCTGAGATAGTGCAGTCCACAACCAGTGCTTTTCGGCCCAAAGCTGATCAAGATTATCCTTCAAGGCCATCTGCGATGTCCTCCACTGAAAGTCAGCAGCCTTCCACCAGCCTTACTGCAGCCACTGGGGTAGCTGTGCATAGGAGCATTAGGACTGGCAAAGGATCACGGTAGACAGACATGAAGGGAATGGATGATTATTGGCTTTTGTATGCAGTATGGTATAATTTGATTTATAAATTTTCTTTGTTTTATTTTGTGGTGGCTTTTATTTTTGCATACTGGCCAAGTGGATGCTGTGATAGTCAGTGACAGAGGGAAGGTAAGGTGTGGGACTCTTGGTGAATGGGGAACTGGGGTTGCGGTTACTGGTATTGTCACATCTCAGGCTGAAAGAATCACTCTTGAAGTCACAGATTTAACTTTAACAAAGATTTAACAAGCTTTAATAAAGACTTCTGTTCACTGCTGCAGCATATGCCTATCTGACCTTACAACAACCCTCAGGTCAGGTGTTTTCCCCAAAGCTAATTTCACTTTCAGAGACTATATAGTCTCTAATCCTCAAGCCAACATATACAATCATGACATTCCTCCCTAATCAGACTAAAACATGTCCATGATTTTCATAATTCACTGAGAAAATGAATTTCTTCATTGGCATTTGCTTTCAAGGGCAGCGTTTGGCATACACTCTTTTTGTTTTGAACATAATCACAACACAAAATCTTCATATCGTTTTGGTGGTCTCCTCACGCATTATGGGCTTTCTGTTGTCTCAGGAACTCTGGTTACCACGTCAGAATGAGGAAGTGTCATTGGCCCCTCTGGAACCGATGTTTTTCCCTTTAGATAGCAAGTTGAATGTCAGCTTCACCTCAGCTCCTATATCTGGTTCATTTGCTGTTTTGTCTTTGTCACCATGATGCTTTTTAACACATGACGAATTTCTGTCATGCAGTACTCCTTCTGGTGACTGCACAGTCACACTGTTTCCCTTCTTGCAAAAACAGTGTACGGCTTGGGATAATATGATGTATCCATCTTACTTGGACTCTTCTGTCTCAGCAATACTTCATCACTTGCCATCACATCAGACTGTCTAGCTGTCCTTCTGTAATCTGCATAAAACTTTGCAACACCCTTTTTCTCAGCATCATGATCTCGAACCTCCTGAGTAACTCCAATGTCGCTCAGCTCTGGTATCTTGGTGCATACTTTGTGTCAAAATAACAACTCAGCTGGGCTCTTTCCCATCGTAGTGTGTGTAGTTGCTCTATACATGGCCACTGTTACAACCATGTGAAAAAGGTATCTAGGGTCCCTCTCAGCCTTCACCTGGTCTTACTGTAACAGGGTTTAATTTTTAACACACTGTGTTTTTAGCTCCGCCTTGGTGAATCCTTGTTCACCGCTTTCCAATTATAAGGCAAAGAAACCAGCACGAACAGGTTTTCTTAATTTAAAGAGGAAAATTTGAACTTTATTAAACTTGAATTTAAACTCTAATTCAGTTAACGTCTATAGATACACAACACGATCACGCTAGCATGCATAAGCGCTACACACATGCAGATAGAGACAAAAAAGAGCAGAAGAAAAAAAAAGTTTGAGGCAATATTTGAAGAGTTTTTGTTACGGTTCTTCGAGCTCATTGTAGTGTCCTTGATTGTAGGTGGATCTTGCTTTTCATTGGGGCCCAGTATTCTTCTTAAACCTTGTTCGCTGTAGGAGACTTTTCTCTCTTGGGGTTCATGTGTCTTCAATGGATTCAGAGGCTTGTGAGAAAGAGATGGGAGCAGACAGGAGAGATCTTCAGTCCAGGAGCAAACAGACACTCTGAGTTCAAGCTGTTTGTACAATTCAGAAAACCCCAGGTTGCCAAGCAGGTTAGTCATGTGACTAACTGGTCTGACCACGTCTTTGATTGTATCACCTTAGCAGTCACTCTTACGCACAATACCTGGTGATCAAGGTCCATTGTGGGTTGAATGTGTCAAGGAATGGTCCTTTGTCCTTCCAATCACCATCTGTAAAAATGCAAATGTCTTTTCCAGCCACGTCTGATTTGTTTAACAAATCCTTTCTTCATTCCAGTAACAGTTTAAAATCAATGTTCATGACAAAATTAATGCGCCTCATTCTTGGCAGGTGGGGGTCTAGCATGATAGTCACTTATGACAACAACATCTCGTTCCAGTCTTTACCCTCAGCCTTATCGGTTTCTCGAAGGATTGATTTTATCTTTCCACTTCCCTAATTGCCTGTGGCCATTTAGGTGAATACCTGTGACTTGTATGCAATCTGCAAAGGTCGGTGAAGTGAATTGTGGCCCATCATCTGAATACAATGCGACTGATAGACCATGCCTTGCAAATACTTCAGTCAATGCAAACACTGTTTTCTCTGCCATTGTAGACTTCATTACCACATACTCATAATAACAGCGGTAATAGTCAATCACCGCTAGTATTAGACTCTCCTGATGGAAATAGACCTAAGAAGTCAACTGCTACATCCTCCCATGGTCCAGCTGGTAACAGTATACTGTGTACTGGTTCTGGTGGATTGGGTCTACTGATAAGTTGACATCCATGACATGTTTTGATAAACTGTTCCATATCTTTCTCCATCCCTGGCCACCATACTTCAGTTTGTAAGTTTTGCTTAGTACCAACCACTCCCAAGTGACCCACATGAGCTAGTATCACCAGTCTAGGCCTAAGCTTTAGTGGCACTACAAGTCTGTTACCTCTGAGAACACTCTTCCCAATTGTGCACAGCTCATCTCGTAAAACAATGTATGCTCTGAATGGCATTTCTCCCAATTTCCAGCTTGGATTCTCTGTCTAATGTCATTCAATTCTGGATCTTTGTCTGACTCTCTTTCAAACTCGCTAGTTGTCATTGCTCTGGGTGCAGCATGAACTGCCACAAACCGCATAAATAATTCAGCTTCCTTCTCTAGTGAAGATCTGTGTGTTTGTCCTTCAACTGGTTCAATGATGTCTTGGTCAACCAGTTCCGTGATCTTTGCCTCGACTTTCCCTCTCAGACCAAAAGTTGTTCTATGTATCGGCTGAGCTACAGGCTTAACGTTCTCATCCATTGTTAATCTCACTTGGCAGTTGTGCAACTTCCCAATTCCTTGAAACGCTGGTCCAAATTCCTCTCGAAACTCCACATTGGATTGAAAGTGAATTCTGTGAAATCCTATGTGTAGCACCCCCAAAGGCTTAGCCAGTTTCTCTATTCAGAGGAAGTTCACCATCCTCCTCAATCATTATGAATTCTGCCTCCACACTCTGATCTCCAGCTCTTACACTCAGTGAAACATCCAACAGTTTGAATTGGGGTTTTAGATGTGCAAGAATAAAGCTTTTTGACACATTTTCGAGATGTGCACTTGATTCTCTTTGTCCTCACTTCCTCCCACAGTGCTTTGCTGATGACATTACTGTCACTGCCCAAATCTACAATAATGCTCATGTCAATACCCCCAACAATCACTGGAACTTTCTCATGGTTGCTTCCATTGACAGAAAACATGTATCCATGATTGCTATTCATGTCTTCACTCACTACATCTTCTTCAACTTGTCTCACAATTATACTACTACCATCTCTCTTTCCTTTTTAGAGTTTGCCAGGCTTCCCAATCTGTTCAGTTTTGCTTCTGTACTTCTTGACAAAATAGTCTCTTCCCCACATATTCTGCATATCTTTCCCTTGGCAGGACAGCAAGCATCTCTTCCATAGTGCCCCAAGTTGCAACATCTGAAACACTCTCGGACTTTTGCTGTTTACATTTACATGTACCTAGATTCCGTTGTGTCACTCGATTAACCTCAGATTTTGTCATGCCAATGGCAGAAATGGGACCAAGTTTCATGCTGTGAACTTGTCCATCCACTGCTTCCAATGCAGCCATTATTTTCAAAATGTCATCCAACGTTAAGTCACCTCCTCTTTCCAGCAGCCTGCATCTCAACTTGTTCGATTTGCAATGTTGGACCACCTGATCCATTATCCGGTTATTCAGATCCATTGCAACATAATTGCATCCATCTGACACCTGCCTCAGATGAGTCACAAATTGGGCTACTGTTTTCCCCCTTTCTGTCTCATTTGACGGAAAACATGCCTTTGGAATGTGGCACACTGACAGTACTGGGATCATCCGTCAGATCAAACATCTCAATTTCCCAGACTGCAGACATAACAGCTCCAGTAAATGCTATGATACAATCCTAAATATCTTTGAATTTACCTATGTATTGTTTGTCTTTATAACCTCATTGCCAATGTCACATCTCAGGCTGAAAGAATCACTCTTGAAGTCACAGATCTAACTTTAACAAAGATTTAACAAGCATTAATATGCCTATCTCACCTTACAACAACCCTCAGGTCAGGTGTTTTCCCCAAAACACAAAGCTACTTTCGGTTTCCCTTCCAAGTACCATATAGTCTCTAATACTGAAGCCCACACATACAATCATGACAGATATAGCACTTGGTTGAGTTCTTCACAGTCAGCCTGGACAAAAAGAGGCTGTCTAGGTTGAGTCCTCCCTCTTCCTCCTCCTCCTCATCATGTCCCTGCTCTTCAACTGCTATATTGTTGGTAATTATCATCTCATGAGGTTGTGCAGCATGCAGCACACTCATATGAATCTTGACACCCACTCTGCCGAGTACTGCGGGGCTCCTCCAGAGTGGTCCCAGCAGCAGAAGCATTGTTTCAGTACACCAATGATCTGCTCTATCACATTTTGTGTGGCAATATGGCTTTCATTGTATGCATGCTGCGAATGTGTGAGTGGGTTGTGCACCAGAGTCATGAGCCCTGTTGTTAGAGAATAGCCCTTATCGGCCAGTAGCCACCCTTTAGTTTGCCGTGGTGCCCCAAATGCAGCTGGCACAACAGACTGCCGCAGAATGAAGGCATCCTGACAGTTGCCATGATACCTGGAATTGACTTGCATGGTTCTTTGCCTATGGTCACATACCAGCTGGGTGTTGAGGGAGTGGAATCCCTTTTGGATTGAGTATATTGCAGCGTTGACATGCAGCGCCCACAAAGCCACATACATGCATTCAATGGTACTCTGCACCATGGGGAAGCCTGCAATCCTAGCGAAGTCACGTGCTCACTCCACCTACTGCTGTCTGGCAAGAGAGAATGAAATGTAGTTAACATTGTATGAATAGAGAACCTCAGTGATCTCCCTTACACAATAGCGGATGGCAAACTGAGATGTTGCAAATATCTCCATCTCCAGCCTGGAAGGAGCCAAATGCTTAAAAGTTCACTGCTACAGTCACCATCACAGCCATTGGCAATGCAGTTCTTGCCGTGCTCTGAGGTTGCAGTTGTTGCTGCAGTAGGTGGCTGATTTCAGTTAGGATGTCCTTACTGAAGTGCAGAAATCTCACACTTTGTTCCTCACTGAAGTACAGATTAGAGAATTGCTCCCTGAACACCCTTCATGGATATGGTCTGCAGCTGAAAGCCTATCTCTTCCTTGTCCCCCTCCTTCTTCCAGCAGCTTGTTCTGCTCTGCATGACCTCTGATCATTTTCCAAGTCATGCTGCTTTCCAAAGGGAAAACCTGAACACCATGAATGGGAGCAACTGATTTATGCGGAAGCCTTGAAGTCAGCAAAAACTCCTTTAGCACCTGCCACACCACTCCCTGTAGACTTTTGGAACTTTAGACAATTATACAAAGCACCGAGCACTTGTAAAATCAAACCAAGAGCTAGAAACAAATCAACCAGCAACTAATCTGTAAGTAGATGATGCTCCCTTCAAATAGCACTAGTGGGGAGGTCCTTCTTACTGCTGAATGCGCGTTTAACCGTGTGAGGTTAAGCGAAGGCATTAGCTGGAGTTTGAGCTCTGAAATAGCACTGCTGGCATCAAATCAGCATTGCACACTGATTAACGTCATGATCAGCATTCTTTGCATACTTCTGGCAGGTGTTCACAGCACACGTACTAACACCCTGACCAATATGGCATCTGGCACAATTTGCCCCAAACATGGGTGCACATTCCACAGATGCCATTTTGGAGCTTTAAGGGCACTCATAGTCAAAAAAAGGGGTGAAATTGATCCCAATTTCTTGCCCAATATCTTTAATAATGGAAGTCCTATCACTCTGATACCTTCAAGGGTCACAGGCAATTGCACAAAATATGGATACATAATTGGATTTTCTATTTCCACTGGAGCTTTTCAATGGATACGGGCCTCTATAAAACGAATTTAGTATATTATAGATAGATTAACCAAGTTAATTTGCACATTTAATTATACCATTGTATAAAGATTTTAAAATCTCACAAATCATGCCGCAATAAACAATAAGGATTGATAATAAGATAAAATAATAAAATTTGGAGAATTGAAATTACTACTGTTGATCAATGTTACAAATAATCAGAAGCAGAGTTAACGTTTCGGGTCAGTGACCCTTCGTCACTGACCCGAAACGTTAACTCTGCTTCTCTTTCCACAGATGCTGCCAGACCTGCTGAGTGAATCCAGCATTTCTTGTTTTTGTTTCAGATTTCCAGCATCCGCAGTATTTTGCTTTTATTACAAATAATCAGCATGAGTACAAAGTAGAAATCATGGTTTGGATTTTCAAAGTGGAGGTGGGAAACGGGAGCCTGGTCTGGCTTTTGGTCTGAAACCTGCCACCTCTGGGAAGCTGAGATTGCAATATTCAAGTGGGAAAGCCTTAATTGGTGTGGAGACAGGTTTCCTGCCCCCTTAGAAGCAGTGGGATTGAAAATGGCAGTGGTTCAGATCAAGTGTGAGGCCCATGTAGGATTGGACTTTATTCCAGCAATGGGGATTCTGGCGGTGGGCTGGAAGGTGGGGGAAAACCTGCCTCAGCCCCAGTGACAGGGTTGGGGCAGGGTGGGGGGGTCATCCCAGTGGTGTGCCCCTGGATTACCACCAAAGGAGAGACCCCCGATCCCGCTAGGAGGCCGCCAAGTTGAACCTGGTGGTGTCTCCCTGCACTGGGGGCCCCTCCACATTCTGGAAAATCAAGGTGGAGGTGGGAAGAGACCCTTAAGCGGCCATTAATTGACCACTTAAGGGCATCAATGGGCCTGGGACAGGAAGACCATCCTCAGCCTTCCCTGCCCAGGACAAAAAGGCAAGATGCCCAGGAACTGTGGGGAACAGTGCCTACTGCCCCCCACCCCTACCTCCGTGCCCACCTCCAAAGGCAGCACAGAATTCTGCCCATAGACATCCACGGCAGTCATCATTGAGGCTGCTTGTTGTCCTGAGGGAGAGATCTGCCTTCCACAGCACCAGAGGAAAGCAAGATGTCGCAGGGGAGCTGGAGGCCTGGCACTAGTGGCAGAGCAGACCCTCGCTTCATCGATGCCCACCTGGATCTAATACCGGAGGCAGTGTAAGAGAGAAGGGAGATCCTTTTCCCCGAGGGTGGCAGGAGGAAGCCACCGCGTCATGTAGCAGGGGCACCACTCTGTTCAGTGTTATCCCCCTCTGCCCCCTCTTCCTCCTTCACTCTCACCTCCCGCCTCTCCCCCAATGAGCCCCCTTCCAAGGCTTCACTGTCCTCAAAGTCCATCCTTCTCTGGAGGGCCATGTAATGGAGAGCACAGCAGACCACCACAATAACCAACACCCTTGCAGGAGGGCATTGGAGGGTGGCACTGACCAATCCAGGCACCAGATTCACATCTTCAGAAACCCAATGGCCTTTTCAATCGTTGGCCTGCTGAGCAGGTGGCATTTGCTTTGCCTCTGTGCCTCTGTCTGGGGCTCCCATAGAGGGGTCAGTAGCCATCCCTTCAAGGGATTTCCCCTTGGAGCCAGCCATGCACTTTGGGGGATGGAGTGAAGGACTGAGGCAGCTTGAACTGGCGGAGGATGAAGGAGTCATGGCAGCTGCCAGGAATAGGAGCTCAAACATGGAGGAAGCTCTTGGTGTGGTAACGGATCATTTGGATGTTGAAGAAGTAGAAGCCCTTCCTGTTGATGGATCTCACTGGCTTATCATTGGGTGCCTTGATGGTCACATGGGTACAAATCGATGATGCTCTGCACCTGAAGGAATCTATCGATGGCGTCAAAACCCATTGCCCACTCTGCCGGTGCAGGCCTATCTGTGTCAAAGTGGGTGTAGTCCCTGCCCTCCTGAAAAGGGCATCCATGACCAGCCTGATGAGATGACGACTGCGAGATTCCAACCAGGTTCACAGCTGATCCCTGGAATGACACTATTGCATAGAAGCTCAGGGCATCTGCGACTTTGATGGCTGCAGGTAGGGGACTGTCATGGGGGCCGTGAGGCCTCAGGTCATTGTGGATCAAAGCATACACGACCGAGACCATCTGCCTGGATAGGCGCAGCCTCCTGAGGCACTGGCACACTATCACTTGCAGGTAGCTGACTCTTGGGCTGTGCAGCTGATGTCTTGGGTAGTGCCTTCTTCCTCTTGCAGCCCCCCCCCCACCCCCGCTGTGCTCCTCTGGCCTCCAGCTGCCCAGGAGGTGCATCTGCTGCAGCTCATCCTGGAAGCTCTGTCCAATGTCAGAGTTGTCTGTTTCCATCTGACCTCTGGCAGCTGGGCTTTGAACGCTCACCAGGCCTTCCTCTGCCAACTCTAGCTGCCACTGTGATTCCAGCAGGCTGACTTCCCTATCCAGTTTCATGGCGCTGTCCAATGTAACACTTAACTGTTCCAGCTTCGACAATATCCACACTCTATTTGCTACCTCAGCTTTAATCAGCCCTTCCCATTGTCCTCATGTCCCTCCACAATGCTCACATCTTCACAACCCTGCCATGTCCATCCATGGCGTTTTTCCCCTTCCCAGCCTTTAAAAATTGTTCCCTGTTCCTGACAAGCCTGTTAATGAGCTCAACAGGCAACAGGTTGCCCAACCAGTTCTCTTCCTGTTGGCTGCAGTTTAAAAATAGCATCATGTTCTGGAGGCAGCGGGACCCAGTGCTGACCTCCAAGAACACAGTTTTCAAATTGCGCTCGCTGTTGTTCCCACTCTCAGCGGGGTTTGAAAATCCGGCCCCTTGTTTTTGAAACTCACCTGGACTATTTCTTTCAGATTGTCAATAGGAGGAATTCCATCCTTTTGTATGGCTGCTTAGTTTCTTCTTTTTAATTCTGTGTTTATTATTTTTTTTCTGTAGCTTTTGTAATCTGTTCTAATTTTTACTGCTTTCTACATAATGCCCACCCTCAGTGTCTCCACTTTAATTCTCTCTCTTTATCCAAGTTATTTGATTATATTTTCTTCCATTTTTTGCACATTTCTGTTTTGTCTGATTTAAATAATAGGTTTGCTTCTCCACTATAATTTCCTGATTTTCCTATTAACTTTTTATTATTCGTTCTTGGGATGTGAGTGTCACTGGCAAAGCCAGCATTTATTGCCCATCCCTAATTGTCCTTGAGAAGGTGGTGGTGAACTACTGCAGTCCTTGGGGTATAGATACACCCACAGTGCTGTTAGGAAGGGAGTTCCAGGATTTTGACCGGGCAGCAGTGAAGGCATGGCAATGTATTTCCAAATCAGGATGGTGTGTGACTTGGTGGGGAACTTGCAGTTGGTGGTGTTCCCATGTGTCCGCTGTCCTTGTCCTTCAAAGTGGTCGAGGTCGCAGGTTTGGAAGGTGCTATTGAAGGAGCCTTGGTGAGTTGCTGCAGTGCATCTTGTAGATGGTACACACGGCTGCCACTGTGCGTCAGTGGTGGAGGGAGTGATTGTTTAAGGTGCCAATCAAGTGGGTTGCTTTGTCCTGAATGGTGTTGAGCTTCTTGAGTGTTATTGGAGCTGCATTCATCCAGGCAGGTGGAGAGCATTCCATCACATCATGGCTCCAGCGACCCGGGTTCAATTCTGGGTACTGCCCGTGTGGAGTTTGCAAGTTCTCCCTGTGTCTGCGTGGGTTTTCTCCGGGTGCTCCGGTTTCCTCCCACAAACCAAAAGACTTGCAGGTTAATAGGTAAATTGGCCATTATAAATTGCCCCTAGTATAGGTAGGTGGTAGGGAAATATAGAGATAGGTGGGGATGTGGTAGGAATATGGGATTAGTGTAGGATTAGTATATATGGATGGTTGATGGTCGGCACAGACTCGGTGGGCTGAAGGGGCTGTTTCAGTGCTGTATCTCTAAACTTCTGCCTTGTAGATGGTGGACAGACTTTAGCAAGTCAGGAGGTGAATTACTCACCGCAAAATTCCTAGTCTCTGACCTGCTGTTGTAACCACAGTATTTGTATGGCTGATCCTGTTAAGTTTCTGGTCAATGGTAACCCCAGGTTGTTGATGGTAGGAGAGTCAGTGATGGTAATGCTGTTGAATGCCAAGGGGAGATGGTTAGATGGTCATTGCCTGGCATTTATTGCGCGAATGGCACTTTCCTGTCAATTGCATTTTCATGCTTGGTTTAACTTGCCTGCTTTTACCAATTATGCTCTTATTTTAGTTATTCCATCTCCCATCCTCTTTCAATTACTTTTAAACTCTTCTTTCTACACCAACTTGTTATGTCTTGCCACTTCAAAAATGATCTTGATGCTTGTAGATTTAACAAACCTTTCCTCCCAATAGCTGATTGTAGGGTGTAAACACTGCACAAAGATTTTTCTCTACAAATACCCACTTCAGTTATGTTACACAGCAATAAATGAGCATCAGATGCAATTTGTATGAGTTCTTCTACCTGTCTTCAGGTTAACTGGTCTGCTCAGAATTCCAGCATCAATATTACATGTTCCACTTCTACTGTGGAGCTCTCTCCCAGATAGTGTCAATGCTTGGAACTCTTGTCTCTTGAATACAAAAGCTGAAGCACTGATTCACACAGAGTCCAGTTCTTTAGGTATCAACTACCCTCCAGTATCTCACACAAGTGCCCATTCTTCATGTGTGTGTTTAGATACCAAGTATGGGAGAAATCACAGGTAAACTGAAGCCTGTGATTATGTAACATCCACACATGCACACTTCACAGCAGTTACGAGAAGTTGATATCATTTAGGAGCTGGAACTCTGCTTGATTCCTTTGTAGCCCAGGGATCTATAATAGTAGTGTCCCAACTAACTCAGCAGAGTTTGGGGTTGGAATTCCAGTACTTTCTTGGTCTGCATGGAGTGAGTAGCACATTGGGCAGTGTCATTGGGAAACAGAATCTTAATTTAAGCGAAGCTCAAATACAACAATCTTAAGGGGGAAAAAACACATGCAGAGGAAACATCACCAGTTAAAAATTTAAAAAAAACATGTTTTGGCATAAAGCACTAACTTTTTCATTGAAAGTGAATCAAGACACAATTGTATACAATACTGCTTGAAGATGAATTACTGAAGTTATTTTAAGATCAATTTGAGACACTCCCCCAGAGAGAATGTTTGTTTACACATGCAGTATTCTTTTTATAACCTGGGGCATGGGAAATGTTGTAGTTTACTCAAACTTGTTTTTTAAAGGGCTGGTTCCCAAACTTTACAGGAATCATTTAAAATACATGATTAGTCTATTCAATATGTTCATAAGAGAAACACTTACAATAAATATAATTGTTTATCCAATTTGTTATTATGTTGTTAGTTTTTTTTCTTCCCTGAAGGTACTGACTCCACTATGGGACTGTTCCACATGTGCTGGAGATCCACTGGTACCCTGCACAGATGAGCATGCAATATGTGTGAGCTTTGACAGTGTGTATTGGTAGGCTATTTGATCATGTAAAGAAAGACCTGCATTAATACAATGCCTTTGTCAACCTCAGGATATCCTAAAGTACTTTTACAGACAATTAAGGACTACAGTGTAGTGATTGTTGTAATGACAGCTGAGTCTCTGTCCTTACCCTGCATTCTTTTGCGATCTTTTTAACTTGTTCTCGAAACATAGGTGGTACAGGCATGGATACATTCATTACCCATGCTAAATTTCCCTGAAAAGGTTGTGTAGGCTCTTCTTTTTAATGCAATTGTTTTACAACTGTAGCTTGCCACGCCACTTCAGATGACATTGAGAGCCAATCACATCGCGCGGTACAGGGGCTACAATAGACCATACTAGGCAGGTTCCCTTCCTTGTAAGAAATTGAGGAATCAGTTGTGTTTTTATCACAACAAGCTGCTCATTGAATTCATTTTCATAATTTGGAAAGGTAGGACTTGAACTCAAAATCCCCAGGTTATTAGCCCAATGCAATAACCACTAGACTGCTGTACCCAAATACATGGACTTTCCAGTATGCGTTGATGGCCATTGATCAAAGAGTGGGACCGATGGTTGATTTTTCTCAGTGGTGGACATTCCTCACAGGTCCTGGAAGAGTCCCTCTTTGAACTGCCTTTGCCCCACCTTTCCTAATTCACTTCCTTTTTACACAATATAATTATGTAAATAAAAAGAAAAAAAATTATTTGGCCCCAAAGCTTATGAAACAGTTGGTCTTCTCCACTTCTCCACTGACCCCGTCCCCCCATCCCCCACCAACCCCTTCACAGGTACCCCTGGATTTTCTGTTCCTAGTGTAGAGATCCTGAGACCAGTAATAAAGTCAACCATTGCTGTAGTTAAGACCAGCAAAGATCTGGCGCCTTCCTGGTCTGCACTGCTCAATAGTACAAAAACATGGGATGTGGCCATTTCTGGCAAGGACAGAATTTGTTGTTCATCCCTAATTGCCCTTGAGAAGGTGGTGGTGGGCTGCCTTCTTGAACTGTTGTAGTCCATTTAATATGATATCTGGAAATACAAAGCTTTTATTTTGAAACAAATGTGTTTCTGGGTAGATACGAAAGGACCACCACATGACAGAACTGTACAAATTCTAACAGATACATTACTCTGTGCCAGAAAAGAGAAGGGAGAATTATACTGCGTTTACCTTTTATTGTCCTAGCAGATTCCATTATCATTAAAATATAACTTACTGAAACATGTAGTAACTCCTTCTTTGGTGATAAAATCTATCTAAATATTTATTTAAAAAAATGTTCTCTTGGTGACTCAATAGTTAAATGCACAGTGTGGTGCAGTCGTCAGGCACACAGATCAGAAAGGTCCTAACTTTGACCTTTAGTTTGTGCTATTTTAACTGATCTCTGTTGAGATGTTAGTGAAGCATTGCAATTGGACTCAATGCCTCTGTTTTAGGAAGAGTCAGGGGGAAGAGGTGGCAGTAGAGGAATGCTGGAAATCAGCTAGAGTTGCCACTCCTGATCCCTCTTCAGTGTCCCTGACTGAAAAGTGGAAGTGGACTGGAGCAAGATTGGCTGTAATGCCAACTCCAGCACAATTGGCCAGATGCTGTCCAGGTGCACACATGCAGAATGGCCTGTTGGATGAGGTGTCACAGATCTGTTGGTGTTTGAAACCCAGTCACCTCTTCAAGACAGGAAGGAAGAAAAGTCTTCTAAAACTCACATCTGGAGCAAGAGTTTCTCATTGAGAAACAGCATTACAGTCACATCATATTCATGGAGGCAAAGAACCATATCCTGTCATGTTCTTGGCCAGCTTATAGGCATCTCAACTATTGCTGCTGTTACGACAGATGAGATAGGGGTCTAGGGGTCCCCTCTCAGCCTTTGCCTGGTCTAACCATAACAGAGTTTAATTTTAGAAACACAATGTTTTTAGCTCCCCCTCAGTGAATCCTTGTTCACCACTTTCCAACTGTAAGGCAAAGAAATCAATTCAACAGGTTTTCTTAGATTTAAACAAGAAAGGTGGAAGTATATTAAATTTAAACTCTAATCCGGTTAACGAATACGAATATGCAACGAGACCGCACTAGCATGCATACGCGATAAACACGCAGATAGAGACAGAAAAAGTAGAAGGAATAAAGGGGAAAAGTTTGAGGCAATATCTGGTAGTTATTTATGGTCCTTTAAGTTCAATGTGGAGTCTTTGGTTGCCAGTAAGTCTTGCTGTTCGTTGGGGCCCAGTGCACGCTTCAACTTGTTTCGAAGTAAGAGTCTTCTCTCTCTTGAGGTTTACGTGTCTTCAGTGGGTCTGGAGGCTTGTGTGAAAGCGAGAGAGAGCCAGCCAGGAAAGAGGCTATCTTGTTCCAGGTTCAGTTGCAAAATTGCAGTCTGACACCAAACTGTCCTATGAGTGCAATTCAAAACTCCAAGTTGGCCAGCAGGTTAGTCATGTGATTAACTGTTTAAACAAACTCCTGCGTTTGTGGAGTTCAAAGCTCTCGGTGGGGGGGTAGTGCTGTCTCTTCCACCGACAAGATTTCAACCGGCAATCACCATTGCCCAGCCCAATCTCTGTTAATTGAATCAGTGAGCAATTCTTAGTATGCAATTGTCCTCCAGTCAAGTGTCTGGTGATCTCTTTTTAAACAAGTCATTTCTTCAGTCCAGCAACAATTTAAAAATTAATTTCATATGACAAAATTAATATGCCTTATTCTTGGCAGATGGGGGTCTTCATAACACTGCTCATGATCAAGCCTCATTTTGTTGAACCCTTATCCCGAGCCTGGTGATTATACTCAGTGTGTTTATGTTGCAGCGGACAGTGGAAGGTAAAGTTATCATACAGATCTCAGGTAGAGTATTTCCTGTATTCAGTTTGTAAAAATGAATTTTTAGATCTGCCTGATTTCAGTCTCCAAGTATCCCAGAGAGGATAGTACACAGGTGTAGCAGATCAAAGCAATTAGCAACATTTCCATAATGTAACAACATCATTGTATGAAATTAGAAAAGGCACAAACTTAACAGTCATTAAATCAATACATAGCACTGCAAGCACTTTTATATTCCAAGGCAACTGATTAAACAGACTCCTAATGTAGTCCTTTTTCAGAGGGAACCATGTGGTGAATTATTATTACATGATAAATGCTAAATAATATAATATATGGGAGAATGGATTTAATTATAAATAAGTATTCTCAAGCTCTCTTGAATGCTGTGTTGCTAAATGCACCACATGCTGTGGAGTGAAACTGCAAGTAAACACACTTAACTACAGAGGATGCAAGCATTATCAGGTAAATGAAATAATATCTGCAGATGTCACATGGTCAGAGTGTCATGTGGTCAGACATAATGTGATCAAACTTTCAGGAATATCTCCAACCAGAGTTGGTAATCCGAATATAAAACTATGAGTAGTTTTGTGCAGTGATCTTGGTTGAGACAGTCCAAGCTCATTTCACTTAGGACCTTTAGAGGCAGCAGAGAAAGGGAGTCATTCAATATTACACACATAGGAAATCATCCCTCCTCCTCCAGAGAGGATTAAAATCAGACGAATCTCCATTGGTATAAGCCTGTAACTGAACCATTTATACCAGGACAAATCCAGGGCTGAACTTTTATTAGTGCTTCTCTAATGACCTCAGGTACTCACATCAGCTAAGTAGCTGATAGTTTTCCCTGTAAGCTTTCACTAGATACAGGTTACATAAAATCATTCTGAATGAAGTTTTACCCTGAAATTACAAAATAAATAACAAACTGCTTCAAAATGGAACAAAGTGGATTGTTGCAATTACTAACACCTGGAAACAAAGGAAGGCCCAGGTAGTTTTGTATAGCCAGACTTATGGACTTTGAATATTGTAAAAGGCAAATGACTATTGACTATTGATTCTGGATAAATTCAACAGGCTTTCCTAAGGCTGACAGGCTGTAAGGAAGAAAGAAAGACATGAAGACCAGTAATGTCATCCTGGGAAGAGAGAGAGAGAGAGAGAGAAAGGTGGCTACTCTCATAACACTGATACAGCAAAAGGTTGCCAAGAAGTGAACTTGGTTGGAAGGCTTGAGGTTTGCAGGAAAAAATTATCAACAGGGTCGCCAGAGTTTGCCTTATTCATGGAAGTCCAGGTCAAAGGTGCTCAAAAGAAGTGAGCGAAGAGGGCATTGGCTTTGAGAAGGACTGGGAGAACCAACCCATTGCGACTGGGGTGATTTTGGGACTTTTAACTGCAAAGATGCCATCTCGACGAGAACACTGTGTAATGTATAAATGTGGTGTGGGGTTTTCAAGTGTTTTAATAAGTTAATGGGAAATACCTTTCTTTGTAATTTAGTGTATTAGCTACCTACTAAGTACTGTTTAGTTAATGTTGATTTTTGGTTTAGCTGTTATAGTAAAAGTCTTAAAACGTGAAATCTTGTCATGTAATTCTTTAAATTGGTCTGGGGAGTTCATAACTCTTGTTTTAAAGTTAACGGGCTCAACTGAAGTCATAACAATGTCAGAAAAGGATTGTACCTGGATTAGCGTTGCCTTGGTTGTTCAGAAGGTGGAATTGGGTGGAGGTGGGAGAGGCAACAGGGGCACTACAATTGACCCATGTTAGGGGGGGAAAAATCGATCAGGCTCCCCATTCCCAAATATACGAATATACGAATCAGGAGTAGGAGTAGGAGTAGGCCACTCGACCCCTCACGTCTACTCCGCCATTCAATAAGTTCATGGCTGAACTAATTACTCCATATTTCCACCTACCCCAATAACCTTCCACCCCCTTGCTTATCATGTATCTATCTACCTCTGACTTAAAAATATTCAAAGACTCTGCTTCCACTGCCTTTTGAGGAAGAGAATTCCAAAGACTCACGACCCTCTGAGAGAAAAAATTTCTCCTCATCTCTGTCTTAAATGGGCGATCCTTTATTTTTAAACAGTGACCCCCTACTTCGAGATTCTCCCACAAGGGGAAGCATCCTTTCCACATCCACCCTGTCAAGACCCCTCAGGATCTTACCTGTTTCAATCAAGTTGCCTCTTACTCTTCTAAATTCCAGTGGATACATGCCTAGCCTGTCCAATCTTTCCTCATGAGACAGCCCACCCATTCCAGGTATTAGTCCAGTAAACCTTCTCTGTACTGCCTCCAATGGGGCGGCACAGTGGCGCAGTGGTTAGCACCACAGCCTCACAGCTCCAGCGACCTGGGTTCAATTCTGGGTACTGCCTGTGTAGAGTTTGCAAGTTCTCCCTGTGTCTGCGTGGGTTTCCTCCGGGTGCTCCAGTTTCCTCCCACATGCCAAAGACTTGCAGGTTGATAGGTAAATTGGCCATTAGCAATTGCCTCTAGTATAGGTAGATGGTAAGGAAATATAGGGACAGGTGGGGATGTGTATAGGAATATGGAATTAGTGTAGGATTAGTATAAATGGGTGGTTGATGGTCAGCATAGACTCGGTGGGCCAAAGGGCCTGTTTCAGGCCCTAACTAAACTAAACTAAACTAACTAAACTAAACTAAACTAAACAATGCATTTACATCCTTCCTTAAATAAGGAGACCAGTATTGTACACAGTACTCCAGATGTGGTCTCACCAATGCCCTGTATAACTGAAGCATAACCTCCCTACTTTTATATTCAATTCCCCTCACGATAAACGATAACATTCTATTAGCTTTCCTAACTACGTGTAGTACCTGCATACTAACCTTTTTATTCAATAAACCCATGGAAGTATACATGTGGGCATTAACTGAGGACAACGTAACCTTATTGTAATGTTCATTACTTCCTCTCCTTCCCAAGGCCCTGCTGACACTCAGGGCTGGATTTTACTAGCACTCTGGAGACGGTCTGGCAGATGGGAATCCTTGTAAAATGGTAGCGGAAGGCGTCGGGTAGGGAGCCCGCAGTTTTCGCGCTGCCACAGGATATTCTCAGAGTTGAGAATCTCTGGCATAGCCACCAACCAACTGGAAGCAGGCGTCTGATTAAACCAATTATAAATTATCAGCCATTTCCCACAGCCGCCGGCATTTTACCAGCATCGAGAGGGCTGCCACCTCGTGGGGAGACTGCCAGGTAAACTGTGGCAGCCTCCTGGGGGTGGGGTGGAGGCTGTGTGCTGAAATGGGCAGACTGTGTGGTAAAGAAGTGAGGGCTAGCAAGTTTGGAGGCAGTACAGAGGGTGAGGCCAGAGTGAAGGGCTGCCAGTGGAAAGGTGTCTCCCAGGTCAACAGCACCTTACTTGGGCGCCTTTTCTTTCATGAGATGAGGAGAAATTTATTCATTCAGAGGGTTGAGAATCTTTGGTATTCTCTATCTCAGAGAGTTGTGGATGATCCATCGTTAAGTAAATTCAAGACTGAGATCGATAAATTTTTGATCTCTCAGGAAATCAGTGGATATGAGGAGTGGGCAGGAAAATGGAGTTGAGGTAGATATCAGCCACGATTGTTTTGAATGGTGGAGCAGACTCAAGGGATCGAATAGTCTACTCCTGCTCCTATTTCTTATGGTTCTTATGTTCTTATATTTATTCTGGGCTGTCAGTTTGAAATTATTAATCCCATGCACCTTTCCAGACCACACCAGATAATTGAATCTCTTCCAGCACTGGATCCATGTTCTGGCGATCGCTCCGCAGCTATTGACTTGCTCGGCCACCTCCAGCCAGCCCTCTTCATGAGGCTTGGTGACCCCCTCCTCCCATCAGTTGCAAGCAGCACCTCTCTCCGTTCCCTTGCTGCCTATGGGAGAACCTCCAAGGAGGCATTGCTAAATCTTGTAGTGACCTTTCCTCGCACTGCAGTCATTCCTGCGCAGGCTCTCTTCCTTAGCACCCCTTCTGTTGGACCCTGTGTCCGTAGCCTGCCTGAAAGCTGCAGATTACCCTTTAAAAATGGCACCTTGTAGTGATCGAACGGCACAAGATCCCGCCCGCCACCTGTGATTGGCCGGTTCCCCTGCCTGCCAGCCGTTAATTGACCCTACATGGCAAAAGCGACAAAGAAGTCCCGTCACCTGCCCATGCGGCCGTCCAACAAGGACAAGATCACCCCCCCACCCCCCCACCCACAATCCTGTTAGGTCCTCGATTGGTAAAATCCAGCCCGTTAACTATGTTTCTCTCTCCACAAATGCTGCCTGACCTGAAGTGTATTTATGAATTGTCTTTTATAGGTTAAGATCTGCAGTTCAGAGGACAAACTATTTCTTTTTAAACTGCAGGAATAATCTGTTTTCACATTCACCCATTAATGTTTAAATACATTCAATATTTATGGATCAGTGGTTTATTGCACTGGCCTTTCACCTGGTTGGCCTTAATTTGAACCCAAATGGCAGACTGCATGAAAGTTTCCTTAATCCTGACATGGGAAAGTAAAATCTGTCTGAATCCTGTTCCCTTTAAACAGGGGTTTGTGACTCAAAACTGGCCCCAGAGTGAAACATGGGCAGAATCGTCCTACCTCAGACCCTGCTGGAATCATGGGACCATTTCCAGATCTGGAACCTGACTGTCTGAATTGTGCGCCCAGCAGTTGCTCTTTACTAAAGCAAACCAATTATCCTGTCTCCGGGCTCCCGGACCAATCAGGGAGGGTGGGCGGGATGACGTGTCCATTCTGTCAAAGGAAGGATTTCTAATTTAAGGGATCACGGCATGAGTCAGAAAAACTCATCAGCACTTGGAGTTTTGAGGCTGCAGCAACCACAGGAATGAAGAGGAAACCTGGGAAGGTTGCTCCCCGAGTCTCTCACTCTTACCTGGAGATCCTGTAGAGGAATCTGAGGGGCTGTCATGAGGTGAGCTTTCCCAAGGACAGGAGGAAGGGGACAACCTCTCCATAGATGAAAGTGACTGAGGAAGGGAGCAGCAGGAATGAGGTTCCTCCAACCTGGAGACAGTGCACCAAGAGGATCTTAGGAGGGCAGGAAAGGTGAGTGCATAACACTTCCAGGTGCCAAGATCCATACTCTGACTTTCCCAGCATTCTCCTGTACAGTAATCCTCAGGCCAACACAACTTGCAGCTACACACATTCCTCTCTCTGCAGAAACCTCACAACCCCATCTGAACAGTCAACACTTGCGCTCATCCTCATCCTATTGCCCTCAAGCACCCTTGCATCCACAAATGGTGTCCTTCCCTAATCTCCACACTAGCCCATTACAAACATTTGCATCTCTCTGCTTTCTCTCCTTCCAGGAGAGCACACAATCTTGGCAAGGGGCAGAGACCCATTGGGGGGGAAGGAGGTTCAGCAGGGGTGGGGAGAGGGGGTGTGTGCCCCTTCCATGACAGGCACCTTTTTGGCCATTGGCAATCCGTGCCCAACAGGCCCACTGGAAAGGAGGTCTTTTTCCAGGAAGCCGCAGATGTCAGCAGCGATCTGCCGTGACAGCCTGAACCTCCTGAGAGACTGGTGCTCACACATGTTGAGAGAGCTGATCCTCAGCTTGTAGACCCTGTGTTGGGGGTCTTGCCTACTTCCACTGGATTTCAGTGTCCATCTCATCTGCCTTTGGAGGGGCATGCGGCTGAGGCGGAAGCAGCTGGCGCTGGTGCTACTGTTACTCCTGCTGTTACTGGAGCAGTTTGCCATGGTGTGGTCTCTGCTCCTGACCCCCAGCAGAGGTGGAAGGTGGAGCTGTATAAGCTGCTTCCATGCCGTGGTGAAGGCTGGCAGCAGGGAAATGCAGCTGAAGGTGAGTGAAATGCTAGACAGGTGACGGGCCTTCCAAAAAGTTGGCAACCACCTGTCAAGCAGTGGGAGCACTCTTTGAGAGCAGAAGTGCTTTGAACAGCAGTCTCTCAATGGCCATGGCTGGAACTCTTCAATGTAACTGATTAAAGCCTTCACAGCCTGTCAGTTTCAATGAAGAAGTTCTTCCCACCGTGCACTGATCTCAGTGACCCTGGAGACTTGGTGACAGGCCAGGAAATGGTTTCTTTGGCTGGGAAATCCAGGAATCAGGGCTAAAGCAGATCATGATTGGTTTCTTAACAACTTCAGCCACTTCTTAATTAATAACCTGACAGAAACAAGGGGGTTTCCTGCTCGCATTCAATGCTGCCCTGGGGAAACCCGGAAGAGGGCAGGATGATGTTGGATGTTGACCCAAGGTCAATTTCCGGGACTTTCCCATCCTGCACCCTAAATCTGCCTCCACCAGGCTGGGAAAATTCTGCCCAAAGTTACTAGTTTTGTAACTTGTTTTTTCTCTATTATGGATAATGTTAAGTGAAGGCCAATGGTACTGAACCTCACAAAGTTGAAGACAAGACCAGATAAGTCAAGTTAGGTGAACCAATGCTGGCTTTTAAAGCCTGTAAATTGTAAAAGGAGGGAAAGGGGAAACTGAGCGAGGTAAGAAGTTCTACAGGCCTGGGAAAGAATGCCAACAGAGACACTGGCAAAAGCTGACCAATAGCTTCAAAGAAAAAAGCCTGACACAGACACTAAGAAAGCTGAGAACTCAAAAACAGCCCTGAATTTAACAGTGGGACATGGGTCTTGTAATTTAAACCTTGGGGATAACCAACATTCTTTCATTTGTACTGCGAGAACGACAACCCAAATCTATATATTGTCTTTAATGTAGAAAAATGGCAGATGTATGGTAAGAGGGGCAGGTTTTGGGGCTGAAGTTGCAGTGAGATGGACTTAGGTGACAGAAAGGACAGCTGCCAAAGTTTGGGTGAGGGATGGGAGCATGGACAATAGATGAGGGTCAGAGGAAGGGAGTCTTTCTTATTGAAAAGAGTGGATGGAATATGTAGTTGAAGGGACTCGCCTTTTCTCACTTTTAAAGAGAGGTTGATTAGCGTGCAGGAGAGACATGTTCCTGTGAAAATGAGGGATAGAAATGGCAAGATTAGGGAACCATGGATGACAGGTGAAATTGTGAGACTAGCTAAGAGGAAAAAGGAAGCATACATAAGGTCTATGCGGCTGAAGAAAGACGAAGCTTTGAAAGAATATCGGGAATGTAGGACCAATCTGAAACGAGGAATTAAGAGGGCTAAAAGGGGTCATGAAATATCTTTAGCAAACAGGGTTAAGGAAAATCCCAAAGCCTTTTATTCATATATAAGGAGCAAGAGGATAACTAGAGAAAGGAATGGCCCACTCAAGGACAAAGGAGGAAAGTTATGCGTGGAGTCAGAGAAAATGGGTGAGATTCTAAACGAGTACTTTGCATCGGTATTCACCGAGGAGAGGGACATGAAGGATGTTGAGGTTAGGAACAGATGTTTGATTACTCTAGGTCAAGTCGGCATAAGGAGGGAGGAAGTGCTGGGTATTCTAAAAGGCATTAAGGTGGACAAGTCCCCAGGTCCGGATGGGATCTATCCCAGGTTACTGTGGGAAGCGAGAGAGGAAATAGCTGGGGCCTTAACAGATATCTTTGCAGCATCCTTAAACACGGGTGAGGTCCCGGAGGACTGGAGAATTGCTAATGTTGTCCCCTTGTTTAAGAAGGGTAGAAGGGATAATCCAGGTAATTATAGACCGGTGAGCCTGACGTCAGTGGTAGGGAAGCTGCTGGAGAAGTTACTGAGGGATAGGATCTATTCCCATTTGGAAGAAAATGGGCTTATCAGTGATAGGCAACATGGTTTTGTGCAGGGAAGGTCATGTCTTACCAACTTAATAGAATTCTTTGAGGAAGTGACAAAGTTGATTGATGAGGGAAGGGCTGTAGATGTCATATACATGGACGTCAGTAAGGCGTTTGATAAGGTTCCCCATGGTAGGCTGATGGAGAAAGTGAAGGCGCATGGGGTCCAAGGTGTACTAGCTAAATGGATAAAGAACTGGCTGGGCAACAGGAGACAGAAAGTAGCAGTGGAAGGGAGTTTCTCAAAATGGAGACGTGTGACCAGTGGTGTTCCACAGGGATCCGTGCTGGGACCACTGTTGTTTGTGATATACATAAATGATTTGGAGGAAAGTATAGGTGGTCTGATTAGCAAGTTTGCAAACGACACTAAGATTGGTGGAGTAACAGATAGTGAAAGGGACTGTCAGAGAATACAGCAGAATATAGATAGACTGGAGAGTTGGGCAGAGAAATGGCAGATGGAGTTCAATCAGGGCAAATGCGAGGTGATGCATTTTGGAAGATCCAATTCAAGAGTGAACTATACAGTAAATGGAAAAGTCCTGGGGAAAATTGATGTACAGAGAGATTTGGGTGTTCAGGTCCATTGTTCCCTGAAGGTGGCAACGCAGGTCAATAGAGTGGTCAAGAAGGCATACGGCATGCTTTCCTTCATCGGACGGCGTATTGAGTACAAGGGTTGGCAGGTCATGTTACAGTTGTATAGGACTTTGGTTCGGCCACATTTGGAATACTGCGTGCAGTTCTGGTCGCCACATTACCAAAAGGATGTAGATGCTTTGGAGAGGGTGCAGAGGAGGTTCACCAGGATGTTGCCTGGTATGGAGGGCGCTAGCTATGAAGAGAGGTTGAGTAGATTAGGATTATTTTCATTAGAAAGACGGAGGTTGAGGGGGTCCTGATTGAGGTGTACAAAATCATGAGAGGCATAGACAGGTTGGATAGCAGAAGCTTTTTCCCAGAGTGGGGGATTCAGTTACTAGGGGTCACGAGTTCAAAGTGAAAGGGGAAAAGTTTAGGGGGGATATGCGTGGAAAGTTCTTTATGCAGAGGGTGGTGGGTGCCTGGAACGCGTTGCCAGCGGAGGTGGTAGACGCGGGCACGATAGCGTCTTTTAAGATGTATCTAGACAGATACATGAATGGGCAGGAAGTAAAGAGATACAGACCCTTAGAAAATAGGTGACATGTTTAGATAGAGGATCTGGATCGGCGCAGGCTTGGAGGGCCGAAGGGCCTGTTCCTGTGCTGTAATTTTTCTTTGTTCTTTTTTTTTGTACTCACCCCCCACCCCCAACTGCATGTGCTTCATGCCCCATGGGAGTGGAAGCAGGGAGAGAGATGTCTTTTTTCAACTGGGAACTGCTCTGGGATAGAATAAGGCTGGTATGCATGTTCCTCTGTTTCCATTTGGTGAGGTGTCTGCCAGTCCCAGCAAGTACTCCCATTGACACTTGCAAAGTGCTGGCAGCATCATCAGCCATCTATTCTGACACACCTCAAAACCACAGTTGCTACATTTTTATCCTATTGCCGGCCAACACAAACAAACAAAGAGCTCAGCAAACATTGACAGGAGAACATTACCTGGATTTTCTCTCTTCCTTTGATTAGCCACTGAGTTGGAGGGTGGGTTGAGGGGGTCTTTTTTATGCTGGCAGCTGAGATAGGTGCCAAAACAATACAAACATCAAATCTACAAAGACCCCACATCTACACCTCAGCTGCTGGAAAAAATTGCAAATTCTATACAGTTTATCATGCTCACGAGAAGTCCGGTAATGAAAATATAGTAATGAAAACTGAAGAGTTGTAAAAAAAATTGACTTTTCCTTTACAAAGTGGACAATGTGCTGCAATATGGCCACCAAAGGTCAGGCTGACTTGGCCTGTATATTCAAACAGTCTCATTGTCTGTTAAGGACAAAAGGATACATTCCAAGCTAAGAGGTGTCAATTACATCCACCCTGAAACCATCAAGAGACACTCCTGAAACAAATAAGGTGTGAAGTAGTCACATCCTTGACCATTGTGTGGTCACCACAGGGAGAGGGCCATGCATCTCTGAACAGAGGCTAATGTGAGAGAATTTTATCTTAAAAGCTAACTCTGAAGAGAGAGAGAGATATCATAAGAACATCACCGAAAAGCAGTCCAACCAAGGGCTGTGAAAAGTACCCCAGCAAAAACCAAAGAAGGAGCCCTGCTGTGAATTCTGCACTTCAACTTGGTGCAGCAGAGAACTGAAAGTGACCACTGCTTCCAGTCTGAAGTCTTAATCACCAGAAAACTACAGACACCCAGGCCTGCAACTTTAAAAGAAACTGCCCACTGAGAAGATTCAACAAGTTTACTGTGAATCCCAAACACCTACCTCACTTCAAACTATTTACCCTTTTCCTCTTTACCCTATTCTTGTTTGTGTGTGTGTGTGTGTGTGTGTGTGTGTGTGTGTGTGTGTGTGTGGGTATGTGTGAGTGAATGCATGCGTGGGTGTAGTTGTAGTTTCGGGAATATATATTGTTCAATAAATAGTTAACCTTCTCTTTTAAACCTACAAAAATACCTTCCACTGTCTGTTTACTTGACAAATAAAACACAAGGGGTTAAAACCCTAGTAACAAAAACACTTGTTGTGGTCAGTGGGAGGTGAACAGTGGGAACAAGCCATGCCATCACCCACCTGGCCGTAACAAGTTAAATTTTTAAATAATTTATTGCTTTCACTTAGACCCTCAAAACTGATAAGTTGTTGTTTGGAGGGCGGCACAGTGGTGCAGTGGTTAGCACCGCAGCCTCACAGCTCCAGGGACCCGGGTTCGATTCCAGGCACTGCCTGTGTGGAGTTTGCAAGTTCTCCCTGTGTCTGCGTGGGTTTTCTCCGGGTGCTCCGGTTTCCTCCCACAAGCCAAAAGACTTGCAGGTTGATAGGTAAATTGGCCATTATAAATTGTCACTAGTGTAAGTAGGTGGTAGGGAAATATAGGGACAGGTGGGGATGTTTGGTGGGAATGTGGGATTAGTGTAGGATTAGTGTAAATGGGTGGTTGATGTTCGGCACAGACCCGGTGGGCTGAAGGGCCTGTTTCAGTGCTGTATCTCTAATCTAATATAAAGTTAACTTTTAGGCTGGAGCACTTGCCTGACCTACAGCCACTCCTTAAGGGAATGTCAATCCCAAGGTCAATCCCAAACTGCACTTCAATCTATCGCGTTAATCAAAGGAGTCAACTCAAAGAGCAAGAAGCATGTATTTGAACTACGCAGTAAAGGGTGACAGGGTTGCAATGTAGATTGTGAGAATTCAGCAGTTCGGGCCAGGCTCTATGATGATTTTAAACCACAAGAGTGGACAACATTGACTGGGTTGAAACCATTAAAATGTGGATGGTTCACATGTATGTAGCTGCTAACATGGGTAATTCAATACAAGAGGTCAATATTTTTAAGCACAGGACATCAAAAGCAAAGTAACCGTTTTGACGCTGAAAGCCTTGATATGCCAAAGTTCTTAATGTGCAGTATTAATTCTACAAATGCACTTTAAACACGGGCTGTTAATCAGGGATTGTTTTGCTTAAACCCATCTGCCAATTGTGTGCTTATACATCTTCAACATTCCTTTTGTAATCTGTTCCTACAATAATGAGGCCATAAATGAGCCGAGGCACTTTGTTTAATGAGCTGTATCCAGCATTGAAATTGCAGCTAATATGAAATTAACTTCAAATCCAATTAGATCCCTTTCTGAATACTCAACCTTGTCTCAAATACTTCATAGTTAAATGTGCTTCCTCTAATTAACTTTTTATTGCTTAGCGTGTCTATACCTACCTCTAGCATGAGCGCAAGACAAGCTGATCATGCTCTCTGTATACACACAACAGCTCTACCAGGCAACATTCTACAGAATCTCGGGGCATCTCAGGAAGTTTACATTTTTATCAGCAGACACTAACTATAGGACAAAAGCTGGCAAACACTGAGTGCTGGCATAAAGAACAAGAACAAAGAACAGTACAGCACAGGAACAGACCATTCGGCCCTCCAAGCCTGCGCCGATCTTGATGCCTGCCTAAACTAAAATCTTCTGCACTTCCAGGGACCGTATCCCTCTATTCCCATCCTATTCATGTATTTGTCAAGATGCCTCTTAAACATCGCTATCGTACCTGCTTCCACCACCTCCCCGACAGCAAGTTCCAGGCACTCACCACCCTCTGTGTAAAGAACTTGCCTCGCACATCCCCTCTAAACTTTGCCCCTTGCACCTTAAACCTATGCCCCCTAGTAACTGACTCTTCCACCCTGGGAAAAAGCTTCTGACTATCCACTCTGTCCATGCCACTCATAACTTTGTAAACCTCTATCATGTCGCCCCTCCACCTCCGTCATTCCAGTGAAAACAATCCGAGTTTATCCAACCTCTCCTCATAGCTAATGCCCTCCAGACCAGGCAACATCCTGGTAAACCTCTTCTGTACCCTCTCCAAAGCCTCCACGTCCTTCCGGTAGTGTGGCGACCAGAATTGCACGCAATATTCTAAGTGTGGCCTAACTAAAGTTTGATTTTAGAGATACAGCACTGAAACAGGCCCTTCGGCCCACCAAGTCTGTGCTGACCATTAACCACCCATTTATACTAATCCTACACTAATCTCATATTGCTACTACATCCCCACCTGTCCCTATATTTCCCTACCACCTACCTATACTCGGGGCAATTTATAATGGCCAATTTACCTATCAACCTACAAGTCTTTTGGCTGTGGGAGGAAACCGGAGCACCCGGAGGAAACCACGCAGACACAGGGAGAACTTGCAAACTCCACACAGGCAGTATCCAGAATTGAACCCGGGTCGCTGGAGCTGTGAGGCTGCGGTGCTAACCACTGCGCCACTGTGCAGCTGCAGCATGACTTGCCAATTTTTATACTCTATGCCCCGACCGATGAAGGCAAGCATGCTGTATGCCTTCTTGACTACCTTATCCATCTGCGTTGCCACTTTCAGTGACCTGTGGACCTGTACGCCCAGATCTCTCTGCCTGTCAATACTCCTAAGGATTCTGCCATATACTGTATACTTTCCACCTGCATTAGACCTTCCAAAATGCATTACCTCACATTTGTCCAGATTAAACTCCATCTGCCATTTCTCCGCCCAAGTCTCCAACCGATCTATATCCTGCTGTATCCTCTGACAATCCTCATCACTATCCGCAACTCCACCAACCTTTGTGTCGTCCGCAAACTTACTAATCAGACCAGCTACATTTTCCTCCAAATCATTTATATATACTACAAAGAGCAAAGGTCCCAGCACTGATCCCTGTGGAACACCACTAGTCACATCCCTCCATTCAGAAAAGCACCCTTCCACTGCTACCCTCTGTCTTCTATGACTGAGCCAGTTCTGTATCCATCTTGCCAGCTCACCTCTGATCCCGTGTGACTTCACCTTTTGTACCAGTCTGCCATGAGGGACCTTGTCAAAGTCTTTAATGAAGTCCATATAGATAACATCCACTGCCCTTCCTTCATCAATCATGTTTGTCACTTGCTCAAAAAACTCAATCAAATTAGTGAGACACGACCTCCCCTTCACAAAACCATGCTGCCTCTCGCGAATAAGTTCGTTTGTTTCCAAATGGGAGTAAATCCTGTCCCGAAGAATCCTCTCTACTAATTTCCCTATCACTGACGTAAGGCTCACCGGCCTATAATTTCCTGGCATATACAAATTAGATTAGGAAATGGTGCAAAGACCCTTAATTGCAAAACAGTGAGGTTGCAGGGAGGAGGAAGAGTATGTAGAACAGTGTATTTGAAGCTTAGGGGTTCCGAAGGAACTCCCAACTATCTTCAGCTGCTTCATCAATGACTTTCCCTCCAACATAGGGTCAAAAGTGGTGATGCTCACAGATGAGTATTCAGTATCATTCGTAACCCCTGAGATACTGAAGCAGTGTCTGCTCACATGCAGCAAGACCTGGACACATTCAGACTTGGGCTGATAAGTAGCAAGTAACATTCGTGCCATTTCCCCTTGACATTCAACAGCATTATCATTGTTGAATCCCTCACCTGGAGGGTTAACCATTGATCAAAAACTTAACTGGACCAACCATGTAAATACTGGGACCACAAGAGCAGCAAATCCTGGAACTCCCTCTCTAACAGCACTGTGGGTATACCTAGATGACATGGACTGCAGCTGTTCAATTGGATTTATGAATGGGAAGTCATGTTTGACAAACCTGTTGGAGTTTTTTGAGGATGTTACTAACAGAATTGATAAAGGGGAGTCGGTGGGCATGGTATACTTGGATTTTCAAAAGGCCTTTGATAAAGTCCCCCACAGGAGGTTGGTTAGCAAAATTAAAGCACATGGGATAGGAGGTAATATACTGGCATGGATTAAGGATTGGTTAACAGGCAGATAACAGAGAGTAGGAATAAACGGGACATTCTCGTGTTGGCAGGCTGTGACTAGTGGGGGTACCGCAGGGATCAGTG
The DNA here is from genome assembly GCF_036365525.1 of Heterodontus francisci. Classification (NCBI taxonomy): domain Eukaryota; kingdom Metazoa; phylum Chordata; class Chondrichthyes; order Heterodontiformes; family Heterodontidae; genus Heterodontus; species Heterodontus francisci. Next base: position 80,815,548 of record NC_090378.1, on the reverse strand, counting down.
TTTGGGCCCCAGCTGTTCGCAATATATATCAATGATTTGGATATGGGGACAAAATGTAGTATTTTGAAGTTCACAGATGATACAAAACTAGGTGGGGAATGTGTGTTGTGAGGAAGATGCAAAGCGGCTTCAAGGGGATTTGAAAAGATTTAGTGAGTGGGCAAGAACGTGGCAGGTGGAATATAATGTGGAAAAATGTGAGGTTATCCACTTTGGTAGGATGAATAGATGTGCAGAATATTTCTTAAATGGTAAGAGATTAGGAAGTGTAGATGTACAAAGGGACCTGGGTGTCCTTGTCAATAAGTCACTGAAAGCTAACATGCAGGTGCAGCAAGCAATTAAGAAGGCTAATGGTATGTTAGCCTTAATCGCAAGAGGATTTGATTACAGGAGTAGTGAAGTCTTGCTTCAATTCTATAGAACCTTGGTTAGACCGCACCTGGAGTACTGTGTGCAGTTTTGTCCCCTTGCATTAGGAACGATATTATTGCCATAGAGGGGGTGCGACGAAGGTTCACCAGACGTGTTCCCGGAATGGCGGGACTGTCCTATGAAGAGAGATTAGGGACACTGGGCCTGTATTCTCTAGAGTTTCGAAGAATGAGAGGTGATATCATTGAAACCTACAAAATACTCAAAGGGATAGACAAGGTGGATGCAGGTAAGATGTTTCCTCTGGTTGGGAAGTCTAGAACCAGGGGACACAATTTCAAAATAAGGGGGAAGCCACTTAAGACAGAGATGAGGAGAAATTTCTTTACTCAAAGGGTTGTGAATCTTTGGAATTCTCTACCCCAGAGGGTTGTGGAAGCAGAGATTGACAGATTTCTAAATACAAATGACATAAAGGGTTATGAAGATAGTGTGGGAAAAAGGCATTGAAGTGGATGATCAGTGATGATCATATTGAATGGTGGAGCAGCCTCGATGGGCTGAATGGCCTACTCCTGCTCCTATGTTCCTATGTTCCTAAGACAGGAATTCTGTGGCCAGTAATTCATTTCTTGACTCCTCAAAGTCAGGAGTTTGATGGAATACTCTCCACTTACCTGGATAAGTGCAATTCCAACAACATTCAAGAAGCTCGATCCCATCCAAGACAAAGCAGCCCGTTTGATCGTCACCCTATCCACCACCTTCAACATTCACTCCCTCCACCACCGGTGCACAGTGGCAGCAGTGTGTACCATCTACAAGATGCACTGCAGCAACTCGTCAAGCCTCCTTCAACAGCATCTTCCAAACATGTGACCTCTACCACCTAGAAGGACAAGGGCAGCAGATGCACAGGAACACCACCACCTACAAATTCCCCCCAAGTCACACACCATCCTGACTTGGAACTATATTGCTGTTCCTTCACTGTCGCTGGGTCAAAATCCTGGAACTCCCTCCCTAACAGCACTGTGGGTGTATTTACACCAAACTGACTGCAGGGGTACAAGAAGATGGCTTCCATAACCTTCTCAAGGGCAATGAGGGATCGGCAATAAATGTTGGCCTTGCCAGTGCCACTCACATCCCAAGAATGAATAAAAAAAAGAGAAAGAAAAGTTCATAGGAGCAATGACCATTGTCAAATTAATAAAACAGCATCTCATGGAGATTGGAGACTCGAGTTGAGAGAAGGATCACTTATCAAACAAGCTTTTCCTTGTATCCTGTCCTTTCTTCATACAACAGTTCCCACTTAACCCATATGAAGATAAGTAGACAATCTATGTCACATTAGAAGAATAAAGGTAGTCAAGGATAATGCGGGCCCTTTAAAAAAAAGATGGCGGTAACATTGCAAGTGAAAATAAGGAAATGGCACTTACTGGATAATTGCTTTGTGTCAGTCTTCATAGTAGAGGAAGTGAAAATATACCTGACATTTCAGAGAAATAAATAATGAATCAAGGACTGGAACTCACTAATGTTAACATAAGCAAGAAAACAGTATTAGAAAAAATAATGGCACTAAAGATTGACAAATCATCAGGACCTGATGGTTTCTACCCCAAGGAAGTAGATGATGAAATTGCAGATGCTTTAGCCGTAATCTTGCGAAAGTCTCTCAATTTAGAAATTGTCCCTTTCTAGTGGAAGATTGCAGATGGAACTCCTTTATTTAAGAAATGTGAGAGAGAGAGACCAGGAAATTATAGACCTGTTAGTCTAACATCTGCTGTGGGAACGTTATTAGAATCTGCAATTAAGGACAGAATGACTGAGCACTTAGAGAAATTTGAGCTGATTAGAGAAAACCAACATAGATTTGTAAAGAGTAGGTCATGTCTAATATTTTGAGTAAGTAACTAAAGTAGTAAATGGGGGAATGTCTATGGAGGTAGTTCATATGGACTTCCCGAAAACGTTTGATAAGGTTCCAAATAAGAGACTGTGAGCTAAAGTTAAAGCTCATGGAATTGAAGGCAAATTATTGACCTGGTTAGGAGATTGTTTATGTGGTAGAAGACAGAGGGCAGGGTTAATGGTGTTATGCCAATGTGCTTTGTTGAATGATAATTTTCTTTAGTATACTGACTGGGGATCTGAACACATATTTTTTTTTAAAGATATTTTAAAAAGACAAGCTGCCAACAAAGTCATCCTTTCAGCTTAAGAAGATCACCTGGTTTGCTACACTGTATCCTACATTGCAACGGATTGTGAGGAGAGAGACGAAATGTCTGCTCAGTCCCCAGCAAGAACCAAGACCCAGGAAGTTTAAAGGAACTACCTGTTCTCTCAGCAAGTAGAGAAATACTGCTAACTGCTATGTTTGAATGACTGGCCCCTCAAGGCCACATTCGTCCAGAGGATGCCCACCACAGTCATCCAGGGCAATGAGGCAGTGCAATGAGCAGACTGCCTTGACCTTAGCTGGAAATGTCAGGGTTGCACCAAGACATAGTGGCAGAAAAGGTGAAATTAAGGAATTATGAGCATGAAGGTGGCTCTGGTGGTTAAACTGAATTTGTTAAACTTGTAAATATTTAACAATACATTTATTTGCTGTAATCTTTGATACATTTTCATTTATCATTTAAACTTGCTGAGGTGAAAGGCTAGGTGTAGGTGTGCTTCATGGCTGCCACGCTTTGATGCTTACAAAGGAGTGCCAGGCATGGCCATTCTGGTGTAAACTTTGATGTTTGAGCCTTCAGTCTTCACTGCCTGCTAGCTGAAGCTTGCAGTTTTGTAATAGTTTTCCGTAGCGACATGCCTTTCTTTGTAGGCTCAGTTGGCCGTCCCCTCTATACCTTGCATAGGAGGTTTTCCGGTTCCATCACAACCTGGATCCGGTAGAAGGGGCAGGTATATTTAAAGTGATATTATAGTGTAGCTGCTTCTAATTGAGGGGTCTTGGCTGGATGCTGGACATTTGTTCAAGTGTGCCACAGGTTTTTCCAAATTCAGTATTCAACAGCCAGTGTGTTCAGTACAGCTCCACTCCATGTGCAATTGTAGATGGCAGAGGGCACCTGCTTTTAGATTGGATCAATAGTTAGGCTGACAGGGGAAGGTGAACATCCCAGGAAGGTAAAGTATTTGTTGCATTAGAGCTGTAATCAAGTAGGTGCCTCACTCTCGGCTGAAACGTCCAAATATAAGGTTTTCCCTGATGTCCTGTGCATGTCTCTCCATGGCCCTGACATCCATTAAAGACTCATTTACATTAATGGCTTCCTTCTCAGGCGCATTCAATTCATCCTCATCTGAGGAGGAGTGGTGCTCCTTTTGTTCCTCCGCCTGCAAAATATGTCCATGTTGCATTGCCAGATTGCGCAGTGCACAGCAGACAACAATTATTTATGACACCCTCTGTGATGCGTACTGAAGAGCTCCTCCAGACTGGGCAGTGGAAGCACATTTTCAGCAAGCTAATGGTGTATTCAATGATGATCTTGGTGGAGTCCCTCCCGACTGTATACCACTGTGCCGCCACCTCTGGTGGGTCCGCCCTGCCACTGGGATAGGACATATCCAGGGATGGTGATGGTGGTGTCTGGGATATTGTCTGCAAGGTATGATTTGGTGAGTATGACTATGTCAGGCTGATGTTTGACTAGTTTCTGGTAAGCTCTCCCAACTTTGGCACAAGCCCCCAGATGTTAGTAAGGAGGTCTTTGCAGGGTCGACAGGTCTGGATTTGCTGTTGTCATTCAAATAGTTATAAAGGCGTGAGAATTCATGGTATGCAATTGTATGTAAAGTTGGAACCCGCCACCTGACCACATGAGGCCCGAGTGCCACAAACATGTTGCTGGCTTAATCTCTAAAATTTTACCTGCCATCGGGATTGTGAAATATCACCTCCTACCTAATTAAGCCATCCCACCCACCACGGAAGCCGCTTCTGCAGGCCCCATAAAATTCCCCCCAGAGAGTCGGCATGAATGGGGCATTTTCAGGTTGGCAAACTGTAACTAGTGGCGTGCCACAGGGATCAGTGCTGGGGCCTCAACTACTTACAATCTATATGAATGACTTGAATGAAGGAACCGAGTGTATTGTAGCCAAATTTGCAGACCATACAAAGATAGGTAGGAAATCAAGTTGTGAGGAGATGTGAATAAAGGAGGTATTATCAGTAAGTTTGCAGATGACATGAAAATTGGTGGTGTTGTAAATAGTGAGGAGGAAATCCTTAATTACAGGGAGATATAGATGTGCTGGTAAGATGGGCGGAGCAGTGGCAAATGGAATTTAATCCTGAAAAGTGTGAGGTAATGCATTTTGGGAGGACTAACAAGGCAAGGGAATATACAATGGATGGTAGGACACTAGGAAGTACGGGAAGTCAGAAGGACCTTGGTGTACTTGTCCATAGATCACTGAAGGCAGCAGCACAGGTAGATAAGGTGGTTAGGTAGGCATATGGGATACTTGCCTTTATTAGCCGAGGCATAGAACATTTGGGTGGCACAGTGGCACAGTGGTGAGCACCGCAGCCTCACAGCTCCAGCAACCTGGGTTCAATTCTGGGTACTGCCTGTGCGGCGTTTGCAAGTTCTCCCTGTGACCGTGTGGGTTTTTGCTGGGTGCTCCAGTTTCCTCACACAGTCAAAGACTTGCAGGTTTATACATCAATTTGCCATTATAAATTGCCCCTAGTATAGGTAGGAGAATTGTGGGAATGTGGTAGGAATATGGGATTGATGTAGGATTAGTATAAATGGGTGGTTGATGGTCGGCACAGACTCGGTGGGCTGAAGGGCCTGTTTCAGTACTGTATCTCTAAATAAATAAATAAGAGCAGGGAGGTTATGATGGAGCTATATAAAAAGCTAGTTAGGCCACAGCTGGAGTACTGTGTACAGTTTTGGTCACCACACTTTAGGAAGGATGTGATTGCACTGGAGAGGGAGCAGAGGAGATTCACCAGGATGTTGCCTAGGCTGAAGCATTTCAGCTATGAAGAGAGACTGAAAAGGCTAGGGTTGTTTTCCTTGGAGCAGAGAAGGCTGAGGGGGGACATGATTGAGGTGTACAAGATTATGAGGGGCATTGATAGGTTAGATAGGAAGAAACTTTTTCCCTTAGCAGAGGGGTCAAGAACCAGGGGCATAGATTTAAGGTAAGGGGCAGGAGGTTTAGAGGGGATTTGAGGAAACATTTTATCACCCAGAGGGTGGTTGGAATCTGGAACGCAGTGCCTGAAGAGGTAGTGAAGGCAGGAACACTCACAACATTTAAGAAGTATTTAGATGAGCACTTGAAATGCCATAGCATACAAGGCTACGGGTCAAGTGCAGGAATATGGGATTAGAATAGTTGGTTGCTGTATGGCCAGCACAGACACGATGGGTCGAAGGGCCTGTTTCTGTGCTGTATAACTCTATGACTCTTTGAGACAAGTTCTGAGTTTGCAAAGGGCTATAGGTTGGTTAAGTGAGTGGACAAAAATTTGGCAGATGGAGTATAATGTGGGAAAATATGAGGTTGGCCACTTTGGCAGGAAAAATAGAAAAGCAAGCTATTATTTAAATGGGACGGACTGCAGAATTCTGCAGAACAGAGGGACCTGTGTGTCCTCGTACATGAATCACAAAAAGTCAGCATGCAGGTTTAGCAAGTAATTAGGAAGGCCAATGGAATGTTGGCCTTTATTGCAAAGGGGATGGAGTAGGGAAATCTTGCTACAACTATACAAGGCATTGGTGAGACCGCACCTAGCGTACTCTGTTCAGTTTTGGTCACCTTACCTAAGGAGGGATATACTTGCATTGGAAGCAGTTCTGAGAAGGTTCACTGGGTTGATTCCTGGGATGAAGGGGTTGCTTTATGAGGAAATGTTGAGCAATTGGGCCCGTACCAAAAGGATAAAGGAATGTTGACCTTTATAACTAGAGGGCTAGAATATAAATGGGATGTAGTTTTGGTACAATTATACAAAACCCTGGTTAGACCACATCTGGAGTACTGTGTACAGTTCTGGGCACTGTACCTTAGAAAGGTTATATTGGCCTTGGAAGGAGTGCAGTGCAGATTCACCAGAAGGTTACAAGGGCTCCACGGGTTAGATTATGGAAGGAGATTACATAAACTCGCCTTATTTCCATGGAATATAGAAGGTTAAAGGATGATTTGATTGGGGTTTTAAGATTTTGAAAGGAATTGATGGGGCAGATTATACATAAACATTTTCCACTGGTGTGGGTGTCCAGGACAAGGGGAATTTACCACAAAATCAGAGCCAGGTTGTCCAGGAAAGAAGTTAGGAAATGAGAACAGAAAGTGCCAGAAATGCTCAGCAGGTCTGACAGCATCTGTGTAGAGAGAAACAGAGTTAACGTTTTAGGTCTGCGACCCTTCCAATGGAGAAGAAGCTCGCGGGGCTGAATGGCCTATGAAATTTCTGCTGATATCACAGCTGACCGATTGATTGAATGTCCTGCAATTTTGCAATAAGCTATCATTCTGAATGGATTCAGTGCAGGGATCCTTGTTCAAATATACTCCTAAAACAGCCATCATTTATTATTTATTACACTGATTAAAAACCTTGCAAAAGGACAATTCTTCTTTCCAAATGTTCTCCACTTTTCATTGAAGATGCTGCATTACTGGCATCAGGTCCCACTGGCACCAGCACCTGGAGGACATCAAGTTGAGCCCTGGCCAATGTCCATAAGGGGTCACTGGAGTACAAACTCTGCCCACTGGCACAAAAGACCAAATATAGCGCTCCACTGGAAATCAGGGGCCAGATTTTCAAAGGGTCGCGAGGTCGGGACCTGTTACAGGTGCCATTTGAAAACTGCGGTCCCAGAGGGCGTCTCAGGATCCCAGTGCCTCTGGGACAGTTTTGAAGGTTGCAAAGTGCTGGTGGGAGTGGGGGGTGTGAGGCACCAGGGAACACGCACACCAAAATTAAAGGCCCATTAAGCTCCTTAAGGAGCTTGTGAAGGGGCCGGAACATTCAGGAAGGCAAGTTTTAAATCAGATTTCGGCAATCCTGACCAGTCTGGTACACGTTATTGCATAGCTATTGGGGTCACTGTGTGGCAAAAGCAAATTTGTTTCCACGTTTGCTGAGATTAAATTTGAGGGGCCAACTAACGCCAGGTCAAGCGCTGTACCTCCACTTTCCACTGTTGTTTCCTGCCTGTTCTCCTCAGCAAGGCAGCAGCAGCCCCCAACATGGCTGCCCCTGCCTTTGCCGCTAGCACCAGGCAGGCAGCTCCCGTCTCCTGGAGGCAATCGGTACCTCCAGTTGGGCACTGAGCTAGCCTCCTGCCCAATTAGGGCAATAGCATTCAAAGATCACGTCACAAGAGCAATGAAGCTGAAGTGCAGGGTTGGGACCCAGAATTCATCAGCGTTTCGGGTTCCTGACCCCACTTTGAAAATCCGGCCTTGGGGTTCTGATTTTAACATGGGAGGGAGGGGTAGGAGTAGGGGTAGGTGTAGGGTTGGGGGGTAGGGGTGGGGGTCAATTTCCAGAGGATGAGTTTTAACATCCGTTCAAAATTCACCTGTTCTGGAAAGATTCCTTGTTGTCACTTAAATGTTACCAGTCAACCTCACAACTCTCCCAGATGATAAACTGTGCAACTCCACACTGTCTGTCGGCTGCCTGCCAAACTAGTAGGACCCTGAGATCAGTTGCTGGGCCTTCCCGCGGGGGGCCCCTCATAATCAGAACAGACAAGATTGTGGCACAGGAGGCCTAAGATTTCTTTGTGAAGCCAGAGGAGGCACTCCTGCTCCTCCTGACCCCACAAGGAAATTTAAGAAAAAACTTTGAAACTTACCTTTTCAGACCTGCAACCAGTCTTGTGCTGGGTTGGACTGGCAGGCAACTGACTGCTCTTACTCGCTCAGAGCTCCTCGTAAAAACTGCAGTCAGGTCCTTGTGGCATTATTGGGACCCAGCGTGCAAGCACTAAAAGGGATCCTGCCAGCTTTGGGGAGGTGGCCTTGTCACTTGTTTAGTAGAGCACGTATAAATTGTAGCTGGTCATCCAGGGTGGGTAAATGACTTGGGAGGATTTTAACGCCCCAACTGCTTAGGTTTCGCCAGGCAGATAGGTTTGAAATCAGCTAACTCAGCACAGACCAGGGATCAAACCTGGGATATTCCTGATGTGCAATCATAAATTAAGAAAATAATGTGCAATACCACCATTAAATTATTAAAATGTTCCTTCAAATTCCTTGTTTGAAAGCAAAGTAGAAAAGACATATGCATTTCTCCAGATCAACCAAGTGTTAAGAATATTATCGAATTATGTGGAAGTAGACTTGAATTTGTACCATAAAATAATGATCATTTAAAGGCTAACAGTTCACACCCCACTTGATGCTATGCTGTTCACAGCATTGCAGTGAAAATAAATTTCATTGATTTCCCCAAAGGCATTTAAATCCCTTCATACCTTTTCCTCCACTACAGAACTTCTCAACCCTGAACCATTTTTGTCCCTTAGCCAAAAAGGCACGTTACGCCTACTTTGTTACCAGACTGCAGCATACTATCAAACTGTCGCTGCAGCAGTCAGGCAGAACAAAAGATAAAAGAAGGAGATGCAAACTGGAATGTTATAATTTGAATCCTGCTGACTTTTATTCCAGAAGGCATTTTTTACTCCGCTACTCTGGGCTCTTCTAACCAGTGGGGAATTTAAACCATCTGTCTCCAAAGACATCACAGATGAAATGCCATGGCTTTAGTGCATTTACTGTAAACAGTAATGGATCCCTCTTTAAGACTGCTTGTAATTCAGAACAAAGTTCTCAGTAAATTGCTGCTCACAAACTGAGCAATTTAAAAAATATGAAAAGCAATGATTAATGTAATAGATTTAGTAGTTTAATTATGGAATATTTTCCACAAAGCTTCCAGTTCTGAACAAGAGTCACACCCAAAGTCCTAAACTATTGCTCCTTCAGATGCTATCCGATATTTCCAGCAATGTTCGCTTTTATAGTTGAGTGAGATCACACAATCTCTTTATTTAAAAGAAGTGCGATAGATACATTATAGTAAAAGAAATCAAAGTCACTGCAATAAAGTTTTCTGTATGCATACGTTTGAAGGTTTTTTGAAAGAATGACTCCCTAGATTGACTTGTTCAGAGCAGTCAGCACTGCTTCCTAACTGGTGTGTTTACCAAAGTAAGTTATAAATGGGGGACTCGGGTCTATCTGCTCTCATTTAAATACACTGCTTGAAGTGAGGAATGCCTCGTGTGAAATCCTAAAGGAAACTTGTCACCTTATGATGCAAAGTGTTAACATGCTAATATACTGCCACTTAACAAAGAATGATAATGGTCAGCAGTCTCATTTTCATAGAAAGTACTCCCTCACGGACAAAATGTGCCATAAATTGTAAATATTTTTTGCATCTTTTTCCAAAGATTTTCTTTTCTTCCCTCCTCTCCTGAAACTATGGATTCTTTGCTCGGTTACAGTTTGACAGGAGCCTTCCAATCCCTCCTCCAAATGGGTATTCTTCACATGCTGACATTTACACAGGCAAATTCCCAGCAAAGGTTGATTGGTGATGGGTCTGGTCACAACGCACAGAACACTCCATTCAGTTGGACCGTGCTGTACCACCTATCCTTCATGGAAAAGTATGTGCAGAAAAACACCTTTGACCATCAATCCATCAGCTGGTGGTCTGCACGGAATGTCCTCAAGGCTCTTCAGGATAAGGAGATGGTGGATCCTGTCAGATGATCCCTCGAGCAGACTGTCAAAGTCATTTGGCAGAATGCCTCATCGCCAGAACTTTCAAACAACCACCAGGACATAGCTTGGATGGTGGTGAGAAGAGCCCTCCCTGTCAGATCCTTCCTGCACATCCGGAGTCTCACCGCCTCTGCACGCTGCCCTAGAGGTGGCTGTGGTGGGGAAGAGACTGTTGCCCACCTCCTTCTGGAATGTGCCTTTGCAAAGCAGGTGTGGAAAGAGATGCAGTGGTTTTTGTCAAGGTTCATCCCAAGTAGCTCTGTAACACAGGAGTCTGTGCTCTACGGGCTGTTCCCAGGGACGCACACCGAGATAAACATCAACTGCTGCTGGAGGACCATCAATTCGGTGAAAGACGCTCTTTGGTCTGGCCGAAACTTGCTGGTCTTCCAGCGCAAAGAGTTGTCCAGGACCGAGTGTTGCAGACTGGCACATTCCAAAGTCCAGGACTACGTGCTGAGGGACGCACTAAAGCTTGGGGCAGCTGTTGCAAAGGCTCACTGGGGAAAGACCACTGTCTAAGGTCCTCCCACCAAAGTGAGCTGAGGGGCTGGACCCATGGAAAACCCCTCGGGCTGTATACACCAAATATGGTTTAGCTGTAAAATGTACATGGCATGTAAAATGGAATGGAAGGGTTGTGAGGCAGCTCACTCCTATATTGAAGAAAACTGATTTCCATCGCACTTATTGGAACGTCAACTTAGCGCTTTTTTGAACTGTTTTGTAATGTATTTTTTACAGATTTTTATGAATAAAGTATATTTTTGAGGAAAAAAAAGTGATTATCCCCTCCCCAATCTGGGAGCCCTGAGATAAACTGCAGCATCCTTCTGGCTGCCCAGACTGAGATCAACAATCTGAGCAAATGCTGACAGGGTCGGGAACAGGCGCGGACATGATTTAAATATCAACGTCTAGTGGGCATCTCTAGATCCCGACGCCTCCAGGACAGATTACCATTTTTAAAGTGAGGAAGTTGGGTAGGGAACAGGGAACCCACTCGCCACCAATTACTGGCCCATTAAGCTCCTGAAGGAGCTTGTTAAGGGGCCGGGGAGGTCGGGACTGAAATTTTTAATTTGGATTTCGGCGAACCTGAACACATCTGGTGCACGTTAGTGCACAGCTGGCAGGTTCACAGCGGGGCAAAGGAATAGATTTCTTTCCAGGTTAAAAATTACAATGCTCTCAGGGATTTTGTGACGGTTCATGGCCATTATCTTAGATTTGGATGTTTGTACACCGTCTTGTTGTTTTATGCTGCTGGCCCTCTAGGGAGCTGCCTGCTTTCTTTGTCAAGGCAGCAGCAGACCCCATGGTGGCTTCAGTCTGCCTTTGTCGCTCGCGCTCTGCAGGCAGCTCTGAGCTCGCCTCCTGCCCATTTCAAAACAGCATTGCTTGAGTGACGCAGTTGAGGAACAGAGCCGGGACATGGAAATTATCCAGGTGTCAGGTTCCAGACCCCGTTTTGAAAATCCGGCTCCAGGAGCCCAACATGGGACCTCCCTCATTTGCATGATTTAACTACTCATAGATAAGCCACTGAAGAAGCCAACGTGACAAGATTATTCATTTCACCTTATGGAGCACAATAAATATTTATATTTCTTGCCCTGTTAGGTTTCTGTTTATTAAATTTTGTTGTAACAAGGGTTCAAATGGATGCTATTCTTTAAAATGGCAGTAAGACTTTAATCTGTAAACCAATTAGCTGGCTCATTCTTCCATCTGGCATTCAATGAAGAAGATAGGGAAATGTAAAGTTGTACACAACATGACTGGGAGGCTGTAGCTGAGAAAACAAATGCATGGTCCTGGTGTAGTTCCTATCTATATTTTACAAGCCCTTCATATTGTGCTGTGTAACATTGCATTCATTTTAGTGTAATATTAGGAGTGATTACATCTTTGTTACTTTGATCTGCAATTCTAAGATTTAAGAGGATTTGATCTTTGCCAATTATAGAGGTCCACCTGTAATTCTGCAAAAGATCAGTTTTTACTTCACCAAAGAAGTGGAAGTGGAAGTTTGGAGACATTTTTGAAAGGCATAAGGCAACTTCTGCTGTATCTGTCTATCGAAGATCTTCTCTGGTATCAGTGGTGATGTCCAAGAGAAGTTGAAAAATGAAACATTATCTCTTTACCAGACATTAAAGTAGTGAGTGCAGCATGATATTATCTAAATAACTACTACCTATTTCTTATGCTTCATTATATTTAATTTCAGAAATAAATACTGCAATTAATTTTTACCTGATACAATACTGATCTTGTGCTTATTTTCCTGCCATCACACAAAGGGTTGTGGAAATCTGGAAATTTCTTGGTCAAAATGTTGTTGAGGCTAGGTCAGCTGAAAACTTCAAAATGGAGATTGATAGATTAATGCTATGTAAGGATATTAAGGGATATGGATGAATGGTGGATAAAAGAGTTGAGATACAGTTCAGCCATGAATTAATTGAACTACAAAACAGGCATGAGGGGCTGAATGGCCTACTCCTGTTCCTAATATTGGTTTGCTCCTGTATCAGAGTATATTGAGAGCATGAGACACATTCCACATATGCCAATAACCAATTTATTGCAATTCAATTAATTGCTGGACTTGATAGGCATGTAACATCAGAACATAATATGATGATCACATAAAGTGCAGTGACTGAGACTACAAGAACCACCCTGAAGAGTTACAAAAATTGCCTTTTCTTTCAAAAAGTGGACAGTGTGCTGTCAACACAATGGAAGACAAAACACATGACCCTCAGCATCTTGCCTTCAAATCCACATCTGTGTCTACTAAGACTGAAAACCAATTAAGCCCTGTCTACATGGAAATGCAACAGTCACATCTGGATGTCAGCTATACTTGAACACTATCAAGACAAGACCTTTCGCAGACTTATGTCTCCAAATAACCTCCATTACAATGGAGTGTGTACCACCCTCATCTCCTCAGAATGGGGCCATCATCAAGGCCATTATACAGCCCAGCTAGGTCTGAAACATGAAGTCACATGGGCAAAGCCAACCCTTGAAACAATATTCACCTTAAAAGATAATTGTTTTCAGGACAGGACTGGAGACAACAAGATCAGTCTGGTCTCTCCTCAGCCTCACAGTGCAACAAAAAGCCATCTTGACTTCCAACAAGGCTGAGAGGGAGAGATCATTTCCAGCCAACACAGTTGACCCCTGTTGAGACAAGCTAGAAGTTAACTACAACAGAGACAAGAGAGTGCCTTTGCAAAAATGACTTTTCTACTGGTGAGAATTGACCTAACATATCAGCACCATCTTCAGCCCAATGTGAACTGCCAAAAGACTGCACCAGCCCAACGAAAACCAGACAACTAGCAAACAGGCCTGCAATTTTAAAAATTCACCTTCTCAGGTGGATCCCACAGGTTATTCCTGAAACTATAGACTTTTACAACCTGAACTCTGAACACCTCTTACCCTGTACTTTTCTATCTATCTTCTCTTGAGAGTGTTTGTGAGAGTGAATGTGTGCGTGAGTGGTGTTGCAGAATAAGGCATATTGTTCAGTAAACAATTAATCTCCTGTTTTAAACCTGCAAGAAAACCTGTCGGTGTCTGTTTATTTGACAAATAAAACACAAAGATTTTAAACCCTAATGACAAAAAACACTTGCTGCAGTCAGACGGGAGTCGAACAATGAGAACCACCCACACCCCTCACCACGTTGCTGCAACAATAAAATGAATTTACATTGTCCACATTGATGTAGGATGAAAGTAAAACAATACTTTAAAAAAAGAATTAGCTTGTAGCATGGGCCCATCAATTCGGGTCTTCCTCACACCAGAGAGACATTGAACAGAAATGGATCTTCCTTGGCAAATCCCAGACGTCAGCAAATAGGATTGGGCTAGATATTGAATGGGAAAAGCCAGCATTCCCTAGGTACTGCTATGTACTCAGATGTATGAAGTGGTCTGATTACTTCTTCATTGATATCCTCCCTGGTAGCAGATACTAATCTCTGGGATCCCTCTAGAACCACTCCCAGATATCCTATTGTTGACATCAGCAGACTTGAGCTATAGAGTCACAGCGACATAAAATATCGGCTCTCCATGAGACTGAAAATGAAAATTGAAGTTAGTCTTTTCTCTGTTTTTCAGTATTGCACAGATTGTGAGGCTTGGTGGGGAGGACTCGATATTGAAAGTATTTCCCCTACACTTGAACAAAAGCAAAATATTGTGGATGCTGGAAATCTGAAATAAAAACAGAAAGTGCTGCAAATGCAGGACAGGCAGCATCAGCGGAGCGAAAAACAGAGCTAACATTTCAGGTTGAAGACATTCTAATGAGAAGGGGAGATGGTGGTGTAGTGGTAATGCCACTGGACTAGTAATCCAGAGGTCCAGACTAATGTCCTAGTGTATGGGTTTAAATCTCACTGTGGCAGCTGGTGGAATTTAAATTCAATTAATTAATACAAATCTAGAATTGAAAGCTAGTCTAGTAATGGTGCCATGAAAAAAAACATCTGGTTCACTAATGTCCTTTAGGGATGGAAAATGCCATCCTTACCTGGTCTGACCAACATGTGACTCCAGATCCACAGCAATGTGGTTGACTCTGAAATGGCCAAGCAAGCAACTCAGTTCAAAGGGCAACAAATGCTGGCTTTTAGCAACGTCCACATCCCATGAAAGAATAAACAAAAGGTGCTGCCTGACTTGCTGAGCATTTCCAGCATTTTCTGCTTTTATTCCCTACACTATAATTCTCTTTAAGAATGAAGGACACCCTTCGTTCATTCTCGGAAGAATACAGCTCTGTTCTTCTTTTAATACAGCTTCCAGGAGCCCACCATCAATGAGTTGCTGCCAGGTTATGGAAAACAGATTTAACATCATAAAGACATGGAATTCCCAGAATTGGAATGAAAAGAAGCTCATGTTTGTTGTAGTCTAGTTCTCAGCCCTCTCACTGCTAAACACACACACAAACATTCAGCATGCATTGATATTGATGCAAATACCATATGAGATGAAGTGTGGGTTTAGCAACTCTGGAATTTGTATTTAAGATTTAAGTGGGTTTCTTTGGTCTAATTGTGGGAATTAATTTGCATCTAGCCCAACGCCACAAACAATTTATTATTTGTTCTCATTGAAGACAGACTTAATCAGTCTGTTTACATTCAATTCTTCGCTACAAAGTGGAGTAGATTTGGACTTGGTCCAAAGCAGCCACGTTGTATACAGAGCTATAGTTCCCTGTGATACAAAGAGACCTTCTTCCCAGAGGTTATGGCTTTCTATACTTTCTATACAATGAGCTTTTTCAAATACATCTTCTCATAAAAGTAGAGGAATTTGCCTTCAAGACAAATTAATTAGTAACTTATTCTACATCTGAGCCACTGAAGCTCTGCCTCACACAAACAAAGTTGGAATTTGTGTAAACCATTGCAGACATACGTTTTAAAATTGCAGTAATGGCTACATTTATCCAACATTGGTTAATAATATTTGCTAAATGAAGGTTACAAGAAGTCATACAATGTTTTGTAGATGTAAAATATATAAGGAATTAACCATCTCTCAATTGCTGCAATTAAAAGGACCATTTATGCTACATGAATATACATTTCAGATCTCAACAATAAACATAACCGAATGTATCACAAAATAAGTACAATTCTAACATGACACCCACAAAACACTAATTTGCCTTACCTTGAAAGTTTCGACAAATATTTCCTACACTAGAGAAGTCAGTTCTGTGAAAGCTCCAGAAGTGAAATGTTCTTAATCGAAACAGTATAGTTTCACTTATTCTACTGATACCATCAGAATGTAGGATGCTACTCCATAAGGGGATAGTTCAACATATGCTAAAGTCAACAGGATAACTCTGGTTAGTTTGCAAGTATCTGCTCTGTGAAAAATGGTCTTATGAACACACCCCCGACGAACACTGACACCGCATGCCTATTTTAACATTCATCATGGATTATTTGTTCCTTAACTATTGAAATGCCAGTTACTACTTGTTCAATGATACTGATTAACCATACACTCTCCATTGCAGTACTTTACTAAAATATCAACTTATATCTAACGTATTGCAATGGACTATCACCCTAAGTCACCAACTGTAAAAACAAATGGCACTCCTTATGAGTTTGTCTACATGTTATGAAAACTGAGTATGTGCTTGCAACTGAAAGAAATGAGTGTTGCTTCACTGGCAAGTACTGCTCAAAAATTCCCCACCAAAACAAAGCAAAAATTAGCTGTATCTTTGTACAAATGCAAAACATTAGACTCGATTGATTTTATTCTCCTTGACAGCGCTTCTATTTGTAAGATATGTAACTGATAAAATTGGATGGAGTTCTCTGGTACCTGCGATATTAACCTTTGATTCTGAAGGTGGATTGGCATCTTCCAATATCCACTACCCAATGTGCTTGTCAAACTAATTGATACTAAAGGAATAGTGATTACCACAAACCAGTAGTATTTGAAGTCGTGCCAGTTGTAGCCTAACGAGTAACTGGCATTTCAGCATTGATTCTTAGACATTTATAGGTTCAAATAGCATACATCTATAGATTATGAAAGATCTTGCATAGGACATGCATTTCTTGTCCACAAACCTTAGTTCCTGTTCTCGCAGTTTTTGGTCATACATTTCTGTCAACAGTTATCAGTGTAAATTGTTATGCCATCATTTCCCATTCATTTTAACTGCCACAATGTAGTTGCAGACTCTGACAAAATGCTTTTCTGGACCATATTTATCATCTCACTGTGGTTACATTAATTCATGAATACCTTCTTAAAAAGTATATTAATCTCAAACTTTCTCTCCCATCTTCTCCTGAAAATGTTCACTGGCTGAGATATAGTTTACATGACCCATCTGCACTATACCAGATGAGGGGAGCTACCCCAGTACACATCAGGAATCAGCCCAAGTAGCTTCCTTGTCTGATATTTCATATTCTTGCTGGGCAGTTTCTTTATCAACAGAGCCTTCAAGAGAATACACAAATACTTTCAAGTCTCAGAAAATTCACAAGAACCTAGAATGCTGGTTTGAAGAATGCCCTTGTGTGAAGAAGCTGATTGCTAGAAGCCGGGGAGAATAGTGTGGTCAGAGTGATACACTGAAGGGGAGATCCAATCAGTAACAGGAGGGAAAATAATTTGTGAACAGTTCATTGGTGGATAGGATCCTGCTTCTTCAGTCACTACTCTGATTTCCAGATACTTGTTGGACACTCTGTTACAATGACCTCAATATTAACCACCACCCCCCACAATGCCCCCTCCACATAGGCAGGAGAGGGTCGGAGTTGGGATTAAAAAGTGAAATGCATGGAACGTTACAGCATCCCACCTTGTACGTGCTTGCTGCTGTTTTTACAGCCGTGGATATTGGGGTGTCTGAGTTATTTACATATTTAAATCAGGCTCCTACAGCTGAATTGGGAATCCAATTTGAAGTTAACTGCTGTTACTCAGGTTTTCCAGGGCTCAGGACACTCGGCAGTGAGCTGCTAGCTCCCCAAGGTGGTTGCTTTTGCACTCCTTGTGAGCCAGAAGGAGTAGGGGTGCGCCTCCCCCCCACCCCCCTGCAGCCCCTGAAGGAAGCTTTCAGCCTCCACAACACCAGCTCTCCCAATCTCCAGCCTCCATACAGTCCTCCCAATCGCAGGTCATTCCCCCTTCTCGATGGGAAAGTGTGAAAGGGACAGTACATAGGGAGAGTGCGAGGGGAAGAGTGTGAGGACGGAAATAGAAGGCATCATTTTTGAAACCTGAATCTGAGGGTTTCCTGGAGGATTGTAGAATAGACAACAGCTAAATCCTGTAACAGCAGAAAGCTGCTGTCTTGAAGATCTTGGGAACAGGGTTATGGTTTACTCAAAGCTTTGGAATAGTTATTGGAATGTGCGAATTATGCTTCCAGCTGGTAAACTAGCAAATGGTAAATATAAGATAATCAACAACTCTATCAATTCGTTGGGCTGGAGCCAATTCCACACAGATTGTAAAGGAGAAGAAACCCATACTGGTACTGAGGAATGCCAGAAGGTGGTAAGAAAGGTGTTACACTCATCTTTGGTGAGGCAGCTTAATATGCCCTTTGGGATTAGGAACCCATCAACAGCAGCTGTGTGCAAGGTTCCAGACACATTACTTCAAAATGAATATCATGGAGTGCTATGCGCCCACAAATGAGAAAAGCAGTGAAACTAAAGACAGCTTTTACAACAGGGGAGGGCTGATTTGGTTAGCCCTCAAGACTTTGGGGCCCTCTGGTTGCTGCTCTCTGGTGCGAGCAACAAGCAGCAGAGTTGCAGGCAGCTGAAGCCTGCAGCTACATGCCTGCCCTGCCAGGCGGCAGTACTGCATCAGGAGTGTATCCAGTCCATGTAGTACATGCAAGATAGGAAACTTGTGTGCAGATGTCCTATTAAAGGCACAAAATACCTCAAGTACACACAGCTATTACCCAGGAGGAACTCAAATAGTAAAGTCTACCCTTATGAGGGGTTAAAATAGATAACCACTGAAAACTGGGACAGGGATCATGACACGTGAACAACCTGCACCCGATCATTGCATTGCAGGCCACATGTTAAATTGGTGCTCCCAACGGTTTTAAATGATTGCTGCATGGACCCAGCACTACCCACCATGTTCATTGGGTGTATGCATCAGCAGGGAGCCCAATATCATGAGTGACTAGTGCTACTTAATGACAGACTGCATCTCTTAAAAGGGAGGTTCATTATGGCTGTGGAGTGGTGGGATTTTTTGCAAAAGTGAATCTGGGCGGTGATGCTTTGAGGAATGACTGAACATGCAATAGATTGAACACCAAAGTTTTCTGACAATGCACTGAAGGACTGGGAGCAAGAGGTGGAAAGGAGAGAAAAATTGGCCAGAATTTTCAATCACCTGTGGGGGAATGAATGGGAGCGGGCATGCTTTGAAATAGTGCTCCAGGATGGCTTGTCAGCATCCCGACCCCTCCGGGATGCATTATGGGTAGGCGGCGGGCGGGAGCCGGGAACCCACTCATCTCCAATTAACTGCCATTGAGCTCCTTGAGGAGCTGGTTAATAGGCTGGAGAGGGCATGAAGGCAATTTCAAATTGCAGATTGCTAAATCCGAACAGTGTGGTGCACGATAGGGCAGAGCTATTGATTGCAAAGTGGGGTGCCATCAAATGTTTTCTCTGAAGAAAAATTTTGGTACTAAAGGTTTTTGTGCCAAATCAGGTTCAGTACCTTTTAATTGGCTGTTTGACCACATCTCTGTATTGTGAGGCTGGCCCTCCTTCTTTAGTCTGCAAGGCAGCGGCAGGCCCCATCATAGCTGCTGTCTGTCTTTGATGATTGTGCTTCCGCAGAGCTCAGTGCCGAGCTCGCAACCAACTCACTTAGGGCATTTGTACATGCTTATATCTGTGAGTGACGCAAACGCGGTGCAGGGTTGGGACCTGGAAATTATCAGGGCATCAGATTCCCGACCCCAGATTGAAAATCAAGCCTACTGTATCCGCAGGAGGCCATCCAGACAAATGCTTAGGAGGCAGTGGCATGAAGTAATAGCGGAAATCAGTGCCAAGAATGTAGCTCCAAGAACATGGATGCAGCATAGGAAGAGATTTAACAATCTGACACAAGTTGTCAAGTTGAGCGAGTTCATCTTCAAATGGCATAGCCTATCGACTGTACCATTAGCCTCATCCACTACTCAATGCACTACACCCACATCACCCAACAATTTCGATCAATCACTACTCAACCCTTCAATTCATATACTTTGCATCATCATATCACACTGAGTACTGTTGCAAGCCTCGCACTCACAATTCACAACTCACACATACAGGCAGCTATTCAACCATGACAGCCACATCACCCAAACATATTGCAGGACACTCATTGATGCACTTCCTTCTTTCTTGCAGGAGAAGCTAGCACATAACATCAGGCAACTGGAAAGAACTGGAGGAGGACAAGCATGCCTGCATATTATAACCACATGGAGGAGACAGTGCTGGCCATCTTCGAAGGGGCATCGCTGAAGCTCTGGTTACTGGTGGAGGTAGGCATATCGATGATGAGGATATCTACATTCCTAATCGTCCTGTTATCCCACTTCTCCTTCATCACACAATCCCTTCTGACTCACACGCTGCAGATGGTGTAAACACACACTTTTTACTTTCTCCTTTCCCTTTACCACAACCCAACCCATGTCCCTTTTTTATTTTAGATACCCAAGAACTGGAACCTTCCCAATCAGTGGAGGAAGCGGAAAAAGATAATGAAAATGAAGAGACAACTGTCACTCAATCCTACACTTGCAGCTACAAGCTCAGACAATGACCCTATGAGTATCTTAGAGGCTAGGATAAAGGATGGAACTGCATGTGGTGAGACACCAGGCACAAGTTCACAGGAGCCAGGGTAGATTGAAAGGTTAGCGCAGGTGCCAGCTTGCTGGAGGTCAAGGTCACACACTAGTTCTGCTGCATAGGAGGACTTTGATGAGGACTTTGATGGGCATGCTACAGAAGAAGGCTGATGGGTGTACATAAGCAAATGCTTGGTATACTGGAAAGCCTACTAGAAAGCCTGCGCGCAATGTCAAGGAGCATGGAGGAGGCCAGCATTAACTTGGTACAGGGCTTTACGTAGAGCTTGGAGCTCATCCTTTCCAACATGGAACGGGTGGTCACTGCTATCAGCATGCCTCTGGAACTCACCATGATGCAGCATCTGAAGGCCAATGTCTCAACTTGCACTGCAGTGCAAACAGCATTCATCAACGGTCTGAGTGCTGTAGTGGAAGCTCAGACTGCTGCTTTGCAAGCTCAGAATGCTGCCATCGTGGCTTTGGATATTATAATGTAGCTGCTATGAAGGAGTTCTTGCATGGTTTATTGGCCTTCTGCCTTGTGGTTGCCTCTCTTCTGTTACAGAACAGGAAATAGTTTAATGGCCTGCTGACTCGGTTGATATTGACACTGAGATTGTATCATCACCTGACAGAGATTGGGAAATTCCACAAGCAACATGGCAATAATTACACCAACATCGGATCTGAATCGCAGTTGCATTATATTGCTCCGGTGTATAAATTTTTATTCTCTACTTAGTGGGTTTCAAAGAAACAGGGAATAAATGGGCATGTGCCATTAAAACATATATTTTATAGTACTTACCAAGTGTTTGAAAAAACAATTTCATATAATTCTAAGCTAAAGCTACAGATATCTCAAGTACCATTATTTTGTGGCAGGATGCATTGAAACACAATCATTCCCGAATGAGACATTTGGTAAATGTACTGCCTGGTGTGGACCAGGAAAGTCCCATGTTATGTGATATCAGTCATGGTGGTAGTAAGGGTGCTGAATCTGGCTTCAATGCACTCGGCTGAGGGTGGTGGTGGAGTGGTGTCAGGGGAGGTGATGGTGGCAGCAGGAATCAGATCATTACTGATGGCAGGACTACAGGAA
Organism: Heterodontus francisci; assembly: GCF_036365525.1. Lineage (NCBI taxonomy): Eukaryota > Metazoa > Chordata > Chondrichthyes > Heterodontiformes > Heterodontidae > Heterodontus > Heterodontus francisci. The sequence continues at coordinate 80,793,814 of NC_090378.1, read as the reverse complement.
GAAAATATGAGGCTATGTGCCCTCCATTGCAGGGTGAATACACACAAAAATAAGCAGTGATTCTGCCATATATATAGGACCTTGGGTTAATTTACTTCATTTTTGCTGTGGTTAGAAGACAATGGACTGAGTTTTACCAGCCCCCCCTGACATCGGGGTTGTGACGGGGGGGGGGGGCCTGGAAAATACCTCTGGGCGAGGCCCGCCACGGACCTCGATGCCAGGAAGGCCCCACCCCATATTACTGGTGGCAGCAAGGCCTCGTGGCACCACCCCCCTCACCCTCACACCCTGCTGCTTGACGACAGGAACATCATTAAAATATGTTAATGCATTTAAATAAATGAATAAATACTTACCTCATCCCCCTAGTCATCCCACTGCAATATTCCAGCTGGTTGCTGGAGCTCCTGCGCCTTTGGACCTCCATTCGAACATCCGAGGCAGAACACTGGTTGGGACAGGGTAAGTTTTGGGGGGGGAGGGGAGTGAGGAAAACTAATGCAATTGGTGGAGGGGATGGTGGGAAGGGGTTGAAGGTAAAAGGTAATAAACTTTGGGGCGGGGGGGGGAAGGTCAGGATTGCGAGGTAAGTTTTTTCAGGGGAAAGGGCAATTAATAAATTGTTCAGTCATTTGGGGGAGGGTGGGAGAGGAGATTGAAAATTTTAATAAATTTTTCATTAATTTTGTAGGTCCTGTAACTTTAAACATTTAAATTAAAATGAAGGGCTGGAAGCCCTTTAAAAATGGCGCCGGCGCCTGTGCTGTGGTGCCGGGTGCCAGACTCCATTGCCGGGGATGGAGTGCCTGTCCCTTCCATGTCATCGGGGCCGGTGGTCCGCCCTGGCCATGTAAATGAGCCGCCGCGCTCAATATCGCAGTAGCTCCACGGAGTAAATATTGGGCTTGAGTCCTGCTGTTTTTGAAGCTCTCTGCCAAGATCAGCTAAGAAAAAAGCCCAATGAGATTATTTGTTTAATGACATGAGCTGCTCTCAAAATTCATCTTAGAGCAAATAGTTTACTGCTTGTTGCAAGGCAACTCCTGAACAAAGGCATACATGTTTAGCAAATTTGAGATATAGAAACATAGGAACAGGAGTAGGCATTCAGCCTGTCGCGCCTACTCCTCCATTCAATTAGATCATGGCTGATAATCTACCTCAATGCCACTTTCCTGCACTATCCCTATATCCCTTGATGTTATTAGTATCCAGATATACTGAAAAACATTTCTGATGAAGTCAGCCTGATCGTGTGCCATAGGTTAGATTATGCGTAGTTTGGATTGGATTTTCCCTCCTCTTGGTGGGTTAGCAGCATGCCCATGTGAGCACCACTGACCTGCTTAAGTTTCCTCCTGGAGTGTGAGTAATATATGTGGATGGGCTAGGAAGAGAAATACCATCTATTATCATCACTAGGAGAGAGAAAATACAATGATGCACTCTTAAAGGATGGACATAATTTTTTACAGAGCAGGAGTCACTCATGGAAATATGTCTGAAGGAGCAGAAAGAAGGGCTGTCAGATTCACAGATACATCTATAGAGGTTTAACTGATTGAAGTAAGATCTAAAAGGGATCGTATCCTGGGTAAAGAGGGCCAGAAGCCCATAAGATAGTAGGTTCAGGTAGTACGGAGGGAGGATGTCAAAGCAGTTATTGGAATTGCCATCACCCTAAGAATTGCCAAACAGTTCAGGAAAAGTTCAATGACCTCACAGGGTCAAAGTAGGTCGGGCATTTTCCCCAGTCCACATCCCGTACTAATGATTGAGGCTCCTCAACTCTCATGCTCTTGGGTTTCAGGGAAACTGACTTACACAAAGGGAAATCTCTAAAAACACTCAAGCACCATCTTAACTCACAACCACTCTTGTCAACTCCACAAGGTGCTGTACTAGTCCTGAAGGACTGTTCATTTAAAGGGACAATGCTACTACTCTTCATCATGGGATGCAAGCATTCACATGGGGAAAAAAGAAGTTTTGTGTACTCAGCTTTAACATCGAGTTCTCTTCCTGCAAAGGAAAAGGTCATGCATAACCAACAAATGGGGAGGAACACCAGTACTGAAAACGCTGAGTTGCCACAAAGAGATAGCTAGATAAAGGGCAGACAATTGAGAGGCTGTGAAAGACAATAAAATTGGAGGTGAGCTAGCAAGAAAGATTTGGCAAGATTCATCAAATGCAGTAGCAGCTTTATGTGCTTTCTCAAAATATTGCAATACTCTTTCATTCAGCTGCAATTGCTTCAAGGGAAATTGTCACTGTGTGTGAAGCTTGATCAAGCTTTTTTGTGTTTTACATCATATGGGATACACGGTGATAGAGACCAGTCACTCCTGCTTTGTTCATACAAAATCTGTCATGGTATCTCACCTACTCCACAACCAGTCTAGAGACACTTATGTGTGAGGATGTATTTAGTGAGTCAGAAGAATTTTCACTGGGTGAAGTATTGAGCACTAGTGAGAATGAGGACCTGCGAATGCAAGTGCAGTTTTACCATGAAGAGTAGAGAAACAATTGCCCTTGGCTGAGGAGCCTAAGGGATTAGATCCTAGGGGCCCAGTCTTCAAAAGAGGAATGATTAGTGAGCATAAATTTTGTATGCAGGCAGTAGTGATAGTTTCCATACTTATGTTTGAGGTAACAGAGAAGTGGGGTGACTTCAATAGACGTATTGGCAACACATTGCAAGTTTTCTCATGATATGCCAAATTACCCTTGAGAGAATGACAGACGAGGAGGTTTATGCAGCAGTACGATGCCAGAAGGAGACACTAATAATTTTGGTGGCTTCCAGACTTACCGGCTTCAATAGATGCCTTGAGGGTCAGCCTGAACATCTCACGTGGTCAGGGTTTCCAAGACCTGAATGAGACTATTCAGTCTTTAATGAGACTGACCATTTGCACCTCTAGATGCAAGGAATGTTCACCGATGTCGTTACCTTTATAGAGATTAGCATTGAGCATGCTTCCTTAAAATGCCCTCCAATGCCTGCACACCAGGGAGCTTCAGACATGATCCAGACACCCCTTGACACTGTAAGAGAAAGGTTCCTAGAGCTGGTACCCCAGGACAGCAACTTCACTGAGACAACAGTCACCTCAGGCCTCTAAGACACCAGGTGAACCATCGCAGCCACCCACTGCAGAACCTTGCCTTACTGAGAGAGCACCTAACAGAGGTTGTGGACTAGGATCTCAAGCAAGTACATTAGCTGGCACAAAAGGTAGACACAGTGTTAAAAAGTAGTTGTAGGTAGGATGGATAGATTTTTGGCCACATTTTGGTTATTATTATTATGGAGAGTAAACACAACTTGCCTTCAATCTATCTTCTGCAATATCGTATCCTCCTTCAAAACATAGGAATAGAGGGACTCCCACTGAGAAATCCATATCCATAGTGCAAACCTGTACATTCTACAGATTGACTAAAACTACCAGCAAAAGTCCTGACAAAGCCTGCAAAGTACCAAACAGTTTAAACTAACACTGACCTACAGCCACAGCAAACAGAATGCAATATCTTCCAGTTACACTCAGCTGCGCTTATTGCCACTTACATAGTAGCAGTTTTAATTTGGGTCAGATTGGGACATATGTTGGGGAAACTGAGCAGTAAAGTTGGCCACGCCCACCTGACCCAAGCTAAATCCAGTGAGTCAAGTTCCAAGCAGGGGTCATTAAAGGGCAATGGCCCTATTCACGAAGAATTCAGGAGCAGTTTTTAAAACTGGTACTGTTGAAGCCGTAGGCTTTATTGCCTCATTTTACCAAGACTGATGCCCCAAAACTGCCTGGAAATCCAGCCCTTTGTGCTGATGCAAAACTATTTATACTTACATTGATGCATCATAATTCAGGTGTGAAATAATAGAAAAAATAGCACAAAGCCATCTTACTTTAGCTTTACACACATATTACAACCATAGACTTAACATGTAGTACTGGAAGTTCAAAGAGTTGCTTCATTACTGATTCATGCTGTTCTACTGAGGACCATTTACTTCCCTTTGGCAAGAAGGAACACTTTATGAGCCTCAAACAATCTGGTTACAAGACTCATCCACAATAAATTTTCTTTAATCAAAGAAAAAAATCTCAGGCTTCCATTTTGTATAATAAGTATCCAAGGCTAATTAAGTGATCAGATCCAGAGGAGAATGTAAGCATGCTGTCTCGGTGTTCACTGTTGCTCAATTTACATATTTGTCAGAGTTGTTAGATAATGACAAAGAAAGAAAGAGTTGCATTTATGTAGCAGTTGGCAAGGCCAAAGACATCCCAAAGTACTTTACAGCCAATGAAGTACTTTGAAGTGTAGTTGTATAATATGTTAAGTATAAGTTGTAATGTAGGAAACACAGCAGTTAATTTGCACATATCTAGGTCCCACAAACAGAAGTGTGAGAATCATCAGATAATCTGTTTTTAGTAATGTTGATTGAGGGATTAATATTGGCTATAAAAAAAAGTGAGGAGAGTACCTCCCTGCACTTCAAAATTATGCCATGGAATCTTTTACACCTGCCTGAAAGGGCAGTTGGGGTCTTGGTTTAATAGCTCATCTGAAAGACAACATTTTCAAAATTGCAGCACTCCCTTAGTATTACACTGAAATGTCGGCCTAAATTGTATGCTCAAGTCTTTGGAGTAGGATGTAAACCCACAACTTTCTGACTCAAAGGCGAGAGTCCTACAGCTGAGTGATTAAATAAAAATGATCTGTCATGTGGAGGCACTGCTTGGTGCACTCAGGAAGAATATTGTCCTTTCACGGTCAGAAACTGAAATCAGACACAGCCCAGACTAATAGAGTGTCTCCCTCTCTTCTGCCTCTGAAGATCCTACGTGAAGTGAGCTTGGGCTATCTTAAACAATGTCCCATGCACATAACTACCTACAAATTCACAAACTGACAATGTCACTCAAAAGCAACAGGAAGGCTGGCATGAGAAATGAAAATACTACATTGGTACAGTAGGATGTGTTGTCGGATTGAAACTATGATATTCACACATGCCAATCTACAAACCTCAGAAAAGCTGATGATTCAAAAGACAACGCACAAGTGAATAAGAGCCCTGAGAAAGGCTTGTGATCAAGGCCACAACTGCAAGGCTACTGATTAAGTTAAACTCCCGATTTTAGGATTTTTATATTTTGGATCATGTTACGCAATTAAGCTTGTTTTCTGTGAAAACTGAAACTCAAAGGCCTTGCGTATGACATACTGGGATGTCTGGTTACTATATTTCCTGTTTTCAATGAGTGCTGCAGAGACGGAGTGAGCTAACAGGCTAATACAATGAGCCAAAGAGTTACGGACATTAGTTCCCACCCATGAGCCCCTGAATTTGGCACTCAGTCATGGCAGGAGGTATTGTACTACTGAGGGAAGGACATCAGAAGGGAGGTCCATCTATACTGCTCCTACACACAACTTTATATTAATTCATTTTGAAATGACAGTTTCAGCAACCAGTTGCAAAGCAGCATCAATAGGGGCGAGGGAGCTTGGAATAGCCTCATTGAAACGGAAGGAAAAAAGCCTACAAATAAGGCAAGCGATCAGACTGCAAATTCACCAATGCCACTGATGCCAATGATGAGCAAAGTGGCTTTGTAAGCATAAACACAAAGCACCGAATCCCCTCAACATCCCATGGTGGCAGGGAGTGATACTGCTATGCCATTTGTCTCGTGATTGGTGTGTATATTAACCAATCGTTTCCAGTCCCTGTTCACTTTGTTCACACTGGTGGCTGGAAATCAGCTACTTCTCAGTCACTGGTGCAAATGGGGGCAGAGAAAGCCAACTAGTTGGACAGAAAGCGGTTGGTAACTATGTTAAGCCCTCAGCAAGCTGTGCTATTAAAGTCAATAAAATCAACAATTAAAAAAAATTAAAACTAAAAAAACCTCATCTGAGATAAATGACTAAACATTTTGCAGAAAAAACAATTGTATCATCTTTTCTAATGTCATAGTAACATGCAAAGGAACATAAACTTACCATACTTGGACAGCTGGTGGAAAGCTGTTTGCCTATAGACTCCTGAGAAAAATGTACTATCTGATTTGTCAAACAAGCACCAATAGTAGTCAGGAGCCAACCAAATTCAGACCAGCAAAAATGATAATGATAATTAGAAGGTGTGCTTCTGCTGTAGTAGCAGGACGACTCGGTGTTGGGGTTTGCGGGGAGGGGCATGAGGTGGAAGTCCGCACAGAATGACCCAAACTAGTAGGAATTACAATCCCTATCCCTGATTTTCTCACTTTGGACAAACAACTCACGCAGATCTCGTAATTAGATAGAGAGATGATGAAGTCTGTTATCTTCTAATATGAGCATATGAACATATGATAATTAAGGCTAGAAAAAGACCCACTGGTCCATCCAACCTGTCCCACACAACTGCAATATTGTGCATCACAATACATACACCCCACCCCAAAAGCCATGTCCTGGGAGAGGTGACAGCCCAGAATTGCATTGTGTTTGATACTTGATACACACTCGCGATTAGGATTCAGTCTTTTTCAGATTTCTGTATTGATGCCAGTAAAATTTGGCAATTCCCAAAATTCAAGCTGAAAATCTAATCCTGATTTAAGACCCTTGATGAATGCTTACTGAACCTAGGCGTCTTGCATCGTCACCAATTTATTCCTCCAGTTCATATCCACTGACTTCTTCCAGCCACCAAATGTACTGATTACACAGAGGCTATAAAGTAAATTGATTTGTGAGCCATTGAACTGGCTCCATCATGCAACACGGATTTCCTCCTCAACACACATGCAGAAGCTACAATCCACACTGTGCTATGCTGTGGGTTCAAAGGTCTCCATGCCTGCTGATTTTCCAATCCTGGTATGATTAGCATGAACCAGGATAAGAAAGGTTGATGTCCACTGCAAAAGCAGCCAATTGGCAATCATAGATACATCATGGTAAGAATGAAAGAATTCCTCAGTGCTAGGAGTAAAAAAAATGTTTTAAAAAATGAGCCACTGAATTTAAAGGCCCCCTACATTTGTCTGTTCTAGTGCAGTCCCACTATGACCTCACTGGGAGTCTACCATAACTGCTGAAAACTAAGCCGGGGCCCGCATACACTTCCCACCTTGCTGTAAAGTTTGCTCAATGACCTGTTGAGGCCAGAGCCTCTGACCACCCCAAGAACAGCCATTGCCATGAGGAAATGGGGCAGGACGAGGGGTCTCCCTATTTCAGGGGTACCATTGCTTCGGGTCTTCAGTGTGACCTGGTGCATAGTTGGCAAAGCTATGTCTGGTCAAACCACTGGCAGCTGTGATTAACCACCTGGGATTCTGGGTCCAGATCAATGCCTGGACCTTCAACGACAAAGGGTGAAATTAATGGTTTAAAAGCGGGCTGTGTAGATTAGCTATTGTTTAAGTTGGTGAGGTGGGGTTATACTGCTCCTCATGCCCTGGTGTTGGCACTTTTCCAAATTGTGCCCCTTAGTGGTGCAGTCATTTGGTGTTGGCAGGTTAATAAGGGCACATTATCCAGAATATGGAAGTTCAGCAGGGTCAGCGGCTGACAACCCTGGCACGATTGCTGCCTCGAGGACTTGTGTGACAACGAACGTTATAACAGCAACCTCTTCTCTTTGGATTCAGGCAGGTAGAATCAAAGCAACACATTTGCTTTAATTGCTTGAATAATATGCATAGCACTTGCACAAAATTTAGTGTTACAAAAAAGAATCACATTTTACACAAATTTACAATAAATATGAATAATATGTCCTATGGTTTTGTTATAGATGAAAAATTAAAATACTCATGTCTTGGGTTTTGGAGATAACATCAGCAGAAATTTGGTTGAAAGACTGTTGATGCATGTAAGTGGAAAGTAGGAGTTTGATAATTGGGGAAACATGAATTAGAACAGGAGATGGTATGAAGAATCTACGTTTCAATGCATGGTAGATGCAGAAAGTGCAAGTCTGTAAGGTTCACATGTTTAGAATTTATAAGGCATAAGAAAGCTTGGAGGAGCAGTGAACACAGCAATGTCAATAAAATAGAGAGATAAGAGTGCTAGAGGTGCAAAGAAGGTATTGCCTATTAGACAGATATTTACAACAGTAAACACAACTGTTTCTGTCTCACACTAATTCCATGCAAAACTCAACTTTTCCATCTAATAGTCAAGTTTCCCACTGGCAGTATTGTCTAATATTTGAGTATTGCTGAAAAAAAGAGACATGCAGTCGAAGCTTTTTGTCTTGCACTCATCAGGACTGATGCAAGAATGCCAAATTTCAAGAGGAGCAACAATATATACTGCATGAGAAAAGGGGGCTGATTGGTTGGCAAGTTGACTCTGGTCAAGGAGTTGCCATGGAGAATGCACCAGGGAACTATTGTCCCCCACGCTTTTGTTTAATTCAAAAAAGGTGCAACACCTGGACATGTTCCTTTTGCCTGCAGAGGATAGGTCCCTGCATATGAACATATATAGCTTCTAGCAAGTGTAAGTGAGCCACATTGCAAATCCAAATAAATTGTTGATCCCTTTGAAATTTGGCATTCTTGCATCTGTCCAGATGAGTGCAAGATGAAAATCTTCAATAGCGTGGCTCTTTTTCAGCAATGCTCAAGTTCTATACTACCAAGTGCCTATTTGTTTAATATTTCTTCATATGCGATGCTGTTCAGAAATAAATAATTCTTGTAAATGCACCTGTATACCTATAGATCAATAGTTTTTTCCAGCACTGGTATTTTAAATATTAGCGTTTATATAAAATTAAATTAAGTTCCTATTGTTCTATATTTTATAAAATGAAAGGCTTATTCTCAATATTTCTACTGTGCCAGTGTCACAACAACTACTCTTAATTTGCAAAATGAACTTTAACATTTCAAGTCTTCTTACCAACAAACCAGCTATTGTCAAAGGCGATTCAAAAAATGGGTTAGTAGGATGTTGAAAATAGTTTGCAGTGTGAAGCATGCTGGCTGAGGAGTATCACATTCTCTTTTCAAAGAAAACTGCAGAAGTCACCTTTGTTGACCTGTGTGGTTGTTTGGTATTTAACTTATAGGGGACTGTAGTATTAAATCTGAAGATTGTGATGTTTTAGCTTACTCCAAGGATAGAGTGAATTAGGAAATGATCTTTGTTTCAGGCTATCTGGTGCACTGGAAATGATGTAGTGTGCAGAGTGGGCATGGCATTTTGCGTATAATCCTCTACACACTGCCGTGGGATGGTGCGAAGGACTGGCCAAGTGCGGACAAAAAGGAAAATTTGAGAGGAAGGAAGAACTATCCAGAGCAATCTCATGCATCTCAAAATGACCAATTACACAACTAAATTTCCTCTTGGCTGGTCGTGTTTCATGGCATGGGAGCACTGCAAGAATTGGGAATGGGAAAAAACACCTTATAATGAAAAAGTCTTACTTTTCAGAAAAAAACTAAAAAGAAAATATAGTCTTTGTTCTTTTCTACATCTGTTTAGCAGCCAACGGAAGCAGCTGAGGAGTTAGATGAAAGTTCCAACTCCCCAAGTGAAAAAAATGTACTTCCCAAGCTAAATAACTTCCAAATGCCACCCACCATACTAGAATCATTATATTTCAATATGACCTCTAAACTAACCAAAACTTGTCAGCAACAATTCCAACTCTTGATTAACAAGATGACACTAAAGATGAGCTAATGCTTGAATCTGGTACTTTTTCAAAGTTGAATTTCACAGGTAATAACTTCCCACTGGCATCTATTGTAATATGCTGCCATATTATCCAAACTATAAAACAGATAGAAGTAAAAATGTTAAGCAGCTTACACAGGGCTCAGAAGAAAAGTTGCTTACAGCAGAGGCAGGAAATAGATATAATTAGAAATTGGCTCAGAAACAGTGATAATCTGGAAAACTATTAGGAACCATCTGGATCTCCCCCCGCCCCCTCCCCACCACACCGACCTGCCAACCCCGCGAGGGATTAAAGGAACTAAAGACATTCCTACAGTTTTAGAAACTACTGGTTTTATATTCAAATTCGAAGATGTCATCATTTGAAATTCAGACAATGCTTCACTTCCTAAATCTTCTCACCAGGTCTAAACAACAACTCCGAAGCCCACCCCAAATCAGAACCAGACCAAAATTCAAATATTTTGAAGGGGTGGGAGGAAAGACATTTGGAACTGAGTGCAGACCATTCTAATTCAGGTGTAATCTAAAGTCAATGAAATAAGAGAACTAAAATAAATGGATTGTGAAAGATTGCTCACCAACATCTCAGTGGAAGACAATTGGAACACCTGTAAAGGTAGAACACTGAGCATGCAGAATAAATGCATTCCTAAAACCAACAAGTTCAGATAAACAAACATGATGCTAAATGGATTAAAAGTGATATAAAGAGGAAAAAAGCCAATGTAAATCATTCAAAGAGAAAGGAGAATGGAATCACTGCAATTAATGTTAGAAAATGCAGCAACATGTTAAAAATATGATCAGAGGGACAAAGAGAGATCTGGTAATAAATATAACTGCTAAGGCTAACCATAACAACAAAAAATTCTTTCAGTGTCACAACAGACAGAGTATGGCCAGCGATGAAAACAATAAAACATGCAAATAGTCACCAAAGGAGGTTGAGCACAAAATAGCAAATATTCTAAATGACTATTTCCTCCAAGTATTTACCAGAGAAAACATAGCAACATGCCGTCCCCAAACAAATACATCCCAAGTAAAATCAATTACATTGATATAAATTATATGGAAGTCTTAGACAGGCTAAAAGGTCTCAAAACAAACAAATTCCCAGTGATAGATAGTATTTATCACAGAATGCTGTCAGAGACTAGGAAAGAGCTTTGTGAGTAACTGATAATCATTGTCTGGAAGTTATTGGACATTGGAAAGATATCTATGGATTCAAAAGAGGTTAACATGGTGTCTATATTCACGAAGAGTGACAGAACAGACATAGGCACCTACAGACCCGTTAGTCTTACTTCCATTCCATGTTAAATAATGGAATTAATTATCAGGAGCAAACATGAGGATCGTCTGTACAATAATCCAGTTGACAGCAGTCAACATGAATTCAGTAGGTAGAGATTTTGCCTGCATCTACTGTGTCCCAGAAGCAGGGGATACACATTTAACCTAACTTAAAGTTATATCAGTTATATCCTCTTCACACAAAGATTGATTAACATGTAGAATAAACTTCCAGATTGAGTAATAGAGGCACCAACCCCTGGAATCATTTAATAAACAAGTGGAGGCTACAACATTAGCATCTCTCTGGATGGATAAATTGAAATAGTCTTCCACACCATAATTATAATTATTTTATGTTATTAAGGTGCTCTGTTCTTGAAATATTTTGAGGACTTGTGTTAACGATTATGATATTAGTTCATTTGGAAAACTGAAAAGATTCCATGGATGTGTTTTTTTTTAAAAGGGTCACTGGGAAGGCACTTGAGTTTTGTGTTTAAAAACAACTTTACTGGATACCACATGCCTTAAGCTAAATAAACAACAGGAACCTTGGTGGCCAGGGGAGTTGTTTACAGAGAAGTGCCATGTCAAGGTTTATGATCGTCAGGAAGTTTTGACTTACTGTTAGGGTGTGGACTGTTTTGAAGGTAGTTGGGTTTGTAGCCTGCTGAAAGAAACACCTAGCTCATCTTTCTCCACCTCTTTGAAAAGACCCTGCGAATCCAGAGTGATAGTTGAAACCCCTGATGACGCATTTCTCCTGGAAAGACTGCCAGATTAATTCTCAACACCACCTGAAAAGAACTGTTCCAGAAAGATCCCAGTGTCAGCAGTCTAGGTGTATTTGGGATGCCACAATAAAGGGAGAACAGATATCATTCCATATTTTCTCCTTCTCCTTCAAGAATTAGCTAGTATTTGGCCAAAGTATTCTTTTTTCATTTTTTTTGTAAAAGACCTCTGCAGAGAAAATGTCTTTATTTTTTATCTAATGGGTGTGTGTGTGTGTGTGTGTGTGCATTTGGGTTGGGTATCTAGAAGGGACTATCTATTTGCATTCATATTTCAAACTGTGTATTAATGCTTTGCATCTTTATTGGATTAGCCTTGTTTTATAATAAATTGATAATTTTGTTATTTATTAAAGAACCTGGTTGGTGTATTTTATTCTGGGATAAAGAGTCGAGTCTATGATTGACCGTTATCGGTAACTGGGTACACATTTAAATATATGTTGTGCCCTGTGGAGAAGTGGAACTAGAGAAAGACAGTACACTTCTCCTGCCTCGGTCATAACACTTAACATCCCATTAAGAAAATAACTGCAAAATCCCATTTCAAGCCTATTCTGCACACATCTGATGCTATTTTGTAAGTCGTGCCAATTTCAGTTTCATATGTGCTGCATGTTGACAGCGAAAATGGAGTGACTCAAAGGGTTTAAGAAAGTATCTTTTCTCTGGTCTTGCTATGTTTCATGGAATGGTGAGGGGGTGGATATTCAGCAACTTCCTGGGCAGTGTAACTGTGCACGTATGTTTCCCAACTGTCCAGTGAGAGTATGACTTTCTATTTACCCGGAGATAGGAAGAGAGTAGGGGGGAAGAACATCAGGATGGTTTAAAAAACTTTTCAACAGGTTTGAAAGCAACAGGAAAACAGCTGAGGAGCAGGTGTCAGGTCAGTCTGAAATTGCAGGGAGACGGGGAGTGGGTCTAACATTATGGGGGTGGATACAGACATGGGGGATGGAGGAGGGGGCAATGATTGGCTGACCATGGGGGTCCAATTGTGTGGAGGTAAGCTTGTTGGGCCTGGGGAAAACGCTCTGCTCCACCTGGCACATAAGCAGTGCAATAAAGGCACTTACCTCATCGATCCGGCCCTTCTTGGCTTCATTTATACTGCCGGGATGTTTATTCTTTCATCTGCCTTTTAACACAACATCAGTTTGTGCAGAGTTAGTTATAGGAACATAGAAACAGGAGTAGGCCAGTTTGCCCCTCAAGCCTGTTCTACCATTTCATGAAATCATGGTTGATCTGTGACTTAACTCCAGTCTTGCCCTTTATCCCTTAATATCTTTGATTAACAAAAATCTATCAATCTCAGAGTTAAAATTAACGATTGACCTTACATCAATTGCTGGATGTGGAAGAGAGTTCCAAACTTCTACCACCTTGTTTGTGAAGAAGTGTTTCCTAACTTCACACCTGAAAAGCATGACTCTAATTTTTAGACCATGCTCCTTGGCCTTAGACCCGCACCCCACCCCCCCACCAACCCCCAACCAATTGAAATAGGAACCCTATCAGTTCCCTGTAATATGTTGAAAACTTTGATCAAATCACCCCTTAATTTCTAAATTTCAGGGAATACAACCTTGGGTTATGCAATCTCGCCTTGTAATTTAACTCCAGGAGTCCAGGTATTAGGATGGTAGCATAGTGGTAATGTTGCTTGACTAGTGATTCAGAAGTCTGGACTAATGCTCTTGAGATTTGAGTTCAAATTCCCCCAATACAACTGGGGGAATTTAAATAGAATTAATTAATAAATCTGGAATAAAATACCAGTTGCATTAATAATGATCATGAAACTACTAGATTGTCATAAAAACCACCTGGTTCACTAATGTCCTTTAGGGGAGGAAATTTGCTATCCTTACCTGGTCTGGCCTACATGTGATTCCAGATCCACAGCAATGTGGTTGTCTTTTAACTGTCCTCTGAAATGGAGTAGCAAGTTGTTCAGTTGTATCAAAATGCTACAGATAAAAGTGCTGTGGGTGTACTGACACCATAAGGGTTGGAGCGATTCAAGAAGGTGGCTCAGCACCACCTTCTCAAGGGCAATTAGTGATAGGCAATAAATGCTTGTCTTGTCTGTGACATTCATATCCTATGAATGATTTAAAAAAAAATTCTAGTAAATCTACACTGCACTCTCTCCAAAGCTAATATATCCTTCCGAAGGTGTGGTGCCCAGAACTGCTCACAACAGCCTTGGCTCAAACATGGGCAAAAGAGCTGAACTCAACAGGTAGGTTGAGAGTCACTGCCCTTGACATCAAGGCAGTGTTTGATCGAGCATGGCATCAAGGAGCCCTAGCAAAACTGGAGTCAATGGGAATCAAGGAGAAAACTCTTTGCTGGTTGGAGTCATTCCTAACACAAAGGAAGATGGTTGTGGTTCTCGGTGGTCAATCATCTCAGCTCCAGGACATCACTGCAGGAGTTCCTCAGGGTAGTATCCTAGGACCAACCATCTTCAGCTGCTTCATCAATGACCTTCCTTCAATCATAAGGTCAGAAGTGGGGATGTTCGCTGATGATTGCACAATGTTCAGCACCATTCGCGACTCCTCAGATACTGAAGCAGTCCATGTAGAAAAGCAGCAAGACCTGGACAATATCCAGGCTTGCACTGATAAGTGGCAAGTAACATTTGTGCCACACAGTGCCAGGCAATGACCATCTCCAACAAGAAAGAATCTAACCATCTGCCCTTGACATTCAATGGCATTATGATTGCTGAATCCTCCACGATCAACATCCTGGGGGTTACCATTGACCGGAAACTGAACTGAAGTAGCCATATAAATATTGTGGCTACAAGAGCAGGTCAGAGGCTAGGAATCCTGCAGCGAGTAACTCACCTCTTGACTCCCCAAAGCCTGTCCACCATCTACAAGGCACAAGTCAGAAGTGTGATGGAATACTCTCCACTTGCCTGGATGGGTGCAGCTCCAACAACACTCAAGAAGCTCAACACAATCCAGGACAGAGCAGCCCACTTGATTGGCACCCCATCTACAAACATTCACTCCTTCCACCACTGGCACACAGTGGCAGCAGTGTTGTACCATCTGCAAGATGCACTGCAGCAACTCACAAAAGCTCCTTAAGCTGTAACTTCCAAACCTATGACCTTTACCACCTAGAAGGACAAGGGCAGCAGATGCATGGGAACACCATCAACTGCAAGTTCCCCTCCCAGCCACACGCGATCCTGAATTATATCACCGTTCCTTCACTGTCGTTGGATCAAAATCCTGGAACTCCCTTCCTAATAGCACTGTGGGTGTACCTACCTCACATGGACTGCAGCGGTTCAACAAGGTGGCTCACCACCCCTTCTCAAGGGCAATTAGGGATGGGCAATATATGCTGGCCTATCCACTGATGCCGACATCCCAAGAATGAATAAAATAACTCCAGCTGTGGTTTAACTAGTGCTCTGTATAGCTGAAACAGAGCCTTTACCTCCCTGTGTTCTAGTCCTCTAGATATAAAGGACAGCATTCCATTAGTCTTTTTGATTATTTTCTGTACCTGTCTATGACATTTTAATGATCTGTGTACCTGGACCCCTAACCCTGAATGTCTGCCACTGCACTAAAACCAGAAAAGATTGCCAGAAGCTAAACTTACGCATGTAAACAGGCCTGCCATCGCACAAGCAGCACAGCAGTAGAAATGCTGAGTAAGTTTGGGGCATAGATTTCCACCAGGGCAGGTGTATGGCCTCAGTGCTTCTGGGCTAGGGATTAAAATATTCATGTAGGTTTGTGTTCCTGATCATTATCCAGTGTACCTGAGAAAAGCATGTGTGTGAATGTCAAGACAGGACAGGATCAAACTCGCTTGTGATGTCCCCAACCATGCTGCAGACATTTTCTGTCTAGCCTCACATGTGAAGGTTTAGGCTGCCAGTATTTGTGGGACTGCAGCTTGCAGTAGTCAACACTTCAGGAACCACAGAGAAAAAAGTCATTAAAAAAATAGATCAGGGACTCAAATGGTAACCGCTTTCTTTGCAGAAAAAATTATTAATTTTCGGAACGTCTAAAAGACAGGTGAGATGGAAGTGACCAGCTTCCAGGTTAAGCCACAATGTCAAACCACAATATCATTAACTTTTGTCCGTGTAGCTCTAATTGTGTGGAAACCCCCTGGGATGTTGCTGAATAATGTTTAGCATTATCTGGACGAAACCATCACAGATCTTTTGGGATGGAAGCCAATTCCAAGTGTTATGTCTAAATTTTTAATAGTCTGCAGTCACATATATCCCATTGCAGTGGCTTGTCAGGAGGAATTAAGTTCTTGTTCCAATCCGAAGCTAGAGAAGAGGTAGCGCACAATCAAGAATCAGCACATAATTCACCGAAAGTATAGTATTTTAACAATACTGTAAGAAGAGCACTGGGATCAGACTAAGTTTGGTTTACCTGTCATGAAGGAACATACTTATCACTGGATGTTAATAGCACACTCATTTTTGTCTGGCACTCTTTTCAGTTCTGAATCCAGTTACTGGGGCAATCCTACCCTGGGGATCCTGTGGCTTACACTTAACGCAGCAACAACTCTGCAGTAATGAAGGGAAGTTGGAATTCTGTCATAACTTGTTTCTTTAATAAAAGTGGCACCCTGGCAAGAGACATAACAGGACTTTTTTTAAATTAGTTTGGCGCTTGGCTTATGTAGTTAACTGAATTTTCCAATACTTTCTGAAATTTGATTGTCTTCATACAGATATTGAACATTTTGATTATTATATGAAAACCTGCTGTTTTAAGATGGAAGCGAGGAAAAAGAACTGACAATAAGAAAGTCTTAGAGCCTGATTTTAAATCTGTGCAAGTGGGTGGATTTTCAATGAGTTAAGATCTCATCTTTACTCTTTGCTTCAAAAATCAGTTACAAAGAAATCAAGACTAAAATTCTTTTGTTTAGTCGTGTCTATTTGTGCCATAAGGAGAGTGCTGATGTGCGAATTGGTTGAATTATTTCAAGGAAACAACTGCTCTTTTCAGAGCAAATTCACATGTAAAAATTATCTCACCATGAAAACCTTCAAATAACCTTTAATCTGTTGCATGATGTTGTTAATGGGAAGCACTCGCCTTATGTGGCTTCAAAAACACAGTCTAAACTCACTGGCCTCAAAAATCCTCAACTGTGCCAGCTGAGTTCTTCAGGGTAGTGCCCTAGGCCCAACATAGGAACATAGGAAGATAGGAACAGGAGTAGGCCATTCAGCCCCTCGAGCCTGTCCCACCATTCAATGAGATCATAGCTGATCCACGGCCTAACTCCATATACCTGCCTTTGGCCCATATCCCTTAATATCTTTGCTTAACAAAAATCTATCTATCTCAGATTTAAAATTAACAACTGTTCTAGCTTCAACTGCTGTTTGTGGGAGACAGTTCCAAACCTCTACCACCCTTTGTGTGAAGAAGTGCTTCCTAACATCTCTCCTGAACGGTCTGGTCCTAATTTTTAGACTATGCCCCCTAGTTTTAGAGTCTCCAACCAATAGTTTATCTTTGTCTAGCCTGTTAATATCTTGAAGACTTCGATCTGATCACCCCTTAACCTTCTAAATTCTAGCAAAAACAGGCCTAATTTGTGAAATTTGTCCTCGTAACTTAACCCCTGTAGTCCAGGTATCATTCTTATAAACCTACGTTGCACTCCCTCCAAGGCCAATATTCCTTCCTAAGGTGTGGTGCCCAGAACTGCTCACAGAACTCCAAGTGGGGTCTAACCAGAGTTTTGTACAGCTGCAGCATAACCTCTGTGTCTTTATACTCCAATCCTCTAGATATAAAGGCTAGCATTCCATTCGCCTTTTTGATTATTTTCTGCACTTGCTCGTGGCATTTTAAAGATCTATGCACCTGAACCCCCAAGTCTCTTTGGACATCCACTGTACTTAACCTCTTCCCATTTAGAAAGTACCTTCTCTATCTTTTTTTGGTCCAAAATGGATAATCTCACACTTGCCCGCATTGAAATCCATCTGCCACAGTTTTGCCCACTCACCGAGTCTGTCAATATCTCTTTGCAATTTTATGCTATCATCTGGACTGTCTACAATGCCGCCTAACTTTGTATCATCAGCAAATTTGGATATATGACTTACTATGCCATCATCCAAGTTGTTAATGAATAATGTGAATAATTGAGGCCCCAACACAGATCCCTGCGGGACACCACTAGTCACATCCTGCCAATCGGAGTACTTACCCATTATCCCCACTCTCTGTCGCCTACCACTCAACCAACTTCCTAACCATGTCAATAATTTGCCCTCAACTCCATGGGCTTCTACCTTAGTTAACAGTCTCTTATGTGGGACTTTGTCAAATGCCTTCTGGAAGTCCATATAAATAACATCCATAGACATTCCCCTGTCCACTACCTTAGTCACCTCTCCAAAAAATTCAATGAGATTTGTCAGGCATGACCTTCCTATCATGAATCCATGCTGGCTGTCCCTGATTAACTGAAATTTTTCTAGGTGTTCAGTCACCCTATCCTTGATTACAGACTCCAGCAACTTGCCCACCACAGATGTCAGGCTAACTGGTCTGTAATTTCCTTGGTTCCCCCATTCACCCTTCTTAAAAAGTGGAGTGACATGTGCAACTTTCCAATCCAGAGGGACCACTCCTGAATCTAGGGAACTCTGAAAGACTACATACAGTTAGGGCATCTACAATGAGCTCCTCTACTTCTTTCAACATCCTCGGATGGAAACTGTCAGGTCCTGGGGATTTCTCACTCTTTAGTTCCATTAATTTCCTTGTTACTGATGTTTTACTTACATTAATTGTATTAAGTCCCTGTCCCCTATCGGCTATTAATTTTTTCGGGACTTCTGGCAAGTTATCCTCCTTTTCAACTGTAAATACTGAGGCAAAGTAATTGTTCAACATGTCTACCATTTGCCCATTATCAATGACAATATCTCCATTTTTAGCTTTTAGTGGGCCTACATTGCTCTTGACCATCCGCTTTCCCTTTATGTAACTATAAAATTTCTTCTTATTGATTTTGATGTCCCTTGCAAGTTTCCTTTCATAATCTCTTTTAGTAGCTCTTGTAAGCTGCTTTGTGACCCTTTGCTGGTCTTTGTATCGATCCCATTCGGCCGGATCTGTGCTGCGTTTTGCATTTTTGTAAGCCCTTTCTTTTTATTTTATGCTATCCCTAATCTCTTTAGTTGTCCATGGCTGTTTTTTCTGTGAAGTGGAGCTTTTTCCTCTCAGGGGTATATACTCGCTCTGTATTTCGTTAAATGTTTCTTTAAATAGTCTCCACTGTTCTTCAGTCGTTTGACCCATTAACAGATCTACCCAGTTTACCGTGGACAGTCTCTGTCTCATCCCGGTAAAGTCAGCCTTACCCAAGTCTAAAATTCTAGTCGCTGATTCATGCTTTTCACTTTCAAACTCTACCTTGATTTCGATCATGTTGTGATCACTATTTGATAAATGTTCACGCAGTTAGGCTACTAATTAAATTTGGCTCATTACTCATAACTAAATCAAATATTGCCTGTCCCCTTGTTACATCTCGGACATATTGCTGTAGGAAACTATCCCGGACACATTCCAGAAATTCACTTCCTTTCTGACAGGTGCTAGTCTGCCTCTCCCAATCTATGTGTAAGTTAAAATCCCCCATTAATACTACTTTGCCTTTGTCACACACTTGCCTAATTTGTGCATTTATACAATCTAACACCTCAGAACTGCTACCAGGGGGTCTATACACAACACCCATTACAGTTTTAGATCCTTTTCTGTTCTTCAATTCCACCCATAAGGTCTTCACTGGACGCTTTCCCCTCATTATATCCTCCCTCACCAATGAGGTGATATTATTTCTAATCAGTAAGAATACTCCACCCCCTCTGCCATTCTCCCTGTCCCTCCTGTAAACTTTATAACCAGGTATATTTAGTTCCCAGTCCCAACCATCCTGCAGCCACGTCTCCGCAATGGCCACCATATCATAATTTTCCATTTGAATTTGTGCCTGCAGCTCATCTAGTTTATTTCTTACACTCCGTGCATTTGTATATAGAACTCTTATTTGAGCTATACCCCCTAACCTGTCCATCAGCACTGATGCTTTAATCGCCTGTTTATTATTTCTCTCTTCTGGTTTAACCAGTATATTTCTTGCAGTTTGGTAACAATCAGCCTCACCACTAACCTGCACTCCCACCTTCTCCTTTAACTTCCTGTTTTTCCATGCAACTGAACCCTCCCCCCCACTATTTAGTTTAAAACCCTATCTTTTCTTTTGGGCCTCCTTATCTCGAGAGACAATGGATACGCGCCTGGAGGTGGTCAGTGGTTTGTGAAGCAGCGCCTGGAGTGGCTATAAAGGCCAATTCTGGAGTAACAGGCTCTTCCACAGGTGCTGCAGAGAAATCTGTTTGTTGGGGCTGTTGCACAGTTGGCTCTCCCCTTGCGCCTCTGTCTTTTTTCCTGCCAACTACTAAGTCTCTTCGACTCGCCACAATTTAGCCCTGTCTTTATGGCTGCCCGCCAGCTCTGGCGAATGCTGGCAACTGACTCCCACGACTTGTGATCAATGTCACACGATTTCATGTCGCGTTTGCAGACGTCTTTATAACGGAGACATGGACGGCCGGTGGGTCTGATACCAGTGGCGAGCTCGCTGTACAATGTGTCTTTGGGGATCCTGCCATCTTCCATGCGGCTCACATGGCCAAGCCATCTCAAGCGCCGCTGACTCAGTAGTGTGTATAAGCTGGGGATGTTGGCCGCTTCAAGGACTTCTGTGTTGGAGATATAGTCCTGCCACCTGATGCCAAGTATTCTCCGAAGGCAGCGAAGATGGAATGAATTGAGACGTCGCTCTTGGCTGGCATACGTTGTCCAGGCCTCGCTGCCGTAGAGCAAGGTGCTGAGGACACAGGCCTGATACACTCGGACTTTTGTGTTCCGTGTCAGTGCGTAATCTCTTTTAGTAGCTCTTGTAAGCTGCTTTGTGACCCTTTGCTGGTCTTTGTATCGATTCCATTCGGCCGGATCTGTGCTGCGTTTTGCATTTTTGTAAGCCCTTTCTTTTTATTTTATGCTATCCCTAATCTCTTTAGTTGTCCATGGCTGTTTTTTCTGTGAAGTGGAGCTTTTTCCTCTCAGGGGTATATACTCGCTCTGTATTTCGTTAAATGTTTCTTTAAATAGTCTCCACTGTTCTTCAGTCGTTTGACCCATTAACAGATCTACCCAGTTTACCGTGGACAGTCTCTGTCTCATCCCGGTAAAGTCAGCCTTACCCAAGTCTAAAATTCTAGTCGCTGATTCATGCTTTTCACTTTCAAACTCTACCTTGATTTCGATCATGTTGTGATCACTATTTGATAAATGTTCACGCAGTTAGGCTACTAATTAAATTTGGCTCATTACTCATAACTAAATCAAATATTGCCTGTCCCCTTGTTACATCTCGGACATATTGCTGTAGGAAACTATCCCGGACACATTCCAGAAATTCACTTCCTTTCTGACAGGTGCTAGTCTGCCTCTCCCAATCTATGTGTAAGTTAAAATCCCCCATTAATACTACTTTGCCTTTGTCACACACTTGCCTAATTTGTGCATTTATACAATCTAACACCTCAGAACTGCTACCAGGGGGTCTATACACAACACCCATTACAGTTTTAGATCCTTTTCTGTTCTTCAATTCCACCCATAAGGTCTTCACTGGACGCTTTCCCCTCATTGTATCCTCCCTCACCAATGAGGTGATATTATTTCTAATCAGTAAGAATACTCCACCCCCTCTGCCATTCTCCCTGTCCCTCCTGTAAACTTTATAACCAGGTATATTTAGTTCCCAGTCCCCACCATCCTGCAGCCACGTCTCCGCAATGGCCACCATATCATAATTTTCCATTTGAATTTGTGCCTGCAGCTCATCTAGTTTATTTCTTACACTCCGTGCATTTGTATATAGAACTCTTATTTGAGCTATACCCCCTAACCTGTCCATCAGCACTGATGCTTTAATCGCCTGTTTATTATTTCTCTCTTCTGGTTTAACCAGTATATTTCTTACAGTTTGGTAACAATCAGCCTCACCACTAACCTGCACTCCCACCTTCTCCTTTAACTTCCTGTTTTTCCATGCAACTGAACCCTCCCCCCCACTATTTAGTTTAAAACCCTATCTACAGCCCTAGTTATGCGATTTGCCAGGACTCTGGTCCCAGCATGATTCAGGTGGAGCCCGTCCCATCAGAACAGCTCCCTCCTTCCCCGGTACTGGTGCCAATGTCCCACGAATTCGAACCCATTTCTGCCACACCAATCTTTGAGCCACGCATTTACCTCTTTAATCTTATTGACCCTTTGCCAAGTTGCTCGTGGCTCAGGTAGTAATCTGGAGATTATTACCTTTTTGGTTCTGCTTTTTAATTTAGCCCCTAACTGCTCACAGTCCCTCAGCAGAACCTCTAACCTTGCTCTACCTATATCGTTGGTACCTACGTGGACCACGACAACTGGATCTTTCCCCTCCCACTTCAAGTTCCTCTGCAGCCCAGATGAAATATACCAAACCCTGGCACCAGGTAGGCAATAGAGCCTTCGGGACTCTCGATCCTGGCCACAGAGAACAGTGTTTATGCCCCTAACTATACTATCTCCGATTACGACTACATTTCTCTTTTCTCCCCCCACTTGAATGGCTCCCTGTACCACGGTGCTGTGGTCAGTTTGCTCATCCTTCCAACAGTCCCTGCTCTCGCCCACACAGGGAGCAAGAATCTCAAACCTGTTGGGCAAGGACAATGGCTGAGGCTCCTGCAGCACTACCTCCTGGATCCCTCTACCTGCCTCACTCATAGTCACACCCCCCTGTCCCTGACCACTGGCCGAATTCAAGGTAGCTAATCTAAGGGGTGTGACTGCCTCCTGAAATACAGCATCCAGGTAACTGTCTCCCTCCTTGATGTGTCGCAGTGTCCAAAGCTCAGACTCCAGCTCATCAACTCTGAGCCGGAGTTCCTTGAGCTGCCAACACTTGCGACAGATGTGTTCACCAGGAGCCACAATGGGTTCACCAGCTCCCACATCATGCAGGTACAACAGATCACCTGACCCTGCATCTCTATTTTATATAATTAGATTTTAATTAGTTATTTAAATTTCTGACTGGTCTTTAGTTGTTTTTTAAACCGCTTTAGATCATAACTAGATACAGCACTGAAACAGGCCCTTCGGCCGACTGAGTCTGTGCCGACCAACAACCACCCATTTATACTAATCCTACATTAATTCCATATTCCCTACCACATCCCCATCTTCCCTCAATTCTCCTACCACCTACCTACACTAGGGACAATTTACAACGGCCAATTTACCTATCAACCTGCAAGTCTTTGGCTGTGGGAGGAAACTGGAGCACCTGGCGGAAACCCACGCGGTCACAGGGAGAACTTGCAAACTCCGCACAGGCAGTACCCAGAATTGAACCCGAGTTGCTGGGGCAACTTATAAATCACTTATAAATCAATCAAGTCTTACTCTATGTTGATTCAATTAAATTAAATTAAAAACTTGCCTGAATACTGACCCCAGCTGCCTCCTGTTTCCCTGCACTCATTGTTCAATGTGACGTCATTCTGATGTCACTTTTTGATTGTTTTTCCCCGCTCCTTGGGCTCCGCTCCTCTCTGCTTCTCTCCCACATAGGTTTTTGGCGCGCTTTTTATACCTCCGCTCCTGCTGCTCCTCGGGCTCGCTCCTCTCTACCTCTCAACCATCTTCAGCTGGTTTATCAATGACCTTCCTTCAATCATAAGTTCAGAAGTAGAGATGTTCGCTGATGAATCTAACCATCTCCCCATGACATTCAATGGCATTACGATCGCTGAATTCCCCCACTATCAACATCCTGGCGGTTACCATTGACCAGAAACTGAACTGGAGGAGCCATATAAATACCATGGCTACAAGAGAAGGTCAGAGGCTAGGAATCCTGCGGCGAGTAACTCACCTCCTGACTCCCCAAAGCCTGTCCACCATCTACAAGGCACAAGTCAGGAGTGTGATGGAATACTCTCCACTTGCCTGGATGAGTGCAGCTCCAACAACACTCAAGAAGCTCGATACCATCCAGGACAAAGCAGCCCACTTGATTGGCACCCCATCCACAAACATTCACTCCCTCCATCACTGAAGCACAGTGGCAGTAGTGTGTACCATTTACTGGATGCACTGCTGCAACGCACCAAGGCTCCGTCAACAGGCCGCGACCTTTACCAACCAGAAAGACAAGGGCAGCAGATGCATGGGAATGCCACCAACTGCATGTTCCCCTCCAAGCCACACGCCATCCTGATTTGGAACTATATCGCTGTTCCTTCACTGTCGCTGGGTCAAAATCCTGGAACTCCCTTCCAACAGCACTGTGGGTATACCTACCCCACATAGACTGCAGCGGTTCAAGAAGGCGGCTCACCACCACCTTCTCAAGGGCAATAAGGGATGGGCAATAAATGCTAGCCTAGCCAGCGACACCCACATCCCATGAACGTATAAAAAAAATTCCTGCTCTAAATTCATCAGGATCAGTTATAAATAAAGCATGGCTAATTTCCTGCCTAAAGACAGAGTTTCTGAGATGGAGTTGTGGGGGTGGAGCTTCCACCTACTCCAATGAGGTAATTGTTGTACTGGGGAATAGGGATTCTCTAAATCGGGGGGTCTAACTCTCAGGCCCTCAGTTGGGATCTGGTGCTGTATTGCTGTAGATACGCCTGCTCTCATCAGCTGCATCTGGCCAAAAGGGGCAGAAATAGAGCCCACCTGGGGTTAAGCCCAGGATAAGGGCCTACACCCTGAAATGAGAGGGGTCAGTAATTTCTTTCTTTAAAAGTCTTTAAAGTGATCCCCTGGTGCAAGGCCATAATCTGCATCTTTCAGAGAGTTGGGATGGGTGTGGTGCCACAGAAGCACCCTGACAGTACCAAATCATGGTCATCCAGGACTCTCACCCTATCCCTACAAATGTCAGCGAGGTCAGTGGCAGAGTTCTGCAGCGGGTACATCCCAGCACTCACAGGTGGATTCATCTCCCAATGAATTTTTGGGGCCAGCATCCTGTTACACTGAAATCAATCAGTGTTTTTGGTTGGTCCCTTTAGCTTTGATATATGTAGGCACTTTTGTATGAAACAGTAAAAGGCCGTTTGTCCCATCTACAGACCATATAAAATGTGCCTCACATTACACCTGAGGAAGTTGTTCAGCCACAGGTAAAATCTACAAGGAGACAAATGTCTTGTAATTCCTGAAGAAAATCAAGAGATCTACTCCAAGATATCAAGCTACCATTATAAATTACAGTATATAAATCTGACTATCCACTTATTACTTTCCACTTCAATAGGACGGAACCGATTATTCTGTATCAGATTATAAAGTATTTAATCCTTTTAATCCTAATAATCTGGTTCTTAACTAGATATTTATCCAGTCCTTTTTAAAGCATTACTCCTGTTTTGCTGGCAAATGCTTGCAACTACCATTCTGTAAGATGATAAAAAGAAATCTTTCTAACCACTAGTCTCATTTGAGGTTTGTTGACATTGTACTTGTATCTTTTACGACTGGGATCACAGTTAAATAACCAGTTTACATCCATGAATTTCTTGATCAGGGATTAGTCAGAGTGAAGACCTGCAGTTAAATTTTCAAGAACCGTAATCAGAGCTCAATCCTTTTTAGTAATGAACTGTAGAATAGATCAAAATATAATCTTATTGATTAAAAATCCGACCCCTTTTCAAACAAAATTAGCCTGATTAAAATTACCAACTGTTCACTATGGGATGCCAAACCCATTCTATAGTCTGAGGAGATTAAAACAGGCCTTAGAATCAACAGGTCTGTTTGCTTTCAAATTAACGAAGGTTTTCTCTTGAAAAATAATTTTTACATTTTTTTTAGGGTGGTCAGAAGCAGGAGAATGTCATGGCTCTTAATCTGTACGAGGAATCAAACTGTAGGTGTGAAATTTGGATCAGTAGTGCCCATTGTTTGCGTGCTACAGGTGCCGTTTGGAGTCCAAAATGGCATATGAAGCACATGTGTGCACACTTTTGGGGAAAATCACATTGGATGCCATATTCTTGAGGACGTAAGCGTGTGTGTAGTGAATAGCCACTGTAGTATACAGCGTGTTTGGGATAGAAATGCAATACTGTACCAATGTGCCTCATTGCTTGCTGTAGTCATGTGATCTCTACCATGAAGCACTCTGAATGGGGGCAGCCATTACAAGCAGTTTCATTAAAGACAGAGTCCACACCAGACTGTTGTCCTGTGAGCTCATAATATGGTGTCAGAAGTGGAGCTGAGGTGAGTGTTGATGAGATTTTTAGAAGCACAGCTATGGAACAAAGTCCGTAAGAATGGTCACAACTGCTAAAAGCTGCTAAAAGCCACAGGAAGCCACAGGAAAGGAGCCAAGAAACAACTGAAAGCATAGGGTAAGACATTGGCTTCAAATTTTCCTCTGCCTGTGCCAGCTGAAATGAAAGGTGATATGAAACAGAACTGGCAGTTTTTCCACTCGCAATGGCAAAATTACAAAATTGCGACAGATTTAATTAACAAACCAGACTGTTACAAAGTGTATTCCACCCTAAATCTCTCCGAAGAACAAAAAAAAGACAGCAAAAATTCTGAACGTCTTGAAGACATGCTTTGAACCCCAAGTGAACATAACCTATGAACGGTATGTGTTCAATATTAGGGCCCAAGGTGAAAAAGAATCCATTGATCAATATGTGACAGCATTAACACCGCTCGCAGAATCCTGCGAATTTGTGCAACTAAAAGATGATCTAATTAAAGACAGGATTGTATTAGGCATAAGATATCCTGCAGTGAGAGCATGTCTACTGAGAGAAGACAAACCTACTCTCAGGAAAGTGATTGACATGTGCTGAAGTGTTGAAGTTGTAAATCATCAGCTAGAGCATATTCATGGCAGAACAAGCCAGGCCTTGCATTATGTTGATAGACATTCTAGGTCAAAGGGCAGAAAGATCACAGACTAAGGGCAGGATGCAAATACTGCGGAGGACATCACGCACAGGAAAAGAAGGCAAGTCCAGCATGGGAAGAGCAGTGTTCTCACTGCAAGAAGCTGAATCATTCTGACACAAGTGTTTGGGTTAGAAGGAAGCACAACAAGCCAATGGCCGCTGGAGAGATGTCAGCTGAAGATGCTGATGAATCACTATACACCGTACAACAGGTTGATTCAGTCAGGTCGATAGATGATAAATGGTTTGTGACTGTTGGAATGATGACTGCAGAAGGAGAATATCAAGTCAATATAAAGTGCCAGATAGACATAGGTGCATCATGCAACATTGTGACCTTCACAGACCTGTGCAAAGTGGCTCAACATGACGATCCAAAAATGAAGCCCTGAAAAGTAAGGTTGAAGCTATATGATGGCACCATACTAGTACCAAGAGGACAAGTTACTCTGAGAGCCCAAAGCAGTGATAAGAACGAAGATCTGGAGTTCCAGATCATAGACAGCAAACAAAAGCCACTCATCTCAGCCGGAGCAAGTCTAAAGCTTTGACTGGTAACCCTCAATGTGCAAAAAGAGATTTGCAACGGGTCACAGCACACTAAACCATTGACTGCGGAACAGATCCTAGAGGAGTACAATGATGTATTTACAGCTTTAGGATGATTTCCTGGAGAATATCATTTTGAAGTAGATGAGAGGGTAAGACCAATTCAGCATCTGCCGAGGAACATTCCAGCCGCCCTCAAGACCAGCCTGAAAGACAAGATAGAAGAGCTGGAAAAGAAGGGAGTAATCAAGAAAGTGGCAACTCCGTCAGAATGAATTAGCAGCATGGTAGCAGTGAAACAACCTGGAATGCTGAGAGCATGCACGACCCAAAGGATCTAAATAAAGATCTGAAGCGATCACACTACTCTATGCAAATCATCGAAGGAATTTTGCCACGACTTGCAAAGGCAAAAATCTTCACGATCCTATATGTGAAGGATGGTTACCGGCAAGTGAAGCTGGATGAAAGCAGTACCTTTCTAACCACATTCTGGACGCTGTTCGGGAGATACAGATGATTGTGCATGCTGTTTGGCATTTCCACGGCTCCAGAGGAGTATCAACGCAGACAGCATGAGATAGTTAATGATCTTCTCAGAGTGGAAGCTATAGTGGATGATCTGCTAGTTTATGGATGTGGAGACTCGATGGAAGAAGCCATTACTGACCATGATCAAAATCTAGTGCGACTGCTGGACAGAGCTCGCCAGATGAACCTGAAGCTGAACAAGAAAAAATTGCAATTCAAGATGTCCAAAGTCAAGTACATAAGTCATGTACTGACAGCAAAAGGTCTTCGCCCAGAACCCGAAAAGGTGAGAGCAGTAGCAGCGATGTGGCGACCAACAGATGTAAAAGCAGTGCAACAATTTGTTGGATTCATCAACTATTGAGCAAAATTCTTGCCTAATTTGTCGTCTGAGTGTGAACCATTACACCAATTCATCGCCAAGGACGTGCAGTGGTGTTGGGGCGCAGAAAAAGAACCAGTGCTCACTAAAGTCAAGCAACTAGTGACTACAATGCCAGTGCTGAAATACTATGACGTAAGAGATGAAGTTACCCTGCAATGTGACGCCAGTGAGAGAGGACTTGGAGCAACCCTAATGCAGCAAGAAAAACTGGTTGCATTTGCAACCAGGGCCTTATCACAAACAGAACGACACTACGTTCAGATCGAGAAAGAGTGCCTGGCCATTGTCTTTGTTTGTGAACATTTTCATCAATACCTACTTGGAAGAGACAAAGTGATAGTCAAGTCTGACCACAAGCCACTTCAAAGCATTTTCCTCAAGCTGCTACTATCTGCTCCAAAGCATCTGCAAAGGATGTTACTCTGGTTACAGAGATATCTGGCTGAAATTTGAACTCGGTGTCCGCCGCCATGCCCCCGCGCGGGGTCTCAGTAACATCACAATGACGCGCTACTCCCCCCCCTCCCCATATTACATGACCAAGCTCACAGACCTGAAAGTTAACTCTGCTTCTCTTTCCACAGATGCTGCCTGATCTGCTGAGTTTCCCCAGCACTTTCTGCTTGGCTGCCACATACTTACCCTGCTATGTCCCAGTGTCCTGTGAGGTTGCGATCCTCTTCTTCCACTCAAGTGTAAGATTCCTTCTTGTAGGCGTGCTGCACCTGGGTGAATAATCATAATTTAGCACAATCCAGGAGTGAAATGCAAATGTACAATAAAAGGCAAATACACAATAGAAATAAAACCATAATTGAAGAATATCTACATACTATGGGCTTCTAATCATCTGACTGTGAAAAGCCGCAGACTAATATGCATTTGGAATCTGTATTCATTTCTCTACTGACAGTTATGTGAAAATACATGCAACTGCAATTAAACGATCTTTGTAAAAAAACAGGAAAATATGTTCATATTCTAGCTGCATTGCCAACTAGAAATATTACACCAATAATTATGATCAGCTGCTGCAGAAGCAGAGTGTTCGTGAACATGTGTCAATTTGTAATAGATGAAAAACCATGACAGCAGCATGGATTTCCTCACTAGTCCTGCACTGGTTTTCAAACATGTGCAAGACAAACCTTGCAGCCAGAAGTTAGAGAAGTTACATAGTGGAGTCTCCTTTGCATTTAAAGGACCGCGCCAAAAACTGAGGATTGCAGAGGGGTGCCCTAGGGTGGCCCCACAGTTCAGCAAAGCCTCCCTGCTCACTCTCCTCCAGGCTGAGTGGGCAAGGCGGGAGGTCCTTTTCTCCAGCGTTGGTAAGAAGATGCCCTCCTGCCTGAACAAGGCAGCCTGGCTGGAGATGGCAGAGGAGCTGAGTATCCATGGGGTCATCTGGCGTCAAATGGTCCAATGCCGGAAGAGGATGAACGAGCACTCCCCCAGCCAGACGAAGCCCTCTAGGCCTCATGCGCACAGGGTACGACCGCCAAAGTCATCCACAGCCAAAGGGCAATCAGATCAGCAGCCTTCCTCCAGTCAGGCTGCTAGCATAGAGGTTGCAACAAGAGGGGGCACTTGCAAGCGTTTAAAGAGAACACACTGACACAAATGGGAATACACGGGTGTCACAGCAATGTACATAGGTCTTTCACTAAATGTTCCTCACCAACATGTGTGTCCTTTTCTCTGTGTAAATGATGTGTGCCAGCACGTAGCACCAATGTCTCTTTGCACCGTTGGCCCTTCAGGAGAGCCAGCGTAAGCAATAACATCATTGCCATGCCACCATTACTCATGAGTGTCTCC
This sequence comes from Heterodontus francisci, assembly GCF_036365525.1. Lineage (NCBI taxonomy): Eukaryota > Metazoa > Chordata > Chondrichthyes > Heterodontiformes > Heterodontidae > Heterodontus > Heterodontus francisci. The sequence continues at coordinate 80,763,600 of NC_090378.1, read as the reverse complement.
ACGGATGCAATGACATGGACATTGGCTCAGTCAGCTGCTGCCTCTAATGGTTTACACAGGGATGCTGCAGATGTGGACTGCTGCACAGAAGGTGAGAGAGGCTGATGTGTGGCCTACAGAGCTCATGCCGGTTCCTATGGAGCAGAGAACACATGTTTGAAAAGCCATTGCCGTACATCCCTAGCTCACTGCTAGCCCTGCATGCAGAGCCTGGGTGCCATGTGGCCTCCTATGAGCTTTTCCTGTTGTAGGTCCTCAGCGTCCTCATAGTCGGTGAAGGAATCCTGTTGACATCTCCTCATCATGCCAGGCCTGCCCCCTATTGGGTGCGTAGTTGTGCAGAGCACAGCGAGCAGCAAAGAAAGGAGCTGGCCTTTTCAGTCCGTAGTGCAGGATATCACCCTATCTGTCCACATATTTGAAGCGCTTTTTCAGCATGCTGGTCGCCTGCTCAATGGTGGCTCATGTAGCTCAGTGGCTGGCGTTGTATCTTTCCTCTGCAGCAGTGGTGGAGTCTCTCGCTGGTGTCAGGAGCCATGTCTGCAAGGGATAGCCCTTGTCTCCAAGAAGTCACCCCTCCATCTGAGCCAGCTCAGTGAACAGTGGTGGCAGCTGGGACTGGTGCAGGGCCCAGGTGGCATGGCAGCTGCCCGAGAAGCGGGCACAGATTTGCATGAAGTATCTCTGGTGATCACATACCAACTGCACCTAGATTGAGAGGATTCCTTTAAATGGTAATGTCTGCAGGTGGTAGCCTGGTGGGAGGCCTGATGGCCATATCTATGAACCCGAAAACCTATGGTTTTCTAGTAATGGTCCGAAACCGATGGCCCTCTGGGCCTGGCTGTGAGAGTCCATCCTGAAGCGGACATACTCGCTGGCCCTCCGGTGCAGGACATCGGTGACCTCTCTGATGCAGTGGTGCACTGCTGACTGTGTGACCCCCACAAAGGTCTCTGGTGGGCCCCTGAAATTCTGCATAGGCGTCAAGCTTAAGTACTGCTGCCAATATGAAGACCGCAGGCATAGGATGTCCACCGAAGCCCATGGGCTGCAGGTCATCGTTGACCAGGGCACAGAGACTTGTTACCACCCTCTCTACATGCGCAATCGCCTCTGAAACCGGTGCTCTGATATCCGATGGCATGTCATGTGGGGCCTGTAGATGCACATCGACCATAATGGCGAGCTCTCCTTGCGGGGCTGCTGCTCATGACCGGGGGCCTTTATGTGGACCGCACCTGCCTGCTGATTTTGCCTCCATCACATACGGATCCTCAGAAGTGGATCACACAATATTGGATGAGCCATACCCATTTCTATGTGATAAGTAAAGTTGTATCCTTCATTTATTCGAAGGTTCTTAACAGGGCAGGGATTGGTGTTGACGGGTACGTCAGGTGCTTTCATGGATCAACTATGTGGCGTGGTATGGCATTGCCCATCTTGGCTAATACTCAGAGTGGCACAGCATGACCACACCAAGATCCTACCAGCTGCAATGATTGCCCCCATCATCCATATAACCTTAACGCTCCTACCCTTTCTGGCACCTTCTCCACACACAGGGTGACTAGCGTGCCATTGCTCCTTCACACACACAAACAAATACAGAGCATACACTGTTTACGGAGGGAGGATACACAGTACCTCCCTTCATGCCTGCAGAGCTTTCCCTCCAGTAATCCCAGACCCCCCTCCCTCCTAAAGTATTGAGAGGAGAGATGCTAAAGCGCATCCATGTGAGCCACCAAGGAATTGAGTTGAGTCTGTGGAAGGCAAGTGAAGTACTCTACTGGCCAAACATGTGCAGTGAAATCAAGGACCACATCAGCCAGTGCAGTGCGTGCAACGAGTACCAAGCTAAGCAAGCTAAAGAGCCGCTAATGACACATGACATCCCAGACAGAACTTGGATGAAGCTAGGAGTAGACCTCTTCACTCTCGCAGGAACTGATTATCTTGTCACTGTAGATTACTATTCTGACTACTGGGAGGTAGACCAGCTGACCTCATTGACTGGATTGTAGAATGCCTGAAAGCACACGTTACTGCATTCCAGACATTGTGTTGACCGACAATGGCCCTCAGTTCATGAGTGAAGAATTCAGTCGCTTCGTAAAGGATTGGGAAATTCAACTCCATACACCATCTCCACATTATCCCCAGTCCAATGGAAAGGCTGAGTCGGCAGTGAAAATCACCAAAGGAATCATAAAGAAATTGAGCCAATCTGGCACAGACAATCTGGCACACACAATACAAGGTAATTCTCGAATGGAGAAACACACCTACAGAAGGCACGGAAAGTAGTCCAGTACAAAGACTAATGTCATGCCGCACCCAAACTACTCTTCCAATAGTAAAAAAGCTACTGTAGCCAGAATTAGTAACAGGTGTGAGTGACAAAATCGAGATGAAATGGCAGAAAGTCAAATTTCATTTTGACAAAACTGCCAAACCATTGCCAGAATTGAGCATTAGAGTACCAGTCAGGGTACAAACTTTCAATGCTCTCAACAAGTGTCAGCCCAAGTGACAACTTGGAACCTGAGTAGAGCAGTTTTCACCTTGATTGTATGCAGTGGAAGTGAACGACCAGATATATCGTCGCAACTGCAGACACATACGCACAACTGGAGAAACTGTTCCTTCAAGGCAGGTGGCCAATCAGGAAGGTGAGAACTCACCAACTGCGCAGACCACAGAACAACCATCAGCCCCAGAGGTCCACAGCACCCCAACAACGGAAATGGAACAACAATAGTTACCGCGGCAACATATGACAAGAGAACGACACTCGCCAGAGAAGGAAAATCAACCAGATAAACAACCAACGACAATGTGCATGCGCACCATTAAGAGATCGTCACAATTTAATGATTATGTGTGCAATGCATGTGCAGAGACTGGCAAGAATGATGAAATACTAATGCATGAGAACAGTTGTTTGCATAGTGGGCAACCTGGGCAACTCATAGTGTTTTTTTTTCATGCATGAAAAGGGGGATGTTTGGGATAGAAATGCAATACTGTACCTATGTGTCTCTTGGCTTGCTGTAGTTATGTGATCTCTAACATGAGGCACTCTGACTGGGGGCAGCCATTACAAGTTGCATTAAAGACATAGTCCACACCAGACTGTTCTCCTGTGAGCTCATAACACAATGCAATGCTGATTTGACGCTAGCGATGCTATTTTGGAGCTCAAAATTCCAGCTAACACCCTCTCTATACCTCACACATTCAGCAGCAGGAAGCTGTTACAAACAGGTGGTAAGGGGTATGGGCGGTTTCCACTGTTCACCTCCCAACTGACCGCAATCGTGTTTTGTTTAAAATGATGAATTAGCCCCTGAGGGTTTTTAGGGTTAAATAGACAAATGACAGGTTTTCTCGTGGGTTAAAAAGAGAAGATTAACTATTTATTGAACAATATTCATTCCCTGACAGGTTTGCATCACCACTCATGCACACATTCACACTCACATGCACTCTCAAGAGAAGATAGATAGAAGGTAAAGGGTAAGATTTCAAGGGGTGTTAGGTGTTCGTGGTCTACGGTAAACCTGTTAAATCTCCTATGTAGGAAAGTCTCTTTGAAAGGTTCGGGTCTGGGTGTTTGTAGTCTTGAACCTGTTGAGGTGTTGTAGATTTCTGATGGTTAAAATTTTAGACTGCAGGTGGCGGTCACTTTCAGTTCTCTGCTGCACCAAGTTGAAGTGTAAAATTAGCAGCAGGGCTTCTTCTTCTTGTTTAGGCTGGATCTTTCCATAGCCCCTGTCTGGACTGCCTTCTGTGATGTTGCTATGATCGCTCCCTCTCTCTCCAGAGGTTTGCCTTTTAAAAGTAAAACTTCTTCACATTAGCACTTCTGTTATTTGACACATGGCCTTCTCCCCTGGTTTGACCATACAATGGACCAGGATGTGGAATCCATGGATATCTGTGGATGTCTGGATGAGTATCATTCTGTTATAATGTGGCTACTTCACACCTTCTCTGTCCCAAATTCAGGAATGTCTCTTGATGGTGTCAGGATGGTTGTAATTGACACCTCTTATCTGGAATGTACCCTTTAGTCCTTTTGAGACAGTGATGCAGTTTGAATACACAGGCCAGGTTATCTACCTTCAGTGGCCATTTTGCAGCGCATTGTTAAATTTTTTAAAAAGGAAATGTCAATTTCAAAAAGTCCACACTGAATAAAGTTTATATCTTAAAAGTAGGAATATGATATGTCTTAACTGAAAATGACAAAGAACTCTCCACCAGAGCTATTTCAAGGGATTATTAACTGCTTATGGGTTACTTGCCGGTTGATGTCTTTTGGCTGTTGCTTCAATTCTACAAGTTCTTTAAAGTTGCAAAAGTCTACAGGGAGTGGAGTGTCAGGTGCTGAAGAAGTTTTTGCTGACTTCAATGCTTCTGCACAAATCAGTTGCTCCCAGACATGGATGCACTACGACACATTCCTCTAGAGAAACAGCATGACTTGGCTATGGCAGCTGCTTTTGTGCCAATGCAGCAAACCAAAAGGTGGCTACTGAATGTCAAGGGCTATCTGCTGCCAATATGGGTGGGCAACCCACGCAAACTTGCACAGCGTGCAGTGAAAGCAATGCTGCCACAGGAAATGTGATAGATGCCTGCACTCCTTTTAGTATAGAGCAGAAGTGTCCAATCTTATCGTGTGGGCACATTACAATTTCTGTCCTACACAGGGGACCAGTGAGAAAATTTCAGAAATATAAAGGCATTAAAAATTGATCTTACTATTAATCAAAAAAAAACAAATGTGCATTTTTGTGAAGAAGTTTTAAATGAAAATACTATTTGTTGACTTATTTTCTAGTTACTATGTTGAATACTGATTTCATGACAAACTTGGCATTGCTTTTGCTTGCATATGTACTCAATCTCTGCCCGCACACTTCTTATAGCGATGTGGAGTATTCCAGATAGATGGTCATCTGTCAGGAGTGACCTTGATCTCTGTCTCTTCCCTCACTCCCCCCTCTCTGTCACTGTTTCTCTCTTTCTCCCCCTCGCTCTGTCTCTCTCTCTCTCTCTCTCCCCCTCTCTGTCTCTCTGTGTCCCCCCTCTCTGTGTCCCCTACTCTCTGTCCTCCCTCTCTCTGTCCCCCCTTTGTGTCTCTACTCTCCTCTGTCTCTCTCTCTCTCTCTCTTTCTGTGTGTCTCTCTCACTCATCGCTCTCCACTCCTTGCTCTCTGCTCTCCTCTCCTCTCTCTCCGGTTGTGCACTCACCATAAATGCACAAAATAGAGACAGGTTGTGAATGCTGCCTCTCCATTAGGTGCAGCCATATTATCTGGGGGCAGGGGTCCTAATAAACCTATAGCTGCCACTGAGGTGCCTGACATTCCAACAGTTTACATCCACAGGCGAGATGGAAATCTTTGGTGGGCCGAACTCTGGCCCATGGGTCATATTTTGGACAGCCCTGGTATAGTGGGTGTCAGGATTTGTGGTGGTCTGTTGCATGATCCACAATTTTGCCATGAGGGAATAATCTTGTTATGATGTTTCCACTTCACACCTTCTTTGTTTCAGAAGAACCCATTCAATTCTGGACTATTCTAGGAGGGTGAAGGAAGGGTGCAATTGACACCTCTTAGTTTTGAAGATTTTCCTTTGCCCTTGTCAGACAGTTTCAATAAACAAAGGTCAAGTCCTTTTCCTTCGGTGGCCATTTTTGGAGCACATTGTTCACTATTGTTAAAAGAAAGGTCCCTTTTTTCAAGACCGAGTCAGTTGTTATAACTCTTCAGTTTTTGTCTGTAAATTTTCATTGTTAGACTTCTTGTACATGTGACAAGTACCAGGCAATGACCATCGCCGACAAGAGAGAATCTAAACATCATCCCTTTACATTCAATGGCATTACCATTGCTGAATCCCACACCCTCAACATCCTGGGAGTTACCATTGACAAGAAACTTAACTGGACCAGCCCTATAAATACTGTGGCTACAAGAGCAGGTCAAAGGCTGGGAATTCTGTGCAAGTAACTCAACTCCTGACTCCCCAAAGTCTCTCTACCATCTAGAAGGCAGGATTGTGATGGAATACTCTCCACTTGCCCAGATGAGTGCAGCTCCTTCAACACTCAAGAAGCTTGGCAGCATCTAAGAAAAAGCAGCCCATTTGATCAGCACCCCATCCATCACCTTAAACATTCACTTCCTCCACCACCAACGCATAGTGGCAGTTGTGTGTGCCATCTATTAGGTGCACGACAGCAACTCGCCAAGGCTCCTTTGACAGCACCTTCCAAACCTGTGACCTCTACCACCTGGAAGGACAAGGACAACAGACACTTGGGAAAACCACCACCTGCAAGTTCCCATCCAAGTCACACATCATCCTGACTCAGAACTATATCACCATTGCTTCACTGTCACTGGGTCAAAATCCAGGAACTCTCTCCCTAACAGGACTATTTACACCACATGTATTGCAATGGTTCAAGAAGGTGACTCACCACCACCTTCTCAAGGGAAATTAGGGATGGACAATAAATGCTGGCTTTGCCAGCAACGCTAACATCCCAAGAACAAATTTTTTAAAAATTGGATATAAAAGTCAACTCATCACCACTGTGCTTTCCCTTGGTGCCTGTCTTCATGTTGCCTTTGCCTGTCTTGCTACTCTTAACATAGTGCTACTCCAGTGGCTGGAACACGGCTGGTGGAAGGCTGTTGACTTTCAGTGGAGGAAACTACGGACGGCCTCGGAGGGTGACCTCAAGCAGTTCTGGGCCTCGAAGGTCTGACTGTGGATTGCATCATCCCGACATGGACGGCAGCAGTCTGGGCCTGCTGGCAGATAGGCAACAGCAAGGACACTGGCTGAATAGCAGCGATGGGAGAATAAATGCTGTCATCCCGAGGGAGGACAGCAAGTTCATGCTCCATGTAGCCATTGCCACTCCTGGGGCGGTGTCTCAGCAATCTGTTGGAGGACAGATTGCTGGATTGATGTGATACCCTGCAAACCCCTTTGAGCATTGTAATCCACAGCCATGATGGCAGCACATTGGGGGATTGGTGTATTTGTACTCCGAGACCCCTTTGTTCCTCTACCTCATGTAAACTTGCACCTTCCAAGTAATAGGTGACCTCCCTATTCTTCCTACCAAAATGTACTACCTCATATTTATCTGTGATGAACTTTATTTGCCAATTATTTGCAAGTTTATTAATGCCCAAGGTAATTTGTTGCAGTCCTCCTCAGTATTGACTATCACCCCCAATTTGGCGTCATCTGCAAATTTAGAAATTGTGTTTTTTATGTGAAAGTTCAAATTGTTAATGTAAATTGTGAATAGCAGTGGTCCCAGCACTGATCCTTGTGGAACCCATCCTCCGCCATTGTGTATAGCTATCCTTTATTCCCATGCTCCGCTTTCTGCCTTGAAGCAGCTAGCAATCTATTCTGCCATTGTCCCCTGACTCTGCATTCTCTGGCCATTTTCATTAGTCTATTACGGGGCACTTTATCAAAGGCCTTTTAAAAATCCACATAAATTCTATCTACTGCATTACCATTGTCCACACTTTTTGTTACCTCCTCAAAAAGTCAATAATGTTGGCCAAGCAAGATTTTCCCTTTTGAAATCCATGCTGACTATTCATTATAATACTTGTTGTTTCCAGATGTTCTTTTTTTTCCTTTAGTAGGGATTCCATTATTTTTCCTACCACCGATGTTAAGCTGACTGGTTTACAATTCCCTGGGCATGTTCTATTTCCCTTCTTAAATATAGGAATTACGTTAGCTATCCGCCAGTCTTCTGGCACTACACTTTTTTTTCTAACGAATCATTAAATATGTCCAGTAATGCCTCTGCTATCTCTTCCCGAGATTCTTTTAAAATGCATAGATACAATCCATCTGGACTATGGATTTGATCCTCTTTGAGTTTGATTAGTTTATTTAATACATCTCCTTTTTATTTTAAATGCTCTTATCTCATTACTCATTTCATCATTCAATGTCATATCTACCTATTCTATCTCCCTGGTAAACAACAAAGTGTTACAACCACATGGTGTGACGTGGGCGGTTCCAACTGTTCAACTCCCCACATGACCACAGCAAATGTATCTGTATTAGAGTTCAGCCCCTTGGTGTTTTATTTTTCAACTAAACAGACAGCGACAGGTTTTCTTGTAGGTTTTAAAAAGTAGAAAGTCAATTGTTTATTGATCTACACGCTTATCCAGAAATTGTGGCAACTGCATCCTTTCATGCATTCGCTTATACCACTCACGCATGCACACTTGTGTGAACGTGACTTTTCGTAGGGGAGATGGTTACGATAAACCTGCTGAATTTTCTTGGAAATCAAGTTCTTGATGGATGCAGGCCTGAGATGAGTGTAGATTCCTCTCTTGATTGAAAGTTCAATTGAAGACAGTGGGTTTCTTCCAGCTCTCACTGCTGTATACTGTAGATGCCAGATTCTGCAATAGGGCACGTGCTTTTTCTGGCTTGGCTAGAAAACAAGCTGTTAGGATGTTGCTTCACCTTTTCTCCCTCTCTCTCTGTGACTGATTTTTTGTTAAGGTTATGTTGTTATCTCTTATTTTCTGTTAGGAGGTACTCTGGTGTCTCTCCATACTGAGCACACAATGGCCCAGGACATGGCTACTTCACACCTCCCTTGTTTCAGAAGAAGACATTTAATTCTGGAATGTTTTCGGGTAGGTGTAGGATGGGTTCAATTGACACCTTTTAGATTTGAAGATTTGTCCTTTTGTCTTTGTCAGACAGTTTGAATACACAAAAGGCCCTTTTTCTTCGGTGGCCATTTTGGATCATGGCTCACTTCTAAAGATAAAAGATCATGTTTAAAGGCAAAGTCCATTTTTTCATAACTCTTCAGAGTTAGTCCATGGCCTGAATTTTACAGACCCCCTACATCAGGGGCCATGGCGGGGGGTGGGGGGGGGGCTGCGGGATGCTGGAAATTGCCTCTGGAAGAGGGCCACCACACACTCCAATGCTGGGAAGGCCCGGCCCGATATTGCTGGCGGCGGCTTGCAGTGGCCACCTTGCTGCTCAGCAATGGGACCGCCATTTAAATATGTAAAGAGATACTTATCATGCCACATTATGCATCCCGCTGTGAATTATCAAACAGTTTAGAATATTGAGGTCAACGGGCGTCTCTCATGTACCTTCCCGTTCCCGACCAATAAAAGTGGCAGAATAGAGGTTAATGTGCTCACAGCCTGTGAAGGTGAGTGTTGCAAGACAGGTCTCAACTCTGCAGTCGTGTATGGAGGTGGGTGGGGGTGGGTATTAAAGGGGGCACAACTATGCATACATGAACGGAGGCACCACGCTCCCTCCCTCCGTAAAGGGGGCTGCTCTGTGCCCTTCATTGTTTGGGGGAGTGAAGGAACAATGGAACTTCAGGAGCTCTTTGTGTGGGATGGGGGCCACAAATGGTAGGCGGTTAAAGGTAATGTCGCTGCTGGGCCAATCCATGCAATTGCAACAATCTGAATGTAGTCATGCTGCCCTACTCTTAGTGAAAGCTAAGACAGGCAATGCCATGTCATACCATATAGCTGATGCATGAACACACCTGACGTACCAATGCGCATCATTCTTTGCCTTGCCTTTGAAGTATTGAAGGAAACAAGTTCAACTACAACATTGAGATGGGGATGGTCCACTCTGTATTCATGATCCACGGTCCATGAGGAGCCATATCCACCAGAGGCAGAACCAAGAGATAGGTCCAGCCCCCGTGGAAGCCCCCTGACGGGAGCAGCAACAGCTCCCAAGGTGAACTCAGCGCTACAGAATGCTAAGCATCTGCAGTTGCCGCATGACATACCTGCAGATGTCTGAGTGCCAGTGTCAGAGGTGACTGCGGATGTCAAGAGAGGTGGTGCTTAAAGAATGAGGTACTGATGAGGAAATGGAGTTCTCCTCACAAACCTGAGAGCAAGGAGTGGACAGTGGTTCATCAGTTAGTGGTGCCGCAGAGGTACCAGAGAGAAAAAGTAAGAATGACCCATGAAATTGCAGTGGCAGTATATGAAAAACCAAAGCCCACATAAGGCAGCAGCTTGACTGGCCAAAACAAACATGTGGTGGAGTACTGTAGGAGTTGCCACATGTGCCAGGTTGAGGGGAAACCCCAACCTACAGTGAAATCTGCACCCCGAAGTCCTGTATTGATGTTTGGAGGACCCTCCAGCAGAGGGCTGGTGATCTGTAAGAAACCCCTGCAGAGAACAAAAAGGGGACAGGCAGGCATAAGGCTGGCAAAAGGTTAGAAAGGAATGACGGAAAAGGGACAAAGAGGGCAGGTTAAAGGAAGTCCGGGAGAAATCCCAAATGGAGACCCCTACTGTCCAAACAGCCAACCCCGAAATATTTGAAAAGATAGACCTCACATCCTCTTATGTAAATGCAGACACTAGAAGCAGCCCACCAGAATTTCTAACAGCATTTACAGGAATCTGCAGAGACAAAGAAAGTCCTCAAGAGGGGAGAGAAATGGTGAGGATGATGCCTCACCTAGTCAAAGTGCCGCAGGGGAGTGCAGCAGAATCTGGACAAATACCTGCAAGCAGGAGTGTCCCAGAGGACAAAGGGAAGATGCGCAAAGAATCCACCCCCCACAGTCTTGAAAAAAAGGAACCAACCATCCCCTAAGGTGAAAAGCCCTTGCATGACTCATCAAAATACTGAAAGAGAGTTTAGAGTGGAATCGCCCACTGCCGCCGCCCCTGAGCAGAACTCCAACCTAGGGCTAATTAAACCTAACACTCCCCCTGCAGACCTGAACAAGAACAAAGAGACCCTAGGCAGTCATGGAAATTTGCAAACTGAAAAACCTCACCAAAAAAAACACACTTTTATCGGGATGCCAAAAAGGGCCGTTTAAAGCCACACTGCTATCAAGAAAAGACAGACTGTAACAATTGTTAGGGTTCTGAATGAATGAGAGAGATGCCTGTGTGTTTTCCTGTTCTTATCTTCTCTCTAGTCCATTTTAATGAAATGCTCTTTTTAAAAATTGCATTTCATTCCGCTGGGCGTGGAGGTGTCACCTGCCAAGAATGAGGCACATTAATTTTGTCATATGCACATCGATTTTAAACTGTTGCTGGAGTGAAGAAATGATGTGTTAAAGAGATCACCAGACATTTGTGCTGGAAGGATATTTGCATACTAACAGACAGTGCTTGGAGAGATTCAATTAACAGAGATTGGGCTGGGCAATGGTGATCCATATCTTGTCTGGCTAATGTGGTCATGTGGCATATTTGTAGTCATTAACCGGATTAGAGTTTAAGATTAATAAACTTCCACCTTTTTTGTTTCAGATCTAAGGAAACATGTCTGATTTCTTTGCCTTATAATTGGAACAGTAAACAAGGATTCACTGAGTAAAAAAACACGATGTTTCTAAAATTAAACCCTGTTACTGTTAAACCAGGCAAAGGCTGAGAGGGAACCGCTAGACCCCTTCTCACCTGGTTGTAACACTGGGTAATTAGCCCCCAGTTAATGGCCTCTACCCGCTGCAGCCGCAATTACCCACGCGGCGAGCGGCTCTGTTGCCGCATGGGAAGCACAGCATGGAAAACCTTGTGGACTGCTTCCTGGCTCCAGTGGGGTGGGGGGGTGGTGGGGGTGGTGAGGGCGGGGGTGGAGGACGGGGGTTGGGTGGCGTGGGTCCCTCGTTCAAATGCACTTAGTGCCTGAACAAGGGACACAGCATTGGAAAGCGGGGGCCTGCTGAGGGCCAGCCCCCTGCCCTTGCTGCCGACCCCCCTCCCCCCCACGACAACCATCCCACGAGACCTCTCCCACCCTGACCTACCTTAAGCCTGGTTCCAGTGCTGCTTCTCGGTGTCTGCTTGCTGCAGCTGCAGCAGCAGCCACCGCCTCTGTGGTGGCACTGTAGTTGCCGACCTCTGATTCACTAGCAGCTCTGCAAGGCCGGGACTTCCGGCAACGGGGTCCTAAATGCTATGGAAGGACCACCACTACTCAGTTAAGTGCCTGATTGGCACTGAATTCAGCGGGCCTTCCATAGAAGAAGGGATCCGGGGATCTCAGTGTCAGTTTCCCCCGACATTGAGATCCCCGCTGCTAACATAAAATTCCCCCCTCTGTGTGGATAAATACAGCTTCAATACAGACAATAATCTGAGACAAAATTAATTGGTATTTGGAAAAGTATGGTCTAGTAAATGGAAATGAACACGGATTTGCTAAAGGCAAATTCTGTTTGTCTAACTTGTTTGAATTTTGTTGCACTTCTTTCACCAATGTGCTTGATAGCACAATTTTATGAGTTTAACTACATTCAATAGCCCAAAGCACTTATTTACACTCTTTCAATAGAACCATTTATATGTAAATAGAAAAGCTACACATTTATTTTAGTGTGCTGTGCCAATCACTATGAGAATGCACGTATTCCCTCCTTAGGTATGGGAGTGGTGCCAGAGGACCATAGAATTGCAAAATCACCCCTGTTTAAAAGAAGGGGAGAGGGATAAACTCAACAACTACAGACCAGTCTGGCTGATGTCAGTGGTGGGAAAGCTTTTACAGACAATAATCTGAGACAAAATTAATTGGTATTTGGAAACGTATGGTCTAGTAAATGGAAATGAACATGGATTTGCTAAAGGCATATCCTGTTTGTCTAACTTGTTTGAATTGCTTGAACCCCGTTATAGACTTGTTAGCAAAATTAAAATGGGTACAGGAACAAAGATACCTGGGGGTGTCTTTGAAGATGGTAGGACAAGCAGAGAGGGGTGATGGAATGAGATTCAATCGTCACATTCAAAAGGGAATTGGACACGTGAAAGGGGTAAATGCTACAGGGCTATGGGGAGAGAGGAGAGGAGTGGGACTAATTGGATAGCTTTAACCAAACAGCCAGCACAGGCATGATGGCTTGAATGGTCTCCTTCTGTGCTGTATCATTCGATGATTCGCACCTTACCAACCTCCTGAATTTGATATTCAGTCATTATTTTAAAATGCTGGTGAAAATAGTTGGAACTTGAAGTATTATTAGTTGCTGTCACCTTCCCTCAAAACTGTATATAACGTATGCAGGGGATCATTGAAAGGATCTTTCAAAATGAGAAAAGTACTTTTAGGTGCCTGAACAATGCAGGGGGCTCAGTTTTAAATAACCTTCCAAAAGTTCATAACATAGGTGTAAGGAAGACATTGCCACGGGAACTGGCTAGTTTGAGATAACAGGCACTGGCTTTTCCTTACTCCTGCAGTGGCAATGACCATGCAAGATACAAATTCATGTGAGGAGGTTATCCAACAATACGTGGGGCCAATACTTGTCTGTATAATATTTTCCTATTGGTGGCAGACAGGTGAACTATTGGCTCATTGGACCTTTAAATTGTGCCTGCATAGTTCCTACAATATTACAGTATCCAGTGCTAATTATTATCTCCTGTGTTTAGAGGGAATATGGAAGATATGGAATATGGAAACAATAATTGGAGCCAAAAGTTTGTGCCTTATGATATATTTCAACCTCACCTGTCAGTGCAATTGGTCTCATCTAAAGCATAGATTAGGAAGGGTGATCAAAAGTTTGGATTGCAATGGAGGAGAGAGATCTGGAAAGGCAGGAATCTTTAGGAAGGGAATTCCAGAGAGTGACACCCAGCCAGAAGAGGCCCAGGTGCCAATAGTGGGCAATAGTGGATGCATGAGAAGCTGGATTCAGAGGAGTGGAGGGTATAAGGGAGGCTATAATGCTGGAGCAGGCTACAGAGATATAGAATGAATTAAAGTCAAGGACAAGAATTTCAAATTTAAGGCACTGAGACAAGGGTGATGTGTGAACAGGACAGAACCAAGGCCACTCTAACCTCTGTCATCGAGCTGCAGTATGCTAATAACGCTTGTGTATGCGCACACTCAGAGGCTGAGCTTCAAACCCTCGTTGATGTATTCACGGAGGCATGCGAAAGAATGGGCCTTGAGCTAAACATCTGGAAGACAAAGGTCTTCTACAAGCCTGCTCCCGCAGCACAACACTGCCCCCCGACTATCAAGATCCATGGCGATCCACTGGGCAATGTGGATCACTTCCCATTCCTTGGGAGCCTCCTGAAACTCAGCATCGCCTCCAGTGTGCCAGCGCAGCCTTCAGTCGTCTGAGGAAAAGAGTGTTTGAGGACAGAGACCTCAAACCTGGCACCAAGATCATGGTCTACAGGGCCACAATGTTACCTGTCCTCCCGTATGCGTCAGAAACATGGACACTGTACAGCAGACATCTCAAAGCCCTGGAGAGATATCACCAGCGGTGCCTCCGCAAGATCCTGCAAATTCAGTGGCAGGACAGGCACTTCAATATCAGCGTCCTCTCTCAGGCCAACATCCCCAGTATCGAGACACTGGTCGTGGCTAGTCAGTTACATTGGGTGGGCCACATCATCCACGTGCCTGACACAAGACTCCCAAAACAAGATTTCTACTCTGAGCTCCATCACGGCAAGAGGCTACCAAAGGGCAGAAGAAACGCTACAAGGACGTTCTTAAAGCCCCCCTGAAAAAATGTGACATCTCCACTGATTCATGGGAATCTCTTGCCCGAGACCGCCCGAAATGGAGAAGAAGCATCTGCGAAGGTGCCAGCCAGTTTGAACAACGTTGACATGCCCAGGCAGCGACCAAGTGCAAACAACAGAAGGAGCATTCGGAATTTCGAGGATATCAATCACTCGCCTCACCTGCCCCAGCTTTGGCAGATTGTGCGGGTCCAGAATTGGACTATTCAGTCACCTAAGGAGCCACAACCCTGGAATGGAAAAAGGTCATCCTCGTTCCTGAGGGACTGCCTAAGAAGAAGATATAGAATAGGATATAAGCAGCAGTTTTGAATGAAGTGAAGGTTATGGATAGTAGAGAATAGGAGGTCAATGAGGAGTGCATTGGAGTAATCAAGTCATAATGTTCAATCTCATCATCTCCAGGCCAGGAGTCCAGATTGTTTCTGTTGTGCCACACCTTTGAAAATGTTACACACACATCACTCGTTAAAATAAAAGTATCACCAGCTCAGCTTTGAGACACACCGATAACATTTTGGCAACGGTAATAACATTTCTGCAACAAAATCTAAAATATAATGAGATTCAAATGTCGTTCTGCTTTCAGTGATACTGCTAATGGCAAATTTAGCTAATAGTGTGGTATTGATTTATAGCAGACCAGGAAAGCCCCAGATACAATCCCTAGAATGGCTAAATTGACCAATGTCAGCTAGGAAAACAATGGGTTAGATTTTAGTTACTCAGGCTAATGCTGTTAATAAATTAATGTTAGTAGCTAATTGCAGGATGGTTACATTTTAATTAATAAGGAATGATTTGGGTAAGTTACATTGGGATATGAGTAACAAGAAGTGTGGTATAGATGGAAAATTGATTATTTTTCAGTCAATGCTGAAGGACAAGGAATTCTTGTATATTCCTTGAAAAAAAGAATTCAGGGTAAAGTGAGACCTAAATAGCTAAATAGAGATGTCCATAGAGAAATTAATTATCAAATATAAAAAGGTACAATTATCAAAATAAAGGGACAATTATAATAAAGCTGCAGATAATTAAAGCTAGCAAATGCTAAAATGTAATTAGGAAGAAGAACAGTGGACAATTGCAATAAGAGACGGCAGGGTTTTTTTTCTAATTGTTAGAAGCCACATTGTTCCTTTGTGGGATTTCTCCAGGCAGATTATGTACAAAGATAAAGACTCGACTAAAGAACTAAACATAAAATTTGGAGAACTTTTCACTTTTGAAATGAGAGCAGAAAGTGCTGGAAATACTCCGCAGATCTGGCAACATCTGTGTAGAGAGAAACAGAGTTAACATTTTAAGTCTGTGACCTTTCATCAGAACTGGCAAAAGTTAGAAATGTAACAGTCTTTGAGCAAGTGAAAATGAAACATCAATGCAAGCTCGAGGAACAGTACCTCATTTTCCAATTAGGCATGCTACAGCTATCTGAACTCAATATTGAATTCAATAATTTCAGACCATGAGCCCCATTATTCTTTGTTTATTCATTATTTTTATTTTTTTAAATATATATTTTTTCTTCTTTTATTTATTTATTTTTAAACCATGTGCTAGTCTTAAACTTATTTTTCATGCTTTTGTTTTCATACTGAGCCGTTCATTATTCTGCCATTAGTACTCTCTCTGGACTCGTGCTTTGTCTTTTGCCACAACTATTTAGCACTGCATTTGCATTCTGTTCCATGACATCTGTCATTTAATCTCTCCCTCCCTCCCTCCATCCTATCACAGTCCTTCCTTCTTGTTCTTCTTCCCCCCACCCACCCCCCCCCTATCCTTTCACTTGCTGAAAGACTGTTACATTTCTAACTTTTGCCGGTTCTGATGAAGAGTCACAGACCTTTTTTTAAATTCATTTTTTGTGGGATGTGGGCGTCGCTGACTAGGCCAGCATTTGTTGCCCATCCCTAATTGTCCTTGAACTGAGTGGCTTGCTAGACCATTTCAGTGGGCATTTAAGAGTCAACACATTGCTATGAGTCTGGGGTCAAATGTAGACCAGACCAGGTAAGGATGGCAGATTTTCCTTCCCTAAAGGACATTAGTTAACCTGAAACATTAACTCTGTTTCTCTCTACACAGATGCTGCCAGATCTGCTATTTCCAGCACTTTCTGTTCTCATTTCAAAGTTCCAGCATCCGTATTTTATTTTCGCTTTTGACAATGAGGCCACAATTCCAATATTATAGGACAGGTGCATAACTAAAATTGTTTCATTAGAAGTAACTGCAAGAATAAAGACTGATGGTGCTGCAGCATCTGATGCAATTTGCTCAGAAAACTCAGGGAAGTGGGATCCGTTGCATGTAAGGCATTGGCTCAGATGTTCAATAGTTTATTGAATTCCAGGTTAGTTCCCATGAATTGAAGATTGACTCACTTTGTTCCATTATTTAAGAAAGGAACAAAAATAAGGCCATGGATATTACAGGACCAGAACCTTCACTTCATTATTAGGGAAGATGTTGGAAACCATTTATATGATACAACATGTGATCACTTGAAGAGTTTGGCAGTTATTTAGAATGGCCAGGATGGTGTTAAGAAACATAGATCCTGCTTCCATTTTCTGCACATGAACAGTCTTTGAGTGATGAATATCAAGTTGGCGGGGGTGAGAGGGTCATGTCCGATACCCTGATCTCAAATGGATTAACACGGAGAGGCTTTGAGTCAACAGCAGAGGCCTTTTAAAAAAAAAACTGTTGAGTTTTATTTGATAGAGAGATACAAGCAAAGATTACTGTAGTAAAAACTTGAATTAAAGTACACATATTGAATGGAGCATATGATCCCTTATTACTGAACTGTCTATGTCAGGTAACAAGAATTGGACCAGGAGGCGGAAACAGAAAGACACAACAACACGCAATGATAATATCTTGTGGTAATTCATAATACCTTGAGATTCCCTGCCTCCATTAAGATCAGGCAAATATTATGAATAACATTTTACAAATGTAAAATCAGTCTGCAAATCCAGCTTACCCACATGTGCAGCAATGTTTACCTTTATAATGACTGATATTATAATATGTTGCATTTTCTGACCAAAATGAATGATAGTAATATTTTGATGAGGGCATGAAAGAAATGCATTAGAGTTTGGAATATGTTAGTTGGAAGGGGACATAAAATTTTATGTGATGCAACAGTAACATCATTACTATGCTGCATCTAGGGTCAGTGCTGAGCTGAGGTGCATATTTCACTGTCAAAACAGTGAAATCACAGTATAGATTTTCCTCTTTGCATCCCCACTGGATACCCGAGCTGCAGATGAGGAGAATGAATGCACTCGGGCACAGGCCTTCCCCGAGCTGAGCAAGCAGCTAAAAAGTGGGGAGGAAATCAAAGCTGTTCTAGCCTCAGGGTCATCAGCCTGTTGGAGAGCAACATGTCTCATAGAGCATCCTGGGAAACGGTTGGCTAAAAATACAATCATCTACCTCCAGCCGTTGCCTACACAGTAAATCAGGAATATATAATAAACTGATTTGTTAGAACAGGGCAAGGGGACACAGATTCAAGCTAGTAAAAGGTAAAGTTAGGGCTGATATTAGAAAGTTCTTCTTCACACAAAGAACAAATGTACTTCTGATTACAGCAATGGAGTTGAAAACCCTGGGATCATTTAAGAAACAATGGATGCACTCTAGAGTCTCTCTGGATGATAAAAAAGGGTCAAATGGCCTGTCTCATCTGTAATCATCTTGTTGTGATCTTGATCCTTTCCACAGTCAAATAATCTACCAGTACCAACAATCCAAATCACACATGTGAAACCACCACTTGGCTTAGAATGTGGAATGTGTTCTGTGACAACAGAAACAACTCCCAGAAGACAGAAAGCCAAATTTCCTCCCTGGAGGCCCAGTGAGCGGTAGAGCTTTGCACTTTCGGAGAGACAACAGCATGCATTTTCCTCCCTAGATCGTTCAGGGAAACTCCATCCCTAATTGGGTCTTATGCTTGAAAAATGGGAACAGATTTTAGTGCAGCTACTGGCTTCCTAAACATATAACAGAGAAAACACAATCATCCTTCTGCCAAGGAATATCACAGACCTTCCAGTTGGCAGGGAAAGGGATGCAGGCTGTAATACCAGATTTCACTGTGCGTGCCTGTAGGAAATTGAGGCAACTGGAGTGGGTCTTTTGTCGAATGTATAGCTGGGAATTCCCCCTCCTGCGTTATTACAATAACAGCTACAGGCACAAGCCAATTACGTTTGTGGACGAGCTCCAGGAAATCTTAAGGCAGTGTAATGGGGGCTGAGGCCTGCCATTTGTACTCAGTCCTTCTCCTGCAGAATGCAAATTCCACAGGCCCAGGGGAAAAAGAAAATCAATTCTGCATTTTCTGAATAAGAGAGCAAGAAGTGGAAATTTGGAAAAAAAATTAAATATCACTTAGTGGTCCTATCATGCCATCTACTGGTTGCTGATGAAAACATAAGAGTACAACACTTGCAGGAAACACACAATGGTGTAATTCACTAGGTGTAAGAAGAAGACTTGCATTTGTATAGCGCCTTTCCTGACCACCAGACATCAGAAAACACTTTACAGTCAATGAAGCACTTTTGGAGTGTACTCACTGTTGTAATGTAGGGAACATAGCAGCCAATTTTTCAACACAGCCAGCTCCCACAAACGGCAATGTGATAATGGCTGGATAATCGGTTTCTGTGATGTTGATTATTGCTCAGGCCACAGAGAATAACTCCCCTGCTCGTCTTCGAAATAGTGCCATGGGATCTTTTATGTTCACTGACAGGGCAGATAGGGCCTCGATTTAACATCTCATCTGAAAGACGGCACCTCCAGCAGTACAGTGCTCCCTCAGTACTGCACTGGGCTGTCAGACTTGATTTTTGTGCTCAAGTACTAGATTCTTCTGACTCAGAGACAAGAGCACTACCGTGTATTAGTGGAAGCACAATATCAAAAACTATATAGGCACAACAAAACATCATCATTGAATAAACTACAATCAAAGGAAGAAAACTCTTCGGCTGCAGAATAGTGTGGAGCTGGGGCAGTCACATGATGGAAGGGGGGAATGCGGGATAGCGTGGCACTAGGTTATGTATATGAGGGCAAGGGTAGCATGGCACTGGGCACAGGTAAGGGGTGGCAGGTGAATGTAGGCAAAGGCTAGAGGGTGAAATGCAGAATCATGTAGAGCTAGTGTTTGTAAGTAAGCACAAGAGGGCTGATGCACACATTGGCAACAGGTGTCTTGTTTTAATGAGCAGGGATATCCAAGACGACCTGTGAAGGGCTTTAGCAGCCAGTAAGGGTTGATTTCCCACCTCCCCTTCATGGTGCTGTTCCTTTGCTGGATCTTGTTCCAAACCTGGCTCCCTTCTTCCTTGATGGCCGTTGATGAGGAGATCAATTTGCAGGACATAATTGTGCACCACTGAGTATGCCACCACAACACGAGCGGCTCAGTTGGATATATACTGTACAGCATCTCCGCAATGTTCCCGGTACCTGAATCAACCTTCCACATTCCCATCATGTGCTAAAAATCCTGTGGCAACATGGGCACAGTTGTAATTTGGCTCGCCAGGCACAGTGGATAATTGTTCAGGTGTCAAGAATCTGACACCTGGTTGCCACATTACCAAAAGGATGTGGATGCTTTGGAGAGGGTGCAGAGGAGGTTCACCAGGATGTTGCCTGGTATGGAGGGCGCTAGCTATGAAGAGAGGTTGAGTAGATTAGGATTGTTTTCATTAGAAAGACGGAGGTTGAGGGGGGACCTGATTGAGGTGTACAAAATCATGGGAGGTATAGACAGGGTGGATAGCAAGAAGCTTTTTCTCAGAGTGGGGGATTCAATTACAAGGGGTCACGAGTTCAAAGTGAAAGGGGAGAAGTTTAGGGGGGATATGCGTGGAAAGTTCTTTACGCAGAGGGTGGTGGGTGCCTGGAACGCGTTGCCAGCGGAGGTGGTAGACGCGGGCACGATAGCGTCTTTTAAGATGTATCTAGACAGATACATGAATGCGCAGGAAGTAAAGAGATACAGACCCTTAGAAAATAGGCGTCATGTTTCGATAGAGGATCTGGATCGGCGCAGGCTTGGAGGGCCGAAGGGCCTGTTCCTGTGCTGTAATTTTCTTTGTTCTTTTGTTCTTTTAATCACAGTAACATTGGGTAGCCCTAGCCACTCGTAGTTTTCCAGCCACTTGCCTGTCTGGGTGAAAGAGAACCGGTACTGTGGACTGGCATAAAATAAAAATGCCTTGGGCTGCTGCTAGAAAACTGAGCATTGGCATGTAATCTTTGATGTTTTGGTCAGATACTGCACATTCAATACATGGGAGTTCTTAGTTTAAATAGTTTAGGGTATTGATAAATGGTGCTCCAATAGCCACATGGGTAACATATATAACCCCTTCACCTTGAGCAGCCTGGCTCACAAAAGAAATAACAGTTTTGTCATTCTGTAACATTTGCTGAGGTGTCATGAGCCACCGTAACAGGTAGTCCTCGTCACCCAGTAACCATCCAGATACTTGCTGCCTTGGTGAAAGAGAACTCATACAAACTGATTAGCCTTGTAAAACAAGGCATCAATAACCTGAAATAAAAACAAAAATTGCTGGAAATACTCATCAGGTCTGGCAGCATCTGTGGAGAGAGAAGCAGAGTTAACGTTTCATGTCAGTGACCTTTCATCAGAACTAGCAAAGGTTAGAAATGTAATAGGTTTTAAGCAAATAAAGGGGGGCGGGGCAAAATATAGCACAAGGGAAGGTGTTGATAGGACAGAGGGTCACAGAGGATAACTGACCAGAAGGTCATGGAACAAAAGCAAAGGGTGTGTTAATGGTGTGGTGAAAGACAAACCGTTAGTGCAGAGAGGGTGTTAAATGACGGAATAATGAACAGCCCTGGCCAAAAGCACAAACATGAAAAAAAACAGTGGTACATGGTAAAAAGAAAGAACGATGAAACAAACTAAAATAAAATAAAAAGAAAACTAGAAATAAAAAGTGGGGGGGGGGCAGTCATACTCTGAAATTATTGAACTCAATGTTCAGTCCGGCAGGCTGTAGCATGCCAAATCTGTAAATGAGATGCTGCTCCTTGAGCTTGTGTTGATGTTCACTGGAACACTGCAGCAAGCCCAGGACAGAGATGTGGGCATGAGAGCAGAGGGGGAGGGTGGGTGGGGGGGGTTGAAATGGCAAGCGACAGGAAGCTCGGGGTCATGTTTTTAGACTGAGCGAAGGTGTTCCACAAAACGGTTACCCAATCTGCATTTGGTCTTCCCAGTGTAGAGGAGACCGCATTGTGAGCAGCGAATACAGTATACTAAGTTGAAAGAAATACAAGTAAATCGCTGCTTCACCTGAAAGGAGTGTTTGGGGCCTTGGATAGTGAGGAGAGAAGAGGTAAAAGGGCAGGTATTACACCTATTGTGATTGAATGGGAAGGTGCCGTGGGAAGGGGACGAGGTGTCCGGGTAATGGATGAGTGGACCAGGATGTCGCAGAGGGAACGATCACTTTGGAATGCTGAAAGGGGAGGGGAAGATGCGTTTGGTAGTGGCATCACACTGGACGCAGCGGAAATGGCGGAGGATGATCCTTTGGATGTGGAGGCTGGTGGGGTGGAAAGTGAGGATGAGGGGAACCCTGTTACGGTTCTGGGAGATAGGGGAAGGGGTGAGAGCAGAGGTGCGGGAAATGGGCTGGATATGGAGCCCACCGACTCCCACAGCTACTTCAACTACACTTCTTCACATCCTGCCTCCTGGAAGGACTCGATTTCATTCTCCCAGTTTCTCCATCTCCGACGCATCTGTTCTGATGTTTCAACCTTCCATAACAGTGCTTCTGATATGTCTTCCTTTTTCTTCAACTGAGGATTGCTCCCCATTGTGTTTGACAGGGCCCTCAATCGTGTCCAGCCCATTTCCCGCACCTCTGCTCTCACTCCTTCCCCTCCCTCCCAGAACCATGACAGGGTTCCCCTTGTCCTCACTTTCCACCCCACCAGCTTCCACATCCAAAGGATCATCCTCCGCCATTTCTGCCACGTCAGCTTGATGCCACCACCAAACGCATCTTCCCCCCTCCCCTGTCAGCATTCTGAAGGATCACTCCCTCCGTGACATCCTGGTCCACTCCTTCATTACCCTCGACACCTCGTCCCCTTCCCACGGCACCTTCCCATGCAATCGTAGGAGGTGTAATACCTGCCCTTTTGCCTCCTCTCTCCTCACTATCCCAGGCCCCAAACACTCCTTTCAGGTGAAGCAGCGATTTACTTGTACTTCTTTCAATTTAGTATACTGTATTCGCTGCTCACAATGCGGTCTCCTCTACACTGGGGAGACCAAATGCAGACTGGGTAACCGTATTGCGGAACACCTTCGCTCAGTCCGAAAACTTGACCCCGAGCTTCCTGTCGCTTGCCAATTCAACACACCCCCTGCTCTCATGCCCACATATCTGTCCTGGGATTGCTGCAGTGTTCCAGTGAACATCAACACAAGCTTGATCAACAGCATCTCACTTACCGATTAGGCATGTTACAGCCTACTGGACTGAACATTGAGTTCAATAATTTCAGAGTATGACTGACCCCCCTTTTTATTTTTAGTCTTATTTTTTCTTTCTTCTTTTTATTTTATTTTAGTTTGTTTCATCATTCATTTTTTTTACCATGTGCCTGCCCACTGTTTGTTTTCATGCTTGTGCTTTTGGCCAGGGCTTTCATTATTCTGTCATTTAACACCCTCTCTGCACTAACGCTTTGTCTTTCACCACACCATTAACCTACCCTTCACATTTGCTCCATGACCTTCTGGTCAGTTATTCTCTGTGACCCTCTGTCCTATCAACACCTTGCCTTGTTACCTTTTGCCCCACCACCGCTTAATTTGCTTAAAATCTATTACATTTCTAACCTTTGCTAGTTCTGATGAAAGGCCCTGAAACATTAACTCTGCTTCTCTCTCCATAGATGCTGCCAGACCTGATGAGTATTTCCAGCATTTTTTGTTTTTATTTCAGATTTCCAGCATCTGCACTATTTTACTTTTATCAATAACCTGATGTTTGCAGCTATGGGTTGCAAACTGACGGATGTTGATCCAGTCCCCAGAAGCAGCCTGGAAAGAACTAGTCAAAGAAAATTCAGGGCTACAGCAATGTTAATAGGTATCAAAATTGCAGTTTAAATGGTGGAGCTGGGTTGCACACCTGATACAGCTCATGCAGGGCTACCTGAGAGGGCAGATAGGACCTTGGTTAACATCTGATCTGAAAGCCAACACCTCTGACAGTGCAGCACTCTGTTAGTACTGCATTGGAGTATTAATTTTTGTGTGCATATCTCTGGAGTGGGACTTGAACCTACAACCTTCTGACTCAGAGGTGAGAGTGTTACCAACTGAGCCTCAGCTGAGTAATGCTGGGATTAGACACTTCTTGCTCCTGGCTACCAGCGGAATAGTGTCAACCTTCTCTGGTGATGGCGCATAAGCCTGGGTTACAGACATTGCTCCCACTTTTATTATTTATCCTGCTCTTATTCTTTCTCCTCCTCTTCCATCCTGTGTCTTCCACTATTCCTCTCCTTCCCTACATAAATCTCATTAGAAAGTGTATGATTCCAAAGAGTTCTCCTCAAATTCCTAGGAGTCTCAGAGTTCTGGTTACAGGTTTAGTCGACAGGTGTATAATAAGAATTTCCAAATTGGAATGGAAATAACTGGCTACAAGATAAAGTACAAAAGTCCTTTCACAAAGCACTTGGATTTGGTCAGCTGATCCTGGCAATTACATTTTATGCAGCTGAACTAGAAAGCAAGCAGTCAGAAAACTGTGCTTACTTCCACGATTTTGAGTTATGAATCACACAGATTTCGCATATTGATGGAATGATATCCCTTGTGATTCTGGTGTATCTCACGATTGCGGCTTGGTGCCTGAATTGATTTGTGTGAAAATGGCACAATTTGGTCATTTTTCGTTGAGTACTCGCAAGGATCAGGTCTATTCTTTCATCAGGTCAGAGGAGGAATTTGAAGCTGTTCGAAATAAAAGGTGAGTGGCTTGGCTTCTTCCAGGCTCTATGGGGTGCCAAAAACATGGATACAGGACTGTGGTGGTTACTGACCACTATGCCCTGGACTGGTGAAAGAGTCTGTGGGCAGGGCTGAAATTGTTCACAATTTGTGGCTATGGGCTGTGCAGTGCAAATTTTGCAAGTTTGGACTGGTCCTTTGTCCAGTCACTGAATCAGTAAAGGACAGAAGGGGTGGGCTCTTCACTGCAGGTCTGCTGCTGTAGTTAGAGGCTGTCAATACACAGCAAATGTGTAATCTGACAGCTCAGCTGTCGGAAGTATTGCTGAGTGGGTTGGGGGGGGGGGGCAGGAAGTGTCTCTGTATTTGTTCTTATTTCGTTTTAAATTTTTCAATTAAAAAGACTTGAAGGTCTTTCATTTATATACCACATTTCAAAACCTCAGGCTGTCCCAAAGTGTTTTACAGCCAAGTAATTCAAACATACTTTTGAAGTGTAGTCAATGTTGTAACTTAGGAAACACAACAGTCAATTTGCACACAGCAAGCTCCCACAAAAAACTATGGAATATACGATCAGATCATCTGTTGTAATGATGATGGTTGAGGGATAAATGCTTGGCTAGGTCACCAGAACTCCCAGTTCTTCTTTGTATAGCACCCTCAGATCTTTTAAGTCTGCTCAAGAGTGCAGATAGGCCCTCGGTTTAATATGTCACCTGAAGGACAGTGCGTCTGTCAGTGCAACACTCCCTCAGTACTGCACTGAAATGTCAGCCTAGATTATGCGCTCAAGTCTCTGGGGTGGGGTTTCAATCCACAAGCCTCTGAATTCGAGGTGAGAATGCTGGCAGTGAGCCACAGCTGACTCTGATTATAATTGGTGCTAGGAGTGCTGTCTCAATAAGCTGATGAACTCCTGAAGCAGGTGTTGCTACTGGGAGCTCTAATGCTATTTCAAATAGATGAACTTTAGCACTACAGGACAAGGTAACTTTTGACCCGGCATTTCAGGACAGTGTTATTAAGCAATATTGCAAGTCTGCTCTCTTGGCTTGTTTTTGGGTTACATGAAGGAATGCTTTCAGAAAATCACACCTGGATTCAAAGTTCCACACAGTTCAGTTTCAATAGGACATTGAAACTTCAAGTGACCGAACACTTTCCCACATAGGCCTCCCCTGTCCCAGGCTTCCATCCTCCTCCACTGACATTCTCCCGAACCCCCAGCCAACCAGTTAGTTGACTGTCAGGGACCATTCCTTCGGGTCCATGGTGACAATCTCCTGCTGCCTGACATCCCACTTCTGCCCACTAGCCAGTTGTCACTTCCTGCTGTGTTCAGGTGGGAGACTGATGGGTGGGAGTTAAACTTCCTGCTACTGAGATCTGGAGTGTTTGCTGCCTGCCCTGAGTTAAAATTGCCCCTTCTGTATGGAAGACTGATTTAGGTGACAAATTGTGACTAAAACACCAGCAAAATTTAGAACAAATTCTTGGACTGCACTTGGTTGAATATCTCTTCTTGATCTGATGAAAGGAAGCTGCTAAAGATATTCGGCCGAAAGAAAAGCAGATATGTATCTGTACCAGAAGGGTGTGATCAAATGGTACACGTACACACCAATCTTCAAAGCTCGGAAAAGTTGACAGTTTCAAAATAGCTGACCCTGTTCCCACAAAATTAACAATTTTAAAGAAACAAGATAGAATTGATAAACAGGCATGAATTAAGGCCTATGACAAAGGCCACCTACTTTGAGGTAATTGAGTTAGTTAAAAGATGTAGGCTGAAAACTTTGTATATGTGCAGAACATTTTGCAACGTTATGTACTTTACACAGGTCCCGACTTCAATAGGTTAATTTATGAAAACTATACTCCAAAACTGGTAGACTCCTGGTTCCACCTGGGAGCAGTTACACCTGCGAGAGACTGTTTACAAATGTGAAAACAAATCACAGATCTTGGACCTTCCCAGCTTCCTCCCACTCCCCGTCCCTGGTGAAAATTGGACAGGAGACCAGTTGAAATGACAGCAGCAACTTACCATCTCTGATCCTCCTGCCTTCCCACCGTGTCCTGATCTTAACCTACTCTTCTGAGCAGGACACCCAAGGAAGGTAACGGTTCTGTTTAAATATGTAGATTAGGGCCTGATGACATCACTGGGACCTGATCTGCAATTTTAGTTAGAGGCCTGAGTGGGGAAACAGTGACGGCTTCCATGCAGGCCAGAACTGTTAGGTGAAAGGTTTTCTTTAAATATAGAATGCCAAATGATCATTAATAAAAACAGAAAGTGCTGGAAATACTCCGCAGGTCAGGCAGCATCTGTGGACAGAGAAGCAGAGTTAACGTTTCAGATCTGTGACCTTTCATCAATAATCATTGCTTGTTCATCTTTTAGAAAAATTAATTCCCTTGCTGTTTTAAATTTATTACATAGTCTTATATGATGCCCTGCATCTTTAAAAAATTGGAATGAGACCTTATGGTGGTTTGAGAAAAGTCCATAGTTAAAAGCAATTACTAGATCGGGTTTGCTAGTCCTTTTCTGGGCACGTTATGAAATCTTAACTGGACCTCAAGGCCAGGATTGACAATTTTGGCAGAATGAGGAGTGGAGCCAATTCTTTCCGCCCTGAAAATGTTTCAACATCTAACAGCCTAAACTAAACTAGAGGAAGAAGGTTATTAAATTAAAAATGTAACAAGGGGTTTATTGTTCACCTGGGGTTTGTTACCTCCAAAATTACTTCACAGGTGATGTTTCAGTTCATAGCAAGCAATCCTTTGCACTGGGCACAAGAAATACCATCTGTAGAGCATCCAAATTATAAAAGTGTTCTATTTGTGGTAGTAATGGATTCACAGACTTTTGTGCTGTCAAAAACTCACTAGACTGTAGGATTGGAATGTGGGAGCATAAATGATTTTTTGGACAAAAATCAAATCTCCAGACTTCTCATACATAAATTATAAATATTTACAACTTGCATTTAGAAGTGCATTATAAATAATAAACCTCCAAAGATTCGAGATAGAGGAGAAACTGACTCTGAGCAACTAAACTGAGTTGGCTAAAGGAATAAAAAGTGAAAGTGCTGGAAATACTCAGCAGGTCTGGCAGCATCTGTGAAGAGACAAGCAGAGATAATGTTTCAGATCTGTGACCTTTCATCAGAACTGGCAAAGGTTAGAAATGTAATAGGTTTTGAGCAAGTGAAAAGGGGAGAGGGGAAAAATAACAAAAGGAAAGTGTGTGATAGGGTAGAGGGCAGGAGAGATTAAATGACAAAGATGTCATGAAACAAAGGCAAAGGAAGTACTAATAGTTGTAGTAAAAGACAAAGCATTAGTCCTGAGAGAGTGTTAATGACAGAATAATGAACAGCTCTGTCCAAAAGCCCAAACATGAAAAACAAGTTTAAGGCAGGCACATGGTTAAAAATAAAATAAAGTAAAACAAGGCAGTCATGCTCTGAAGTTGTTGAACTTTAATGTTAAGTCCAGAAGGTTAAAGCAATAATTAGGTTTTGAGGACTTGCTTAAATATGAGGAAAGGTTAAGAATGGGGGAGGGGTTGAGAGAGAAAATTGGGGTGTAGGACCAAGATGACTGAAAGCTCTGCCACGGAGGGTGGAGCAGAACAGCTGGGGAAGGGTTTGCACAGGAAACCAGTCTAAAATGTGCAGAGAGTGCAGTGGAAGGTAGGGCTTTAGGAAGTAGCAGGGATACAGTGATGTACATAAGAATAGGAGAAGGTCAGTCAGCCCCTCAACTTGTTCCACCATTTAATTAGATCATTACTGATTTGTACCTCAAATCCGTTTATCCGCCTTTGATTCTGATCACTTGATTATCTTACCTAATATAAATTTGTCGACCTCAGTCTTGAAAAGTTTAATTGATCCAGCATCCATAGACTTTAGGGAAGAGAATTACAGATTTTCATTACTCTTTGTGTGAAATAGTATTTCCTGATTTCACTCCTGAATGGCCTAACTCTAATTCCAAGTTTGTGCTTCCTTGCTCTGGATTCTCCCACCAGAAGAAATAGTTTTGCAGTATCACCCTATCAAATCATTTTAAACACTTCAATCAGATCACCTTTCTGTCTTCTAAACTCAAGGGAATACAAGCCAAGTTATGCGCTTTGTCCTCATAATTTAGCCCTTTAAGCCCGGTATCATTTTGATGAAATTATGCTGTAACCCCTCCAAGGCTGAGGTGTGGTGCCCAAAACTGAAAGCAACACTTCAGAGGGGGTTTGACCATCTGAAGTATAACTTCCTCCCTTTGTATTCCAATCCCCTTGAGATAAAGGTCAATATCCCATTAGTTGCTTTGATTACTTGTTGTACCTATTGACTAGCTTTTAGTGATTTGGGTATCTGGAGACCCAAATCAGTTTGCTCCTCCGCAGTTTCTAGTTTCTTGCTGTTAAGAAAATATTCCAATTTGGTTTCCTTGAATCCAAAGTGACCACACACTTCCCCACACTGAACATCATCTGCTACAGCTTTGACCATTCATTAAATTCTGTTCATGCCCCTTTCTGCTCCGATCTCCACAACTTACTTTGCCTCCCTAGCATAATTTGCAAACTTGGTTTACAAATCTCTAATTCTTCTTCCACGCCATTGATGTATATGGTGAAAGGCCGAGGCTCCAGTACAGATCCCTGGGTAATGCCACTTGTTACATCCCCTCAATCAAACTACATTCCCTTTAGCCCTACTCTCTGTCTCCTACCACCCAACCAATCACCAACCTATATCATAAGATTATCTCCAATTCTATGCACTATTATTATTTTTAATAATCTCATGTTGAACCTTAATAAATCCTTCTGGAAGTCCACATAGACAACATCTGTAGACACTCCCCTATCCACTGTATTAGTGACCTTCTCAAAAAAAATTCAACTAGATTGGTCAAAAATGATCTATTCTGCACAAACCCATGCCATCTCTTTTTTAGCAGCTCACACACTTGTCAGTGAGGTCAAGAATGAGAATTTGGGTTCAATTTATTGGTCGGAAAACAGTGAAAGTTGGTGAGGCCAGGATCATAGGTGAATGGTAATTTGAACAGGACAGGATATAGGCTGCAGCAATTTGGTTAAGTTGAGGTTTATGTAGGTTGTAGCACAGCTACAGAAGTTAAATCTGGAGAAGTTGCAGGCTTGGATGAGGGGTTCAGTGCCAATGGAGATGAGGAAAGCGCAGAAAAGGGCAATAGCGCAGAGGTGGAAATAGATGGTCTTGGTGATGGACGTGATGCGGGATTCAAAACTCAACCCAGAGTCAACTCGTACACCACTGTTATGCACTATCTGGTTCAGCCTGAGCAAGCAGCTGGAGAACAACCAAAACCCCTCTGAAATGCCAAGGCCTCAAATAATGGTGAGGCTGTAGTGAGGGACTAATATGCAGATGAGGTTGCATGAGGACAGGATGGTAAGGGAATCAAAGAGAAGGGGCAAAGGGAATTTAGGTTTTGGTTGAAATTAGAGGAATAAGTTCCTCAGTGCCAAGGCTAAGCTAAGAAAATAAGGAGATTTCATAAGAAAATTGCCTCCGGGCTTGGGAGGGTCAGAAAGACTAAAAAGTTGATGAGTGTAAGATATTGGATGAGTAGAGGGAAAGGCTGAGATCTGAGTTGATGAGAGCTTTGCCAATTGGGGCAGATAATGAGGTGCAATCCATATATTGGCAAGGCAGTTTTAGCGGGAAGTGAGAGTTTTAGTCATGCTTAGTAGGTTGATGGATCCTTTCAAGAGTAGATGGATGTAGAAAATCGAGTTGGGCACCAATTTTTTATTGTTGAATCTAGGGTTTGCACTTTAAGAAAAAATCTAGTGATTTTTTTTTTAGATAGGTAGGGAGAAGCCCTGCGAACAATAGCTTCCTTTGAGGATTACTGCCCTGAGGCTGAAAAGTGGTGTGAATGACATCTGGTCTGTGGTATGAGTGCGTTCCTATCCTGTGGAAGGTTTCTGGCCACTTTAGGTTGTTGAAGGGGGAATGGGATGGTGTGTCCTCAGTCCAGCTTTTGTCTGTGACTGGCCGGTGTTTTCCCCTTCACTGAGGATTGTACCTGCTACTGGAGCTGTAATTTTAGTTTGCAGGGTCGGTGCTGCTGCTAGCAGCGCAGGGCTTTGGCAGCCTGAATACTGCTATATCAAGTGCATGCAATTCAGCACTATAAGCTGAAAAAACAGCTGTTTTAAAGGGGGAATGTCTCCCTCTCTAAGGTGCAGTATCATTAGGCAATGCTACAGCTTGCGTTGTTTGCCAGTTTTCTGAGAGATGTGGAGGAATAATTCCATAAAATTGACATCTGGGTTCAAAACTTAACATTCTTCATTTGCAATAGGTCGTGTGAACTTAAAGCAGCTGAACATTTATCTAGTTTTGTGTCTTGTACCATTCCAATGTCCCCTCATATACTCATCACATCTAGCCCAACAACCCGTGAAAGGACAGGATGGGTGGAATTTTATGGGCTCTGCAAGAGCTGAATATGTGACAAGTGGGGTGATTTAATTCGGCAGGAGGGGTTTTCCCGGATTCCGATGCTGGGATTTCTTTTACCAAAATTAAGTTGATGGCGTGTTTGTGGCATTCTGGGGTTTCCCCCCACAATCCCGGATTGCAGCTTTGCATTAATTTATATGCCATGAATACTCATTACCCTGCACTTAGTTCCAATTTAGTCCTACCTGCCAGATTAAGTGAACAGCGAGCGCTATTCCCGTGCCAGCCGGTTCATGTTTACTTGAACATGGTGTACAACTATCAGCTTTGTGCAGTTGAGTCTGAGGTCAGTGTTTTTCTTTCTTGAACTAGTCCTCAAAACGAATGCCAACATTGGAATGGATGTTTGGCTGCAGCATGGGTGATCCTTCTCAGGGGATGGCAGTGTAGGCATAGGGGTGTGTACATGGAGGAACAGGAGGGGTTACTCGGGGAGGATAGGGTGGAGTGATCGGGTGTGTGGAACAGCAAGGAGGGAAGAGGGGGAACGTCCAGTGTGTGTAGTGGTTGTTATTGCTGCTGAAGCTGGATGTGGGTGGCTGCGGGGGTGATGAGTTGATATGAGTTTTACAGTCAACGGATGGTCAGGAGGGGCCTAAAGGGAGGGATGAGTGCTGTCAACGTCGGGGACCTGTGGGACAAATTCAGGGTACAGGCTAGCAGAGAGAATGATCACAGTCAGTGGGGGAAAATGGATTCTGTAGGAGGGGGCAAGGTTGAGACTTGTGGTTGGGTATTCTACATCATAAGGAGGGGAACAGGACTTGGCAAATAATTAAGGTGGATTTGAGGAGGATCAAGGATCAGAGTTGGCATGTCAATGGTAACGGGAGTAGGAACAGTGGGGAGGGATGGCATGAATACATTGATTGTGACACTGTCCAAGGCAATGGGGGGAGGTTCAATAGGAAGGGTTAAGGTTACATTGGGTGGGTCAAGGGTGATGGGTGCAAGCTGAGAGATGGTAGGAGGAGGTTGGGGGAGACTTTCCCTAAACTGTACACACACCATTCTGTTGAACGATAATACAAACCATGTGGCCACTCAAGGATGCAAGGCAAGTGGGAGGAGACAAATGATCATGGGTGGGATTTCCACCTTACTGCAATTTTAAGGCACATAAAAGCAAACTGCTCATTGCCCCAATGGTTCAGCTGATTGGCAACAGAGGGCTGAATTTGAACGCTCTGCTTATTTCATTATTTGAAAAGCCGCAGTGACATGGGTCTCATACACCCAATTAGTCTTCTATCATGAGATGAGCAGGGGGAGCGACTAAGGAGGGTTCTTTTCCCTCAACGCATGATGCCTGAATGCCAGCAACAGGCAGAAGGGGAAGGTGAGGATGGTCCAAATGATAATATCCAGGAATGGCATTGTTGAAGATGGGCACTGACACGTCATCGCATCCTCAGGACAAGGATAAATTACCTTCAAATGTCAGAGAGGAACCAACAGAAGTTGACTGCTGGATCTTGGGTGACACATGAAATGGTCAAAGATATTTGTGGGATCTTGCAGCATGACCTGCAATCATGTGGGTTTGGTGGGAATCCCAAGCCATTTGCCCTCAAGGTGACTGCTGCGCTCAATTTGTTTGCTAGCAGAGTCTTCCAGGGATCAAACAGGTGACATATGTGGCATATCACAGTCCGCAACCCATAGGTGTGCCAAAGAGGTGACAAATGCCCCATTTCGTCATGCCAATGGTTTCATCTACTTACCTGTAGATGAGGACAGCCAGACAGCAAGGTCTGCAGCCTTCGGCAACATCACTGGTTTCCCTGGAGTGCAAGGAATGATCGAATGCACTCATGTGGCCATTAGAGCTCCCTAGGACCAGCCTGCTGCATTTGTTTCCACTCTTTGAATGTACAACTGGTTTGTGACCACATGAGAAGAATCATGCACGTTTGCGCACGTTTCCCAGGGAGCTATCAGGACTTATACATGTTGAGGAACTCACAGCTCCCAGGGGTTTTTGAGGAACCAACAGAAGTTGACTGCTGGATCTTGGGTGACAAGAGCTACCCTTTTGTACATGGTTGATGACACCAATGCAGCATCCCCAAAGTGCTGCTGAAGAGATGTACAATGCTGTTCACTCATCCACCAGAGCTATCATCGAACACACCATTGGCATGCTGTAAATGCACTTCTGCTGCCGTAACCAGTCTGGAGGGGCTCTTCAGTACACGCCACGGAGGGTCTCATGAATAATCATTGTCTGCTCTGCCTTGCACAATCTTTCAATTAGACATAACAACATTCTTCAGGGGGAGGGACAGGAGGAACACCAGTCCTCCTCAGATGAAGATGATTATGAAGAGGGTAAGGAGGACAACAATGCCAATGATGCCATTATGGATATGAGGGTCATGGAGAGACATAGAAGAGACATAGGGAAAACCTCATTTTTGCATGTTTCTGCCAACAATAAGCCACTTCATAAAGGAACATTGAGAGGAGAAAAAAAATGAAATATGTTCACATATGCTTCAGGTCTTATTCTTTGCTGTAATCAAAAAGGGCTCTTCTGATAACAGCACACGAACCTGCAGTGGAGATGTGCCTGACGGCCGTATGCTGTCAACTTCATTAAAAGTGACCTGCATCTCTGTTGGAAATATTGGTCTGAAATTTACTCGCTTGCCGCAAATCGCGGTGATGCGCTTTGAAGTTGGCATTCTGCCCTTAAAGAGCTGCCACCGCTGAGCCCCCACAATATTTTGTGCAGGGACTCATTTAAATGGAGGAGGCGGGGCAGCTGCCCCCGGTGACGTAGAGGGGGCGCCATTCCACCTTGGCAATGGTGTCCGGCGCCACTGCACAGGTGCCATTTTTAAAGGCTTCAAGCCCTGACAGCTGATGTTAAATTTTAAAGTCACAACCTCATGTCATTTAAGTGAAAACATTAAAGTGGAGATCAAAGCCCCTGTTCCACCCCCACCCCCCAATCATCAACTAATAAATTTATTTCCATCTCCACCCCTCCCGAAAAACCATTTTTGCCGGTCCCTACCTTTCAACCCCAAACTTTGTACTCTTTGCCCTTCAACCCCTTCCACAATCCCCTCAGCCAATTGAATCAGTTTTCTCCACTCCCCCCAATCCGAAAATTACACTCCTTCCTTCTACCCACCAGTGTCTCGCGTTGGATCCCCAAACGGGGATCTGATGGGATGGGACTTCCGGCCACCGGCCAGAATATTGGCATGGGACAGCCACCCAGTCCAGGTAAGTTCATTAGCTATGCGGCTGGGGGCCACACCGAGACCTCGCCATGGCTGGTAAATGCGGCGGGGGTCTTCTCGGCGACAGGGGTCGAAGAGGGTCTCTTCCAGAAGAATTTTCTGGGTACCCCCACCATGGCAGTCGGAGGGCTGGTAAAATTCAGCGCATTGTTCTGCATCAAGGCATTAACTCGCACTTAGGAAGCTACAATGTGGCAGCACTTTGATGTGACAGGCAGATCAAATCTTCTCAGGGGCTACCATGGAACCAAAAACACACCAATGCAAGGAAAGTAAGGATGTGACCACAGAACCAGAAATGTAAGACATGTTGGTAGTGAAAAGAGTGAAAAATCTACAATTGATAAACAGCCATCATTGAAGATTTAAGGTTCAAATATCAATGAAAAATGGACACTGGACATTTTATGGATGTCACATGCCTTACAATAAATAAACAACAGAAACCTTGGTGACCAGGGGAAGATGTTTGCAGAGAAGTGACATGAAAAGATTTATCATGGTCAGGAGGTTCTGACCTGCTGTTTGTGGTTTTGCTTCTGAGATATTGTTTTGGTTCAGTTGGAAAAGTGTTTGAAAAGCAGTTGAAGATCAACCTGCCAAGAAAGAAACCCCTGTTCATCTTTGCTGCATCTCTCTAAGAGACCCTGAAAGATCCAATGTGTCAGCTCCTCTTTCCTCCTGTCTTTGGAAAAAAAACCCTGTGAAACTAGAGTGTGATAGCAGAAGCCCCTGATGCTGCATTTCTCCTGGAAAGCCTACAAGGCTATTTCTCAACATCTCCAGAACGAACTGCTTCTGAATAGATCCCAGTGACCCATCACTGTCTACCCGGACGCTAGACCAAAAGGGACAAGTGACATTCTTCCAATTCTTCTCTTTTTTCTTCAAGAATTAGCAAGTATTTGGACAAATATTCTTTTTTTGTCTTCTTTTTGTAACAGAGCTCTGCGGAGAGAATTTATTTTTTTCAGTGGGTGTGTGAGTTTGTGTGTGGGGGATTTTAAAAGGGAACTTTCATATTTCAATCTGTGTGTTAATGCTTTGCTTCATTACTGGATAAGTCTTGTTTTATAATAAACTGATATTTTTGTTTTTTATTAAAGAAACCTGGTTGGGGTTTTCTGGGATAAAGAGTAGAGCATATGATTGATCGCATCCGTAACTGGGTAAAAATTTAAATATATGTTGTGACCTGTGGAGAAGTGGAACTAGAAAAGACAATGCACTCCTCCCACCTCGGTCGGAACAATGCACGAAACTATGCATGACATCAGGCATCTCTGACATATTTTCCACATGGCTTTGTTGCACATTCAGCAAACTTCTCACAGCAACAAACAAAGGATCATTATGAGCTGGCACATGCTCCCTCAGCTGCCAGGACTTGTCTATGTCGTGCTCAACAGATTGTGACCCAGATTCCAATCTTAAACCCCCTGCGGACTGTGTGGATGTATCTGCACTGACGGAGGTGGAAGAAGAGGCAGGGGACTGTGCACCCTCTGGGCCATTGGCTTCATCTTCCTCCGCAAAGGAAAAGTCTTGGGCCTCGCAACATTCTGAGACTCGAGCACAGGGACCTGCAGTGGAGATACGAACAGAAGCATTAAGCATCATCTGATAATGAGTTCACACACTTTCCTTTGATGTGCACATATGGCTGCAAGACTGAAGATGACACTTTATCCTTATGCCTTGAGGATCTGCAATTGCCCTGCCTCCCTCCTCTCTCACTATTCTTGCAGCCTCCTCCTCAACTACATGCCTGATGTCTGGGCACTGCCACCTGTCCTTGCCCACTCGCGCTGGTTGTGGGTGCGTTTATACTGCAGGAGATGGTGCAGTTTTAATGACATGTCAAAAGATGCATCACAACCATTGTATACATGTATCAACATCACTCATTCAGGACTGGCTTTCGCACAACACATCCAAACATATCAACAATGCCAATTGTCAACTTTACGCAAAATCAGTAAGTGTCAGGCACCAAGGCTGCGCTGCATGCCTTGTCTGCCCTCTGTCTTAAAGAGATGGAACCAGGGAGAAAAATAATGGAGCTGCTTTGCCAAGACCACTTACCCTTGCCAATCTGAGAAAGTCATTGATACATTTGTGACACTGAACCCAGGTTTGTCGCGTCACCCCATAGTTCAAGACTTCCTCTGCTACCTCCATCCAGGCTGTCTTGGTCAAGTGGGAGAGTCTTCTGACTCCATCTCCAGGGAAGAGAACCTCCCGCCTTTCCCTGACGACCTGGAGGAGAACCTGCACGGAGGGATCACTGAACTGTGGGACACAATTCTGCCTGCTGGCTGACATTTTCTTTGCGCTTAGAGTCAATCAGGTCCCCCCACTCAGCCTTCTCCGCTCCAAGGAAAACAACTCCAGCCTATCCAGTCTGTCTTTATACCTGAAATGCTCCAGCCCAGGCAACATCCTGGTGAATCTCCTCTGCACCCTCTCCACTGCAATCAAATCCTTCCTATAGTGTGGCGACCAGAACTGTACACAGTACTCCAGCTGTGGCCGAATTAGTGTTTTATACAGCTCCATCATAACCTCCCTGCTCTAATATTCTATGCCTCGGCTAATAAAGGCAAGTATCCCGTATGCCTTCCTAACCACCTTATCTACCTATGCTGCTGCCTTCAATGATCTATGGACAAGCACCCCAAGGTCCCACTGACCCTCTGTACTCCCTAGGGTCCTACCATCCATTATATATTCCATTACCTTGTTAGACCTCCCAAAGTGCATCACCTCAGACTTCTCAGGATTAAACTCCATCTGCCACTGCACCACCCATCTTACCAGCCCAGCTATATCGTCCTGTAATCTAAGGCTTTCCTCCTCACTATTTATGACACCACCAATTTTCGTGTCATCTGCAAACCTACTTAGCATACCTCCTATATTCACGTCTAAATCATTAATGTACACTACAAACAGTAAGGGTCCCAGCACCGATCCCTGCGGTACACCACTGGTCACAGGCTTCCACTCGCAAAAACAACCCTCTACCATCACCCTCTGCCTCCTTCCACTAAGCCAATTTTGGATCCAATTTGTCAAATTACCCTGGATCCCATGGGCCTTTACTATATTAACCAATCTCCCATGCGGGACCTTATCAAAAGCCTTACTGAAGTCCATGTAGACTACATCAACTGCTTTACCCTCATCTACACCTCTAGTTACCTCCTCGAAAAATTCAATCAAATTTGTTAGACATGATCTCCCCCTGACATAGCCAAGCTGACTATCCCTGATTAATCCCTGCCTCTCCAAGTGGAGATTAATCCTGTCTCTCAGAATTTTTTCCAATAATTTCCCTACCACTGATGTTAGACTCATTGGTCTGTAACCTGGTTTATCCCTGCTACCCTTCTTGAATAATGGTACCACATTCGCTGTCCTCCAATCCTCTGGTACCTCTCCTGTGACCAGAGAGGATTTGAAAATTGGTGTCAGAGCCCCCGCTATCTCCTCCCTTGCCTCACATAGCAGCCTTGGGATACATCTCATCTGGACTTGGAGATTTATCCACCTTTAAGCTTGCTAATACAGCTAATACTTCCTCCTTTTCAATGCTTATTTGATCAAGTATATCACAATCCCCTTTCCTGATCACTACACCTACATTGTCCTTCTCCATAGTGAACACAGATGAAAAGTAATCGTTCAAAACCTCACGTGTGTCCTCCGACTCCGCGCACAGATTGCCTCTTTGATCCCTAATGAGGCCCACTTTTTCCCTGGTTAGCCTCTTGCCCCCTAACATACTTATAAAACGCCTTAGGATTTTCCTTTATCTTGTCTGCCAGTGATTTTTCATACCCCCTCTTCGCTCTCCTAATTACTTTTTTAAGTACTCCCATACACTTTCTATACTCTTCTAGGGCCTCTGCTGT
Organism: Heterodontus francisci; assembly: GCF_036365525.1. Taxonomy (NCBI): domain Eukaryota; kingdom Metazoa; phylum Chordata; class Chondrichthyes; order Heterodontiformes; family Heterodontidae; genus Heterodontus; species Heterodontus francisci. The sequence goes on along the minus strand of NC_090378.1, from coordinate 80,725,194 downwards.
TTTTAGCACTCTGAATCTGCCATACACCTACTTTATTTTCCTTATCCAATCCTCTATATCCCTTGACATCCAGGGTTCCCTTGACCTGTTGGTCCCACTCTCCCCCTTTACAGGAACATGCTGCACCTGAACCCTCACAATTTCCCTTCTAAATGACTCCCACTGGTCTGATGTAGACTTTCCTACAAGAAGCTGCTCCCAGTTCACTTTGGCCAGATCCTGTTTTCATTCCCCAGTATTAAGTCCAGTACCGCCCCTCCTCCTGTAGGACTCTCTACATGCTGGCTCAAAAAGCTCTCCTGAATGCACTTGAAGAATTCTGCCCCCTTTAAGCTTTTTTGCACTAATACTATCCTCTCTAACATAGGGGAAGTTGAAATCCCCTACTATTATTACCCTATTATTATTGTACCTCTCTGAGATTTGCCTACATATCTGCTCCTCTACCACTGCCTGACTGTTTGGAGGCCTGTAGTACACTCCCAGCCAAGTAATAGCCCCCTTTTTGTTTTTAAGTTCTACCCATATGACCTCATTAGAGGAACCTTCTAAGATATCATCTCTCCTTACTGCAGTAATTGTCTCTTTAATCAACAGTGCAATGCCACCTCCTCTTTTACTCCCTCCCCTATCACGTCTGAAGATTCTATACCCTGGGATATTAAGCTGCCAGTCCTGCCCTTCCCTCAACCATGTCTCAGTAATAGCAATGATATCATATTCCCATATGTTAATCAACGCCCTCAATTCATTTGCCTTACTTGTAAGACTCCTTGCATTGAAATAGATACAATCCAGCCTTGCATTATTTGCCTGAGCCTTAACAGATCTACATTTATTCTGACCTCCGAACTGACTTAGCTTCACATTTATATTTGATTGTACATCACCCCCTACTGTGCTTCCACTCTATATCCCATCCCACTGCCAAATTAGTTTAAACCCCCCTCAACAGCACTAGCAAGCCTCCCAGCAATGATGCTGATCCCGTTCTGGTTCAGGTGCAACCTGTCCATCATGTACAGATCCCACCTTCGCCAGAAACAGGCCCAGTGATCCAAGAATCTAAAGCCCTCCCTCCTGCACCATCTCCCCAACCATGCATTCATCTGCTCTAACTGTCTATTCATATACCCACTAGCCCGTGGCACCGGAAGAAACCCAGAGACTACAACATTTGAGGTCCTACTTTTTAATCTGCTGCCTAGCTCCCTAAATTCTTTTTGCAGGACCTCATCCCTTTTTCTACCTATGTCATTGGTACCAACGTGGACCACGACCTCCGGCTGTGCACCCTCACCCTCCAGAATACTTTGTAGCCGCTCAGTGATATCCAAGACCCTTGCACCAGGGAGGCAACATACCATCCTGGAATCACGTCTGCGACCACAGAAACGCCTATCTGATCCTCTAACCATAGAATCCCCGACCACTATTGCCCTCTTGTCCCTTTTTCTCCATCCCAGCACAGCTGAGTCTGCCATGACATTCCGGTCATGACTCTCAGTGCATTCTCCAGAGGAACCCTCTCCCTCATTGATACTCAGAACCGAATACCGGTTAGAAAGTGGGATGTCCTCTGGGGACACTACCTGCCCTGACTTCTTTGTCCGTCCGGCAGCCACCCAGTCACCCCCGACTGTGCTCGCTTTGGCACCGGCTTGATTACCTCCTGAAATGTGCCATCCACGTAGTCCTCCACCTCGCGGATGCGCCACAGTAACTCCAGCTGTGCTCAAGATCCGAAACCCGAAGCTCAAGCTTCTGCAACCAGAGACACTTTCTGCAGACGTTCACCAAGGTCACTTGGCACTTCCACGTCTTCCCACATTGCACAGGAGCTACATTCCGTTTGGCCAAGCTGCCCCACCATTACTTACTTTTACAATGAGAAAAAAAAACTCACTAGTGTAACAACTTACCAGCTATTTACAATAAACTTTTATCCCCTGTACCTTTGAGGCGCAGAAAGAAAAAGACCAAAGAGCACCTTCCACCGCTCCCAGCCAACGAAAATACCCACATTTAACTTACAGCCTCAGTCCAAGCAAACAGCAGTAGTATAGCCAGTAAATACTAAAAATTTACAGGTAGCTATCCTAGGACTTTAATTTAAAAGGAACCTTTTTTTAACTCCAATCAATCACAGTTATCCCCAGGCAATAACAGCTGTCGCCCACCGACCAATCAGCGCCCAGAATTTCAGTGATGTCACTATTCTTTTTTACTAAATCCAAACAGAACGCGTGCAGGAACAGCCAGAGAGTCTGCAGCTGCCCCGGACGTCAGGTAGGTGAAGGGCCTCGAGCCCCGCTCTTTATTGATAGGTTTTCAGCCCTGTTCCTTTCAGGTCCGCTTGCTGCAGTGAAAACAAAATGATGGGGAGTTTGTGCTGGGTTTGAAAAATTAAGGAAGGAAAGATTTAATTTTGGTAACTCTGAAGATACTTACATAACACGAAGACTGCTGCTCCTTGAGACCCGAAACACAGAATACTTTACAGCCGTGGCAATCATGCTGCTTGGCCCTTGATGGCGGGTACCACCAATGAAAGACCATCCACGTCGCATGATCCCATGTGTCTTCCATGCCCATTGCCGCATGGTTCATTTAAGTATAAAATTGTGTGGGATATGCAAAAAATCGGGAAGCAGAAATTACGTCCACTTCTGGTGCTGCCGTTATGAACACCACAGGACTCATAAAATCCCAGCTGATTTATTTCAAAAGGCATTACTGATGTCAATCTGTCAGGGAACTCTTGAGTTTTAGTGATAGATAGTTCTGTTTCCATTCCTCCTGGAAAGAATAGCGGAAGCCGAAGTATAAACGCCACTTGAAGTTTGGATTCAAACTGAGGCCTTGTTCTAGAATCCGACACTTATGTTGTAGCTACTGTACCACTAGTTTGAGATTGTGCCCATTAATAACACAGAGTAAGATTTTGGCTTTCCTCACAGGAAAAGCTGACCACAATAACATTGAAATAATCTATAAAAGTTTATAGTTTTCAGTCTCTTGGCAAGACGCCAATACTTTGGCTAGATTTTTTCGTAGATTGATAAGAGGATTTATTAACTTTGCATATAAGCCAGTTCAACTTACAGCCTTTACTGTCTGGAATGTATTGTGCACCAAAATGATCTGTATATAATGGCTAAAATGCTCCTTGAAATACACAATTGTATCAAACTATGGGTTATGCAAAATAAAAAAAAAATTGACCCAATGAATTAGGTGGCCATTGAATCAGAAGATATCACTTCAGCGGGGCAAGAACAGGCTGAAATGATGGGTCTAGCAGCACAGTGCAGTTTGTGGATCTTAGAAAGGAGGTAGAGGCTAGCTGTGTGGGTTTGGGGCAATATGAGGTTGAAGGCTGTGGACAGAAGATCTTCAGAGGAGAAAGGTCAGTGACAGTCCTGGAAACAATGGCTTGATGTTCAGTGGTGGGGTCAATCCAAGGGGAAGTGGGAGGGGATGTCAAGAGTTGGCATTCAGCCTCCACAAGGTAGAATCGGTTCAGCAAAGGACAACAGTGCCACACTTGTCAGCACGGAAATGATTTCTTCTATTCTTTCTATCTTGACTCTATTTCTTTCTCCCCCATTGAGTCTCTTTCCACCTACATCCGTGACTCTTCCAACACCCTCCGCCACTTTTAAGCTTCCTGGCCCGAACAACCTCCTTTTCATTTTGGATGTCCTATCCCTCTATACCTTCATCCCCCACCAGGACAGCCTGAGGGCTCTCAGCTTCTCCCTTGAATGGAGGGCCAGCCAGTCCCTATCCACCACCACCACCTTCCTCCACCAGGCTGAACCTGGTTTAACATTGAACAACTTTTTTTATTCATTCAAGGGATGTGGGTGTCGCTGGCTAAGCCAGCATTTATTTCCCATCTCTAATTGCCCCTGAGAAACTGAGTGGCTTGCCATTTCAGAGGGCATTGAAGAGTGACAATACTGTGGGTCTGGAGTCATAACTCTACTCACTTCCTCCAAATAAAAGGTGTTGTTATGGAAACCCATGAGGGTGCTATCTAATCCTGCCTTTCCGTGGGATATGTGGAACATTCTTTGTTTGAGTCCTACTCAGGATCCCTCCCTCACTACTTTCTCCACTACATTGATGACTGTATTGGTGCTGTTTCCTGCTCTTGCCCCAAACTGGAAAATTTCATCAACTTTACTTCCAATTTTCATTCTTCCTTTGCCTTCACATGGTCCATCTCTGACTTTTCCCTTCCCTTTCTCAACTTCTGTCTCCATTTCTAGGGCTAGGCTATTGGTCAATATCCACTAAATGCCCACAGGCTCCCACAGCTACCTTGATTATATTTCCTCCCACCCTGCTATCTGTAAGGACTCTATTCCATTCTCCCAGTTTCTCAATCTCTGTCACATCTGATCTGATGATGCCACCTTCCATACCAGTACCTCTGGAATGTATTTTTCTTCATCCGAGGGTTCCTCTCCAGTGTGGTTGATAGGGCCCTTGACCGTTTCCGTTCCATTTCCCACACTTTTGCCTTCACCCTTTCTCCTCCCTCCCAGATATGGGTTCCCCTTATTCTCACCTGCCTCCACATTCAACAGATCATTCTCCGCCATCTCTACAACCTCCAGCATGATGCCACCACCAAACACATCTTCCCTTACCCTTCACTTCAAAGCGCTCCAAAGGGACTGTTCCCTCCATGACATCCCGGTTCACTGCTCAATCACTCCTAACATCCCCTCCTCTTCCCAAGGCACCTTCCTGTGCAAGCACATGCGATGCAACACCTGCCCTTTTATCTCCTCCCTTCCATCCAGGACCGCAAACACTCTTTTGAGGTGCAACAGTGATTTACATGAACTTTTTTCAATTTAGTATACTGTAAACGCTGCTCACAATCTATCAAGGCTGAAAGTGAAGGCAAAAACATATCGCATCCTGATCAGAGAACTCCTCTATGCTAATGATGCTGCACTAGTCGCTCACATAGAAACTCAGCTGCAAAGACTCATGGACGATCTCTCTCGTGCCTGTAACTTGTTCTCCTTGACTATAAGCATCAAGAGAACCATGGTCATGGGACAAGGTGTTGCATCTCCACCCCCGATCACACTAAATAACACCTCACTGGAAGTGGTTAGCAAGCTCTGCTATTTTGGGTCCACGGTGACAGACAATCTGTCCCTTGATGCAGAGCTCGATACACGTATAGGGAAAGCAGCTACCACCTTTGGCCAAATCACAAAACGTGCATGGGATAACACCAAGCTGACCCTTAGGTCCAGCTGATGGTTTACAAGGCCTGTATTCTCAGCACCTTGCTGCACGGCTTTGAAACATCGGCGACTTACAGCTACCAGGAAAAGAAGCTCAATAATTTCCATCTTGGTTGTCTGCAATGCATTATGGTTATATCCTGACAGGACATAATCACAAATGCAGCAGTCCTCTCAAAGGCAGAGCTCCCAAGTGTGTTGGCATAAATCAAACAGAGGCAACTTTGGTGGATTGGACACGTCTGCAGGATGGAAGACAGTCGCGTCCCCAAGGACCTTCTATATGGTGAGGTAGCTGGGGTCAGACGACTGGTGGGGCACACAATACTCTGCTTCAAGGATGCTTGCAAGCATGATATTAAGGCCCTAAATGTCGACTATCACATTTGGGAGTCACTAGCTGCGAAAGAGGGAAATGGCGCCACATCCTGTGGACTGGAGTGCATTACCACGATGACCAGTTGCTACAGCAGGTGGACAACAAGTGCCAATGTTAAAAACAATAGTGTCACTTGGTAGCTTCATATACAGCACTTGTGGCAGAACCTGCCTTCCAAGGATTGGGCTTCACAGCCATCTGTAAAGGTGTGCCAAGAGAAGACACCCCACCAAAATGGATTGTTTGCTGCCTGTCCATCATCTTTCATAGATGGGAGGATGCCAACCCAAACGCTGCTCACAATGCAATCTCCTCTACACTGGGAGAATCAAACATGGATTGTGGAAAATCTCTGTTCAGTCTGCAAGTGTGACCCAGAGCTTCCGGTTGCCTGTCATTTTAATTCTCTGCCCACTCCACTCTGTCCTCGGCCTCCTACACTGTTCCAATGAAGCTCAATGGATGCTCAAGGAACAGCAACTCATCTTTTGATTAGGCACTTTACAGCCTTCCCGACTCAACACTGAGTTCAACAATTTCAGATCATAACCTCTGCTCCTATTTTTTCAGACAGCAGTTGTTGGTAATGATTCTGCTGTTCCCATGTACACATCCTCTAGACCCACCTTTTGTTTCTTTACTTGTCCCATTACCATCTCCTTTTGTGTTGCACCATCATCCCTTTTGCCATTTAATCTCTCCTGCCTTCCACCCTATCAAAGACCTTCACTTTTGTTCTTCTCCCCTCCTCCACCCTTTTCCTCCCTCTGTATTTGCTTAAAATCTATTACCTCTCTAACTTTTTCCAGTTCTGACAACAGGTCATCAATCTGAAATGTTAACTCTGTTTCTCTCTCCATAGATGCTGCATTATGAGCTGTTTTAAGGAGCGTCTTAGAGGAAAGAGAGAGGCAGGAAGGTTTAGGGAGGGAATTCCAGAGCAGCTGCCAATGGTGGAGTGATTAAAATTGGGAATGCTCAAGAAGCCAGTATTGGAGGCAAGCAGATATCTTGAAGGGTTGTGGGGCTGGAGGAGATTACAGAGTTAGTGAGCAGCGAGGCCATGGAAGGATTTGAAAATAAGGATGAAAAATTTAAAATTGAAGCGTTGTTTAATGAGGAGCCAATATAGATTAGCGAACACATGGATAATGCATGAATGGGACTTGATGCGAGTTAGGACATGGGAGCAGATTTTTAATAACCTCAAGTTTACAATGGATAGAAAATGGGAGACCAGCTTGGGGTGTGTTAGAATAGTCAAGTCTAGAGAAAACAAAGGCATGGATGGGGGTTTCAGCAGCAGATGAGTTGAGATAGGGGCAGAGTTGAGCAATGTTACAGAGGTGGAAATAGGCAGTCCTAGTGATGGTGGGATATGTGGTCAGAACCTCAGGGTCACATATGACACCAAGGCTGTGTACAGACTGGTTCAGCTCAGTTGCCAGTGAGAGAGACGGAGTTATAAAAGCAAAATACTGCGATTACTGGAAATCTGAAATTTAAAAAAGTGTTGGAAATACTCAGCAGGTCTGGTAGCATCTGTGGAGACAGAAACAGAATTAACATTTCAGGTCTGTGACCTTTCATTAGTACTCCATGGCTGGAATTGAAAACAAGGATCAGAATTTTAAAATCAAGGTGTTGCCTGCCAGAAGCCATTGCACATCAGTGAGTGCAGGGGTGATGGGTGAACAAGACTTGGTGCGAGTTAGGATACGAGCACCAGAGTATTGGATGAGTTCAAGTTATTGGAGGCTACAAGGTGGGAGGCCAGCCAGGAAAGTATTGCCATAGCTGAGACTAGAGGTGACACAGGCATGGACGAGGCTTTCAGCAGATGAGCTAAAGCGGGGCGTAGATGGGTGAAGTTACGGAGTTGGAAGTAGACTGTCTTGGTGATAGAGGGGATATGGGGTTAGAAGCTGGATTGCTTCATGATGAAAGCATCTTGGTAACTCACTGCAAATTCAGGATTAACATGGAGAATTTGTTGCTGATGATTATTAACAATAGCTCAATGATTCCTTGGGCTGATTCCAGGGTTTTGCACAAAGAATGGACAAGTAAGTAGGTACTGGAGAATGGCCAGTGCCCATAGAACAATACTCTGCAGGAGTGAACCCCTTTGAGAGAGGAGGGATAAAATTGTCGAAAAACAGGGTTGGTGAATGCAGCTGGGTGGTGAACGAAAACACCCCTGATATAATCTCCCCTGCATAATAATTTGAAAGTTGAGAGCCGGAGCATACACCTCATGGGTATGGTTCCATCACAACTCTAAATGATATCCATTTATTAAAAATCTAGCCGGAAAGGATGGAACATGTGCTATGATGGAAAGATGTAAATCTGGACAGTGAAACTTCAGATGTGCAAATCTTGTGCTACAAACACAGGGCTGTACTGGTACAAGACAACTCAGGAGAATTATGTGATATTTACAGGGCACATTCCCAAACTGAAAGTCAATTGTTGTCTGATTATGCCTCTGCGAAGTGTCACTTTTCTATATTAAAGGTAATATATAAATATAAATGCAAGTTATTATTGCTATTGAACAACACTCCTCATTATTACAGCTTTTGGACTGCTATACGCATTTAACTTACATTTACATTTAATGATCTTCTGGCAGCTAAGAGTATATTTAGAAAAAAACTACTTCCAGTAATTCAAAGCTAACTGTAAATTGCTTCCTGTTTTTCCTTGGTATCAATGGCAGCAGTGACAATGGGATTGCCGGGACTAGAGTAACAGCCCAAATGCTGTCATTATGAACTGGATCTTGAGAATGGGACTTTCCAACTCCCACCGCCCTAATTCAAGAGGCGCCAATGTATTGTGGAAGTATGCTTTTTGATTCAATGTGATGCTGGAAAATGTCTCTTTTCATGAGACAATACCCAAGAATGACACTTCAGGTAGATTGCAGGACATGCACATATACAGGAATTTAAAACTGCAATAATTAAATCAATCTGATTTTCCAGACCCTAAGCAATGCTAGTCTAATCAGACATCATTCCACAAAAAGTTGGAAGTGGTGTTTTGGTGAAATAACTTTCCATCTAGTTCCAAGTAAAATGCCAACTAGTATCTAAAATATCAACATTAACTGGCTTCAGTGTGTCAATACAAAACCACTTGCCTCTCCCCACATCAGACCTAAGTCACTTCAATCACAAGCTAATCAACCAAATACTGAACACAGCTGAGTCAACACCAAGGGTGTGAATTTCATTCGCCCTGATTTTTGGGTGGGGGGGGGGGAGGTTGCAATTTGCAAAATTTATTTACCCACCTTATTTCCCTGATAGTTCCCTGGCATGGCCACAAGCAGCTCCCGTGCAGCCCCAGATTCCATTTCTCTGCTGGTGTCCTCTACATGCTCCAGGGGGCTGAATAGCATTGGAAAGAAGCATTGTGCTCCAGGCAGCCTTCCTTTTTAAAGGTGCAGTCCCTTAAAAAGGGAGGTAGCATTGCAGACTGCTCGATAATCATAATTACCATTCAGGGACAAAGTATGGCAAACCAGAGGAAGGAAAGGCCTCCCTGGACGCACTATAGAGAGAAGTCAAGGCTCGGAAGGAGGTCTCTACATGGGCAGGAAGATGTCAAAATCGAACTTCTGAAGGGAATGGAAGAATGTGGCAAGGGTGGTTAATGCCCAGAGCATGGTTCCCAGGACCTGGCAGCAGTGCCGGAAAAAGTTTAATGACTTCACTCAGGTGGTCAAGGTGAGTCAATGCATCTGAACATCACATCTCAGACCCAGCACACCACTCACCTCATACGCTGCTCAATGCACCCCCCCCATCATTCACCCACCAGCACTCCCTGATACTCAGGACTCACCCCTAACATCCTTACACTATACCTCACCCATACACATCTTCCAATTATTCCAACCAAGCACACACGTCTACACACTTCCCCAAACCTACAACTATTTAGATATGGTAGGCACATCACCCAAACACTGACATTCTGTCCTCTCTCTTGCAGGAGAAGGTCACTCACAACAGAAGAGAGAGCCAGAGGACTAGCAGAAGACCACCATGAATCGATTCACTCAGTGCCCTTGAGCAGATGATCCACAGGGTAAAGGGCTCAAGTGGCACCTGGTGCTGCCAAGGCCATCAAGGATGATGGTAAGTTGATGCCTTATGCACCTTCTCCACTCACTCCTCACCATCATCCTGAAAGGTACCATGAAATGGAAACTGCAGATGGGGTGACTGTAAACCTCCTGTTTTCCTCCCCATCTCCCTTCCCTCACTCCAACCCTCTCCTTGTGCTTTTGTTCTTTCAGTTAGTCAAGAATTGCTTTCTGCACAGCCACTGAAATCTCAGGTGGCAGGATAGGAGGAGGAAGGGAGCTCTGAAGAAGAAGCATCATCACTTGACCTAACACTCACAGCTACCAGCTCAGATACTGGCACTGTACGTACCTTAGAGGCTAGTTTAGAGTTGGGATCTGCACATGTTGAGTCACCGGGCACGAGTGGGCTTCAGCCAGGACAGGAAGTTAGATCAGCTCATGCATGAACTTCCTGGAGGGCGAGGTTGTACCCCAGTTCTGCTGCAAGGTACTCAGATGATGACCTCGTTGGGGCAGGCTACAGGAGAACACTGATGAACATGCACACAGAGGTGCTTAGTGCATTGGCGTACCTGCCAGATAGTCTCCAGTCACTCCAGGCATGGAGGAGTTTGGCTCCACTGTGGCACAGGGCATTGTGCAGAGCTTGGAGTGCATCCTTTCCATGGTGGAAGTGGTAGGCACCTCCATTACAGCACTGCCAGACTGACCCATGATGTCGCACCAGCAGGCTGATATCTCAGCTTCCACTGCAGCACAGGCAGAGGCCTCCCGATGTCTCGGTGCTGCAATGTCAGCTCAGACAGAGGTCATGAGATCCCTGGCTGCTGGCATGCAGGCTCAGACTACTGCCATCATGGGTGTGGTTGGGATCGCAGTGCTTGAAGAGACATGCAGGCTCTCTCGGCAGTCCAGCAATCTGTGCTTCAGCAGACTACGTGGATTGCTGAGGTGCTGCCCTATGGGAGTGGCAGTGGCACCATGGAGCACAAACCTGCTGTCCTCTCTCAGGATGACAGGATTTGTGCTCCCACCATTGCCACTTTGTCAATGCCCTTACTGTTGCCTGTCAGCCATCCAGCTTGGAGTGCTGCCATCCATGCCAAGGGAGTTCTGTAAGGCCATCTGCAGCCTTACCCAGTGAAAGTCAGCAGCCTTCCACCAGCCATGCTACAGTCACTGGGGTAGACCTGCATAGGAGCATTAAGTTAAGCAAAAGCACTCACAAGACAGGCACTAAGGGAATGCACGAGGGTGATTAGTTCTGGGGTTTTTTTTGCATTATTGATGTGTTGCTGGATAAAGTTGTAGTATGAAATTGTTTGCTGTTGGCCTTTATTGAATAATGTTGGCCAAGGGAACTCTGTGAAGGGTATGGATGTGCTGTTTGGGAATGGTGGATTCATGTTAGGGGGTGGGGAAGTTTATTACAACTAAACCAAAACCTCACAATGCAGTCCCTCTTGCTCTGTCCAGTTATATGTGGTGCATATAGTCTCCTCCTTCCCCTTATACTGTGAAATCTATCAAGTCGGGAGAAACTGACAAGCCTGGGGAAGATACCAGTAACTGCAGTAAGTACAGAAACATCAACTGAGCTCTTGCTTTAATCTATACTTGGCCCAAGGATTTAAAATTATCTGGAAATCGGGAGATTAAACTTCCCAACCTGAGTTCTCCGCAGAGCTTTTTTTTTGTTATTGACATCGGAACTTGATACAGTTCAGAAGCTTGTTTGTTACACTGCACGAGTTCCTGAAGTGGATACTTTTTTCCCATGAGTGCTCAGGGTCGCGGCACCTTCACCTGTTTGAAATCAGTGTTTGTTGTTTTTTTTAAACTTTATGATGTTAATTGAACACAGGTACATCAACAACTGGCACCTGTATTCAATCACTGGTCACCAGTTCAATTAAAAAAAAAGTGTTACTGGTATCTTCCCTGGGCTAGTCAGTTTCTCCCGAACTTGATAGATTTCAGAGTGTAAGGGGTTGGGTTAACTTCATTTGGGTGCTTTATGTCCGAATTTGTAGCTGTTTCTTTCCCCTCCTTTCCCCCCCCACTCTTCTCTTCTCTGATTTCTGTTTGTCCTGCTCTCAGTCCCTCTCTCCCTCTTTCCTCGCTGTCAAACTGAAAGTAAGCTCCAGACTCCACCTTCTCGCTGTCTCTCAGGCACTCAGTCGCTTCTCCATGATTTGGCACTCTCTCGCTGGCTTTAAAAGGACAAAGAACCGCTCTATTTAAAAAAAACCACACATGCACTAAAACGGGCTAAATGAAACATCTAGTGAAAGAGACTTGTGAGGCTGGCGTGCTCTGAGCTGCTGGGGTAAATGTGGTTGAGCATTTCACACCTTGATATTCATGTGAGGGCATCAGTCATAAAACCACAGCAGCCACCTGCAGGCTACCGAGATATGTTTTCAAACAGGAAGAATAGTGCAGATTTCAGAGCACTGCACGTTTCCCGCCTTGACGTCCTGAAAGTTCAGCCCGACCTGACCCGACCCGAGCCCGAGTTTTGGACCCGGAAGACAGACCCGACCTGAACCCGACACATGTCGTCGGGTCTGATCGGGTAGCCACGCTTTAGTCTGTCCTAGCAGAGGGATGGTGATGGAGAAGTCTGGGGCATCATCTGAATAGTATGATTCAGTGATTATGACTGTGTCAGGCTGTTGCTTGACTAGTCTGTGGGACAATTCTCCCACTTTTGGCAGAAATCTCCAGAAGTTATTGAGGAAGACTTTATGGGGTCAACTCAGGTGGGTGCCTTTGTCCTGGTCAGTGCCTGATACGATGCCGGGTGGTCCAACCAGTTTTCTTCTTATTAGTCTTTTTCGCAGCTGGTTGATACAACTGAGTGGCTTGCTAGGCCCTTTCAGAGGGCAGTTAAGAGTCAACCCCCACATTGCTGTGGGTCTGGAGTCACATATAGGTCAGAGCGGGTAAGGATGGCAGATTTCCTTCCTAAAGGGCACTAGTGAACCAGATGGGTTTTATGACAATCTGATAGTTTCATGATCACCGTTACTGAGTCTTCCCTTCCAGATTTATTTAATTAACTTAATTTAAATTCCTCAGTGCCATGGAGGAATTTGAACTCATGTCTCCAGGTCATTAGTCCAGGGCTCTGGATTACTAGCCCAGTAACATAACCACCATAACCATTCTTCTTCTTCTTTGGCCTCCTTGTCTCGAGAGACAATGGGTAAGCGTCTAGAGGTGGTCAGTAGTTTGTGAAGCAGTGCCTGGAGTGGCTATAAAGGCCAATTCTAGAGTGACAGACTCTTCCACAGGCGCTGCAGATAAAATCGCTTGTCAGGGCTGTTACACAGTTGGCTCTCTCCTTGCGCATCTGTCTTTTTTCCTGCCAACTGCTAAGTCTCTTCGACTCGCCACTCTTTAGCCCCGCCTTTATGGCTGTCCGCCAGCTCTGGCGATCGCTGGCAACTGACTCCCACGACTTGTGGTCAATGTCACAGGACTTCATGTCACGTTTGCAGACGTCTTTAAAGCGGAGACGTGGACGGCCGATGGGTCTGATACCAGTGACGAGCTCGCTGTCCAATGCGTCCTTGGGGATCCTGCCATCTTCCATGCGGCTCACATGGCCAAGCCATCTCAAGCGCCGCTGGCTCAGTAGGGTGTATATGCTGGGGATGTTGACCACCTCGAGGACTTCTGCGTTGGAGATATGGTCCTGCCACCTGATGCCAAGGATTCTCCGGAGGCAGCAAAGATGGAATGAATTGAGACATCGCTCTTGGCTGACATACGGTGTCCAGGCCTCGCTGCCGTAGAGCAAGATACTGAGGACAACCAGCTTGATACACTCGGAATTTTGTGTTCTGTGCCAGTGCACCATTTCCCCACTCTCTCTTGGCCAGTCTGGACATAACAGTGGATGCCTTTCCCATGCGCTTGTTGATTTCTGCATCGATTACTTGGATATATTATACTCAGTTCCCTCATCCACGTCATTGATACTGATTATAAATAGCTGAAGCCCAAGCACTGATCTTTGCAGTACTGTACCAGTTACACCCTGCCATCTCGAAAATAATCCGTTTATTCCTACCCTGTTTTCTGTCCATTAGCCAATTCTCAATCCATGCTAATATATTATCTCCAATCCCATGAGACCAATCTTGTGTAACAACCTCCTGTGTGGCACTATAAAAATTCAAAAGTATTACTTTGTTATAGCCACGTGGTGAGAGGTGTGGGTGGTTCCCACTGTTCAACTTCCACCTGACAGCAGCAAGTGTTTTATTTTGTTATTAGGGTTTAATCCCTTTGTGTTCTATTTGTCAAAGTGACAGCAACAGGTTTTCTTGTAGGTTTAAAACAGAAGATTAATTATTTATTGAGCAATATGCTTTATTCTAAAATAGTCACAACCGACTCCACCTATGCATTCACTCACACACCCAAGAAGTGATAGATAGAGAGGAAAAGGATGTGGTTTTCAAGTGAGGTAGGGTTTTGGGGGCGAGGGGGGTGTGTGGTCATGGTATACCTATTGAATTCTCTCAGAAGTCAAGTTCTCATTGATTGAAGGCTTGAGGTGCTTATAGATTTCTCTATTGGTTGAAAGTTCAGTTTGAAGAAAGGATCACTTCCAATTCATTGCTACACATGTTGAAAATATAGAATTCACAGCAGGGAGCCTTCCCTGTTGGCTTGCTGGATCTTCTCCCAGCTCTTAGCTGGACAAACTTTTGGTGATGCTTCTTTCTGGGTCTCTCTCTCTCTGTCTGCCTGAAGGGCTGCCTTCTTAAGGTAAAAAGTTTGTCACATCAGATTCTGGTAGGAGACACTTTGGTCTCTCCCCCATGGTGATCACACAATGGCCCAGTAGGAGAATAATCTGGTTATGATGTTCCCACTTCACACCTTCTTTGTTTCAGTAGAACCCATTCAATTCATGAATGTTTCAAGATGGGTGTAATTGACACCTCGCGACCTGCTTAGGCAACCTTTTTTCTAAACAGACAGTGTGGCAATGTTCAAATACACATGTGGCCACCTTTTGTAGCATTGTCCATTTTTTCAAAAGGTAAAGTCAATTTTTATAACTTCACTTTGAGTCTGTATTTTTTTTTATTAATGCACTTTATCTACCCTGCTAGTTACACCCTCAAAAAACCCTAATAGTTTTGTCAAACATGATTTTCTTTTCATAAAACCATGTTGACTCTGCCTAATAATGTTGCGATTTTCTAAGTGCCCTGTAACTACATCCTTAAAGAAAAATCGATATTAGCATTTTCCTTGCTACGAATGTCAGGCTAGCTGGCCTATAGTACCCTGTTGTCTCTCCCCCTCCTTTCATGGACAGAAGGATTATATTTACTACCTTCCAATCCATGTGAGCCTTGTGCCAGGGACCGTTCCCTTGGGTCTTTGGCAACAGTCTCTAGCCACTCAATTCTAATGACCAGGCAGCCATTCCCTGCTGACTTCTCAACTGTTTGCAAGTGGCAATGAGGCCATCCTTTAAAACTGACTGAGCCTGCCTGCTGCCACTCATGCTACTCATGGACATGCTACTCATATTGTCATGTTCCCTTCTGGGAGTTAAAATCAAGCCACAGTTTCCAACTACCAGTCAAACAAGAAAAGCAATGTTCTTTGTAGTATCACATTACTGTGTCAGTTAACTTTTCTACATATTTTTTTATCATCTACAGAGATAGATAAACTACCTTGGGACACGAGGACTATCTCCACTGAAGCTAAGGTGGAAGAGATTAATTGAAGTTTATAAAAATGAATGTTTTTGATAAATAGTGAAAGATTATTTCCTCCAGTTGAGCAGTTATTGATGATGGGACATCAATTTAAAATTCTAAGTAAAAGAGAAGGGTTAAAAGAAATGTCTTAATTCAGCAGGATGTTAAGAACATAGAACATAGAACAGTACAGCACAGTACCATGATGTTGTGCCGAACCTTTAACCTACTCTAAGATCAAACTAACTACCTACCCTTCATTCTACTATCATCCATGTACCTATCCAAGAGTCGCTTAAATGCCCCTAATGTATCTGCTTCTACTACCACCGCTGGCAGCGCATTCCACGCACCCACCACTCTCTGTGTAAAGAACCTACCTCTGACATCTCCCCGAAACCTTCCTCCAATCACCTTAAAATTATGCCCCCTGGTGGTAGCCCTTTCCACCCTGGGAAAAAATCTCTGACTATCCACTCTATCTATGCCTCTCATCATCTTGTACCCCTCTATCAAGTCACCTCTCATCCTTCTTCGCTCCAATGAGAAAAGCCCTAGCTCCCTCAATCTTTCTTCGTAGGACATGCCCTCCAGTCCAGGCAGCATCCTGGTAAATCTCCTCTGCATCCTCTCTAAAGCTTCCACATCCTTCCTATAATGAGGCGACCAGAACTGAACACAATATTCCAAGTGTGGTCGAACCAGGGCCTTATAGAGCTGCAGCATAACCTCGCGGCTCTTAAACTCAATCCGCCTGTTAATGAAAGCCAACACACCATACGCCTTCTTAACAACCCTATCAACTTGGGTGGCAACTTTGAGCGATCTATGGACATGGATCCCAAGATCCCTCTGTTCCTCCACACTACCAAGAATCCTGTCTTTAAGCCTGTATTCCGCATTCAAATTCGACCTTCCAAAATGAATCACTTCATACTTTTCCAGGTTGAACTCCATCTGCCACTTCTCAGCCCAGCTCTGCATCCTGTCAATGTCCCATTGCAACCTACAACAGCCTTCCACACTATCCACAACTCCAGCGACCTTCGTGTCATCGGCAAACTTGCTAACCCAGCCTTCCACTTCCTCAACCAAGTCATTTATAAAAATCACAAAGAGTAGAGGTCCCAGAACAGATCCTTGTGAAACACCAGTGGTTACCGAGCTCCATGCTGAATACTTTCCATCTACTACCACCCTCTGACTTCTATGGGCCAGCCAATTTTGTATCCAGACAGCCAACTTTCCCTGAAACCCATGCCTCCTTACTTTCTGAATGAGCCTACCATGGGAAACCTTATCAAACGCCTTGCTAAAATCCATATACACCACATCCACTGCTCTTCCTTCATCAATGTGTTTTGTCACATCTTCAAAGAATTCAATAAGGCTTGTGAGGCATGACCTGCCCCTCACAAAGCCATGCTGACTGTCTCTAATCAAACCATGCTTTTCCAAATAATCATAAATCCTGTCTCTCAGAATCCTCTCCAATAATTTGCCCACTACCGACGTAAGACTGACTGGTCTATAATTCCCAGGGTTATCCCTATTCCCTTTCTTGAACAAGGGAACAACATTTGCCACCCTCCAATCATCCGGTTCTACTCCAGTGGACAGTGAAGACGCAAAGATCATCGCCAAAGGCGCAGCAATCTCTTCCCTCGCTTCCCGTAATATCCTTGGGTATATCCCGTCTGGCCCCAGGGACTTATCTGTCCTCATATCATTCACAATGTCCAGCACATCCTCCCTCTTAACCTCAACCTGTTCGAGCATATCAGCCTGTTCCACGCTGTCCTCACAAACGACCAGGTCCCTCTCACTAGTGAATACTGAAGAAAAGTATTCATTTAGGACCTCCTCTACCTCCTCCGACTCCAGGCACAAGTTCCCTCCACTATCCCTGATTGGCCCTACCCTCACTCTGGCCATCCTCTTGTTCCTCACATAAGTGTAGAACGCCTTGGGATTTTCCTTAATCCTACCCGCCAAGACTTTTTCATGTCCCCTTCTAGCTCACCTAAGGCCATTCTTCAGTTCCTTCCTGGCTACCTTGTAACCCTCTAGAGCCCTGTCTGATCCTTGCTTCCTCAACCTTAAGTAAGCTTCCTTCTTCCTCTTGACTAGCTGTTCCACATCTCTTGTCATCCAAGGTTCCTTCACCCTACCATCCTTTCCCTGCCTCATCGGGACAAACCTATCCAGCAGTCGCAGCAAGTGCTCCCTAAACAACCTCCACATTTCTGTCGTGCATTTCCCTGAGAACATCTGTTCCCAATTTATGCTCCCCAGTTCCTGCCTAATAGCATTGTAATTCCCCCTCCCCCAATTAAATATTTTCCCATCCCATCTGCTCCTGTCCCTCTCCATGACTATAGTAAAGGTCAGGGAGTTGTAATCACTATCACCGAAATGCTCTCCCACCGAGAGATCTACCACCTGGCCTGGTTCGTTGCCAAGCACCAAGTCCAACACAGTCTCCCCTCTAGTCGGCCTATCTACATATTGAGTCAGGAAACCTTCCTGGACACACCTGACATGTTAAAGCATGGAATGTTTTGCCACAGGGAGTTGTTGAGGCAGAAACTTTAACATCTTGCAGAGAAAATTAGATAAACCAGTTAGTCAATCTCCTGAGTATTGCACACTGTAAGTGAGGAAAAATGGTCACTTTCTTGCTTGAATCTGTTGTCTTTATGTTGCGGATTTTCTCCATCTCTCCTCATTTTGCTTTTATCTTTACTCACTTTTCTTCCTTTCAGGTCAAGGATGGTGAATGTATTACAGAAAGGAGCCAGGAAAGCGGCAGTCTACATTTGGGGTGAGGGTTATAAGAAAAATGCAGAGCTCAGTAACTCCCATCCTCTCCCATCCCAATGACTCATCCCCTTTCTTCACCTTCCGTTACCCATTCCAACAATGTCCACCCCATCTCTATGATTTGCTCAACCCTTTACACTCACTCCACTACTCACCTCAGCCTATTTAAAAAAAAAAATAAATCAAATAGAATTGAGAAGAAACAACTTCTTGTCCACCTTTTACTCTCAATGGCTTCTTTCTTTCTTGCTTACACACAGGTGTTAAAAATGAAAAGTTTCACAGGTCTACACAATTAGCATTGACCTGTTTTAACTGTTAGCTGGAGATAATCAGTTGGCTTGGAATTTCAACCATTGTTTTGTCATTAACCTTACATGAAGAAAGCACTTTCTCTGACCCATCTCTCCATCAATTTATAACACTTTATAAAGTTTATCGAATTAAAAACAAAAGCTTTAACAGATTTATAATCGGAACATTCATTTTTTTTCCTGTCTCAAATATATATGGCTTCTTTTCAAACAAAAATATACTCAATATAAATGTTGCCACAGTAAAAGTTGTTAGAAGTTTGCCTCATGTGTTTCACAATTGTTTGAGGGAAGAAAGTGCCAGGGGGTAAATAATATCCCATCAATATAGAGAAGACTGAATAGTACTGATACATCCTGAGAAATTAGGTACACTACAAATACTCAGAGTGGAAAATTTAGATTCAGCTCAGAGTCACAGCTCTGAGCAACAATTTCAAATCCAAGCCCAGGCTTTTGAGAGAGGCTAAGGCCTTCAAGCAAAACTTTAAGGAATTAAAAGGCACAGTTCAATTGAATAAATTTAGTCATGTTATTGTGAAATGTGTACTTTTATTTTTTAAACTCTATTTTGAGTATTAGCAATTTCAGTAGAGGCTCAAAAAATTGTTCAGAAGGCAGTTGAACTATTTATGAGAACCCATTGGCTAGATCGCACAATCTCAGGATAATGTCTTCTAAATATAAAGTAGCAGCCATTGAGTATCAGAGTGATGCTTTTAACATTAAAAATACCTATCATGGCACCACCGACAGAAATAGTATTTGCTGCTGATATTGTTCATTAGTTTTCAATACAATGGACATTTGAAGGAGAGGGATTTGCAGGGCTCTGGGCAGAGAGTAGGACAGGAAGACAAAGTTTGGAATGGTCCAGCAACAAGTTAGCACAGACATTAACCTGGCCTAGTTCTATGACATAAATGCAAAAAAAAAACCTTGGGTTGCATCTGTTTGGCAATTATGCTGTTTATAATGAAAACGTGCTCTATTCTTCCAAATCCATATCATTCACCTCAGTAGGCTTAATGACACAAACCTATTCTCCATAAGTCGACTGAAATCCTATTAGAATCCCTGTTTGCCCCTAAAATGCATTAGAACATTTACAGCAGTATCTTGGTGACCTGACAGAACTATCACCAGTTGCAACACTGACTATCCTGGTGATCATTCAATGCACTCTTCCAGCAGGTGTCACAGTGAGCAAAGCATGAGGATCAACTTGTGCTGTGACTCAGATTCGAATCTGCAGCAAAGTTGGAACCCTGAATATCCTGGAAATGATACAGAGCTACCACGAGTTGGAGCACTGACGATCCTGGTGATCATACAGAGCTACCACGAGTAGAAGCACTGACCATCCTGGTGATCATACAGAGCTATCACGAGTTGAAGCACTGACTATCCTGGTGATCGTACAGAGCTATCACGAGTTGAAGCACTGACTATCCTGGTGATCGTACAGAGCTACCACTAGTTGGAGCACTGACTATCCTGGTGATCATACAGAGCTACCACTAGTTGGAGCACTGACTATCCTGGTGATCGTACAGAGCTACCACTAGTTGAAGCACTGACTATCCTGGTGATCATCAAGAGCTACCACTAGTTGAAGCACTGACTATCCTGGTGATCATACAGAGCTACCACTAGTTGAAGCACTGACTATCCTGGTGATCATAAAGAGCTACCACTAGTTGAAGCACTGACTATCCTGCTGATCATACAGAGCTACCACTAGTTGAAGCACTGACTATCCTGGTGATCATACAGAGCTACCACTAGTTGAAGCACGGACTATCCTGGTGATCATACAGAGCTACCACTAGTTGAAGCACTGACTATCCTGCTGATCATACAGAGCTACCACTAGTTGAAGCACTGACTATCCTGCTGATCATACAGAGCTACCACTAGTTGAAGCACTGACTATCCTGCTGATCATACAGAGCTACCACTAGTTGAAGCACTGACTATCCTGGTGATCATAAAGAGCTACCACTAGTTGAAGCACTGACTATCCTGGTGATCATAAAGAGCTACCACTAGTTGAAGCACTGACTATCCTGGTGATCATACAGAGCTACCACTAGTTGAAGCACTGACTATCCTGGTGATCATAAAGAGCTACCACTAGTTGAAGCACTGACTATCCTGGTGATCATACAGAGCTACCACTAGTTGAAGCACTGACTATCCTGGTGATCATAAAGAGCTACCACTAGTTGAAGCACTGACTATCCTGGTAATCATACAGAGCTACCACTAGTTGAAGCACTGACTATCCTGGTGATCATAAAGAGCTACCACTAGTTGAAGCACTGACTATCCTGGTGATCATACAGAGCTACCACTAGTTGAAGCACTGACTATCCTGGTGATCATAAAGAGCTACCACTAGTTGAAGCACTGACAATCCTGGTGATCATACAGAGCTACCACTAGTTGAAGCACTGACTATCCTGGTGATCATAAAGAGCTACCACTAGTAGAAGCACTGACTATCCTGGTGATCATACAGAGCTAACACCAGTTGAAGCACTGACTATCCTGGTGATCATACAGAGCTACCACGAGTTGGAGCACTGACTATCCTGGTAATCATACAGAGCTACCACGAGTTGAAGTGCTATCCTGGTGATCATAGAGAGCTACCACTAGTTGGAGCACTGACTACCCTGGTGATCATACAGAGCTACTACTAGTTGGAGCACTGACCATCCTGGTGATCATACAGAGCAAACACGAGTTGAAGCACTGACTATCCTGGTGATCATACAGAGCTACTACTAGTTGGAGCACTGACCATCCTGGTGATCATACAGAGCTAACACCAGTTGAAGCACTGACTATCCTGGTGATCATACAGAGCTACTACTAGTTGGAGCACTGACCAACCTGGTGATCATACAGAGCTAACACGAGTTGAAGCACTGACTATCCTGGTGATCATACAGAGCTACTGCTAGTTGGAGCACTGACCATCCTGGTGATCATACATAGCTAACACCAGTTGAAGCACTGACTATCCTGGTGATCATACAGAGCTAACACCAGTTGAAGCACTGACTATCCTGCTGATCATACAGAGCTACTGCTAGTTGGAGCACTGACTACCCTGGTGATCATACAGAGCTACTACTAGTTGGAGCACTGACCATCCTGGTGATCATACAGAGCTAACACGAGTTGAAGCACTGACTATCCTGGTGATCATACAGAGCTACCACTAGTTGAAGCACTATCTTGGTGATCATAGAGAGCTACCACTAGTTGGAGCACTGACTACCCTGGTGATCATACAGAGCGAACACCAGTTGAAGCACTGACTATCCTGGTGATTATACAGAGCTAACACCAGTTGAAGCACTGACTATCCTGGTGATCATACACAATATGACAATATGAAAGGCACAATTCAACATGGTGGCTCCTCATCAGAGCCCTTTCCTATCCTGAGTGGTGTGAAACCGGGCGGTGTTCTCGCACCCACACTTTTTGGGATTTTCTTCTCCCTGCTGCTTTCACATGCGTTCAAGTCCTCTGAAGAAGGAACTTTCCTCCACACAAGATCAGGGGGCAGGTTGTTCAACCTTGCCCGTCTAAGAGAGAAGTCCAAAGTACGGAAAGTCCTCATCAGGGAACTCCTCTTTGCTTACGATGCTGCTTTAACATCTCACACTGAAGAGTGCCTGCAGAGTCTCATCGACAGGTTTGCGTCTGCCTGCAATGAATTTGGCCTAAACATCAGCCTCAAGAAAACGAACATCATGGGGCAGGACGTCAGAAATGCTCCATCCATCAATATTGGCGACCACGCTCTGGACGTGGTTCAAGAGTTCACCTACCTAGGCTCAACTATCACCAGTAACCTGTCTCTAGATGCAGAAATCAACAAGCGCATGGGTAAGGCTTCCACTGCTATGTCCAGACTGGCCAAGAGACTGTGGGAAAATTGCGCACTGACACGGAACACAAAAGTCCGAGTGTATCAGGCCTGTGTCCTCAGTACCTTGCTCTATGGCAGCGAGGCCTGGACAACGTATGCCAGCCAAGAGCGACGTCTCAATTCATTCCATCTTCGCTGCCTCCGGAGAATACTTGGCATCAGGTGGCAGGACCATATCTCCAACACAGAAGTCCTCGAAGTGGCCAACATCCCCAGCTTGGACACACTACTGAGTCAGCGGCGCTTGAGATGGCTTGGCCATGTGAGCCGCATGGAAGATGGCAGGATCCCCAAAGACACATTGTACAGCGAGCTCGCCACTGGTATCAGACCCACCGGCCGTCCATGTCTCCGTTTTAAAGACGTCTGCAAACGCGACATGAATTCCTGGGACATAGATCACAAGTCGTGGGAGTCAGTTGCCAGCATTCGCCAGAGCTGGCGGGCAGCCATAAAGACAGGGCTAAAATGTGGCGAGTCGAAGAGACTTAGGAGTTGGCAGGAAAAAACACAGAGGCGCAAGGGGAGAGCCAACTGTGCAACAGCCCCGACAAACAAATTTCCCTGCAGCACCTGTGGAAGAGCCTGTCACTCCAGAATTGGCCTTTATAGCCACTCCAGGCGCTGCTTCACAAACCACTGACCACCTCCAGGTGCTTACCCATTGTCTCTCGAGATAAGGAGGCCCAAAGGCACAACAGTTGGAGCACTGACTATCCTGATGATCATACAGAGCTAACACTGGTTGGAACACTGACTATCCTGGTGATCATACAGAGCTAACACTATTTGGAGCACTGAATATCCTGGTGATCATACAGAGCTAATACTAGTCGGAGCACTCACTATGCTGGTGATCATACAGAGCTAACACTAGTTGGAGCACTGACTATCCTGGTGATCATACAGAGCTAATACTAGCTGGAGCACTCACTATCCTGGTGATCATACAGAGCTAACACTAGTTGGAGCACTGACTCTCCTGGTGATCATACAGAGCTAATACTAGTTGGAGCACTGACTACCCTGGTGATGATACAGAGCAAACACTAGTTGGAGCACTGACTATCCTGGTGACCATACAGAGCTAATACTAGTTGGAGCACTGACTATCCTGGTGATCATACAGAGCTAACACTAGTTGGAGCACTGACTATCCTAGTGATCATAGAGAGCTAACACTAGTTGGAGCACTGACTATCCTAGTGATCATCGAGAGCCAACACTAGTTGGAGCACTGACTATCCTAGTGATCATACAGAGCTAACACTAGGGGGAGCACTGACTATCCTGGTGATCATACAGAGCTAACACTAGTTGGAGCACTGACTATACTGGTGATCATACAGAGCTAATACTAATTGGAGCACTGACTATCCTGGTGATTATACACAGCTAATGCTAGTTGAAGCACTGACTATCCTGGTGATCATACAGAGCAAATACCAGTTGAATCACTGACTATCCAAGTGATCATACAGAGCAACCATCAGTTGCAGCACTGACTATCCTGGTGATCATACAGAGCTAACACTAGTTGGAGCACTGACTATCCTGGTGATCATACAGAGCTAACACTAGTTGGAGCACTGACTATCCTGTTGATCATCCAGAGCTAACAATAGTTGGAGCAAAAACAAGAAATGCTGGAAGCACTGAGCAGGTCTGGCTGCATCTGTGGAAAGAGAAGCAGAGTTAACGTTTCGGGTCAGTGACCCTTCTTCGGAACTAGTTGGAGCACTGACTATCCTGGTGATCATACAGAGCTAATACTAGTTGGAGCACTGACTATCCTGGTGATCATACAGAGCTAACACTAGTTGGAGCACTGACTATCCTGGTGATCATACAGAGCTAATACTAGTTGGAGCACTGACTATCCTGGTGATCATACAGAGCTAATACTAGTTGAAGCACTGACTATCCTAGTGAACATAGAGAGCTACCACTAGTTGAAGCACTGACTATCCTGGTGATCATACAGAGCTAACACTAGTTGAAGCACTGACTATCCTGGTGATCATACAGAGCAAATACTAGTTGAATCACTGACTATCCAAGTGATCATACAGAGCAACCATCAGTTGCAGCACTGACTATCCTGGTGATCATACAGAGCTAACACTAGTTGGAGCACTGACTATCCTGGTGATCAAACAGAGCTAACACTAGTTGGAGCACTGACTATCCTGTTGATCATACAGAGCTACCACTTGTTGAAGTATTGACTATCCTGGTGATCATACAGAGCTACCACTAGTTGAAGCACGATCCTGGTGATCATACAGAGCTACCACTAGTTGGAGCACTGACTACCCTGGTGATCATACAGAGCTACCACTAGTTGAAGCACTATCCTGGTGATCATCCAGAGCTACCACCAGTTGAAGCACTGACTATCCTGGTGATCATACAGAGCTAACACTACTTGGACCACTGACTATCCTGGTGATCATACACAATATGACAATATGAAAGGCACAATTCAACATGGTGGCTCCTCATCAGAGCCCTTTCCTATCCTGAGTGGTGTGAAACCGGGCGGTGTTCTCGCACCCACACTTTTTGGGATTTTCTTCTCCCTGCTGCTTTCACATGCGTTCAAGTCCTCTGAAGAAGGAACTTTCCTCCACACAAGATCAGGGGGCAGGTTGTTCAACCTTGCCCGTCTAAGAGCGAAGTCCAAAGTACGGAAAGTCCTCATCAGGGAACTCCTCTTTGCTTACGATGCTGCTTTAACATCTCACACTGAAGAGTGCCTGCAGAGTCTCATCGACAGGTTTGCAGCTGCCTGCAATGAATTTGGCCTAACCATCAGCCTCAAGAAAACGAACATCATGGGGCAGGACGTCAGAAATGCTCCATCCATCAATATTGGCGACCACGCTCTGGAAGTGGTTCAAGAGCTCACCTACCTAGGCTCAACTATCACCAGTAACCTGTCTCTAGATGCAGAAATCAACAAGCGCATGGGTAAGGCTTCCACTGCTATGTCCAGACTGGCCAAGAGACTGTGGGAAAATTGCGCACTGACACGGAACACAAAAGTCCGAGTGTATCAGGCCTGTGTCCTCAGTACCTTGCTCTATGGCAACGAGGCCTGGACAACGTATGCCAACCAAGAGCGACGTCTCAATTCATTCCATCTTCGCTGCCTCCGGAGAATACTTGGCATCAGGTGGCAGGACCATATCTCCAACACAGAAGTCCTCGAAGTGGCCAACATCCCCAACTTGTACACACTACTGAGTCAGCGGCGCTTGAGATGGCTTGGCCATGTGAGCCGCATGGAAGATGGCAGGATCCCCAAAGACACATTGTACAGCGAGCTCGCCACTGGTATCAGACCCACCGGCCGTCCATGTCTCCGCTTTAAAGACGTCTGCAAACGCGACATGAAATCCTGGGACATTGATCACAGGTCGTGGGAGTCAGTTGCCAGCGTTCGCCAGAGCTGGCGGGCAGCCATAAAGACAGGGCTAAAATGTGGCGAGTCGAAGAGACTTAGGAGTTGGCAGGAAAAAACACAGAGGCGCAAGGGGAGAGCCAACCGTGCAACAGCCCCGACAAACAAATTTCCCTGCAGCACCTGTGGAAGAGGCAGTCACTCCAGAATTGGACTTTATAGCCACTCCAGGCGCTGCTTCACAAACCACTGACCACCTCCAGGCGCGTATCCATTGTCTCTCGAGATAAGGAGGCCCAAAAGAAAGAAAGAAAGAAATACTAGGTGGAGCACGGACTATCCTGGTGATCAGACAGAGCTAAAACTAGTTGGAGCACTGACTATCCTGGTGATCATGCAGAGCTAACACTAGTTGGAGCACTGACTATTCTGGTGATCATACAAAGCTAACACTAGTTGGAGCACTCACTATCCTGGTGATCATACAGAGCTAACACTAGTTGGAGCACTGACTATCCTGGTGATCATACAGAGCTAATACTATTTGGAGCACTGACTATCCTGGTGATCATACAGAGCTAATACTAGTTGGAGCACTGACTATCCTGGTGATTATACAGAGCTAACACTAGTTGGAGCACTGACTATCCTGGTGATCATACAGAGCTAATACTAGTTGGAGCACTGACTATCCTGGTGATCATACAGAACTAACACTAGTTGGAGCACTGACTATCCTGGTGATCATACAGAGCTAACACTAGTTGGAGCACTGACGATCCTGGTGGTCATACAGAGCTAACACGAGTTGGAGCACTGACTCTTCTGGTGATCATACAGAGCTAACACGAGTTGGAGCACTGACTATCCTGGTGATCATACAGAGCTAACACTAGTTGGAGCACTGACTATTCTGGTGATCATCCAGAGCTAACACGAGGTGGAGCACTGACTATCCTGGTGATCATACAGTGCTAACACTAGTTGGAGCACTGACTATTCTGGTGATCATACAGAGCTGACACGAGTTGGAGCACTGACTATTCTGGTGATCATACAGAGCTAACATTAGTTGGAGCAAAAACAAGAAATGCTGGAATCACTCAGCAGGTCTGGCAGCATCTGTGGAAAGAGAAGCAGAGTTAACGTTTCGGGTCAGTGACCCTTCTTCGGAACTAGTTGGAGCACTGACTATCCTGGTGATCACACAGAGCTAATACTAGTTGGAGCACTGACTATCCTGGTGATCATACAGAGCTAACACTAGTTGGAGCACTGACTATCCTGGTGGTCATACAGAGCTAATACTAGTTGGAGCACTGACTATCCTGGTGATCATACAGAGCTAATACTAGTTGGAGCACTGACTATCCTGGTGATCATACAGAACTAACACTAGTTGGAGCACTGACGATCCTGGTGATCAAACATAGCTAACACTAGTTGGAGCACTGACTATCCTGGTGATCATACAGAGCTAACACTAGTTGGAGCACTGACTATCCTGGTGATCATACAGAGCTAACACTAGTTGGAGCACTGACTATCCTGGTGATCATACAGAGCTAACAGTAGTTGGAGCACTGACTATCCTGGTGATCATACAGAGCTAATACTACTTGGAGCACTGACTATCCTGGTGATCATACAGAGCTAACACTAGTTGGAGCACTGACTATCCTGGTGATCATACAGAGCTTCCACTAGTTGGAGCACTGACTATCCTGGTGATCATACAGAGCTAATACTATTTGGAGCACTGACTATCCTGGTGATCATACAGAGCTAATACTAGTTGGAGCACTGACTATCCTGGTGATCATACAGAGCTAACACGAGTTGGAGCACTGACTATCCTGGTGATCATACAGAACTAACACTAGTTGGAGCACTGACTATCCTGGTGGTCATACAGAGCTAATACTAGTTGGAGCATTGACTATCCTGGTGACCATACAGAACTAACACTAGTTGGAGCACTGACTATCCTGGTGATCATACAGAGCTAAAACTAGTTGGAGTACTGACTATCCTGGTGATCATACAGAGCTAATACTAGTTGGAGCACTGACTATCCTGGTGATCATACAGAGCTAATACTAGTTGGAGCACTGACTATCCTGGTGATCATACAGAGCTAACACTAGTTGGAGCACTGACTATCCTGGTGATCATACAGAGCTAACACTAGTTAGAGCACTGACTATCCTGGTGATCATACAGAGCTAACACTAGTTGGAGCACTGAATATCCTGGTGATCATACAGAGCTAACACTAGTTGGAGCACTCACTATCCTGGTGATCATACAGAGCTAACACTAGTTGGAGCACTGACTATCCTGTTGATCATACAGAGCTAATACTAGTTGGAGCAAAAACAAGAAATGCTGGAATCACTCAGCAGATCTGGCAGCATCTGTGGAAAGAGAAGCAGAGTTAACGTTTCGGGTCAGTGACCCTTCTTCGGAACTAGTTGGAGCACTGACTATCCTGGTGATCATACAGAGCTAATACTAGTTGGAGCACTGACTATCCTGGTGATCATACAGAGCTAACACTAGTTGGAGCACTGACTATCCTGGTGATCATACAGAGCTAACACTAGTTGGAGCACTGACTATCCTGGTGATCATACAGAGCTAACACTAGTTGGAGCACTGACTATCCTGGTGATTATACAGAGCTAATACTAGTTGGAGCACTGACTATCCTGGTGATCATACAGAGCTAACACTAGTTGGAGCACTGACTATCCTGGTGATCATACAGAGCTAACACTAGTTGGAGCACTGACTATCCTGGTGATTATACAGAGCTAATACTAGTTGGAGCACTGACTATTCTGGTGATCATACAGAGCTAACACTAGTTGGAGCACTGACTATCCTGGTGATCATACAGAGCTGCGACACCGACCACTCCCTGGTGTGCAGCAAGGTTAGACTCAGACCAAAGAAGTTGCATCATTCCAAGCAGAAGGGCCAACCGCGCATCAACACGAGCAGAATTTCTCACCCACAGCTGTTACAGAAATTTCTAAATTCACTTGTAACAGCCCTTCAAAACACTCCCACAGGGGATGCTGAGACCAAGTGGGCCCACATCAGAGACGCCATCTATGAGTCAGCTTTGACCACCTCCGGCAAAAGTGCGAAGAGAAATGCAGACTGGTTTCAATCTCATAATGAAGAGCTGGAACCTGTCATAGCCGCTAAGCGCATTGCACTGTTGAACTACAAGAAAGCCCCCAGCGATTTAACATCCGCAGCAATTAAAGCAGCCAGATGTACTGCACAAAGAACAGCTAGGCGTTGCGCAAACGACTACTGGCAACACCTATGCAGTCATATTCAGCTGGCCTCAGACACCGGAAACATCAGAGGAATGTATGATGGCATGAAGAGAGCTCTTGTGCCAACCATCAAGAAGATCGCCCCCCTCAAATCTAAATCGGGGGACATAATCACTGACCAACGCAAACAGATGGACCGCTGGGTTGAGCACTGCGTAGAACTGTACTCCAGGGAGAATGCTGTCACTGAGACTGCCCTCAATGCAGCCCAGCCTCTACCAGTCATGGATGAGCTGGACATACAGCCAACCAAATCGGAACTCAGTGATGCCATTGATTCCCTAGCCAGCGGAAAAGCCCCTGGGAAGGACAGCATTACCCCTGAAATAATCAAGAGTGCCAAGCCTGCTATACTCTCAGCACTACATGAACTGCTATGCCTGTGCTGGGACAAGGGAGCAGTACCCCAGGACATGCGCGATGCCAACATCATCACCCTCTATAAAAACAAAGGTGACCGCGGTGACTGCAACAACTACCGTGGAATCTCCCTGCTCAGCATAGTGGGGAAAGTCTTTGCTCGAGTCGCTCTGAACAGGCTCCAGAAGCTGGCCGAGCGCGTCTACCCAGAGGCACAGTGTGGCTTTCGTGCAGAGAGATCGACCATTGACATGCTGTTCTCCCTTCGTCAGATACAGGAGAAATGCCGTGAACAACAGATGCCCCTCTACATTGCTTTCATTGATCTCACCAAAGCCTTTGACCTCGTCGGCAGACGTGGTCTCTTCAGACTACTAGAAAAGATCGGATGTCCACCAAAGCTACTAAGTATCATCACCTCATTCCATGACAATATGAAAGGCACAATTCAACATGGTGGCTCCTCATCAGAGCCCTTTCCTATCCTGAGTGGTGTGAAACAGGGCTGTGTTCTCGCACCCACACTTTTTGGGATTTTCTTCTTCCTGCTGCTTTCACATGCGTTCAAATCCTCTGAAGAAGGAATTTTCCTCCACACAAGATCAGGGGGCAGGTTGTTCAACCTTGCCCGTCTAAGAGCGAAGTCCAAAGTACGGAAAGTCCTCATCAGAGAACTCCTCTTTGCTGACGATGCTGCTTTAACATCTCACACTGAAGAGTGCCTGCAGAGTCTCATCGACAGGTTTGCGTCTGCCTGCAATGAATTTGGCCTAACCATCAGCCTCAAGAACACGAACATCATGAGGCAGGACATCAGAAATGCTCCATCCATCAATATTGGCGACCACGCTCTGGAAGTGGTTCAAGAGTTCACCTACCTAGGCTCAAATATCACCAGTAACCTGTCTCTAGATGCAGAAATCAACAAGCGCATGGGTAAGGCTTCCACTGCTATGTCCAGACTGGCCAAGAGAGTGTGGGAAAATGGCGCACTGACACGGAACACAAAAGTCCGAGTGGATCAGGCCTGTGTCCTCAGCACCTTGCTCTATGGCAGCGAGGCCTGGACAACGTATGCCAGCCAAGAGCGACGTCTCAATTCATTCCATCTTCGCTGCCTTCGGAGAATACTTGGCATCAGGTGGCAGGACTATATCTCCAACACAGAAGTCCTTGAAGCAGCCAACACCCCCAGCTTATACACACTACTGAGTCAGCGGCGCTTGAGATGGCTTGGCCATGTGAGCCGCATGGAAGATGGCAGGATCCCCAAAGACACATTGTACAGCGAGCTCGCCACTGGTATCAGACCCACCGGCCATCCATGTCTCCGCTGTAAAGACGTCTGCAAACGCGACATGAAATCGTGTGACATTGATCACAGGTCGTGGGAGTCAGTTGCCAGCATTCGCCAGAGCTGGCGGGCAGCCATAAAGACAGGGCTAAATTGTGGCGAGTCGAAGAGACTTAGTAGTTGGCAGGAAAAAAGACAGAGGCGCAAGGGGAGAGCCAACTGTGCAACAGCCCCGACAAACAAATTTCTCTGCAGCACCTGTGGAAGAGGCTCTCACTCCAGAATTGGCCTTTATAGCCACTCCAGGCGCTGCTTCACAAACCACTGACCACCTCCAGGCGCATATCCATTGTCTCTCGAGATAAGGAGGCCCAAAAGAAAAGATACAGAGCTAACACTAGTTGGAGCACTGACTATTCTGGTGATCATACAGAGCTAATACGAGTTGGAGCACTCACTATCCTGGTGATCATACAGAGCTAACACTAGTTGGAGCACTGACTATCCTGGTGATCATACAGAGCTAACAATAGTTGGAGCACTGACTATCCTGGTGATCATACAGAGCTAATAATAGTTGGAGCACTGACTATCCTGGTGATCATACAGAGCTAACACTAGTTGGAGCACTGACTATCCTGGTGATCATACAGAGCTAATACTAGTTGGAGCACTGACTATCCTGGTGATCATAGAGAGCTAATACTAGTTGGAGCACTGACTCTCCTGGTGATCATACAGAGCTAATACTAGTTGGAGCACTGACTATCCTGGTGATCATACAGAGCTAATACTAGTTGGAGCACTGATTATCCTGGTGATTATACAGAGCTGACACTAGTTGGAGCACTGACTATCCTGGTGATCATACAGAGCTAATACTAGTTGGAGCACTGACTATCCTGGTGATTATACAGAGCTAACACTAGTTGGAGCACTGACTATCCTGGTGATCATACAGAGCTAATACGAGTTGGAGCACTGACTATCCTGGTGATCATACAGAACTAACACTAGTTGGAGCACTGACTATCCTGGTGATCATACAGAGCTAACACTAGTTGGAGCACTGACTATCCTGGTGATCATACAGAGCTAATACTAGTTGGAGCACTGACTATCCTGGTGATCATACAGAGCTAATACTAGTTGGAGCACTCACTATCCTGGTGATCATACAGAGCTAACACTAGTTGGAGCACTGACTATCCTCATGATCATACAGAGGTAACAATAGTTGGAGCACTGACTATCCTGGTGATCATACAGAGCTAATACTGGTTGGAGCACTGACTATCCTGGTGATCATACAGAGCTAACACTAGTTGGAGCACTGACTATCCTGGTGATCATACAGAGCTAATACTGGTTGGAGCAATGACTATCCTGGTGATCATACAGAGCTAATACTAGTTGGAGCACTGACTCTCCTGGTGATCAGACAGAGCTATTACTAGTTGGAGCACTGACTATCCTAGTGATTATACAGAGCTGACGCTAGTTGGAGCACTGACTATCCTGGTGATCATACAGAGCTAATACTAGTTGGAGCACTGACTCTCCTGGTGATCAGACAGAGCTAATACTAGTTGGAGCACTGTTTATCCTGGTGATTATACAGAGCTGACGCTAGTTGGAGCACTGACTATCCTGGTGATCATACAGAGCTAATACTAGTTGGAGCACTGACTATCCTGGTGATTATACAGAGCTAACACTAGTTGGAGCACTGACTATCCTGGTGATCATACAGAGCTAATACTAGTTGGAGCACTGACTATCCTGGTGATCATCCAGAACTAACACTAGTTGGAGCACTGACTATCCTGGTGATCATACAGAGCTTACATTAGTTGGAGCACTGACTATCCTGGTGATCATACAGAGCTAATACTAGTTGAAGCACTGACTATCCTGGTGATCATACAGAGCTTACCCTAGTTGGAGCACTGACTATCCTGGTGATCATACAGAGCTAATAAGAGATGGAGCACTCACTATCCTGGTGATCATACAGAGCTAACACTAGTTGGAGCACTGACTATACTGGTGATCATACAGAGCTTACACTAGTTGGAGCACTGACTATCCTGGTGATCATACAGAGCTAATACTAGTTGGAGCACTGACGATCCTGGTGATCATACAGAGCTAACACTAGTTGGAGCACTGACGATCCTGTTGATCATACAGAGCTAATACTAGTTGGAGCACTGACTATCCTGGTGATCATACAGAGCTAATACTAGTTGGAGCACTGACTCTCCTGGTGATCATACAGATTTAATACTAGTTGGAGCACTGACTATCCTGGTGATCATACAGAGCTAATACTAGTTGGAGCACTGACTATCCTGGTGATCATACAGAGCTAACAATAGTTGGAGCACTGACTATCCTGGTGATCATACAGAGCTAATACTAGTTGGAGCACTGACTATCCTGGTGATCATACAGAGCTAACACTAGTTGGAGCACTGACTATCCTGGTGATCATACAGAGCTAATACTAGTTGGAGCACTGACTATCCTGGTGATCATACAGAGCTAATACTAGTTGGAGCACTGACTCTGCTGGTGATCATACAGAGCTAATACTAGTTGGAGCACTGACTATCCTGGTGATCATACAGAGCTAATACTAGTTGGAGCACTGATTATCCTGGTGATTATACAGAGCTGACACTAGTTGGAGCACTGACTATCCTGGTGATCATACAGAGCTAATACTAGTTGGAGCACTGACTATCCTGGTGATTATACAGAGCTAACACTAGTTGGAGCACTGACTATCCTGGTGATCATACAGAGCTAATACTAGTTGGAGCACTGAGTATCCTGGTGATCATACAGAACTAACACTAGTTGGAGCACTGACTATCCTGGTGATCATACAGAGCTTACACTAGTTGGAGCACTGACTATCCTGGTGTTCATACAGAGCTAATACTAGTTGGAGCACTGACTATCCTGGTGATCATACAGAGCTTACACTAGTTGGAGCACTGACTATCCTGGTGATCATACAGAGCTAATACCAGTTGGAGCACTGACTATCCTGGTGATCATACAGAGCTAATACTAGTTGGAGCACTGACTATCCTGGTGATCATACAGAGCTAATACTAGTTGGAGCACTCACTATCCTGGTGATCATACAGAGCTAACACTAGTTGGAGCACTGACTATCCTCATGATCATACAGAGGTAACAATAGTTGGAGCACTGACTATCCTGGTGATCATACAGAGCTAATACTAGTTGGAGCACTGACTATCCTGGTGATCATACAGAGCTAACACTAGTTGGAGCACTGACTATCCTGGTGATCATACAGAGCTAATACTGGTTGGAGCACTGACTATCCTGGTGATCATACAGAGCTAATACTAGTTGGAGCACTGACTCTCCTGGTGATCAGACAGAGCTAATACTAGTTGGAGCACTGACTATCCTGGTGATCATACAGAGCTAATACTAGTTGGAGCACTGTTTATCCTGGTGATTATACAGAGCTGACGCTAGTTGGAGCACTGACTATCCTGGTGATCATACAGAGCTAATACTAGTTGGAGCACTGACAATCCTGGTGATTATACAGAGCTAACACTAGTTGGAGCACTGACTATCCTGGTGATCATACAGAGCTAATACTAGTTGGAGCACTGACTATCCTGGTGATCATCCAGAACTAACACTAGTTGGAGCACTGACTATCCTGGTGATCATACAGAGCTTACACTAGTTGGAGCACTGACTATCCTGGTGATCATACAGAGCTAATACTAGTTGGAGCACTGACTATCCTGGTGATCATACAGAGCTTACCCTAGTTGGAGCACTGACTATCCTGGTGATCATACAGAGCTAATACTAGTTGGAGCACTCACTATCCTGGTGATCATACAGAGCTAACACTAGTTGGAGCACTGACTATACTGGTGATCATACAGAGCTTACACTAGTTGGAGCACTGACTATCCTGGTGATCATACAGAGCTAATACTAGTTGGAGCACTGACGATCCTGGTGATCATACAGAGCTAACACTAGTTGGAGCACTGACGATCCTGGTGATCATACAGAGCTAATACTAGTTGGAGCACTGACTATCCTGGTGATCATACAGAGCTAATACTAGTTGGAGCACTGACTCTCCTGGTGATCATACAGATTTAATACTAGTTGGAGCACTGACTATCCTGGTGATCATACAGAGCTAATACTAGTTGGAGCACTGACTATCCTGGTGATCATACAGAGCTAACAATAGTTGGAGCACTGACTATCCTGGTGATCATACAGAGCTAATACTAGTTGGAGCACTGACTATCCTGGTGATCATACAGAGCTAATACTAGTTGGAGCACTGACTATCCTGGTGATCATACAGAGCTAATACTAGTTGGAGCACTGACTATCCTGGTGATCATACAGAGCTAATACTAGTTGGAAAACTGACTCTCCTGGTGATCATACAGAGCTAATACTAGTTGGAGCACTGACTATCCTGGTGATCATACAGAGCTAATACTAGTTGGAGCACTGATTATCCTGGTGATTATACAGAGCTGACACTAGTTGGAGCACTGACTATCCTGGTGATCATACAGAGCTAATACTAGTTGGAGCACTGACTATCCTGGTGATTATACAGAGCTAACACTAGTTGGAGCACTGACTATCCTGGTGATCATACAGAGCTAATACTAGTTGGAGCACTGACTATCCTGGTGATCATACAGAACAAACACTAGTTGGAGCACTGACTATCCTGGTGATCATACAGAGCTTACACAAGTTGGAGCACTGACTATCCTGGTGTTCATACAGAGCTAATACTAGTTGGAGCACTGACTATCCTGGTGATCATACAGAGCTTACACTAGTTGGAGCATTGACTATCCTGGTGATCATACAGAGCTAATACTAGTTGGAGCACTCACTATCCTGGTGATCATACAGAGCTAACAATAGTTGGAGCACTGACTATCCTGGTGATCATACAGAGCTAATACTAGTTGGAGCACTGACTATCCTGGTGATCATACAGAGCTAATACTAGTTGGAGCACTGACTATCCTGGTGATCATACAGAGCTAATACTAGTTGGAGCACTGACTATCCTGGTGATCATACAGAGCTAATACTAGTTGGAAAACTGACTCTCCTGGTGATCATACAGAGCTAATACTAGTTGGAGCACTGACTATCCTGGTGATCATACAGAGCTAATACTAGTTGGAGCACTGATTATCCTGGTGATTATACAGAGCTGACACTAGTTGGAGCACTGACTATCCTGGTGATCATACAGAGCTAATACTAGTTGGAGCACTGACTATCCTGGTGATTATACAGAGCTAACACTAGTTGGAGCACTGACTATCCTGGTGATCATACAGAGCTAATACTAGTTGGAGCACTGACTATCCTGGTGATCATACAGAACAAACACTAGTTGGAGCACTGACTATCCTGGTGATCATACAGAGCTTACACTAGTTGGAGCACTGACTATCCTGGTGTTCATACAGAGCTAATACTAGTTGGAGCACTGACTATCCTGGTGATCATACAGAGCTTACACTAGTTGGAGCATTGACTATCCTGGTGATCATACAGAGCTAATACTAGTTGGAGCACTCACTATCCTGGTGATCATACAGAGCTAACACTAGTTGGAGCACTGACTATCCTGGTGATCATACAGAGCTTACACTAGTTGGAGCACTGACTATCCTGGTGATCATACAGATCTAATACTAGTTGGAGCACTGACTATCTTGGTGATCATACAGAGCTAATACTAGTTGGAGCACTGACTCTCCTGGTGATCATACAGATTTAATACTAGTTGGAGCACTGACTATCCTGGTGATCATACAGAGCTAATACTAGTTGGAGCACTGACTATCCTGGTGATTATACAGAGCTAACACTAGTTGGAGCACTGACTATCCTGGTGATCATACAGAGCTAATACTAGTTGGAGCACTGACTATCCTGGTGATCATACAGAACTAACACTAGTTGGAGCACTGACTATCCTGGTGATCATACAGAGCTTACACTAGTTGGAGCACTGACTATCCTGGTGATCATAGAGAGCTAATACTAGTTGGAGCACTGACTATCCTGGTGGTCAGACAGAGCTAATACTAGTTGGAGCACTGACTATCCCGGTGATCATACAGAGCTAACACTAGTTGGAGCACTGACCATTCTGGTGATCAGACAGAGCTAACATTGTGTTGGAGCACTGACTATCCTGGTGATCATCCAGAGCTTACATTAGTTGGAGCACTGACCATCCTGGTGATTATACAGAGCTAATACTAGTTGGAGCACTGACTATCCTGGTGATCATACAGAGCTTCCACTAGTTGGAGCACTGACTATCCTGGTGATCAGACAGAGCTAACACTAGTTGGAGCACTGACTATCCTGGTGATCATACAGAGCGAACACTAGTTGGAGCACTGACTATCCTGGTGATCATACAGAGCTAATACTACTTGGAGCACTGACTATCCTGGTGATCATACAGAGCTAACACTAGTTGGAGCACTGACTATCCTGTTGATCATACAGAGCTTACACTAGTTGGAGCAAAAACAAGTCGCCAACTTTAAGGGCATTTAAGTGGTCATTGGATAGACATATGGATGAAAATGGAATAGTGTAGGTCAGATGGTTTCACAGGTCGGCGCAACATCGAGGCCTGAAGGGCCTGTACTGCGCTGTAATGTTCTATGTTCTATAAATGCTGGAATCACTCAGCAGGTCTGGCAGCATCTGTGGAAAGAGAAGCAGAGTTAACGTTTCGGGTCAGTGACCCTTCTTCGGAACTAGTTGGAGCACTGACTATCCTGGTGATCATACAGAGCTAATACTAGTTGGAGCACTGACTATCCTGGTGATCATACAGAGCTAACACTAGTTGGAGCACTCACTATCCTGGTGATCATACAGAGCTAACACTAGTTGGAGCACTGACTATCCTGGTGATCATACAGAGCTAATACGAGTTGTAGCACTGACTATTCTGGTGATCATACAGTGCTAATACCAGTTGGAGCACTGAATATCCTGGTGATCATACAGGGCTAACACCAGTTAGAGCACTGACTATCCTGGTGATCATACAGAGCTAACACTAGTTGGAGCACTGACTATTCTGGTGATTATACAGAGCTAATACTAGTTGGAGCACTGACTATCCTGGTGATCATACAGAGCTAATACTAGTTGGAGCACTCACTATCCTGGTGATCATACAGAGCAAAACTAGTTGGAGCACTGACTATCCTGGTGATCATACAGAGCTAATACTAGTTGGAGCACTCACTATCCTGGTGATCATACAGAGCTAACACGAGTTGCAGCACTGACTATCCTGGTGATCATACAGAGCTGATACTAGTTGGAGCACTGACTATCCTGGTGATCATACAGAGCTGATACCAGTTGGAGCACTGACTATCCTGGTGATCATACAGAGCTAATACTAGTTGGAGCACTCACTATCCTGGTGATCATACAGAGCAAAACTAGTTGGAGCACTGACTATCCTGGTGATCATACAGAGCTAATACTAGTTGGAGCACTCACTATCCTGGTGATCATACAGAGCTAACACGAGTTGCAGCACTGACTATCCTGGTGATCATACAGAGCTAATACTAGTTGGAGCACTGACTATCCTGGTGATCATACAGAGCTAACACTAGTTGGAGCACTGACTATCCTGGTGATCATACAGAGCTGATACTAGTTGGAGCACTGACTATCCTGGTGATCATACAGAGCTGATACCAGTTGGAGCACTGACTATCCTGGTGATCATACAGAGCAAATACTAGTTGGAGCACTGACTATCCTGGTGATCATACAGAGCTAATACTAGTTGGAGCACTGACTATCCTGGTGATTATACAGAGCTAACACTAGTTGGAGCACTGACTATCCTGGTGATCATACAGAGCTAATACTAGTTGGAGCACTGATTATCCTGGTGATCATACAGAGCTAACACTAGTTGGAGCACTGACTATCCTGGTGATCATACAGAGCTAACACTAGTTGGAGCACTGACAATCCTGGTGGTCATACAGAGCTAATACTAGTTGGAGCACTGACTATCCTGGTGATCATACAGAGCTAACACTAGTTGGAGCACTGACTATCCTGGTGATCATACAGAGCTAATACTAGTTGGAGCACTCACGATCCTGGTGATCATACAGAGCTAACACTAGTTGGAGCACTGACTATCCTGGTGATCATACAGAGCTAATACTAGTTGGAGCACTCACTATCCTGGTGATCATACAGAGCAAAACTAGTTGGAGCACTGACTATCCTGGTGTTCATACAGAGCTAATACTAGTTGGAGCACTCACTATCCTGGTGATCATACAGAGCTAACACGAGTTGCAGCACTGACTATCCTGGTGATCATACAGAGCTAATACTAGTTGGAGCACTGACTATCCTGGTGATCATACAGAGCTAACACTAGTTGGAGCACTGACTATCCTGGTGATCAGACAGAGCTAATACTAGTTGGAGCACTGACTATCCTGGTGGTCATACAGAGCTAATACTAGTTGGAGCACTGACTATCCTGGTGATCATACAGAGCTAATACTAGTTGGAGCACTGAATATCCTGGTGATCATACAGAGCTAACACTAGTTGGAGCACTGACTATCCCGGTGATCATACAGAGCTAACACTAGTTGGAGCACTGACCATTCTGGTGATCAGACAGAGCTAACATTGTGTTGGAGCACTGACTATCCTGGTGATCATCCAGAGCTTACATTAGTTGGAGCACTGACCATCCTGGTGATTATACAGAGCTAATACTAGTTGGAGCACTGACAATCCTGGTGATCATACAGAGCT
This sequence comes from Heterodontus francisci, assembly GCF_036365525.1. Taxonomy (NCBI): domain Eukaryota; kingdom Metazoa; phylum Chordata; class Chondrichthyes; order Heterodontiformes; family Heterodontidae; genus Heterodontus; species Heterodontus francisci. The sequence goes on along the minus strand of NC_090378.1, from coordinate 80,685,281 downwards.
TCCACTAGCTGGAGCACTGACTATCCTGGTGATCAGACAGAGCTAACACTAGTTGGAGCACTGACTATCCTGGTGATCATACAGAGCGAACACTAGTTGGAGCACTGACTATCCTGGTGATCATACAGAGCTAATACTACTTGGAGCACTGACTATCCTGGTGATCATACAGAGCTAACACTAGTTGGAGCACTGACTATCCTGTTGATCAAACAGAGCTAACACTAGTTGGAGCAAAAACAAGTCGCCAACTTTATGGGCATTTAAGTGGTCATTGGATAGACATATGGATGAAAATGGAATAGTGTAGGTCAGATGGTTTCACAGGCCGGCGCAACATCGAGGCCTGAAGGGCCTGTACTGTGCTGTAATGTTCTATGTTCTATAAATGCTGGAATCACTCAGCAGGTCTGGCAGCATCTGTGGAAAGAGAAGCAGAGTTAACGTTTCGGGTCAGTGACCCTTCTTCGGAACTAGTTGGAGCACTGACTATCCTGGTGATCATACAGAGCTAATACTAGTTGGAGCACTGACTATCCTGGTGATCATACAGAGCTAACACTAGTTGGAGCACTCACTATCCTGGTGATCATACAGAGCTAATACTAGTTGGAGCACTGACTATCCTGGTGATCATACAGAGCTAATACGAGTTGGAGCACTGACTATTCTGGTGATCATACAGTGCTAATACCAGTTGGAGCACTGAATATCCTGGTGATCATACAGAGCAAAACTAGTTGGAGCACTGACTATCCTGGTGATCATACATGGCTAACACCAGTTGGAGCACTGACGATCCTGGTGATCATACAGAGCTAACACTAGTTGGAGCACTGACTATTCTGGTGATTATACAGAGCTAATACTAGTTGGAGCACTGACTATCCTGGTGATCATACAGGGCTAACACTTGTTGGAGCACTGACTATCCTGGTGATCATACAGAGCTAATACTAGTTGGAGCACTCACTATCCTGGTGATCATACAGAGCAAAACAAGTTGGAGCACTGACTATCCTGGTGATCATACAGAGCTAATACTAGTTGGAGCACTCACTATCCTGGTGATCATACAGAGCTAACACGAGTTGCAGCACTGACTATCCTGGTGATCATACAGAGCTAATACTAGTTGGAGCACTGACTATCATGGTGATCATACAGAGCTAACACTAGTTGGAGCACTGACTATCCTGGTGATAATACAGAGCTGATACTAGTTGGAGCACTGACTATCCTGGTGATCATACAGAGCTGATACCAGTTGGAGCACTGACTATCCTGGTGAGCATACAGAGCTAATACTAGTTGGAGCACTGACTATCCTGGTGATCATACAGAGCTAATACTAGTTGGAGCACTGACTATCCTGGTGATTATACAGAGCTAACACTGGTTGGAGCACTGACTATCCTGGTGATCATACAGAGCTAATACTAGTTGGAGCACTGACTATCCTGGTGATCATACAGAGCTAATACTAGTTGGAGCACTGACTATCCTGGTGATCATACAGAGCTAACACTAGTTGGAGCACTGACTATCCTGGTGGTCATACAGAGCTAATACTAGTTGGAGCACTGACTATCCTGGTGATCATACAGAGCTAACACTAGTTGGAGCACTGACTATCCTGGTGATCATACAGAGCTAATACTAGTTGGAGCACTCACTATCCTGGTGATCATACAGAGCTAACACTAGTTGGAGCACTGACTATCCTGGTGATCATGCAGAGCTAATACTAGTTGGAGCACTCACTATCCTGGTGATCATACAGAGCAAAACTAGTTGGAGCACTGACTATCCTGGTGATCATACAGAGCTAATACTAGTTGGAGCACTCACTATCCTGGTGATCATACAGAGCTAACACGAGTTGCAGCACTGACTATCCTGGTGATCATACAGAGCTAATACTAGTTGGAGCACTGACTATCCTGGTGATCATACAGAGCTAACACTAGTTGGAGCACTGACTATCCTGGTGATCATACAGAGCTGATACTAGTTGGAGCACTGACTATCCTGGTGATCATACAGAGCTGATACCAGTTGGAGCACTGACTATCCTGGTGATCATACAGAGCTAATACTAGTTGGAGCACTGACTATCCTGGTGATCATACAAAGCTAACACTAGTTGGAGCACTGACTATCCTGGTGATCATACAGAGCTAATACTAGTTGGAGCACTGACTATCCTGGTGATCATACAGAGCTAATACTAGTTGGAGCACTGACTATCCTGGTGATCATACAGAGCTAATACTAGTTGGAGCACTGACTATCCTGGTGATCATACAGAGCTAATACTAGTTGGAGCACTGACTATCCTGGTGATCATACAGAACTAACACTAGTTGGAGCACTGACTATCCTGGTGATCATACAGAGCTTACACTAGTTGGAGCACTGACTATCCTGGTGATCATACAGAGTTAATACTAGTTGGAGCACTGACTATCCTGGTGATCATAGAGAGCTTACACGAGTTGGAGCACTGACTATCCTGGTGATCATACAGAGCTAATACTAGTTGGAGCACTCACTATCCTGGTGATCATACAGAGCTAACACTAGTTGGAGCACTGACTATCCTGGTGATCATACAGAGCTTACACTAGTTGGAGCACTGACTATCCTGGTGATCATACAGAGCTAATACTAGTTGGAGCACTGACTATCCTGGTGATCATACAGAGCTAATACTAGTTGGAGCACTGACTCTCCTGGTGATCATACAGAGCTAATACTAGTTGGAGCACTGACTATCCTGGTGATCATACAGAGCTAATACTAGTTGGAGCACTGACTATCCTGGTGATTATACAGAGCTAACACTAGTTGGAGCACTGACTATCCTGGTGATCAGACAGAGCTAATACTAGTTGGAGCACTGACTATCCTGGTGATCATACAGAACTAACACTAGTTGGAGCACTGACTATCCTGGTGATCATACAGAGCTAACAATAGTTGGAGCACTGACTATCCCGGTGATCATACAGAGATAACACTAGTTGGAGCACTGACCATTCTGGTGATCAGACAGAGCTAACATTGTGTTGGAGCACTGACTATCCTGGTGATCATCCAGAGCTTACATTAGTTGGAGCACTGACCATCCTGGTGATTATACAGAGCTAATACTAGTTGGAGCACTGACTATCCTGGTGATCATACAGAGCTTCCACTAGTTGGAGCACTGACTATCCTGGTGATCAGACAGAGCTAACACTAGTTGGAGCACTGACTATCCTGGTGATCATACAGAGCTAACACTAGTTGGAGCACTGACTATCCTGGTGATCATACAGAGCTAATACTACTTGGAGCACTGACTATCCTGGTGATCATACAGAGCTAACACTAGTTGGAGCACTGACTATCCTGTTGATCATACAGAGCTAACACTAGTTGGAGCAAAAACAAGTCGCCAACTTTAAGGGCATTTAAGTGGTCATTGGATAGACATATGGATGAAAATGAAATAGTGTAGGTCAGATGGTTTCACAGGTCGGCGCAACATCGAGGCCTGAAGGGCCTGTACTGCGCTGTAATGTTCTATGTTCGATAAATGCTGGAATCACTCAGCAGGTCTGGCAGCATCTGTGGAAAGAGAAGCAGAGTTAACGTTTCGGGTCAGTGACCCTTCTTCGGAACTAGTTGGAGCACTGACTATCCTGGTGATCATACAGAGCTAATACTAGTTGGAGCACTGACTATCCTGGTGATCATACAGAGCTAACACTAGTTGGAGCACTCACTATCCTGGTGATCATACAGAGCTTACACTAGTTGGAGCACTGACTATCCTGGTGATCATACAGAGCTAATACTAGTTGGAGCACTGACTATCCTGGTGGTCATACAGAGCTAATACTAGTTGGAGCACTGACTATCCTGGTGATCATACAGAGCTAATACTAGTTGGAGCACTGAATATCCTGGTGATCATACAGAGCTAACACTAGTTGGAGCACTGACTATCCCGGTGATCATACAGAGCTAACACTAGTTGGAGCACTGACCATTCTGGTGATCAGACAGAGCTAACATTGTGTTGGAGCACTGACTATCCTGGTGATCATCCAGAGCTTACATTAGTTGGAGCACTGACCATCCTGGTGATTATACAGAGCTAATACTAGTTGGAGCACTGACTATCCTGGTGATCATACAGAGCTAATACTAGTTGGAGCACTGACTATCCTGGTGATCATACAGAGCTTCCACTAGTTGGAGCACTGACTATCCTGGTGATCAGACAGAGCGAACACTAGTTGGAGCACTGACTATCCTGGTGATCATACAGAGCGAACACTAGTTGGAGCACTGACTATCCTGGTGATCATACAGAGCTAATACTACTTGGAGCACTGACTATCCTGGTGATCATACAGAGCTAACACTAGTTGGAGCACTGACTATCCTGTTGATCATACAGAGCTAACATTAGTTGGAGCAAAAACAAGTCGCCAACTTTAAGGGCATTTAAGTGGTCATTGGATAGACATATGGATGAAAATGGAATAGTGTAGGTCAGATTGTTTCACAGGTCGGCGCAACATCGAGGCCTGAAGGGCCTGTACTGCGCTGTAATGTTCTATGTTCGATAAATGCTGGAATCACTCAGCAGGTCTGGCAGCATCTGTGGAAAGAGAAGCAGAGTTAACGTTTCGGGTCAGTGACCCTTCTTCGGAACTAGTTGGAGCACTGACTATCCTGGTGATCATACAGAGCTAATACTAGTTGGAGCACTGACTATCCTGGTGATCATACAGAGCTAATACGAGTTGGAGCACTGACTATTCTGGTGATCATACAGTGCTAATACCAGTTGGAGCACTGAATATCCTGGTGATCATACAGGGCTAACACCAGTTGGAGCACTGACTATCCTGGTGATCATACAGAGCTAACACTAGTTGGAGCACTGACTATTCTGGTGATTATACAGAGCTAATACTAGTTGGAGCACTGACTATCCTGGTGATCATACAGGGCTAACACTTGTTGGAGCACTGACTATCCTGGTGATCATACAGAGCTAATACTAGTTGGAGCACTCACTATCCTGGTGATCATACAGAGCAAAACTAGTTGGAGCACTGACTATCCTGGTGATCATACAGAGCTAATACTAGTTGGAGCACTGACTATCCTGGTGATCATACAGAGCTAACACTAGTTGGAGCACTGACTATCCTGGTGATCATACAGAGCTGATACTAGTTGGAGCACTGACTATCCTGGTGATCATACAGTGCTGATACCAGTTGGAGCACTGACTATCCTGGTGATCATACAGAGCTAATACTAGTTGGAGCACTGACTATCCTGGTGATCATACAGAGCTAATACTAGTTGGAGCACTGACTATCCTGGTGATTATACAGAGCTAACACTAGTTGGAGCACTGACTATCCTGGTGATCATACAGAGCTAATACTAGTTGGAGCACTGACTATCCTGGTGATCATACAGAGCTAACACTAGTTGGAGCACTGACTATCCTGGTGATCATACAGAGCTAACACTAGTTGGAGCACTGACTATCCTGGTGATCATACAGAGCTAACGCTAGTTGGAGCACTGACTATCCTGGTGATCATACAGAGCTAATACTAGTTGGAGCACTCACTGTCCTGGTGATCATACAGAGCTAACACTAGTTGGAGCACTGACTATCCTGGTGATCATACAGAGCTAATACTAGTTGGAGCACTCACTATCCTGGTGATCATACAGAGCTTCCACTAGTTGGAGCACTGACTATCCTGGTGATCAGACAGAGCTAACACTAGTTGGAGCACTGACTATCCTGGTGATCATACAGAGCGAACTCTATTTGGAGCACTGACTATCCTGGTGATCATACAGAGCTAATACTACTTGGAGCACTGACTATCCTGGTGATCATACAGAGCTAACACTAGTTGGAGCACTGACTATCCTGTTGATCATACAGAGCTAACACTAGTTGGAGCAAAAACAAGTCGCCAACTTTAAGGGCATTTAAGTGGTCATTGGATAGACATATGGATGAAAATGGAATCGTGTAGGTCAGATGGTTTCACAGGTCGGCGCAACATCGAGGCCTGAAGGGCCTGTACTGCGCTGTAATGTTCTATGTTCTATAAATGCTGGAATCACTCAGCAGGTCTGGCAGCATCTGTGGAAAGAGAAGCAGAGTTAACGTTTCGGGTCAGTGACCCTTCTTCGGAACTAGTTGGAGCACTGACTATCCTGGTGATCATACAGAGCAAATACTAGTTGGAGCACTGACTATCCTGGTGATCATACAGAGCTAACACTAGTTGGAGCACTCACTATCCTGGTGATCATACAGAGCTAACACTAGTTGGAGCACTGACTATCCTGGTGATCATACAGAGCTAATACGAGTTGGAGCACTGACTATTCTGGTGATCATACAGTGCTAATACCAGTTGGAGCACTGAATATCCTGGTGATCATACAGGGCTAACACCAGTTGGAGCACTGACTATCCTGGTGATCATACAGAGCTAACACTAGTTGGAGCACTGACTATTCTGGTGATTATACAGAGCTAATACTAGTTGGAGCACTGACTATCCTGGTGATCATACAGGGCTAACACTTGTTGGAGCACTGACTATCCTGGTGATCATACAGAGCTAATACTAGTTGGAGCACTCACTATCCTGGTGATCATACAGAGCAAAACTAGTTGGAGCACTGACTATCCTGGTGATCATACAGAGCTAATACTAGTTGGAGCACTGACTATACTGGTGATCATACAGAGCTAACACTAGTTGGAGCACTGACTATCCTGGTGATCATACAGAGCTGATACTAGGTGGAGCACTGACTATCCTGGTGATCATACAGTGCTGATACCAGTTGGAGCACTGACTATCCTGGTGATCATACAGAGCTAATACTAGTTGGAGCAATGACTATCCTGGTGATCATACAGAGCTAATACTAGTTGGAGCACTGACTATCCTGGTGATTATACAGAGCTAACACTAGTTGGAGCACTGACTATCCTGGTGATCATACAGAGCTAATACTAGTTGGAGCACTGACTATCCTGGTGATCATACAGAGCTAATACTAGTTGGAGCACTGACTATCCTGGTGATCATACAGAGCTAACACTAGTTGGAGCACTGACTATCCTGGTGATCATACAGAGCTAACACTAGTTGGAGCACTGACTATCCTGGTGATCATACAGAGCTAATACTAGTTGGAGCACTCACTATCCTGGTGATCATACAGAGCTAACACTAGTTGGAGCACTGACTATCCTGGTGATCATACAGAGCTAATACTAGTTGGAGCACTCACTATCCTGGTGATCATACAGAGCAAAACGAGTTGGAGCACTGACTATCCTGGTGATCATACAGAGCTAATACTAGTTGGAGCACTCACTATCCTGGTGATCATACAGAGCTAACACGAGTTGCAGCACTGACTATCCTGGTGATCATACAGAGCTAATACTAGTTGGAGCACTGACTATCCTGGTGATCATACAGAGCTAACACTAGTTGGAGCACTGACTATCCTGGTGATCATACAGAGCTGATACTAGTTGGAGCACTGACTATCCTGGTGATCATACAGAGCTGATACCAGTTGGAGCACTGACTCTCCTGGTGATCATACAGAGCTAATACTAGTTGGAGCACTGACTATCCTGGTGATCATACAGAGCTAATACTAGTTGGAGCACTGACTATCCTGGTGATTATACAGAGCTAACACTAGTTGGAGCACTGACTATCCTGGTGATCATACAGAGCTAATACTAGTTGGAGCACTGACTATCCTGGTGATCATACAGAGCTAATACTAGTTGGAGCACTGACTATCCTGGTGATCATACAGAGCTAACACTAGTTGGAGCACTGACTATCCTGGTGGTCATACAGAGCTAATACTAGTTGGAGCACTGACTATCCTGGTGATCATACAGAGCTAACACTAGTTGGAGCGCTGGCTATCCTGGTGATCATACAGAGCTAATACTCGTTGGAGCACTCACTATCCTGGTGATCATACAGAGCTAACACCAGTTGCAGCACTGACTATCCTGGTGATCATACAGAGCTAATACTAGTTGGAGCACTGACTATCCTGGTGATCATACAGAGCTAATACTAGTTGGAGCACTGACTATCCTGGTGATCATACAGAGCTAATACTAGTTGGAGCACTGACTATCCTGGTGATCATACAGAGCTAATACTAGTTGGAGCACTGACTATCCTGGTGATCATACAGAGCTAATACTAGTTGGAGCACTGACTATCCTGGTGATCATACAGAACTAACACTAGTTGGAGCACTGACTATCCTGGTGATCATACAGAGCTAACACTAGTTGGAGCACTGACGATCCTGGTGATCATACAGAGCTAATACTAGTTGGAGCACTGACTATCCTGGTGATCATACAGAGCTAATACTAGTTGGAGCACTGACTCTCCTGGTGATCATACAGAGCTAATACTAGTTGGAGCACTGACTATCCTGGTGATCATACAGAGCTAATACTAGTTGGAGCACTGACTATCCTGGTGATTATACAGAGCTAACACTAGTTGGAGCACTGACTATCCTGGTGATCAGACAGAGCTAATACTAGTTGGAGCACTGACTATCCTGGTGATCATACAGAACTAACACTAGTTGGAGCACTGACTATCCTGGTGATCATACAGAGCTTACACTAGTTGGAGCACTGACTATCCTGGTGATCAGACAGAGCTAATACTGGTTGGAGCACTGACTATCCTGGTGGTCATACAGAGCTAATACTAGTTGGAGCACTGACTATCCCGGTGATCATCCAGAGCTAATACTAGTTGGAGCACTGAATATCCTGGTGATCATGCAGAGCTAACACTAGTTGGAGCACTGACTATCCCGGTGATCATACAGAGCTAACACTAGTTGGAGCACTGACCATTCTGGTGATCAGACAGAGCTAACATTGTGTTGGAGCACTGACCATCCTGGTGATTATACAGAGCTAATACTAGTTGGAGCACTGACTATCCTGGTGATCATACAGAGATTCCACTAGTTGGAGCACTGACTATCCTGGTGATCAGACAGAGCTAACACTAGTTGGAGCACTGACTATCCTGGTGATCATACAGAGCTAACACTAGTTGGAGCACTGACCATCCTGGTGATTATACAGAGCTAATACTAGTTGGAGCACTGACTATCCTGGTGATCATACAGAGATTCCACTAGTTGGAGCACTGACTATCCTGGTGATCAGACAGAGCGAACACTATTTGGAGCACTGACTATCCTGGTGATCATACAGAGCTAATACTACTTGGAGCACTGACTATCCTGGTGATCATACAGAGCTAACACTAGTTGGAACACTGACTATCCTGTTGATCATACAGAGCTAACACTAGTTGGAGCAAAAACAAGTCGCCAACTTTAAGGGCATTTAAGTGGTCATTGGATAGACATATGGATGAAAATGGAATAGTGTAGGTCAGATGGTTTCACAGGTCGGCGCAACATCGAGGCCTGAAGGGCCTGTACTGCGCTGTAATGTTCTATGTTCTATAAATGCTGGAATCACTCAGCAGGTCTGGCAGCATCTGTGGAAAGAGAAGCAGAGTTAACGTTTCGGGTCAGTGACCCTTCTTCGGAACTAGTTGGAGCACTGACTATCCTGGTGATCATACAGAGCTAATACTAGTTGGAGCACTGACTATCCTGGTGATCATACAGAGCTAACACTAGTTGGAGCACTCACTATCCTGGTGATCATACAGAGCTGATACTAGTTGGAGCACTGACTATCCTGGTGATCATACAGAGCTGATACCAGTTGGAGCACTGACTATCCTGGTGATCATACAGAGCTAATACTAGTTGGAGCACTGACTATCCTGGTGATCATACAGAGCTAATACTAGTTGGAGCACTGACTATCCTGGTGATTATACAGAGCTAACACTAGTTGGAGCACTGACTATCCTGGTGATCATACAGAGCTAATACTAGTTGGAGCACTGACTATCCTGGTGATCATACAGAGCTAATACTAGTTGGAGCACTGACTATCCTGGTGATCATACAGAGCTAACACTAGTTGGAGCACTGACTATCCTGGTGGTCATACAGAGCTAATACTAGTTGGAGCACTGACTATCCTGGTGATCATACAGAGCTAACACTAGTTGGAGCGCTGGCTATCCTGGTGATCATACAGAGCTAATACTAGTTGGAGCACTCACTATCCTGGTGATCATACAGAGCTAACACCAGTTGCAGCGCTGACTATCCTTGTGATCATACAGAGCTAATACTAGTTGGAGCACTGACTATCCTGGTGATCATACAGAGCTAATACTAGTTGCAGCACTGACTATCCTGGTGATCATACAGAGCTAATACTAGTTGGAGCACTGACTATCCTGGTGATCATACAGAGCTAATACTAGTTGGAGCACTGACTATCCTGGTGATCATACAGAGCTAATACTAGTTGGAGCACTGACTATCCTGGTAATCATACAGAACTAACACTAGTTGGAGCACTGACTATCCTGGTGATCATACAGAGCTAACACTAGTTGGAGCACTGACGATCCTGGTGATCATACAGAGCTAATACTAGTTGGAGCACTGACTATCCTGGTGATCGTACAGAGCTAATACTAGTTGGAGCACTGACTCTCCTGGTGATCATACAGAGCTAATACTAGTTGGAGCACTGACTATCCTGGTGATCATACAGAGCTAATACTAGTTGGAGCACTGACTATCCTGGTGATTATACAGAGCTAACACTAGTTGGAGCACTGACTATCCTGGTGATCAGACAGAGCTAATACTAGTTGGAGCACTGACTATCCTGGTGATCATACAGAACTAACACTAGTTGGAGCAAAAACAAGTCGCCAACTTTAAGGGCATTTAAGTGGTCATTGGATAGACATATGGATGAAAATGTAATCGTGTAGGTCAGATGGTTTCACAGGTCGGCGCAACATCGAGGCCTGAAGGGCCTGTACTGCGCTGTAATGTTCTATGTTCTATAAATGCTGGAATCACTCAGCAGGTCTGGCAGCATCTGTGGAAAGAGAAGCAGAGTTAACGTTTCGGGTCAGTGACCCTTCTTCGGAACTAGTTGGAGCACTGACTATCCTGGTGATCATACAGAGCAAATACTAGTTGGAGCACTGACTATCCTGGTGATCATACAGAGCTAACACTAGTTGGAGCACTCACTATCCTGGTGATCATACAGAGCTAACACTAGTTGGAGCACTGACTATCCTGGTGATCATACAGAGCTAATACGAGTTGGAGCACTGACTATTCTGGTGATCATACAGTGCTAATACCAGTTGGAGCACTGAATATCCTGGTGATCATACAGGGCTAACACCAGTTGGAGCACTGACTATCCTGGTGATCATACAGAGCTAACACTAGTTGGAGCACTGACTATTCTGGTGATTATACAGAGCTAATACTAGTTGGAGCACTGACTATCCTGGTGATCATACAGGGCTAACACTTGTTGGAGCACTGACTATCCTGGTGATCATACAGAGCTAATACTAGTTGGAGCACTCACTATCCTGGTGATCATACAGAGCAAAACTAGTTGGAGCACTGACTATCCTGGTGATCATACAGAGCTAATACTAGTTGGAGCACTGACTATACTGGTGATCATACAGAGCTAACACTAGTTGGAGCACTGACTATCCTGGTGATCATACAGAGCTGATACTAGGTGGAGCACTGACTATCCTGGTGATCATACAGTGCTGATACCAGTTGGAGCACTGACTATCCTGGTGATCATACAGAGCTAATACTAGTTGGAGCAATGACTATCCTGGTGATCATACAGAGCTAATACTAGTTGGAGCACTGACTATCCTGGTGATTATACAGAGCTAACACTAGTTGGAGCACTGACTATCCTGGTGATCATACAGAGCTAATACTAGTTGGAGCACTGACTATCCTGGTGATCATACAGAGCTAATACTAGTTGGAGCACTGACTATCCTGGTGATCATACAGAGCTAACACTAGTTGGAGCACTGACTATCCTGGTGATCATACAGAGCTAACACTAGTTGGAGCACTGACTATCCTGGTGATCATACAGAGCTAATACTAGTTGGAGCACTCACTATCCTGGTGATCATACAGAGCTAACACTAGTTGGAGCACTGACTATCCTGGTGATCATACAGAGCTAATACTAGTTGGAGCACTCACTATCCTGGTGATCATACAGAGCAAAACGAGTTGGAGCACTGACTATCCTGGTGATCATACAGAGCTAATACTAGTTGGAGCACTCACTATCCTGGTGATCATACAGAGCTAACACGAGTTGCAGCACTGACTATCCTGGTGATCATACAGAGCTAATACTAGTTGGAGCACTGACTATCCTGGTGATCATACAGAGCTAACACTAGTTGGAGCACTGACTATCCTGGTGATCATACAGAGCTGATACTAGTTGGAGCACTGACTATCCTGGTGATCATACAGAGCTGATACCAGTTGGAGCACTGACTCTCCTGGTGATCATACAGAGCTAATACTAGTTGGAGCACTGACTATCCTGGTGATCATACAGAGCTAATACTAGTTGGAGCACTGACTATCCTGGTGATTATACAGAGCTAACACTAGTTGGAGCACTGACTATCCTGGTGATCATACAGAGCTAATACTAGTTGGAGCACTGACTATCCTGGTGATCATACAGAGCTAATACTAGTTGGAGCACTGACTATCCTGGTGATCATACAGAGCTAACACTAGTTGGAGCACTGACTATCCTGGTGGTCATACAGAGCTAATACTAGTTGGAGCACTGACTATCCTGGTGATCATACAGAGCTAACACTAGTTGGAGCGCTGGCTATCCTGGTGATCATACAGAGCTAATACTCGTTGGAGCACTCACTATCCTGGTGATCATACAGAGCTAACACCAGTTGCAGCACTGACTATCCTGGTGATCATACAGAGCTAATACTAGTTGGAGCACTGACTATCCTGGTGATCATACAGAGCTAATACTAGTTGGAGCACTGACTATCCTGGTGATCATACAGAGCTAATACTAGTTGGAGCACTGACTATCCTGGTGATCATACAGAGCTAATACTAGTTGGAGCACTGACTATCCTGGTGATCATACAGAGCTAATACTAGTTGGAGCACTGACTATCCTGGTGATCATACAGAACTAACACTAGTTGGAGCACTGACTATCCTGGTGATCATACAGAGCTAACACTAGTTGGAGCACTGACGATCCTGGTGATCATACAGAGCTAATACTAGTTGGAGCACTGACTATCCTGGTGATCATACAGAGCTAATACTAGTTGGAGCACTGACTCTCCTGGTGATCATACAGAGCTAATACTAGTTGGAGCACTGACTATCCTGGTGATCATACAGAGCTAATACTAGTTGGAGCACTGACTATCCTGGTGATTATACAGAGCTAACACTAGTTGGAGCACTGACTATCCTGGTGATCAGACAGAGCTAATACTAGTTGGAGCACTGACTATCCTGGTGATCATACAGAACTAACACTAGTTGGAGCACTGACTATCCTGGTGATCATACAGAGCTTACACTAGTTGGAGCACTGACTATCCTGGTGATCAGACAGAGCTAATACTGGTTGGAGCACTGACTATCCTGGTGGTCATACAGAGCTAATACTAGTTGGAGCACTGACTATCCCGGTGATCATCCAGAGCTAATACTAGTTGGAGCACTGAATATCCTGGTGATCATGCAGAGCTAACACTAGTTGGAGCACTGACTATCCCGGTGATCATACAGAGCTAACACTAGTTGGAGCACTGACCATTCTGGTGATCAGACAGAGCTAACATTGTGTTGGAGCACTGACCATCCTGGTGATTATACAGAGCTAATACTAGTTGGAGCACTGACTATCCTGGTGATCATACAGAGATTCCACTAGTTGGAGCACTGACTATCCTGGTGATCAGACAGAGCTAACACTAGTTGGAGCACTGACTATCCTGGTGATCATACAGAGCTAACACTAGTTGGAGCACTGACCATCCTGGTGATTATACAGAGCTAATACTAGTTGGAGCACTGACTATCCTGGTGATCATACAGAGATTCCACTAGTTGGAGCACTGACTATCCTGGTGATCAGACAGAGCGAACACTATTTGGAGCACTGACTATCCTGGTGATCATACAGAGCTAATACTACTTGGAGCACTGACTATCCTGGTGATCATACAGAGCTAACACTAGTTGGAACACTGACTATCCTGTTGATCATACAGAGCTAACACTAGTTGGAGCAAAAAGAAGTCGCCAACTTTAAGGGCATTTAAGTGGTCATTGGATAGACATATGGATGAAAATGGAATAGTGTAGGTCAGATGGTTTCACAGGTCGGCGCAACATCGAGGCCTGAAGGGCCTGTACTGCGCTGTAATGTTCTATGTTCTATAAATGCTGGAATCACTCAGCAGGTCTGGCAGCATCTGTGGAAAGAGAAGCAGAGTTAACGTTTCGGGTCAGTGACCCTTCTTCGGAACTAGTTGGAGCACTGACTATCCTGGTGATCATACAGAGCTAATACTAGTTGGAGCACTGACTATCCTGGTGATCATACAGAGCTAACACTAGTTGGAGCACTCACTATCCTGGTGATCATACAGAGCTGATACTAGTTGGAGCACTGACTATCCTGGTGATCATACAGAGCTGATACCAGTTGGAGCACTGACTATCCTGGTGATCATACAGAGCTAATACTAGTTGGAGCACTGACTATCCTGGTGATCATACAGAGCTAATACTAGTTGGAGCACTGACTATCCTGGTGATTATACAGAGCTAACACTAGTTGGAGCACTGACTATCCTGGTGATCATACAGAGCTAATACTAGTTGGAGCACTGACTATCCTGGTGATCATACAGAGCTAATACTAGTTGGAGCACTGACTATCCTGGTGATCATACAGAGCTAACACTAGTTGGAGCACTGACTATCCTGGTGGTCATACAGAGCTAATACTAGTTGGAGCACTGACTATCCTGGTGATCATACAGAGCTAACACTAGTTGGAGCGCTGGCTATCCTGGTGATCATACAGAGCTAATACTAGTTGGAGCACTCACTATCCTGGTGATCATACAGAGCTAACACCAGTTGCAGCGCTGACTATCCTTGTGATCATACAGAGCTAATACTAGTTGGAGCACTGACTATCCTGGTGATCATACAGAGCTAATACTAGTTGGAGCACTGACTATCCTGGTGATCATACAGAGCTAATACTAGTTGGAGCACTGACTATCCTGGTGATCATACAGAGCTAATACTAGTTGGAGCACTGACTATCCTGGTGATCATACAGAGCTAATACTAGTTGGAGCACTGACTATCCTGGTAATCATACAGAACTAACACTAGTTGGAGCACTGACTATCCTGGTGATCATACAGAGCTAACACTAGTTGGAGCACTGACGATCCTGGTGATCATACAGAGCTAATACTAGTTGGAGCACTGACTATCCTGGTGATCATACAGAGCTAATACTAGTTGGAGCACTGACTCTCCTGGTGATCATACAGAGCTAATACTAGTTGGAGCACTGACTATCCTGGTGATCATACAGAGCTAATACTAGTTGGAGCACTGACTATCCTGGTGATTATACAGAGCTAACACTAGTTGGAGCACTGACTATCCTGGTGATCAGACAGAGCTAATACTAGTTGGAGCACTGACTATCCTGGTGATCATACAGAACTAACACTAGTTGGAGCACTGACCATCCTGGTGATCATACAGAGCTTACACTAGTTGGAGCACTGACTATCCTGGTGATCAGACAGAGCTAATACTGGTTGGAGCACTGACTATCCTGGTGGTCATACAGAGCTAATACTAGTTGGAGCACTGACTATCCCGGTGATCATACAGAGCTAATACTAGTTGGAGCACTGAATATCCTGGTGATCATGCAGAGCTAACACTAGTTGGAGCACTGACTATCCCGGTGATCATACAGAGCTAACACTAGTTGGAGCACTGACCATTCTGGTGATCAGACAGAGCTAACATTGTGTTGGAGCACTGACCATCCTGGTGATTATACAGAGCTAATACTAGTTGGAGCACTGACTATCCTGGTGATCAGACAGAGCTAACACTAGTTGGAGCACTGACTATCCTGGTGATCATACAGAGCTAACACTAGTTGGAGCACTGACTATCCTGGTGATCATACAGAGCTAATACTACTTGGAGCACTGACTATCCTGGTGATCATACAGAGCTAACACTAGTTGGAGCACTGACTATCCTGTTGATCATACAGAGCTAACACTAGTTGGAGCAAAAACAAGTCGCCAACTTTAAGGGCATTTAAGTGGTCATTGGATAGACATATGGATGAAAATGGAATAGTGTAGGTCAGATAGTTTCACAGGTCGGCGCAACATCGAGGCCTGAAGGGCCTGTACTGCGCTGTAATGTTCTATGTTCGATAAATGCTGGAATCACTCAGCAGGTCTGGCAGCATCTGTGGAAAGAGAAGCAGAGTTAACGTTTCGGGTCAGTGACCCTTCTTCGGAACTAGTTGGAGCACTGACTATCCTGGTGATCATACAGAGCTGATACTAGTTGGAGCACTGACTATCCTGGTGATCATACAGAGCTAACACTATTTGGAGCACTGAATATCCTGGTCATCATACATAGCTAACACCAGTTGGAGCACTGACTATCCTGGTGATCATACAGAGCTAACACTAGTTGGAGCACTGACTATTCTGGTGATTATACAGAGCTAATACTAGTTGGAGCACTCACTATCCTGGTGATCATACAGGGCTAACACTAGTTGGAGCACTGACTATCCTGGTGATCATACAGAGCAAAACTAGTTGGAGCACTGACTATCCTGGTGATCATACAGAGCTAATACTAGTTGGAGCACTCACTATCCTGGTGATCATACAGAGCTAACACAAGTTGCAGCACTGACTATCCTGGTGATCATACAGAGCTAATACTAGTTGGAGCACTGACTATCCTGGTGATCATACAGAGCTAACACTAGTTGGAGCATTGACTATCCTGGTGATCATACAGAGCTGATACTTGTTGGAGCACTGACTATCCTGGTGATCATACAGAGCTAACACTAGTTGGAGCATTGACTATCCTGGTGATCATACAGAGCTGATACTAGTTGGAGCACTGACTATCCTGGTGATCATACAGAGCTGATACCAGTTGGAGCACTGACTATCCTGGTGATCATTCAGAGCTAATACTAGTTGGAGCACTGACTATCCTGGTGATCATACAGAGCTAATACTAGTTGGTGCACTGACTATAATGGTGATTATACAGAGCTAACACTAGTTGGAGCACTGACTATCCTGGTGATCATACAGAGCTAATACTAGTTGGAGCACTGACTATCCTGGTGATCATACAGAGCTAATACTAGTTGGAGCACTGACTATCCTGGTGATCATACAGAGCTAACACTAGTTGGAGCACTGACTATCCTGGTGGTCATACAGAGCTAATACTAGTTGGAGCACTGACTATCCTGGTGATCATACAGAGCTAACACTAGTTGGAGCACTGACTATCCTGGTGATCATACAGAGCTAACACTATTTGGAGCACTGACTATCCTGGTGATCATACAGAGCTAACACTCGTTGGAGCACTGACTATCCTGGTGATCATACAGAGCTAACATTAGTTGGAGCAGTGACTATCCTGGTGATCATACAGAGCTAACACGAGTTGGAACACTGACTATCCTGATGATTATACAGAGCTAACACTTGTTGGAACACTGACTATCCTGGTGATCATACAGAGCTAATACTAGTTGGAGCACTGACTATCCTGGTGATCATCCAGAGCAACCATTATTTGCAGCACTGACTATCCTGGTGATCATACAGAGCTGATACTAGTTGGAGCACTGACTATCCTGGTGATCATACAGAGCTAACACTATTTGGAGCACTGAATATCCTGGTCATCATACAGAGCTAACACCAGTTGGAGCACTGACTATCCTGGTGATCATACAGAGCTAACACTAGTTGGAGCACTGACTATTCTGGTGATTATACAGAGCTAATACTAGTTGGAGCACTCACTATCCTGGTGATCATACAGGGCTAACACTAGTTGGAGCACTGACTATCCTGGTGATCATACAGAGCAAAACTAGTTGGAGCACTGACTATCCTGGTGATCATACAGAGCTAATACTAGTTGGAGCACTCACTATCCTGGTGATCATACAGAGCTAACACGAGTTGCAGCACAGACTATCCTGGTGATCATACAGAGCTAATACTAGTTGGAGCACTGACGATCCTGGTGATCATACAGAGCTAACACTAGTTGGAGCACTGACTATCCTGGTGATCATACAGAGCTAATACTAGTTGGAGCACTGACTATCCTGGTGATCATACAGAGCTAATACTAGTTGGAGCACTGACTATCCTGGTGATCATACAGAGCTAACACTAGTTGGAGCACTGACTATCCTGGTGGTCATACAGAGCTAATACTAGTTGGAGCACTGACTATCCTGGTGATCATACAGAGCTAACACTAGTTGGAGCGCTGGCTATCCTGGTGATCATACAGAGCTAATACTAGTTGGAGCACTCACTATCCTGGTGATCATACAGAGCTAACACCAGTTGCAGCGCTGACTATCCTTGTGATCATACAGAGCTAATACTAGTTGGAGCACTGACTATCCTGGTGATCATACAGAGCTAATACTAGTTGGAGCACTGACTATCCTGGTGATCATACAGAGCTAATACTAGTTGGAGCACTGACTATCCTGGTGATCATACAGAGCTAATACTAGTTGGAGCACTGACTATCCTGGTGATCATACAGAGCTAATACTAGTTGGAGCACTGACTATCCTGGTAATCATACAGAACTAACACTAGTTGGAGCACTGACTATCCTGGTGATCATACAGAGCTAACACTAGTTGGAGCACTGACGATCCTGGTGATCATACAGAGCTAATACTAGTTGGAGCACTGACTATCCTGGTGATCATACAGAGCTAATACTAGTTGGAGCACTGACTCTCCTGGTGATCATACAGAGCTAATACTAGTTGGAGCACTGACTATCCTGGTGATCATACAGAGCTAATACTAGTTGGAGCACTGACTATCCTGGTGATTATACAGAGCTAACACTAGTTGGAGCACTGACTATCCTGGTGATCAGACAGAGCTAATACTAGTTGGAGCACTGACTATCCTGGTGATCATACAGAACTAACACTAGTTGGAGCACTGACCATCCTGGTGATCATACAGAGCTTACACTAGTTGGAGCACTGACTATCCTGGTGATCAGACAGAGCTAATACTGGTTGGAGCACTGACTATCCTGGTGGTCATACAGAGCTAATACTAGTTGGAGCACTGACTATCCCGGTGATCATACAGAGCTAATACTAGTTGGAGCACTGAATATCCTGGTGATCATGCAGAGCTAACACTAGTTGGAGCACTGACTATCCCGGTGATCATACAGAGCTAACACTAGTTGGAGCACTGACCATTCTGGTGATCAGACAGAGCTAACATTGTGTTGGAGCACTGACCATCCTGGTGATTATACAGAGCTAATACTAGTTGGAGCACTGACTATCCTGGTGATCAGACAGAGCTAACACTAGTTGGAGCACTGACTATCCTGGTGATCATACAGAGCTAACACTAGTTGGAGCACTTACTATCCTGGTGATCATACAGAGCTAATACTACTTGGAGCACTGACTATCCTGGTGATCATACAGAGCTAACACTAGTTGGAGCACTGACTATCCTGTTGATCATACAGAGCTAACACTAGTTGGAGCAAAAACAAGTCGCCAACTTTAAGGGCATTTAAGTGGTCATTGGATAGACATATGGATGAAAATGGAATAGTGTAGGTCAGATAGTTTCACAGGTCGGCGCAACATCGAGGCCTGAAGGGCCTGTACTGCGCTGTAATGTTCTATGTTCGATAAATGCTGGAATCACTCAGCAGGTCTGGCAGCATCTGTGGAAAGAGAAGCAGAGTTAACGTTTCGGGTCAGTGACCCTTCTTCGGAACTAGTTGGAGCACTGACTATCCTGGTGATCATACAGAGCTGATACTAGTTGGAGCACTGACTATCCTGGTGATCATACAGAGCTAACACTATTTGGAGCACTGAATATCCTGGTCATCATACATAGCTAACACCAGTTGGAGCACTGACTATCCTGGTGATCATACAGAGCTAACACTAGTTGGAGCACTGACTATTCTGGTGATTATACAGAGCTAATACTAGTTGGAGCACTCACTATCCTGGTGATCATACAGGGCTAACACTAGTTGGAGCACTGACTATCCTGGTGATCATACAGAGCAAAACTAGTTGGAGCACTGACTATCCTGGTGATCATACAGAGCTAATACTAGTTGGAGCACTCACTATCCTGGTGATCATACAGAGCTAACACAAGTTGCAGCACTGACTATCCTGGTGATCATACAGAGCTAATACTAGTTGGAGCACTGACTATCCTGGTGATCATACAGAGCTAACACTAGTTGGAGCATTGACTATCCTGGTGATCATACAGAGCTGATACTTGTTGGAGCACTGACTATCCTGGTGATCATACAGAGCTAACACTAGTTGGAGCATTGACTATCCTGGTGATCATACAGAGCTGATACTAGTTGGAGCACTGACTATCCTGGTGATCATACAGAGCTGATACCAGTTGGAGCACTGACTATCCTGGTGATCATTCAGAGCTAATACTAGTTGGAGCACTGACTATCCTGGTGATCATACAGAGCTAATACTAGTTGGTGCACTGACTATAATGGTGATTATACAGAGCTAACACTAGTTGGAGCACTGACTATCCTGGTGATCATACAGAGCTAATACTAGTTGGAGCACTGACTATCCTGGTGATCATACAGAGCTAATACTAGTTGGAGCACTGACTATCCTGGTGATCATACAGAGCTAACACTAGTTGGAGCACTGACTATCCTGGTGGTCATACAGAGCTAATACTAGTTGGAGCACTGACTATCCTGGTGATCATACAGAGCTAACACTAGTTGGAGCACTGACTATCCTGGTGATCATACAGAGCTAACACTATTTGGAGCACTGACTATCCTGGTGATCATACAGAGCTAACACTCGTTGGAGCACTGACTATCCTGGTGATCATACAGAGCTAACATTAGTTGGAGCAGTGACTATCCTGGTGATCATACAGAGCTAACACGAGTTGGAACACTGACTATCCTGATGATTATACAGAGCTAACACTTGTTGGAACACTGACTATCCTGGTGATCATACAGAGCTAATACTAGTTGGAGCACTGACTATCCTGGTGATCATCCAGAGCAACCATTATTTGCAGCACTGACTATCCTGGTGATCATACAGAGCTGATACTAGTTGGAGCACTGACTATCCTGGTGATCATACAGAGCTAACACTATTTGGAGCACTGAATATCCTGGTCATCATACAGAGCTAACACCAGTTGGAGCACTGACTATCCTGGTGATCATACAGAGCTAACACTAGTTGGAGCACTGACTATTCTGGTGATTATACAGAGCTAATACTAGTTGGAGCACTCACTATCCTGGTGATCATACAGGGCTAACACTAGTTGGAGCACTGACTATCCTGGTGATCATCCAGAGCAAAACTAGTTGGAGCACTGACTATCCTGGTGATCATACAGAGCTAATACTAGTTGGAGCACTCACTATCCTGGTGATCATACAGAGCTAACACGAGTTGCAGCACAGACTATCCTGGTGATCATACAGAGCTAATACTAGTTGGAGCACTGACGATCCTGGTGATCATACAGAGCTAACACTAGTTGGAGCACTGACTATCCTGGTGATCATACAGAGCTGATACTAGTTGGAGCACTGACTATCCTGGTGATCATACAGAGCTGATACCAGTTGGAGCACTGACTATCCTGGTGATCATACAGAGCTAATACTAGTTGGAGCACTGACTATCCTGGTGATCATACAGAGCTAATACTAGTTGGAGCACTGACTATCCTGGTGATTATACAGAGCTAACACTAGTAGGAGCACTGACTATCCTGGTGATCATACAGAGCTAATACTAGTTGGAGCACTGACTATCCTGGTGATCATACAGAGCTAACACTAGTTGGAGCACTGACTATCCTGGTGATCATACAGAGCTAATACTAGTTGGAGCACTCACTATCCTGGTGATCATACAGAGCTAACACTAGTTGCAGCACTGACTATCCTGGTGATCATACAGAGCTAATACTAGTTGGAGCACTGACTATCCTGGTGATCATACAGAGCTAACACTAGTTGGAGCATTGACTATCCTGGTGATCATACAGAGCTGATACTAGTTGGAGCACTGACTATCCTGGTGATCATACAGAGCTAACACTAGTTGGAGCATTGACTATCCTGGTGATCATACAGAGCTGATACTAGTTGGAGCACTGACTATCCTGGTGATCATACAGAGCTGATACCAGTTGGAGCACTGACTATCCTGGTGATCATTCAGAGCTAATACTAGTTGGAGCACTGACTATCCTGGTGATCATACAGAGCTAATACTAGTTGGTGCACTGACTATCCTGGTGATTATACAGAGCTAACACTAGTTGGAGCACTGACTATCCTGGTGATCATACAGAGCTAATACTAGTTGGAGCACTGACTATCCTGGTGATCATACAGAGCTAATACTAGTTGGAGCACTGACTATCCTGGTGATCATACAGAGCTAACACTAGTTGGAGCACTGACTATCCTGGTGGTCATACAGAGCTAATACTAGTTGGAGCACTGACTATCCTGGTGATCATACAGAGCTAACACTAGTTGGAGCACTGACTATCCTGGTGATCATACAGAGCTAACACTATTTGGAGCACTGACTATCCTGGTGATCATACAGAGCTAACACTCGTTGGAGCACTGACTATCCTGGTGATCATACAGAGCTAACACGAGTTGGAACACTGACTATCCTGATGATTATACAGAGCTAACACTTGTTGGAACACTGACTATCCTGGTGATCATACAGAGCTAATACTAGTTGGAGCACTGACTATCCTGGTGATCATCCAGAGCAACCATTATTTGCAGCACTGACTATCCTGGTGATCATACAGAGCCAACACGAGTTGGAGCACTGACTATCCTGGTGATTATACAGAACTAACACTAGTTGGAGCACTGACTATCCTGGTGATCATACAGAGCTAACACAAGTTGAAGCACTGACTATCCTGTTGATCATACAGAGTTACCACTAGTTGCAGCACTGACTATCCTGGTGATCATAAAGAGTTAATACTAGTTGGAGCAAAAACAAGAAATGCTGGAATCACTCAGCAGGTCTGGCAGCATCTGTGGAAAGAGAAGCTGAGTTAACGTTTCGGGTCAGTGACCCTTCTTCGGAACTAGTTGGAGCACTGACTATCCTGGTGATCATACAGAGCTAACACTAGTTGGAGCACTGACTATCCTGGTGATTATACAGAGCTAATACTAGTTGGAGCACTGACTATTCTGGTGATCATACAGTGCTAATACTAGTTGGAGCACTGAATATCCCGGTGATCATACAGAGCTAACACTAGTTGGAGCACTGACTATCCTGGTGATCATACAGAGCTAACACTAGTTGGAGCACTGACTATTTTGGTGATCATACAGAGCTAATTCTAGTTGGAGCACTCACTATCCTGGTGATCATACAGGGCTAACACTAGTTGGAGCACTGACTATCCTGGTGATCATACAGAGCTAATACTAGTTGGAGCACTGACTATCCTGGTGATCATACAGAGCTAACACTAGTTGGAGCACTGACTATCCTGGTGATCATGCAGAGCTAATACTAGTTGGAGCACTGACTATCCTGGTGATCATACAGAGCTAACACTCGTTGGAGCACTGACTATCCTGGTGATCATACAGAGCTAACACTAGTTGGAGCACTGACTATCCTGGTGATCATACAGAGCTAATACTAGTTGGAGCACTGACTATCCTGGTGATCATACAGAGCTAACACTAGTTGGAGCACTGACTATCCTGGTGATCATACAGAGCTAACACTATTTGGAGCACTGACTATCCTGGTGATCATACAGAGCTAACACTCGTTGGAGCACTGACTATCCTGGTGATCATACAGAGCTAACATTAGTTGGAGCACTGACTATCCTGGTGATCATACAGAGCTAACACGAGTTGGAACACTGACTATCCTGATGATTATACAGAGCTAACACTTGTTGGAACACTGACTATCCTGGTGATCATACAGAGCTAATACTAGTTGGAGCACTGACTATCCTGGTGATCATCCAGAGCAACCATTATTTGCAGCACTGACTATCCTGGTGATCATACAGAGCCAACACGAGTTGGAGCACTGACTATCCTGGTGATTATACAGAACTAACACTAGTTGGAGCACTGACTATCCTGGTGATCATACAGAGCTAACACAAGTTGAGGCACTGACTATCCTGTTGATCATACAGAGTTACCACTAGTTGCAGCACTGACTATCCTGGTGATCATAAAGAGTTAATACTAGTTGGAGCAAAAACAAGAAATGCTGGAATCACTCAGCAGGTCTGGCAGCATCTGTGGAAAGAGAAGCTGAGTTAACGTTTCGGGTCAGTGACCCTTCTTCGGAACTAGTTGGAGCACTGACTATCCTGGTGATCATACAGAGCTAACACTAGTTGGAGCACTGACTATCCTGGTGATTATACAGAGCTAATACTAGTTGGAGCACTGACTATTCTGGTGATCATACAGTGCTAATACTAGTTGGAGCACTGAATATCCCGGTGATCATACAGAGCTAACACTAGTTGGAGCACTGACTATCCTGGTGATCATACAGAGCTAACACTAGTTGGAGCACTGACTATTTTGGTGATCATACAGAGCTAATTCTAGTTGGAGCACTCACTATCCTGGTGATCATACAGGGCTAACACTAGTTGGAGCACTGACTATCCTGGTGATCATACAGAGCTAATACTAGTTGGAGCACTGACTATCCTGGTGATCATACAGAGCTAACACTAGTTGGAGCACTGACTATCCTGGTGATCATGCAGAGCTAATACTAGTTGGAGCACTGACTATCCTGGTGATCATACAGAGCTAACACTCGTTGGAGCACTGACTATCCTGGTGATCATACAGAGCTAACACTAGTTGGAGCACTGACTATCCTGGTGATCATACAGAGCTAATACTAGTTGGAGCACTGACTATCCTGGTGATCATACAGAGCTAACACTAGTTGGAGCACTGACTATCCTGGTGATCATACAGAGCTAATACTAGTTGGAGCACTGACTATCCTGGTGATCATACAGAGCTAACACGAGTTGGAGCACTGACTATTCTGGTGATCATACAGAGCTAACACGAGTTGGAACACTGACTATTCTGGTGATCATACAGAGCTAATACTAGTTGGAGCACTGACCATCCTGGTGATTATACAGAGCTAATACTAGTTGGAGCACTGACTATCCTGGTGATCATACAGAGCTAATACTAGTTGGAGCACTGACTATCCTGTTGATCATACAGAGTTGCCACTCGTTGGAGCACTGACTATCCTGGTGATCTTACAGAGTTACCACTAGTTGTAGCACTGACTATCCTGGTGATCATAAAGAGTTAATACTAGTTGGAGCACTGACTATCCTGGTGATCATACAGAGCTACCACTAATTGAAGCACTGAGTATCCTGGTGATCATACAGAGCTAACACTAATTGAAGCACTGAGTATCCTGGTGATCATACAGAGCTAGCACTAGTTGCAACACTGACTATCCTGGTGATCATACAGAGCTAACACTAATTGAAGCAGTGAGTATCCTGGTGATCATACAGAGCTAGCACGAGTTGGAACACTGACTATCCTGGTGATCATACAGAGCTAACACCATTTGGAGCACTGACTATCCTGGTGATCATACAGAGCTAATACTAGTTGGAGCACTGACTATCCTGGTGATCATACAGAGCAACCATTATTTGCAGCACTGACTATCCTGGTGATCATACAGAGCTAATACTAGTTGGAGCACTGACTATCCTGGTGATCATACAGAGCTAATACTAGTTGGAGCACTGACTATCCTGATGATTATACAGAGCTAACACGAGTTGGAGCACTGACTATCCTGGTGATCATTCAGAGCTAACACGAGTTGGAGCACTGACTATCCTGGTGATCTTACAGAGCTAACACTAATTGAAGCACTGAGTATCCTGGTGATCATACAGAGCTAACACTAGTTGGAACACTGACTATCCTGGTGATTATACAGAGCTAACACCAGTTTGAGCACTGACTATCCTGATGATTATACAGAGCTAACACGAGTTGGAGCACTGACTATCCTGGTGATCATACAGAGCTAATACTAGTTGGAGCACTGACTATCCTTGTGATCAGACCGAGCTAACACTAGTTGGAGCACTGACTATCCTGGTGATCTTACAGAGCTAACACTAATTGAAGCACTGAGTATCCTGGTGATCATACAGAGCTAACACTAGTTGGAGCACTGACTATCCTGGTGATCATACAGAGCTAACACTAGTTGGAGCACTGACTATCCTGGTGATCTTACAGAGCTAACACTAGTTGGAGCACTGACTATCCTGGTGATCATCCAGAGCGAACACTAATTGGAGCACTGACTATCCTGGTGATCATACAGAGCTAATACTAGTTGGAGCACTGACTATCCTGGTGATCATACAGAGCTAATACTAGTTGGAGCACTGACTATCCTGGTGATCATACAGAGCTAATACTAGTTGGAGCACTGACTATCCTGGTGATCATACAGAGCTAACACGAGTTGGAGCACTGACTATTCTGGTGATCATACAGAGCTAACACGAGTTGGAACACTGACTATTCTGGTGATCATACAGAGCTAATACTAGTTGGAGCACTGACCATCCTGGTGATTATACAGAGCTAATACTAGTTGGAGCACTGACTATCCTGGTGATCATACAGAGCTAATACTAGTTGGAGCACTGACTATCCTGTTGATCATACAGAGTTGCCACTCGTTGGAGCACTGACTATCCTGGTGATCTTACAGAGTTACCACTAGTTGTAGCACTGACTATCCTGGTGATCATAAAGAGTTAATACTAGTTGGAGCACTGACTATCCTGGTGATCATACAGAGCTACCACTAATTGAAGCACTGAGTATCCTGGTGATCATACAGAGCTAACACTAATTGAAGCACTGAGTATCCTGGTGATCATACAGAGCTAGCACTAGTTGCAACACTGACTATCCTGGTGATCATACAGAGCTAACACTAATTGAAGCAGTGAGTATCCTGGTGATCATACAGAGCTAGCACGAGTTGGAACACTGACTATCCTGGTGATCATACAGAGCTAACACCATTTGGAGCACTGACTATCCTGGTGATCATACAGAGCTAATACTAGTTGGAGCACTGACTATCCTGGTGATCATACAGAGCAACCATTATTTGCAGCACTGACTATCCTGGTGATCATACAGAGCTAATACTAGTTGGAGCACTGACTATCCTGGTGATCATACAGAGCTAATACTAGTTGGAGCACTGACTATCCTGATGATTATACAGAGCTAACACGAGTTGGAGCACTGACTATCCTGGTGATCATTCAGAGCTAACACGAGTTGGAGCACTGACTATCCTGGTGATCTTACAGAGCTAACACTAATTGAAGCACTGAGTATCCTGGTGATCATACAGAGCTAACACTAGTTGGAACACTGACTATCCTGGTGATTATACAGAGCTAACACCAGTTTGAGCACTGACTATCCTGATGATTATACAGAGCTAACACGAGTTGGAGCACTGACTATCCTGGTGATCATACAGAGCTAATACTAGTTGGAGCACTGACTATCCTTGTGATCAGACCGAGCTAACACTAGTTGGAGCACTGACTATCCTGGTGATCTTACAGAGCTAACACTAATTGAAGCACTGAGTATCCTGGTGATCATACAGAGCTAACACTAGTTGGAGCACTGACTATCCTGGTGATCATACAGAGCTAACACTAGTTGGAGCACTGACTATCCTGGTGATCTTACAGAGCTAACACTAGTTGGAGCACTGACTATCCTGGTGATCATCCAGAGCGAACACTAATTGGAGCACTGACTATCCTGGTGATCATACAGAGCTAATACTAGTTGGAGCACTGACTATCCTGGTGATCATACAGAGCTAATACTAGTTGGAGCACTGACTATCCTGGTGATCATACAGAGCTAATACTAGTTGGAGCACTGACTATCCTGGTGATCATACAGAGCTAACACTAGTTGGAGCACTGACTATCCTGGTGATCATACAGAGCTAATACTAGTTGGAGCACTGACTATCCTGGTGATCATACAGAGCTAACACTAGTTGGAGCACTGACTATCCTGGTGATCATACAGAGCTAATACTAGTTGGAGCACTGACTATCCTGGTGATCATACAGAGCTAACACTAGTTGGAGCACTGACTATCCTGGTGATCTTACAGAGCTAACACTAGTTGGAGCACTGACTATCCTGGTGATCATCCAGAGCTAACACTAGTTGGAGCACTGACTATCCTGGTGATCTTACAGAGCTAACACTGGTTGGAGCACTGACTATCCTGGTGATCATCCAGAGCTAACACTAGTTGGAGCACTGACTATCCTGGTGATCATACAGAGCTAACACTAGTTGGAGCACTGACTATCCTGGTGATCATACAGAGCTAATACTAGTTGGAGCACTGACTATCCTGGTGATCATACAGAGCTACCACCAGTTGGAGCACTGACTATCCTTGTGATCATACAGAGCTTACACTTGTTGGAACACTGACTATCCTGGTGATCATACAGAGCTACCACCAGTTGGAGCACTGACTATCCTGATGATTATGCAGAGCTTACACTTGTTGGAACACTGACTATCCTGGTGATCATACAGAGCTAACACTAGTTGGAACACTGACTATCCTGATGATTATGCAGAGCTTACACTTGTTGGAACACTGACTATCCTGGTGATCATACAGAGCTACCACTAGTTGGAGCACTGACTATCCTGGTGATCATACAGAGCTAATACTAGTTGGAGCACTGACTATCCTGGTGATCATCCAGAGCTAACACTTGTTGGAACACTGACTATCCTGGTGATCATACAGAGCTACCACTAGTTGGAACACTGACTATCCTGATGATTATGCAGAGCTTACACTTGTTGGAACACTGACTATCCTGGTGATCATACAGAGCTAACATTAGTTGGAGCACTGACTATCCTGGTGATCATACAGAGCTAACACTAGTTGGAACACTGACTATCCTGATGATTATGCAGAGCTTACACTTGTTGGAACACTGACTATCCTGGTGATCATACAGAGCTAACACTTGTTGGAGCACTGACTATCCTGGTGATCATACAGAGCTAACACTAGTTGGAACACTGACTATCCTGATGATTATGCAGAGCTTACACTTGTTGGAACACTGACTATCCTGGTGATCATACAGAGCTAACACTAGTTGGAACACTGACTATCCTGATGATTATGCAGAGCTTACACTTGTTGGAACACTGACTATCCTGGTGATCATACAGAGCTAACACTTGTTGGAGCACTGACTATCCTGATGATTATGCAGAGCTTACACTTGTTGGAACACTGACTATCCTGGTGATCATACAGAGCTAACACTAGTTGGAACACTGACTATCCTGATGATTATGCAGAGCTTACACTTGTTGGAACACTGACTATCCTGGTGATCATACAGAGCTAATACTAGTTGGAGCACTGACTATCCTGGTGATCATCCAGAGCTAACACTTGTTGGAACACTGACTATCCTGATGATTATACAGAGCTTACACTTGTTGGAACACTGACTATCCTGGTGATCATACAGAGCAACCATTATTTGCAGCACTGACTATCCTGGTGATCATACCGAGCTACCACTTGTTGAAGCACTGACTATTCTGGTGATCATACAGAGCTACCACTAGTTGAAGCACTGACTATCCTGGTGATCATACAGAGCTACCACTTGTTGAAGCACTGACTATTCTGGTGATCATACAGAGCTACCACTAGTTGAAGCACTGACTATCCTGGTGATCATACAGAGCTACCACCAGTTGGAGCACTGACTATCCTGGTGATCATACAGAGCTACCACTTGTTGAAGCACTGACTATCCTGGTGATCATACAGAGCTGCCACTAGTAGAAGCACTGACTATCCTGGTGATCATACAGAGCTGCCACTAGTTGAAGCACTGACTATCCTGGTGATCATACAGAGCTACCACTAGTTGAAGCACTGTCCTGGTGATCATACAGAACTAACACTAGTTGAAGCACTGACTATCCTGGTGATCATACAGAGCTACCACTTGTTGAAGCACTGACTATTCTGGTGATCATACAGAGCTACCACTAGTTGAAGCACTGTCCTGGTGATTATACAGAACTAACACTGGTTGAAGCACTGACTATCCTGGTGATCATACAGAGCTGTCATTAGTTGGAGCACTGACTATCCTGGTGATCATACAGAGCTATCATTATAGATAAATCCCCTGGGCCTGACCAGGTGTATCCTCGGATGCAAGGGAGGAGATTGCTGGGGCCCTGGCAGAGATTTTTGTGTCATTGTTAGCCACGGGTGAGGTACCGGAAGACTGGAGGATAGCTAATGTTGTGCCTTTATTTAAGAAGGGCAGCAGGGATAAAGCAGGGAACTACAGGCCGGTGAGCCTTACATCAGTGGTGGGAAAGTTATTGGAAGGGATTCTGAGAGACAGGATCTCTATGCATCTGGAAAGGCATGGTCTGATTAGGGATAGTCAGCATGGATTTGTGCTTGGGAAATCATGTCTCACGAATTTGATTGAGTTTTTCGAGGAAATGAGCAAGAGGATTGACGAGGGCAGGGCGGTGGACGTTGTCTACATGGACATTAGCAAGGCCTTTGACAAGGTCCTGCATGGTAGGCTGGTCCAGAAGGTTCGAACACATGGGATCCAGGGTGAGCTAGCAAATTGGATACAAAATTGGCTTGGTGATACGAGGCAGAGGGTGGTAGTGGAGGGTTGCTTTTCAGATTGGAGGCCGGTGACCAGTGCTGTGCCGCAGGGATTGGTGCTGGGCCCTCTGCTGTTTGTCATATATATTAATGACTTGGATGTGAATGTAAGGGGCATGATTAGTAAGTTTGCAGATAACACCAAAATTGGTGGTATAGTGGACAGTGAAGAAGGTTGTCTAAG
The DNA here is from genome assembly GCF_036365525.1 of Heterodontus francisci. Taxonomy (NCBI): domain Eukaryota; kingdom Metazoa; phylum Chordata; class Chondrichthyes; order Heterodontiformes; family Heterodontidae; genus Heterodontus; species Heterodontus francisci. The sequence continues at coordinate 80,653,707 of NC_090378.1, read as the reverse complement.
GTTACAACAGGATATAGATAAACTGGGAAAGTGGGCAAGGGAGTGGCAAATGGAATTTAACGCAGACAAGTGCGAAGTGATGCATTTTAGAAAGTTAAACCAGGGCAGGACATATACAGTGAATGGCAGGGCCCTGGGGAGTGCTGTTGAGCAGAGAGACTTTGGGGTGCAAGTACATAGTTCCCTGAAAGTGGCAACACAGGTAGACAGGGCATGGCATGCTTGCCTTCATAGGCTGAGGCATTTGGTACAAGAGTTGGGATGTCATGTTACATTTGAACATAACGTTGGTTAGGCCGTATTTGGAGTACTGTGTGCAGTTCTGGTCGCCACACTACAGGAAAGATGGGATTAAGATAGAGAGGGTGCAGAAAAGATTCACAAGGATGTTGCCTGGTTTGGAGGGCTTGAGTTATAAAGAGAGATTGGATAGGCTGGGTCTGTTTTCCCTGGAGCGAAGGACGCTGAGAGGGGACATGATAGAGGTATATAAAATTATGAGAGGCATAGATAGGGTAGATAGCCAGAGTCTGTTCCCCATGGTAGGGGTGACTAAAACTAGAGGGCATAGATTTAAGGTGAGAGGGAGGAGGTTTAAAGGGGATCATAGGGGTAAATTTTTCACACAAAGAATAGTGGGTATCTGGAATGAGCTGTCTGAGGAGGTGGTGGAGGCAGGAACAGTAGCGACATTTAAGAGGCATCTGGACAGGTAATTGAATGAGCAAGGATAGAGGGATGTGGAATTAATGCAGGCAGGTGGTATTAGTATAGATAGGCATTATGGTCGGCACGGACGCTGTGGGCCGAAGTGCCTGTTTCTATGCTGTACGACTCTATGACTCTATTAGTACATTACTGATTTTGCTCCTTGAACAACATTTGCAACCACTGAATATTTGCCTTTATGTTCAGGTTTCTTGATGTCTTCAAAATTGGAAGAGATCCAATTCCTGTCTGGTCTGGTCACTTCCACATTCCCTGTTGTGTCCTGCTTCAATGTCTTAATTTCAGTAATTTTAAAACTTAAAAGGCTCTCAAAAAGGAAGCAAATTTGTTAAACTGTATTAAGTGAAAAGAAAATTCCCAAAAGCAGCACTTCAAAGGAAAGATTACTAATCCCTTGCTTTGGGTAAGTGAAGAGTCCATGAACAATAATCTGTAGGAAATACATTTTCACCACTTTCAGAATAAATAAGGCATGGCTCCAAAAGCAGACCCATAATAGGAAATACATTTTCATCACCTTGAACAAAATTTCCTGTTTTTGTGATGTCTGATACAGTACCAAGTGTGAAAGCTGGGTGCCTGAGGACACACAAATAACCTTGGTCATCGAACCAACTGATTGCAGATAAAGTGAAACTGCTGAAGTTTATACGAGCAGTTCTTGGACATAAATGTGTCCATTTAGAATCAGACTCATTTTGGCACAGAAAGAGGTCATTCTGTCCATGCTGGCTCTCTGTCGAGCAATTCAATCAGTCCCATTCGCCCGCTCTATCCCTGTAGTCCTGCAAGTTTATTTCCTTCAGGTGTCCATTCAACTTCCTTTTGAAATCATTCCTATTGCCCTCTTCCACCATGCTCGTAGAAAGCAAGCTCCAGGTCATTACCACACGTTGTGTAAAAAAGGTTCTTCCTCACATCCTCCCTGCATCTCTCTTCCAAAACCTTATATCTGTGTCCCAAAGCTGGTACCATCAGCGAATGGGAACAGCTTTTCTTTGTCCAGCTTATCGAAATCTGTCATAACCTTGTACACCGCTATGAAATCTCCCCTTAATCTCCTTTGCTCCAAGGAGATCAAACCCAGCTTCTCCAACCTAACCTTGTAGCTAAAATCCCTCATCCCTGGAACTATTTTGGTAAACCTCCGCTGCACCCTCTCAAGGACCCTCACATCCTTCCTAAAATGTGGTGACCAGAACTGAGTGCAATATTCTAGTTGTGGACCAACAGAAAATCAAATAACCTCAAGCTGATTTGTCATTCAACCACGCACTGGGTATCCCAGGGCTAGTCTGTCACTTACAATCTCTTGTCTTGGTTGGGTGTTCATGTCAGTTCACGAGCATATTCTTAGAAGAGCTATATATATATATAATGAACAGTATGTTAAAGCATGGGGGAGAATGGGTAGAAAGGGGTCACAGTACACAGATGGCCGAGGAATTGTATATGTATATCTGTAGGAATGCTACCAATCCAGTTTTGAACCAAATAGTTTGGCAGATAAGGCCAGAGGGCTCCATGACAAAGTGTATGGCAGAGTGACATAAAAAGACTATGTTTTAGTGAAATTTCAAGTGGGTAAAAACAAGTTACTGTGTCTTTTGATTCGAATGTGTGAATGTTGGAAGCTTCCACGAATGAAATTAATGTCCTTGGGATGTGCAGCTTGTGTTCTGTAGAACTAACTCTTTGTTGTCTGATCTTAATGATGAAAGCGTGAGTCTGTTGCTTTTTCTATTTTTACACGTGTATATTTTATGGGAACCTATTTTGGTTGTGAATTAGTTGAACCTGTGTGTTCCTTTGTTTATAAAATAGTTCAAACTCAGCAAGGCTATTCAAAATAACTTAATTAAGAACTTAATTGCAGACAACAAATGTCACAGCATCTTTATCAATGAGACAAAGTGCTTGAGAAGGAGAGAGAGTTGCAAGCACTTCTGTCTTTAATGTAAAAAAAAATGCAATACCACCAAGTCTGGGCATAAGAAACTGGAATTAATAAACAAAATTTAATTGATATGAGTGGTTATTTAAAGCACTCAAAGGGGAATTTATCTGATATTTAAGAGGACATTCAAAGTTTTAGAAAACAAAAAACAGTCTAAGTGGTTTACTGTGTTGGATATTAGCAATGGGTTCTGGTCCATACTGCTAAAGACCATAAAAACCAATCAATATGTGTGAAACCACACAATGATAGGGGCTATTGGCTCTATTGTGTTGGGGAAAATAAAAAAGGACAGTTCCTATTCCAGGTCGTGAGATTAAATGGACAAGAAGCACCAACCCACACGGTTACCCCCACATCCGAATTACCAACGAGTAAGGTTATGACCCAGCAGCCACAAGTGACTGATCTCCCATGTGCTGCCTTAACTGCAGGACCAGATAATGGACTTGTGATAATAAAAACTAATAAAATTGTATATGATAACATACAGCATGAGTTGGTACTGGTAGTATTGAATATCTCAGATATCCAGCTACCTGACTGGTGCCCTGAGAAGACTCAAGAGTTGTACATGGTATTAATACAACAATTGCTGAGACAAGAATTTGGTGATGAGGGAATAATAAAGGGAAAGAGTTTAGTGAATGACGCAGCTACAGTTTTAATATGGGAACTTCAATTGTCAATACTATAGATTTGAGGCAAATTGATGAGGGACAGGTACCAGTTTGGATCAATGACACCCAGTTGGAGTACTTAGCTAGTCACAGAAATTATAAAATTACCAGGTGCCAACTCAGAAAACTTAAGGTATGGAAAGGTCAGGAGTGTGTAAATACAAGATCTACGAGTATTGGAGTAGTATTGGGAATATCTGTAATTCTGAGAGATAGGTTAGGGATGCAATTATATGAAGTAGAAAATATAGGGGTGATAAGGGGAAAAGATTACATAAAATACTATGATATATTACCCTATGTTGTGGAAATTGGAAAAGAGATAGTTGGAACAACATTGTCTGAGTGTAGTCTGGAAAACCAAGTGGTCATATGTCCTCCTGGGAGTCTCCTGCTGCAACCAAGTTCTGAGTTGAACAGCTGCTTTTGGGAGTCTGGTGTCAGGCATGCGAACAACATGTCCCGCCCAGCGGAGCTGGTTTTGGGTGATTAGCGCCCCGATGCTGGGCAGGTTGGCTTGGGAGAGGACACTGCTGTTGGACCGCCTTTCCTGCCGCCAGATTTGGAGGATCTTGCAGAGGCACCTCTGGTGGTACTTCTCCAGTGCTTTGAGGTGCTGCTGTAGGTTGTCCAAGTCTGCAAAGCATATAGGAGCACAAGGAACACAGCTGCCCGGTAAACCATGATCTTAGTCTCAGGTTTGAGATCCTGATCCTTAAACACTCTCTTCCTCAGTTAGTCGAAGGCTGAGCTGGCACATTGGAGTGTTGTGCCTAATATGCACTGACTCTTAAAGAATCCACGGAATCTGATTGGTGAAAGGTATATCAATATTTTATTCACACACTAAATCATCAAATACCAGCTCTCACTAAGTTGCACACTATCAAGAATCATCAAAGTACAACCTCTCGCTTCTTGCACAGAATACTACCCGTCAAGGCATGAGGTGATCAGTCTCGGACTTACGGCTGCTCTTCTCTTCTCTGAGCCCTTGGCTCAGGGGTATCTTCTTGAGTGTTCTTCCCCAGGGTTCTCGTGCCTTTCCCAGTTTCAGTCAGGGGTTAAATCTTGTTTCCAAGACCCTCCCCTCTTACTTACTCATAGGGATCTGGTATGATGACATAATGATAATTCCTTATTTGGCTCAGTGAGAACCTGGTCAACATTTTACAGTTTCCCATTGTCTGCTATGAGTCTAATCATATCTGGTGTCCATAGTGACACCTTTATCAGGTGCATGCAAGGACAGTGTCTGGGATCCTCAGTATGTCTTTTCTATACTGTCTCCAATTCTTCAGCCATCTGTGTGCTGTGGCCCCTTTCTACCCAGTCCCCCACGATGCTTTAACACACTATTCATTGTTGTGTGACTAGCCCCTTTGTTTCAACTAAGTTCTTATGTGTTTTTACTGGGTCTACAGTCCCCCCTTTGATCCTGCAGGGCTATGCCCAAGGGATCACACATTCATGTCTCTTAGGTAGTACACTTGTGCAATTACAATTTCATTTTCAAAGCAAAAGTATAAGCAATGTAATGTTAAAGAAAGCACAATTTAAGCATCACTATTACATAAACAATCACTTGTGCAAACATAATACATTCGCAATTTCAAGTATATACGAATAGGTTATACAATTACCCTTGTGTAATATAACTAATTGTCTATCTTTTTATACTGATTGAATACTGATTGCCTTTAAGGTAGCTATCCAACCTGTGTTCATACATCCTCTCACATTGCTTAATTAATTTCTTAAGTTTCCAAATTAAGTATGTCACATACATACCCGAAACCACTATCAGGACATGGGAGATAATCTAAACCAGGGGTGTATCTGCACATTTGACCCCCAGTTCTGTAAGTCCTCCCTCCAGGTAGAATCGTTTATCTTGTCAATCTCATCTTGTAGCATCTTCGACTGTTGTTCCAGATTGTAGTACACTACACCAATGGCTTTTAGCTGCTGCCTCTCTTTACCCAAGCACGAGGGCAATGGCTGAAGAGTATATTTGTATTCGCAGAGGTAATTTATCAAGTTCTCCTTAATACTTTCTGTCACAGTTATCGTTTCTGTCTTTCATTTATGTATGTGTACCAACTCCATGTTCCTTACTCTGGTTGGTATTTGTGGGTTGAAACAAAACGTACTGTTGCTTACCGGACAAGTCCGGTTATGTCCATACTGCTATTCCTTCGCCGTGGTGGTTAAGCAGTATCTCCCCTTTCCCATATAGGCCACATGGGTTAGCCCCTGACACTGCTTTCTTAGTTTCCATGGTGCAATTTACAGTGGCATTAAATCCACATTTGAACTCTGCTGTTTTATTTTTGGAATATGCGTGAGAATCCAGGAGTACTTGTAATTTATTTTCTTTATTGAAGGACCAACTGGGTATTAGCGTGTCTCGAGCCTTCCCTGCATATCTCATAGAAAGTTTAAGGCACAGAAAGAGGCCACTTTATCCATTGTGACTGTGCCGGCCAAAAAACGATCCACCTATTCTAATCCCACCTTCCAGCATTTGGTCCGTAGCCTGCAGATTACGCACTTGAGGTGCATATCCAGACTCCTTTTGAATGAGTTGAGGGTCTCTGCCTCAACTACTCTTTCAGGCAGCGAGTTCCAGACCATCAACACCCTCTGGGTGAAAAAGTTTTTCCTCATCTCCCCTCTTAATTTTTCTACCAATCACTTTAAATCTATGCCCCCTCGTCACTGACCTCTCTGCTAAGGTGAATAGACCCTTCACCTCCACTCTATCCAGGCTCCTCAAAATTTGGTACATTTCAATCAGATCTCCCCTCAGCCTTCTCTGTTCCAAGGAGAATAACCCCAGCCTATCCAATTTTTCCTCATAGCTGCATTTTTCCAGTCCTGGCAATATCCTCATAAATCTCCTCTGTACCTCTCTAGTATCTTATGGCACCTAGTCTGTAGTCCAAGGCGTCCCTCATCTTGCACGGCCTGGTTAGCAGCCTTCTCCACATCCTCATTGTCGAAGGAGTCATCGCGATCCACAAGATCTTTATTGTTGAATGCCTCCGTCCTCTGCAACACCAGGTTGTGAAGAGCACAGCAGACCATCATGATACGTGAAACCCTTGCTGGGCATACTGAAGGGCTCCGCTAGATCAGTCTCGGCACCTGAATCATATCTTCAGAAGCGCAATGGCCTGCTTGATTTTCACTCGGGTTGACGCATGGCAAGTGTTGTATCTCTCCTCTGAGTGGGTTCCTCACAGGGTGAGTAACCTTGTCTTCAGTGGGTATCCCTTGTCTCTCAGTATCCGTTCCTGAAGGCAAATGAGGGGCTGTAAAAGCTGTGGAACCTGGGACTCTGAAGTTCGCAGGTATTGTGGCTACATCCCAGGAACCGTGTACAAAACAGAACGAGCTGCTTTTGGTGGTCATGGACCAGTTGAACATTGAGCGAGTGGAAGCTCTTTGTGTTGATGAAGGCCAGAGGCTGGTCAATGGGAGCCTTGATGGCCACATGTGTGCACTCAATCACGCCCTGCCCCTAGGGAATCCACCAATGGCCACAAACACAATGGACCTCTCCACCTGACTTTCTGGATTGGTGTGGTAGCGCACATAGTCACCACTCACTTCAACATGGCATTGGTCATCTCTTTGATGCACCAATGGGCTGCACGCTAGGAGATCCTACACATGTCCCCAGTGGATCCCTGGAAAGATCTGGAGGTGTAGAAGTTTACAGCCACCATGTTCTTCAGCACCACTGGCATTGGGTGTCCAGCAAGCCCCATGACTCTCAGCTCACCCTCCAGAATGGCGCAGAGATCAGTGACTGCCTCCCTGGAGAGCTGCAGTCTTTTCTGACAGTGTCGCTCAGACAACTGAAGATAGTTCAGCCTTGGAAGGTACTCTCCTGAGGATGGCCTCTTCTGCGCACAGGAGGTTCTTGGCGTGCCCTTCTGCGCCCCTCTCCAGCATGCCCATCCTGAGGTTGGCTCTCTTGCTGCTCCTGAGGTTCCTGATGTGTCCCTGTGGTGTCTGGTCCTCCCTCCCTTTGAGCTACTCCTCCTCAATGGTGGCCCCGATGCCTGGGTGGATGAGGCCCATGGCAGGTGGCTATTCACTTACTACTAGGCCTTCTATCCAGACACCACCCCCTCCACACCTTTCCCTGATTAGCTCCTTGGGATCAAGAGCCACTGCCCCTATGTCACCAATGCAACACACCCTCTCAGTGTTGGCACCTTTTCCCCCCCTTCTGCCGTCATCTGGAAATGCTTTCTGTGCACCACCCTCCCTGCCACCACACACTGGCTCTCTCGATGGCTGCCTGAGAGCCAGCACTGAAATCCCTCTTCCTTGCTATAAAAGCAAAATACTGCGGATGCTGGAAATCTGAAACAAAAACAAGAAATGCTGGATTCACTCAGCAGGTCTGGCAGCATCTGTGGAAAGAGAAGCAGAGTTAACGTTTCGGGTCAGTGACCCTTCTTCGGAACTGACAAATATTAGAAAAGTCACAGATTATAAACAAGTGAGGTGGGGGTTGGGCAAGAGATAACAAAGGAGAAGGTGCAGATTGGACCAGGCCACATAGCTGACCAAAAGGTCACGGAGCAAAGGCAAACAATATGTTAATGCTGTGTTGAAAGACAAAGCATTAGTACAGATTAGGTGTGAATATACTGAATATTGAACAGCAGCAAGTGCAAACCTGAAGAAAAACAACCTGAAAAAAACAGTGGGCAAGCAAACTGAACAAACTAAGATGAAATGAAATAAATGCAAAAAAGATTGTAAAAAATGTAAAAAGGAATGTAAAAAAAAAGGAAGAAAAAATAACTAAAAATGACTAAAAATGAAAGTAAAGTGGGGGGCTGTCATGCTCTGAAATTATTGAACTCAATGTTCAGTCCGGCAGGCTGTAGTGTGCCTAATCGGTAGATGAGATGCTGTTCCTCGAGCTTGCGTTGATGTTCACTGGAACACTGCAGCAATCCCAGGACAGAGATGTGAGCATGAGAGCAGTGGGGAGTGTTGAAATGGCAAGCAACCGGAAGCTCAGGGTCCTGCTTGCGGACTGAGCGGAGATGTTCCGCAAAGCGGTCACCCAGTCTGCGCTTGGTCTCCCCAATGTAGAGGAGACCACACTGTGAGCAGCGAATACAGTATACTACATTGAAAGAAGTACAAGTAAATCGCTGCTTCACCTGAAAGGAGTGTTTGGGGCCTGGGATAGTGAGGAGAGAGGAGGTAAATGGGCAGGTATTACACCTCCTGCGATTGCAAGGGAAGGTGCCCTGGGACGGGGACGAGGTGGTGGGGGTAATGGAGGAGTGGACCAGGGTGTCGCGGAGGGAACGATCCCTTCGGAATGCTGACAGGGGAAGGGAGGGGAAGATGCGACTGGTAGTGGCATCACGCTGGAGGTGGCGAAAATGGCGGAGGATGATCCTTTGGATATGGAGGCTGGTGGGATGAAAAGTGAGGACAAGGGGAACCCTGTCACGGTTCTGGGAGGGAGGGGAAGGGGTGAGGGTAGAGGTGCGGGGAATGGGTCAGACACGGTTGAGGGCCCTGTCAACCACAGTGGGGGGAAATCCTCGGTTGAGGAAAAAGGTCATATCAGAAGCACCGTCATGGAAGGTAGCATCATCAGAGCAGATGCGTCGGAGACGGAGAAACTGGGAGAATGGAATGGAGTCCTTACAGGAGGTAGGGTGTGAAGAAGTGTAGTCGAGGTAGCTGTGGGAGTCAGTGGGCTTATAATGGATATTGGTAGACAACCTATCCCCAGAGATGGAGACAGAGAAGTCGAGGAAGGGAAGGGAAGTGTCAGAGATGGACCATGTAAAGGTGAGAAAAGGGTGGAAATTGGAAGCAAAGTTGATAAAGTTTTCTAGTTCGGGGCGGGAGCAGGAAACGGCACCGATACAGTCATCAATGTACCGGAAAAAGAGTTGGGGGAGGGGGCCTGAGTAGGACTGAAACAAAGAATGCTCGACATATCCCACAAAAAGACAGGCATAACTGGGACCCATGCGGGTACCCATAGCGACACCTTTTACTTGAAGGAAATGCATGGAGTTGAAGGAGAAGTTGTTCAATGTGAGAACAAGTTCAGCCAGGCGGAGGAGGGTGTTGGTGGATGGGGACTGGTTGGGCCTCTGTTCCAGGAAGAAGCGGAGAGCCCTCAAACCATCCTGGTGGGGGATGGAGGTGTAGAGCGATTGGACGTCCATAGTGAAGAGGAGGCGGTTGGGACCAGGAAACTGGAAATTGTCAAAATGACGTAGGGCGTCAGAAGAGTCACGGATGTAGGTGGGAAGAGACTGGACCAGCGGAGAAAAGATAGAGTCTAGATAGGAAGAAATAAGTTCAGTGGGGCAGGAGCAGGCTGACACAATGGGTCTGCCGGGACAGTCCCGTTTGTGGATTTTGGGAAGGAGGTAGAAGCGTGCTGTCCGGGGTTGCGGGACTATGAGGTTGGAAGCTGTAGAGGGAAGATCTCCAGAGGAGATGAGGTCAGTGACAGTCCTTTGGACGGTGGCTTGATGTTCGGTGGTGGGGTCATGGTCCAGAGGGAGGTAGGAAGAGGTGTCTGTGAGTTGGCGTTGAGCTTCTGCAAGGTAGAGGTCGGTACGCCATACAACAACAGCACCACCCTTGTCTGCAGGTTTGATGACCATGTCGGGGTTGGACCTGAGAGAACGGAGTGCCTCAAGTTCAGAGGGGGACAGGTTAGAGTGAGTGAGGGGGGCAGAGAAATTGAGACGACCAATGTCTCGCCGACAGTTTTCAATGAAGAGATCAAGAGCGGGTAAGAGGCCAGGGGGAGGGGTCCAGGTAGAGGGAGAATGCTGGAGGCGGGTGAATGGGTCTGCTGGTCGGGGGGAGGACTCCTGGTCGAAGACGTGAGCCCGGAGGCGGAGGCGACGGAAGAAGAGCTCAACGTCATGCCGAGCGCGAAATTCATTGAGGTGGGGGCGTAAGGGGATAAAACTGAGACCTTTTCTGAGTACAGAACGCTCAGCATCAGAGAGGGGGAGGTCAGAGGGTATAGTGAATACACGGCAAGGGGTCAGATCAGAAGGGGTGGGGTCAGAGGGAAGTGAAGCGGAAGGAGGATCTGGAGGGGCATTAGTCCCCATCAGCTGCTGGAGCTTGCGTTCCTTAACACCTGAAAGGAAGAAAAAAAGTTTTTTGTTAATGCGTCGGATGAGACGTAAGATGAGATGAAACTGCGGAGTAGAACAGATTTGAGATAAGGTAAGACGGTGCTGCTGGAGAGAGAGGTCCAGTGTGTGCATATGGCGGCGCATAGCACTGAGTGTGGATCTCAGGATGCGGCGAGAGTAGCAGTCCGAGGAACGTTGTATTTCTCGGAGATACCTGTGATCCTGCTGCCAGACCTGCTGAGTGAATCCAGCATTTCTTGTTTTTGTTTCAGATTTCCAGCATCCGCAGTATTTTGCTTTTATTTTAGTGTTTAATTCACTGCCACTTCTCTTCCAGGAATGCCTACCTTGAAGAAGTTCTGCTCTTCTCTCCGATGGGATTTTCGTTTGTCTCTTTTACCTTGTTCACCTTCATTGCTTTCTATTTCCCTCCTGGTGTTTGATAAGGTATCTACCAAAACTCGTTTTCACAGCCACATCTCCTTCCTCAGTGACTGTCTCCGGCTCCGACTGATTCCACGTGGATTCCAACTGCAGTTTCACCCATCATGCTTTGAAACCACCCAGGATCACAGGTATCTCCGAGAAATACAACGTTCCTCGGACTGCTACTCTCGCCGCATCCTGAGATCCACACTCAGTGCTATGCGCCGCCATATGCACACACTGGACCTCTCTCTCTAGCAGCACCGTCTTACCTTATCTCAAATCTGTTCTACTCCGCAGTTTCATCTCATCTTACGTCTCATCCGACGCATTAACAAAAAACTTTTTTTCTTCCTTTCAGGTGTTAAGGAACGCAAGCTCCAGCAGCTGATGGGGACTAATGCCCCTCCAGATCCTCCTTCCGCTTCACTTCCCTCTGACCCCACCCCTTCTGATCTGACCCCTTGCCGTGTATTCACTATACCCTCTGACCTCCCCCTCTCTGATGCTGAGCATTCTGTACTCAGAAAAGGTCTCAGTTTTATCCCCTTACGCCCCCACCTCAATGAATTTCGCGCTCGGCATGACGTTGAGCTCTTCTTCCGTCGCCTCCGCCTCCGGGCTCACTTCTTCGACCAGGAGTCCTCCCCCCGACCAGCAGACCCATTCACCCGCCTCCAGCATTCTCCCTCTACCTGGACCCCTCCCCCTGGCTTCTTACCCACTCTTGATCTCTTCATTGAAAACTGTCGGCGAGACATTGGTCGTCTCAATTTCTCTGCCCCCCTCACTCACTCTAACCTGTCCCCCTCTGAACTTGAGGCACTCCGTTCTCTCAGGTCCAACCCCGGCATGGTCATCAAACCTGCAGACAAGGGTGGTGCTGTTGTTGTATGGCGTACCGACCTCTACCTTGCAGAAGCTCAACGCCAACTCACAGACACCTCTTCCTACCTCCCTCTGGACCATGACCCCACCACCGAACATCAAGCCACCGTCCAAAGGACTGTCACTGACCTCATCTCCTCTGGAGATCTTCCCTCTACAGCTTCCAACCTCATAGTCCCGCAACCCCGGACAGCACGCTTCTACCTCCTTCCCAAAATCCACAAACGGGACTGTCCCGGCAGACCCATTGTGTCAGCCTGCTCCTGCCTTACTGAACTTATTTCTTCCTATCTAGACTCTATCTTTTCTCCGCTGGTCCAGTCTCTTCCCACCTACATCCGTGACTCTTCTGACGCCCTACGTCATTTTGACAATTTCCAGTTTCCTGGTCCCAACCGCCTCCTCTTCACTATGGACGTCCAATCGCTCTACACCTCCATCCCCCACCAGGATGGTTTGAGGGCTCTCCGCTTCTTCCTGGAACAGAGGCCCAACCAGTCCCCATCCACCAACACCCTCCTCCGCCTGGCTGAACTTGTTCTCACATTGAACAACTTCTCCTTCAACTCCATGCATTTCCTTCAAGTAAAAGGTGTCGCTATGGGTACCCGCATGGGTCCCAGTTATGCCTGTCTTTTTGTGGGATATGTCGAGCATTCTTTGTTCCAGTCCTACTCAGGCCCCCTCCCCCAACTCTTTTTCCGGTACATTGATGACTGTATCGGTGCCGTTTCCTGCTCCCGCCCCGAACTAGAAAACTTTATCAACTTTGCTTCCAATTTCCACCCTTTTCTCACCTTTACATGGTCCATCTCTGACACTTCCCTTCCCTTCCTCGACTTCTCTGTCTCCATCTCTGGGGATAGGTTGTCTACCAATATCCATTATAAGCCCACTGACTCCCACAGCTACCTCGACTACACTTCTTCACACCCTACCTCCTGTAAGGACTCCATTCCATTCTCCCAGTTTCTCCGTCTCCGACGCATCTGCTCTGATGATGCAACCTTCCATGACGGTGCTTCTGATATGACCTCCTTTTTCCTCAACCGAGGATTTCCCCCCACTGTGGTTGACAGGGCCCTCAACCGTGTCCGACCCATTCCCCGCACCTCTACCCTCACCCCTTCCCCTCCCTCCCAGAACCGTGACAGGGTTCCCCTTGTCCTCACTTTTCATCCCACCAGCCTCCATATCCAAAGGATCATCCTCCGCCATTTTCGCCACCTCCAGCGTGATGCCACTACCAGTCGCATCTTCCCCTCCCTTCCCCTGTCAGCATTCCGAAGGGATCGTTCCCTCCGCGACACCCTGGTCCACTCCTCCATTACCCCCACCACCTCGTCCCCGTCCCAGGGCACCTTCCCTTGCAATCGCAGGAGGTGTAATACCTGCCCATTTACCTCCTCTCTCCTCACTATCCCAGGCCCCAAACACTCCTTTCAGGTGAAGCAGCGATTTACTTGTACTTCTTTCAATGTAGTATACTGTATTCGCTGCTCACAGTGTGGTCTCCTCTACATTGGGGAGACCAAGCGCAGACTGGGTGACCGCTTTGCGGAACATCTCCGCTCAGTCCGCAAGCAGGACCCTGAGCTTCCGGTTGCTTGCCATTTCAACACTCCCCCCTGCTCTCATGCTCACATCTCTGTCCTGGGATTGCTGCAGTGTTCCAGTGAACATCAACGCAAGCTCGAGGAACAGCATCTCATCTACCGATAAGGCACACTACAGCCTGCCGGACTGAACATTGAGTTCAATAATTTCAGAGCATGACAGCCCCCCACTTTACTTTCATTTTTAGTTATTTTTTCTTCCTTTTTTTTTACATTCCTTTTTACATTTTTTACAATCTTTTTTTGCATTTATTTCATTTCATCTTAGTTTGTTCAGTTTGCTTACCCACTGTTTTTTTCAGGTTGTTTTTCTTCAGGTTTGCACTTGCTGCTGTTCAATATTCAGTATATTCACACCTAATCTGTACTAATGCTTTGTCTTTCAACACACCATTAACATATTGTTTGCCTTTGCTCCGTGACCTTTTGGTCAGCTATGTGGCCTGGTCCAATCTGCACCTTCTCCTTTGTTATCTCTTGCCCAACCCCCACCTCACTTGTTTATAATCTGTGACTTTTCTAATATTTGTCAGTTCCGAAGAAGGGTCACTGACCTGAAACGTTAACTCAGCTTCTCTTTCCACAGATGCTGCCAGACCTGCTGAGTGAATCCAGCATTTCTTGCTTTTGTTCCCTCTTCCTTGCTGCCTGCTTTAACCAGATAAGGCTCTGATGCCTTATGGTCCCTATGCACCATTAGTAAAATTCAAAATGTACTGTAAAATTCCAGTTAATTGACCTTTTAAATACCTTAATTGTTGTCCCACTGCATCGACGTGCAAATTTCGCCCTCTATGGGTGCCGCTGTTGGTAAAATCCAGAAGCGACGTAAAGACATTGGACTTCCAGTCAAACACATTGCAATTCCATTTTACAGTTCCTTCCCCTGCCCCCGAACCTGTTCCAAGCGGCCCGGTAAATTTTTGACCTATGAGTCGATTCCCAGATTGCGGCTAAAAATGATCTGCTTGCTCAATGCTCGTGCACTGTTTGAGTAAAAGTATGACCAAGCTAGATGTTGCATGAACAGGTCACAGGGGAGTTCAGACCATGGAGAATTCATTACACAACTAATTTGTATTAATGATCATAATTTGTGGTTAGCATTGAGGCCTGTGCACACATCAGCATGGCCACAACAAACTAAATAAATTTCTCCCACAAAAATCAGAAATTCAGTGTTAGGTTTGCTTGGGCTTAGTTTAATTCTGCACTCCAGGTGGGGGGGGGGGGGTGGCATTTACCAAATAGGACATAGGGAAAATAAGCTCTCAAAACTCTCCAGGCTGTATATTATTCTACGTTAAAATTCCCAGGGCCTTGCAAGTGTAGAATCCCTTCAGTCTTTCCATTCCTCCCACATCCTGACTTTCAAACATGGTCTTGGTGTCTCCTAATTGCTGTCTTCTATCCTGCTCCTTCAAAGCTTGGCCTCTTCACCAACTTATCTCAGATTTAAAAAAACACACACATTGAAGGAGGAGTGCATGTTATATACAATGGATCCACTAATTTCTAATGTGTCCTTCATTTTTCAGTCATTAAATGTGTTGGTGAAAAGCAGTCTAGCAGCAGACAATTTGTGTGGAATTTCTCCTTATGCAATGCCATGATACTTCTGCTCAAGTGATGAATACATGATGAACAAGGAGCATGGTCTTCAAGTATTCATGCAAACACTGGAGCAAAACATTGTGTTAAAATGGAGAGGGTTGCATGCAAAAAGCCTGCTTCCTTAATCAGCAACGTTGAACTAAAAAAAATGCAAAAAAAGCCGAAGAAACTAGTAGCAGTCACAAAAGTTTTCATGTACATTTTCTAGTATAAGGTAATGTCATTTGAATAAAGTTTCCTCGCAAGGTTCTTGATAAAGGGAGTATGTTTTCCACTGCATTTGCAATATCAGCAACAGATCCCATCACAAGCCTGTGGCAAATTACTCCTAATTGAAGTTAAACAAAATTTCTCACCTACTGCAGAAATAAGAGAACCTATTGCAAACTACTGAAACTCCAGTAATGTTATTGAAAACTGCTGAAGGTATGGTTTAACAGACAAAAACCTTCTGATCTCAATCTTGAAACCATATTCGAAAGGATGAAAGATGAAGATGTTCTTTTACCACAGCGTGCAGCAGTTTAACCTCACTAAATGTATGTAAGGTGCAATGTTACTCATTTAAGTTCCGTTCCCTTCAGAAGCTGCAGCAGAAATGTTGATCATAAATAGAAAATATACTGCAGCTTTGTCACTGTCTGTTATCACTTCACCTTGGGTCCCACCCTAAGAATTCGGCAAGCTGCTGTGCATTGTCAAAAACAAAATACTGTGGATGCTGGGACCCTGAAATAAAAACAGAAAATGCTGGAAATACTCAGCAGGTCTGGCAGCATCTGAGAGAGAGAAACAGAATTAATGTTTCAGGTCTGTGACCTTTCATCAGTTCTCCACAGATGCTGCCAGACCTGCTGAGTATTTCCAGCATTTTCTGTTTTCATTTAAAACTACAATGGCAATGCTGTGGCTTTTCAACCAACTAAACTCTCATCCATTACAGTAAAAACATTTGCATAATAAAACTTCAGTGGAGCACTTTGACCAGTGTTCTTCAACTCTGAATTTAGGCAATTTTTTAAAAAAAATCTTGAAAGTATAAGTACAAATCTATATTTTGTGACCATCAGCGCAAAACATTGCCTGCACTAGAACAGACTGTAATAGACATAAACTCAATTGTTTTACAGTCCAGCATAATCTACTGACAAGTTACCACACAATACATTAGAGACAAACTCACAACATACCATTTATTGGACAATGTATCTCAAAGTACATTCTATATTGTCACTGTTGAACACCACAGTGTGCAAAGTCCCTTAGCACTACAGTAGCTCAAGTGAATGCTACAATTAAACTACGTTCATCCAGAAACACTGAAACTACTTCAACAAAAAATAGTGAAAACAGTTTTACATCAATTCTGTTGATGGACAGCAGTCCAGTAACTCCTCGTTTTCACTTGGTGTCGTCTGACCAGGTAATTTCATAGTCCTTGTACATTGTCTTCAGTTTTTCCACAGAAATGGAGTGATCAGCTTTCCCAAAACCCTAAGAAAAAAAAACAAGAAGCTATCAATTATATTTACTCTCGTTGTCCATTACAGCCTCCACAGGATAAGTTCAACCAGGATTCTTGCTCTTGATTACAATTGCTTAAATGCTGTTAAGTGTATATGGACATAGGGTGAAGTTGAGATTACAGTACTGCCATTGGTTAACAGTAACCTAGGGTCAGCCAACTTTCAGGAGAACAAAAATGTAAATCAAAAACCTCTCAAACTTCACCCTGGTAGTTAACGATGACAGACATATGCAATTATTTTGTGGGATTAACATTAAAAATGTCCAAAGATCCTTCACAGAGGTGTTATCAATTCCACAGATCCAAGTAACATGATCATAGACAGTCATTTTGTAGCCACACTTATAAAGCCAGTAACAACTTCCACCTGACAGTTTTTTTTATTCATTTCGTGGGATGTGGGCATCGCTGGCAAGGCCAGCATTTGTTGCCCATTCCTAATTGCTCTTGAGAAGGTGGTGGTGAGCTGCCTTCTTGAACCACTGCAGTCCATCTGGTGTAGGTACACCAACAGTGCTGTTAGGGAGTGAGTTCCAGGATTTTGACCCAGCGACAGTGAAGGAACAGCAATATATTTCCAAGTCAGGATGGTGTGTGGCTCGGAGGGGAACATGCAGGTGTTGGTGTTCCCACATGCCTGCTGCCATGTCCTTCTAGGTGGAAGATGTTGCAGGTTTGGAAGGTATAGTCAAAGGAGGCATGGTGAGTTGCTACAGTGCATCTTGTATATGGTACACACTGCTGCCACTGTACGCGGTGGTAGATGGAGTAAATTTTTAAGGTGATGGATGGGGTGCCAATCCAGCAGGCTGCTTTGTTCTGGATGGTGTCAAGCTTTCATAGTGTTGTTGGAGCCGCACTCATCCAGAAAAGTGGAGAGTATTCCATCACACTCCACCATCATTCGCAACTGGATATGATAGCAATAGAGTTTTGGTCTGATCTGTTGGCTGTGGGATCACTTAGCTTTCCATTGCATGCTGTCTCCGCTGTTCGGCATGCAAGTAGTCCTGGGCTGTAGCTTCACCACGTTGACACCTCATTTTTAGGTATGCCTGATGCTGCTCCTGCCATGCACTCCTGCACTCTTTTGATTAAACCATGTTTGATCCCTTGTCTTGATGGCAATTGTAAAATGAGGGATATGCCGGGTCACGAGGTTACAGATCATGGTTGAATAAAATTTTGCTGCTGCTGATGGTCCACAGGGCCTCATGGATGCCCAGTTTGAGCTGCCATATCTGTTCTGAGTCTATCCCATTTAGCACAGTGGCAGTGCCACACAACATGATGGATGGTATCCTCAGTGCAAAGATGGGACTTTGTTTTCACAAGGACTGTGTGGTGGTCACTCCTACCAATACTGTCATGGACAAATGCATCTGCAACAGGTAGATTGGTGAGCACAAGGTCGAGTAAGTTATCAACCACTCCAGCACTTTTACTACCTGGGGACCAGAAGAGTCATTCACTTTTAGAATGAAACCACCAAGGTGGCAAAACTAAGGAGTCAAATGGATTCTCAACATGTAAAATTCAGCAGCCGAAGGCCACTGCAAATTTGGGGATGTGACTATGACAAAAGTGAAACTCACTTTTAGTAATGAATGGCATCTATTTAAATGTAGCCAAATCAATTCTCAGCATGAGGACTTCATAATCTTGGTCATGTCTTGGGGAAAAAAGCATAAACGTAACAGAATGTCAGTAGTTTCCCCACATGGAGAGCACGTTCAATGTCAAGTCATCCCAGCCTACTGTTCTGCATGTGACTGGCAACTCAAAACCAACACTGGCAAATAGGAAGGAGCCTGTCTGGCCAACCTCTCAACTAACAAAAGATATCTAGCGTAGGGATATGTATAGGAAGGGAGAACATCAAATTAGGCAACAAAGCTGCAGCTCTGGATCACAAAGGATAAGGAAGTCTAGAATGAACTGTCAGACAGTAATACATTAAGGGCTTGAGATGGTAGCTCAACCATGAGATCTGCTATTGCCCAATACATTCTAAAATATTTTTCCTTATAAAACAGTTTTTTTTTAAAGAAAAATGATTTGCCACAGTGAGGCATGTTAGTGCCAGGTGGGGAAGGTATTGCTTTAGTTACCCAGGCAGGTTTAGGGATAGTCCTATAAAGTTGCTTATACTTTAGTCCCAACAATGGAGGTAGGCTGGCTCTGTTTGCCATTTATAACAAAATTAAGATCACAAGTATAAAGGGTGCATTTATAATTCTGGTACAATTAATGAACAAAGAGAATGTAACCCCAATATATCTTAACCCCAAATTCAGAAAGACACCACTACTAAGCACATCAGCTCTCCTTCTGGACCCTCTGAGTGAGATGGTCAGTTGGGACTGAATTACAGGCAGTTTTGTGCTGTGTTAGGTATACCTACTTATCAGGAACTGGACTGAAACTGATTGAAATCATTGAGAAAGGGTCCAATCCCAATAGACTGGGCTGGATTTAAACCAGAGCCCCAGAGGTGAGAAAACATTGTACAGGTCTACTGCATTGCCTAGTATCCACAAAGAGTGATTTCCATATATCTTTTTGTTGTTTAATGTTTTTGCAAGAAATCAAAACCTTTTGAACTTCACCTGCATGATTAAGAACATCTTCGGTATTCCATTTATGATATGCCCTTTTTACAGATTTTAGACCAACTATTTGTATTTGTTGAATTTTCCCTCGTTGTGGTAAAGCATCTGACATCCAGTTGGATTCCACCTGCTACATAGCCAAGATTGAGACTTGGGGAATCAATTTGGCTACATTTGAAGTAGATGCAGTAGGTGAGTTATGAGAATTATGGTGGATGATGGGCTCAAACTGGTGGGCCATGCCGTGATAGCAAAGTGCTACTACAATTTATTTTGCTAGCCAGTACAGGGATACCACAACTACTGTATATTAGAAAGTATGACTGATAAATAGAGCACATCTTACAATTTTCGGCTATCAGTGTGAAAACAGTAACAATCTAAAGGTGATAAATTAGTTTGTAATGAAGGGGTTAATTTAACATTACTTATACTGTCACGATTACTTCACCAAATCACTGATTTCTTTCATGGATACAGAACTTGGCATCTAACAGCACATGAGCGACCACAGTTAGCATCTGTTAGCAGCTCTAAGCAGTCAGTTAAACCACTGAAGCAATGCAATCCAGCTTGGCCCAGCTGTGATTCTCCTGTGTACTGCAGCACAACAATCGCATTAAGAGTTAGAAAGAAAAGGCAGAATTTATGGGACTTTAAGGGAGCCTCCCACTCCCAAAATGTACTAAGTACAGCAGGCGTGGAAAGAAATAGGAGCACCCACAGGACCTAAAGAGATTCACGGTGTAACATATAAATAAATCTGCAAGAGTAAGCCAATAATATTGTTGGTAGAACAAGCATCTAATACAAGGAGACATGCAAGAAGAAATGGCTGTCCTGAAAAACTTAAATCCTTGTCCACTAAGCCATGCTAGTGGAGGCTGTACACTGTAGTACTTCCATGAAAGAGTCAGGGCAATGAATACTTTGTACAATTGGGAAAAATTCCATCAGCAATTCCATATGCCAACATGTGTAAACATCAACAAGTCTTAAACGAAACCATACAAGGAATGTTTATAAGTCAACCAAGCAGAGTGATGTCTGTTCAATTTATATCAGGGACGTATGGTTTGAAGCTGTGCAGCTGCATGACAATGTCCAAACTTGCAGAATCCCACAACTTTTCTGCTTCAAGTATAAGATCAGTATAATTGTAGAAGCAGAACTCCACAGGTGGTGACCTGAAGAATTCAAGTCCAATTCTCCATTTGAGAAACCATGCAGCCAGCCAGCACACATATTCATGCCATAAAGGAATCACTTGGGTGCAGTACAAGGTTAAGTGCTACATATCACACACAATCCACCAGAATAAAGGAATGCACTGCACTTCATTTGCACTCTGTGCATAGTATTTATCTGTCATTAGATAGAATAAAGGAAAAGAGCAAACAATGGGAAGAGGCAGTATTTGAAGAACTGTCAGAAAATGTCAGTGGAAGTGGTTTTGGAAAAAATGATTTACAGAAATAGATAGCAGGTTTAAGAAAGGGGCAGCTCTAGCTTGTTGAATTAATGTCCGACATCCCAATCATCCTTGCTGTACTGCTTGTTTGCCACCTAATTCCTTATTGCCGTTCTGTTCTGGCATGGTTTTATCATCTATCTACATGTAGTTAACTCAAAGGTGGCATGAGCTGCATCAGCAAAGGATAATCTTGGTTTCCTGAGTGCCAGCTATTCACTCTTCCCTTCTCTTCAGATAAGTGTAACACAGATGGCTGCCTACAAACAAATGCAACTTGGAAGCTCCTGTGAATACCTGCAGTATTCTTCACATGCCAGCTGCACTGATGGAATATTAACCTTACACTCTCAGCATTTTCTGCAGGAGCCAACAGAAACATGGGTAGGATTAATGATCCTCCCAGGCTCCTGCAAAGCCAGTATAATTGTGCTACTGTATCACTCTATGACTCTATATTGCTGTTAGTCAGTGGTGAAATAGTTGAAGCTGTTGGCCCTATTGAATAATGCATTTATACCCTACTAGATACACACATATGTGATTTTAGAATAGGATGCATGTTTCAATGAACCAGCTAGCATGCTGCCACTAATTAGCTTAACTAGCTCAACACACTTCTCCAGCACGAACACCCACACACTTCCCAGCCCCTCTCCCGGGGACCCATTAAATTCCACCCACCATTTCCGACAAAGGGCAGGTTGGCAGCATGCAATAAACAGGCAGGAACTGTTCACTGCTCTGTGCTCCCAATATTTCCTCTCTGAAAATCATTTATAACAGAGGAATTCTTTTTAAAGCAACATTATTTTCAAGGCTTAAGTGACTTTGCAAGCTGCTTTAGGAGTTGCAATAGGTTACTCACCGTGGAAACACCAAATACTCGAATTTTTTTCTGCTTGCTGTTGTGATCAATCTTTCCACCTCCCAGACACTTGCATTCCAGCTCCAGTTTTTCCATTTCAGGAGACAACTTTTCAAAGATGTTATCTGTAATGAGGTGAGAGTATGTTTCACAATCCACCCAAAACCAGCATTTCCATCAAACCTACCTGCTGGTTTTATAGATTTAAATTATCCAACCCAAAATATTCCTAGAATTAAAAGAAGTGATGATAATGAATCTTGCATCTCCCTCCAAATACCTCACCAATTAATTTGTCATTTAAATTTCTTTTGAGATTCATGAATACCCAGGGGTAAAAATGCCACTTCTGTGTCAGCACATACCCAGGAGCACAAATGACAAAAGAGTTCAACCCCAGCTCACGATTTTCCAGTTATTATTCTGTTGTACAATTCATGATGTGCATTCTGAGGCATGTGCTTAGAGGATAGAAGTAGAACTGTTACTTTTAAGTTACCTCTTAAATCACTATATCTGTGATATAAATGATCTGTTTAACTCAGTTTTTCTCTTAACCATGTTTCTCAGAACTCTTCTCTCTCCCATGCCCTTCCTTCTATGTATCAATGATCGTGTTTACTCATCAGCCCAAACCACTCTTTTCCTGATGATTCCCATTTCCTCAACATTCCACCTCTCAGCCCAACGACTATCATCGAAACTTGATCTCTGCACCCTTCATAGTGCAATGAAAGTCACAACCCTTCCCCTCACCTAAACCAACAGACAAATTTTATTTAATATTAAACAAGTAACTGAGCATTTAGTACAAACAGTATATTTAAAGTAATTTACAAAATTTATTATTCACCTCAAAACAACAAAGATACATCCGCTATGTTATGTCTCAGTTGTTGTGCTAGCCGTAGTCCCAAAGAACCATAGCCATCTCTCTCCACAACTTGGTGATGTATAGCTTGAAGGTCACCATTCCACAAGAGTGGGCAAGGCAAGGAGGCAGGCTTCCATGAACTACCACAGCTGGTACGAGGATTGAACCTGTGCTGTTGGTATTGTTCTGCACCACACCCTCAGTGGCTCAATACAGTAATCTTTGAAACACATTCCATCACTTCTTACAGTGAAACACTACCATGGAGTCACTGGGCTGAATTTTATGTTGGGCAACAGGAGCAGGTCAACAACGTAAAAGTCGGTGGCGAACCCGCTTCCGCCTAGCCTGGGAATCTGTCCCGTATTTTACGGGTCCCCAGGCTTTAAGTGTTCCGAGGCAGGACTTCCACCCACTTGAGGGCCGGCAGCTCTTAGGCCCAGCAGCGCCTAGTCCCAGGAGTGCTACTGGGAGCCGTGGCCTTCAGGCTAGCCGAGGACATGGAGCCAGGAGTCCCGGGGGTAAACGGTCGGGCCCTGGCGAGGCAAGGATGGTCATTTGGGGGGGAAGCGGGGGTGGCCCTCAATCGGGCACCCTGTGCCAGATTGTCAGGACCCCACCCCCGGGGTGCTGACAGGCCGCCAGCTTTTACTGGACGGCCTTTTTCGGCTCCAGGACGCCCGCTTGCCATGCGCAAAATCTGCGTGGAGGTGGGCGAAGGCCCTTAAGTGGCTGTTAATTGGCAACTTAAGAGTCTTGATTGGCCTGGGGC
The DNA here is from genome assembly GCF_036365525.1 of Heterodontus francisci. Lineage (NCBI taxonomy): Eukaryota > Metazoa > Chordata > Chondrichthyes > Heterodontiformes > Heterodontidae > Heterodontus > Heterodontus francisci. The sequence goes on along the minus strand of NC_090378.1, from coordinate 80,630,509 downwards.
AGGCGGCGGGGTGGGTTGGGAAAGCCTCCCGGAGCCTCCTGCCCCATTTTAAGCCACCCCACCCCCGCCACCATCCAGCTCGTTGGGGTGGTGTAAGATTCCGAGTCAGCTTTGTCGCTCTGCTGTTTATAGACCAAATGCTGACCTGTACAGGTGGTGAACTCCATGGGCTGAATTTTCGCCAGAAGCGGGTAACAGGAACCAGGTTTGTTTCCACGTCAGAAACTTGCCTCCAGTGTGATACTGATTAAAGTTAAAATTTTTCTGCGAGGAAGCCCTTAATTGGTATAGCGACAGGTTTCCTGTCCACTTAGAGTCAGTGGGGAAGGATCGGAGGTGGGTCAGATGAAGTGTGGGACTCATTTAGACTCCCAAGCAGCCATCACTGCGGCTGCTGATTGTCCTGAGGGAGAGATCTGCAGTTTGTGCCAAAGCCTTCCACTGCACCAGAGGGAAGTGAGATGTCACAGGAGCGCCGGTGGCCTAGAACCCGGGGCAGCGTTGCCCCTCAATACATCAATGCCAACCTGAATATAATGCTTGAGACCATGAGGGAGGGAAGGGAGGTCCTTTTCTCAGAGGGTGGCAGGAGGAGGCCACCTTGTCCTGCAGGGGCACCTCTCTGTTCAACATCATCTCGCTCCGGCTCCTCTTCCTCCTCCTGCTCCTCGTCCAATGAGCTGTGTCATTCCACGCCTTCTGTGTCTTCAAGGTCCACATCTCTCTGGAGGGCCATGTTATGGAGAACGCAGCAGACTACCACAATGACTGAGACCCTTGCAACAATTATTGGAGAGTACCTCCCAACTGGTCAAGGCCCCAGAAGAGCATCGCCAGAAGTCTGACGACCTCCTCAAAGGTTGTCTTGCTGAGCAGATTGCTTTGGTTCTATCTGTTTCCTCTGTGCCTCTGTCCGGGGCTCCCGTAGAAGGTCTGCAGCCAAGTCTTCAAGGGATATCCCTTGTCCACTAGGATCCATCTACCACTTTGGGGGTCAGAGGCAGCCTGGACTGGCAAGAAGATGGAGGAGTCATGGCAGCTGCCAGGAAAGCCAGCACACACATGGAGGAAGCTCTTGTTGTGATCGCAGACCAGTTGGACGTTGAGGGAGTGGAAGCCCCTCCTGCTGATGAATCTCACTGGCCGGACACCGGGTGCTTTGATGGCCACATGGATGCAATCGATGATACCCTGCACCTGGGGTAATCCAGCGATGGTGGCGAAACCCACTGCCCTCTGTATCTGTGAGATCGAGTCTGCCATAAAATTAATGTGCTGTCCAGCTCTGGCAAAGAGATAAGCAGTGACCTGCGAGATGCAGCCGTTTTCAAGATGCCACTAAGGTCCACTGCTGATCCTTGGAAGGAGCCAGAAGCAAAGAGGTTCAAGGCCACAGTGACTTTGATGGTCACTGGAAGGGTATGGCGACCAGTGCTGCGAGGTCAAACATTGAGCGGGCCATTGGACTTCTGAAGATGCACTTCCGATGCCTGGACTGGCTGGGTGGCACCCTCCAACAGGTTCCTGCAAAGGTCTCAGTCATTGTGGTGGTCTGCTGCATTCTCCATAATATGGCCTTCCAGAGGTGTGGACCTTGAGGACCATGAGGCCATGAAAGGAGACAGCTCATCGGGGGAATAGCAGGAGCAGGAGGTGAGGAGAAGGAGGAAGCGGAGGAAGAAAGAGATGATGCTGAACAGAGAGATGTCCCTGCTTCACAATGAGGTGGCTGGGCACGGCCAGGGTCACGAAAGATTCATGAGGATGCCATGAAAATCGCCTGATTCAGGAGCGTTTCAACCGAGCTCCTTTCACCGAGGCTGAAGGGCATGGCTAACACATGCATGGAGACACAGCCTGCAATATCTGATTACCTATTGCCAATGAAGGAAGCAGATCTGCCCAGAGGCTTTGCCCTCAGTGGACGATCCCATTATCTTTTTCACTGCCTCATACCACTTTCCCTGTCACAGCAGCAATAAAAGGAGTCTCTGATGTGTGGCTTAAAGTGTCACCCCATTTATACAGTGCAAAGAGAGGAAAACAGCTGTCAGAAATAGTAGGAAGACACCCCAGTGACCCACTTAGTGCTCTGCATGACACAGTGGCCCTGCGCTCAGCCACTCCTACTGCGCACTCCCCTTGTGGGCACGGAGGAGATGGAGGCACGCGGCGCACTCGGCTGAGATGCGTGTGGCAGTCATCCTTGTTGTGGCATCTGCTTCATTGTAGGGGCAGCTTCCATCACTTGATCCTGCTGCACAGATGGTCCCTCAATCAGAGGGGTCAAGGACGCCAAGGATGATGAGGGCATCCCATGAGGGGTGGCACCCTCATCCTCCTCCGTGACATTCCCGGCCCTTGCCAGGTGCTCCAAATGGCTTGCAGCTGTATCCCCTCCAAAGGTCTCTGTGCTACCAGCGCCACTGACCAGCCCATGCTACCCAGTGTCTCATGCAACCTGTGTACATCAGTGCGCAGTTCCTTCATGCGCTGAGCGATGCCACATATGACTCTCCAAGAGCTTTGCCACTCTGCCAACGGAGGAGCTCATAGCCCTGAGCCATGGCAGCACACATGAACTGGATGGACAGCTCCATCCTCAGCCCAAGACCCACACTGCCTCAGGGAACTCCGACATGGGGAACTCATCTCCTGCTGCTATTCAAGGTACAGCCTCCTTTCCAGTGACTCCTGAGGGCCTGCATCTGTACCCAGCTGAGCAGTGCTGTGTCTGTCCTCACACATCCGAGGGGAACGGATCACAGCTCCCTCTGGCCCTGGCACCTGCTCTGACACACTAGTGCCGTGATCATCACCCTGTGCCACCCTATTTACACGCACGCGAGGACCCATCGAGGTTCGAGTATCCATGCTGGTGGACGGTGCACTCATAAGGCGTGAAGTTGCTTCCTCTTCCTCTTCATGCTGCTCTGGGCCTGGGGAGGGAGAGGCTGCTGTGGGGTGGACATCTGTACCTGTGAGAGATGTAACAAAAGATGATGAGAGCCAGCCTAGGAGAATAGAAGCCTCTGTAGTGCTGAGGCTACCTCATGTTATTCAGTGCATGACACACTATCGGACGTGGTGAGGTGCACTGCACCCCCTTAATGACCACTTTGCCATCTGTAACCGCTATCGCCACCAAGAACTCCCATTTCACGTGGCCTAATTGCCTCCTCTTCCACTATCTTTTCTCCACTGGTGCCTGCTCCATGAGGTTGATGTGGTAGAAGAATGGCAGCCCTCCTCCCGTCTGAGCCGTCTCCCGGTCATTGTGTGCTCATTTCTCCTGCAAGGACAAAACAGAACGAGATAAGGCACTATTGTCCTGTGTCCAATGTGATCTGCCCCTATCCATTATAAGCTGCATGTCTCAATAGTGACAGGTCCTCAGCAGGGCTATGGCTGTGCAACATTCTGAGGGGTGAGTAAGTGGCCTGGGCATGCACTCCGCCCAAGTTCAGCAGCAGCATATGCCCTGAAGCTCCTCAGAAGGTGTGTCTGCTGAAGGGTGAAAGCCCTGAGATCTTTCCATAGAAATGGAGGTTGCACTCACCTTGCCAGAACATATACAATTGTTGAATCTTTTATGGCACTGGATCCAGGTACTTTGAGTCTCACTTCTGCCGCTGATGGCGGCAGCAATCTGGACCCAAGCCTCTTTGGTTTCAGCTGATGGCCTCCACCTGCCACCCTCCAGGAAGAGGACCCCATTCCTCTCCCTCACAGCCTCCAACATTAGATCCAGGTCAGTATCGATGAAGCAAGGGTCTGCCCTGCTCTGGGTGCCAGGCCTCCGGCTCTTCTGACACATCTCACTTCCCTCTGATGATGTGGAAGGCTTTGTCACAATTCGCAGATTTCTCCCTCAGGACTACCAGCAGCCTCAGTGATGTCTGTTGTGGGAAGTCTAAATGAGTCTGACACCTCATCTGACCCACCTCCATTCCCACCCATATTGGCTCTAACTGGACAGGGAACCCGTCTCCATATCAATTAAGGGTTCACCCCTGTAAACATTTGAACTTTAATCAGCTTCCCTCTCTGGAGGCGGGTTCCTGACTCAAAAACAAACCCGACTCCTGTTTCCTGCCTTCTGGTTAAAAATTCAGCCCTCTGTGTGGACAGTTCTTCCAGAACTTCCACACCAATATAAAAGTGCTTACAGCGAGAAATGGGTTGGATGCGATATTGAGCTCAGACAGTGAGAGCGAATTGAATTGATACGCGCAATTCAAATGGCAAAAATCGATGTGAAGTTCGGAATGACAAGTGCAGAAGCTGAAGACCCCGACTATACTATTCTTAATAGTAACTGTCAGGCAAACCCCCCACTGGCCAAACTGACGCACACAGGATTTCGCCACATGAACATTAGAACTTAAAATTGCAAGCGCCTGACTGGAAAGACATTTGCATAGAAACGAGCAAAGTTGGAACAAGGGACAAAGGACCATGCCCTGACCCATTCAACCAACAATGAACTTTTGATTACCAGACGTTGAAGGTGAGGGGAGCTAGCATTCCAGGTTGACTGCTAAGATAGCAGAATCCACAAACACAGAAGAAGTGGTCAGACCAGTTTTAGTCACATGACTAGAGAGCTGTTGACATTTAAACTTCCAACAAGAGTGTTTGAAAATCAGAAGGCTGTTAGCTCCTGGACTGAAAAGACCTGTCTCCTGTCTGCCCTCATCTTGCTCTCACCAACTTCAGAAACTACTAAAGACATGTAAACTCAAAGAGAGAAAAGTCTCCTGCGTGAACAAGGTTTAGGAAGAATACTGGGCCCCAACAAAATGCAAGACCATATTTTCAATCAAGGACTACAGCAAACTGGAAAAACAGTAACAAGATATTGCCTCAAACTGTTCCACTCATCTTGTCCTCCGCTCTTTTCGCCTGTGTGTATCATGTATGCATGCTAGTGTGAGCTCGGTGTGCATCCATAGGCATTAATCGAAGTAGAGTTTTTAATTTAAGTTTTAATAAATTTCACTTTTCTTCTTTAAACCTAAGGTTTGTGCTCATTCTTTGCCTTATAGTTGGAAAGCTGTGAACAAGGATTCACAAAGGGGGAGCTCAAAACACAGTGTGTTTAAAAATTATACCCTGTTACAATAAGACCAGGTGACGATAGTAACAGACCCCTTGACACCTTTTTCACCTGGTCGTAACAGTAACATTCCCAGCCAGTCGCCTTTATTAATGACTTAGCTTAGTATTTACCCTTGGTGATGCTAGTGGAAGAACATTTAATGGGTGCAGTAGAGCAATCCTGTCTGCTGTCAATCATTTAAACTTGTTAACACCTCCATCCAAACAGCAGACACAGGAATTACATACAAATCCAGTTACATGTTTATCTGCTAATATCACCAACAGAAACATCTAGACTTGTACTTCTATTGATACATCAACTCCTTAATTATTTCACATCACAGCTAGAATTTTACGTCATCCCAGTGAACCAGATGCTGGCGGAGGGTGGCGTAAAATTGAGCGGGAGCCTTCAGGAGGCCTTCCCAACCCGCTCCCACCTCCACCCCACTTTACGTGGGCCGAGAGGGGTGCGGGAAAAGGGGCCACCTGCCCCAGGCCAATCAAGGCCCTTAAGTGGCCTCTTAAGGGCCTTCGCTTGTCTCCATTGGGATTTTAGCCTTGGCAAGCAGGCATCCGGGAGATGCGAAAGGCAGCCCAGTGAAAGCTTCCCCAACCACCCCCAGGACCCAAGACGCCCTCCTTCCCCCCCACACGGCCACCCTTGCCTTGCCGGTACGCAACCGATCACCCCGGCATGGCAACCCTAACTTACCTGTAGTCCTGGCTCCATGTACTCGGTTGGGCTGCAGTCCCAGCAGTGGCCACCACTCCCGGTGGCGCTGCTGGGACTAAGAGCTGCCGGCCCGGTGATTGGCCGGCAGATCAATGAGGCGGGATTTCCTCCCTCAAGCGGGTGGAAGTCCTGCCTCGGAACAATTAAACCCAGGGACCCGTAAAATGCGGGATGGATCCCCGGACCGAGTGGAAGTGGGTTCAACACTGACTTTTACCTCGGTGGCCAGCTCCCGTCTGCCCAACTTACAATCCAACCCCACATTCTCTCAGTACTGTCAGCATTCACTTCACCATTTAAACAGAAATCTTCAGGCAAGAAAAAACATCAACAGGAAGGGCCAAGGGGAAGAAATGATATCTAATTTAATTTAAATTGCAAACACTTTTAACACTATTGAGTTATTTGCATTTATATGGATGTGTGGAGTTCAGTCTTTTTCACTTTCACAATGATGTGAAAATGTGGCTCCTCACTTTCATGCTATTAAAATAAGCTGATACTCCACCATTCAGTGCAGTATCAAAGTGACTTAAAAGTTCACTTATTTTACTTCTCTCTTCACAGCCCATCCATCCACGGGATCCGAATTTCAACATTCAACTCGATAGAGAAAAAAAATCTGACTTTGAATTTGGGAAATACCAGAGCAGCACAAATGGTTTAATTGGTTGAAGAGAACTTTCTGTGGCATTTGGGAACTGATTCTCAAGCAAGTCTTCTTCCATACATCGCTTAAATTACAAGAGGAGCAGGAGCAGATTAGGATGAGAAACAGGGCTGCCAAAAATTGCCTTCTTACTTCCTGTTGGTGAATGAACTCATATCTGCAACCTCCTTTATTCACGATTCAATCCTATTGACTCTTACTAATGATTTCCCTTTACAATACTGAGATAGTATTCTCTCAGTGAACAAAATCTTCATTGTTCTTGCAGCACAATAACTAAATCTTGACCTCTGAGCCCTTCAATGGGGTAGTGAAAATCTTGTTAGTTTTCATGACACATCTTGTTCACAATTCTTGCAAGTGCAATCAACAGCTGCTGCTTCTTCCCTTGATGGCTTCCCCCTCAGTTTTTCTTCATCTTATCATGCAACTCTTCCATTCCAGAGTTGACAAGGTCATTGCTTTCTTGCTTGCTTCTCTCCCCTCAGCAAATCCACTGTTTCTGCATGCAGAGTTCCTGAAAGATTTGAATATTGCTCCAACATCTGGACAGACTCAAACACCTTGCATACAGCCACGGAACTGATACAGGTAAAATCAGTTAAGCAATTCTTCCTTCACTTGCAGTCAATTTTCCAAATGAATGTTTCCACCAGGGTACCTCACCTGATGAGAACACCTATTGGGAAATCACTGATATGTTCCCCATGACTTTATCAGTGGAAAACAGTGAGGGGTGCACTGTCGATTTCCCATAATGGCCTGCAATCAGGAAGGTTCACTGCCAGGAGCATGAATTCCCACATCAGTCCAGTTACCTCCCTCTGTCACAATCTTTATTTTATTTAGATACAGCACTGAAACAGGCCCTTCGGCCTGCCGAGTCTGTGCCGACCATCAACCACCCATTTATACTAATCCTACACTAATCCCATATTCCTACCATATCCCCACCTGTCCCGATATTCCCATACCACCTACCTATACTAGGGGCAATTTATAATGTCCAATTTACCTATCAACCTGCAAGTCTTTGGTGGTGGGAGGAAACCGGAGCACCCGGAGGAAACCCACGCAGACACAGGGAGAACTTGCAAACTCCGCACAGGCAGTACCCAGAATTGAACCCGAGTCGCTGGAGCTGTGAGGCTGCGGTGCTAACCACTGCGCCACTGTGCCGCCCATTTACAACTACTACTGGTATCGCTCTTCTGAATTAAACATTTTTCTTGTCTGCACTCTTGCTGAGCTTAAATCAACTCACTGTACAGGGCCTCTAAACTCTACACCTTCCTTACCTCCCTCAGTCTTCTCTTCTTCGTACAACTGAAACAAACTTGATAATAATAAGCCACCATTTCCTGATTTACTTCATCAAATTTCCCTCTGTGTTTAAATCTTGGTCATATTCTGTAACTACAGGCTTGGGGCCTTCATTTTAGCTTCTGAAACACTTGGGCTTATGGTTCTCAATAGGGTCTTTTATTTTTCGATCTTTCTTGACTCCCCCACTGCTGATTAGCCTTGAAATTGGATTTTAGAAGAGTAAGAGGCGACTTGATTGAAACGTATAAGATCCTGAGAGGTCTTGACCGGGTGGATGTAAAAAGGATGTTTCCCCTTGTGGGAGAATCTAGAATTAGGGTTCACTGTTTAAAAATAAGGGGTCGCCCATTAAGACAGATGAGGAGAAATTCTTTCTCTCTGAGGGTCGGGAGTCTTTGGAATTCTCTTCCTCAAAAGGCGGTGGAAGCAGAATCTTTGAATATTTTAAGGTAGAGGTAGATAGATTCTTGATAAGCAAGGGGCTGGTAGGATCTCCGGGGTAGGTGGAAATGTAATCAGTTCAGCCATGATCTTATTGAACAGCTGAGCAGGATAGAGGGGCCGAGTGGCCTACTCCTGCTCCTAGTTCGTATGTATGAAACAGATGCTTTAGGTTTGCTGCCAGGATGAAATCCTAACCCTGGCCTGGCCTTGGCCCTTGGCCCACATGCATCCTGTGCAATGCTGTATATGGTCACCTCAGAGACAGGGGGCCGGTCCTCCCTGTACTTTGCACAATGTTTAAAAACAACATAACTTCTCGAATGCGCTGATCAATCAGGAAACAGTGAAGCGGCCCCCGGGTGCAGGGAATACCCCGGACCCCAGGCCCGGACACTCACTGTGATACTCGGCGCTTCTGGTGCCCCGCACGATGTCCTTGTGCTCCGAGCCGCCCTTTCGGCTCACCCTCACCAGGATGTACTTGAACACCCCGTCAGTGTCGATCTCCACGTCCGCCACGCTCGCCAGGCCGGCCATGTCCCTACACTGCGGGGCGGCGAGTCTGCGGAAAACCGGGCAGGCGCGACGCCACAAAAACGCCAGGGCGCTGATGTGGGACAAAATGGGCGGGGAGGAGGGAGCAGAGGCCACTCAAAACCAGCCAGACACACCCACACCCAGTGTTACAGCTAGAGGGGGCATCACCCAGACAGAGGAGGCATCATGCAGACAGACAGGGCATCACCCAGACAGAGGAGGCAGCACCCAGACAGAGGGGGCATCACCCAGACAGAGGGGGCATCAGCCAGACAGAGGAGGCATCATGCAGACAGACAGGGCATCACCCAGACAGAGGAGGCAGCACCCAGACAGAGGAGGCATCATGCAGACAGACAGGGCATCACCCAGAGCGAGGGGGCATCACCCAGAGAGAGGAGGCAGCACCCACCTAGAGGGGGCATCACCCAGACAGAGGGGGCATCACCCAGACAGAGGAGTCATCATGCAGACAGACAGGGCATCACCCAGAGCGAGGGGGCAGCATCCAGACAGAGGGGGCATCACCCAGACAGAGGGGGCATCACCCAGACAGAGGAGGTATCACCCAGAAAGAGGGGGCATCACCCAGAGAGGGGCATCACCCAGATAGAGGAGGCATTACCCAGACAGAGGGGGCATCACCCAGTGAGGGGGCTGCACCCAGACAGAGGAGGCATCACCCAGACAGAGGAGGCATCACCCAGACTGAGGGGGCAGCACCCAGACAGAGGAGGCAGCACCCAGACAGAGGAGGCATCACCCAGACAGAAGAGACATCACCCAGACAGTGGGGGCACCAGCAAGACAGAGGAGGCAGCACCCAGACAGAGGGGACAGCACCCAGACTGAAGGGGCAGTACCCAGACAGAGGAGACATCACCCAGACAGTGGGGGCACCAGCAAGACAGGGGAGGCAGCACCCAGACTGAGGGGACAGCACCCAGACTGAGGGGGCACCAGCCAGACAGAGGAGACATCACCCAGACAGAAGAGGCAGCACACAGACACCCAGACAGAAGGGGCAGCACCCAGGCAGTGAGGGAACCAACCAGACAGAGTGGACACCACCCAGACAGAGAAGGCATCACCCAGACAGAGGGGGCACCACCCAGACAGAGGGGGCATCACCCAGACAGATGGGGCACCACCATGACAGAGGGGGCATCACCCAGAGGGGGCATCACCCAGCCAGAGGTGGCATCACCCAGACAGAGGGAGCACCACCCAGACAGAGGGGGCATCACCCAGCCAGAGGGGGCATCACCCAGCCAGAGGTGGCATCTCCCAAGCAGAGGAGGGATCACCCAGACAGAGGGGGCACCACCCAGACAGAGGGGGCCGCACCCAGACAGAGCAGGCATCACCCAGACAGAGGGGGCAGCACGCAGATAGAGGGGGCACCACCCAGACAGAGGAGGCAGCACCCAGACACCCAGACAGAGGAGGCATCACCCAGACAGTGGGGGCACCAGCAAGACAGAGGAGGCAGCACCCAGACACCCAGACAGAGGGGACAGCACCCAGACTGAGGGGGCACCAGCCAGACAGAGGAGACATCACCCAGACAGAAGAGGCAGCACACAGACACCCAGACAGAAGGGGCAGCACCCAGACAGTGAGGGAACCACCCAGACAGGGACACCACACGACAGAGAGGGCACCACCCAGACAGAGGGGGCATCTCCCAAGCAGAGGAGAGATCACCCAGACAGAGGGGGCACCACCCAGACAGAGGGGGGCACCACCCAGACAGAGGGGGCATCTCCCAGCCAGAGGTGGCATCACCCAGACAGAGGGGGCACCACCCAGACAGGGAGGGCATCACCCAGACAGGTAGCATCACCCAGACAGAGGGGGCACCACCCAGACAGTGAGGGCATCACCCAGACAGTGGGGGCAGAACCCAGATAGAAGGGGCATCACCTACACAGGGGACAGCACCCAGACAGAGGGGGCAGCACTCGGGGGGGGGGGGGGGGAGGGGGGGGGGAAACAGAGGTGACACCACTGAGACAGAGGGGGCACTACTGAGTCAGAGGGCGCACCATCCAGACTGAGGGGCATCACCCAGATTCAGCATGACTCAGATGGAGGCAGCAACACCCAGATGCGGCATTACCCAGACAGAGGGGGCATCACCCAGATAGAGGTGGCATCACCTACACAGCGAGAAGCAGAATTGCACAGACAGCAAGTCCGCATGCCAAGCGGCACAGTGGCGCAGTGGTTAGCACCGCAGCCTCACAGCTCCAGTGACCCAGGTTCAATTCTGGGTACTGCCTGTGTGGAGTTTGCAAGTTCTCCCTGTGTCTGCGTGGGTTTTCTCCGGGTGCTCCGGTTTCTTCCCACAAGCCAAAAGACTTGCAGGTTGGTAGGTAAATTGGCCATTATAAATTGCCACTAGTATAAGTAGGTGGTAGGGAAATATAGGGACAGGTGGGGATGTTTCGTAGGAATATGGGATTACTGTAGGATTAGTATAAATGGGTGGTTGATGGTCGGCACAGACTCGGTGCAGTGAGTGTAGAATTGCTACAAATCCAAAAGGGAGCTGCAGGGGTTTCTGGCTGCCACTGATAACTGTGATTGCAACATCCCTCCCAGATTGCCGGGAGACTCCTGGAATGGGGTATGAATCTGCCACTGTTGCAAGCAGTTTTGGAAAATTTTGTACTTCAAATTTCCTTGTGTGGTTGCGCTCCCCTGACCCACTCTGCAACATCACAAACCCCTGCTGCAGAAAAGCCTCCGGCTGAGTGACATCACCCCACCCCCTCCACCCAACATTGAACCATCCTACTTAGGGGTAACCAGACACAGGACAGAACTGGCTCAATGTTGAGAGTCTGGAGGGGCAGGAGGGCAGGGTGGTCGGGATGCAAGAGAAAGAGTCATAGAGTCATTTACAGCACAGAAGGAGGCCATTAACCCCATCTTGCTGGCTCTCCATGGAGCAATCCAGTCAATCCCACTCCACCGCTTGACCCTGTTATGACCAGCTGAGAAATGTGTCTAGGGGTCTTTTGCTGTCTTCACCTGGACTTCTTGTAGCAGATTTTGATTTTAAACACACTGTGTCTTGAGCTCCCCCTTTGGTGAATCCTTGTTCACCACTTTCCAATTCTCAAGCAAAGAATTGAGCACACCAGGTTTTCTCAGGTTTAAAGAAGAAAAGTGAAATTTATTAAACCTTAAACTTTAATTTGGTTGACACCTATGGATACACACCGCGTCCCGTGCTAGCACGCATACGCGATACACACATGCAAATAGAGACAGCAAAAAGCAGAAGAAAAATAAAGTAAAAAAGTTTGAGGCAATCTCTGAAGAGGGGTTATTACTGTGCTTCGAGCTTGCTATAGTCCTTGATTGTAGGTAGATCTTGCTTTTCGTTGGGGCCTAGTATTCTTCTTAAACCTTGTTCACCGTAGGAGACTTTTCTCTCTTGGGGTCCGTGTGTCTTCAATGGGTCTTCAGTTCAGTGAGAAAGAGATGGTAGTAGACAGGAGAGAGGTGACCTCAGTGCAGAAGCTAACAGCTTTCTGAGTTTCCAACACCCTGTGGCAAGTTCAAATTCAAACAGCCAGTTAGTCATGTGACTAAACTGGTCTGACCAGGTCTTCTGTGTATTGGAGAGCAAGGACTTGTTCTAACACTGTCTGCCGGCATGCAAAAAAGGTCTTTCCGGTGAGGGGCCTGGCAATTCCTTGTGATAGGCCCTCTTCCCAGCACCAATTTTAAGTTTTTAATGTTCATGTGGCAAAATAATGTGTGCCTTATGCTTGGCGGGTGGGGGCCTGTATGACCATCCCTGGAGACCTGCAAGTTTATTTCCTTCAAGTGGCCATCCAATTTCCTTTTGAAATCATTGATTGTCTCTGCTTCCACCATTATGGTCAGCGAGTTCCAGGTCATTACCACTTGCTGTGCAAAAATGTTCTTCATCACATTCCCTCCTGCATCTCTTGCACAGAATCCTCAATCTGTGTCCTCTATTCCTTGTAGGAATTAGAACAGTTTTTCCTTGTCCAGCTTATCTAAGCCTGTCATAATCTTTATTTCTTTATTTAGAGATACAGCACTGAAACAGGCCCTTCAGTCCACCGAGTCTGTGCCGACCAACAACCATCCATTTATACTAATCCTACATTAATCCCATATTCTCTACCACATCCCCACCATCTACCTACACGAGGGGCAATTTACAATGGCCAATTTGCCGATCAACCTGCAAGTCTCTGGCTGTGGGAGGAAATCGGAGCACCCGGCGGAAACCCAGGCAGTCACAGGGAGAACTTGCAAACTCCGCACAGGCAGTACCCAGAACTGAACCTGGGTCGCTGGAGCTGTGAGGCTGCGGTGCTAACCACTGCGCCACTGTGCCGCCCAAATCTTGTACATCTTCATCAAATCTCCCCTCAATCTATTGCTCCAAGGAGAACAAAGCTAGATTTTTCAACCTAACCTTGTAGTTACGATCCCCCATTTTGGAAAATCTCCTCTGCACCCTCTCAAAGACCCTCACATCCTTCCTAAAGTGTGGTGATCAGAACTGGACATAATACTCTAAATGGGGCCTAACCCGAGCTTTATAAAGGTTCAGCATAATTTCCCTGCTTTTGTACTCTATGCCTCTATTTACAAAGCCCAAGATCCCATATGCTTTACAAACCACTCTCTCAGTATATCCTGCCAGCTTCAAAGATCGAGGTGCATGCAGCCCCAGGTCATTCTGTTACTTCACACTCTTTAGAACTGCGCCATTATGTCTATATTGCCTCACCGCATTTCTTCTGCCAAAATGCATCACCTCACACTTGGCTGTATTAAATTTCATCTGCCACTTGTCTGCCCATTCTGCTAGCATATCTATGTCCTAGAGTAGGCGATTTGTATCATCCTCACTGTTTGCCACTCCTCCAAAATTGATATCATTGACAAATTTTGAAGTTCTACTCTGTATACCAAGATCCAAGACATTTATGTACTGCAAAAAAAGCAGTGGTCCAAGCACTGACTCTTGGGGAACACTACTGTCTACCATCTTCCAGTCTGAAAACAACCATTTACCATGACTCATTTTCTGTCCTTAAGCCAATTTTTTATCTAATTAACTCTTATTCCATGAGCCTCAATTTTGTTAACCAGCTTTTTATGTGGTACTTTAACAAACAGTTTCTTAAAATCCATATGGACAACATCCACTGCATTCCCTTCATCAACCTTCTCTGTTACTTAATCAAAAAATTCAATTGGATTAGTCAAGCATGATCTACCTTTTACAAATCTGTGCTGGCTATCCTTAATTAACTCAGATCTCTCCAAGTGCCAGTTGATATTTTTCTTGATTATTGTTTTTAAAAGTTTACCCACCACTGATGTTAAACTAATTGACCTGTAGTTGCTAGGATGTCCTTACACCCTTTATTGAATAAGGGTGTTACATTTGCCACTCTCCAATCTTCTGGCACCTCCCTCATATCTAGGGAAGACTGGAAGATTATGGCATGCCCTGCCGCTATGTCCACCCCCACTTCCTTTAGAAACCTAGAATGCAAGCCATCCATACCAGGTGACTTACCTACCATAAGCATAGCCAGCCTTTTCAGTACCTTCTCCCTCTCAATTTTTACCCTATCCATTGCCTCTACTCTCTCCTCTACTACCAATATTTTGTCAGATTCCTCTTCTTTAGTAAACACTAATACAAATTACTCATTAAATATTCTAGCCTTACCCTGTGCCTCTAAGCTTTTAATACCCTCTTTGTCCCTAATAGGCTCTACTCCACCTCTTACTACTTGCTTACTATTTATATGCCAGTCGGCAATTTCTCAGTTCCCTTTTATGTTGACTGCCATTCTATTCTCATATTCTCTCTTTGCCAGCCTTATTTTCCTCTTCATTTCCCCTTTCAATTTATTGTATATGGCATGGGTCTCACATCAAGAATTCACCTGACATGAATCATGCACCCTCTTTTTTTGTTTCATCATAATCTCTATATCTCTGCTCATCGAAGGAGCCCTGTTTTTGGTTCCCCTACCTTTCACCCTTATTGGGATGTACCTAGCCTCTACCTGAAGCATCTCTTCCTTAAAGATAATCCATTGTTCTCTTACAGCTTTTCCTGTCAGTCTTTGTTCCATTTTGCTCTGGCTGGATCCTTCTCATCACAATGAAATTAGCCCTGTTCCAATCTAGAGGAATCTTATTTCATTCCATGCTTTTCTGCATTACTAGTCTAAACCTTATGATACAATGATCACTCTTACCCAAGTGTTCCCCCACTAACACTTGGTTCTCTTGGCCCACCTCATTTCCCAGCACGAGATCCAGAAATGCCTCCGTTCTAGTTGGGCCGTGAACATACGGATCAAGAAAGCTCTCCTGAACACATTTCAGAAATTCCTCCCGCTCCTTACCCTTTATTCTAAAATTATCCCAATCGACATTTGGGTAATTAACATCCCCCAATATCACCACTCTATAATTCTTGCACATTGCTATGATTTCCCTGCAGATTTACTCCTCTCTCTCTCTCACTGTTTGGAGGCCTATTGAATACATCCCATAGTGTGATCATACCCTTTTTGCTTCTGAACTCCAACTAAATGCATCCTGTCCTTGCCCCCTCAAGGACATACTCAAGGACACTACAATGTCTTCCCTAATCAATACTTCTACCCTCATCTCCCTTTTTTCCTTCTCTATCTTTTCTGAGCACTTTATATCCTTGTAAATTAAGCACCCAGTCCTTGCCATTTTTAAACCATTTTTAAACATTATTACCACTACATCATATTCCCATACTGCTATTTGTGCTTGTAGCTTACCAATCTTATTCACCACACTTTGTGCATTTACGCATATGCATTGTAGTCCTGTCTTTGCATTCCTCATAGTCCTTCTCAGTCCACTCCTATCTAATGTGGAACTACTCCCTTCTCTAGTACTGTCTAACACACTCACATTATGCACCTTATTCCTCTTTTCTACTTCTATATGCTGATGCCCATTCCGCTGCCAATATAGTTTAAACCCTCCCCAAACACACTAGAGAACCTCCCCGCAAAGACATTTTCCCCAGTCCTGTTGAGGTTTTTTTTTTATTCATTCATGGGATGTGGGCATTGATGGCAGACCAACATTTCTTGCCCATTCCTAACTGCCCTTTGAACTGAGTGATTTTCTAGGCCATTTCAGAGGGCTGTTAAGAGTCAACAACATTGCTGTGGGTTTGGAGTCATATATAGGCCAGATTGGGTAAGGACAGCAGATTTCCTTCCTAAAAGACATTAGTGAACCAGGTGGGTTTTTAACGACAATCTATAATAGTTTCATGGCACCATTACCAAGACTAGCTTTCAACTGCAGATTTTTTTCCATTAATTAATTGAATTTAAATTCGACCAGCTGCCATGGTAGGATTTGAACCCGTGTCCCCAGGGCATTAGCCTGGGCCTCTGGATTACTAGTCCAGTGAAATTACCACTACACAACCCAAACCTTTTGAATAGGTGCCTTCTGCCCCAGAACTGGTTCCAATGCCCCAAGAACCTGAAGCCCTCCTTCCTGCACCATGCTTCAAGCCACACATTGATCCTCCCTATTTTGCCTCTTGCTAGCGTGTAGCACTGGGAGTAATCCTTCGAAGTCCTACTCTTTAACTTTCTCCCTAGCTCCTGAAAACCTGACCATAAGACCTCAATACCTGCCCTTGCTATGTCATTAGTACCAACATGTACCACAACTTCTGACTCACTCCCTTCCCCCCACAAAATATTCTGCCCCCTCTCTGTGATGCCCTTTACCCAGGCCCAGGGAGGTAACACACCATGCAGAACTTAAGATGACGGTTGCAGAAATGCCTGTCTTTCCTCCTGACTATGGAATCTCCTATAGCAACTGCATTTCTACACTTTGCTGTTCCCTCCTGTACAGTCCTTTACCCATTGATGCCATGGTCTGGACTGCACTCCTTCAGGGTATCGTCACTCCCAGCAGACTCAAATGCTGAGTGCCTGCTTGAGAGAGAGAGAGACAGACAGAGAGAGAGATGGAGTGCAGCAGTGTTTTGTGCACCTCTAATCAGTAGTTTCAATCCACCTATTATTGTTCCTCTGAATCAATAGCCTAGTTGTGTTAACTTTAAGAATCATTCTAAGATCACTGTGCAAAGTATTTTTAATATTATCTCCAGTGGCTGCTTTCCCCTAACCACTAGGTCATGCATAGTTCTTTCATGAACCTTATAGAGGATGTTCTCCTCCCAGGCGACTGCTCTTTCTATGTTTGGATCATTCCCCATAGTGCCTGCTTCCTTCCCTACTCCGGCTTTTTAACTGCATCAGTGTTTGAAGATGTTCAACATCTGTAATTGAATAAGTCAATAATACGAACTTGAAGGAAGAACATTATATCCCTTGCAGAATTTGAATTTAAACTCATAACCTGCACTAGGAGTAACTACTATTGTGCACTGACCTCTGTTGCATGTCATTGACCAGAACAGGACATAGTATTGAAAGTGCAATCTGATTAGAATACCATACATCCTTAGCATGTTATCCTTCAACCTGTACACAACTGATTTGGCTACATAGCTCATCGGAAATTGGTTCACACATGCAGTGAGATCTACAAGAAAAATTCTCCACAACTGAATGTAATTTCTGTTTAACAGGCTCAGATCTTGCTAATTAAAAGAATGAAAACAATAAATCAAACACTAGCCTAATTCATTAAACAAGCACCTATTTATGTCAAAGCTTTTGATTGCACACATTGATTTCGTAAAGCAATTAGGTGTCTCTAAAAGAAATATTTTATTTGTCCTTCCAAGTGCCTTTGATATATGGAAGCTTTGCTGCTCCAAATTATTTTGACTGCCATAGTGTGAATTGTAAAAGGGACTATGTTCAGTGTATTGTGGATGTTGCATACCGAGAAAAGTAACAGCTGCTGAGGCTGCAAGGAGAGCAAGATACTGCCTCCATTTTGAGGCGCCCTCACAGGGGAGGTAAAACATTTATTCCTGGGCCAGGCAGGCAGGCCCCAGCGCTTGGAGGTCAAACCCCTCCAGCAGCAATGTTGGGCCACAGGGACAGCCTTTGTGACCAGGGGCCTCCTCTTTGGGTCATGGAGCCTCTGTATGAGATGCTCAACCCCCCAATGCCACAGGGTGCCTGCCTCCATGCAGCTGATGGCCACCCCACGTGCTCTGCCTGCCTGCAAAATGCGAGCAGCCCAGGAAGATGACCTTCAATTGGACCTTTTAATTACCCCATTTAAAAAAAAAATTCATTCAAGATATGGGCATCGTTGGCTAGGCCAGCATTTTTACTGCCCATCTCTAATTGCCCTCGAGAAGGTGGTACTGAGCTGCCTTCTTGAACCGCTGCAGTCCATGTGAGGTAGGTACACCCACAGTGCTGTTAGGAAGGGAGTTCCAGGATTTTGACCCAGCAACAGTGAAGGAACAGCTATATAGTTCCAAGTCAGGATGGTGTGTGACTTGGAGGGGAACTTGCAGGTGGTGGTGTTCCCATGTGTTTGCTGCCCTTCTAGTTGGTAGAGGTCAGGGGTTTGGAAGGTGCTGTCTAATGAGCCTTGGTGCATTGCTGCAGTGCATCTTGTAGATGGTACACACTGCTGCCACTGTGCATCGGTGGTGGAGGGAGTGAATGTTTGTAGATGGGGTGCCAATCAAGCAGGCTGCTTTGTCCTGGATGGTGTCAAGCTTCTTGAGTGATGTTGGAGCTGCACCCATCCAGGCAAGTGGACAGTATTCCATCACACTCCTGACTTGTGCCTTGTAGATGGTGGACAGGCACTGGGGAGTCAGGAGATGAGTTACTCGCCTCAGGATTCCTAGCCTTTGACCTGCTCTTGTAGACACGGTATTTATATGGCTACACCAGTTCAGTTTTTGGTCAATGGTAGACCCCAGGATGTTGATAGTGGGGGATTCAGTGATGGTAATGCCATTGAATGTCAAGGGGAGATGGTTAGATTCTCTCTTGTTGGAGATGGTCATTGCCTGGCACTTGTGTGGCGTGAATGTTACTTGCCACTTATCAGCCCAAGCCTGGATATTGTCCAGGTCTTGCTGCATTTCTACACGGACTGCTTCAGTATCTGAGGAGTCACAAATGGTGCAATCATCAGCGAACATCCCCACTTCTGACCTTATGATTGAAGGAAGGTCATTGACAAAGCAGCTGAAAATAGTTGGGTTTAGAACACTACCCTGAGGAAATCCTGGAGTGATGTCCTGGAGCTCAGATGATTGACCTCCAACAACCATAACCATCCTCCTTTGCATCAGGTATGACTCCAGCCAGCGGAGGGTTTTCTCCCTGATTCCCATTGACTCCAGTTTTGCTAGGGTTCCTTGATGCCATACTCGGTAAAATGCTGCCTTGATGTCAAGGACAGTCACTCTCACCTCACCTCTTAAGTTCAGCTCTTTTGTCCATGTTTGAACCAAGGCTGTAATCAGGTCAGGAGCTGAGTGGCCCTGGCGGAACCCAAACTGAGCGTCACTGAGCAGGTTATTGCTGAGCAAGTGCTGCTTGATGGCACTGTTGATGACACCTTCCATCACTTTACTGATGATTGAGAGTAGACTGATGGGGTGGTAATTGGCCGGGTTGGACTTGTCCTCCATTTTGTGTACCGGACATACCTGGGCAATTTTCCACATTGCAGGGTCGATGTTAGTGTTGCAGCTGTACTGGAACAGCTTGACTAGGGGCGTGGCAAGTTCTGGAGCACAGGCCTTCAGTACTATTACTGGAATATTGTCAAGGTCCATAGCCTTTGTAGTATTCAGTGCCTTCAGTCATTTCTTGATATCACGTGGAGAGAATTGAATTGGCTGAAGTCTGGCATCTGTGATGCTAGGGACTTCCGGAGGAGGCTGGGATGGATCATCAACTAGGCACTTCTGGCTGAAGATTGTTGCAAACGCTTCTGCCTTATCTTTCACACTGATGTGCTGGGCTCCCCCATCATTGAGGATGGGGACACTCGTGGAGCCACCTCCTCTAGTTAGTTGTTTAATTATCCACCACCATTCACGGCTGGATGTGGCAGGACTGCAGAGCTTAGATCTGATCCGTTGGTTATGGGATCACTTAGCTCTGCCTATTGCATGCTGCTTACGCAGTTTGGCACATAAGTAGTCCTCTGTTGTAGCTTCACCAGGCTGATACCTCATTTTGAGGTATGCCTTGTGCTGCTCCTGGCATGCCCTCCTGCACTCCTCATTGAACCAGGGTTGGTCTCCTGGCTTGATGGTAATGGTAGATTGGGGGATATGCAGGGCCTTGAGGTTATAGATTGTGGTTGAGTACAATTCTGCTGCTGCTGATGGCCCACAGCACCTCATGGATGCCCAGTTTTGCATTGCTAGATCTGTTCGAAATCTAGCCCATTTAGCATGGTGATAGTGCCACACAACACGATGGACGGTATCCACAACGTGAAGGCGGAACTTCGTCTCCATAAGAGCTGTGCGGTGATCACCCCTGCCAAAACTGTCATGAACAGATGCATCTGCAGCAGGCAGATTGGTGAGGACGAGGTCAAGTATGTTTTTCCCTCGTGTTGGTTCCCCCACCACCTGCCGCAGACCCAGTCTAACAGCTACGTCCTTGAGGACTCGGCCAGCTTGGTCAGTAGTGGTGCTATCGAGCCACTCGGTGATGGACATTGAAGTCCCCCACCCAGAGTACATTCTGCGCCCTTGCCACCCTCAGTGCTTCCTCCAAGTGGTGTTCAACATGGAGGAGTACTGACTTATCAGCTAAGGGAGGGCATTAGGTGGTAATCAGTAGGAGGTTACCTTGCCCATGTTTGACCTGATGCCATGAGACCTCATGGGATCCAGAGGCAATGTTGAGGACTCACAGGGCAACTCTCTCCCGACTGTATACCACTGTGCCACCACCTCTGCTGGGTCTGTCCTGCCGGTGGGACAGGACATACCTGGGGATAGCGATGGCAGTATCTGGGACATTGTCTGTCGGGTATGATTCCGTGAGTATGACTATGTCAGGCTGTTGCTTGCCTAGTCTGTGGGATAGCTCTCCCAACTTTGGCACAAGCCCCCAGCTGTTAGTCAGGAGGACTTTGCAGGGTCGACAGGCCTGGGTTTGCCGTTGTCGTTTCCGGATCCTAGGTCAATGCCGGGTGGTGTGTCCGGTTCCATTCCTTTATTGGTCACCCTCCTCCAGTCGTTGCCCTTCCTGCTCATAAAATGCCCTGGCAGTGGAAATGCATCAGCGTGCCCTCCTATGCAGCTCCCTGACATTTTACTGGCCCCCTCCCCATCTCCTAGCCCGCCACCCGGGGGCCAGTAAAATCATGTCTATAGAATTTCCCATGCAGATTCAGTCTGTTGCTAGCTCTGATACAATTTCCTCCCTTTCAATTCTTTTTCAACATTGTCATTTCTTGCTGTCCTGTCGGCTCTGACTCCTTCTGGTGCCTGGTTCCAAGATGCTAACACCCTTTGGTAACTTCTCACAATGCCCATTCTTCATGTGGGAGCCTAAATAGTGAGTGCCTGCAGGTTTTCTTCAGCCTGTCCACACACAAACATAAACTAGATATCATTAAACAGTAGGAATCCCTGGCTTATTTACTCCTCTCTAGCACATAAGTGTTCAGGCGCATGGTTGTATTGTACATCAGCTCAGATCAGGAGTCTCAGCACAAAGTGGGAATTGAGTCTGGAACTTGCTGCTCTGAACAGCTCAGCTATGCGCTGCTTTTAGTAGCTACGCCATCCAAGGAGGCACTTTCTGTCACTAATAAGTTTTCATCTCCAACCGAGCAAACTGAAAAACAAGGAAATTAATTTTACCAATATTTTATTGGTAATTTCAATTTCATTTGAATTAGCTTTCATGTAGTATTGGGCAGGTGCTTGCATCTCCAAAACTGCTTAATAATGATCGATAACATGGGACATAAACATTGGTCTCTCCTTTCAATCACTGTTAGCAAATTAAGTGTGATATCTTCACATTTAAACAGAATCTCAATCCACAGTTTTAAAGGGCGGTATCATTTTAAATTTACATTTTACATTTTTTTGGGGGAATAATAGTGACAAAAAGCCTCAAATTCTTTATGAAGAAGGGATGTGTCTCAGGCTTCGAACTTTCCCCTTTTTTCTGGTTGAGTCTTGAGTTGGCCAGGCTATTTAAGACCTGTAATAAAGGAGCAAAATTGAGAATCTATTATCATTATTTGATCATAGTATTTTAAATAAAGTGTTCTGATTGACTAAGTATGGTGCACACTTCCTTCATTAAAGGTGACCTAATAGGGGTGTCAGTTAATTAGTTGCACCATAACTATTGATAGTTTCGATTTACAATTTGAAGTTAACATATATTAAGACATAAATCAATCCATATTTTTTCCTGTATATAATTCTGAACAGACCTCAGAAGAATCCTCGACTTTTCTTTCCTTTTACAGGATTCCACTGTGTTCGATGTTTAAATTAAGCATTCTTTAACAATGTCAATCATTTAAAGCAAATCTCCAGGCTCCAATGTCAGCTCATTGAGCAGAAGTCCCTGCAATCCAGCATTCCCAGGAATAATCAATTTGGGTAGTTTCCAGTTGCCTGAAAGCAGTCTTTGTTTCCTCTGGAGGGATTCTTAGCTACTGTTTAAAAAAATGTTTTGATTTGTTGAATGCTGGGAGCTATCTTCCAATCAAGGCAGGTGAGAAGCTCCCAGGTTTCTGTTGGTACCATTGTATAACTGTACAGTGTGACTGACAATGACACAAACCAATCACACATACCATGAAGACACCAGTTATACGCTTAGACCATCACGCCAGTTAAGGGGCGGGTTGGATAGAGCAAAAATACCACAGAGGCAATTGATGAATGTGATTGGCTCAAAAGTTTTCTTTTCATCAATAAATTCAAAGGAAGTGCCAGGACAACAACAATGTTTACATGAGGAGGAAAGAAGACAATACAAATAAAGAAGCCGCAATTAGACAATGCCAAGCTTGTAGACTGTAGGAGGAAGGAAAGAGTGAAGGAGGTAAGGAGCTCCATAATTGTCAGGCCTGAAAAAAGAATAAGTGAAAATAGGAGGTGGTCAACAATGGGAGGAACAAATTGGATGAACAGCTGAGCAATGAAAAGGATGAAAGGGGAGGGACAATAAGATAAAGTTCAAGAGATTGTTAAAAATTAGATATAGGAAATAGAGAGTGAGAGTTAAAAAGTCACTGGAAAACTTATGGGACTTGGAAGTGTCTGAAAGATGGTAGCAGTTTTACCATTTGGCAATCCAAACAGATGCACTACCTAATTAGTCACATAGTTATATAAGGAGCTAAAGTTGAAAGCTGACTGGCTACAGTCATAGTTCCATTTGCCAACCCAGTTATTCAAATATTGAGCAAGCAATCAGACTGCAATATTTTTTACACAGATATATAAAAAGCATTACCTTATATTGAAACGTTTCTCTGCATCACTAGAAGACAAAAACAGAAAATATATTCATGTATATCTCAGCTCTCAAATAACTGAAGTATTGTGTAATAATCTGGATCAATGTATATTGAGGAATAACTTACAAACTGATCATTGTGATAGATCTGAAATCTCCTTTCCACGGACTTTAAACCACACCGTTGCTATTGCATTTCTATTTGACTCTTATTTTAAATGTTGCAACTTATTAGTCAAAGGACATAACAATTAATTTATAGTTGAACTTCCATTATCTCCCATCATGCCATATGCCAGGATTTTCACAATTAAAAATCTTTCACAAGACACTGCCTTATTGCACATCTCGATAACTCCAATATCCTGCTGTCTAGCTCAAACTCGCTCAAGAAAGATTGAATTCAGATTTTGTAATTTGTATGGCTCTTGGCTTTATATTCACATTCCAAGGCTATTACTGTATCTAATGTTCAAGAAAACAAAATGCAGACTTTTGATTACTCACTAATCGCCAATACCCATCAGGTGGGATCTCCTTCACAATTGCAGATAATATAGATTCCATTGTGTAAGAACATAAGAAAACAGGCAATCAAGAAATAGCCATTGAGAATATCAAGCTTAGTTCTTACTCAGACTCCATAATCCACTTTATCATAATATCCACTCCATCCATTTAATCTCCTGAGAAAAGGTGATACAAAATGTCACCCTTAACTTCTACAAAGTAAATTCAGATCAAGGAAAACTCGAGAATATCTGAATTAAATTATTCACGCTTGACATGTTGTGTTCTAGGATTATTTATTTATTTGGTGCAAGCAACTCAGGATCTGTCACGTTGCATTCATTGTCTGATATTCTCCACCTGTACTTATCTTTAGAATCCCCAAACTCCATTCCAGGCCTGATATTCAGCCAACTGTTTTAAATCGCAAATCTTGAAGTTTGTAGGTTCCTGTTCCTGCAACTCCATTCAAAATGGCAGTTTAAATGCAATAAACTGGGATATCTTATCTAACTTGGGCGGCACAGTGGCGCAGTGGTTAGCACCACAGCCTCACAGCTCCAGGGACTCGGCTTCGATTCTAGGTACTGCCTGTGCTGAGTTTGCAAGTTCTCTCTGTGACCGCGTGGGTTTTCGTCGGGTGCTCCGGTTTCCTCCCACAGCCAAAGACTTGCAGGTAAATTGGCCGTAGTAAATTGCCCCTCGTGTAGTTCGGTGGTAGGGAATTTGGGATTACTGTAGGGTTAGTATGAATGGGTGGTTGTTGGTCGACACAGACTCGGTGGGCCGAAGGGCCTGTTTCAGTGCTGTATCTCTAAATGAAATGAAAAAAATGAACTTGCAGAGGAACTAGCCACAGAAAAGTCAAATAAATGGCAAACAGATGCTAAAATCGAAACTGAGCCATATAGTCCTAGATTGTCTGTTTAACTAAGTTTGTCTGAATCAAAAGGTTATGAGTTCAATCCCTGCTCCCGGACTTGGAATAACTATCTTAGCTCCGATGTAGTACTAAGAGAGTGCTGCATTATTGAAGGTGCTGTTAACTGAGACCCCATCTGTCTCCTCCAGTGGATCCTACTGGAAGAACAAGGAATAAAAGCAAAATACTGCGAATGCTGGAAATCTGGAATAAAACAAGAAACGCTGGAAATACTCAGCAGGTCTGGCAGCATCTGTGGAGAGAGAAGCAGAGTTAATGTTTCAGGTCAGTGACCCTTCTTCAGAACTGGCAGATATTAGAAATGTAAAAGATTTTAAGCAAGTAAAGTGGGGGTGGGGCTAGAGAGAACAAAAGAGAAGGTGTTGATTGGACAAGGTCACAGAATAGCTGACCAGAAGGTCATGGAGCAAAGACAAACAATAAGTTAATGGTGTGCTGAAAGACAAAGCATTAGTACAGATAGGGTGTTAATGGACTGAAAACTGAACAGCCACAAGCCCAAACATGAAAAAAACACAGTGGGTAGGCACAGTAGAAACAAACTGAACAAACTAAAATAAAATAAAAAGAAAAAAGAAAAAATAACTAAAAATAAAAATAAAATGGGGGGCCCGTCATGCTCTGAAATGATTGAACTCAATGTTCAGTCCAGCAGGCTGTAGCGTGCCTAATCGATAAATGAGATGCTGTTCCTCGAGCTTGCGTTGATGTTCACTGGAACACTGCAGCAATCCCAGGACAGAGATGTGAGCTTGAGAGCAGGGGTGTGTTTTGAAATGGCCAGCAACAGGAAGCTCGGGGTCATGCTTTCGGACTGAGCGGAGGTGTTCCGCAAAGCGGTCACCCAGTCTGCGTAGGACTCCCTAATGTAGAGGAGACCACTCTATGAACAGCGAATACAGTACATTACATTGAAAGAAGTACAAGTAAATCGCTGCTTCACCTGAAAGGAGTGTTTGGGGCCTTGGATAGTGAGGAGAGAGGAGGTAAATGGGCAGGTATTACACCTCCTGCGATTGCAGGGGAAGGTGCTGTGGGAAGGGGATGAGGTGATGGGGGTATAGAAGGAGTGGACCAGGGAGTTGCGGAGGGAACGATCCCTTCGGAATGCTAACAGGGGAAGGGAGGGGAAGATGCTTTTGGTAGGGTCATCACGCTGGAGGTGGCGGAAATGGCGGAGGATGATCCTTTGGATATGGAGGCTGATGGGGTGGAAAGTGAGGACAAGGGGAACCCTGTCACGGTTCTGGGAGGGAGGGGAAGGAGTGAGGGTAGAGGTGCAGGAAATGGGTCGGACACGATTGAGGGCTCTGTCAACCACAGTGGGGGCGGAATCCTCAGTTGAGGAAAATGGAAGACATTTCAGAAGCGCTGTCATGGAAGGTAGAATCATCAGAGCAGATGCGTCGGAGATGGAGAAACTCGGAGAATGGAATGGAGTCCTTACAGGAGGCAGGGTATGAAGAAGTGCAGTCGAGGTAGCTGTGGGAGTCGATGGGCTTATAATGAATATTAGTAGACAGCCTATCCCAGAGATGGAGACAAAGAAGTCGAGGAAGGGGAGGGAAGTGTCAGAGGTGGACCATGTAAAGGTGAGAGAAGGGTGGAAATTAGAAGCAAAGTTGATAAAGTTTTCCAGTTCGGGGCGGGAGCAGGAAACGGCACCAGTACAGTCATCAATGTACTAGAAAAAGAGTTGGGGGAGGGGGCTTGAGTAGGACTGGAACAAGGAATGTTCAACATATCTCACAAAAAGACAGGCGTAACTAGGGCCCACGCGGGTACCCATAGCAACACCTTTTACTTGGAGTTGTCCTGGTCAACATTCCTCCCAGAACTAGAAGCACAGATTGAGCTGCTATTTATTGTGATAATAATGATCATAGTGTCATAGAGTTATACAGCACAGAAACAGGCAATTCGGCCCATCGTGTCTGTGCCAGCCATCAAGCACCTATCTATTCTAATCCCATTTTCCAGCACTTGGCCCGCAGCCTTGTATGCTATGGCATTTCAAGAGCTCATCTAAATACTTCTTAAATGTTGTGAGGGTTCCTGCCTCTACCACCTCTTCAGGTAGTGTGTTCCAGATTCCAACCACCCTCTGGGTGAAAAAACTTTTCCTCAAATCCCCTCTACTCCTCCTGCCCTTACCTTAAATCTATGCCCCCGATTATTGATCCCTCTGCTAAGGGAAAAAGTTTCTCCCTATCTATCCTATCAATGCCCCTCATAATTTTGTATACCTCAATCAGGTTCCCCCTCACCCTTCTCTGCTCTAAGGAAAACAACCCTAGCCTATCCAGTCTTTCTCCATAGCTGAAATGCTCCAACCAGGCAACATCCTGGTGAATCTCCTCTGCACCCTCTACAGTGCAATCACATCCTTCCTATATTGCGGTGACCAGAACTGTACACAGTAGTCCAGCTGTGGCCTAACTAGCATTTTATACAGATCCATCATAACCTCCCTGCTGGAAGTCCCTGGTGGGGCTAACAGTGCTTATTTATGGGCAAATTAGACAGCAACTTACAGCAAGTGGAGATGCACAGTTAAATATGAAAATCTGGAAGTTGCGGTCGGAGGTGTGCCATTCCTCCATAAGGAAACAAAAATGGCATCTTGTCGTCTGGCTCCCCGTTCAAATGTATGGAATGATATGAAGTGCCTGCACTGATGTTGCAGATACACACTAAACTCATAACAGAAAGAGCTTATCCATTCCTTTCTCGAACTGAAAATTAACTTTTACAAGTGTAGAGTCTTATTCCTTCAGCTTTTAATTAGTGTTAGAGATTTTAAAAAGGTTAACTAATTTCTGTTTTTTAAACTTTTTCTGTCTCTTTTATCTCTCTCTCCATCCAATCGTTCTTTTCCTCTCTTTACTTCATTTTCTGTACCTGATTTGACATTGAATTTACTACTCGAAGTTATACTTCCTTGTTCAGACTGAGCTGCTCAGTTTGCATGGTTAAGGAAATACACAGTTGTTCGTCCTCTTCCCAGGTGCCCTGGTTGGACATCCTACTGACAATAACTTGCCATGCAAAACCCATAGAAAGTCTAAGGACAAGTGGAAGTCTAACCATGGGTACGCAAAGCAAAATCTGTTAGTGTGTAAAATGACTGCTGTGTTTGACTAGGTAACAACTCCAAAGCTTTGAAATGAGGCCCTCTGCTTTTTCCTGTCGCAGACTGCAAATTACCAGCATTGTATTTTTGCATACTATTTCACCCTTGCTTTCAGGTTTTGCCCGGCATCAGACATCATTCCCTGTCTGGGCAGACAATCTGACCATAAACCTGCATCATTTCCATTTGGTCATCAATTATTCATTAAGCTAGTAAATCTTTCCCAGTTATATTAATAGCCCATGGACAAAATTGCCACACAAAATGTGTAGAGAGAGAAATTTGGGTAATAACCCATCAAAGAATAAAAAGGTGAAATTTTAAAAAAGCATTACCTTTCTTTCGATAGTGTTTGATAATCCAGACACCAAAAGGCACAGAAATTAAGCAGGCTGATAAAGCAGCGGCAGTACTGATAAATTCCGTAGATATGTGTTGTTCCTGCGGACTGCCTAAAACAGGAAAAAAACTGCAAATATGATGGCTAGAATACAGAAAAGAGAAAGGACATGAAGTTATGGTTTGGGGCTGAGTTGGACAGTGCAGGAACTTATGTTTGGTGGTCTGGACTGTCAACTAATCTCAGCTAAAATGTAGGCAGAGGCGCTTGAATTAGCTTCAGCATCACTGAGGGAGGCAGAAGAAAAAAATAACCAGCCAGTAGCCCAACTGCTGATCATTATCCAATTACTGCTGCTGGAAAATAGATGAGTAGATCTGAGATATGTGAGGACAGGATGGGACTGGGCTGTGGTACCCCACATGGGAATAGAATGGGCATCTGAACTTGAAGGTGATGGTGTTCCCATGTACTCATTGCCCTTACCCTTCTGGATGTTAAAGGAGATTACAGTTTTAGAGGGAGCTGCTGAAGAAACCTTGGTGAGTTACTGCATAGTTGCCTGTAGATAATACACAATGTAGCTATGATTCAGTGGTGTGTTTCGGCTGGGTGTTTAATTTTAGCGGGACTTTTTCACAGTTCACAGTGAAAATAGTATTGTATACATGGCACATTGATATTCACCCACAGTGGTGAAGTGCTGATCAAACAGATTGCTTTGTCCTGGATTGTGTCAAGCTTCTTCAGTGTTGTTGAAGTTGCATCCATCCAGGCAAGTGGAAAATATTCCATCACACCCCTGACTTGTGCCTTGTAGATGGTGAAAAGGCTTTGAAGAGTCAGGATGTGAGCCACTTGTTGTTTGATCGCTTTAAGAGTGATGTTCCTTTAAGAACTTAGTATGCTGATGAGTTAAATACCAGGATGTAGTCTTGTGACTAGAAGCCACAGGCACTCTACACTGCAAAACCCTGGACAAAGGTTCTGTATATAGTTTGCTCTGTATTGTATTAGTTTTAGCTGTTAATAAACCTTCTAGAGATCTTCAAGAAACTGGAATCCACGTACCTCATTGTGTTGCTTAGGATAACACAAAGAAATGCATGACATGGTGGCAACAGTGGTGTACAGTGGTGATTGCTTTCTTTAAAAGACAAGATACAAGCTTGAAGGCTATGGGTGAAATAGCAAATAAGATTTAGAAGCAGTACCAGAAGTCAGAAGTTCCCGTAGTACAAAAAACAGAAGAAAATAAGGCTTACTTACTCCACAAATTGTGAATATATTTGGCCTGGGCAAGCAGCCAGCTGAGTTGGGACTGTGCTATTTAAAATTTAAAGGGCTATTGGGAGCCCCGCACAAAACAAAGAAAAAGCACGCCTAAATTCAAACAAGAAAAAAAGAGCGGACTGTGATTGGGAACAGCCTAGAATCAATAGAACAGTTTTAAATCACAAATAGAAAAGTCATAATAAGTACAATGGTGAAGACACATACAGAACTAAACAAAGTGAAACATAAAGCAGAAAGCACAGCAGATACACTGCTGGAGGCACATACAGAGTATCCTTATAGTAATAGGATTTCTGAAACATCTTTGCATATCCATAGTGTCCGAACAAGGCAAAAGAACAGCAGAAGGGTGCATATCAGATTTCCCAGCATGAACGGGGAGGCAGTGGCATAGTGGTATTGTCACCAGACTAGTAACCCAGAAACTCAGGGTATTGTTCTGGGGACATGGGTTTGAATCCCACCATGGCAGAAGGTGGAATTTGAATTCAATTATTAAATTTGGAATTAAAAGCTAGTCTAATGATGGCCATGAAACCATTGTTGACTGTTGTAAAAACCCATCTGGTTCACTAATGTCCTTTAGGGAAGGAAATCTGCTGTCCTTACCTAGTCTGGCCTAAATGTGACTCCAGGCCAACAGCAATGTGGTTGACTCTTACATGCCCTCTGAAATAGCCTAGCAAGCCACTCAGTTGTATCTGACCACTACGAAGTCAATAAGGAATGAAACTGGACGGACAACCCGACATTGACCTAGGCACCAGAAACGACAACGGCAAACCCAGCCCTGTTGCCCCTGCAAAGTCCTCCTTACTAACATCTGAGGGCTTGTGCCAAAGTTGGGAGAGCTGTCCCACAGACTAATCAAGCAACAACCTGAATTTGTTATACTCACTGAATCATACCTTACAGACAATACCCCAGACACCACAATCACCATCCCACTGCCAGCGGTGGTAGTAGAAGCAGATACATTAGGGACATTTAAGCGACTCTTGGATAGGTACATGGATGATAGTAGAATGAAGGGTATGTAGGTAGTTTGATCTTAGAGTAGGTTAAAGGCTCAGCACAACATCGTGGGCCGAAGGGCCTGTACTGTGCTGTACTGTTCTATGTTCTATGTTCTATCTGTCCATGACAGTATTGGTAGGAGTGACCACCGCACAGTCCTTGCGGAGACAAAGTTCCGTCTTCAGATTGAGGATACCCTCCATTGTGTTGGGTGGCACTACCAACATGCTAAATGGGATAAATTTTGAACAGATCTATCAATACAAAACTGGGCATCCATGAGGCACTGTGGGCCATCAGCAGCAGCAGAATTGTACTCAACCACAATCTGTAACCTCATGGCCTGGCATATCTCCCACTCTACCATTACTATCAAGCCGGAGAATCAACCCTGGTTCAATGAGGAGTGCAGGAGGGCATGCCAGGAGCAGCACCAGGCATACCTCAAAATCAACCTGGTGAAACTACAACCCAGGACTACTTGCGTGCCAAACAGCGTAAGCAGCATACAATATACAGAGCTAAGCGATCCCATAACCAACGGATCAGATCTAAGCTCTGCAGTCCTGCCACATCCAGTCGTGAATGGTGGTGGCCAATTAAACAACTTGCTGGAGGAGATGGCTCCACAAATATCACCATCCTCAATGACGGGAGAGCCCAGCACATTTGTGCGAAAGATAAGGCTGAAGCATTTGCAACAATCTTCAGCCAGAAGTGCCGAGTGGATGATCCATCTCAGCATCCTCCTAAGGTCCCCAGCATCACTCTGCGTGATATCAAGAAACGACTGAAGGCATTGGATACTACAAAGGCTATGGGCCCTGACAACATTCCAGCAATAGTACTGAAGACCTGTGCTCTAGAACTTGCTGTGCCTCTAGCCAAGCTATTCCAGTACAGCTACAACACTGGCATCTACCCAGCAATGTGGAAAATTGCCCAAGTATGTCCTGTACACAAAATCCAACCCATCCAATTACTGCCCCATCAATCTACTCTCAATCATCAGTAAAGTGATGGAAGGTGTCATCAACAGTGCTATCAAGCAGCACTTGCTTAGCAATAACCTGCTCAGTGACGCTCAGTTTGGGTTCCGCCAGGGCCACTCAGCTCCTGACCTGATTACAGCCTTGGTTCAAACACGGACAAAAGAACTCAACTCAAGAGGTGAGGTGGAGTGACTGCCCTTGACATCAAGGCAGAATTTGACCGAGTATGGCATCAAGGAGTCCTAGCAAAACTGGAGTCAATGGGAATCGGGGGGAAAACTCTCCACTGGTTGGAGTCGTACCTAGCACAAAGAAAGATGGCTGTGGCTGTTGGAGATCAAACATCTCAGATCCGTGTAGAAATGCAGCAAGACATGGACAATATCCAGGCTGATAAGTGGCAAGTAACATTCATGCCACACAAGTGCTAGCCAATGACCATCTCCAACAAGAGAGAATCTAACCATCTCCCCTTGACATTCAATGGCATCACCATCACTGTGTCCCCCACTATCAACATCCTGGGGGGGTTACCATTGACCAGAAACTGAACTGGAGTAGCCATATAAATACAGTGGCTACAAGAGCAGGGCAGATGCTAGGAATCCTGCGGCGAGTAACTCACCTCCTGACCCCCCAAAGCCTGTCCGTGATCTACAAGGCAAAAGTCAGGAGTCTGATGGAATACCCTCCATTTGCCTGGATGGGTGCAGCTCCAACAACACTCAAGAAGCCTGACACCATCCAGGACAAAACAGCCCACTTGATTGTCATCCCATTCACAAATATTCACTCCCTCCACCACCAACGCACAGTGGCAGCAGTGTGTACCATCTACAAGATGCACTGCAGCAACACACCAAGGCTTAGACAGCACCTTCCAAACCCGCGACCTCTGCCACCTAGAAGGACAAGGGCAGCAGATGCATGGGAACACCACTACCTGCAAATTCCCCTCCAGGCCACACTCCATCCTGACTTGGAATTATATTGCCGTTCCTTCATTGTTGCTGGGTCAAAATCCTGGAAATCTCTCACACCAGAGAAGCAGGCCATGAAAATACTGATAGCAGTTGAAAATGAGGGGTTACACAGAGTCAATACCTCTGGCTTATCTGAAGAGTACCAGAAAGATACCACAAAGATATGGATAGTGCTAGATGATCAGCTTCGGGTCAGAGTGAATTTTAGAATTGATGTCCTACAGGCAACAGCCACAGGAATTAATAGATCATCTCATCAGTAGATCCCCTAGTAAGAGCAATGAATGCGATTTTTCAGAAACTGAACTGTCGGAGTGAATAATAGAGCTGGTGATTGTCTCGACATTTATTGAAGCGTTTCAAAAAGACCTCTTGGGGAAAAAAGAAAGGTCACAGAATTGATGTGCTGCTAGTAGATGGCAGGAAATATGAAGCCATTATAGCCGGACAAAAGCATCTGCAAAGCACTAGGTGCAGCCAACAGTATCGGCACGGTAACCAGGTCACAATAAGCAAACAAGCTGTGTGGTAAGTGTGGTTTGTCCCACTCACCGCAAAGATGTCCTGCATTTCAAGATCTGTGCAAGGTATGCGGTGCAAAAGGACACTGGGCGCCCCCATGCAAGAAATCTGGCTCCAAAAATGCAGCCAGAAGTCACAGTAGAACACAAACAAACAGAAAACAGGGCAACAGAAGCAATTAAAGTGCCAGAGACCTGCGTAAATGCAAGCCGATACACAAAGTCCACAGTGAAACAGAGCCGAGACAAGACTTAGCGAGAAGCCATCAGTCAAAAGATGAGCAGACGTTTCACATTGTGAGCCTGACACATCATGTTGATGAAGTCAAACAACTGGAAGCTTTCACTACTATTAACTTCATGTGCCCAAAGAAAGCTGGCAAACACATACTTAGGGTTAAGATTGACACCAAAGCTAGTGCAAATATCCTACCAGTCCTAATCCTGAAGGATATGCACCGGAGTCATTGGAAATCAATGATACAACTGACAACTGCAAAGCTATCTGCATACAATGGGTCACCCATCCCTTGAAGTGGCACACTAACAATGCAATGTAGCTATGGAAAGTTGACATGGAAACCACAAATATTTTACCTGGTAGACATCAGTGGACCAGCAGTGGCAGGACTACCAGCATGTACGTACCTCAACATTGTGACTCTCCATGAGATCACAAGGTATCCGTTACAGCAGTACCTGCATTACAACAAATGTACCCAGACAGGTTCGACGCCATTGGAGATTTCAAAGGTGATGCCGTACTGCACCTCAGAGAGGAAACAATTCTG
This sequence comes from Heterodontus francisci, assembly GCF_036365525.1. Lineage (NCBI taxonomy): Eukaryota > Metazoa > Chordata > Chondrichthyes > Heterodontiformes > Heterodontidae > Heterodontus > Heterodontus francisci. Next base: position 80,596,666 of record NC_090378.1, on the reverse strand, counting down.
TCACATCCTCAACTGCAATCAGAAACAGCCAAGACCCACAACTGAAGGTACTGTGGAGAGTCATCATAGAAGGATGGCCTGATACGATAAAAGAGGTGACAGAAACTCTCAGATGTTTTTTGCCTTATAGCGATGAACTCAGTATCTCGAGAGGCGTCACCTTCAAAGGAAAACAAGTGATTGTGCCCAAAGTTCTCCGACAGGGCATCTTGTCACAACTTCACCAAGGTCATATGGGTTTAGAGCAAATGAGATGACTGGCACAAGACTCTGTTTATTAGCTATGAATCAATGGTGACATTGAAAAGTTAGTGAGGATGTGTGAGGCATGCCAGAGCCACCAGTCACAACAGCATAAAGAACCTCTACACCCTCACAAGAGTTTGTCAGTCCCTTGGTCTAAAATCGCCACTGATCTATTTATCGTGAATGGAGACAACTTCATCTTAGTTACCGATTATTTCTCCAAATTTCCAGTTTCAGACAGGTAAAAGACACTTCAAGCGCAGCTGTCACAGACACATTGAGTGCCATATTCAGTCTGTTTTGTGCAACTGAAGAAATTATTTCTGACAATGGGCCACAGTATACAGGCAGACCTTTCAGGGATTTGTTTGCCAAATGGGGCGTAAACCATGTGATGTCCTGACCACATTACCCTAGATTTAATGGTCTTGCCGAGCGAACGGTTTGCACAGTTACATCACTTATCCTGAAGTGTAGGACAATGATTCAAGACTTTTGTGTTGCCATGTTATAACTCAGAGCTACACCTATGGATATGGGCTTACCGTCGCCAGCAGAGATCATGTTTGGCAGGCAAGTGAGAATGATTCTGCCAAGCCGTCATCTGTCTAAATTCTTTGAGATGCAGGAGACACTGCTCAAAAAACAAGGGAGAATGAAAGGTCATACACCACACAACGAGAACATGGTTACCCGCAGAGGTATCCAAAGTATGCAGTGAGCCTAGGTCTTACGAGGTTACAATGCGTAACGGAGCAGTGTTGAGGAGGAACCAAAGCCAATTAAGCGAAATGTGCAATACTCCGAAAGACCACACTCCAATGATGAGGGTGTGACAGAACAACAGGACAATAACCAACACATCGACAACACGTCTGCAAACCAAGAACCGCAAAGGGTGAAATCCACATCCCCAAAATGTTATACCATAACAAATTCTGGAAGAGTTGTCAAACCACCAAAACAATATACGGACACTTAAGCTTCTGCACTTGTAAATTTCACAATCCCTATCTTTATACTTGTAAATTTTATCAACTCTATCCCTGTATAACTAATTTTGATATTATCCAATTTTATGTGTTTTTACTTGAAGCATACGAGTTTTATTTTTGGGAAAAAAAAGGGGATGTTGTATTATCGTTTTAACCGTGAAGTCCCTTTCAGAACTTAATATGCTAAGGAGCTAAGTAGCAGGATGTAGTCTTGTGACTAGAAGTCACAGGCACTCTGCACTGCAATATGCTGGACAAAGATTCTGCAAATAGTTTGCTCTGTATTGTATGTACTGGTTTAGCTGTTAAGAAACTTTCTAGAGATCTTCAAAGAAACTGGAATCCACGTACCTCTTTGTGTTGCTTAAGATAACACAAAGAAACGCATGACACATTTCATGTTAATGCCTATAACTTGAGTCCTTCTTAAAAAGTTAACATGTATAAATTCACCAAAAAGCCATTTGAGCCTGGCCCAGCACACTGCCTTCTGGGCCTTCCCTTTGTGACTCACCCACTCCTGCATTGCCTTCAAACATCAGCTCGTGATGCATTCCACTAACCTAGTGGCCGGTGGGCCTACCCTTGTTGATGCACTGGGGAAGAACGTCCATCCAAGAACATCACGTTTGCTCTGAAACTGACTCAGGAAAAACCCTTTGATTGCTGGCCCCAGCTCCTGGATCATCACTAGGGGCTTGTTGAAATCTCAATGGTAACCTCCACACAAACTGTGCACTAAGCATTTGGAATGTGCTCCTTCCCACTGAATTTAAGAACTTTCAAAGCCCTGGTGGCATAAACAAAACTCACCAGGCACCAATAGGGGAATGAGCACAGTTGCTGTTGCAATTCACAGGAATCAATCCCCAGGGTCATCCAGCACTACGAGATGCCATGCATACTATACTAACACTGTACCTTGTCAATGTAGTGTCTGCCAGTTATTGTAAATCAAGAACAATTTCAAGTAATAAATATTGTAACAGTTAAGAACATAAAAGGTTAAACCCAAATAAAAGAAGCTTATTATTAGGTGCAGAGTAGAAGCTCCATACTACAATTCCCGACATACCTACAATTTACCTTAATACGACTGTTGCTCATGCAGTATAAATTATTAGAAATAAGGTTTTGATTACTCTGAGTAAAATAAGGAAATTATGTTACAGTTCTAAAATAGTATAGGAAGGATCTATTATCTGACAATTACTAATGTAAGACAATGGGGGAAAATATCCCAAGAGACTGGTATTACGCCTAACGATGTTATGCTGTATATTTATTTGAAACCCCAGTACAATAACATCTAGGACCAGTGATGGTGAATGAGACATTTGAGATTTTTAAATTGTTTTTTAAAATATAAAACTCATGATCAATACTGATCGGTACCCCAGTTTGATTCAACACCCTCAGTGGACGGGGTGGGGTGGAATTATGGAAACAAGGACATATATTAAAACAGAATCTGGTTTACACTCTACCTTCACAAGTTGGTATTGGTGATGACCATGTTCCAGACTCCTCACACTGAACACTTGCAGGCCCATTCAATGAGAAACCTTCCACACAGCCAAAGTCACAAGATGAGCGGTAACTGAAGTTTCCAATTGGATGGGAACAGTTAATGTTCCCATTTTTAGTAATAGTTGGAACGTCACATGTCACAGCTGGAATAGAAGACTGAAAATTGAATAATCGTTCTAGAGCGGAAAGGATATATTTTCTGCTGTTTAACATTAGACAACAGCAGGAAATAAGAGACTGGTATCTAAGAGACTGGTATTACACACATGGGAGAAGATCACTCACCAATATTATGTTATACACATATTTGAAACCCCAGCACAATAACATCAAAGACCAGTAAAGATGAATTCCAATTGTTTATTCACTTCCTGGAATGACCTTCATAACTCATTCACACCAACACTGTTGGCATGGACAGAGGCAAAAGAAATCCCTGGGCCACTGGACTGTGAACTTGGTGAAATTACAGTTTTTCTTGAAAAACTACAATGAGGTAACAGCAAGGCAACAGTGCAGATATTTGAGATTTTTAACAAAAGCAAAATACTATGGATGCTGGAAATCTGAAACAAAATAGAAAATGCTGGAAATACTAAGCAGGTCAGGCAGCATCTGTGGAGAGAGAAACAGAATTAATGAGCCGGACTTTATTCCGGTGACAGGAGTTGCAGCGGCAGACCGGAAGATGGGAGGAGAAGCTGCATCGGCCCTCCGCCAGACCCCTGGTGCAATATAATGGTGGGCAGCTAACTAACTGCCTGCCATTGGGGGCACCATTCCTTTCAAGGACTAACTCCCAACTCCAGAGGTGCTGGCCAATTGGAAGGCCAGCAGCTCTGCAGTACTGGAAGCACCATTGGGAACGGAAGCCACTGCTGGTACTGGAGGAGGCCCTGCAAAACTGAGGACGTCGGAGACCCTAGGACAGGTAAGTGGGGTCAGGGTCACCAGGCCACTCTGGCAGGCCCTGGTGACAAGGTGGGGGTGGGGTGACATTCTTCCTGGGGTGGGGGGGGGGGTGGAGGTGGCCATTACTACTAGGGGGGGCCTCCAGGGTCATGGATTGTTTCCAAAGGAGGAGCTCCCGTGACTTCGCTAGGAGGCTGCCAGGTCTCAACTGGCAGTGTCACCCCATGGTGGCGGGTCCCTCCGTCCTCGACAAAATTGCGGTGGAGGCAAGAAGAGGCCACTAAGTGGCCATTAATTGGCTGCTTAAGGGCCTCAATTAGCCTGGCATGGGAAGACCATCCCGGGCCTTCCACGTCCCAAACAAAATGTCAGGGGGCCCTGGCAACATTGGCAACGGCGCCCCTTGCTTTTTTTTGCACCTCCCCCTGCCTCCGCCATCATGCCCATCTGCAAGGGCAGCATAAAATCCTATGAAACGTTAACTCTTTCTCTCTCCACAGATCCTGCCTGACCTGCTGAGTATTTCCAACATTTTCTATTTTTGTTTGAGATTTTTAATTTATTTTTCTTTCAATTTTCTCTCTCCAGTTCCAACACAAGATCAATACTGACCTGAACCCGACTTTGATTCAACACCCTCAGTGGGGCAGGGTGAGGTGGAATTATGGAAACAAGAACGTATATTAAAACAGAATCTAGTTCACACACTACCTTCACAGGTTGGTATTGGTGATGACCATATTCCAGACTCCTCACACTGAAGACTCACTGACCCATTCAATGAGAAACCTTCCACACAGCCAAAGTCACAAGTTGAGCAGTAACTGAAATTTCCAATCGGGTGGGAACAGTTCCTGTTCCCATTTCTAGGAATCTTTGGAACTTCACATTTCACAGCTGGAATGGAAGATTTAGAGTTGAATAATATTTGCATTTCTGTAAAAACTTACCAAGCAGGAATGTCTCAATGCACTTTCCACAGTACCTTAAAGATGAGAAGCTTTTCTTAATCTTTATTAATAAGAATTACAATTTAAATTGTGGAATCCTTTAGAAAAAGTGTTTTGACTGGTAATGAATAATAAACAGATTTATCTCAGAATATGCCTATCTATATTATAAATTAATTGGAAATAACATATGTAAAATTCTTTTAGCCACTGATGTCACATGTTAAGTCGTAAATGAAATCTTCGATGGGATGAGAACAATTCTTGAACCTTTGTCCAGGAACCTCATGACTTCCACATTTCAAAGCTGAAATATAAGTTAAGACACTTGACAGTAAATTCACTGCTGCCACTCCCCGATGGGGGACCACACTGGAAAGGAGTGTCAGTCAGAGATAAGGCAACAATGCTAGTTCTGATTCTCTGACCTGCGCTATCTTCAAGTGTACCTCCTTGATGCAAGTGCTGCATTGGTGAATTTACCCAATGACGTATACACAAACACACAAAAAGTTACTGTTATTCAGATATTCTTGTTAACACGTTCAAAAATCTGCTTCTGAATTTTCTCTTTCTATCAGTGAATCTTGCTTGGCCCTGTACCTGCACAGCTGGGTGTCTCTGCTGTCCACATTCCTATTGAATTGCACCGGAGAATCTGTGACCCCTGCACTGTAAACCCTGCTGCACAGTGGAAATTACATATGGAGTTGAAGCTGAAGTTTCCATGAGGATGGGTGCAGTTCATTGTCGCTTGGTTAGGAACATCGAGAGTGACACACTGTTCAACTGGACAGGAGATATTGGAAAGATGTGTTAGTTATTGTGTAATAAAGTTTGTATTTTGATTTTGGTGTGTACTTATAAAAGCATTCAATTTATTTTTTTCCAGGTTTATATTTTTTGAAGTCCTCATTCATCTTTAACCCATGCACCTTCGGCCTCTAAGAGGCGGGCAGGTGACCATGCCTCTCATGGTGCAGCTCAGCGAATGGCTACTGTGAGGTACATGAGAGCACTGAGGTAGCATCCTACTGACCTTTCCTCCTTCCTCTCCATATAATTGCACAGTGTGAAGGTGCTCAATGCTTTGCAGCGCTGTGACATCCGGATTTAAATTGTTATTTATTGATAGATATTTTCAGAACTAATTTAATATCAGTTTCTCAGTGGTGGGATGGTGCAGCCATGCCAGTGTTTTGATATATTAAGCATCAGAGTGTAAGGATATGATTCCTCACACTGGGAATTCTTCATTTCAGTAAACTGGCTCTTGCTCTCTTTTTCTTTCCCTTTCTCCCTTATTTACTTTTTGCTTTTTCTTTCTGCTTTTTCTTTATTCTTTATTCTCTCTTTCCTTCTTATTTACTTTTTCATGCTCTTGCTTTCTCTGTCTTTTATTCTTTGTTTTGCTCTCTCACTCATGCTCTCTCTGCCTCTCTCTCTACATATTGGATCAATTTATTGAACTTTCAGAAACTGTTCAATGTTCTGGTGTTAAAACATTCACTGATGGTGTCAGATCAATTTGCACCTCCCAGGAGCAGAATCTGCCTGAATCAAAATGCCTCTCAATGCACAAAACAGCTTATTACACAACATAATGTATATCTTTTAATTAGAATATTAAATTTGAAAACGACACAAGAAGCCGTGGGTTGAATTCACACACAATAATAAATGATTCCAAGCTTTGTTAAAGCAAAGGAGAAAATAATTTTGTATAAATATGATAAGCAATTCAGTACAATGTAATTTCAACCTTCAAGTCTTTCACAGTAATAGATAACATTGTTCTTACCAGATTCACATTCTGCTCCATAGAATCCTTCATCGCATTGACATGTATAATTTCCAATAATTTCCACACATTCTCCGTGATCACTGCATGAAGTAGGCTTGCAAGAAGCTGTTAGAAAAACCAAAATAAATCCATGTATGTGCAGGCAAACAAGGCTTTAGGGGGCAAACTTAAAGGGGGTCATTTTACGTGTCTGTGTACCTAACAATAAGCCTCATGCTGTGGGAGCACAAATCATCAAATTTAGGTATGCACTGCCTAGGAGTTTCCCAACATGCATTTTAATAGTCGGAAAGTCATTGGCACTGAATACCCAAATTTTTGATATGTACTACCACCCCCGCGCAAGGGCCCCCTCTGTAATGAAACAATGATTACAGAAGTGAGAATTTCACCCAGTGTGCACCACCACAGTTTATTATCCAGATGCTCATTTTGTATTGACTGGGCTCCAGACACTGTCTCCAGCTTCCTAATCCTAAAGCCTATAACACCATCAGTAAGTGCACCATGCATCTGTGGCATTCATGCTTATTCCGAAAGATTATTCCTAACATTTAACATCCTTTGAGTAAAGACATTTTTCTTACAGCACTAGTGGCTCGATGTGTAGTTGGGTGCAGACCAGATAATTCACATGTTCAGACCTGCGACCTCTACTGCCTAGAAGGACAAGGGCAGCAGATGCATGGGAACACCACCTGCAAGTTCCCATCCGAGCCACACACCATCCTGACTTGGAACGATATCACTGTCGCTAGGTCAAAATCCTGGAACTCCCTTCCTAACAGCACTGTGAGTGTACCTACTCCACATGGACTGCAGTAGTTCAAGAAGGCAGCTCACCACCACCTTCTCAAGGGCAATTAGGGATGGGCAATAAATGCTGGCATGGCCAGCGATGCCCACATCCCACAAAATAATTTTTTTTTAAATTCCCAGTCTATGTTTAGTAACTGATCTGTCAAGAAATTGGTGGTGGCATTACAGTTGTTCCTAATGACCTTTATCTAGGGTTGGGAAAAATCACCCTGTGTTCCTGCTGCTGATTATTAGAGTCAGTGACACATTCTGAAAGTGTATGTGTGAAAACATTGGGTGAGGACATGATGAGCCTCAGCTGTCATGGCCCCATGCTCATGTGACCGTCCAACACTCACTGGCAAGGCTGACATGTGGAGAATGCCCACTTATTTGAAGTGGCAAGGATAATTGGTGCCTACCGTGCATTATTCCTGTGAGGACTCAACATATTAAGGAGAAATAAGATGGGAGGAAAACTGCTGGGAGGAAAGAAAATTGAAGCGATTATGTGCAGAAGTCATCAAAAATAAATCTTGATGTTGGTCTTAAGTGAAATGTCGGTTGGCTCTACTCAACACCCATTTCTTTTGTGAATCTTTTTCTACCTATAAATTCCCCCTTTCCATTTTCTTGTCTCTGGTCACCACCTATAGCTAAGAGGACACATGTAATCAGAAGGTGGACCAGATGAACCAACAGACACTTGATCTGATTCCCCTGCCGTGGATAGATGACTGGACCGCCTGCTTGGTAATAATGGAGTTTAGAAACTCAGTTGAGTTGAAGCTCCTGTCTTCAACTCCTCCCCACCAATATGACCTGCCAGTCAATCCAGCATGGTGCAGACATTTATCAAATGGTCAAGTGCTAAGCAAACATTGCTTACAGCCTCCACTCAAGTAGCTGCACATGAAGACATAAACCAATCAAACATAAATTAATCAACAACCTCCCACCTGAAGTGGTAGTAAATGTCACTATTGTGATGGAATCCATAGTTTGGGGACCATTGGAGGGCATGTGTGAACTGTTGTCTGAACAGATAACTTGTTGAATATTCTGTTAGATGCACTGACCCTGGTTGCAAAGCTTGTTTTCTTTTTTCTGAGATGGACCCTTACCGAAAAAGAAATTAAAACTGAAACTGAAACAGAAACTACAACTAAAACTTCAGGTTTCTGGGGAAACAGAAACTGGTTGAAACCAGATTAAAAGGGCACAGAGCCATCCAATCTCAGATCATTCAGGATTGGAGTGCTGGCAAGCTGAAGAACATGAAAGCTGGATCCAGGAGCTGGATATAGGTAATACAAGTTGCTGCAGCTGTTTTCTGTTCCTTAAAGTAACTGATTAACCAGACCTGGCCATACACTGCATAGGGTTTTCACTAAGTGCTCGGATGAAGGTAATACTGGTGGATCCATGCCATCAATACTGTCTTGAGCAGAGCTGAGGAGGTTCTGGAGATGTTCACTGTTTTGGGTGAAGATCATACCCCTGGAGTTCGGGTTGAAGGGGAACTGCTGTCTGATGAAAATTGGTGCTACATCTTTGAAGAAAGGAGCTGGAGATCTACCTGAGGAAGTTCAGAACTTTGAAGAACTTTGTGGCTGTAATTGGTGTCATATATACTGAGTGGACTGTGCAGTAAATCCATGAGATCTATCTTTATTGTATCTGATAATTAATGTGCAATTTGTAATATATATATTGACTGTGATCTGTCTGTTAATTCATGTTTAACTTATATTGATTTTGGTTTGATTGTTAAAAGTAAAAGTTAAAAAAATGAAATCTTGTTCATTTCTTTTTTTATGGGGGTTGTTTGGTAAATTAGGTTGTTTTGGTTTGTTGATCTCCACGGGGATCATAGCACTTTGCACACAAGCAACTTAGACCGCAAATTGATAAGGTGTTGATAAGGTGAAGGGAAGTGTTTGGGAGAAGAGGAAAATGATTGGGAGGGAGGGTGCGATTAGGAAGTTGGGGAAGTGATTTGGAGGGTTGTGAGATCGGGAAGACCTCAAGCGAGAGCTGGCCACAGTCTTAAGCACTGCAGTGGTGCAGGAAGGAATAGTCTTGTGCCTCTTCCACATTCAGATATGTATTTTCAACAAATTTACCTTTTTGGTAAATGTCTGCTTAAAACTGACTGGCTTTCTAGCTTTTGCCTGTATCTTTTTTTTTCTTCTTGCCCTCTGTTCACAATCAGAATGGACCAGAGACTTTCTAACTCAGTGCACGTGAGTTCATTTGCTGAGGGAGGTCAATGAATTGCTAATTATGTATAGACTATGCAGAGACAGCATAGCTTAAAACATAGCTCATTAGCACTTCATTTTTCTATTCTCTCAGTGCCTTTATATTAAAAAAAACTTGTGAATACATATTGTTTTAAAAACCAAACTTTTAAAAATAACTCCTACCACCACCATCCCCCCCACCCCGCCCCCATCCACCAAATATATTCTATGAAAACATGGTTAAAAAAAAACTTACCTAAATAGCATAATGCTCGTTTCGATCTTTTTAGACAGGGATCATTATTCCACATTCCCGCATCGCTCGCTCTCTTTATATAAATTTCTACACAATCTTCTTCTCCATCAGTTGGTTCACCTGTAGCCCAGTTTTCTGCTTCTTTATCCAATGATTTGTTAGTTCCAACCCAGGTCCAAACATTATGAATCTTTCTTATTCCAATCCAGTAGTAAGTTTTACTTTTTGGTAATCTATTATTCAGGTAATTAATTTCGTCATGGTTCTGAATTGCAACCAGGTCAGTGAAGAACTCTTGGCAATAGTTTCTGGCAGCTGGCCAAGTCATCTCTTCTGTTGAATAGTTATAGTTCCAGCTATGGACTCCTTCCCAAATTGGTAGTTCTGTGAAGACAATAAACTTTCTTGTAATAAAAACAGAAAAGTGCTACAAGTACAAAGAGATTCACCAGCATCTGTAAAGTGAAAAGATAGGTTAATGTTTTAATTGTAAGGACCCCCTTTAGAATTAAAAGCTGAAAGGGAATTGTTGGACAATCTCTCAGTTTCAGGGTCCCTTCCTCAGAACTGAAAACTGACAGATTGTCCAAGAGGAACATTTCCAACATGTTCCGTTTTCATTTTAGATTTCCAGCAATTGCAGTTTTGAAAACTTCTATTGTTCATGAATTAAATATAACACAAGCTAATTTCAAACCTAATAATTGTGCTTAACATAACTTCACTTTAAACTTCAACACTTCTGAGTTATTGAGACTTGTTTAAAATTGGATCCAATTCATGTCCATGTTGAACTGACACCATTGTCTGACCAAACCCTCAGCCAATCTCTCTGACTCTCACCCAATAGTCTAGCCTGACACCTCTGTCATTTCCTCTGCTTCTCTGTAGAGTTTCCCTGAAGTCTGAGCAAGTCAAGGAAAAGAAAATCAGTACAATACAGATTCCAAGTGGCCAGGGTCAATTCTGTAATTTGAAAAATATAGTAAAACTGCAGTTATTGCAGTTTCTTTCTTTTCCTAGAGTGGGGAGGGCAGAATGTTAAAGGTTAGCTTGAGCAGAGAAGCTGGATTGGGGTCAGGCAGAGGAGCTAAGTGATAACTGTATCAGGGTTAAAAAAATTGGGATGCATGAGGCAGAGAAGCAAGTCCTGAGTCAGAGCCAGGATCAATGAAAGAGGCAGAGTGTGGGCCAAGCTGGACAAAAAGGCTGTGAGAACTGAGCCTGCATGTGGCTATCTTCACTGCTTTGGTTCAGTTAGATGCATGTTACATCTCTACATCTCTGACAAACCTTTTTGAGGATGTTACTTGTAGCAGAGATAAAGGAGAACCAGCAGATGTGGTGTATTGGATTTTCAGAAGGCTTTTAATAAGTTCCCACTCAGGAGGTTAGCAAACAAAATTAAAGTGTATGGGATTGGGGGTAATATATTGGTATGGATGGAGAATTAATTAACAGACCGAAAGCAGAGAGTGGGAATAAATGGGTCATTCTCAGGATGGCAGGCTGTGACTAGTGGGGTACCGCAAGGACCTGTGCTGCGGCCACAGCTGTTCACAATCTATATAAGTGATTTGGATGTGGGGAATAATTGTAATATTTCCAAATTTGCTGATGACACAAAACTAGGTGGGAATGTAAGTTGTGAGGAAGATGCATGGTGAATGGGCATGAGCATGGCAGATGGAATATAATGTGAATAAATGTGAAGTTATCCACTTTGGTAGAAAAAACAAAAAATATTTCTTAAACGGTGAGAGGTTGGGAAGTGTTGGTGTCCAAAGGGACCTGGGTGTCCTTGTTCATGAGTCATGCAGGTGCAACAATCAATTAGGAAGGCAAATGGTATGTTGGTCTTCAGTGTAAGGGGATTTGAGTCCAGAAGTAAAGAAGTCTTGCTGCAATTGTATAAAGCCTTGGTGAGACTGCACCTGGAGTATTGGGTACAGTTTTTGTATTCTTATCTTGCCATCGAGGGAGTGCAACGGAGGTTCACCAGACTAATCCCTGGGATGGCAGGATTGTCTTATGAAGAGAGAGTGACAAAACTGGATCTGTATTCGCTAGAGTTTCCCCTGGCTGGTGAATTTGGAACCAGGGAACATAGTCTCAGAATAAGGGGTAGGCCATTTATGATTGAAATGAGGAATTTTTTCAATCAGAGGATAGTGAATCTTTGGAATTCTCTACACCAGAGGGCATGGAAGCTCAATCATTGAGCATGTTCAAGACAGAAATCGATAGATTTCTGGAGACTAATGACATCAAAGGATATGGGGATAGCATGGGAAAGTGGCATGGAAGTCGATGATCAGCCATGATCTAATTGAATGGTGGAGCAGGTTCGACAGGCTGAATGGCCTCCTCCTGGTCCTATGTTCCTAATTTTTTCCAGTTCTGATGAAAGGTCATGGACCTGAAACAATATCCCTGTTTCACTCTCCACAGATGCTACATGACCTTGCATCAATTTCTGTTTTTATTTCAGATTTCCACTGCATCTGCAGCATTTTGCTTCTGTCAAAAAGCAATTAGATGCACTTACACAGAGGTAAGGGGTTGCAGGATGTGGTAAGATGAAAAGGTTGGTAAGATGAGAAGGTGGGTAAGGTGAAGCTGATCTTAACCAAAGGGTCTTTTGTTGATGTTTACAGGCTTTTTCCTGTTCCTAAAGCATGATGTGTTCTTATACCAGCAATAAAATCTTTACGGACAAGCAGAAGAAAACCTTACCGCAGAACAGAACTAAAAGCCAAAAGTGAGCAACACCCTTCTGAATCTGATGATGCTTTTGTCGAGCACGGATTTCCACACAAACACCCTGTTGAAAGAAAACCAAGAATTATATTATATTCTTCCATGTAATGAATATGTACAATGTAAATATAAAATTACAGAATGTATACACATTGAATATGTGCATGTAGTTTCAGCCATTTCAAGCCTTCAAGTAATTTTTAAAAATTATTTTTAAAATTTCAACATTTGTGCAATTTTTAATGACTGTCCCACTGTCCATGTCATGATTATGCACCATCCTCCACCATTCCCCTCTCTCTTTTTCACAGAATCAGAGTTTGTACACAGAAGGGTGTCAGCCCATCGTGTTCGTACTGGCAATCCAAAACTGATCAGTTTGCCCCATGCTCCCCGATCCACTTTATAGAGTCATAGAGTCATACTTTATTTTCCTTAGCTTTCAGTATTTATTCAATTTTTCCTTAAAAAGATGCAATGGAGTCTGCCTATGCTATAAAATGGGTGAACATTTCCCCCTCCTGCACCGAACCACGAGTTTTTACCGTTTGTTGACCCAATTCCCTTTGAATGCATCCACTGAGTTAATATTTACAAGGTGCTTATCTACTGCATGAATCTAATAATTTCAAATTGAGGTTTGTGATGTTGCTAATATGTCAATGTCTTTGTATATAATTCCTTTGTTCACTATCTTTACAGACTTTAACCCATTTATGTTAAATAAAATTTCATACCAAAGTCCGGATGGTATGTTGTCTCCCGGGTGCCAGGGTCAGGGATGTCTCGGATCGAGTCGACAGGATTCTTAAGGGGGAGGGGGAGCAGCCAGAAGTCGTGGTACATATCGGTACCAATGACATAGCTAGGAAAAGGGATGAGGACCTGAAAAGCTAATATAGGGAGTTAGATTGGAAGCTGAAAGGCAGGACGAGCAGAGTAGTATTCTCAGGATTGTTACCTGTGTCACGTGCTAGTGAGGCTAGAAACAGGGAGCGAGTGCAGCTGAACACGTGGCTACAGAACTGGTGCAGGAGGGAGGGATTCAGATATGTAGATCATTGGGATACCTTCTGGGGAAGGTGGGACCTGTACAAGAAGGACGGGTTGCATCTGAACTGGAGGGGCACCAATATCCTGGGCGGGAGGTTTGCTAGAGCTCTTCGGGAGGGTTTAAACTGGTTTGGCAGGGGGTTGGGAACCGGAGCTATGGATCAGTGGATGGGGTAGCTGTTGAACAGGCAGATACCAAGTGCAGAGAGTCTGTGAGGAAGGTTAGACAGTTGTCAGGGCAAAGCTGCAGCCAGTATGATGGGTTGAAGTGTGTCTATTTTAACGCAAGAAGTGTCAGGAATAAGGGTGATGAACTTAGAGCATGGATCAGTACTTGGAGCTACGATGTTGTGGCCATTACGGAGACGTGGATATCACAGGGGCAGGAATGGATGTTGGATGTTCCGGGGTTTAGATGTTTCAAAAGGAATAGGGAGGGAGGTAAAAGAGGTGGGGGAGTGGCATTGCTAATCAGGGATAGTATCACAGCTGCAGAAAGGGAGGTCGTCGAGGAGGGTTTGTCTACTGAGTCATTATGGGTGGAAGTCAGAAACAGGAAAGGAGCAGTCACTTTATTGGGAGTTTTCTATAGACCCCCCAATAGCAACAGAGACATGGAGGAACAGATTGGGAGGCAGATTTTGGAAAGGTGCAGAAGTAACAGGGTTGTTGTCATGGGTGACTTCAACTTCCCTAATATTGATTGGAACATCCTTAGTGCAAATAGTTTGGATGGAGCAGTTTTGTCAGGTGTGTCCAGGAAGGTTTCCTGACTCAATATGTAGATAGGCCAACGAGAGGGGAGGCTATGTTGGATTTGGTGCTTGGCAACGAACCAGGCCAGGTGGCAGATCTATCGGTGGGAGAGCATTTCGGTGATAGTGATCACAACTCCCTGACCTTTACTATAGTCATGGAGAGGGACAGGAGCAGACGGGATGGGAAAATATTTAATTGGGGGAGGGGGAATTACAATGCTATTAGGCAGGAACTGGGGAGCATAAATTGGAAACAGATGTTCTCAGGGAAATGCACGACAGAAATGTGGAGGTTGTTTAGGGAGCACTTGCTGCGACTGCTGGATAGGTTTGCCCCGATGAGGCAGGGAAGGAATGGTAGGGTGAAGGAACCTTGGATGACAAGAGATGTGGAACAGCTAGTCAAGAGGAAGAAGGAAGCTTACTTAAGGTTGAGGAAGCAAGGATCAGACAGGGCTCTAGAGGGTTACAAGGTAGCCAGGAAGGAACTGAAGAATGGACTTAGGAGAGCTAGAAGGGGACATGAAAAAGTCTTGGTGGGCAGGATTAAGGAAAATCCCAAGGCGTTCTACACTTATGTGAGGAACAAGAGGATGGCCAGAGTGAGGGTAGGGTCAATCAGGGATAGTGGAGGGAACTTGTGCCTGGAGTCGGAGGAGGTAGGGGAGGTCCTAAATGAATACTTTGCTTCAGTATTCACGAGTGAGAGGGACCTGGTCGTTTGTGAGGACAGCGTGGAACAGGCTGATATGCTCAAACAGGTTGAGGTTAAGAGGGAAGATGTGCTGGAAATTTTGAATGATATGAGGACAGATAAGTCCCCGGGGCCAGACGGGATATACCCAAGGATATTACAGGAAGCGAGGGAAGAGAGCCGATGACACGAAGGTTGCTGGAGTTGTGGATAGTGTGGAAGGCTGTTGTAGGTTGCAATGGGACATTGACAGGATGCAGAGCTGGGCTGAGAAGTGGCAGATGGAGTTCAACCTGGAAAAGTGTGAAGTGATTCATTTTGGAAGGTCGAATTTGAATGCGGAATACAGGCTTAAAGACAGGTTTCTTGGTAGTGTGGAGGAACAGAGGTATCTTGGGGTCCATGTCCATAGATCGCTCAAAGTTGCCACCCAAGTTGATAGGATTGTTAAGAAGGCGTATGGTGTGTTGGCTTTCATTAACAGGGGGATTGAGTTTAAGAGCCGCGAGGTTATGCTGCAGCTCTATAAGGCCCTGGGTCGACCACACTTGGAATATTGTGTTCAGTTCTGGTCGCCTCATTATAGGAAGGATGTGGAAGCTTTAGAGAGGGTGCAGAGGAGATTTACCAGGATGCTGCCTGGACTGGAGGGCATGTCCTACGAAGAAAGATTGAGGGAGCTAGGGCTTTTCTCATTGGAGCGAAGAAGGATGAGAGGTGACTTGATAGAGGTGTACAAGATGATGAGAGACATAGATAGAGTGGATAGCCAGAGACTTTTTCCCAGGGTGGAAAGGGCTATCACCAGGGGGCATAATTTTAAGGTGATTGGAGGAAGGTTTCGGGGAGATGTCAGAGGTAGGTTCTTTGCACAGAGAGTGGTGGGTGCGTGGAATGCACTGCCAGCTGTGGTAGTAGAAGCAGATACATTAGGGGCATTTAAGGGACTCATGGATGATAATAGAATGAAGGGTAGGTAGTTAGTTTGATCTTAGAGTAGGTTAAAGGTTCGGCACAACATCGTGGGCCGAAGGGCCTGTACTGTGCTGTACTGTTCTATGTTCTATGTTCTATGTTCTTAATGCATTCATTAATATTTACAGAACAATTTCAACTCATAGCTATAAAGAAATTAATTTTATAGTGATGTTAACATGGCGTCAGGTTATATAATGTCCTCTGGTGATTCTATCCTAATTATGTACAACATAGCACTCTATGGGCTGGATTTTACAAAGGTGAGGGAAGCCCAATGCCAGGCTAGAAAGGCGAGGGGAATCCTGCCTCAACCGTTCTGAGGGATGCCACAGCCTCATTTAACAGCAATCAGGCAGTTAACTGAGTGGTGGCGACTCCTGGTGCTGCAGTAGGCCTGGGATCAGGAGCAGCCATGGAGTCTTGGACTGCAGGTAATTGGCAGCGGGCTCACTGGGGCCAGCCAGGCAGGGATTGCGGGGTGGGGGATGCGTGGTGGGGTGGGGGGGGGAGGTTGTTGAAGGCATGGGGGTGTGTGTTGGTGCATGGGTGGCCTTTGCTCCTGGGGACCCTCTGTGAGCCCTCCTTGGGCTACAGATTGCCCAAGCAGGAGGGCCCACCCCACCCCCACAGGGAGGCCGCTTGGTTTTATTGGGCAACCACCCCATGTAGTGGGTCTCCCACCAACTGCAGCAGCATGTAAAGGCCCTTAAGTAGCCATTAACGGGCCACTGAAGGGCCTCCTTGGCCATCCCTGCCCCTGACAAAATGCAATGGCATTTGGGAAGGTGACGGGCACTCCACCCCCCGCCTTCCCTCACGGTTTTATGTACCCCACACCACCCTGCCTGTCCCGAGAGGGCTAATAAAATTCAGCCCTATTTGTGTGTCAGCTGTGGCTCAGTTGGCTCACCCCTGAGTCACAATGTTTTCAGTGCAAGTCCCACTTCAGGGCTTGAGCACAAAAATCAAGGCTGACACTCCAGTGCTGAACTGAAGGAATGCTGCACTGTTGGAGGTGCCATCTTTTGGATGAGATATTAAACTGAGGCCCCATCTGTTTGCTTGGGAGGATATAAAAGATCCCATGGTACTATTTTAAGGAAGTGTAGGGGAGGTTTCCTGTTATTCTGGCCAATATTTATCCCTCAGTCAACATCACGAAAACAGATTATCTGGTCATTATCACATTGTTGTTTGTGGGAGCTTTTTGTGCATCAATTAGCTTCCATGTTTCCTACATTACAACAGTAACTAGTCTTCAAAAACTACGTTATTGGCTGTAAAGCACTTTGAAACATCTGGTGGTTGCAAAAAGCACAATATAAATGCCAGCCTTTTTTTTTTACTTATACATTCCGTTCATTTAATTTCAAAAACATGATTCTCCTTGAATTATAGTTGCACCCCTCACCGCCCCCACTGCCAAAGCTTTGTTTTAATGTGCATTGATTTTGTTTTCTTGCCCTGTCTGGATGATCTAAAACCTGGAACTATTCTTGTATTCTTTGAATCGTCTGCCATTTTTTTGTAAGTATAAGAATCACTTTGGATGCTTTGCATATGAAAGTTCATAAATGGTTTATTACCAATGTCATGGTTTGAGTTTATATTTAATGTTTGATTGGATAACCTTTCCAACTGCTGCCCTAACACCATGAAAATAATTAACAAACTACCACATAACTATTTTTTCCTGATTCACTTTATGTAATTACATACCCCTCCTTTTCTAAAGTATTACAAAATATTCACAGCACAGAAACAGGCCATAGTGCCCAACAGGTCACGCTTGTGTTTTTGCTCCACAAGAGCCTCCTCTCACC
The DNA here is from genome assembly GCF_036365525.1 of Heterodontus francisci. Taxonomy (NCBI): domain Eukaryota; kingdom Metazoa; phylum Chordata; class Chondrichthyes; order Heterodontiformes; family Heterodontidae; genus Heterodontus; species Heterodontus francisci. The sequence goes on along the minus strand of NC_090378.1, from coordinate 80,578,863 downwards.
CTTTCTCATCTAATCTCATCAACATACCTTTCTATTCCTTTTTTCCTCATGTGCTTATCTATCTTTCCCTCAAGTACGTCTACGCTATTTGCCTCAACTACTCCTTGTGGTCGTGAGTTCTGGGCAAAGAAGTTTCTCTTGAATTTTCTCTTGGATTTATTTGCGATGATCTTATGTTTATGGCCTCTAGTTTTGGTCTCGTCTATAAATTGAAACATTAGGCTGAATTGTTCGCTTTCGGCAACGGGCTTCAAAAGCGGCGGAGCGCATGAACGTGACGTACTCCGCAGAGCCACCACAATATTTCGTGCGACGGCTCATTTACATGGACGGGCAGACTGCCCCCCGTCCCCGATGACATGGAGGGGGTGGGTGCTCTGTCCCCGGCAATGGCGTCCGCAACACTGTGCAGACACCGGCGCCATTTTTAATGAACTTCAAGCCCTTCCATTTAACTTACATTTTTAAGGGAACAGTCATTAAAAATTTCATTTGAAAAATTTTAGAAATGATTCAAGCCCCTCTCCCACCCCCCAATGACTGAACACTTTAATGAATAGCCCTCTTCCACCACCCCCCCCAAAAAACTTACCTTGCTATCCTGACCTTCCCCTGCCCACCACCCCCCCCCCAAATCTTATTCCCACCATCCCCTCCACTAATCGCAATGGTTTTCCCTGCTCCCCCTCCCCACCCCGCCCTGAAAACTTACTTCCCATCCACCCCCCCACCAGTGTCCCGCATCGCATTTCTGGTCGGAGATCCGAAGGCGCGGGAGTCCCGGCAACCGGCCGGAATATGGCAGCAGGATGGCCAACGGGAGCAGGTAGGTAATTAATTCATTAACACATTTAAATCCTACTCTCATCGCCGAGCGGTGAGGGGGCTGCCACGAGGCCTCACTGCCGATGGTAATATGGGGCGGGTCATCCCCGGCATTGAGGTCCATGGCGGGCCTCTCCCGGAGGCATTTTCCAGGCCCCCCGCCATGATCCCTGACGTCAGGGGGATGGTAAAATCTCTCTGTCTACTCTATCAATCCCTTTCATAATCTTGAAGACCTCTGTCAGGTCATCCCTCAGTCTTCCCTTTTCTAGAGAAAAGGGCCCTAGCCTGTTCAATCTTCCCTGATAGGTACAATCTTTCAATTCTGCATCATTCTTGCAAACCATTTTTGCACCGACTCCATGTCTGCATATTCTTTTTAATATGGAGATCAGACTGTTTACAATACTCCAAATGTGGTCTCACAAAGGTTCTATACAAGTTTAACATAACCTCTCTGCTTTTCAATTCCACTCCTCTATTAACCATGTAACTATGCTTATTATTTTTGATATCAGTGTGTATTACCTCACATTTCCTAATTTTAAATGCCATCTGTTCAGTTGTTATCTCACTCTCTAACATCTGTTCTGCTAATACAACTTAGTATGATCTGTAGGTGGCTCTGTATGAGCCACTTCCCCCACCAAAAATCAATTATAAATACGAACCAATATCACTTTAAAAAACTATCTGGTCATTATTGCATTACTGTTTGTGGAGCATGCTGTGTGGAAATTGGCTGCTGCGTTTACTACATTACAACAGTGACTACACTTTAAAAACTACTTCATCGGCTGTAAAGCACTTTGGGACATCCTGCGGTCGTGAAAAGTGCTGCATAAATTCAGGTCTTTCTTTTCACAGGGGTCTCAGGACTGATATTCACTGATCACAGCAATTAGAAATAAGACTACCCTTCCTGATTACTATCCTTTATTGCTCAATTTTCAGTCAACTTACGATCCAATTTTTATGTAGCCTAGGGAGTGTGAGTTTCAATTTGCGTCTTTAAAGCAGACTGCATGTCACATTATAGAATAATAGTTCATACACCAGTGACAGTGCAGTATCGACTAACTTATGGTTGTCTTGTCATATCAATGGTGTTGGCACTTTTGCTTTAACTGTTGACTTCTTTTGTCTTATTACCCTCTTTATTTCCAGGCAAATCTGTCTAATTTCTTTCTTCCAGTATTTTCTATGCTGAACCACAATAAGCCAGCAAACAAGTACAACTGTATAACCTCTCTTTAATTCATCCTGCCCACTTCCAGCTCCCTTTCTAAGAGCAGTAACCACGGTTCATGAACTAGCAGTAATTCTGTGAGATGACCCAATATTGATATGCAACACTTTTGTGAAAATAGTGCCTGCTGTAGCTTAACAAATTTTAACTAGGTTTCAACCAAACACAATGTTTACAACTATCTATTTTTCCTTATACAGCATTACTATTCATGATGAAACTAGCCTTTTTGACAGTTCACAGACTGGTTGGACCAAATGCACGTTTCCTTGTTGTAATTTTTAGGTATTTTATTTCTCTAAAGTATTTAATTTTTCTGATTTCTTTCAGTTTCTGCTGTTTTTTCAGGATCTTTAAATAAAGTTCCACTAAAATAGAATAAAATTACCGTAACCTACCATTTCAGGAATATTCTTATTTTGGCGCTCCCTTTTTCACGCCAGTTTTATCCTCACCAATCTTTTGCTTTATTTATGAAGCTTTTCTTTCTTCTGTCAGTAGCAGGAACTCATTTCAGAACTGTGCCTATTTACAAAGCAAATGCCTCAGCCCAGGCCACACCTGTGTATCCACCCCTTACTCTTTATTCACTGATCAACATGCTTCCTGCAATGCTTGCCAAAAAAACTTTGTGAAAAATGAAACCCACAGAAACATCTATCCAAGTGCCTCTATAAGTATTGAACAATCCAGGCTCACCTTTATGTAATGGAAAGACAAGCAGTCTTCACTCACCTCACCCATCCACTTACGCACAATATGTCCTTGGAAAAAGGGCATCTTCTTCGTAAATTGATGAGATTATATACATATATTGAATCAGAAGGGATGTGTGTCAGTTAGCTCTGTCTAATTAAAAATAGGATTGAACAAGGATCAATTCTAGATTTTAAAAAAATTGTTGATTGATCAAAAAATACATTAATGATTTTGTTAAAAGCTGTTGTGAATGTTAGAAGAGAGGACCACTGTGAAACTATGAATGGAATTTTCCAAGTGTTTGTAATTTTTTTCACACAATTGGAAAAGAGGAGACTTGGCTTTAATGTTCTTTTAGCTGGCATTACATATAATGATTTATTTCAACAATTAAACACTTGATAATGGTAGAGAAAATCTGCCAAAGAAGTGGGCGGTCATTCTAATCATTGTAAGTAACATGGGATATTGCAACATGATTAACTCTTATACCACCTGCCCTAGTTATACTTGAACAAAGTTTTAATGCAGCTGACAGATATAGACCACGCATTTCGTGTATGTGTCTTCCACAACAGACTGACCATCCTATTACAGAATAACTGTTCATAACACGACTGATGCATTATCAAGAAATTCAGATTCTAGCAACTGGTTTTTGTTTCATGTCCAATCAAATTATTTAAATTATGGAGCATTCCTATATTGCTCTCACTGTAAGCTGTTTCCTCAGATTATTCACCAATCTACAGCCAAAGTTATGGTGGGAGATTGGGGATCCCCAGCAGAACTTTTATGCCGAGATTAGCATTAGCATTTGGAACAGGGCTGTCCAACATATGACCTGTGGAACAGAATCTTGCCCGCCAAAGGCTTCCATTCACCCCGTGGATGTATTTCAGAGATAAGAAATTTTCCATTGACTTCTTCTTTTAGACTGGCTTTTTAAAACATTGTGCTGTCAGATTTATTGCTGAAAGCTACTAACATCGGGAACAGCGGTTTCTGAACTTCGGACAGATTCGGGGTTTTCCGGCAGGTTTTTAAAAAAATATTCAGAACCCACCAGAGTTACAAAAAAGCTGTTCCTGCTTCAAGCTGTGAAACTGACAGCGCAATTTTTAAAAAAAACTGACAACAACAAAACTGCTGTGCTGAGCGCTCCCATTCCTTACAACTGTCAGAGAGTGTGGGGCTAGGAAACAGAGACAGAGAGAGAAGGCAGGGGGGGTTGCAGACAGAGAGTTAAGGAGAGGGGCAGGACAGACACCGGGGGGGTGGGGGAGGGAGAGAGGGAGTGGGAGAGAGAGGAGGGGACAGACAGAGAGGGAGGGAGAGAGGGAGGGGGAGGGGGAGGGACAGACAGGGAGGGAGGGGGGGGGCAAGACTGACTGGGTGGGGGCACAGACAGACGGGGAGTGAGCATGGGGGGTGGACAGAGAGAGAGGGAGGGAGGGACGAAGGGGTGGACAGACAGACGGGGAGGGAGGGAGAGGTAGGTGGGGACAGACAGACAGAGGGAGAGAGGAGTGTGGTGGACAGACAGAGTGAGAGGGAGGGAGTGGGGGGGACAGACAAAGGGAGAGAGAGAGGGAGGGGGACAGACAGACAAAGAGAGAGAGTACAGAGAGGGGGGAAAGACAGAGAAAGGGAGGGATGGTGGGGGGAGGACAGACAGACAGGCAGAGGGGCGAGAGGGGGGACAGACAGAGGGGAAAGGGGGGGGGAAACAGACAAACAGAGGGACGGAGGAGGGGACAGACAGACATGCAGAGGGGGGGGGACAGACACAGAGAGGGGGAGTGAGGGAGAGCATGGGGACAGACAGACAGAGAGAGAGCGGGGGACAGACAGACAGACAGAGAGAGGGCAAGAGATGGGAAGGGAGGGGACAGACAGCCAGAGGGATGGGGGACAGACAGACAGAGAGTGAGAGGGGGAGGAGGGGGGGGGGTGGATAGACAGACAGAGAGAGAGGGGGGGGAGGAGGGTACAGGATGGGACAGAGACAGAGAGAGAGAGAGAGGGAGGGAGGGGGGTAGACAGAGAGGGAGAGGGGTAGGGAGAGAATGGGAGGGGGACAGAGAGAGAGATGGGAGTGGGAGGGAGGTTGGGAGACAAAGTGGGGGGGACAGAGAGAGAGGGAGGGAGGGTGGGGGAGACAGACAGAGAGAGGCAGGGAGCGAGGGGGACAGACAGAGAGGTAGGGGGACAGACAGAGATAGGGGGGAAGGAGAGGGGGAAACAGACAGACAGAGAGAGGGGCAGACAGACAGTGGGAGGGGAGAGAGAGGGGAGGGGACAGACAGACAGGGAGAGAGGTGGGGGACAATGGGAGTGGGGGGCAGATAGACAGAGAGGGAGAGGGGGGAGACAGACAGATAGTGACAGAGAGGGGAGGGAAGGAAGGGGGGACAGACAGACAGATAGAGAGAGGGGGGACAGAGACAGAGAGAGAGAGAGAGAGAGACGGGTGGGAGACAGAGAGAGAGAGACAGGGAGGGGGGAGGGAACAAAGAAAGAGAGAGAGACAGTGGGGACAGAGACAGAGGCGGGGAAGGGACATAGACAGAGAGAGAGAGGGGGGAGGGGATAGAGAGAGCAAGATAGGGGGACAGAGAAGGGGGTGCAGACAGAGAGACAGAGAGAGGAGGGACAGACAGAGAGACAGAAAGACAGAAAGACAGAGAGGGGGGACAGAGACAGACAGAGAGAGAGAAAGGGAGGGGGGACAGAGACAGAGGGGGGACAGAGAGAGAGGGAGAGAGGGGAACAGAAAGGGGGAGCGAGGGGGACAGAGAGAGAGTGGGGGGACAGAGAGAGACAGAGAGATGGACAGAGAGAGAGAGAAGAGAGAGAGAGAGGGGACAGAGAGAGAGGGGGAAAGCGAGAGAGAGAGATGGGGGTGGGGAACAGAGAGAGTGAGAGTGAGAGATGGGGAGGACACAGAGAGAGAGAGAGATGGGGGACAGAGAGAGAGATGGGGGGAGGGGGGACAGAGAGAGGTGGGGGAGGGGGGACAGCGAGAGGTGGGGGACAGAGCGAGAGAGAGGGGACAGAGAGAGAGAGAGAGATGGGGGAAAGAGAGAGAGAGTTAGGGGGGAAAGAGTGAGAGATGGGGGGACAGAGAGAGAGATGGGGGACAGAGAGAGAGATGGGGGTAGGGGAGACAGAGAGAGGGGGGGTGACAGAGAGAGAGAGAAGGGACAGAGAGAGAGAGAGAGAGAGAGAGAGAGATGGGGGAAAGAGAGAGAGAGTTGGGGGGGACAGAGTGAGAGATGGGGGGACAGAGAGAGAGAGAGAGATGGGGGGACAGAGACAGAGGGAGAAAGAGAGAGAGAGGGAGGGACAGGGAGAGAAGGGGGACAGAGCGACCGAGAGATAGAGAGGGGGGACAGAGAGAGAGAGAGAGAGAGGGGGGGAGGGGGGTCAGAGACAGACAGAGAGAGAGAGGAGGGGGGACAGAGACAGAGAAGGGGGGCACAGAGAGAGAGGGAGAAAGGGGAACAGAGAGGGGGAGCGAAGGGGACAAAGAGAGAGAGAGGGGAGACAGGGAGAGAGTGGGGGGAGAGAGAGAGAGGGGACAGAGAGAGAGAGAGAGAGATGGGGAAAGAGAGAGAGAAAGAGATGGGGGGACAGAGAGAGAGAGAGAGTGAGAGATGGGGTGGGGAACAGAGAGTGAGAGTGAGAAATGGGGAGGACAGAGAGAGAGAGAGAGAGATGGCGGAGAGAGAGGTGGGGGAGGGGGGACAGAGAGAGGTGGGGGACAGAGAGAGAGAGAGGGGACAGAGAGAGAGAGAGAGATGGGGGAAAGAGAGAGAGAGTTAGGGGGGACAGAGTGAGAGATGGGGGACAGAGAGAGAGAGATGGGGGACAGAGAGAGATGGGGGTAGGGGGGATAGAGAGAGGGGGGGGTGACACAGAGAGAGAGAGGGGACAGAGAGAGAGAGAGAGATGGGGGAAAGAGAGAGAGAGTTGGGGGGGACAGAGTGAGAGATGGGGGGACAGAGAGAGAGAGAGAGATGGGGGGACAGAGACAGAGGGAGAAAGAGAGAGAGAGGGAGGGACAGGGAGAGAAGGGGGACAGAGCGACCGAGAGATAGAGAGGGGGGACAGAGAGAGAGAGAGGGGGGGAGGGGGGTCAGAGACAGACAGAGAGAGAGAGGAAGGGGGGACAGAGACAGAGAAGGGGGGCACAGAGAGAGAGGGAGAAAGGGGAACAGAGAGGGGGAGCGAAGGGGACAGAGAGAGAGAGGGGAGACAGGGAGAGAGTGGGGGGACAGAGAGAGAGGGGGCAGAGAGAGAGAGGGAGGGGGAGACAGAGAGAGAGCGAAAGAGAGAGAAAGGGGGTTCTGAGAGAGAGGGGAGGGGGACAGAGAGAGAGGGGGGACAGTGAGAGAGAGAGAGGAGGACAGACAGAGAGAGAGGAGGGGGGACAGAGAGTGGAGGGACAGAGAGAGAGAGAGGGGCAACAGAGAGAGGGGGGAGAGAGAGAGAGGGGACAGAGAGAGAGAGAGAGATGGGGAAAGAGAGAGAGAAAGAGATGGGAGGACAGAGAGAGAGAGAGAGAGAGAGAGAGAGTGAGAGATGGGGGGGGGGGACAGAGAGAGAGAGAGTGAGAGATGGGGGGGGGGGGACAGAGAGAGAGAGAGTGAGAGATGGGGGGAACAGGGAGAGAGGGAGAGATGGAGGGACAGAGAGAGAGTTAGGGGGGACAGAGAGAGAGAGAAGAGGAGGGGGACAGAGAGAGAGAGAGAAAGGGGGATGGGGGACAGAGAGAGGGAGAGAGAGAGAGAGATGGGGGGACAATGAGAGAGAGATGGGGGGACAGAGAAAGAGAGAGAGAGAGAGAGAAATGGGGGGACAGAGGGAGAGAGAGAGATGGGGAGAGACAGAGAGTGTGCGATGGGGGGGCAGAGAGAGAGAGAGATTGGGGGGACAGAGAGAGATAGATAGCGGGGACACAGAGAGAGAGAGAGATAGCGGGGACAGAGAGAGAGAGAGAGAGGTGGGGTTCAGAGAGAGGGAGAGAGAGAGAGGGAGGGACAGGGAGAGAGGGGGAACAGTGACCGAGAGATAGAGAGAGAGGGGGAGGGGGGACAGAGGGAGTGAGAGAGAAAGAGAGGGGGAATGGAGAGAGAGAGAGAGAGAGGGGGGTGGGACAGAGAGAAAGAGAGAGGGGAGACAGAGAGACAGAGAAAGAGAGGGTCAGAGGACAGAGAGGGAAGGAGGGGGGGACACAGAGTGCGAGGGACACCAATTGATAGCGATACAAGGTAGTGGGGGTGAACAACAAAGAGAGGGGAAACGCAGGGAGAGACAGACAGAGAGAGAGGGAGAGAGAGTAATCAGGATTACTCCTGACAGAGGAGTCATCTATCCACATTGCGACAACAAGTATGTGGGCAAACATTGACTACTTGTGCAAGCAAAAAAATGCCAGTATTTCACTAAATCAGTGTCCAACATAGTGATGAGAAAGCAAATCAATAAATTAATCTCCTCATTGAAAGCTTTTTCACAAAAATGCACATTTGTTGTTGTTTTGATCAATAGTAAGATAAATTTTTCATGCCTTTATCTTTCTGAAATTGTCTCACTGGCCCCCTATGTAATACAAAAATTGTAATGTGGCCCTCCATGCGAAAAGGTTGGACAACCCTGATTTAGAACAACCTTTTACTTGGGTGATACACTGGTATCATTAGCAATTAAGTGACACGGTGTCATTTAAAACATTGAATAATCAATGCTTCACATTATAGAAGTAAGTAGAAATAAGTAACTTTGGTTTTAAAAACTTGGCTTCTGAGGGGCGAAGATTTCATCTGTTTTTTTTAGTGGAAGTGTAACAATAACAGAAAGTTTTGAATGTTTTCTATGCTCACTATTTTAACATAGTTGTAAATGGATCCTAACAGGATGAACAAGCAACTGGAGGAAATCTTTCCACTTTGTTTCCATCGCATCCTTTATTCATAGTAAGTGCTGAAAACCTAGCTGGTTTCAAGGATGCAGCTATGACAGCAAACTGTTTTATAGCTCCTCCTATAAAGGCCACCAAAACAACACTAATGATGTAGATTCGTTCCAGATACAGAGCTGTAGAACCACCACAGTAGAGGTACTTTCCTGGTTGTTCTTTAGCATTCTGGTTAAAACCTCAGAATTTTTTAGCTAATAATCTGTGAAAGTCTGTTAGGCATACAGGTACAAAGATAGTTTGTGTTTAAAGATGGAGTCACCATCAATAATTTTTTTTTAAAGTTACATTATTTAAAAGATTTATGGATGGTTTTAAAATTCTGTTTTACTGTTGATCTTTTTGAGTATGTTTTATTTGAACTGAGTGCAAGTGAAACACCAGGTGCAGGGGTGGATGTAGTTAGGAGAGGTAGGATACTACCTCAGATGAGGGACTGAACCTAATGGCAGGGGTGAGCAAAATGGGCAAAGATAGTGAAGTTTTTAAAAAAAGAGGCCCTTGAACACAGTGGAAGAATGGTGTCTATGATAAAATGAAAACAGAAAATGCTGGAAATACTCAGCATCTGTGGAGAGAGAAACAGTTAATGTTTCAGGTTGATGACCCTTCGTCAGAACTCTATGACATCTGTGGCACTCTGAGGTAGGTTTCACGTGGCTGCTAGAATTTGCTGTGTGTCCCATCTGAGGTCATTGTCAGATAATGATATGTTAATTTCTGAGGTTAGCTGAAACAATGAGGGACAGAAATCTGATGAATAGACCAGCCTGTAATCACATTAACTATCTGGGATAAGAACATAAGAACATAAGAAATAGCAGCAGAGGTAGGCCATTCAGCCCCTCAAGCCTGCCCCGCAATTCAATGAAATCATGGCTGATCTGCCCCAGACCTCAACTGTTCTTCCGTGCCAGCAACTCATAGCCCTCAACTCCCCACTATTTCAAAAATCTATCTACTTCCTCTTTAAATACTTTCAGTGATCTAGCCTCCACAAATCTCTGCAGTAGAGAATTCCAGACATTACCCTCTGAGAGAAGAAATGTGCTGGAAATTTTGAATGATCTGAGGACAGATAAGTCCCCGGGGCCAGACGGGATATACCCAAGGATATTACGGGAAGCGAGGGAAGAGATTGCTGCGCCTTTGGCGATGATCTTTGCGTCTTCACTGTCCACTGGAGTAGTACTGGATGATTGGAGGGTGGCAAATGTTGTTCCCTTGTTCAAGAAAGGGAATAGGGATAACCCTGGGAATTATAGACCAGTCAGTCTTACGTCGGTAGTGGGCAAATTATTGGAGAGGATTCTGAGAGACAGGATTTATGATTATTTGGAAAAGCATGGTTTGATTAGATTTGATTGTGAGGGGCAGGTCATGCCTCACAAGCCTTATTGAATTCTTTGAAGATGTGACAAAACACATTGATGAAGGAAGAGCAGTAGATGTGGTATATATGGATTTTAGCAAGGCGTTTGATAAGGTTCCCCACGGTAGGCTCATTCAGAAAGTAAGAAGGCATGGGATTCAGGGAAAGTTGGCTGTCTGGATACAAAATTGGCTAGCCCATAGATCTCAGAGGGTGGTAGTAGATGGAAAGTATTCAGCATGGAGCTCGGTGACCAGTGGTGTTCCACAGGGATCTGTTCTGGGACCTCTGCTCTTTGTGATTTTTATAAATGACTTGGATGAGGAAGTGGAAGGCTGGGTTAGCAAGTTTGCCAATGACACGAAGGTTGCTGGAGTTGTGGATAGTGTGGAAGGCTGTTGTAGGTTGCAACGGGACATTGACAGGATGCAGAGCTGGGCTGAGAAGTGGCAGATGGAGTTCAACCTGGAAAAGTGTGAAGTGATTCATTTTGGAAGGTCGAATATGAATGCGGAATACAGGCTTAAAGACAGGATTCTTGGTAGTGTGGAGGAACAGAGGGATCTTGGGGTCCATGTCCATAGATCGCTCAAAGTTGCCACCCAAGTTGATAGGGTTGTTAAGAAGGCGTATGGTGTGTTGGCTTTCATTAACAGGGGGATTGAGTTTAAGAGCCGCGAGGTTATGCTGCAGCTCTATAAGGCCCTGGTTCGACCACACTTGGAATATTGTGTTCAGTTCTGGTCGCTTCATTATAGGAAGGATGTGGAAGCTTTAGAGAGGGTGCAGAGGAGATTTACCAGGATGCTGCCTGGACTGGAGGGCATGTCCTACGAAGAAAGATTGAGGGAGCTAGGGCTTTTCTCATTGGAGCGAAGAAGGATGAGAAGTGACTTGTTCGAGGGGTACAAGATGATGAGAGGCATAGATAGAGTGGATAGTCAGAGACTTTTTCCCAGGGTGGAAATGGCTATCACCAGGGGGCATAATTTTAAGGTGATTGGAGGAAGGTTTCGGGGAGATGTCAGAGGTAGGTTCTTTACACAGAGAGTGGTGGGTGCGTGGAATGCTCTGCCAGCGGTGGTAGTAAAAGCAGATACGTTAGGGGCATTTAAGCGACTCTTGGATAGGTACATGGATGATAGTAGAATGAAGGGTAGGTAGTTAGTTTGATCTTAGAGTAGGTTAAAGGTTCGGCACAACATCGTGGGCCGAAGGGCCTGTACTGTGCTGTACTGTTCTATGTTCTATGTTCTATCTCAGTTTTAAATGAGTGTCCCCTTATTCTGTAACTATGTCCCCTAGTTCGACATTCTCCCACTAGTGGAAACATCTTCTCAACATCTACCCTGTCAAGCCCCTCAGAATCTTATATGTTTCAATAAGTTTACCCCTCATTCTTCTAAACTCTAATGAATAAAGGCCTAACCTGTTTAGCCATTCTTGATAAGTCAACCCCTTCATCTAGAAGTGGTTCACTCTTGAAGTGGTTCAAGAGTTCACCTACCAAGGCTCAACTATCACCAGTAACCTGTCTCTAGATGCAGAAATCAACAAGCGCATGGGAAAGGCTTCCACTGCTTTGTCCAGACTGGCCAAGAGAGTGTGGGAAAATGGCGCACTGACACGGAACACAAAAGTCCGAGTGTATCAAGCCTGTGTCCTCAGTACCTTTCTCTATGGCAGCGAGGCCTGGACAACATATGTCAGCCAAGAGCGACGTCTCAATTCATTCCATCTTCGCTGCCTCCGGAGAATACTTGGCATCAGGTGGCAGGACCGTATCTCCAACACAGAAGTCCTCGAGGCGGCCAACATCCCCAGCTTATACACACTACTGAGTCGGCGGCGCTTGAGATGGCTTGGCCATGTGAGCCGCATGGAAGATGGCAGGATCCCCAAAGACACATTGTACAGCGAGCTCGCCACTGGTATCAATCCCACTGGCCGTCCATGTCTCCGCTTTAAAGACGTCTGCAAACGCGACATGAAGTCCTGTGACATTGATCACAAGTCGTGGGAGTCAGTTACCAGCGTTCGCCAGAGCTGGCGGGCAGCCATAAAGGCGGGGCTAAAGTGTGGCGAGTCGAAGAGACTTAGCAGTTGGCAGGAAAAAAGACAGAGACGCAAGGAGAGAGCCAACTGTGTAACAGCCCCGACAAACAAATTTTTCTGCAGCACCTGTGAAAGAGCCTGTCACTCTAGAATTGGCCTTTATAGCCACTCCAGGCGCTGCTTCACACACCACTGACCACCTCCAGGTGCTTACCCATTGTCTGTCGAGATAAGGAGGCCAAAGAAGAAGAAGAAAAGAAGACACCTCATTCTTCTAAACTCTAATGAATAAAGACCTAACCTGTTTAGCTGTTCTTGATAAGTCAACCCCTTCATCCCAGGAATCAGCCTAGTGAATCTCTTTTAAACTGCCTCCAATGCCAGTATATCCTTTCTTAAATACAGGGACCAAAACTGTACACAGTACTCCAGATGCGGCCTCACTAACACCCTGTACAGTTGTAACAAGACTTCCCTATTTTTAAACTCCAACCCCCTAGCAATAAAGGCCAAATTCAATTTGCCTTCTTAATTATGCTAACTTTTTGTGTTTCATGCACAAGAACACCCAGATCCCTCTTTGCTGCACTTTTTTGGAGTCTTTCTCCATTTAGATAATAGTCTGCCTTTGATTCTTCCTACAAAAGTGCATTGCCTCACACTTTCCTACATTCAACTCCAACTGCCAAGTAATTGCCCACTCACTCAACCTATCTATATCCCCTTGCAGATTCCTTATATCTTCATCACAACATGCCCTCCCATCTATTTTTGTATCATCAGCAACTTTGGATATATTACACTTTGCCCCCTCCTCCAAGTCATTAATATAGATAGTAAATATTTGAGGCGCTAGGACTGATCCTTGTGGCACTCCACTATTTAGTCTTTCCAACCTGAAAAAGACCCATTAATCCTGACTCTCTGTCTTCTGTATGTTAATCAATCCTCAATCCATGCTAATACATTACCCTCAATACCGTGAGTTCCTATCTTGTGCAATAATCTTTTATGTGGCACCTTATCAAATGCCTTCTGGAAATCTAAATACACTACATCGACTGGTTCCCCTTTATCAACCCTGCTTGTTATATCCTCAGAGAAGTCTAGGAAATTTGTCGAACATAATTTCCCTTTCACAAAACCATGTTGACTCTTTTTGATTGCGTTAAGTTTTTCTAAATGTCCTGCTATTTCTTCCTTAATAACGGATTCAAGCAACTTCCCAACAACCGATGTTAGGCTGACTGGCCTATCGTTTCCTGCTTTTTGTCTCCCTCCCTTCTTGAACAGGGGCATCACATTGGCAGTTTTCCAACCTGCTGGGACCCTCCTGGAATCCAATGAGTTCTGGAATATGATCCAAGGCATCTCCTGTTCCTTTGTAACATCTGGCAGAAAAATCAATTTAAATTGATGAAAATGGCCATTTTGTCAAGGTTTGGTGAGAAAAAACAATAGAGGTACTTTTGCACTCTAGGTTGTATTCTATAGGCCACCAGCTAGTTGGAAAGATATAGATGAGAAAATTTGCAGGGAAATTACTGAGAGGTGCAAAAACTGTAGTGACACTGGGAGATTTTAATTATCCCAATATAAGCTGGGATAGTAATAGTGTAAAGGGGGAAGAGTTTTAGAAGTTTGTGAGAGGAAGTTTCTTGATCAGTTTGATTCCAGCACAACAAGGAATGAAGTATTGCTGGATCTGTTTCTGGGGAATGAGGTAGGTCAAGTGGATCAAGTATCAGTAGGAAAACATCTAGGGAACAGTGATCACAGTATCATAAGATTTAGGTTGGCGTTGGAAAAGGAAAAATCCAGAGTAAAAATACTTTTTTTATCTGTTTCATGGGATGTGGGCATTGCAGGCAAAACCCATCCCTAATTGCTCTTGACAAGGTGGTGGTCAGCTGCCTTCTTGAACCGCTGCAATCCATCTGGTGTAGGTACACCCACAGTGATATTAGGGAAGGAGTTCCAGGATTTTGATCCAGCGACAGTGAAGGAAAGGCTATATAATTCCAAGTCAGGATGGTGTGTGGCTTGGAAGGGAACTTGCAGGTGGTGGTGTTCCCACATGTCTGCTGCCCTTGTCCTTCTAGGTGGAAGAGGTTGTGGGTTTGGCAGGTGCTGTTGAAGGAGTTGTGATAAGTTGTGCAGTGCATCTTGTATATGGTGCACATTGCTACCGCTGTTCGTCAGGTGGTGTTTTTGGACTCGCACTCATCCAGGCAAGTGGAGAGTATTCCATCATACTCCTGACTTGTGCCTTTTTGGTGGTGGACAAACTTTGGGGAGTCAAGAGGTGGTTTACTTACTGCAGAATTCCCAACCTCTGACCTCCTGTTCAGTTTCTGGTCAATGGTAACTATCATGCAGGCCCCCACCTGCCAAGCATAAGACATATTAATTTCACCACATGAACATTAAATTTCAAACTGTTGTTGAAGTGAAGAAAGGACTTGCTTTAAACAATTGCCAGATCTTGGCTGGAAAGACATTTGCATATTAACAGATAGTGTTTGGAAGGACAAAGCAGCCATTCCCTGACAATCAACCCACAATGGACTTTTGATCACCAGACGTTGAAGGTGGGGGAGCTTGCATTTCAGGTTGGCTGCTGAGATGGCCGAACACACAAACGGACATGGTCAAACCAGGCAGTCACATGACTAATCTGCTGGGAAACCTGAGTTTTTTGAATTTGTACAAACAGTTTGGGCAGAAAGCAGAAAGCTCCTGGACTGAGAAGATCTCTCCTGGCTGGCTCGCCACAGCATCTGCTGTCTGCCCACTCCCATCTCTTTCTCACAAGCCTCTGAATCCACATGAACCCCAAGAGAGAAAAGTCTCCTCTAGTGAACAAGGTTTAAGAAGAATACTGGGCCCCAACGAAAAGCAAGATCTACCTACAATCAAGGACTCTACAATGAGCTCGAAAACCCGTAACAAAAACTCTTCAGATATCACCTCAAACTTTTCCACTTTTTTTCTTCTGCTCTTTTCTGTCTCTATTTGCATGTGTGTATCGCGTATGCATGCTAGCGTGGGCGCCTTGTAAATCTGTAGGCATCAACCGAATTAGACTTTACGTTTAATCAATTTCAACTTTTCTTCTTCAAACCTAAGAGAGCCTGTTTGTGCTGGTTTCTTTGCCTTATAATTGGAATGCGGTAAACAAGGATTCACCAAAGTGAACTAAAAACACAGTGTGTTTAAAATTAAACCCCGTTACGGTAAGACCAGGTGAAGGCTGAGAGGGAACCCTAGATACCTTTCTCACCTGGTCGTAACAGTAACCCTCAGGATGTTGATAGTGGGGGATTCAGCAATGGTAATGCTGTCGAAGCTCAAGGGGAGATGGTTAGATTCTCCCTTGTTGGAGATGGTCATTGCCTGGCACTTGTGTGGCGCAAATGTTTCTTGCCACTTATCAGGCCAAGCCTGAATGTTGTCCAGATTTTGCTGCATATGGACACGGAGTGCTTCAGTATCTGAGGAGTCGCAAATGGCACTGAACATTGTACAATCATCAGCGAACATCCCCACTTCTGATCTTATGATTGAAGGAAGGTCATTGATGAAGCAGTTGAAGACAGTTAAGCCCAGGACACTACCCTGAGGAACTCCTGCAGCAATATCCTGGGTCTGAGATGATTGATGGAGGGGCAATTTCAGTGTGGGGGAATTGTTCTGTCCCAGGTATATTGGAATCAAACATTAACAGGCAAAACTGCAAATGAACAATGGGCTGCCTTTCAAGAGGAACTGGTTCAGATACAATCGAGATATGTTCCCACATGGGAGAAAGGTAAGACTAACAATGCCAGAGTTCCCTTCATGACAAAAGTAATAGGGAGTAAGATGAAGCAGAAAAAGGGAGGATGTCAGGTTGATAATACAAATGAGAATTAGGCTGAATATAGCAAGTTCAGAGTGGATGTGGAAAAGGAAATGAGAGGCAAAGAGAGAGAGTATGAGACTGGCAGCTAACATAAAAGGGAATCCAAAAGTCTTCTATAGGCATATAAATAGTAAAAGAGTAGTAAGAGGAGGTGTGGGGCCGATTAGAGACCAAATAGGGAATCCATGCATGGAGGCAGAGGCATGCCTGAGGTACTAAATGAGTTCTTTGCATCTATCTTTACAAAGGAAGAAGATGCTGCCGAAGTCATAGTGGAAGAGGAGGTAGTTGAGACACTGGACGGGCTAAAAAATGATAAATAGGGTTATTAGAAATGTTGGCTGTACTTGAAGTCGATGAGTTACCAGGGCCAGATGGGATGCATCCAAGGATATGGGGGAAGTAAGGGAGGAAATTGTGGAGGCACTGGCCATAATCTTCCAATCCTGCTTAGATACAGGAGTGGTGCCAGAGGACTGCAGAATTGCAAATTTACGCCCTTGTTCAAAAAAGGGTGTAAAGCTGGCCAGTCAGTTTAACCTTGGTGGTGGGAAAGCTTTTAGAAATGATAATTCAGGACAAAATTAAGTCACTTGGACAAGTTTGGATTAATTAAGGAACGTCAACACGTATTTGTTAATGGTAAATTATGTTTAACTAACTTGATTGAGTTTTTGTTGAACTCACAGACAGGTTGATGAGGGTAATGCAGTTGATGTGGTGTATGATGAACATTCAATATGTGTTTGATAAAGTGCCACATGATAGGCTTGACAGCAAAGGTGAAACCCATGGAATAAAAGACACAGTGGCAGCATGGATATGGAGTTGGCTGAGTGACTGGAAACAGGGCGTAATGGTGAATGATTGCTTTTTGGACAGGACAAAGGTCTATAGTGGGGTTCTCCAGGAGTTGGTACTGGGACGATTGCTTTTATTGATATATATTAATGACCTAGACTTGGGTACAGGGCACAATTTAAAAATTTTCAGATGACACAAAACTTGGGACTATTAAGAACTGTGAGGAGCATAGTGATAAACTTCAAGAGGACATAGACAGGCTGGTGGAATGTGCAGCCACATGGCAAATGTAATCTAATGCAGAGAGTTGTGAAGTGATTCATTTTGGTCAGAAGAATGAGAAAAAGCAGTACAACATAAAGGATGCAATTCTAAAGGGGTGGCAGGAACAGAGAGACCTGGGGTATATGTGCACAGATCAAGGGTAGTTTGGAAAAGTGGTTAAGAAGGCATACAAGATCCTGGGCTTTATAAATGGAGGCATACAGTATAAGAGCAAGGAGGTTATGATGAACCTTTATAAAACTCAGGTTCAGCCTCAACTGGGATATTGTGTCCAATTCTGGGCACCACACTTTTGGAAGGATGTGAAGACTTTGAAGACAGTGCAGAAAAGATTTGCGAGAATGGCTCCAGGGATGAGGGACTTCAGTTATGTTATTAGATTGGAGAAGCTGAGGCTGTTCCTCTTAGACAAGAGAAAGTTTTGATAGAGGTGTTAAAAATCACGAGGGATCAAGACAGAGAGAAACTATTCCCATTGGCGAAAGGATCAAAAACTGAAGGACACAATTATATAAGGTGATTGGCAAAAGAGCCAATGGTGACATGAGGAAAAATGTTTTTACACAGTGTCATGCAGACCCCCACCTGCCAAGAATGAGGCATATTAATTTCGTCATAAGAACATTGATTTTAAACTGTTGTTGAAGGAAGAAATGACTTGTTAAAGAGATCACCAGACCTTTGACTGGAGGACATTTGCATACTAAGAGACGGTGCTTGTGGAGACAAAGAACTACTCCCTGAATCCAATTAACCCAAATGGATTTTGATCACCAGACATTGAAGGTGTGAGGAAGCGCATTCCAGAGACTGCTAAGATGATACCATCCACAAACGCAGGAGTGGTTAAGCCAGTTAGTCACATGACTGATTTACTGGCCAACTTGGAGTTGAATTGTGCAACACAGAAAAGGACAGACAGTAGTTTGCAACTGAAGCTGGAACAAGAAAGTCTCTCTCCTGGCTGTCTCTCTCTCGCTTTCTCCCCAGCCACAAGAGCCATGGAAGACACATAAACCTCAAGAGAGAAAAGACTCCGACATTGAAACAAGTTGAAGCGTGAACTGGGCCCGAACGAACCGCAGGACTTACCGGCAACCAAACACTCCACATTGCACTCAAAGGACAGTAAATAGAAACGCAGCTATTGCCTCAAACTTTTCCCCTTTATTCCTTCTACTTTTTCTGTCTCTACCTGTGTGTGTTTATTGCGTATACATGCTAGCGTGGTCGCGTTGCATATTCATAGTCGTTAACCGGATTAGCGTTTAAGTTTAATAAACTTCTACCTTTCTTGTTTAAATCTAAGGATACCTGTCTGATTTCTTGGCCTTACAATTGGAGCAATGAACAAGGATTCACTAAGGGGGAGCTAAAACCATGGTGTTTCTAAAATTAAACCCTGTTACGGTTAAACCAGGCAAAGGCTGAGAGGGAACCCCTAGACCCCTTCTCATCTGTTCGTAACAACAGCAAGTGGTTAGGATCTGGAAAGCACTGTTTGAGAGTGTGACAGAGGAGGTTTCTAACGTGGCTATTAAAGGGGAATTGGATAAGCACAAGAGAGAAAATTTGCAGTGCTTTGGGGAAAGTGCAGGGGAGTGGGACCAGCTGAGCTGCTGTTGCAGAAAGCCAACAAGGACATGATGGGCTGAATGGCCTCCTTCTGTGCTGTAACTATTCTATGATTCTACTCCAATAAACATTTTGGACATCGTGTGATATGACTCACATTAAAGGGAAAGGTCCTTCAAGAATGCATGGAAGATCTTTGAACATGTGCCAGATGGGTATAGAGGGATACATAAGAACAAATAGCATTCATCTTGTTATTAAGTTCACAGGACAGTCAGAAGAACACTTAGGAAGACAAACCTCATCACATTGGACATGCTGAGAAACCAGGTTTTTTGAGTCTACTGCATAACTGCAATAGTTATTATACTATGGATGTCTGATGAATAAACTTGCATCTGGAAAATACACTTGTACCTGAACCACAAGGAATCATTTAATTAGAAAATATTTTCTTACAGTGTTGAGGTACCTCACACAGTGGGCACACTATTTTTCAACCTGCACTTGTAAGATACTTTGCCACCCTTATGTATCAGCATAAGTTCCACTTAGTCATCAGCAACTCCACACAATTTAAGAATTTTGTGCTTCTGAAGATCTACCACTGGGTTGGGTCAAAAATTGGGTTCTCAGCGCTGGAAGATATGATCTCAACGTAACTGCTGAGATTAGAGCCCACAGAATTTCAGTCCCACAGTCTTCATCAAAAAAAGTACATCAAACATCAAAAAAAGTACATTAAACATTTTGTCATTGCTAAATGTTTGGCTGAAATGCAACTTGTGATAAAACATGGCATGACATCTTCACAATGTTATTACTTTGCTTCCATTTTTCATCATCATGATTAAAGTAATGATTCTTCCTCCACCCCTCCCCCACTGACCACAAAAGTGGTATCTCTTTAAAAATCCATTCATCTTTGTCCTAAATGACTCAATCCAGCTCTTTCTGTACTCATCCAGTCTCACACCTTAGTATTCACTGAGTATTGCATATACCCAATGAAGAACTTTACACAGAATGGGAGGATTTAATGTGGGTGACGGGGGTCTCAGCCAGCAGCAGAAGTACCAGCGAGCACCCTGTGTCGCCTTCTCTGGGGAAGGCCAGTTGTGTTACATGACAATTAGGCACTTAAGTGGACAGCAGTGGACCTTCCATGGGATTAAAGACCTTGACGACAGAAGTCCTGCCGGCTGACAGCTGCCAGCCAATCAGAGGCTGGCAGCTTTCACTGAGCAGCGCTACCATGGAGGCAGCGGCTGCTGTCAGTAATAGACCAACCATAGGAGCTGGACCCAGGCCACATGTAAGTCAGGGCAAAAGGGGTTTCGTGGGTGGTGGTTGTAGGGGGGTCAGCAGCAAGAGACAGGGGCGTGACTCTCAGAGGGCTCTCCCTTACCGATGCTGGGTCCCTTGATCAGGCACTGAGTACCTTTTAACAAGGGAGCCCCCCACCCCCCGCCACCTGGTGTGGCAAGCAACCTGCATGGGTTTGCTTGGCATGCTCCCCATGCAGTGACAGGCCCACCCTCCACTGGGCTAATACTAGCAGAAGCTGAATGAGGCCCTTAATTGAGCATTAATTTTCCACTTAAGGGCCTCAATTGGCGGCAGAGCAGGAACCCACCATGGACTTAATTAGGGTGGAGGCGGGAAGGTGACGGGGTCCCCCCACCCCCCCCACCATCCTGTCCGATTAAATGCTCTACCCACCTTCAGACTCAAGCGGGGGAGAGCATAAAATTACCCCCAATGTGTGGAAATCCCCTTAACTGAAACCTTTGCTGGAAATAGTCAGCAGGTCTGGCAGCATCCAATCAGAGGGCCAGCAGCTCTGCAGCCTCGGCAGTGCCACCAGTGGAGGCACCAGCCATCCTGCCTTCCAGCCCATCTCCAGAAAGCTGGTAAAGTCCTGGCCAATGTTTCAGGTCTGTGACCTTTTATCAGTACTTTCTGATGAAAGGTCATCGAACTAAAACACAAGCTGGAATTTTCCGGACCCTTAGTGGGCGGGCTTGGAGGCTGGGGGTGGGAATATTGTAATATTGCAGGGGAAGACATTGTAACAAAAGTCCGACATCTTCCCAACAGTTCCATATTTTCCAAGGAGCGGATGGCATGGCAGGACAACAGGGTGCCCCGACTCGACAAAATGGTAGTTGAGGCAATTAAATTGCTAATTGAACGTTATTTTCCAGGGTTGTTTGAATTTTACAGAAAGTGCACTGGGACCACGGGGCTTCAGAGCATGGGCAGATATATGAAAGCAGCAAAGGGGCAACAGGTCAGTTTTGGCTTCACTCAGCAACCGTCAGGTGAGGCAGCGTGCCTTGGCAGGAAGGGTAGAGCAGTACGGGCATTGTGAGGAGTGGGGGCTAAGGTTCCAGTGCTTTGGGGGCGGGCTGCCAAAGTATCATCTGACACTTGTGTGGATTTAAAGGGGAAGAAGAGGGAGTGGGTGTGGTGATTGGAAGAGCTGTCCAGATGAGAGGACCTGGAGACAGAGTGCCCACCTGCATGGGCATCTTGCACTGAGGAAGTGGGTCCTCTAGTGATGTGGAGCAGCTGAGAGGGAGAGAGCTGCAGCCACAGGCAGTGGAACAGCAGTAACTGCATGGCCGACTGGAGTGCCAGCCTTGGTTTGAGGAAGTGGGAAAGATCACAGAGGGCAATGCGAGCACCCTCCAATGTGCAGAAGGAGGTAGCCTGCAGTGAGGATCTACAGACAGAGGATGATGTACCTTCCAATGTCCACGTGGCAGTATCACTGAAGACTGCGCCTCTCCAGGGAGATCATCACAGATCGTGTGCTATGATGATGAGTGAGCCGAGCCCCAACGGGTGGTGGCCATCCAATGTCAGTGGTACTGAAGCTGAGCCTCTACGCCTCTGGTTTATTCCAGAGACACACCAGTGATATGTGTGCGATCTCCCAGTCTGTGGGTCATAGATGCATCAAGGTGGCGACTGATGCCCTCTTCAGGAGGGCTAGCCAATACATCCATTATTATACCAATCCGCACAGTCAAGCTGAGAGAGCCAACGGTTTCAGGACCATCGCTGGATTCCCCTACATGCAGAGTGTAGTCTGCATGCATGTGGCCATCAACCCTCCCACAGGCCAGCCAGCAGCCTTCATAGGATCCTGCTGGTGTGTGTTCAGCACCCAGGAATCAGCCACGATGTCTACATACTAAGGCACTCCCAGGTGCCTGAGATTTCCACACCCCTGCATGCTTTCAAGGTTGGATTCTGGGTGACAAGGGCTACCCACTAAAGAGATAGCTACTTTGTCCTGTGAGGAACCCAAGAATGGATGCAGAGGAGAGACACAGCACCTGTCACAGGATAACCCAAGCTACCATTGAGCAGGCCATAGGTCTCTTGAAGATCCAATTCAGGTGCCTGGATTGATTGGGTGGCGCCCTTCTATATGCTGCAGCGAGGATATCACGTGTCATGGAGGTCTGCTGTGCTCTACATATCCTGGCATTGAACAAGGAGGATATAGTGGAGCTCCATGCCTTCTCAGATGAGGAGGATGTGGAGGAAACTGATGACTAATCAATGCATCATGAAGGACCCCAGGGACCGCAGGAAAGGCACAATGAGATAGGCACTAGAGAGGCTTGTGAAGCACTTATGCAAACACCTTTCAGATGACCCTTGCCACCTCATTCTTCCAATCCAATAAAAGTCCATCTTTCTTCTGCATTGTTGCCATTTCCTTACTTTAACATCCCATGGCCCTGCACCCAGTGACACCTTGATCTTCAGCATTGGCAAAGCGATTATCACACACGCTATGGTCCCTCCCAACATGCCCTTGAGGGTAGTCCTGAGGTTCCAGAAGGCTGCAAGTAATGGAAGGAGATGTCAACATGACAGTACACCTTTATAGCAAACATAAACAGACACAAGCAGACACTTCTTAACAGTGTCTTCAGTTGTGAACCCCAAGTGCATCTAGGTGCTCTTCTTAAATTTCTTATGCATGCTCCTAGGTGGTACTCCCCCTGCGCTATCAGCTGAGGTGGAGGAAGGCTGCTGACCTCGCTGCCCCGTGACTTGGGATGACCTTGGCCACTGTCCTCTGATCGCCTGAGGGCCCTGGCATGCTGAGGGGCTCCTACACATGTGCAGTATGCTTCATTTTGTCAGCAAGAGGACTTCTCACAGTGGCAGAGTTTCTCACTGGGGCAGGACTTGTCGGCAGGAGCTGGGAAATGTAGATTGGGAGCAGCTGTTTGAAGGTAAATCCACATGTGATATGTGGGAGGCTTTTAAAGAGAGGTTGATTAGCGTTCAGGAGAGACATGTTCCTGTGAAAATTAGGGATAGAAATGGCAAGATTAGGGAACCATGGATGACAGGTGAAATTGTGAGACTAGCTAAGAGGAAAAAGGAAGCATACATAAGGTCTAGGCGGCTGATGAAAGACGAAGCTTTGAAAGAATATCGGGAATGTAGGACCAATCTGAAACGAGGAATTAAGAGGGCTAAAAGGGGTCATGAAATATCTTTAGCAAACAGGGTTAAGGAAAATCCCAAAGCCTTTTATTCATATATAAGGAGAAAGAGGGTAACTAGAGAAAGGATTGGCCCACTAAAGGACAAAGGAGGAATGTTATGCTTGGACTCAGAGAAAATGGGTGAGATTCTAAACGAGTACTTTGCATCGGTATTCACCGAGGAGAGGGACATGACGGATGTTGAGGTTAGGAACAGATGTTTGATTACTCTAGGTCAAGTCGGCATAAGGAGGGAGGAAGTGTTGGGTATTCTAAAGGGCATTAAGGTGGACAAGTCCCCAGGTCCGGATGGGATCTATCCCAGGTTACTGAGGGAAGCGAGAGAGGAAATAGCTGGGGCCTTAACAGATATCTTTGCAGCATCCTTAAACACGGGTGAGGTCCCGGAGGACTGGAGAATTGCTAATGTTGTCCCCTTGTTTAAGAAGGGTAGCAGGGATAATCCAGGAAATTATAGACCGGTGAGTCTGACGTCAGTGGTAGGGAAGCTGCTGGAGAAGATACTGAGGGATAGGATCTATTCCCATTTGGAAGAAAATGGGCTCATCAGTGATAGGCAACATGGTTTTGTGCAGGGAAGGTCATGTCTAACCAACTTAATAGAATTCTTTGAGGAAGTGACAAAGTTGATTGATGAGGGAAGGGCTGTCGATGTCATATACATGGACTTCAGTAAGGCGTTTGATAAGGTTCCCCATGGCAGGCTGATGGAGAAAGTGAAGGCGCTTGGGGTCCAAGGTGTACTAGCTAGATGGATAAAGAACTGGCTGGGCAACAGGAGACAGAGAGTAGCAGTAGAAGGGAGTTTCTCAAAATGGAGACGTGTGACCAGTGGTGTTCCACAGGGATCCGTGCTGGGACCACTGTTGTTTGTGATATACATTAATGATTTGGAGGAAAGTATAGGTGGACTGATTAGCAAATTTGCAGACGACACTAAGATTGGTGGAGTAGCAGATAGTGAAGGGGACTGTCAGAGAATACAGCAGAATATAGATAGATTGGAGAGTTGGGCAGAGAAATGGCAGATGGAGTTCAATCAGGGCAAATGCGAGGTGATGCATTTTGGAAGATCCAATTCAAGAGTGAACTATACAGTAAATGGAAAAGTCCTGGGGAAAATTGATGTCCAGAGAGATTTGGGTGTTCAGGTCCACTGTTCCCTGAAGGTGGCAACGCAGGTAAATAGAGTGGTCAAGAAGGCATACGGCATGCTTTCCTTCATCGGACGGGGCATTGAGTACAAGAGTTGGCAGGTCATGTTACAGTTGTATAGGACTTTGGTTCGGCCACATTTGGAATACTGCGTACAGTTCTGGTCGCCACATTATCAAAAGGATGTGGATGCTTTGGAAAGGGTGCAGAGGAGGTTCACCAGGATGTTGCCTGGTATGGAGGGCGCTAGCTATGAAGAGAGGTTGAGTAGATTAGGATTATTTTCATTAGAAAGACGAAGGTTGAGGGGGGACCTGATTGAGGTGTACAAAATCATGAGAGGTATAGACAGGGTGGATAGCAAGAAGCTTTTTCCCAGAGTGGGGGTTTCAATTACTAGAGGACACGAGTTCAAAGTGAAAGGGGAAAAGTTTAGGGGGGATATGCGTGGAAAGTTCTTTACGCAGAGGGTGGCGGGCACCTGGAACGCATTGCCAGCGGAGGTGGTAGATGCGGGCACGATGGAGTCTTTTAAGATGTATCTAGACAGATACATGAATGGGCAGGAAGAAAAGAGATACAGAAGCTTAGAAAATAGGCGACATGTTTAGAGAGAGGATCTGGATCGGCGCAGGCTTGGAGGGCCGAAGGGCCTGTTCCTGTGCTGTAATTATCTTTGTTCTTTGTTCTTTGACTTGTCACAGTGGCAGGGCTTATCACACTGGCAGGGTTTGTCACACTGGCAGGACTTGTCACAGTGGCAGGGCTTATCACAGTGGCAGGACTTGTCACACTGGCAGGACTTGTCACACTGGCAGGGCTTATCACAGTGGCAGGCTTGTCACAGTGGCAGGGCTTGTCACAGTGGCAGGGCTTGTCACACTGGCAGGACTTGTCACACTGGCAGGGCTTATCACAGTGGCAGGGCTTGTCACAGTGGCAGGGCTTGTCACACTGGCAGGGCTTATCACAGTGGCAGGCTTATCACAGTGGCAGGCTTGTCACAGTGGCAGGGCTTGTCACAGTGGCAGGGCTTATCACAGTGGCAGGGCTTATCACAGTGGCAGGCTTGTCACAGTGGCAGGGCTTGTCACACTGGCAGGACTTGTCACACTGGCAGGGCTTATCACAGTGGCAGGACTTGTCACACTGGCAGGGCTTATCACAGTGGCTGGACTTGTCACAGTGGCAGGGCTTGTCGCACTGGCAGGACTTGTCACAGTGGCAGGACTTGTCGCACTGGCAGGGCTTGTCACAGTGGCAGGGCTTGTCACACTGGCAGGACTTGTCACAGTGGCAGGGCTTATCACAGTGGCAAGGCTTGTCACACTGGCAGGACTTGTCACAGTGGCAGGGCTCATCACAGTGGCAGGGCTTATCACACTGGCAGGGCTTGTCACACTGGCAGGACTTGTCACACTGGCAGGGCTTGTCACAGTGGCAGGGCTTGTTGCACTGGCAGGGCTTGTCACAGTGGCAGGACTGGTTGCACTGGCAGGGCTTGTCACAGTGGCAGGGCTTGTTGCACTGGCAGGACTTGTCACAGTAGCAGGGCTTATCACACTGGCAGGGCTTGTCACACTGGCAGGACTTGTCACAGTGGCAGGGCTTATCACAGTGGCAGGGCTTATCACAGTGGCAGGACTTGTCGCACTGGCAGGACTTGTCACACTGGCAGGACTTGTCACACTGGCAGGGCTTATCACAGTGGCAGGGCTTGTCACACTGGCAGGACTTGTCACAGTGGCAGGGCTTATCACACTGGCAGGGCTTGTCACAGTGGCAGGGCTTGTCACACTGGCAGGGCTTATCACAGTGGCAGGGCTTATCACACTGGCAGGGCTTATCACAGTGGCAGGGCTTGTCACAGTGGCAGGGCTTGTCACACTGGCAGGACTTGTTGCACTGGCAGGGCTTGTCACAGTGGCAGGGCTTCTCACACTGGCAGGACATGTTGCACTGGCAGGACTTATCACAGTGGCAGGGTTTGTCACACTGGCAGGGCTTATCACACTGGCAGGACTTGTCACAGTGGCAGGGCTTATCACAGTGGCATGGCTTGTCACACTGGCAGGGCTTGTTGCACTGGCAGGGCTTGTCACACTGGCAGGACCTGTTGCACTGGCAGGGCTTGTCACAGTGGCAGGGCTTGTCACAGTGGCAGGGCTTGTTGCACTGGCAGGGCTTGTCACAGTGGCAGGAATGGTTGCACTGGCAGGGCTTATCACACTGGCAGGACTTGTCACAGTGGCAGGGCTTATCACAGTGGCATGGCTTGTCACACTGGCAGGACTTGTTGCACTGGCAGGGCTTGTCACACTGGCAGGACCTGTTGCACTGGCAGGGCTTGTCACAGTGGCAGGGCTTGTCACAGTGGCAGGGCTTGTTGCACTGGCAGGGCTTGTCACAGTGGCAGGAATGGTTGCACTGGCAGGGCTTGTCACAGTGGCAGGGCTTGTTGCACTGGCAGGACTTGTCACAGTGGCAGGGCTTATCACACTGGCAGGGTTTGTCACACTGGCAGGACTTGTCACAGTGGCGGGGCTTATCACAGTGGCAGGACTTGTCACACTGGCAGGACCTGTCACACTGGCAGGGCTTATCACAGTGGCAGGCTTGTCACAGTGGCAGGGCTTGTCACAGTGGCAGGGCTTGTTACACTGGCAGGACTTGTCACACTGGCAGGGCTTATCACAGTGGCAGGCTTGTCACAGTGGCAGGGCTTGTCACACTGGCAGGGCTTATCACAGTGGCAGGCTTGTCACAGTGGCAGGCTTATCACAGTGGCAGGCTTGTCACAGTGGCAGGGCTTGTCACAGTGGCAGGGCTTATCACAGTGGCAGGCTTGTCACAGTGGCAGGGCTTGTCACACTGGCAGGACTTGTCACACTGGCAGGGCTTATCACAGTGGCAGGACTTGTCACACTGGCAAGGCTTATCACAGTGGCTGGACTTGTCACAGTGGCAGGGCTTGTCGCACTGGCAGGATTTGTCACAGTGGCAGGACTTGTCACACTGGCAGGGCTTGTCACAGTGGCAGGGCTTGTCACACTGGCAAGACTTGTCACAGTGGCAGGGCTTATCACAGTGGCAAGGCTTGTCACACTGGCAGGACTTGTCACAGTGGCAGGGCTTATCACAGTGGCAGGGCTTATCACACTGGCAGGGCTTGTCACACTGGCAGGACTTGTCACACTGGCAGGACTTGTCACAGTGGCAGGGCTTATCACACTGGCAGGGCTTGTCACAGTGGCAGGGCTTGTCACACTGGCAGGACTTGTTGCACTGGCAGGACTTGTCACACCGGCAGGGCTTATCACAGTGGCAGGGCTTATCACAGTGGCAGGGCTTGTCACAGTGGCAGGGCTTGTCACACTGGCAGGACTTGTTGCACTGGCAGGGCTTGTCACAGTGGCAGGGCTTCTCACACTGGCAGGACATGTTGCACTGGCAGGACTTATCACAGTGGCAGGGTTTGTCACACTGGCAGGGCTTATCGCACTGGCAGGACTTGTCACAGTGGCAGGGCTTATCACAGTGGCATGGCTTGTCACACTGGCAGGACTTGTTGCACTGGCAGGGCTTGTCACACTGGCAGGACCTGTTGCACTGGCAGGGCTTGTCACAGTGGCAGGACTTCTCACTATGGCAGAGCTTGTTGCAGTGACAGGACTTCTAACTGGGGCAGGGCTTCTCACTGAGGCAGGGCGTCCACTGGGGCAGTGCTTCCACTGGGGCAGGGCTTCTCACTGAGGCAGGGCTTCCACTGGGGTAGGGCTTCTCACTGAGGCAGGGCTTCCACTGGGGCAGTGCTTCCACTGGGGCAGGGCTTGTCACAGTGCTTTTCATGCTCCCAGTGCAGTGACAGGCCTGCCAGCCTGCCCCTTCCACGTGATTGGGGGGGGGGGGGGGGTGGGTGGCGGGTGTGCAAACTACTCTAGCTATTTCAATGAGATGCCGCGTGGTGATCAGTGCGGTTCTGCAGCGTGCAGGCTGCCATTTTTGACCTGGCCGCCAAAAACGGCAGAAGGCTCTTGAAATCCAGCCCTATGTGTGTAGACATATGAAAATGGCGGGCAGAAAAAGACCAGCTGGTTGATGAAGTCTGCCCCCAACTCATGACAAATTTTGCATCATGACTCTGCATACCTGATTTCCCCACCCTATCCCCCACCCACCACTACTAAGTAATCTACCAGGACAGGCAAAACGCCAGAGAAAAACCCAAGGCCAATAAGGATCCAGCAGATCACATGGACCAAGTGTTATCTGTGGAGTCACTTACCTTCCATATGATGCAATCTCAGCCCAATCAGAACCAGTCCGGCTTCCACTTGAAGGCATGCAGAGAATCAGAACCCACCATACCAGCTGGCAATCCATTCCAAAGGTAATTAAACAACTTTCCATTTTTTTTTTTACCATGTCTGGGTAATGTTTTATGTTGAAAAGGCTTTTGATCTCTGATTATCTGTGAATGGGGTCAGAGAAGAGAAAGGTTTTTGACAGCGAGACTGCAAGGGCAGTCAGTTATGCATTGAAGGGATTATAAATGCTGGAGGATAGTAAAAAAAATCTAGTTTAAGTACGATGATCGTCAATGTGGGAAGGCACGGCATGTGCTATATTTTGAATCATTTTGAACTATATATTAGTAGAATTCAATAACTTTGATTATAACTGTTGCTCTTCATTTGACTTTACTGTGCAATAAAGCAGTCTGACAATTCAAACCATACCTGTTGTTAATTCAATCTACCTTCAGAGTCCAAATTTAGATTTAATCAAACAGAATTCATCTAGTCCAGTTTTTGGAATAGATCTGATTCTGTCATGGTGGCAGGGGGTGTAATTTTAACCTATGAAGATGGGTAGGTTTCTGAGTAAAGAAGAAGGTTTTGTAGTTCAGACCTCTGAAAATTTATAAAATAAATTTGGGACTACTTGTACTGATTGTCCCAGATTATATTGCACAATGCTATAGTAATAACATATGCAATGTCACATGACTGTGTGATGGATTCTGCAGCCTACAATCTGTAACTCTCACTACCTAATGCTCGTAAAATCAGAATTATATATGTTCTGGACCTGGACTGTTTCAGACCAGCTATATTGCATGGAGACTGGATTCAATGGAATTTATCAGCCTTCTAGTGCCTGTTGTGCAGTATAACTGGGATATTTTAATCTTGAGCTGTTGGGAGAATAGAGTTAATTGAAGTGAACTTTAGCAACTTTTTAAACAGTATTAAATAGCAGAAAAAGCTATCTTTTGGTGGGGCAAAGTAATGGAGAATTTAAATAGTCAATAGCTGATGGAGTGTGTGTTGGGAAAACAGGGAAATTTCCTTTTTTGTTGAGTAAGTTTCCTCTTAAAACACTATAAGGAAAAGGTATGTCTCTAAGTGATTTCCACCCTCCTCGATAGAGAGTTGAGTCTTGTGTTTTATGCATCAGCAGTCCCTTCAAAACACCTGCTTCCTGCATGTTTTGTTTGCTTCTTTCTGCCCCTAAGTCCCAGAAGAGACAAGAGCTGTGAAAGGCATGTGACTAACTGGCTAACTTGTCTATTAAGAGTAAAAAGGAAACGAAGCAAGACAGTTGAACAATGACTCAATGAGGAACAATACAATCAACAGCAAGAAACAACACTCACTTACTGTACATGACACATTCTAGGAAGAGACATAAATTTGCTGGACTTGTCTCCAAGTTGCCTAATAGCTTCCTGTGCAGTGGGATTCAATGGTTCACCTATTATTCATGCATATCAATTGAAGTAATATAGGACAATGGGAAAAAAAATCAGTCCAGTGATAGACCTGTCTTTTAGTCTATAACTTTATTGAAATAAGTAATAGTTAAATACTTTACAGTATCTATTTTTAATAAAGTGAGCAAAACTTATTTAGAACCTGTTTTACAGAGTTAAAAAGGGATATTAGATTGTACAGTACTTATTCTGCAATTTTAAGAAACAACATTTAAATAGTTTGTTCTCATATAAATTGTCCAAATGCAGAAAATGCTGGCTATTTCTAACATGTGAAGTGAAAACTTTTTGAGAACTAAAACACCATTTGTACGTCAAATAACAAGTAGAATAGCGTTTACTTTTTTTAAAAAAGAATTCTTGATTAGAAATGCACAGATGAGATTTAGTGGTGTAGCAGATTGCTCAGTCATTAAGTGAGTAGCTGAACCATATAGATCAAGAAGGTCCGAGACGTGATATCCACTGAGAAAACTAATCTCATCGGGAGTGTTGGCAGGGTTGTTTCAAATGCCCTCAACATGCCTGAGTTATGGAAAAGAAAACTAAGGAAGAAAGACAAGGTGGGCATCCTTCCATCTATGAAAGATGATGGACGTGCAGCAAACAATTCATTTAGGTAGGGTGTCTTCTCTTGGTGCACCTTTGCTGATAGCTGTGAAGGCCAATCCTTGAGAGGCAGATTCTGCCCAAGTGCTGCACATGAAGCTTCCAAGTGACGCTGTGAGTTATTGTTTTTGACGTTGGTGCCTGTTGCCAAGCTGCTGTAGCAACTGATCATCGTGGCTGTGCACACCAGTCCACAGGATGTGTTGCCATTTCCCTCTTTTATCAGCTAGTGACTCCCAAGTGCGATAGTCGACATTTAGGGCCTTCATGTCATGCTTGCAAGCATCCTTGAAGCAGAGCTTTGGGCACCCTAGTGGTTGGCTACCTCACCATACAGAAGGTCCTTGGGTATATTACCGTCTTCCATCCTGTGGACAAGGGAATTAAATTTATTCAGCATCTTAATCATGTCCTTAGGATTTCCCAAAACTCTTCAGAACCAATTAAGTGCTTTTGAAATGTAGTCATTGTTGAAATGTCGGAAATGCAGCAGCCAATTTATGCAGAACTAGGTCTCATAAACAGTAATGAAATCAATGACCAAGTCATCAGTTTTAGGTGTTGCTTGAAGAATACATGTTGTCCGGGACACCAGGAGAACTCCCCTGCTCCTCTTTGAATAGAGCTGGGAGATCATTTATGCTGACCTGAAAAGGGCAGATGGGACCTCGGTTTAATGTCTCATCTGAAAGAAGGCACCTCCAATTTTGCAGCACTCTCTCAGCACTGCACAAGTGCCAGCCTAGATTATGTGCTCAAATCTCTTGAAATCAGCCAGAGTTCCAGCTCCTGATTTCTGTCTAGTTTTCTGCACCAGAAGTTCATGTGTGAATGCCAGGATCATATGTAATGTTGACAATAGTGCACATTATTTAAAGAGGCAGTGGCAAAAATAAAGTATTCTTGCTCAAGATTTAGCGTGGTATTGGCTTCAATAATTCTATCACATTGCATAAAATATTAAAACAGAAATCATGTCCCACCTTATCCTGATGCATTGTTACAGAGTTTAGTTCAAACATTTGTTTGATCAGCAACAGTTTCCTGCAGGCCATTCGAGGGTCAATGATATTCAAGAGGTGCACCCAAGTGAGTGCATTTGATCATGGTGAAGGCTGAGTGGGAACCTTAGACCCCTTCCTCACCTGGTGAAGGCTGAGTGGGAACCTTAGACCCCTTACTCACCTGGTCTTACCTTAACAGGGTTTAATTTTAAACACGCCGTATCTTTCTCACCTGGTCGTAGCAATTGAAAACAACGTTTAACAGGGTTTAATTTTAAACACACTTTTTTTTAGCTCCCCCTTAGTGAGTCCTTGTTCACTAATTTACAATTATAAGGTAAAGACACTAGCCAAACAGGTTTCAGAGGTTTAAAGAAAAAAGGTTGAACTTTATTAAACTTAAATTCTAATTTGGTTAACGCCTACAGATACACGACACACCCATGCTCGCATGCATACATGATACACACCTGCAGATAGAGACGGAAAAGAACAGAAGAAATAAAGTGGAAAAGTTTGAGGCAATATCTGAAGATGGTTTTGGTTATTGTTCTTCAAGCTCGTTGTAAAGTCCTTGATTGTAGGGAGGTCTTGCTTTTCGTTGGGGCCCAGTATTCTTCTTAAACCTTGTTCACTGTAGGAGACTTTTCTCTCTTGTAGTTCATGTGTCTTCAATTGGTCCAGAGGCTTGTGAGAAAGAAATGGGAGCAGACAGGAGCGGTCTTCTCACTCCAGGAGCAAACAGTCTTTTTGACTTCAAAAACTCTTTATACAATTCAGAAAAACCCAGATTTCCAAGCAGGTTAGTCATGTGACTAGCAAGTCTGACGATGTCTGTTTGTGGATTCTCTTATCTTAGCCGACCCTGGAAGGTCTCTTCTTACACACAATAGCTGGTGCTCAAAGTTCATTGTGGGTTAAATTGGAGCAGGGAATAGCCTCTTTGTGCCTCCAAGCACTGTCTGTTAGTATGCAAAAATGTTTTTCCAGCCATGTGTCTGGTGATTTTTTAACAAGTACTTTCTTTGCTCCAGTAACAGTTTAAAATCAATGTTCATATGACAAAATTAATATGCCTGATTCTTGGCAGGTGGAGGCCTGCATGAGTCATAGAGTTATACAGCTCAGAAACAGGCCCTTCGGCCCATCATGTCCGTGCCAACCATCAAGCACCTAACTATTCTAATCCCATTTTCTAGCACTTGGCCCGTAGCCTTGTATGCTGTGGCCTCCTATACTTCCTAGGGTCCTACCATCCATTGTATATTCCCTTGCCTTGTTAGTCCTCCCAAAATTCATCACCTCACATTTGAAACAATGTTCCAAATATTACATAGAAAAATAGGAGCAGGAGTAGGCCATTCGACCCTTCGAGCCTGCTCCGCCATTCAATCCGATCATGGCTGATCATCCAAACTCAGTAACATGTTCCCGCTTTCTCCCTGTATCCCTTGATCCCATTAGCCCTAAGAACTATATCTAACTCTTTCTTGAATATATTTAATGATTTGGCCTTAACTGCTTTCTGTGGTAGAGAATTCCACAGATTCACCACTCTCTGGGTGAAGAAATCTCTCCTCATCTCAGTGCTAAATGGCTTACCCCTTATCCTTATACTGTGACCCCTCGTCCTGGACTCCCCCGCCATCGGGAACATCCTTCCTGCATCTAGACTGTCCAGTCCTGTTAGAATTTTGTAGGTTTCTATGAGATCCCATCTCATTCTTCTAAACTCTAGTGAATACAAGCCTAATCGACCCAATCTTATTACTTGTTATAAATGAGTCTGTCTTTGTTTTTGTCTGTGAAAACTACCAAGCAAAGTCAAGTATTGTTTCTGTTCCATTGTGATGATGATAACCTTTCTTTCACAGCTGTGATGAACTTTAATGTGATTAACACTTCCACATGGTGCTTCCAGTAAACCAATGAGAAACGGTTAGCCAAACATTTTTAATGGCAATTATTTGTCACTTTGCTTTTATTTTGAGAAGGCAATAGATTCATTTGTAAATTGTTCAATACCTTCTTCTTCAGTTATCAATATTGTTACAAGGTTCACTTGACTCCTTTTAGATTTTCTAAACCTGATAAACAGCACAACACCAGTTAAAATAACCACTGAATTTCCTGTGTTACTCATGGGTTTTTCAAAGTCTTGCTAAGAATAATGTGGATCAGATCTTATCACAGTATCCAAACATTGTAATTGTATGACTTGAAATGTACAAGCAATTAAACTGTTGGATTTGTAAACATGTTGTGCAACAAAGGGCATTCCCACATTCGTAAGCAGTGGAATCGCTGATGATATAACTTTTAAAAAATTCTTTCATGGGATGTGAGCATCACTGGCAAGGCCAGCATTTGTTGCCCATCTCTAATTGCCCTTTAGAAGGTGGTAATAAGTTTCCTTCTCGACTGCTGCAGTCCATCCAGTGCGGGTACACCCACAGTGCTGTTAGGGAGGGAATTCCAAGATTTTGATCCAGCAACAGTGAAGGAACAGCGATGTATTCCCAAGTCACAATTGTGTGTAGCTTGGAGGGGAACCTTCAAATGGTGGTGTTCCCATGCATCTGCTGCCCTTGTCCTTCTAGATGGAAGAGGTTATAGGTTTGGAAGATATTGTTGAAGGAGGGGTGGTGAGTTGCTGGAGTGCAGCTTGTAGATGGTACACACAGCTGCACTGTGCATCGGTGGTCCAGGGAGTGAATGTTGAAGGTGGTGGATGGGGTGCCGATCAAGTGAGCTGCTTTGTCCTGGATGGCGTCGAGCTTCTTGTGTGTTATTGGAGCTGCACCCATCCAGGCAAGTGGAGAGTATTCCATCACACTCCTGACTTGTGCCTTGTAGATGATGGACAGGCTGTGGATAGTCAGGAGGTGAGTTACTTGCCACAGAATTCCCAGCCTCTGACCTGCTCTTGTAACTACAGTATTTATGTTGCTGGCCCAGTTCAGTTTCTGGTCAATGGTAACTCTCAGGATGTTGATAGTAGGGGATTCAGTCATGGTAATGCTGTTGAATATCTAGAGGAGATGGTTAGATTCTCTCTTGTAGGAGATGGCCATTGCCTGGAACTTGTATGGTGCGAATGTTACTTGCCACTTATCAGCCCAAGCCTGGATGTTGTCCAGGACTTGCTGCATCTGGACATGGACTTCTTCAGCATTTGAGGAGTTGTGAATGGTACTGAACATTGTACAATCATCAACGAACATCCTCGTTTCTGACCTTATGATGGAGGAATGTCATTGATGAAGCAGCTGAAGATGGTTGGGCCCAGGACACTACCCTAAGGACCTCCTGCAGTGATGTCCTGAAGCTGAGATGGTTGACCTCCAATAACCAGAACCATCTTCCTTTGTGCTAGGTAAGACTCCAACCAGTGGAGAACATTGCCCCTGATTCCCATTGACTTCAATTTGGAGGGCTCTTTGATGCCATACTTAGTCAAATGCAGCCTTGATATCAAGGGAAATCACGTTCACCTCACCTCTTGAGTTCAGATCTTTTGTCCGTGTTTGGATCAAAGCTGTAATGAGGTCAGAAGCTGAGTGGGCCTGGTAGAACCCAAAATGAGCATCTGTGAGTAGGTTGTTACTGTTTAAGCAGCACTTGATAGCACAGTTGATGACACCTTCCATCACTTTGCTGATGATTGAGAGTAGACTGATGGGACGGTAATTGGCTGGATTAGATTTGTCCTGCTTTTTGTGTATAGGACATACCTGGGCAATTTTCCACATCGTCAGGTCGATGCCAGTGTTGTAGCTGTACTGGAACAGCTTGGTTAGGGGCACAGCTAGTTCTGCAACACAAGTCTCCAGTACTACAGTTGGGATGTTGTCAAGGCCTTTGCAGTATTCAGTGCCTTCAGCCATTTCTTGATATCACATAGAGTGAATCGAATTGGCCGAAGACTGGCATCTGTGATGCTGGGCACCTCAGGAGGAGGCCGAGATCATCCACTCAGCACTTCTGGCTGAAGATGGTGCAGAGCTTTGACCTGATTTGTTGGCTGTGGGATCACTTAAATTTGTCCATTTCCTGCTGCGTCTGCTGTTTGGCATGCAAGTAGCCCTGTGTTTTAGCTTCACCAAGTTGAAACCTCATTTTTAGGTATGCCTGGTGCTGCTCTTGGCATGCCCTCCTGCACTCTTCATTGAACCAGGGCTGATCCCCTGGCTCGATGGTAATAGCAAAGTGGTGGATATGCCGGGTCTTGAGGTTACAGATTGTGGTTGAATACAATTCTGCTGCTGCTCCTGAAGGTCCACAGTGCCTCGTGGACGCTCAGTTTTGAGCTGCCTGATCTGTTCTAAATCTATCCCATTTAGCACGGTGGTAGTGTCACACAACACAGCGGAGGGTAGTCTCATTGTGAAGACAGGACTTTGTTTTCACCAGGATTGGGCAATGGTCACTGTTACCAATACTGTCGTGAATAATATGACAATCTACCGGTGCACAAGTGCCTAAAACACAGTGAATTTTTATAAGTTCACACATTTATAGCCTCAGTGGCTTAGTTTTTTTAAGTGGACTATCCAGTGAGGAACTTAGTCACACAGACCAGAGGTCCCACGCATGATCCCAGGTCTGTGCTGACTTCACTAATTTCAGTTTGGGCAGTAGTAGAGGTTCTACAGTTGGCCCCAGAACCCCTGGAGTAAGGAGAAAGAATTAAATTAGCCATAATTCTTGTGGTTCCATATCGGAAGTGCATTTCACATTTAATCATGTAGCACTGTAGTAACAACAATTTCTTAACATGAAGTTAAAAATCCCTCCTCTGTCCCCCCTTTCTCCCCTGCTGTTCTGAACACATACACACTCTGTGCTGTGGTTCCTTACCCATTCCTCATCTGTATTGGTGGTTATTTGATTGTAAAAGTAATTACAGGTGATTCCAATCCTGACCTCACCTGACCTCTCCAGCCTATTCCTTGAAGACAGTTTGTACCCAAATGGCAGCTCTAAAAGCACGAGTGCCAGGTTTTTTGGGGGAAGCAATTTGTCTCTGAACTGCACCCAATGCAGGAGCAGGAAATCTGACACTCCTGTTTACATCGGTGGACTCTCTTCAAGTTCAGTCAAGTACAGTCACCTGAAAAACCAGAAAAAGAATTTTATGTGGCATTCAGGTACAAAACAGGGTTATGGCGGGGACAAAGGTTAACACTCATATTTTTTCTGTGCACAGTGTCCATTTTTCAGGCACTGTTTGTGCACTATACCCAGGAATATCAGCCTTATAAGTAACACTTCTATTTTCTGGCCTACGGATGTCCACGTAAGCCTCAATTTATGAAGAGTCACAGGGCACGAAATTTGGATCCGTAGCAATGCTGGAGATGGCGGAACAGCAGCCAGAGGCCTTCCAAGTGGGATGGCCACTCGCATGGGCATCCACTGCATGCACCTGAAGCCTCTGAACTGATGTTGTCATGATGTCACTCAGCCCTACCGGCTGTTTATTGACTTCTACTTATAAACTTGGACCGTGCAAGTCAATTCCATGTATTTGCTTGTCACTCATCAAAGAGGAGTCCAGCACTAACATTATCTAAAGGTAGCCAACTTACAGATAAGGTAATTTACAATAACTTCTGCTATTGCAAAATGTCTGCAAGTACTGTGGAGTGTTTTTGGAGGTGTTGAGGTGAGTTCCTGGATTTGGCAGGGAGTGTTGCTGCCTCCTCATAGGGACAGTAGAGGATTTTGTGAACTGTCCACACAAAGGCTGCAACAGGTATGGGGGCAGAAGTGACAGTTTCTCTGTGTCTGCAGCATGACTGGGAGATGGAACAGAGGCTGGATAGAGGGAAAGCTCTGTGCGATGCCCTCTACCAACTTGGAGCTGGACTTCAAATGCTCCTTGGCAGGACAGCCAATGCACCCAGCATGCCCATCAGCACTTTTTCATCCCATCGAGGTCCTCATCTGAGTCCCCTCTAGCAGAACTCAGCTGCGACCTTGCCGACCAATGAGCTGTCACAAAAACTATCTTTTGCCCAAACCTGGCTGCAGCCCATTTGTGCCCAGTGGCTCACCACAGATAGATCCCAACTCTATACCTGCCTCTAAGGTATGCATGGGACCATCTGATCTGGTGGCTGCGAGTGACAGATCAAGTGACAGGGATTCTTCATAAGTGCTGTGGTGTTTCGGTCTTTTCCCCTCCTGGGGCTCTTGTGGCTGGCAGGCAGCAGTTCTTGGGTGTCTGAAAACAAGAAATGAGAAAGGGGAAGGTTGGGATAAGGGGGTGGTGGGGTGGGAAGCAAGAGTTCCACGGTCACATCATCTGCAGATTGCTCATCATGCCAGATAGCAAGATGAGGGTGCACTGGGCATTGAGAAGGGGCATTAGGCAGGAACATACCGTCATCTTCAATGTTCTCATGATACCAGATGCCATGGGCTCTGTTGCAGTCGGCTCCATGATGCAGAGACCCCTCTCTTCTGTCGAGCTCTGGAGATACAAGCATTCTTGCCCCCACCAATTCTGCTCTGTTCCCTTCTATTGTGTGCCACCTTGTCCTGTAAGACAGAGGGATGAATGTCAATGGTTTGTGTTGCAGACTTTGCCAGCAATGGCCACATCCTGTGAATACATTTTTAAAAAGTTAAAAAATGGGTAACACTGTTAGAAGCAAAGCTCCATCATGCCTCAAACAGTAATATTTCTGTTATATTTTTGTTGACTTTAAGACATCCATTTTAAAGACTATTTAAGCTCTGTATACTCTAAGAAAGATTTTTTTGTCTTTGTGGGGAGCATTGCAAATACACCAATATATTCGGAAGCAACTGCATGGCCACCTTGGTGGCGGAGTTGGGAAGGGGTGGGTTGGTGGAGTGGGACTTCTAGTCTAGCTGCTTTCTCTGAGGGACATCCTTGTCTTTGTTTGTTTGTAGTTAGTGGCATGAAAAGCTGTTTCATAAGAAGGTCTTCAGGCCCAAAAATTTGGATGGCTGTAAAAAATAGTTGCTCTGGCTTTCTCAGGCCACCCTTGAGTTGCTGCCTGGCCCTTTCTATCACTCAGTCTGAGAAGGCCCAGGTGCAAGGCCTAACTCCAGCTTCCTCATATACGACTCCATTTCGGTACCTTTCAGGAAAAGATGGAAGAACATGAGGCAAGGCCATGCCTACCTGGGCCATGCTGAATATAGGCACATGCCTAGATCCACCACTCTGGGGTAGCCTTGGAAATCCTAGGGCAATGTAAAGGGGGATAACCTTGGTGCAATGGATCTCCATCCCTATATCCGATTCTTTGCACCCCAAGAATAAGAGTTCATAAAGGACAAGCCACAGGAAAATTGGCCCCACTATGTTCTTATAATATATTTATAAGGTTTTTTGGCCATTCAATTAATATACTTTTATATTATCTGTTGAGAGAGATACAACCATGAACATGGGGTACTACAATGCTAGTGCCAGATTGATTGTGTGTTCATGTCCCTCAATATCAAAGAATTACACAGAGAGAAGCTACAGTTGTGACTCTTGTGTTCCTGGCTTGGACATCATAAAATATCAATTATAATTCATTTCCAATTAACTGGAAGAATCAATACAATGAAAGAGATAATTCCTGGAATGGACCCTAGAGTAAAATTTTCCTCCTTACTGTTAAAGCCTGTACAAGAATAAGATAAAAGATATAACCATATTGTTCCATGTATTGTTCATGTCCCACGGGTATTAACTGGCACGGTCTTCCAACTTAACACACACATTCCAGGAATGAAAACAGGGTGGTGACATTTATGATCTGTGATTCACTTGTGCAAATTAAAGGCTTGAGAAATTTCTGCAAGGCTACAGAAATATTTCTATCAGAGAAAAACTCAGCATTGCCTCTTAATACATTCCTGACCTAAAGAAAGCTGCAATTTTAGAATATTTGTCAACTTAATCCTGATCTGGAAATAACACCATTCAGTTTTAGGATGCTTCTTGTTAATGGACTAAAAGTGCCAAAAACAAGTTGAATCAATCTAGGTAGTCCAATCAATTATAAGTCATGCTGGGAGCAGGCTGTAATACCACTGACAGGCTTAGGTCAATGGGGCCTAAATGACATTGGTGGCTGCCAGAAATGAACGCAGGCTTCAGTACAATATTGAAATCAGGCTCCTTCGCTCATTCCAGACTCGGACTCCTAAATGCACAAGTCCCAACTGGCACTTCCAGGTCTTGAACAACCTAACCAGAAGCTGCCCAAAAAGCGCAAGCATTTAGTATTTTATGGAAGAAACAGAAGTGCGCTTCCTGGTTCCACAAAACAATTGCAAGCTGCTACCTCGCTTCACTCCTCTGGGTCTTGGGTGAATTGAAATTGGTGAAGCTTCAATAGGTGATCCTGGCTGGCACCCATAGCACGCTTGATTTATTATGATGATGTCCGAGGATGAATTTGCTTCAGTCCTCCCTGTACTGGCGTGACATGCAACGGAAATTGTACCCAGTTTGAGGCCCTAAGGCATTTAGGCCCCATGTTTCATGGCAGTGTTTTTAATATGGGGCAAAATTCCTTCTGTACAGTTTACATTTGGTATTGTACTAGTGCACGATAATGCATCATCAAGAAATAGGAATGAGCGTTAATGACATTGTCATTTTTGTCATATGTTCAATGAAATTATTTGCCTAATGTAGAATTTCTATTGTTTATACTGTTATGATCCTTTTTTTTCAAGAAATATGCAGTGTATCTTTAAGACAGCAAAGGATCAGTACTGCTTTAGGACAGTCAGCTTCAGAAGGTACATCTTGGTTGCCTTGGATACAACCATACAGGGAGGGAGAACAAGTCAGCCTCAGAAGTTAGCAAGGAAAGTGCATCTTGGTTGCCCCAGATACAGCCATTCAGAGACCAAGGACAGGATTACAGTGTTGCGATTGACTTTTAAACTGGCTTTTTGTTGAGACAGACCGTTCTAACAGCCACAGACACAGCTGGGCCAGCATGAACTGAAAAGAGATCTCTGATAATTTAAATTGAAAGAAGTGAATTTAAACTGACTATTTTTTCACCCCTCAAAATTCTAAAAGTTAAGCCAGATTGATACCTTTTGAAAGTGGTTATGAGTTGTTGATCTGCTGTGGTCATCGCTGGAAGGAAGAGGAGTTTGAAGCTTTGGATGTTGGATTGGATTTCCTTACCTCATCGGACCCTGGAAGATTGTGAGTGGACTTGAATCAGAGGATGGATCGTTAGAAAGTGTAAATCTGAATGGACTTGTTATTGATATTGTTAATACAATTTTTTAATGTTGTTTTAGTAGTGTTTAAGACTTTTTTTGGTTTTTCTAATAAACAGTTAATTTGTTGGTAACTAAAGATACCTGGTTTA
Organism: Heterodontus francisci; assembly: GCF_036365525.1. Taxonomy (NCBI): domain Eukaryota; kingdom Metazoa; phylum Chordata; class Chondrichthyes; order Heterodontiformes; family Heterodontidae; genus Heterodontus; species Heterodontus francisci. The sequence continues at coordinate 80,537,656 of NC_090378.1, read as the reverse complement.
TTCGCCTCATTCGGGGATTAATAGATTGTTCAATGCGGCTGTGACTTTCTTTAAGTTTAAAGTGATATGTGATCTGTGGAGTGACGGGACTGAATTTACAGTGCGTTGCTCCCATTGCAATCAGAATCATGTATTTTGATTGGGGGCTTTGTCATGAGTGGTCGGGCTATAACAATACCATGAACACCAAGGACACATTTTCATTTAAAACTCAAAGTATATCTTAATATGATTGTGGAATGCAGTCAGCATAGGGATCGATCCCGATCCCAGTAGCAGTACTCCATTGTAAAAGGACAATGGAGTGGGAGCTGATGCAATGTTTTAATACCTGCACCCCCTCCATCCCCTCTCCCCGGTTCCCGGTTCCCAGCTCGCCCCCCTCGCACCCCCTTCCCCCCACCCCCCTCGCACCCTCTTCCCAGCTCCCCCCTTGCACCATCATCCCCTCACACCCCCTTCCCCTGCACCCTCTCCCCTACCCCCTGCAGCCCCCCTCCCAGCTCCCCCCGCACCCCCTTCCCTCCATCCCTTCCCACCGCACTCCTCCTCCTCGCACACCACCCCCCCCGCACCCGCTTCCCCCCCTTCCCTCCACCTCCTTCCACCGGCATCCACCTACCCCTGTGTAGGGGCTCCAACAACCCCACTGCCTTGTGGGTGTCTCGGGAGAGACCAAGGCTAAGGGAGTAAACCCTAACAGAAAATCCGGAGCGGAAGCCCGAAGGCGGTCATGTGTCACCTTTGGCATGTTTCTGGCAGTTCCTGCAGCCATACTGGTGCCAAATGTCGTGCTCTGCACTCCTTTGGACCCCACCAGGAAGGCCGAGAGGGGGGTTTTGACGCTTGGGCAACTCACAACCTCCATACAACCGCCCAGGCATGCGCCATGGAGAGGTCACTCCATAGTCACCTCACAGCGACCAAATCAACACGGAAGGCAATTGCAGAGATTGGGCACCACGGGTTGCCTTTGTCGGTGGGAGAGGTCCTCGCATCTCACTGGACAGCTACCGCCCGCGTCAAACCGGGCAGCCCCCGGTCAGTAAGGTTCTGTCCCTCCACAGTCCACCTGCTTCAATGGGTGCTTGGAGCTCAGGATCATTGCCCGACAAGTGGACTGTAACACCGCACCAAACAGCACGACCAAAAAAGGAAAGAAGGTACCAGCCCTTCGTTTTGCAAGCTGGAACGTCAGAACTATGTGTCCTGGCCTGTTGGAAGACTTTACACAAATCAATGATTCTCGGAAGACCACCATCATCAACAACGAGCTCAGTAGACTCAATGTGGACATTGCAGCACTTCAGGAGACACGCCTCCCTGCGAGCGTATCTCTAAGAGAGCAAGACTACACCTTCTTCTGGCAGGGTAGGGATCCTGAAGAACCAAGACAGCACGGAGTGGGCTTTGCCATCAGAAACTCTTTGCACAGCATGATAGAGCCACCCTCAAATGGCTCGGAACGCATACTGTCCATCCGACTGTTCACCGCCTCTCGTCTAGTACACCTACTCAGCATCTATGCTCCAACACTCTGCTCCCCACATGAAGCTAAAGACCAGTTCTATAAGGAACTCCAAAATATCATTAGTAGCATCCCCAACACCGAATACCTATTCCTGCTGGGGGACTTTAATGCCAGGGTTGGGGCCAACCATGACTCATGGCCTTCCTGCCTTGGGCGCTATGGCATTGGAAGGATGAATGAGAATGGACAAAGACTGCTTGAGTTGTGTACCTATCATAACCTCTGCATCACCAACTCATTCTTTCACACTAAACCCTGTCACCAGGTTTCTTGGAGGCACCCAAGATCACGTCGTTGGCACCAGCTGGACCTCATCGTCACAAGGCGAGCCTCTTTAAACAGTGTTCAAATCACACGCAGCTTCCACAGTGCGGACTGCGACACCGACCACTCCCTGGTGTGCAGCAAGGTTATCCTTAAACCAAAGAAGCTGCATCACTCCAAGCAGAAGGGCCAAACGCGCATCAACACTAGCAGAATTTCTTATCCACAGCTGTTACGCAAGTTTCTAAATTCACTTGAAAAGGCCCTCCAAAACACTCCCATAGGGGATGCAGGGACCAAGTGGACCCACATCGGAGACGCCATCTGTGACTCAGCAATGACCACCAATTGTGTGAAGCGGAATGCAGACTGGTTTCAATCTCACATTGAAGAGCTGGAACCTGTCATAGCCGCTAAGCGCATTGCACTGCTGAACTACAAGAAAGCCCCCAGCGAGTTAACATCCGTAGTACTTAAAGCTGCCAGAAGCACTGCACAAAGAACAGCCAGGTGCTGCGCAAATGACTACTGGCAACACCTATGCAGTCATATTCAGCTGGCCTCTGATACAGGAAATATCAGACGGATGTATGATGGCATTAAGAGAGCTTTTGGGCCAACCATCAAGAAGATTTCCCCCCTCAAATCTAAATCAGGGGACACAATCACTGACCAATGCAAGCAAATGGACCGCTGGGTGGAGCACTACCTAGAACTGTACTCCAGGGAAAATGTTGTCACTGAGACCGCCCTCAATGCAACCCTGTCTCTGCCAGTCGTGGATGAGCTGGACGTACAGCCAACAAAATCGGAACTTAGTGATGCCATTGATTCTCTAGCCAGCGGAAAAGCCCCTGGGTAGGACGGCATTACCCCTGAAATCATCAAGAGTGCCAAGCCTGCTATACTTTCAGCTCTGCACGAACTGCTTTGCCTGTGCTGGGATGAGGGAGCAGTTCCACAGGACATGCGCGATGCCAATATCATCACCCTCTATAAGAACAAGGGTGACCGCGGTGACTGCAACAACTACCGTGGAATCTCCCTGCTCAGCATAGTGGGGAAAGTCTTCGCTCGTGTCGCTTTAAACAGGCTCCAGAAGCTGGCTGAGCGTGTCTATCCTGAGGCACAGTGTGGCTTTCGAGCAGAGAGATCCACCATTGACATGCTGTTCTCCCTTCGCCAGCTACAGGAGAAATGCCGTGAACAACAGATGCCCCTCTATGTTGCTTTCATTGATCTCACCAAAGCCTTTGACCTCGTCAGCAGACGTGGTCTCTTCAGACTACTAGAAAAGATTGGATACCCACCAAAGCTACTAAGTATCATCACCTCATTCCATGGCAATATGAAAGGCACAATTCAGCAGAGCATCATTTCATCTTCGCTGCATCCGGAGAATCTTTGGCATCAGGTGGCAGGACCGTATCTCCAACACAGAAGTCCTCGAGGTGGCCAACATCCCCAGCATATACACCCTACTAAGCCAGCGGCACCTGAGATGGCTTGGCCATGTGAGCCACAAGGAAGATGGCAGGATCCCCAAGGACACATTGTAAAGCAAGCTCGTCACTGGTACCAGACCCACCAGCCGTCCATGGCTCCGCTTTAAAGACGTCTGCAAACGCGACATGAAGTCCTGTGACATTGATCACAAGTAGTGGGAGTCAGTTGCCAGAGATCGCCAGAGCTGGCGGACAGCCATAAAGGCGGGGCTAAAGAGTGGCGAGTCGAAGAGACTTAGCAGTTGGCAGGAAAAAAAGACAGAAGTGCAAGGAGAGAGCCAACTGTGTAACAGCCCCGACAACCAATTTTATCTGCAGCACCTGTGGAAGAGTCTGTCACTCTAGAATTGGTTTTTATAGCCACTCCAGGCGTTGCTGCACAAACCACTGACCACCTCCAGGCACTTAAGCATTGTCTTTCGAGACAAGGAGGCCAAAGACTAGACTAGACTAGACTAATGCAGTCAGCACAGTTCCAAAACTGAAACTGATCCCCACTGTCGCTTTACATGCAAATAGTACATAAATGCATATTCCCAATAAATATTCTGGAATTTGCAGTGCAATATATTATTCTAGCACTTTCCAGACAAAGGGCAATAGATTTAATTATCTGTACTTTATATTATAAAAATAATAAAGGCACTGCTTCCTCCGGAATATCCTAACAGGAAATGTTGGTGTTAACCTGCCAATTTGTTATCAGAAGTTATGTCCAGGTTTAGATGCATATTCTTTGATATGTAGCCAAGACTATAACTTTACTGTAACCAGAGGTCAGGAGAGTAAAAATAGTGTTTTTGTTTTTACTGTGGAAATTCCAGACTGAATATTTGGGAAGTTCGCAGGCTCTAGCAGTAACTCTGGGGTGGTATGAAAAACACTGGGCTAAGGGCTGATGGGGGAGATGGTGGCGTAGTGGCAATATCACTAAACTAGTAATCTAGCCTAATGCCCTGGGGACATGTGTTCACATTCCACCATGCCAGCTGGTGGAATTTAAAATTCAATTTATTAATTTAAAAAATCTGGAATTAAAAGCTAGCCTCAGTAACAGTTCCAGAAACTATCATTGATGGTTGTAAAAACCCATCTGATTCACTAATATCCTTTCTGGGAGGAAATCTGCGGTCCTTATGTGGTCTGGCCTATATGTGACTCCAGATCCTCAGAAATGTGGTTGACCCTTAACTGCCCTCTGAAATGGCCCAGCATGCCAATCAGTTGTCAAGGACAACAGGGATGGGCAACAAATGCTGGCCTTGCCAGTGATGCTCACATCCTATGAATAAATTAAAAAAGGGGCTAAATTCAATAGCACCTGAAAATGTGGATGGTGATGTGTGATTAACCCATGCCTGTTGATTGAAATGCAAGCAGCATGCCATCTTTGTGCTGTCTGCTCATTTCAGTGTCCAGTTAGCACTAACTGCATTGTTCACTGGCTGCATGCATTAGTGGTATCAATTAATATTGATATTAAAGATATCAATTAGCAGTAAGATAGCCTGCATGCCTTAAATGGAGGTTCACTGTGGTTGAAGCATGTGCTGGCAATTGTTCAAGAAGTGGCTCTGACCTGGGAAAGAGGGATGGATAGCAGAAAAGGAGACAGCACTGGCTCCAACGTTTTCAGATGCTGCACTGGAAATCTTGGAGGAGGTGGAAAGGAGAGATGTGCAGAGGGCCAGGGAGCCCTCCAGACATATGTTCAGAAGGCATAGGAGCAGGTAGCCATCGAGTTAGATGCCAGGAGTCATGGCCCGAGGACCTAGATGCAGTGCCACAAGAAGTTCAATGACCTCACACGAGTGGTCAAGGTCAGTGATGCATCTTCAAATGCCATATCCCACTAACTGCACCATTAGCCTCAGAGACTCAATTCACCACACCTGCATCACTCACCTACCAAAAATCTTTATCAATCAGGATTCATAGAATTGTTACAGTTCAAGAGGAGGTCATTTGGCCCATCAAGCCCATTCCGGCTCTTGGCAAGAGCAACTCAGCTAGTCCCACTCCCTGCCCTTTCCCCGTAGCATTGTAATCTTTTTCTCTTCAGGTGTTTATCCAATTCCCATTTGAAAGCCACGATTGAACCTACCTCCACCACACTGTCCGGCAGTGCATTCCAGATCCTAACCACTCATTGTGTTTACTTTACCCCCATACCTAATCCTCCTCCTCACATCCCCCCTCCCCTCATCCCATACTCTTTTCTGATTTACAAGCTGGAGATGGTGTAACCATGCACCTCTTCCATTTCCCCCATCTCTGCACCAAAATCTTTACTTTCTGTCTTTCTCCTTTCAGATACTCAAGGAGTACCATGTGGTTAGTGGAAGGATAGTAAGAAGACAGTGATGATGAAGACACAGCACATTCAGTCAAATTTGCATTCAAAGGCTCCAGTTCCGATAAAAGCTCTGGATGGAATTTAGAGGATAGATTATAGGTGATATCTGCACATGGTGAGACACCAGGTATGAGCAACCTGCAGCCAGGGCAGGGGTCAAGGATAGCGCAAGGGCCAGCTTACTGGAGAGCAAGGCCGCACATGAATCCCGCTGCAGAGGACTCAGATGAGCACTTTGATGGGGCAGGCTTCAGAAGAAGGCTGATGTATATGCACAATGAAATTCTTGGTGCATCGGGAAGCCTGCCAGAAAAACTGTGGTCAATGTTAAGGAGCATGAAGGAGTCCAGAACCAACATGGCACAGGTCTTTACACAGTGATTGGAGCCTATCCTTTCCAGCCAACTCCATTTGCACATTGTGGACCAAACCATGATGCAGCATCTCATGGTCGATGTCACAGCTTCCATTGCAGCACAAGTAACAACCATTCAACATCTGTTACAGGGGAAGCTCATTCTGAAGTCATGCAAGGTCAGACTGCTGCCATCGTGGCTATGAATTATAGTATTCAAAAGGGCTTGCAGGGTGTCACAACAGTCTAGCAATCTGTCCTCCAACAGATTTTTGTTATTCATTTGTCAGATGTGGGCATCAATGGCAAGGCCAGCATTTATTGTCCATTCCTAATTGCCTTTGAGAAGGTGGGTGGTGAGCTGTCTTCTTGAACTGCAGTCCATAGGGTGTAACACCAACAGTGCTGTTTGGAAGGGATTTTGACCCAGCGACAGTGAAGAAACGGCAATATAGTTCCAAGTCAGGATGGTGTGTGGCTTGCACGGGAACTTGCAGGTGGTAGTGTTCCTATGCATCTTCTGCCCTTGTCCTTCTAGGGGGTAGAAGCCATGGGTTTGGACGGTGCTGTTGAAGGAGCCTTGGCAAGTTGCTGGAGTGCATCTGGTAGATGGTACACACTGCTGCCACTGTGCTCCTGTGGTGAAGGGAGTGAATGTTGAAGGAGGTGGATGGGGTACCAGTCAAGTGGGCTGCTTTGTCCTGCATGGTGTCAAGCTTCTTGAGTGTTGTTGGAGCTGCACCCATCCAGACAAGGGGAGGGTATTCCATCACACTCCTGACTTGCGCCTTGTGGATGGTGGATAGGCTTTGGGGAGTGAGGAGGTGAGTTACTCACTACAGAATTCCCAGCCTCTGACCTGCTGTTGTAGTCACAGCATTTATATGGCTGGTCCAGTTCAGTTTCTGGTCAATGGTAACCCCTAGGATGTTGATAGTGGGGGATTCAGTGATGGTAATGCCATTGAATATCATGGGGATATGGTTAGATTCTCTTTTGTCTGAGATGGCCATTGCCTGTCACTTGTGTGGCGCGAATGTTACTTACCACTTATCAGCCCAAGCCTGGATGTTGTCTAGGTCTTGCTGCATCTGGACATGGGCTGCTTCAGTATCTGAGGAGCTGCAAATGGTGCTGAAAATTGTGCAATCATCAGCAAACATCCAGGCTTCTGAAGTTATGATAGAGGGAAGGTCATTGATGAAGCAGCTGAAGATGGTTGGGCCTTCGAAGGTGGCTTTCATACAAGGGTGATTAGTTGATTTTGGTGTGCAATATGGCATGACTTCATAGAATCATGGAATCATCATAGAATGTGACAGCACAGAAGGAGGCCATTTAGTCTGTTGTGTCCATGCTGGCTCTCTGTAAGAGCAACTCAGCTAGTCCCATTCTCCCTCCATTTCCCCGTAGCCCTGCAAAGTTTTGTCTTCAGATAATTATCCAATTCCCTTTTGGAAGCCATGATTGACTCTCCACCACACTCTCAGGCAGTGCATTCCAGATCCAAACAATTTGATGTGTAAAAAAGTTATTCCTCACATCGTCGTTGGTTCCTTTGTGATTCACCTGAAATTGATGTCCTCTGGTTCGTGATCCTTTCACCAATGGGAACAATTTCTCTCTATCTACTCTTTTTAGGCCCTTTTTTACTCTATTTTAGAAGCCCAGGATCCTGTATAGCTTTTTAATCGCTTTCTCAACCTGCACTGCCACCTTCAATGATTTGTGCACATATACGCCAGATCTCTCTGTTCCTGCACCCCCTTTAGAATTGTGCCCTTTATTTTATATTGCCCCTCCTTGTTCTTCCTACCAAATATGTCACTTCCCACTTTTCTGCATTAAATGTCATCTGCCACTGCATTCCACCAGCTTGTCTATTCCTCTTGAAGTAGATCACTATCCTCCTCACAGTTCACAATACTTCAAAGTTTTGTGTCATCTGCAAATTTTGAAATTGTACCGTGGACACCCAAGTCTAGGTCATTAATATATATCAAGAAAAACATACCTTCCTCCAGTCCAAAAAACAACTGTTCACCACTACTTTCAGTTTTCTGTCACTCAGCCAACATTGTATCCAAACTGCCATTGTCCCCTTTATTCCAAGGGGCTCAACTTTGCTGTTAAGCCTATTATGTGGCACTTCATCAAATGCCTTTTGGAAGTCCATGTACATGACATCAACTGCATTACCCTCATCAACCCTCCCTGTTACCTTATCAAAAAAGTCAATCACGTTAGTTAAACATGAGTACCTTTAACAAATTTGTCCTGGCTTTCTTTAATTAATCCACACTAGCCAAATGACTGTTAATTTTGCCCTGCATTATCGTTAAACTGACTGGCCTGTAGTTGCTGGGTTTACCTTTACACCATTTTTTGAACAAGGGCTTAACATTTGCAATTTTCAAGTCCTCTGGCACCACTCCTGTATCTAAGGAGGATTGGAAGATTATAGCCAGTGCCTCTGCAATTTCCTCCTTTACTGCCCTCAGTATCCTGGGATGCATCCCATCTGGCCCTGATAACTTATCAACTTTAAGTACAACCAGCCTTTCTAATGCCTCCTTTTCATCAATTTTTAGCCCACCCAGTGTCTCAACTATCTCTTTCACTATGACTTTGGCAGCATCTTCTCCCTTGATAAAAAAAGAAGAAAGTACTCATTTAGTACCTCAGACATCCCTTTGCCTTCGTGCGTAAATCCCCTTTTTGATTCCTACTTGGCCCTCCCCTTTTACTATTTATGCCTTTGAAGACTTTTATATTAGCTGCCAGTCTCTTCTCATACTCTCTCTTTGCCTCTCTTATTTCCTTTTTCGCTTCCCCTCTGAACTTTCTATATTCAGCCTGATTCTCACTTGTTAGCTTTCACATGTATGCTGATGACACTCAGCTCTACCTCATCAACTCTTCCCTCGATTCCTCCACAGTTGCTAAACTATCAGACTGCTGATATCACATCCAGTACCAGATCAGCAGAAATATCCTCCAATTAAATATTGGGAAGACTGAAGACATTGTTTTCGGTCCCCACTTTAGACTCCGTTCTCTCGCTACCAACTGCATTCCTCTCCCTGGCAACAGTCTGAAATTAAGCCAATCTGTTCACAACCTTGGTGTCACATTTGACCGAGATGAGCTTTAAATCTCATTCGTGCCATCACTAAGACCGCCTATTTCCACCTCTATAAAATCTGCCTGTGTGGAGTTTGCAAGTTCTCCCTGTGACCGCGTGGGTTTTCACCGGGTGCTCCGGTTTCCTCCCACAGCCAAAGATTTGCAGGTTGATAGGTAAATTGGCCATTATAAATTGCCCCTAGTATAGGTTGGGGAATTGAGGGAAGGTGGGGATGTGGTAGGAATATGGGATTAATGTAGGATTAGTATAAATGGGTGGTTGATGGTCAGCACAGACTCGGTGGGCCAAAGGGCCTGTTTCAGTGCTATATCTCTAAATAAATAAATAAATAAAAATCGCCCAACTTCACCCATGCCTCAAGTTCATCTGCTGCTAAAATCCTCATTTATGCCTTCGTTACCTCTAGACTTGACTATTCCAACGCAATCCGGGCTGGCCTCCCACATCCTACTCTCCATAAACTTGAGGTCATCCAAAGCTCTGCTGCCTGTGTCCTAACTCCCACCAAATCCTGTTCTCTTATCACCCCTGTGCTCGCTAACCTACATCGGCTCCCGGTCAAGCAATGTCTTGATTTTAAAATTTTCATCCTTGTTTTCAAATCCCACCGTGGCCTGCTCCATCCCGATCTCTGTAATATTCTCTAGCCCCGCAACCCTGACCTTTACTATAGTCATGGAGAGGGACAGGAGCAGACGGGATGGGAAAATATTTAATTGGGGGAGGGGGAATTACAATGCTATTAGGCAGGAACTGGGGAGCATAAATTGGGAACAGATGTTCTCAGGGAAATGCACGACAGAAATGTGGAGGTTGTTTCGGGAGCACTTGCTGCGACTGCTGGATAGGTTTGTCCCGATGAGGCAGGGAAGGGATGGTAGGGTGAAGGAACCTTGGATGACAAGAGATGTGGAACAGCTAGTCAAGGGGAAGAAGGAAGCTTACTTAAGGTTGAGGAAGCAAGGATCAGACAGGGCTCTAGAGGGTTACAAGGTAGCCAGGAAGGAACTGAAGAATGGACTTAGGAGAGCTAGAAGAGGACATGAAAACGTCTTGGCGGGTAGGATTAAGGAAAATCCCAAGGCGTTCTACACTTATGTGAGGAACAAGAGGATGGCCAGAGTGAGGGTAGGGCCGATCAGGAATAGTGGAGGGAACTTGTGCCTGGAGTCGGAGGAGGTAGGGGAGGTCCTTATGACTACTTTGCTTCAGTATTCACTAGTGAGAGGGACCTAGTCGTTTGTGAGGACAGCGTGGAACAGGCTGATATGCTCGAACAGGTTGAGGTTAAGAGGGAGGATGTGCTGGAAATTCTGAATGATATGAGGACAGATAAGTCCCCGGGGCCAGACGGGATATACCCAAGGATATTACAGGAAGCGAGGGAAGAGATTGCTGCGCCTTTGGCGATGATCTTTGCGTCTTCACTGTCCACTGGAGTAGTACCGGATGATTGGAGGGTGGCAAATGTTGTTCCCAAGAAAGGGAATAGGGATAACTCTGGGAATTATAGACCAGTCAGTCTTACGCCGGTAGTGGGCAAATTATTGGAGAGGATTCTGAGAGACAGGATTTATGATTATTTGGAAAAGCATGGTTTGATTAGAGACAGTCAGCATGGCTTTGTAAGGGGCAGGTCATGCCTCACAAGCCTTATTGAATTCTTTGAAGATGTGACAAAACACATTGATGAAGGAAGAGCAGCGGATGTGGTGTATATGGATTTTAGCAAGGTGTTTGATAAGGTTCCCCATGGTAGTCTCATTCAGAAAGTAAGGAGGCATGGGATACAGGGAAGGTTGGCTGTCTGGATACAAAATTGGCTAGCCCATAGAAGTGGTAGTAGATGGAAAGTATTCAGCATGGAGCTCGGTGACCAGTGGTGTTCCACAAGGATCTGTTCTGGGACCTCTGCTCTTTGTGATTTTTATAAATGACTTGGATGAGGAAGTGGAAGGCTGGGTTAGCAAGTTTGCTGATGACACGAAGGTTGCTGGAGTTGTGGATAGTGTGGAAGGCTGTTGTAGGTTGCAACGGGACATTGGCAGGATGCAAAGCTGGGCTGAGAAGTGGCAGATGGAGTTCAACCTGGAAAAGTGTGAAGTGATTCATTTTGGAAGGTCGAATTTGAATGCAGAATACAGGCTTAAAGACAGGATTCTGGGTAGTGTGGAGGAACAGAGGGATCTTGGGGTCCATGTCCATAGATTGCTCAAAGTTGCCACCCAAGTTGATAGGGTTGTTAAGAAGGCGTATGGTGTGTTGGCTTTCATTAAAGGGGGATTGAGTTTAAGAGCCGCGAGGTTATGCTGCAGCTCTATAAGGCCCTGGTTAGACCACACTTGGAATATTGTGTTCAGTTCTGGTCGCCTCATTATAGGAAGGATGTGGAAGCTTTAGAGAGGGTGCAGAGGAGATTTACCAGGATGCTGCTTGGACTGGAGGGCATGTCTTATGAAGAAAGGTTGAGGGAGCTACGGCTTTTCTCATTGGAGCGAAGAAGGATGAGAGGTGACTTGATAGAGGTGTACAAGATGATGAGAGGCATGGATAGAGTGGATAGCCAGAGACTTTTTCCCAGGGCGGAAAGGGCTATTACCAGGGGGCATAATTTTAAGGTGATTGGAGGAAGGTTTAGGGGAGATGTCAGAGGTAGGTTCTTTACACAGAGAGTGGTGGGTGCGTGGAATGCACTGCCAGCGGTGGTAGTAGAAGCAGATACATTAGGGACATTTAAGCGACTCTTGGATAGGTACATGGATGATAGTAGAATGAAGGCTAGGTAGTTAGTTTGATCTTAGAGTCAGTTAAAGGGTCGGCACAACATCGTGGGCCGAAGGGCCTGTACTGTGCTGTACTGTTCTATGTTCTATACCTGCACTCCTCTAATTCTGGCGTCTTGTGCACCCCGGATTTTAAATGCTCCACCATTGGTGACCGTGCCTTCAGTTGTTTTGGCCCCGAGCTCTGGAAAACCCTCCCTACGCCTCCCCACCTTGCTTTCCTCCTTTAAGACACTCCCTAAAATCTACCTCTGACCAAGCTTTTGGTCATCTGACTTAATATCTCCTTTTGTGGCTCAGCGTCAAACTTTGTTTTATAATGCTCTTGTAAAGCGTATTGGGACATTTTATTACATTAAAGGCGTTATATAAATACAAGTTGTTGTTTTTGCTTACTCTCGATCTCTTTCATCATACAGGTAGTTATGGCTTTGGTTAATTTATAAATTTGGTTTGGAATCTTTATTTTCTGGTGGTTTTTAATTATGCATTGTGGCCAAGCGGACACTCTGATGGTCAGTGACAGAGGGAAGGAAAGGTGTGGAACTGTTGGTGAATAGTGAATTGGGGTTGTGGTTGCTGGTATCACACTCGGATGGGTTCTTCACGGAAAGCTTTACGAGAAAGGGGCTGTCTAGGATAGTCCTCTCTTCCTCCTCCTCCTCCAGCTCCTGATCCTCAGCTGCTCACCGTTTAGCTGGTGGCAAGGACTATCGCCTCATGATGGTGAGATTGTGCAGCGTACAGAAGACCACCATAAGTCTTGACACCTGCTCTGCAGACTACTGCAGAGCTTCTCCAGAGTGGTGCAGGAAGCAGAAGCGTTGTTGCAGTGCTCCAATGGTTTGCTCTATTACATTTCATGTGTTGGCATGACTTTTGTATGCGCATCCTGTATACGTGGGCATGAGATGTGCACCGGTGTCATCAGCCATGTGGTCAGTGAATAGCCCTTATCGCCCAGTAGTCAACCTTAGGTTTGCCATGATGACTCAAATGCAGCTGACACAGTGGACTGCTGTAGAATGAAGGCATCATGACTGTTGCCGGGAAATCGAGCATTGACCTGCATGACTTGCTGTGTACAGTCATGCACCAGCTGGATGTTGAGGGACTGGATTTTCTTTTGGTTCCAGTCTACAGCACAGTTGACATGTGGTGCCCACAAAGTGATGTGCGTGCAGTCAACAGCACCTTGTACCATGGGGAAGCCACATGCTCACTCTGCCTACTTGACTCTGGCAAGAGAGAGTGAAATGTAATTAGCTTTCATTGAATAGACAGCCTATCTCCAGCTCCAGCCTGGAAGGAGCCAGATAGATAAAGGTTCATGGCCATGATCACCTTCACAGCCCCTGGCAATGTAGTCCTTGCCATGCTCTGAGGTTCCAGTTGTGGCTGCACCGGTGGGAGACTTCAGTGAGGACGTCCTTACTGAAGCATAGAGGTTTCAAATGTTGCTCATCACTGAGGTTCAGGTGGGAGAGTTGCTCCCTGAACACCCTGGGCAGATAGGTTCTCCTGCTGAGAGCCCTTCTCCTCCTCCTCACTCTTCCATCAGCTTGACCTGTGCTCCATGGCCTCTGTTCATTCTCCCATGCTGTATTCCAAGGGCAATGCCTACTAGTGCACCCATGTCTGGGAGCAATTGGTTTGTGCAGAAGCTTTGAAGTCAGCGAAATCTCTTTTCAGCACCTGCCACACCACTCCCTGTAGACTTCTGAAACTTTAAAGAATTATGCAAAGCACTAGTAGAATTGAAGCAACTGCCAGAAGACACCAACCATCAAATAACCTGTAAGTAGTTGATGATTCCTTTAAATAGCTCTGGTGGGTGGGAGTCCATCCTGCTGCTGAATGTGTTTCAGCACTGCGAGGTTAAGAGAGGGCGTTAGCTGGAGTGTTGAACTGCAAAATGGCACCACTGGCATCAAATCTACATTGCACCAATTGATGTCATGATCTGCCTGCTCTGCATGCTTCCGGTGGCTGTTCACTGCGCGCGTGAATGCACGCTAATACCCTCATCAACATGGTGTCTGCTGCGATTTGCCCCAAGTGGGCTGCAAATGCCATTTTGGAGCTTTAAGGGCACTTGTAGCATGCAAAAAATGTGTGCAATTGATCCCTGGGGTGTCCAAACTATATCCTGTGGGCCACAGGCTGCTCTTGGGGCTCTCAATGCAGTCCACAGAGCCCAGGTGACTCAATTTTTCTCCATTTATAGCTCACTTGCTGGTTTTTCCTGTTTGATTTTAATAGACATGGAAGTTTTGAAAGGGCTTTTTTCAGCATTGCTGCCTCACTGATCCATAATTCCTAAATCAAAACACCAGGATGTTAGTATCTGCAGCTTGAGATAGATGCAAATTAATGGAAATATGGATTTAAGTGTTATATGTGGCCCAAGAAGCAACCTGGTTTGCATCTAAGTAGCCCATGAGGAGAAAAAGCTTGGACACTCCTGATGTTGCTTTTTCTTTATCTATCTACATCCACCCATATGATCTTCTACCTACTGCTATATTAGCAAAGGAGCTGTCTTTAATACTGCAGCCATTTTACTTTGTAGCTGTGCGTCAAAATGGATGTTTCAGTAAGACCAGGCTGTTTTGCTGCTGGTAAACTTCCAAGAATGGATGGGAAAATCAACACCATGAGGCTGACACCTGCTCTCCCCAGCAGACTACTAGAGATTAAATGGGGCAAATGCACAAATCTGAAAATCCCACTCCCCCATTAGGGTGATCAAGTGGCAGAGAAGTGGCAAGCATCCTTGTGATAACTGTGCCTCTGCCTGACTTCTTATGTTTGGTTTATTTAGATAATAGATGATATATTGTCCTACCCTTAGAGGTAATGAATCATAGATGACACCAAACTTAATTTTAAAAACTTGTAGACAAGAGGAGGAAGGGACGTCAAGGAAAAGGAAGGAGTTTTCAGACCATGGGAAAGAATTATTTAATGCTATAAGGGGACTTGATTCCAATACAGTAAGCAAGCACAGCAGAGGAAAATCATGAAGGACAGCTTATTTAGAACTTAGAAGAATCAAGAGAGGAAAGTAGGATATAATCATAAGTAGTCGCAGCAAAGACATTAAGGATGTTACATTAACAATGTTATTTTAAGAATTCTTTGATGGTTACATCCTGACTATTTGTTTGATAGTATAATGATTTTGCTTAAGTGCAAAACCAGAAAGAACAGGCTAAATGCTGTCTGGTCACATATTCTATGAATAATGTGTACAGTTGTTTTGGAACACATCAGTGTAATAAGAACAGTGACCTGTTCACCTACATATATGACTGCTCTCGACTGTTATCAGTTTAGGGTTTTATGACAGTTTATCAGCTTCTGTTTTTGGAACAAAAATGAAACCACAGATAAACAAGATGTGCAATGCTGCAGGAGCTCATCCTTGCACAAAATAACAGAAAGGCACTCAGGAGACTTACTGACTGAATGTGTCATTAAATGCAGCTACAGGATAAGGTTATATTTGAACAAAAGTGGTAATTCTCCTCAAAAACAGCGTACAATTCAGCTTTCTTCTTTCATTGCTGTATACTGTACTGATGATGTTTGCTACATTAGAAACAGAAGATAGATTTTGATTTTCAAAGTTTTCTTTTAACTTGTTTGAATGAAATTTATTAAAAGTGTCCAAGACCCTCCTACATGGCAGTATTGCTGAAATTCCTCTCCTTTACCTGCTGCTAACACCCACTAAATAGAATGCATCAACTCTGCCTATGGCCTGCAACCACCTACCTAAATTCAATAATATAAAAGCAAAATACTGCAGATGCTGGAAATCTGAAATAAAAACAAGTAATGCTGGAAATACTCAGCAAGTCTGGCAGCAGATCTGATGAAGGGTCACTGACCTGAAACATTAATTCTGCTTCTCTCTGCACAGATGCTGCCGGACCTGCTGAGTATTTCCATCATTTCTTGTTTTTTTTCCTAAATTCAATACTGTTCCAAACCTCATGTTGTATTGAATCACATAAGTATTTAAAGACCAATGAGATGTTCACTGACTGTACAGAGCTGTCCCTTTCCCCATCAGTATCTACCCATCAGTGCTGAATGTACCTATGAGTGCTGTATGTACCTGAATACTGTATTTAACTGAGTGCTGCATATGACTGTCAGCAGCATTCAGATCCTGAAAATGAATGAAAAGAAATAACCTACAACAGGCAATAAAAGGGTTCCTAAGTTTGTTTCATGCAAAAAGGTTGTTAACAAATGTTGCTCATTTACAGGCGCAGATACTGAGAGAAATTTCAACCGCAATTAGTTGTCATTAATAAATTTATATTGAGTAACTTCCACTATTAAATTTATTATACACACAATTAGAGCTATTAGAGGATGCAGCAATACATTAGCTGTCACTGAGGATGACTCGTGTGAACGGATCATTGCTTCATTACAGGCAGCTCAGGGTCCAGGGGACCTTTTAATCATCAGCAGCCAATAGTTCATCTTGTTGAAACATTTTAATGTGTGCTTTAGAAGGTGACCAGATGACAAAAAATATAAACCTATGTTACCAGCACAAGCTGAAGGAAGACTGATGCAAGCTGATGGAAGTTGTGTTCAGCTTCTAAGACTATAGGAGTTTTATTGTGATATGTAACTCTTCAAGTCTGATCAGTGGCTTTCTTTTAGACTAATTTTTCCTTTAGTGAGGCATGAATGATTGTACCAGAGTCCCTACAGAGGCCAGACCTCCAGTCAATGTCAGGTAGAGGAATATGAAAGCAGTCCTATGGGTCTTACCCACTAATACCCTTCTTACGTCCCCTTTTTTTAAATAGCTATTTATAACTATTCCGATGAAGGGTCACTGACCCGAAACGTTAACTCTGCTTCTCTTTCCACAGATGCTGCCCGACCTGCTGAGTGGTTCCAGCATTTCTTGTTTTTATTTCAGATTTCCAGCATCCGCAGTATTTTGCTTTTATTATACTTATAACTGAGTACTAGTCGCATAGGTTTAGAATAAAGAGTACTTGCATTTGTTTTGGAATTGCTTTTTTATAAATATATATTTTCTGTTTAACATTACAATAATACAGGACTATCTGTTCCCATTTCTACTGGAAAAGTGAACTATTTTTAGATATGTGAAGGGGAATGACAGCAGCAAATCTACATGGAACTGAAGGAGAGCAAAGAGAGCAAGGGGATGTTCTGGTGTTCAATAGCACATTATCATCATTTGTAAACCTGGCATTTTATAAGATGCATAAACCAGATTAGATTACAATCATCTTCTCTGCTATCGTAACCGGGCATTACCAAACTGGAAGTGGCACTTGTGGGTTTAATGGGTATATCAGCCTCAGCTAGCTGCAACTCTCGAATCTCATTACTTTTCTGGAAACTGCCCAACCACTTGATTGTACCCATACTATTGTTGGTGAACTTTGATTCTTGTGGGCACAGAGGGCAAAACACAGGAAAACCACAAAGGTAGTGCAATGAAAAGGCAGATCACAATCTCGGTGCCCTGAAGCCTGGACATAGTTTATTTTTCTCTATTGCTCGTTTTACATTAAAGGTGATTTATAAATGCAAATTGTTGTTGTTTGCTTTATGTTATTTATACTCTTGAGAACGTGTGTCCACAAATGCTGTCTGGTTAGTTTTAATAGGAGGGTCCTTCCTTAATGATTATGTGGTTTGATAAACAATAGTACACAATGAAACTGCTTTGCACAAACAGAAATTTCTTTTGATTCATTTGTGGGAGTCGTTGGCTAGACCAGCATTTATTGGCCATCCATAATTGCCCTTGAACTAAATGGCTTGCCAGGCCATTTCAGAGTCAACCACATTGCTGTGGGTCTGCAGTCACATACAAGCCAGACCAGGTAAGGACTGCAGATTTCCTTCCTTTAAGGACATTAGTGAACCAGATGGGTTTTTACAACAATTGACAATGGCTTCATGGTCACCATAAGACTAATTCAAGATTTATTAACTGAATTCAAATTTCACCATCTGCTGTGGTGGGATTTGAACCCATGACCCCAGAGCATAAGCCTGGACTGTGGATTACTAGTCTAGTGACATTACCACCACCTCCACATAAACTGCACATGAAAGATAAATACAGATTGATATTCATGTGAGACTCCAGAATTGCCGGGTTCACATATTTTATGAAGCGATTGAGGGATTTTATTGACCACTGTGTTGGAAAGTCTCTGATCCCTTTCTGGCTGGAAAAAAAGGGAGGTAAAATACAAAGAAAGAGACATGGACAGTCAGGTTTTTGAAAAAGAAAGCTGTGAGGCAGTCAGATCCAACAAAGACTGAGAAGGTTAGAATGCAGAGGGTAGTTAGAAATTACTTTAAGTCAATTTTACTTTGCGACTCCCCAGCCCAGAAAAAACTGCCTCCACTTGCTGAGCCCATCTCTCGTCCTGGTCCCTGTACATTTTAATTACACTTTGGCTTTGGGAGTTCATTTGTTAGTTTGGTTAACAAATTAATACATTTAAGGGTCTTGATCCCAAGTTTTAATTGGACTGCTGGAAGGAACAAGGGATCTTCTGCTAACTGGGGGTCAGAAATTGGTGTGTAAATCCATGACAAAGTGCACTGGAAGGGCTGGAATTTAGGCTGGAACTTGGATATGCTGATCCCAGTTTTGCACGGGAGTTCCCATGGCCCTTGTTTGGGGTGAAGTCTCTGTTGACCTCAAACATGGCCGCGTTATAATGGCCAGTGGGGATTCCCTTCATGGGGAGCTTCCATGTCTCTGGTGTTCCAAAGGATCTGGTATAAAGTCAGCAGCAATACACTTGGGGACTCAACGCAGCATGCTGTCAAATGTGGAAGTGGGTAGGAATATGGCTTTAAACTCAAAAGAAGTAAATCTATTTTGTTTAAATTAGTTTAAAGCTGGGGGTGGGAGGAGGAGGATTTCAAAGTTCTTTCCTGCAATTTGCAGCCTGTGGTGCAAGGAGGGTGCCCTAGATGGACTCCCTTCAACAGCAACTTGTATTTATGCAGGAACTTTAATGTAGTAAAAAATGTTCCAAAGCACTTCACAGAAGCGTAATCAGACATAGATGGATACCAACCTAAAAAAAGGAGCTATTAAACTATTAAGGCACAAAGCATGGTCAAAGAGGTTGGTTTAAAGGGGGATTTTAAAGGAGGAGAAGGAGGTGGAGGGGTTTAGAAAGTGAGTTCCAGAGCAGTAATGCAGGAGCCCACCACTTACATAGAAGTAGAGGGACTTTCCTTAACCCTACTAACTTTAGCAGTGGTGGAGATCCTAGATGGGCTCATCCCAGCATTTACTCCAGAATGTGTCCACTCCTCCCCACTGTGGATGTCTCACCCCATTAACTTAAAAGTTTATGATTTAAAACACTTATGCAACTTCTTATGCCATTTTCCTTTTTTAAAAAATGCACACAACAGATTGTCTGTTTTCCTCTTAGCTTGTTGTGTTTTTACACTTCCTTGAACATTTCCATTGACAACCTTTCTTTCCTTTGCTGACTCAATCCATTCTACTTCGTTTGCTTAATAATTTGTCATCATTTCCCCATTGACCAGCTTTGTTACTTCTTTTTTTGTGGAATCCTATTTTGCTTTCTATTCTTGTTATTTGGTTTTGTTTAATTCCATGTCCCGCCCAATAGTTTGTTTTCCCAGGACAAAGCACTTTTCACCACCTCAGGGCATTCCCAAAATGTTTTACAGCCAATGAAGTATTTTTGAAGAGTAGTCACTGCTGTAATGTAGGAAACACCACAGCCAGTTTGTGCACAGCAAGCTCCCACGAACAGTAATGTGATGATCATCAGATAATCTGATTTTTGTAACATTGATTGAGGGATGAATATTGGTCAGGGAATCAGAGATAACTCCCCTGCTCTTCTTCGAAATAGTGCCATGGGGTCTTTTACATACACCCGAGAGCACAGACAGCGTCATGGTTTTAATATCTCTGCTGAAAGATAGCACTTCTGACAATGCAGCACTTCCTCAGTGCTTCAATGGAGTGTCATCCTCGATTTTTGTACTCAAGTTTCTGAAGTTGGCCTTAAATCCTCAACCTTCTGACTCAGAAGTGAAAGTGCGACAAACTGAGAAATGGCTGTATGAGGTTGCTGTAGTTCAGTTCTCACGCCTGTCCAAGACCTGCCCATCACACTGCAACAAAGGAGCCGCTCCAGGATGGCTCCTTGTGTTGACAAGAAGGAATAGGCTCGAACCAAGGAGGCCCAACATAATGGGCAATTTTCATCTTATTACTGTCCTGTTTTTTAACATGAATAGGACAATAATGAGACTAAAATAGAAAAAATAAACTTAGTGCCAACTTCCTGCCCAAGGGTCTCCTATTGTGATTTTCGAGAAGGCCTTGATTTAGGCAGCTAGCGTTCTTGAATATATTTAAATTAACATCCTAAGGCACAATTTGGACCCTGTCAACATGTTGATCTCCATTTGCACTGTTATCGGCAGTTTACCAACCCATCCACAAACCATGGGTAGTAAAATTGAGGAGGTGGCCGTTTGTAATGGGATCTTCTTACTACATTTAAGGCACTATATAAATTCAAGTTATTATTTTAAGGGTGTTATGACCAGATGAGAAAGAGATCTAGGACTTCCCTTTCAGCTTTCACCTGGTCTTACTGTAGCAGGGCTTTGTTTTTAAACACACTGTGTTTTGAGCTCCCCCTTGGTGAATCCTTATTCACCGCTTTCCAATTATAAGACAAAGAAATGAGCACAAACAGGCTTTCTTAGGTTTAAAGAAGAAAAGTGAAATTTATTAAAACTTAAACTTAAACTCTAATTCGGTTAACGCCCATGGATACACGCCGCGCCCCACGCCAACATACATACACAATACGCACATGCAAATAGAGACAGAAAAAAGCAGAAGAAAAATAAAGTAGCGAGGTTTGAGGCAATCTCTGAAGACGGGTTTTTGTTACTGTGCTTCGAGATCGCTGTAGTCCTTGCTTGCAGTTAGATCTTGCTTTTCATTGGGCCCAGTATTCTTCTTAAACCTTGTTCACTGTAGGAGACTTTTCTCTCTTGGGGTTCATATATCTTCAATGGATTCCGAAGCTGGTGAGAGAGATGAGAGCAGACAGGAGAGGCTGTGGCAAGCCAACTATGAGAGGTCTTTTCAATCCAGGAGCAAAGAGCTTTCTGAGTTCAAATTCTCTGTGGCAAGTAAAAAAAAACTGCAACAGTTAGTCATGTGACTAAACTAGTCTGATCATGTCTGTTTGTGTTTTCGGCCATCTTAGCAGTCAACCTGGAATGCTAGCTCCTCTACCTTCAATGTTTGGTAATCAAAAGTCAATTGTGGATTGAATGCATCAGGGAATGGTCTTTTGTCCCTTTAAAGCACTGTCTGTAAATATGCAAATGTCTTTCCAGTCAAGGGTCTGGTGTTGGTTTCTTTTAAAAAGTAAGTTCTTTCTTTACTCCAGTAACAGTTTAAAATGAATGTCCCTAGGGCAAAATTAATATTCCTCGTGCTTGGCAGATGGGGGCCTGCATAACAAAGGGATTCTCAGCTGCTCTCATGTTTTTTTTATTCATTCGTGGGATGTGGGCGTCGCTGGCTAGCCCAGTATTTATTGGCCATCCCTAATTTCCCTTGAGAAGGTGGTGGTGAGCTGCCTTCTTGAACCGCTGCAGTCCTTGGGTTGTAGGTATACCCACAGTGCTGTTGGGAAAGGACTTCCAAGATTTCGACCCAGCAACAGTGAAGGAACAGCAATATAGTTCCAAGTCAGGATGGTGTGTGGTTTGGAGGGGAACTTGCAGGTGGTGGTGTTCCCATGCATCTGCTGCTCTTGTCCTGCTCGGTGTTCGAGGTTGCGGGTTTGGAAGGTGCTGTTGAAGGAGCCTTGATGCGTTGCTGCAGTGTATCTTGTAGATGGTACATACTGCTGCCACTGTGCGTCGATGGTGGAGGGAGTGAATGTTTGTGAATGGAGTAACAATCAAGCGGGCTACTTTGTCCTGGATGGTGTTGAGCTTCTTGAGTG
This sequence comes from Heterodontus francisci, assembly GCF_036365525.1. Taxonomy (NCBI): domain Eukaryota; kingdom Metazoa; phylum Chordata; class Chondrichthyes; order Heterodontiformes; family Heterodontidae; genus Heterodontus; species Heterodontus francisci. The sequence goes on along the minus strand of NC_090378.1, from coordinate 80,515,650 downwards.
TTGTTGGAACTGCACCCATCCAGGCAAGTGGAGAGTATTCCATCACACTCCTGACTTGTGCCTTGTAGATGGTGGATAGGTATTGGGGAGACAGGAGGTGAGTTACTTGCTGCAGGATTCCTAGCCTCTGACTTGCTCTTGCTGCCACAGTATTTATATGGCTGGTCCAGTTCAGTTTCTGGTCAATGGTAACCCCCAGGATGTTGATAGTCAGGGATTCAGCAATGGTAATGCAACTGAACATCAAGGAGAGATGGTAAATCACTAGAAAGTTTTACTGGTTAGGCACGCTACAGCCTGCCGGACTGATCACTGAGTCAATAATTTCAGAGCATGCGGGCCCCCCTTTTTATTTTCAGCTATTTTTTCTTTTTTTGTTTTGTTTATTTTATTTCATTTTGTTTCATCTTTCATTTTTACCATGTGCCTACCCACTGCTTTTTTTCTCATATTTGTGCTTTGGGCCAGGTTGTTCTATTTTCTTGTCAATTAACACCCTCTCTGCACTAACGCTTTGTCTTTCACCACACCATTAACATACCGTTTGCCTTTGCTCCATGACCTTCTGGTCAGTTATTCTCTGTGACCTTGTCCTATCAACACCTTCTCTTTGGTTATCTCTTGCCTCACCCCTGCTTGATTTTCTTAAAACCTATTACATTTCTAGCCCCCGCCAGTTCTGATGAAGGGTCACTGACCTGAAACGTTAACTCGGCTTCTCTCTCCACAGATGCTGCCAGACCTGCTGAGTATTTCCAACATTTCCTGTTTTTATTTCAGATTTCCAGCATCTGCAGTATTTTGCTTTTATATTAATTAAGAATGTTTTGAAGATGCTTTACTTCTATTGCATTGTGAATTTTGACCATTCGGACCACTTCAAAGTGCTTATAGTTCCTGTAGAAAGTTCTGAATTATTAGTTGCTTTCTGGCAATGCACTTTTTTCATCATGGGTGTCTTCTGGGAATTCTAGATAGAGGAAGAGGAGGAGCAGGCTCATGAGGAAGAAACACAGAGTAGCTGCAGGGCTAACAAATAGAAGGAAGCATGCTCACAGGCTATATACTGAGTATATGGAATAGATGGACACTTCTCTGAGAAGCATTGCACAAGGAGGTTGCATTTGACTGGGTAAGGGAGGCTGTCACAGATTTGAGACACATCCAGCAATAAGACCTACAACCAACCATCACAGTTACTGCTTATTGTGGTCAAGGCCACTGAAGCTCTCGTTTTTTTCACATCCTGCCCCTCCCAGCTGCAACAGGAGATAGCAACATCAGCCTATCTGTAGCCCACGTTTGCATTAAGTAGGTGACTAATGCCACGTTTGCTAAAACAAACACCTTCATCACTTTCCCAAAGGACATCAGAAAAAGCTTTTGGGGTTTACTCTGATTGCAGGATTCTCCCAAGTCCAGGACCTTATTGACTGACTCCAAATCACCCTGCGGCTATCTCAGACCAGCCCAGTGCAAACTCCACTCTTAAAAGTCATCAGATGTGGTATAAAGATCACGAGTTGCTATTCTTTTCAAACATAAACCAATATAGATTGACAAATGGTTTATATACCTCAATGGTACTTTATTTAATTTCTAATAGGTTAGAGCTCTTTACAAAAATTATATTAATAAAATTATATGAAAATGCTTTATAAAAAACTTGTACAAAAACTTTCTGTTATCCGAGCATAAACATGGCCTGTCCTGAGGGTATGTGTCCAATGCCACCTTCTCTTCCCAGAGGCCAGTGAGTCTGCAGCAAAAAGCACTGGATGCAGAACTCAGAACTCACAGCTACTGGACACAGGGAGAGGACAGGGTTCATCATGTTAGTGCATTTATATGCAGCAGTCTGTTAGCTAAATTGATATATCTCTTTTACGCTTAAATGAATTGTGTTGTAAATATTGAATGTTAATGTCTTTGTGAGCATTTGCGTGTTAGTTATCAATGTGCTTCTATCTGTGTATATAATGGGCTGGATTTTAAAGGGTCTCCAAAGCCGGGAACAGTAGTCGGCGGGGGGGGGGATGAACAGAAGAGGCCTGACGCCGGCATGACCCATACCAATCTCGGTGGCGGCAAGGCATCGTGGCAGCCCCCCCTCCCCCACCGCCGCTCGGCGACAGGACCTGCATTAAAATATGCAAATGAATAATTACCTTTCATTAACAGGCCGCCCCAAGCGGTTCTGAAAGCAGGTTCCGATCTTCATTCCATCAGCCAGCAACACCGCGCCTTCGAATCCCCGTTTGGGGAAACGAGGCGTGACTCCTGGCTGGGGGTGGGGGGAAGGCAGGGAGGAACTTTTCTCAGTGTGGAAGGGTCAAACTCCTTGGATTGGTTGTGGGGTGGTGGGAAGGGGTAAAGGACAAAGGTTCTCAACTTTTGGGGTGGGGGGGAAGGTCATATTTTCATGGTAGATATTCTAGGGGGAAAAAGGGCAGGAATGATGTGTAATGCCATTGTGGGGGTGGGAAAAGGCATGGAAAGATGTTTTTAATTCATTTCAATTAACTGTAACATAACTGGCCCTTTAAAAATTTAACTTGTAATTTAGGGCTCGAAGCCCTTTAGACATGGTGCGGCGTTAGACAACATTGCTGGGGGCGGCTCGTCTTCTTCCTCTACGTCATCGGGTGGGGCGCCACCCTACCATGCAAATGAGCCGCCGTGTTTGGAATCACAGCGGTTCCGCGACGTGTGCCCTGTGTGTGCGGGCCGCAAATTTTTCCACCCAATGTCTATTTTGGCGGCGGGATTTTAGAATGCAGCCCAATGTGTTTATAAATGCATTTGTGTAACTCTGTTTATTAGTTTATAAGTATTTGATTTATCTGTGTGGCTGGAGCTTATAAATGTATTTATCTGTGTGCTATTCATCAATGCATTTTGTGCATCTCTGTCATCTGTAAATGTAACTCCACCTTGGATATCCTAGTGCCCAATAAAAAGATCCGTTTCCCTCACCCTGGGTATTCTCCCCAGTATGGCCCTCACCTCTGCTGCGTTAAGTCCAAGGATGCAGACTTGAAAAGATATGACAGACAACTGGTTTATCCATCTACTACCAGATCTGGCTGGACTATTTAAGACACTATCAGATCCTGTTCTCGTCTGCTAAAACTGCTCACCCTTGCAGGATCATCTTGGAATGCAAAGATAACCACTGGCTTCTTTTCTCTACTGCAAACCATCTTCTAAACCCCCTTTCCCCTGCCTCCTCCACTCTCACCTTCAACAGTCAGTGCGAGGAGCCCTTGGACTTATTGTCATTAAGATTGAGACCATCCGATCAGCTGCCTCTGCTGTGTCTCTCCCTTCCACGAGCCCACTGGGCCAAACTTCCTGTAATGCTCCCTGCCCTAGCCCTGAACTTGGTGCCTTTCTCTAATTTCTCTCCTATATCTCCTCACGCTCTTTCTGAGCTCATCTTGTCCATGAGAACCACCTGCTGTTCCCTTGCTCCTATTCCCACTAAACTGATCACCCAACATCCCCTCCTGGTCCCCATGTGAGCCAATATTGTAAAAGGTTGTGTTGTGGTCAATTTGCTCATTCTCCCTGCAGTCCCTGCTCTCGTCTACAAAAGCTGCAAGAACATTGAACCTGTTGGGCAAGTGCAAAGGTGAACACAGTGCAACATATAAATGTGGTGTGGAGTTTTTGAGTGTGTTAATATGTTAATGGGAAATACCTTTCTCTGTAATTGAGTGTATTAGCTACCTACCAAGTATTGTTTAGTTAATGTAGATTTTTAGTTTAGTTGTTGTAGTAAAAGTCTTAGATGTAAAATCTTGCCGTGTAATTCTTTAAAATCGGTTTGGGGAATTTGTATCTCCAGTTTTAAAGTTAACGGTCTCAACTGAGGTCATTACACATGTTTAAACTACTGCCCCAGTTTAGAGAGAAAAATAAACTCAAAACTCACCAACCAATCACCATCCTGCTCACCTAATTAATGCCTCTGGGCTTCAGCTCTCAGGTCTTGCTGTCTCCAGTTCCCTCTCTCAGATCACAGCACCTCCTCCCTCACTGCACTAAATTCCTGAGTAAAGCACTCTGTCTCGCAAGACTCATTTGAGGTGAACTTCATGCTAATTATTTTGTGCAAAAGCAAAACCTCCTGTATTTATACTAGCTGCAATTCCAGAGACCAGACGAGGGAACCAGTTCTAACTAGCTACCTATGTAACTGACAGTGCAGCTGCCTCCAGCAGGGAGCTTGTTTATCACTGACTGAGACTGAAAAAGCTATAACTTAATATTAAAGTTAAATGCTAAATGCAAACGTGAGTAGCTTTCAGAAAGAGATCAACCCTTAAAATTCCCTCATTTACCAAATTCCCGAGTTAAGCGCTCTGTCTCGCAGGATCAGTCAAGTTGGACTTTGTGCTGCTTTATTATGTTAAAGGTGCTATATAAATGTACGTTGTTGTTGTGTGCAACTTTGTTAGTTATCAATGTACTTGTCTGTATCGCTGTGTTAATTTTGAATTGATTTATGTGTATCCCTGTCTTACTTTTAAATGTATTTGCTGTTTCTCTCTGTTATTTCAAATCCCTGCCCACTCCCACTGGCTGTGAGGGAACAACAACAACTTACACTTGCAACATCAACCATCAGAAGCAGAGTTCATCAGCAGGATCATGCTCGCTGATCAGCGCCGGGAAGGTGGCAGAAGTGGCCGGCTTCGATGCAGAATAAGAAACCCCAGTTATTGGAATAGAAATGCAATACTGTACTAATGTGCCTCCTGGCTTGCCATAGTCATGTGACCTCTACCATGAGGTACTCACTACAGGCAGCCATCACAAGTTCAATTCAATAAAGACACAGTACAAGCAACACTGTTGTCCTGTGAGCTCGTAACAACCAACATTGAACCCGAGCCTGAGTTGCAGCCCAGACAGCCGCTGGGGTGGGGGGGGGGGAGGGGGAGGGTGCCCCGACAACGACACAGAACTGCCTGAATTGCCCCCGCTGCCTTGAGCCGGAGCCCAGGGAGTCAACGTGGGGAGAGGTTGGGGATCAGGCAGAGGTAGAGCCAGAAATCCAGGCAGAAAGGCAGCTCCAGGCTTTTGGCTCCAGGCTCGGCAATGCAATGTGCTTTGGCAGGCCCTACTTCCTCTGCAGAGTCTAGACACATAGACAGAATGACAGATGCAATTTGCAAGTGACTTCCTGTCAAAAATCCTGAGATTACGAGTGAGATTTTACTTTTTAAAATTTAAAAAAATAATTTAATTTCAATTTTACTTTGAAATTATGGCCAGAATTTGACCGGGCCATTATGAGCAAGATCGAAGGTTGGCGGGGGGAGCCATAAAATGAAAGCAGACCATGTTTGGCTAGAAGTCCAACATCTTGACATTGGTTCTGGATTTTACCAGCAGCAGGAGCCATGGAGGTTGGACTTCTGATATCAAAGCGCCAGACACCAATTGAGGCATTTAAAAGGCCAAATAACTCAAATTTTACGGTGTCCTTTGGATTTTATCATTGGTGCACAGGGACCATGGGGCTTTGGAGCCCTGCCTGATGAAGTGATGTGGCAAGGAAGCAGGGGATAAGTGCTGGCTTTCTAAGGAAGCCATCAGGAGAGCCATCGTGTGGTGGCAGGAAGAGTGGTGCACAAAAAGTGCTGCCAGACATTGGCAGAAAGGGGGAGAAGGTGCCAAGAGTGTGAGGGTGTGTGGTCAGGGTCACATCGGGGCAGTGGCACTTGCACAGAGGAGAGGACTCAGATAATAAAAACAAAATACTGCGGATGCTGGAAATCTGAAATAAAAACAAGAAATGCTGGAAATACTCAGCAGGTCTGGCAGCATCTGTGGACAGAGAAGCAGAGTTAACGTTTCAGGTCAGTGACCCTTCATCAGAACAGTGCTGGAGAGGACTCAGGGGGACTGATTTGGGGGGTGGGGAGGGGGCCATCCTGGTTAGAAAGCCCATGAATCAGAGTGGGAAGACCTGCCATGGGCCTTATTCATCCAGTCCACGTGACCCCTGTTGAGGAGGAGGTGCAGCAGATCAGAGGGAGGAGGTGCAGGCACCAGTGAGGGTACATCACCAGCCTCACGACCAGCAAGATAGCCAGCCTTCGGGGATGGATATTTGGAGACAAGGGCTACCCACTAAAGACATGGCTACTTACCCCTTTGAGGAACCCAAGCACGAGGTAGAGCAGAGGTACAACACCTGCCATGGGTCATCTCAAGCAAGCATTGAGCAGGCCACTGGTCTTCTGAAGATGTAATTAAAGTGCCTGGACCAATTCAGTGGAGTCCGTCAGTATACTCCAGCCAGGATTTCGCGTATCGTGGTGGTCTGTTGTGCACTGCACAACCAAGCGCTGCAGAGGGACCAGGTGTTGAGCGATGAGGACCTCACTGATAGTGATGCCTCCTCCAACAATGAGGATGTGGAGGAGCCAGGTGACCAGGCAATGCAAAATGAGGAACCCCTTTGAACACAGGCAAGGTGCAATGCGATACCTGCAAGGGAGGCTTGGGACATCCTAATATATAGCTGTTTCCTGTGACCCTTAGGCCCTTTCAGAAACATACCTATTAGCCTAACCTTTAATTAGTCCTGCTGCCACCCCCTTCATTTTGCACTCCATCGTCCAGGTGCATAGCGCACAGACAAGGCCGAGGAGCTGAATGGACGCACCTTACTGCACCACTTCAAGCCTATTGAGGGAGCAAGGATGTAGAGGTGATCTCACAGTCACTGAGAATTAGAATGAGAAGCAGGAAGAGTGAGTGTAAGAAGTATTGAAGTGCTCAACAGAAAGGAAACTTAACATCAACTGTAATCACCCTTGAACTGCAAGTGCAGCTAGATGCTCTCCTTAATTCTCTTACAAGTGCTCTCATGATGTACAACCCCTATGCTAGCAGCTGAGGTGGAGGAAGGCTGCTGATTGTGCTGCCCTGTGGCTTGGGATGACCTTGGCAGCCATTCTCTGGCTGCCTGAGGCCTGGAAGGCCCTGGTGTGCTAAGGGACTCCTGCACAAGTGCAGGACCCTCCTCTGTTATTGTGGCTTTTTGAGGTGATGGCACCATTGGCAAAGGGCTGTGGAGCTGTTGTCCACACCTGGAGCACCCTGAAAGGAGCCCCCAGAAGCAGAAGACAGTTGCTCCTCCTCCTATGTAAGGCACACTTTTGTCTCTCTGCTGACCTGAGAAGGACAAGGACCTGGTGGAGATTCCAGGTGCCTCGAACCCCTCTCGCCCAGCCATTACTGCATTGAGCTCATGGCCAAGGCGATAGCATGCAGGTCTGTGTGCATCTCCGGCATCCACTGACTGGTCTGCTGGATTTGGCTCTCCAGAAGGATTGCCAGTCTGTTGATGGAGGAAGTCAAGCCCACACCCATCAGACACATAGCAGTACTCATGGCCTGGATGGACTCCTCCATTGTTCGTGCATGAATAGCCTCAGGAAGCTCTGCTAGATGTTCCATCACCTCTTGCTGCAATTGCAGCAGTTGCCATGTCACGGTCGACTTCAAAGGCACATCATCAGCCTGGAGTTCAGCATGGGCCAAGCCTCCCACAGTCCTCCGACTGTCAGTGACCTCTGCTGTCACAGCCTCTGTCAGCTGCTTGGGTGTGTTTGTGATGTGCTCACCAGGTTGTGACCATAAAACTACTTGTGAACGCATACCCACTGACTTGAGAGTATCTGAGCTGGTGGAGGATGTGGGAGAATGATTTGACACTGCAACCTCTGAGGATCCCTCCTCTTCCTCAGAGGTGGCTGGCTGGCTCCTGGTCTCTTCTTGCCTCGACTTGACCCTGACCTGCATGAGAGAACATGTAAGAGGTGATGGCTTCCCATGTCCTCATCCCAGCCATGCCTGATGTGGTGCTCCATGTGCCCAGCATTGGTCATGTGGACACTGCCTTGTGTGTGCCAGATGCATCCTTGTGCAACTGCACTAGTAAACTCACCCTCTTAGCTTGGCACTCCTGTCTCACCATCAGCAATGCCTGCCAACTCCGAGGCTCCCTCCTCCATGGGGGTGAGGATATGGAGGTACACCATCCCTCCGCCGATCTTGGGTCTCTCTTTAGTATTGTGTGCCATCTTTTCCTTCAAGCACAAAAAGTAAGACAGCTAGTTTCCCCACAGAGACAAGAACAACACCTATGCTGGTGGGGGCCCAGCAGTCCAGGATGGGAGCGCATGAATGCCACCTGCATATGGCCACTCTGCCTTGGCACCAATCCAACCCTCTCATGTTGCCACATACCAGCCCCAAAAGGAAAGGAGTTTTGAAGTATTCATCTTGGCGGACCGATTAGAGGTCATTGATGTGCTTATGACACTGGATCCAAGTTTGGGTGGTGACCCCACAGCTGCTGACCTCCTCTGCAATCTCCATCCAGGCTTATTTGGTCAGGCAGGGCCCTTGCAGCCTGGAGGGGAAGCTGCAGGGAGGCATCACTGAAAGGTCAGGCCACTCGCGGTCTTCCTTCTGTTGTTATTGCCTTAGTTGCTTTGAGTCTTCAGTGAGAGGAGCAGCAGCATCAGCAAAATGTCTCAAGGCAGCAGAGAAGCACCACGCAAGGCAGCAGGAACAGGAAGGAGTCCTTTGCGCAGGCAACAACAAATGCAGGGCTCATAGCCCTTTAAATATGGCACCAATTGATGCCGATCTCGCCACTCGCGTTGCTATTCGGGCCCAGGTTGGGATGACCCCCACGCCTCGCATTCCTTAATTTGCCGGTCACCACGAAACTGTGTGCTACTGGCTACTCAACGCATAAATGGAAATGGCACCTGCTTCCGGTACCACCGCCATGACCCGCAACCTCAGGAGAAAATTCAGCCCTATGTCTCTTGCAATAAAATTGCACGAGCATGTATGTCTGCAATGTCATCATGAATCACAAGAGCTTCCACTCCATTAGTATGCAACTGGTGTGTGATGATCAATAAGCACATCATGCCAGTTATCCTGGCACCCGCCAAGATGCTTTAACCATGTGCTATTCCTCTCCACCACCCCCCTCCCATCCTTTGCCCCTGCACAACAAGTGAGAGGCTGGGTGCTTAGGGACAAGAGTTACCTGCTGCATACTTGACTTATAAGTCCTCTGAGGAACCTCTGCACAACTGTGACACAATCATATCCATAGTTCCTCGAGAGTCCTCATCAAGCAGACTCCTTGAGCAATGCTTCCACTGCCTGGACTGGTCTGGTGGCTTCCTACAACACAGCCCACAAGAGGATAGTTAGAGGTTTGCTGTATGATGCATAACTTTGCTCTGCAATAGGGACAATAGTTGGAGACACCATTGATAAAGGATCTTTGGCATGAATGTCAAGGAAGTGGTGACAGCTCCAACAACAGAAGCTCATTCAAGAGTCGAGTGTAAGTAAGAGCCATTGTTTAACTCAAACACTCAGATAAAGTTATAAACCACAAGAGGAAAGTTTGAGCAGTTTGCAGACGTCAACTGAAGCTCAAGATAAATTATGAAGATGTTGGCCACTGCCTGCCCTCTATGGTTATTTAGAAATGGAGGCCGCAAAATTTGATAAGGCCTGAAAATGTCGCAGGGACATGATGCGCAATTAACCTTTGCCTGTTGCTTCCAATGCAGGCAGCACTTTGTAATTTGAATGATTTCTGTGTGCAGCGTGTTGCTGAGTGGCTGCATGCCTGAGCAGGGGGCACAAAATCATGTGAGGCTAAACTTACTTAAAGCTTACCTGCACTACTTAAAGTCAGCCTGCACCTCTTAAAGGTGAGGTGTACTCTGGCTGGAGCAGGTACTGGAACTGGGTGCAGAAGAGAAGGTGACCAAGAAGAACACAGAATGATCACACAACATGGCAGAGAGTGGGCTCCAAGATTTTCCGATGCTACACTGGTGGCCTTGGTTGAGGAGATACAGAGAAGGAGAGATGCCATATAACTGCAGGAGGCTCTGCAGGCAAACTCTCAGAAGGCAGTGCAAGCAGATAACTGTGGTGGTCAATGCCACGAGTGTAGCCTCGAGGACTTGGATGCCGTACTGTAAAAAGTTCAGTGACCTCACACGTGTGGTCAAGGTCAATAAATGTATCTTCAAATGCCATATCCCACCAACTTCAGTACTAACCTCATCCCCTGCTCAATGTACCACACCCCAAACACTCACCTACCAACAACCTCTACCAATCACGACTCATACCTGACATTCATATGCATCACCTCACCATCACACACTTAGCACTGCTGTAGGTCTTCACACTCACATTTCACAGCTTGAACACGCTTCCAGCTATTCAACTATGACAGCCATATCAACCAAACAGATTGTGTCACACTCACTCTCTCTTGTAGGGAGTGACAGGAGGAAGCAGCAGCTAATGGAGGGGGACAGGTATACTTGCAAGTCCTTGCACTTATGCAGCAGATGGTGCCATCATTGCAGCAGCAATGGCTGAGGACTGTATCCTCATACCTAATCCTCCTTCATATATCCCACCTCCCCCTCATCTCACATCTCTTCTGATTTACAAGTTGCAGATGGTGTAAGCATGCACTTCTTGCTCTCTCTTCCTATTGTATATCCTTTGAGATACATATATCGACTGGTATTTAACTATTAGTTCATGTTTAATTTGTGTTGATTTTGGTTTCAGTGTTGAAGTGAAATTTAGAAAAGGGAAATCTTGTCCGTTTGTTTTTTTGGTCTCCTAAATTGGGGTCAGTTGGTGGATTTGATTCTTTTGGTATATTTGTGGTCTCCATAGGGATCATAACACCTCCTCTCACCACAACCCTACCACTTGTGCCTTTCTCCTTTCATACATCTAAGAACTGAACCTGGCCAGACACTGGTGGAAGAGCAGGAAGATACTGATGATGAAGGAACAGTGTCATTCATACTTGCAGCCACCAGCTCAGATACTGAGACTACACAGACTTTAGAGGGTAGTTTAGAGAGGTGATCTGCACATGATGAAACTAAATGGCCTGCAGGCAGAGCAGGGAACAAGGATAATACAGGTGCCAGCTCACCAGAATGCAAGGTCACACCCTAGTTCTGCTGCAGAGGACTCAGCTGAAGACTTTGATGGGGTGTCTTACAGAAGAAGGCTAATGGGTGTGCACAATGAAATGTTTGGCGCTTTGTCAGGACTGCGAAAAATCCTGTAGTCACTTACAAGGAGCTTGGAGGAGTCCAACACTAACTTGGCACAGGGTTTTGTCCAGAGCTTGGAGCCCATCCTTTCCAATATGGAATTAGTGGCCAAATCCATTAGCACAGTGTCTGCTGCCCAATGTCTCAGCTTTTATTGGAGCACAAGTAGAATCCACCCAATGTCTAGGTGCCATAATGAAAGCTCAGACTGAAGCCATCATAGCTGTGGATAATAGTGTGCAAAGGGGCTTTCTGGGTCTCACAGCAGTCCAGCCATCCGTCCTCCAACACATTGCTAGGATTGCTGAGGCGTCACTCCATTGGAGTGGCAGTGGCTCAATGGAGCATGAACCTGCTGTCTTCTCACAGGATGACAGTGTTCATTCTCCCACCCCTGCCACTCTGCCAGTGCCCATGCCGTTGCTGGTCAGCCCAGACTGCTACCAGCCTTCTATTAAATCTTCCCTCAATTTCCTTTGTATTAAGGAGAACAAACCCAGCTTTTCCAACCTAACCTTGTAACTAAAATCCTCCATCCCTGTAAATCTCCTCTGCACCCTCTCAAGGACCCTCACATCCTTCCTGAAATGTGGTGACCAGAACTGAATGCAATACTCCATTTGGGGCCTAACCAGAGCTTGATAAAATGTTCAGCATAACTTCCCTGCTTTTGTACTCAATGCCTTTATTTATGAAGCCCAAGATCCCATATGCTTTACTAATCACTCTCTCAATATGTCCTGCGACCTTCAAAGATTGCTGCACATGCACCCCCAGGTCCCTCTGCTCCTGCACATTTAGAACTGTGCCATTAAGTATACATTGCTTCTCTCTATTCCTTCTGCCAAAATGCATCACCTCACACTTGTCAGTGTTAAATTCCATCGGCCACCACTCTGCCCATTCTACTAACCTATCTATGTCTTGTTGCAAGCAGCTCATATCATCCTCACTGACTGCCATGCTTCTAAGTTTGGTGTTGTCAGCAAATGTTGAGATTCTACTCTGTATTCCAAGATTCAAGTCATTTATATATAGCAAAAAAGCAGTGGTCCTCGCACTGACCCTGAGGGAACTACCATCCTTCAGTCTGAAAAGCAACCATTTACTATGACGCTTTGTCTTTCACCACACTATTAACACACTCTTTGCCTTTGCCCCATGACCTCCTTATCAGTTATTCTCTGTGACCCTCTGTCCTATCAACACCTTCCCTTTTGTTCTCTTTTGCCCCACCCCCACTTTATTTACTTAAAACCTATTACATTTCTAACATTTGCCAGTTCTGATGAAAGGTCACGGACCTGAAACGTTAACTTTGCTTCTCTCTCCACTGATGCTGCCAGACCTGCTGAATATTTTCTAGCACTTTTTGTTTTTATTTCAGATTTCCAGTATCTGCAGTATTTTGCTTTTATTTTAGTGTTTAATTCACTGCCACTTCTCTTCCAGGAATGCCTACCGTGAAGAAGTTCTGCTCTTCTTTCCTATGGGATTTTCATTTGTCTCTTTTACCTTGTTCACTGTCTTTGCTTTCTATTTCCCTTCTGGTGTTTGATAAGGTGTCTACCACAACTCGTTTTCACAGCCATATCTCCTTCCTCAGTGACTGCCTCCGGCTCCAACTTATTCCACGTGGATTTCAACTGAAGTTTCATCCTTCATGTTTTGAATCCACCCAGGATTACAGGTATCTCTGAGAAATACAACGTTCCTCGGACTGCTGCATCCTGAGATCACACTAAGTGCCATGCGCCGCCACATGTACACACTGGACCTCTCTCTCCAGCAGCACCGCATCACCTTATCTCAAAGCTGTTCTGCTCTGCAGTTTCATTTCATCCTTCATCTTATCCAACGCATTAACAAAAATCTTTTTTTCTTCCTTTCAGGTGTTAAGGAATGCAAACTCCAGCAGCTGATCAGGACTAATGCCCCTCCAGATCCTTCTTCCCCTTCACTTCCCTCTGACCCCATCCCTTCTGATCTGACCCCTTGCCATGTATTCACGATACCCTCTGACCTTCCCCTTTTTGACGCTGAACGATCTGTACTCAGCAAAGGACTCAGTTTTATCCCCTTACACCCCCACCTCAATGAATTTCATGCTCGGCATGACGTTGAGCTCTTCTTCCATCGCCTTCGCCTCCAGGCTCAGTTCTTTGACCAGGAGTCATGCCCCCTATCAGCAGACCCATTCACCCACCTCCAGCATTCTCCCTCCACCTGGGCCCCTCCCTCTGGCCTCTTACCTGCTATTGATCTTTTCATTGAAAATTGTCAGCGAGACATCAGCAGTCTCAATTTCTCTGCTTCCCTCACTCACTCTAACCTCTCTCCCTCTGAACTTGCTGCACTTCGTTCTCTCAGGTCTAACCCCGACATTGTGCTCAAACCTGCAGACAAGGGTGGTGCTGTTGTTGTCTGGCATACTGACCTTGATGTTGCAGAGGCCGAGCGCCAACTCTCAGACACTTCTTCCTACCTCCCCCTGGACCATGACCCCACCACCGAACATCAAGCTACTGTCTCCAGGACTGTCACTGACCTCATCTCCTCCGGAGATCTTCCTTCTACAACTTCCAACCTCATAGTTCCGCAACCCCGAACAGCCCGCTTCTAATGGCAGACCCATTGTTTCAGTCTGCTCCTGCCCCACTGAACTTATTTCTTTCTATCTTGACTCTATCTTTCCTCCCCTGGTCTAGTCTCTTCCCACCTACATCCGTGACTCATCTGATGCCCTACGTCATTTTGACAATTTACAGTTTCCTGGCCCTAACCGCCTCGTCTTCACTATGGACGTCCAATCTCTCTAAAATTCCATGCCCCACCAGGACGGTTTGAGGGCTCTCTGCTTCTTCCTTGAACAGAGGCCCAACCAGTCCCCATCCACCACCGCCCTCCTCCACCTGGCCGAACTTGTTCTCACATTGAACAACTTCTCTTTCAACTCCACTCACTTCCTTCAAGTAAAAGGTGTTGCTATGGGTACCTGCATGGGTCCAAGTTATGTCTGTCTCTATGTGGGATATGTCGAACACCTCCACTCAGTCTGAAAACATGACCCCAAGCTTCCTGTCGCTTGTCATTTCAACACAACCCCCCCCCCCCCCCCCCACCCGTGCTCTCATGCCCACATCTCTGTCCTGGGCTTGCTGCAGTGTTCCAGTGAACATCAATGCAAGCTCAAGGAACAGCATCTCATTTACAGATTAGGCACGCTACAGCCTACCGGACTGAACATTGTGTTCAATAATTTCAGAGCATGACAGCAACCACCCCCCACCCCCACCCCCCGACTTCTTTATTTTTATTTTTATTTTTATTTCATTTCATTTTGGTTTGTTTCATCATTCGATTTTGTTTTACCATGTGTCTGCCCACTGCTTTTTTTTCATCGTTGTGCTTTGGCTAGGGCTTTCATTATTCTGTCATTTAACACGCTTTCTGCACTAATGCCTTGTCTTTCACACTATTAACACACTGTTTGCCTTTGCCCCATGACCTCCAAGTCAGTTATTCCCTGTGACCCTACGTCCTATAAACACCTTACCTTTTGTTCTCTTTTGCCCCACCCACTTTATTTGATTAAAACCTATTACATTTCTAACCTTTGTCAGTTTTGATGAAAGGCCACTGACTTGAAACATTAACTTTGCTTCTCTCTTCACAAATGCTGCCAGACCTGCTGAGTATTTTCCAGCCCTTTTTGTTTTTATTTCATATTTCCAGCATCTGCAGTATTTTGCTTTTAATTTACTATGACTCACTGTTTTCTGCCCTTCAGCTAATTTTTTATCCAATGGACACTGACCCTCCTATTCCATGAGCTTCATTTTTTTTAACCAGCCTCTTATGTGGTACCTTATCAAATGTTTTCTTAAAATCCAGATAAACAACATCCACCATTTTCCCTTCATCAACCTTCTCTGTTACTTGATTAAAAAATTCAATTAGACTTGTCAAGCATGATCTGCCCTTCACAAATCCCTGCTGGCTATCCTTAATTAATTTGAATTTCTCTAAGTGTCTGTTGATATTTTCTCTGATTATACTTTCTAAAATCTTACCCACGATTGATGTTAAACTAACTGGCCTGCAGTTGTTAGAACTGTCCTTACACTCTTTCTTGAATAACGATGTCATATTTGCCACTCTCCAATCCTTTGGCACCTCCCTCTATCCAAGGAAGTTTGGAAGAATATAGCAAGCCCTTCCGCTATCTCCATCCCCACTTCCTTTAACAACCTGGGATGCAAGCCATCCGGACCAGGTGACTTATCTACCTTAAGCATAGCCAACCTTTTTAGTACCTCCCCCCTCTCAAATTTTATCCTATCCATTGCCTCTACTCTTTCTACTTCTACTGATATTTGTCAGCTTCTATTTCCTTAGAGAACATTGATTCAAAGTACTCATTAAGTGTATTAACCTTGCCCTGCACCTCTAAACATATATTACCCTCTCTGTCCCTTATAGGCCCCACTCTTCTTCTGACTACTCGCTTACAATTTATATGTCTGTAGAAGATCTTTGAGTTCCCTTTTATGTTGACTGCCATTCTAATTTCATATTCTCTCTTTGCCAGTCTTATTTTCCTCTTCATTTCCCCTCTCAACTTATTGTATATGGCCTGGTTCTCACTTGATGAGTTCACCTGGCATGCATCATACACCCTCTTTTTTTTTCATCATAATCTCTATCTCCCTTGTCAACCAAGGAGCCAGATTCTTGGTTCCCCTACCTTTCACCTTTATTGAAATGTTCCTAGCCTGCACCTGAAGCATCTCTTCCTTAAAGATAATATCCATTAGATTAGATTAGAGATACAGCACTGAAACAGGCCCTTCGGCCCACCGAGTCTGTGCCGAACATCAACCACCCATTTTATACTAATCCTACACTAATCCCATATTCCCAACAAACATCCCCACCTGTCCCTATATTTCCCTACCACCTACCTATACTAGTGACAATTTATAATGGCCAATTTACCTATCAACCTGCAAGTCTTTTGGCTTGTGGGAGGAAACCGGAGCACCCGGAGAAAACCCACGCAGACACAGGGAGAACTTGCAAACTCCACACAGGCAGTACCCAGAATTGAACCCGGGTCCCAGGAGCTGTGAGGCTGCGGTGCTAACCACTGCGCCACTGTGCCGCCTTGTTCTGATACAGCTCTTCCAGCCAGTCTTTGTTTCCATTATACCCTAGCTAGATCCCTTCTCATTTCATTGAAATTAGGCCTCTTCCAATCTAGACATTCTACCTTGTTTTGTTCCTTGCTTTTCTGCATTACAAGTCTAAACCTTATGATACGATGATCACTCTTACCCAAGTGCTCCCCCACAGACACTTGGCCCACCTCATTTCCCAACACCAGATCCAGCAATGCCTCTGTTCTCCTCCCTCCGGTACTAAGGGCGATGACTCATCCTGGTGTATAGTTCCACAGGTATTCCATATAAGGATGCATTACAGCCATGAAATGGGAAACTCATGAGAGATAAAGTTACTAATGATGTAAAACAACATCATGGGTGCATATCTTTCTTACATGACATATTCCATTTGGAATACTTAAAGAAGGTTTCCAATGATAAAAAGTTATTAAATAAGTGCATTTTTCTTAATCTTTAATCAAAATACTTCCTACAATATTTATTTGTATCCTGTTTGGTTCTTCTGCGTCATTTCTCCAACATTTACCAGAAAAAGAAAGAAAAACTCAGAATGCTGCAATCTGAAATAAAATGGAAAATGCTGGAAATACATCAGTATCTGAAATCGACAAGACAGTTCTTCCCAGAGCACTGGTTGCCGTTCCTTTCCTGAGTATGGTGCCTGGTCTCTCTGCTGCTGCTGCTCTGCAGCATGGCTTTCACCTGCCTCTGTCTCGCCCAGTGTGAGTTCTTTGTTTGGAAACTATCTTAAATCACAAGTGCTGCCCTTGACTCATTCATCCTGAGTGGCTTTGTGCGTTAAAAAATACGTAATCCTTCTGAGGGCACATAAGTGCTAAGTCCCAATGTTGGGAGGCCCCAAACATTGACGTCCAGTGCCACTCCTCAAGCCAGACACTGCAGTATCCTGGAGACTTCTTGCTTCTGACTCACCAGTGAATCTCTGGGAACAGCATATTAAACAAATGCACTTCATAAGATCAAATCAGCAATCTTCAGGGGAACCTTAAAAGCAGAATGAGCTGTAGAATTCAAGATACCCTGTCAGACTCATATAGCATAAATGAGGCCATTCAGCCCATTGTGCCTGTGCTAGCTCTTTGAATTCTGTTTCCGTGGCGCGGCTGGAGGAGGCCATACATAAGCCTTGGTCCTCCTGAAGGTGTGTGCTGTGCCCTCAGTTGCTGCCTGCATGGCCCGTCCTCTTGAGAAGGCCACCCGCACAGGTGTCCACTGCATAAGCCAGAAGCATGTGAAGTGGCACTATCCTGACATCACACAGCTCTACTGTAGAACTTCCTAATTTGGACGGCGCAGGTCAATTGAACAAGCTCACGCGTCACTCTGCAAAGACCCTGCGCTGTTTCTGGAGGTGAGTTCCTGGATTTGGCAGGGAGTGTTGCTGTATTCTCACAGGAAGGGCAGAAGATTATGTGACCTGTCCACAGAAAGACTGCAACAGGGATGGGGACTGCAGTTGCAGTGCTTCTAGGTCAGCAGCAGGCCAGGCAGATGGAATGGAGGCTGCAGAGAGGGTAAGCTCTGCATGGTGCCCTCTGCCAAGTTGAAACCGAACTCTTCTATGCTCCTTGACAGTGGCAGGAGGGTGTCTGGTTAGCCAGCCAATGTACCAAGCATCTCGGTGTATATGCCCATCAGTGCTCTCCTGCATGCTGCCCCATCGAGGTCCTCAGCTGATTCCTCTGCAGCAGAACATGTCCGTGACCTCGTCCTCCTGTGAGCTGGCAAATGAACCATCCTTTACCCCTGGTGTGGCTGCAGCCCAAGGCACATGCCATGTCAGTATCTGAGCTGGTGGCTCTGTGATGGGCCTCTGCATAAGTGCTGTGCTTTTGCTGTCTCTCCTCCTCCTGGGGCTACTGTGTCTGGGCAGGCAGCAATTCCTGGGTGTTGGAAAGCAGGAAATCAGAAAGGGGAAGGTTGTTGTGAGGGAAGGAGGTGGGGTGGGAAGCAAGAGGTCCATGGTCACAACATCAGCACCTTGCCCATCATGTTATATCTCAGGATGACGGCAAGCTGGGAGTTGAGAAGGGACATAAAGCAGGAACTTACTGTCATCCTCAATGTTCTCACTGATGTCAGATGCCAAGGGCTCTGTTGCAACTGGCCCCAGGATGCGGAGAGCCATCTCCTCTGTAGGGCTCAGGAGATGCAGATGTCTTTGTCCCCCATCGGTTCTGCTCTGCTCCCTTCTATTTTGTGCTAACTTTCATGTAAGAGAGGAGGAAGAATGTTAGTGATTGTATAGCACTGTGTTTGGGTGATGTGCCTGCCATTGCTGAATATCTGGAGCTATGTGGAGGTAGCGAGTGGTGAGTGTGAGGCTGGCAGCATTGGTAGGTGTATGACAGTGAGGTGGACCATCTGCATTTTAGGTCCTGAGAGCCAGGCAGTGCTGATGGGTGTGTGATGGGGAGGCGGTCCATTGAGCAGTGTGAGAGGCTGGTGGTGGAGAAGGTGTGAGATGTCCTGTGAAGATGCATTCACTGACCTTGACCATCCATATGAGGACTTGTCACACTGTAGCCAGGTCCTTGAGTTCAGACTCTGGGGGGTTTACCTCCTTGGCCACTTGCTCTGACTCCTTTATGAAGGTGGTCCTTGAATGCCTCCTGGCTCCCCACGAAATTATGGTGTCTCTCCTCCTGCCCACCTCCACCACTAATGTCTCCAGAGCCACATCCGTCACCTTGGAATCGTCTCTCTACCCTGGTGTTTCATTTGCTTTGTTTTAAATTCCAGCAATATTCAGTGCAGCTTCCCTCTAAGAGGGACAGACTACCTTTAAGAACAGGAGGCTGGCTCCAACATGTGCTCTCAACACAACACTCTTCAGACTCCTGCTGAGTGCAAAGGCAGCCAGCAGTGCAGCAGATGCTCAGTCTAACACTACAATCATGATAATGAGGTAGCAGCACCAAATTTACTGCAGCCCAACTCCAAAGTTAGTTGCATAGGTAGGTCACGAATCGTAACCCCTGCAGCTGCAAAACGGGGTAAATTAGTTTTTAGCCTATCCAATTAGTCCCACTCGCTCATGCTATCCCCATGGCATTTTTCCTTTTCACGCATACGTCCAATTCCCATTTCTCCAACGTGCGCACCAAATCATAAAATTCCCTTTTATATGCACGGGAGTTAACACAGTGAAATGAACTTGACATATAGATAATATGAGTAATGAGTAAATTATTTTGCCCAGGATGCATTGCAGGTACAGAGATATGGATGCAATTTAAAAGTAAAGGTGTATAAAATATGCTAGGGTGCTGCACGGATCAGTGCTGGGGCCTCAGCTATTTACAATCAATATTAACGACTTAGATGAAGGGGCAGAGTATAATGTATCCAAGTTTGTTGATGATACAAAAGTTAGGTGTGAAAGTAAGTTGTGAGAAGAATACGAAAAGTCTGCAAAGGGATATAGACAGGTTAAGTGAGTGGGCAAGAAGGTGGCAGATGGAGTACAATGTGGAAAAATGTGAGTTTATTCACTTTTGTCAGAAAAACAGAATATCTTTTAAATGGTGAGAAACTATTAAATGTTAGTGTGCAGAGGGATTTGGGTGTCCTTATACTAGAAACACAGGAAGTTAAACATACAGGCACAGCAAGCATTTTGAAATGCAAGTGGTATGTTGGCCTTTATTGCAAGGGAGTTGGAGTACAACAGTAAGGACGTCTTGCTACAATTGTACAGGGCTTTGGTGCAATCACACCTGGAGTACTGTGCACACTTTTGGTCTCCGTACCTAAGGAAGGATATACTTGCCTTCGATGGGGCAGAGAAGGTTTATTAGATTGATTCCTGAGATGAAAGGGTTGTCCTATGAGGAAAGATTGAGTAGAATGGGCTTATCCTGTCTGGAGTTTAAAAGAATAAGAGATGATCTCATTGAAACATATAAGATTCTGAAAGGCTTGACGGGGTAGGTGCTGACAGGCTGTTTCCCCTGACTGGAAAGTCGAGAACTAGGAGGCAGTCTCAGGATAAGGGGTCAGCAATTTAGCACTGAGTTGAGGAGAAATATTTTCACTTAGAGGATTGTGAATCTTTGGAATTCCCTACTCCAGAAGTATATTCAAGACTGAGATTGATTTTTTGGCTTTAAGGGAATCAAAGAATATGGGGATTGGGTGGGAAAGTGAAGTTGAGGATGTAGATCAACCATGGTCTTATTGAATGGTGAAGCAGGCTTGAGGGGCTGTAAGGTTTACTCCTGCTCCTACTTCTTATGGTCTAAGGATAAATTCAATGATCTACACTTCTGGCAAGGAGGCTCACCGAACGAGACAGTTGTTCCATGGATAAAGCACAGAGGTCAGCAAATTGAGCATGTAGAGCTCAACACCCAGTTTTCCAATCCAAGCACAGGGAAAGCAACATTGCTGAATTTGCATTGCGGGTACAATACAGAAACAGGCTATCTGGCCCAACCAGGCTATGCTGGTGTTTATGCTCGACACAAGCCTCTTCCCACTCTTTCGAACTCTTTAATTCTTTTCTCCCTCATGTACTTACCTAGCTTCTCCTTAAATGCATCTATGATGTTTTACTTAGGAAGACTGCACATGTACAGCAGCTAGCAGAGAAACACGGGCAAAACATAAGGCATCAGTTAAATTCATTTTACGTGTGAGCACTGCATACATACAGGAGCTGACGGAGAGACATGCATGAAATGGAAAGAATCAGATAAATGTATCTTTCTTTGGAGAACTGCACACATTCCGAAGCTGCTTAAACGAAACGTGTGATATATATTAAATGGGGGTGTGCATCTTCAGCTTTCAGCCAGTGCATATGATACCAACAAAAACATTTACGATAGAGTTTGCATTAACTTCAAAAAGGCTTAAAATAGTCAATTCCCAGCTCTGTCCAACATTCTCTTCTGCCTGTATCTAGCGACAGGCTGTCTGACAGGAAAAGGGCAAAGAAGTCTTTATTTAGATAAGCATACTCAACACTTTTCCTTCCTTAATGGAATACCGTCAATTACCGTCACATAAGGCACACTTTTGGCTGTCAGTCTAGAATTTATTTTCTTGGACTAAAATAAAACAAAATTCTTGAGAGTCGAAGGAAACACCTTCAGTAAAGAGGTCTTTAAAAACAAATAAACATACTGAAGTGAAAAAGCAGTTAAAAGGCTGTTTCTTCAATTGATCAGTAGGTAAATGGAGCATCCAATTGGAGCCTATTCCACGAAGATCAGGAAAGTCCCAGATCTGATTCATTGTCTGTACTGACTTGATAGATTTGTAGCCAGGATGGTGGTGGAAACTCCATATCTTAGGGAGGAGAAACCTGACTAGGAATCAAGTTCCTGAATGGCATACACAGACTCCTGCCTGTTGAGTCAGGATATGATTAGACCCAGCTGCGATGCCACCACTGTACGTACTAATTGCTTGCTGACTCTCACTTTTTAGACTTGCACATGAACACTGCTTCTTTGGTGAGATAGGAAAAGGACAACTGCCACAAATGGAACTGTAACCAAGGAAAAGTCAGTGTCAACAGAAGACAGGAGAAGATTAGAGGATGGATAGGGGTAGTTAAAAGAAAAATATATTTGACCAGTGGGTGAATGTTGAATGTTCAAAGAACAACAAATCAAGTTCTGTTCATTTTCTCAACACTGACTGACCATCCTAGTAACACTCACTGGCAGCAATGTTAATATTGAACACATTCCTCTAACAGCTGTTATACTCTAGAAAGCCAGGTGGTGAAGGATAAAACCAGAGACAATCTTTACACAATTTTATAAGCATTCCAAACATGCTCCTCCTCACCCAACCACCACAGTTTTAATCGATTGATAGGGGCACAGGTGAATTTCCAGTTAATGCCTACCACCTGCATACAATTAAATATAACTAATAAACAATTAACAAGGGCTCCTACCCACTCCATGCAGTCTGCTAGTGTATGCTTTCTTAGGAATTGTCCTTCTTCCCTCTGCAAAACATCTCATAGTTTATCTTAAAATTGCATATTCCAGCTCATTTTAGCATAACTTTAACAGGTAAATAATTTTTAATTAAAAAGGTGCTCTCAATCAATTTTTATGAGGATGTTTGTTGCAGTCTATTAATTACACATTCAAAAGGCAATGGGCATTTTTTGCTACTGGCCAATAAAGGGGCAAGGCATAACAAAGAATTAATAACCAATAAAAGACTGAGTTTATTGTGAGCTGTTGAACAATCAATTTTTGCACTTGTACTGATCTCTGTCTTTGCAATGAATTTGAGCAGTAGTGCTGTGTCTGTGATTTTATAATAAATTATTGTAATAATGATGTGTGATTGTACAATAAATTTTCACTATAAAATATTGTCAAAAACAACAGTAACCACTTGCATTTATATAGCATTTTTAATGTAGTAAAACACCCCAAAGCACTTTACAGGATTGTTATCAGACAAAAATTCATACTGAGCAAAGGAGATATTAGGACGATGATTAAAAGGTTGGGCAAAGAGGTAGATTTTAAGGTACATCTTAATGGAGGACAGACAGAAGGAAAGGCAGAGCGCTATATTGAAGGAATTCCAGAACTTAAGGCCTAGACAGCCAATGGCATGGACATCAATTGTGGGGTGAAGGAAGTGAGGGATGAAGGAGTGCAGAGACCTCGGAGTGTTACAGCAGATGAGCTGAGGCAGGTGGAGACGGATGATATTATGGTCTTTGTGTTAGAGAGGCTATGGGGTCAGACGTTCAACTCAGGGTCAAATAGAACACCAAGGTTGTAAATAATTTTGTTCAGCCTGAGACAGTAGCCAAGGAAGGGATGGAATCGCAGGCAAGGAAACGGACTTTGCAGCAGGGACCCAAGACAATAGCTTGTGTCCCTCATGTATTTATTTGGTGGGACTTTCTGCTCATCCAATATTGGATGCCGGACAAGCTGTCTGACAACAGAGAGACAGTGGAGGAGGTCAAGAGGTGTGGTGGTGAGGAAGAACTGGGTCACATCAGCGTACATGTGGTACTTGATGTTGTGCCTTCAGATGCTTTGCCGAGGGCGAATATGTAGATAAGAAATTGGGGGGGTGGCGGTTGTGGAGCCAAAGGTAGCATGTTGGGAGGACTTGAGGGGTAACAGTGCAGGATTGGGAAGAAAAGCCACTGCAGGAGATTCTCTGGTTATGACTGGATATGTAAGAGTGGAACCAAGTGAGGCAATTCAACTCAGCTGGACATCGTATAAGAGATGCTGGAGGAGAATGGTGTGGTCAACCATATTAAAGGCTGCAGAAAATTGGAGAAGAATGAGGCATGTTAGTGCACTATGGTCACAGATCATGAGATTTGTGACTTTGAGTAGAGCACTTTCAGTGCTGTGGCAGGGCCAGAAATCTGACTGGAGAGGCTCAAACATGAAGTTGACAAAAAACAGTTTTCTCTTGGTAGCCCAGATGCACTGAGGCCAATCGTGGCACCTCTATCATTATCATAGCTGATGTCTGTTGGAAAGTAAATTGCACTTACTATTTAAGTGGAGCCCAATAGTGCTCAGCTCAGTTACAATATACATTTTTATCATGCTTACACTTTTGTTGAAAAGTTGCACAGATTCTGAGAAAAACATCGGTAACAAAAGATGTAAAAATTGATGGCTACACTTATTTCATAACAGGCGACAGATAAAATCTTTAATGTCCATCCTTATACCTTGGGGTATTCAAAAATGAAGTTCCGTCTATTTTATTCCAATCAGTTAACGTCACAGGGAATTTTCTGGGAAGGCCAGGAAGTTATGTAATTCCCTGCATGAGTGAGGATATAAGGCTAGCAGCTGCAGTGAAAGTGTCAGTCTGCAAAGATAACCTTTTCAGAGCAGTGCTCCTTTCCAGCGCAGATAGACAGACAGAAATCTTCATTCAACATTCATTCAAACTTCAACTGAGCATTATAGAGCAGCAGAATCAACAGCAGTGGTCTGAACGGGAATCTATTAAGGTAAGATAGAATAAAGCCAAAGTCTGGTGTGCTTCCTGCATGAAATTTCATTGAATGGTTTTATCAAAGTTATTTTTATTTTATTTGAAAGAGAAGGGTGCTTGTCATTTTCTAACACTTTTCCCAAAAGGCCACACTTTATGTGTTAGCCTAGACAGGCTATTGAACCATGGGGGGACCACAGTCCGGGTCAGATTATCTCCTCATCCAAAGACCACACAAAGTACTATACAGCAGAGGCTACTGGATAGCAATCAACACTGGGAATTCTGGAGGATTTGTCCTCTCCTGAGCCGAGCGTCCCCCAACCTCTGCCCCAGTTGAGATCAGCTAATGGAATTAAAGGGAGGAACAAAAAAAGATTCCTTTTATGGCCTACTACCATAAAACCGGTCAGCAGTGTCCCTCAAGGGAATTTATCAGTAAGCCAGACAATATTAGAATCAAAATGTTCAGACTTAAAATTGTAATGAGGTTTGATGCAAAATCTGTATTGTCTAGGCAAAAAAAATCAGACCTGATTCTAAATCTATTTAAAATGTTTTAATCCATCCTCTGGCCTTTCTCCCTCGAAAGATAAGCATGTACCCCAAAGGAAACATAATAATACGTATAAAAATAATGAAGCTGTAATAGATTGATCTCTTGCAAATTGGTGGTCCTTAGAATTAACTTTTATTTATGCTGTGGTGTTAGTTTCACAGTCTATTATCATAAGATATCAGAGAGTGCATTTTCATTTAACTGAAACAAGATTATTTTCTTCAGGAAGAAAGCAAGTGGAAAAGGAGACAGTAAATCGAATTTATAGAGTAATCAAGTGATGGTCCTGTAAAGATAGGTTGGATATTGCTGCCTTTGGGGAGTTGGGTGGTGGGGAAGTGAAAGGGTCTGATATCACACTGCAATATACAAGCTGGTACAAACAAGTTGACTCCAAATCTGCTACACTAGGCTCTGAGGTTAATTTGTCTTGTAAAACGGAGAACAAAACTGTGGTAAATTCTGGTACTAAATCCAATGATTTATTTTGGCTATTTTTCAGTCGAAGCTTAAATTTGATATTCATTTTCCCTTCATTATTACATTTTCTTTTCTGAAAAATGTCACAAAATAGTCCTGGCAAACCTTTCTCCCAACCCTAAATACCATAATTACTTTCCTATTACATAAAGGACACCTCTCTCCTTATTAATTATGTAATGTTTGGGACTGATTTCAAGAGGCTGTTAGTAATTTATACATATGAACACTGTAGCAAAATGATCATCTACAAGGGACAGGTTTGTAATGAATTTAATATTTTGGTACTCCAGAGCATCCATAATGTCCAAAACTCAGTGATGTTTATGATATAGATGCTAACAATTGATATGAATCTTCTTAGTTAAACCACAGTCTCTCACAGCACAAATACTAACTTAAGAGCAAATTGGTGTCTTAGAGCAATGTGGAGCCAGTAGTCACAAGCTATACTGCCAGCTACGTGTCATGGTTGGGTCAGGAAACGAGCTCTATGCGTGTGGGCAAATTCAGCTCACCAATAGCCAGACACTAGTTAAATTTTAGTGTTATCAGATAGCTGGTGGGGTAGTCAGTTCTCTGCTAAAATTAAAACAATGCTTAAGAATTCTGTGCCTGGGAACTAACTAAATTTCACTTTGTACTGGTTGCAACTAGGACATTGCACCTATGTGTTCATAGGAAGGGAGTAGCAATCATGCTTCTGTTCAGTGTTAGTCTTTATAGAGAAAATAGCAATAATGATCCTTCAAGGGAGAGGGTTGTTCCAATCGAAAGCCTGGCACCACTGAGTTGAAGTGGATGAATTAAACTGTCAGTTATGGTGCACGGAAAGTCATGGTTTTGGCATCACAGTGTGAACTGTATGAGTGCTAAACATATTTGTATGAAACTCCCTTTGGTATTTTAAGGGAGCTGTTAGCCTGTGAAATGCAAACATCACACAGCATAAGTTCAAGTCATATTTTCAACATGTGAAGAATGAGTGCTATAATGAGAATGTTATAGGTTTCTTATTTTAAAACAAAATAATGGGATGGCACAGTGATGCAGTGGTTAGCACCACAGCCTCGCAGCTCCAGCAACCCAGGTTCAGTTCTGGGTACTGCCTGTGTGGAGTTTACATGTTCTCCCTGTGACTGTGTGGGTTTCCGCCGGGTGCTCCAGTTTCCTCCCAGAGCCAAGACTTGCAGGTTGATAGGTAAATTGGCCATTGTAAATTGCCCCTAGTGTAGGTAGGTGGTAGGAGAATTGAGGGAATATGGGATTAATGTAGGATTAGCATAAATGGGTGGTTGATGGTCAGCACAGACTCAAAGGGCCTGTTTCAGTGCTGTATCTCTCTAATACGATGAGAACTATATCTTGAATGTTACACATTTATCTTGGTTTTGCACATGCAGGATCCATTCTATTTGATAATTATTAATCATAGCTTATTCTCCATAGACTTACAGCAAAAATGACAAACAAGGTAAACCAACCATCTCCACTAATTCGGAGGGGTGGAAGTCAACTGTGGTTCTTCACCATTATTATTCTTGGTAAGCTATAAGTAACATGAAATATAAGCTGCAATAATACTGTTTTTTGCCACTATGGTTGGCTTCTAACATGCTCCATTTTATATATGCACTGCCTTGGTCGTGACTAATTTCCTTGAAATACTGGAATTACAGGCAAACAAAAAAAGTATCTGGACTAGAGTTCAAAATATACTCAAATTCCTCTGTCTGTTGGCTATAAAAGCCCTACTGAATTGAGTTTGGCATTTTCAATCCAACTTCTAATGGGTATGCACCAAACTGCAACTTAATTCTGCACTAATTGGCACTAACATCAATCTTACCCAGAAAAGCCACAGAATGGCTGGTTTGGAAAATGCAAGCATGTCACACTGGCGCAGAAGGAGATTCATCTCTGGAGTTGGTGCAGAGTAGAAGTAGCTTTCCTTTGCTTCCAGAGCCTTGGAATTGCTTGGGTGCTGACATCAGAGCCAGAAGTGTGAAAGTGCTCCATTTCCCAGCATATCCCCCAAAGATAATAAACATAACATTTGGTACAAAACAAAACATGGAAGTAGGGAAGCAAATTGATTCAAACGGTGGGAAGAGTACTCACCAGCATCATTCATCAGAATTCTTCTTTTCTTTACAGAACTACTATTTCTGGAAGGAATCCATGGCTGGACCTATAAACCTGTTGCTGAACCTATGCCCTGGGAGAATGCAAGACGTTACTGTCAAACCAAATACACAGATCTAGTTGCAATTCAGAATGCAAGAGAAATTGAGTATTTGAATGATATTCTACCTTTTGCAAAACAATACTACTGGATTGGGATAAGAAAAATAAATGGCAATTGGACCTGGGTTGGTACTAATATCTCACTCAACAAAGAGGCAGAGAACTGGGCTCACGGTGAACCGAATAATGAAGGAGCAAGTGGGAATGAAGACTGTGTAGAAATGTACATAAAAAGGAGGATTGACACAGGGAAGTGGAATGATATCAACTGTAACATGAAGAAAATACCTTTGTGTTACCT
This sequence comes from Heterodontus francisci, assembly GCF_036365525.1. Lineage (NCBI taxonomy): Eukaryota > Metazoa > Chordata > Chondrichthyes > Heterodontiformes > Heterodontidae > Heterodontus > Heterodontus francisci. The sequence continues at coordinate 80,487,735 of NC_090378.1, read as the reverse complement.
AGGTAAGAATACCAAAGAATATTTTAATGAGTGCCCTGTATTATCATTACAATCATCCTTAAACTCAGAACCACATTTAAAGGTTTTACTCATCCTGAATTACTGCAATAAGGTTCTTCACACACTCTCCTGATCCAACATTAGTACATCCTTCAAGTGTCCTCTTCAAACAAAACAGGATATATTTATGAGTAATCTCTAAACAGGAGATTAGCCATTAAAATAATCCAATTTGTAACTTGCACATGGAAAGATATTCCTTAATTACAATGTAAATATGATAAAATTGATTAATTAAATAAAATGTTCATTGTGACAATGTTGCTACTTACTCTAATATGAGTTTATAAACATGTTCTATATGTACAAAGGCTATTAAAATGTATTGATTTCTGAGTCATGTTGTCTTTTTTTTCAGCTTCGTGCACTCCCACTTCATGCAGTGGTCATGGAGAATGTGTGGAGACTATTGGAAATTATACATGCGCGTGTAATGATGGATACTATGGACCAGAGTGTGAATATGGTAAGGGCATGTTACCTTCACAGAGAGTATGAATTGACTTGGATTAAATAACATGACTGATTATTTGAGGTGTATATGGAATCAACTTTCTCCATTCATCAGTAATTCTATTATATTAATTGTTAAGCTGTTTCCCTTTTTCAGATTTTTTTTTCCCTGTGGACTTTTTCCCCTCCTGTCCTGTTGATGGTGACTCATTGCTAGCTATGGTTACATGAGTACTACCAGGACTCCATCATTTCACTCTAGCGATCATTCTTCATTTGTTAATCGAAAACCCTGGTATGGGATGGTCTTGCTTCAGCCAATGTCAATACCCTCTCAGTTTCCAGCAGGAACAAAGTCAGGCTGATCACCAGCCCCCCGATCACACCCCTGGCCCAATCCATGAGCACCAGGGCCCAATGTTCAGATCTCTACTGCGGCCATAGCTAAGATAAGCTAAAATATCATAGACTGAAGAAAGTTCTTCCTTCATATGAAAAGTGAATGACAATATGAAACAGAATACATAAATTATTACCAAAATATTCAGAAATCACCATGTAAATGTTTAAGCTAATATTCAGTAATAAGACAAATTGTGAATATTGCATCACAAAATCATTATGGATGAATGGCGTCCTTCAGTCCATTGCAGTGCATCCAGACAGAATGACCCTAAACCTCTTTCTCTCACCATTACAGCAGAATTATTTCTTACATGATTGCCGGGTTAGTTTCCACTACATTATCTGCCAATCCATTCCATCCATTGATTACTCCTTGTGACAAATAACTTCTGAATATATGTCTTAAGTTTCACTTTTGTTTAAACTGATGTCCCCTTGCTCTAATTTCATAAAGTAATTTGCAGACAAACATGTAAAAGAAAATTGTAACACAACAACTAATACATCTTTCCTGTCCAGTTGAACAGTGTGTCACTCTCGATGTTCCTGGCCAAGCAACAATGAAATGCACCCATCCTAATGGAAACTTCAGCTTCAACTCCATATGTAACTTTCACTGTGCAGCAGGGTTTACAGTGCAGGGGTCACAGAGTCTCCGGTGCAATGCAACAGGAATGTGGACAGCAGAGACACCCAGTTGTGAAGGTACAGGGTCAAGAAAGATCCACGAACAGAAAAAGAAAATTCATAAGCAGATTTTAGAACATTAACTGCATGTGCACTTTTATAGATGATGGTGCTTAAGCTTATATTGAATTTCATAATTTCTATGTTTTAGTTGTAAGATGCAGAGGTCTGGAGATTCCTGGACAAGGATTCAAGAACTGTTCTCATCCCATCGGAGATTTCAGTTACAACTCAACATGTGACTTTAGTTGTGCCAAAGGGTTTGAGCTCCAAGGATCAGACAGACTAGAGTGTGGAGCGTCTGGAGAATGGTCAGCACCAATTCCCAACTGTGAAGGTAGTGTGTGAATTTATACCAAAGAATAAAAAGTAGAAATACAAATAGTTTAATGGACTAGATTTCAAATGAATTCTGGTCAGAGTAGGTGCTTTTGTATTTATAGATGTGAACTTAGTGTTTGATGTTTGTTTCAGCTGTGAAATGTGGAAGTCTGATGATTCCTGGACAAGGAATCATGGCCTGTTCTCATCCCATCGGAAACTTCAGCTACAATTCAACATGTGACTTCAGCTGTGCCGAAGGATTTGAGCTCCGAGGATCAGACAGAGTGGAGTGTGGAGCATCTGGAGAATGGTCAGCTCCAATCCCCGACTGTGAAGGTAAAGGCAAATAGCATCAAAAGATTGAAGAGGAATAATGCTTAAAACAGCTTTAAAATTGTAAATATATATATGGTGGAGAGACTAGAGAAGCTGGGATTGACATGTAAGATTATCATGAGTTGATCTATTTACTAATATTTGGCGTGTTTTCTTTCTATACAATTTTGTATTGAACAATATGCTAAACTGAGCAGTTTTTAACCTGTGACCTTATGTCTGTGGTGGGAGACCAAATGAAAGCCACTAGCCAGACAGGCTGGTGTATCTTGACAAGTATTTGTGACTAATGACTAATCTAAGCTGTTGAACTGTAAAAGTGAAGCTCCCATTGTTTGCCCTGGAGCTAAATTGAGTTGTCAACCATACAAAAGATGAATGTTGGACTGGACAGGCCAAGATCACGAGGTGTAGAGAGAGCAGAAAAACAGCACGCCTTTGCAAGATGTTAAATGGGAAAAGAATAGATGCAGAGGGGTTTAGCAGAGGAAAAGACTTGAGGTGGGAAAGAATGATTGGATCCATTGGGTCATATAGCCAAGAAAAAGGTGCATAAAGGAGAGGGAATTTTTGCTGAACAGCAGAGATAGAAGACAATGAAAAGAGCACCTAGGCTTGCGTAGGTGGATGTAAATGTTGGCTGGTGACTAACAACTACCTAGCTAATGAACATTTGAATTCCATGTTGCATCTACAGCACGTCTCAAATGTGAGTGCGGATAACACAATAAACAATGCTAAAAAGGCAAAGAAACAATTGGGCCAATTAAGGCAGGGGATTGAAAAACTCAAAACAGGAATTTGAAACTGTAAGAGTGACCCTGAGCAAGTGAGTAAGCCTAACTAGGAAACCAATCACTCCCGATGTAAATGAGAGATCTGTGAACTACAAGGAAAATCAGGAAGACAAGCAGCTCTGGTGTCAGACATCACCACCGGAGCCGCCTAGGGGTTAGTTTAGTTACGAGGGGCTGATGATATAAATTGGGGTGACCTAGACTAGGAGGCTGCATTATATAATGAGCCTGAATGCAATTTTCTGAGCACCCTGCCAGTTTGCATTCTTTCCACCCAGTCAATGTACAATCACTAAGGTGGACTGGTGGAGAGGACCATTTGCCTGCAGCCACTCACACAAACTGGGATAAATTCCCCAGCATGGTCCCATTTAAAAAGTTAGAAGACAGTGGAAAGAGCAACTTAGCATGAGTAGGTGGATGTAAATGCTGGCTGGAGCCGAACACCCCTAGTTATAAATTGATGAAAGGACAAGGAGAAGGGAAAGACGGGGGAACGACACACTCAGTAACTGAATGAATAATATATAAACTGTTTGTAACTGTAAATTATCGCTAAACACCATAATATATTGATCTCTGTCGCATGACAATGAAAGAGAATTACTGCAACCAACTGGTGTCTGGAACTAATCCTTAGCAAAATGTTACAACACAGCTTAAAGGTTATTGGCAAAATAAGCCAGCAGTGAGATGAGGTTTTTACTCAGGGAGTTGCTATGCTTGGAATGCACTGCAAGAAAGAGTGATGGAAGTAGATTCAATAGTATCTTTCAAAAGGTATATATACTTGAAAAGGATAAATTTGCTGGTTGAGGAAGAAAGAGCAGGGAATGGGACTAATTGGATAGATCTTTTAAAGAACCAGCACAGACACAAAGGGACAAATAGCTTCCATCTGGGCTGTTTAATTCTAAGGTTTAAATATGTCAAAGATGATGATTATATATGTGCATTATATTTGATATTACAGCTATAAAATGTGAAAGACTAGAAGTTCCCAACCAGGGATTCAAGAACTGTTCTCATCCCCTCGGAAAATTTAATTACAACTCAACGTGTGTCTTCAGTTGTGCCAAAGGGTTTGAGCTCCGAGGATCAGATAGACTAGAGTGTGGAGCGTCTGGAGAATGGTCAGCGCCAATCCCCAACTGTAAAGGTAGTGTGTGAAGTTATACCAAAGAATAAAAAGTAGAAATACGAATAGTTTAATGGACTAGATTTCAGATGAATTCTGGTCAGAGTAGGTGCTTTTGTATTTATAGATGTGAACTTACAGTGTTTGATGTTTGTTTCAGCTGTGAAATGTGGAAGTCTGATGATTCCTGGACAAGGAATCATGGCCTGTTCTCATCCCATCGGAAACTTCAGCTACAATTCAACATGTGACTTCAGCTGTGCCGAAGGATTTGAGCTCCGAGGATCAGACAGAGTGGAGTGTGGAGCATCTGGAGAATGGTCAGCTCCAATCCCCGACTGTGAAGGTAAAGGCAAATAGCATCAAAAGATTGAAGAGGAATAATGCTTAAAACAGCTTTAAAATTGTAAATATATATATGGTGGAGAGACTAGAGAAGCTGGGATTGACATGTAAGATTATCATGAGTTGATCTATTTACTAATATTTGGCGTGTTTTCTTTCTATACAATTTTGTATTGAACAATATGCTAAACTGAGCAGTTTTTAACCTGTGACCTTATGTCTGTGGTGGGAGACCAAATGAAAGCCACTAGCCAGACAGGCTGGTGTATCTTGACAAGTATTTGTGACTAATGACTAATCTAAGCTGTTGAACTGTAAAAGTGAAGCTCCCATTGTTTGCCCTGGAGCTAAATTGAGTTGTCAACCATACAAAAGATGAATGTTGGACTGGACAGGCCAGGATCACGAGGTGCAGAGAGAGCAGAAAAACAGCACGCCTTTGCAAGATGTTAAATGGGAAAAGAATAGATGCAGAGGGGTTTAGCAGAGGAAAAGACTTGAGGTGGGAAAGAATGATTGGATCCATTGGGTCATATAGCCAAGAAAAAGGTGCATAAAGGAGAGGGAATTTTTGCTGAACAGCAGAGATAGAAGACAATGAAAAGAGCACCTAGGCTTGCGTAGGTGGATGTAAATGTTGGCTGGTGACTAACAACTACCTAGCTAATGAACATTTGAATTCCATGTTGCATCTACAGCACGTCTCAAATGTGAGTGCGGATAACACAATAAACAATGCTAAAAAGGCAAAGAAACAATTGGGCCAATTAAGGCAGGGGATTGAAAAACTCAAAACAGGAATTTGAAACTGTAAGAGTGACCCTGAGCAAGTGAGTAAGCCTAACTAGGAAACCAATCACTCCCGATGTAAATGAGAGATCTGTGAACTACAAGGAAAATCAGGAAGACAAGCAGCTCTGGTGTCAGACATCACCACCGGAGCCGCCTAGGGGTTAGTTTAGTTACGAGGGGCTGATGATATAAATTGGGGTGACCTAGACTAGGAGGCTGCATTATATAATGAGCCTGAATGCAATTTTCTGAGCACCCTGCCAGTTTGCATTCTTTCCACCCAGTCAATGTACAATCACTAAGGTGGACTGGTGGAGAGGACCATTTGCCTGCAGCCACTCACACAAACTGGGATAAATTCCCCAGCATGGTCCCATTTAAAAAGTTAGAAGACAGTGGAAAGAGCAACTTAGCATGAGTAGGTGGATGTAAATGCTGGCTGGAGCCGAACACCCCTAGTTATAAATTGATGAAAGGACAAGGAGAAGGGAAAGACGGGGGAACGACACACTCAGTAACTGAATGAATAATATATAAACTGTTTGTAACTGTAAATTATCGCTAAACACCATAATATATTGATCTCTGTCGCATGACAATGAAAGAGAATTACTGCAACCAACTGGTGTCTGGAACTAATCCTTAGCAAAATGTTACAACACAGCTTAAAGGTTATTGGCAAAATAAGCCAGCAGTGAGATGAGGTTTTTACTCAGGGAGTTGCTATGCTTGGAATGCACTGCAAGAAAGAGTGATGGAAGTAGATTCAATAGTATCTTTCAAAAGGTATATATACTTGAAAAGGATAAATTTGCTGGTTGAGGAAGAAAGAGCAGGGAATGGGACTAATTGGATAGATCTTTTAAAGAACCAGCACAGACACAAAGGGACAAATAGCTTCCATCTGGGCTGTTTAATTCTAAGGTTTAAATATGTCAAAGATGATGATTATATATGTGCATTATATTTGATATTACAGCTATAAAATGTGAAAGACTAGAAGTTCCCAACCAGGGATTCAAGAACTGTTCTCATCCCCTCGGAAAATTTAATTACAACTCAACGTGTGTCTTCAGTTGTGCCAAAGGGTTTGAGCTCCGAGGATCAGATAGACTAGAGTGTGGAGCGTCTGGAGAATGGTCAGCGCCAATCCCCAACTGTAAAGGTAGTGTGTGAAGTTATACCAAAGAATAAAAAGTAGAAATACGAATAGTTTAATGGACTAGATTTCAGATGAATTCTGGTCAGAGTAGGTGCTTTTGTATTTATAGATGTGAACTTACAGTGTTTGATGTTTGTTTCAGCTGTGAAATGTGGAAGTCTGATGATTCCTGGACAAGGAATCATGGCCTGTTCTCATCCCATCGGAAACTTCAGCTACAATTCAACATGTGACTTCAGCTGTGCCGAAGGATTTGAGCTCCGAGGATCAGACAGAGTGGAGTGTGGAGCATCTGGAGAATGGTCAGCTCCAATCCCCGACTGTGAAGGTAAAGGCAAATAGCATCAAAAGATTGAAGAGGAATAATGCTTAAAACAGCTTTAAAATTGTAAATATATATATGGTGGAGAGACTAGAGAAGCTGGGATTGACATGTAAGATTATCATGAGTTGATCTATTTACTAATATTTGGCGTGTTTTCTTTCTATACAATTTTGTATTGAACAATATGCTAAACTGAGCAGTTTTTAACCTGTGACCTTATGTCTGTGGTGGGAGACCAAATGAAAGCCACTAGCCAGACAGGCTGGTGTATCTTGACAAGTATTTGTGACTAATGACTAATCTAAGCTGTTGAACTGTAAAAGTGAAGCTCCCATTGTTTGCCCTGGAGCTAAATTGAGTTGTCAACCATACAAAAGATGAATGTTGGACTGGACAGGCCAGGATCACGAGGTGCAGAGAGAGCAGAAAAACAGCACGCCTTTGCAAGATGTTAAATGGGAAAAGAATAGATGCAGAGGGGTTTAGCAGAGGAAAAGACTTGAGGTGGGAAAGAATGATTGGATCCATTGGGTCATATAGCCAAGAAAAAGGTGCATAAAGGAGAGGGAATTTTTGCTGAACAGCAGAGATAGAAGACAATGAAAAGAGCACCTAGGCTTGCGTAGGTGGATGTAAATGTTGGCTGGTGACTAACAACTACCTAGCTAATGAACATTTGAATTCCATGTTGCATCTACAGCACGTCTCAAATGTGAGTGCGGATAACACAATAAACAATGCTAAAAAGGCAAAGAAACAATTGGGCCAATTAAGGCAGGGGATTGAAAAACTCAAAACAGGAATTTGAAACTGTAAGAGTGACCCTGAGCAAGTGAGTAAGCCTAACTAGGAAACCAATCACTCCCGATGTAAATGAGAGATCTGTGAACTACAAGGAAAATCAGGAAGACAAGCAGCTCTGGTGTCAGACATCACCACCGGAGCCGCCTAGGGGTTAGTTTAGTTACGAGGGGCTGATGATATAAATTGGGGTGACCTAGACTAGGAGGCTGCATTATATAATGAGCCTGAATGCAATTTTCTGAGCACCCTGCCAGTTTGCATTCTTTCCACCCAGTCAATGTACAATCACTAAGGTGGACTGGTGGAGAGGACCATTTGCCTGCAGCCACTCACACAAACTGGGATAAATTCCCCAGCATGGTCCCATTTAAAAAGTTAGAAGACAGTGGAAAGAGCAACTTAGCATGAGTAGGTGGATGTAAATGCTGGCTGGAGCCGAACACCCCTAGTTATAAATTGATGAAAGGACAAGGAGAAGGGAAAGACGGGGGAACGACACACTCAGTAACTGAATGAATAATATATAAACTGTTTGTAACTGTAAATTATCGCTAAACACCATAATATATTGATCTCTGTCGCATGACAATGAAAGAGAATTACTGCAACCAACTGGTGTCTGGAACTAATCCTTAGCAAAATGTTACAACACAGCTTAAAGGTTATTGGCAAAATAAGCCAGCAGTGAGATGAGGTTTTTACTCAGGGAGTTGCTATGCTTGGAATGCACTGCAAGAAAGAGTGATGGAAGTAGATTCAATAGTATCTTTCAAAAGGTATATATACTTGAAAAGGATAAATTTGCTGGTTGAGGAAGAAAGAGCAGGGAATGGGACTAATTGGATAGATCTTTTAAAGAACCAGCACAGACACAAAGGGACAAATAGCTTCCATCTGGGCTGTTTAATTCTAAGGTTTAAATATGTCAAAGATGATGATTATATATGTGCATTATATTTGATATTACAGCTATAAAATGTGAAAGACTAGAAGTTCCCAACCAGGGATTCAAGAACTGTTCTCATCCCCTCGGAAAATTTAATTACAACTCAACGTGTGTCTTCAGTTGTGCCAAAGGGTTTGAGCTCCGAGGATCAGATAGACTAGAGTGTGGAGCGTCTGGAGAATGGTCAGCGCCAATCCCCAACTGTAAAGGTAGTGTGTGAAGTTATACCAAAGAATAAAAAGTAGAAATACGAATAGTTTAATGGACTAGATTTCAGATGAATTCTGGTCAGAGTAGGTGCTTTTGTATTTATAGATGTGAACTTACAGTGTTTGATGTTTGTTTCAGCTGTGAAATGTGGAAGTCTGATGATTCCTGGACAAGGAATCATGGCCTGTTCTCATCCCATCGGAAACTTCAGCTACAATTCAACATGTGACTTCAGCTGTGCCGAAGGATTTGAGCTCCGAGGATCAGACAAACTGGAGTGTGGAGCATCTGGAGAATGGTCAGCTCCTATCCCCCACTGTGAAGGTAGAGGCAAATATTATCAAAAGATTAAAGAATTCTAAAGATAAAATAGGTCTAAATACAAATGCCAACTTTGAAGGTAGAGTCTCTGCCTTGTTCTGACTAATTATGCTGGCAACAAAATTAAAATTAATATCGTGCGAACCATGCTTGTACTATTATGTTCCTTCAGAATATAAACTTCAATGCAGGTTAACCTCTAGTCTTGTGAAATGCATGAGCTTGGGTCCTTTGCATCATGCATTGCAACTCAACCAATTCCCCTTTGTATATTTCAGCTGTACAATGTGAGAATCTGGAGAATCAAGAACAGGTTACTATGACCTGCTCAAACCCAATTGTACCATTCATTTACAACTCAACATGTGACTTTAACTGCCCAGAAGGATTTGCATTGAGTGGATCCAGCAGAATCAAGTGTGAAGCTACAGGTCAATGGACAGCACCAATGCCGACCTGCAAAGGTAATTTTCAGTACAAGTGTTACCTGTTGAGTAAGTAGTTTAAAAATAGTTTATTTAATTTCCTGCTTTGATAATCTATTCAGAAATCTGAAAATAATCTACTTACAATTCCAGATGAATGCCTCCATGATGCACTAAACTTTGCAATGAAATTCATTCAGAGGCATGGGGTTTTGCTGTATCATACATTATTTAGTCCATCTCTCAGAGAGACAAATTATAAAAGAGACTCTCTACTGCAGTTATGTGCTCCTTATATGACTTTCAAAGAGGCACACCAACAGAATTAAAGGATTTTGAATCATTTTATTGCAGCCAAGCCATGTAACCTACTGAAGGTTCCAGAACAAGCCAACATGAACTGCTCCCACCCTGCTGGAAATTTCACTTACAGCTCCACCTGTTACTTTAGCTGTGCAGAAGGATTTATGTTAAAAGGATCCAAGAAGCTGGAGTGTGGGGCTACTGGGCAATGGACAGCACACCCACCCACCTGTGAAGGTACATCTGTCACTCATGTCTGCTTTCAATGGCTAAAAGCATATGCTCAGCCTTCATTTATTATTTCCCATTAGAGGTTATGCCCTTCACGATCTTTGGCTTAAATGTTTCATTAATCTCAAATTATTTAAAAGTATATATGCAATTAAAATATGCTTCTTAGCATGACTTGACAAAAGCTACCTTCCAGAAGCTGCACTTATAAAAATGCGATTAAAAAGGCAGAAAAAACATGCATGTAATTTTACACGAGTCAGTGGTTAAATATTGTTCAGTGATAATTTATGTTCCGTTCTTGCTCTTTCATTCCAGCTGTGAAATGTGATGACCCAAAGATTCCTAAAAATGGGAACATTAACTGTTCCCATCCGATAGGAAATTTCAGTTACCACTCAACTTGTGACTTTGGCTGTGTGGAAGGTTTCTCATTGAATGGGTCAATGAGTCTTCAGTGTGTGGACTCTGGAACATGGTCATCACCAATACCAACCTGTGAAGGTGTGTTGAAACTTCATATTTAATTATAAAACCTTCTTGTTAATCACATGCCTTTAAACTAGTAAAAAATTACCTCAGGTATATTTGGAAATAATTTATTTTTAAAATTAAATAATGGCATGTTAAAATATCCCCTGATAGTTTTAATGTTGGTTTTCTGTCTGTTCTTAGACTCTGCTCCAAAGCCAATGCCTGACAATGACACACCCATATTAACAGCATCTGCTGCTGCATCTGGCCTCTCTGCCATCACACTGATAGCCTGGATAGTGAGACAGCTCAGAAAGAAAGGTAAATATCCCACAGCTAATCGTTTTCTATTCTTACAGTTTCCTGTATATTTTTTTTTGATTGGACCTCAGCTATTCCATTTTGGCCAAAAAGCCTTTTAACAATGTATTTCCTGTAAGGTGTGTCATGGTTGAGCTAGGCTTCAAGACATGTCCCCTCAAGGTAGTTGGAGTGATACCTCTATATGCACAGACACACAAACACACAAACGTAATCTGCCACCATAGTTTTTGGATCATATCAGCAGTTCCTAGTCAACCTGCTGGCTCTAGTTTTAAAGAACTAGTTTCCCATTGGATTCCTTGAGTTTGAACTGCACTATGAATTACCAATTAAACTTCATTCCCCTCAAACACAAGTCTCTGGTTACTGTTGCTCTAAGCTGGTCTGTTAGATGCAGGGCAAGAAGTTGTGTAGTATTCCCATCTCATGTATTGGGGTTGGGGGTGTGGGTGGTGGAGTAGTAGTAGATGGCATAGAAATTTAGAGGGACACACCTCTTGGAAGTATATCTCCTGTCAGATTGTTGCCAACCGATATCGACCGTGTTGGGGTGGAGATGTCTGCTTCAGAAACCATCCTGATGCGCGGAATGAAGAAAGTAAACTTGATAATGGGTGGCAGGCGTGGGAATCGAATGGCGAAATCGAGGCAAAAATACAACAAATTAAATAGGTCACAAAGTGTAAAGAGTAAAAACTATAGAGATTAAAATCATTCTGCGTGATGCTAATAACAAACATATCAACAAGCTCATAGGAAATTTCTTTGCTTGCCATATTAACACATTATCAAATTTACACCTTTATTAAAATAGCTGGCAGGGAAATTTTACACAATTATGCAGATATAACTGATGTTCATTACTATTACCATGCGGTGTGATTCCAACTGTTACCTGGCTTACTACAAACAATCTGGAAATGAGGTTTTTAGAAAAACATACTACGTGCACACGAACACCTCTAGCTCAGATTGTTGAACTGATAAACAGTGAGGGTTTCCTGCTGTAAGGGTGGAGTCTGTCCTCAAATAAAAAATCTATGAAGAGTAAAGGCCATGTTGGTCAAAAACAAAACAGAGGACGAGGGAGGGGCAGGCAGTGGATTAGTACATTTTCCACACTGGGACCTGGGTCTGAATCCAGCCGAAATAGATGGGGTGAAAGTCTTCTTTCTCTGTAGAATCCAACTTGAAATTACCTCATTCACTGTGAGAATGGTACCCAACACAGAACTGTCCATAATATGGTGTAAATTAGCCATCTTACTGAGAAAGGCTTTAAGTATTGTTGGCATAATAAGAGAGAGAGAGAGCACGCTGGCATATAAACATATTGGGAGAAGATCCCTTCTTTCATTGCTTGTCCTAGACCTGACCTGCAATGCTCAGTACAGTTGCTGGTTGTGTACATTGGTAACATATTTCATTCCCTTGCTCTGATTCTCTGTCTATTTAACATAGAATACAAAAAACTAAGGGGCTGCAGAATTGTGATTTCTCAAACAGCACTTCTTGAGAGCGCTGCTTCAGGGAATCAGTCCAGTCTGACCCTATTGGTTTCATTCCAAACTTCTGCTGGAATGATACTAAATCACATTAGCTGTTTTGGGTTGTTATACAATTGTCCATTTATATTTAACAGTCTTATTGTGCTGCAGATTTTATAACTGGGGCAAGTGATCTGGCACTGCATGACATCCTGTGACAACCTTTGCAAATTTCTACACTTACTATATGTGGTGTAATTTATCTAAGTAACACACTAAGTCCCTGAGGTAGTAAAAATTGTGGTTTTGAACAGCTCTGACCAGTAACAAATCATACACTGCAGTAAATAATTTTTCCTAATTCTAACAATTTTAATAGTGGTTGATCCAGTGTAGCATGCAATTTGCTTTGTTGATAGTTTGAATAGTCAGCTGAACCTGGTGTCTTAGCTTGACTGTTCCATTCTGTGAAAAAATAAAATCAATTAATTTTCTTTCCCTCTTTCCCTTTTAGCACAAGCAAAAAAGTTTTCACTTCCAAGGTAAGAATTTATACATTTTTATTATTTTTTTTTAGAAGTGACGTGTCACATGGCTACTTTTAATTATTATTCTCTTCTGCATGACCTGTGGCTTGATGTAAACTCAGTGCAAGACATGTTAAGATTATAGTTACTGAAACAGTATGTACAGTCTTTTCACATTAAAGTGAAACTGCTCCGATATTACAGTCGCTAACAGCACCATCCAATATGGAACAGAACCTAATAGACCAGGATGGTGCCAGCTTCAGTCAGAGTCTGTACTGAGTTAACTGATCCCAGCTGGAATAACATAGAGATAGCCCAAGCAAGGGCAAAGAAAATACATCAGTTAGGATCACCAGTGCTGATTGATTTGTAGTGGTCATGTGTGGAAATGGCACACCCAGGATCTGACTTGGCTGAGATGGTCTGCATGGTCAAGTAGTTCACCAAACCTTGCTGTCAAGGCTCATGGGTTAAAATTGGCAGTCAAATAATCATGAAATGGTAACAATCAGAACTGTTAGGGGAAGAGGGAAAAATATACAGTAAACTTAAATTAGTTATTGCCCAACAAATTTAAGAATTCAATTTTTAATTATGATTTTGTTTCCTTTTTACAGCAATGATAAACAGAATAAAGCATCAGGAACTTACAAGATGAATGATGTGGTGTAGTGATAGCATATGCTCAGGTGAGAGAGTTTAACTGATCATCATTACCCTTTGTTAGTCTTTTCTGCTGGGAACAGTGAGATAACCACATTACAACCTTCAGCAGTTTCTGATACAGCTTAAAGCTGATTTATTCTTTTGATTCTAAGGATGTGACTGGGCAGGACAGCATGCTGAATATCTCTAAGTGTGTTTTACATTTCTTTTACAGGTCTTCCATACTTTCTTGCAAAGAACAGAAAAATAAGAAAGGATTGGCAAAAAATTTCAAGATCGGTCGTTTTGCATCTTCAACCATTCCAACAAATTGCTATCAACTATGGATGTGTGGACCTCATCTACCAACAGAACTTAGTTCACTGTTGTTAATTTTCATTGACATCAATTTTCCATCTTTCTGAACAACGAACACCACTGACAGCACACTTATGCTTACTGCACAATCCATTATGTGAAGATGCATAGACTTGTGTTACATGTTTACCGTCACAGGATTAAATCCCAATACAGTACCTCTATGGTTGCTGTATTAATGGCATATTTGTCACTTTTACGAAAAGCCACCAGAGATGAGATGACAATGGACCATGTGAAAACGACATACCTCCACTTAAAGGAGACAGAGGTGCTACTATGACTGGTATCAAACTATTTGTTAGATCAGTGATATGTTACCAGAATAGATTCAAGTTTGTGCAGTTTCCTGTGCAAATGTACAGCTACAATTTTGTGCAATTTGTTTACTATATTGAATGTGTGCATTGCTAGTGACCTCCGTGACTGGTGCATAAAATACAAATTCACTGAAGGATGAGGTAATTTGTGTGCAGTAATGGATTTGGACAAATTTGTTTAATACAATTTCAAACACTACTCCAGTTGTAAAACCAAATTAATAGTTTTCTTTTAAATTTCTTTGTCTTCTCCTTTAGGTTTCCTCCTATATCACAAAACATTTTCTATGAAGGCAGGAAAGCAGCCTACACCTAGGCCTGCTCCTAAGTCTCTGTATCTGGCCAGGATTATGTCCCCACTTATTTGTCCCTCGTTCCAAGCCTCCATCCACTGCTTTTCTCTGACAGCACTTCCAAGATCAGGAAGTTGTCAGCTAATTGGTGCCCAAGCATTCCAAAGCCATGACTCATTGATGCATAAACCCACTGCATTACATGTTAAGTTTCATGAAATCTAACTTCAACAGACCTAAAAATACAAATTATGTTTCCAATTTAATTAGTTACAACACTAGTTGAAGGAAGGATATAATTTACTAATAACGAAGATGATAATGCTCAGAACAACAAACTGAATGGTAAGATAATTCAAATCCCTTACTGCAATTAGTAAACAAAATTCATCAGGTATGGTAATACAAAGAACCCAAATGATTCTTTTAGGAATCAAAGCGAAACTACACAATGGCCATTGAATGTATTAAAACAGAAAATGCTGGAAATACTCAGCAGGTCTGGCAGCATCTGTGGAGAGAGAAGCAGAGTTAATATTTCAGGCCAGTGATCTTTCATCACCAACCTGAAACATTAACTCCACTTCTCTCTCTACATATGCTGCCAGACCTGCTGAGTATTTCCAACATTTTTTAGTTTTTATTTCAGATTTCCAGCATTTGCAGTATTTTATTTTTATTGAATGTATTACATTGCTCTGTAATTTTTATTTGCTCACTGTACCTGTATGTGTTCGATATGTGTATGTGCATGTACACAACTGATATTTATTATTGGTTGATTTAGTTACTCCCTATGGGATGTGCTGAAATATTACCTGATGGGTGAATGTTATATTTGTATAATTGTCTTATCAGACTAGCTACACTTATGGTGTATATCACAATTACTGTCTGCTGTTATCTATATGGCTCTGTACCTGTGTTATGACATGATGTGTGATATTGGTCCTAGTTCATCGATTTTCAAATGCATTTTTTGATGAGGTGATAGGGGTGGATAATTAGTCCATTATATACCAGATTCTTCCCTCTCAATATAAAAAATATAAATGAAGTAAGCTTGTGTAAAAATTAGGGAACAAATAATTTGGTGCCAAAAAATACTGCATTTGATCACTTACTGGCCCCCAACATTGCATTTTCATTTGAGTAATTTGACAAGATTTTAATTTATGTCGACAATTTGATAACAAATCTGCTTGAAAGAAATAAGGCTGTTACGGTATGAATGATTTTAATAAAATAATACAATATTAATTCCACATGGAAACGGAAAAATGTTCCATTCCCCAGCAGTGATATCCCTCACCATAATAAACAGAATTTACATACAAGGAAAAAAGGTGACAGATTGGACAATTTTGATGTATCATTTTATACATGGCTCATTGGAAAGTATTTATGTTTGAAAGAGGAAAGTGACCACAGCCATTGTGTTTTTAAGATATTTTTAAGGTGGTCGCATATATAAATTAACATCATTGTACATGAGGATTAAATAATTTATTTGTTTATCTGGTTAATGGATAATTTCCTAATTGATGTATTATTCATTTGTATATATAATTCTAATAAAAAGTAAATGCTTGTCATAAACTAGTTGCACTTTTAATTGCCTTTTTAGATCCCTATAGGATGGACATGGGCTTTGTTGCTTTGGCTAGACCTTACTTTCCTGTTTCTTGTCATTAAATGAACATTTTGCCCCTGGTTAATTAGCAAGTTTAACCCATCACACCAATCAGATCAGTTGGCCAGCCTGCCTCAAGAAAAAGAAAATGACTGCTGTTTATATTGCTTTATTGTAGTTTGTCACCTAGACCTTTGAAATTATGCTGCACAAATATTAACGTATACATATGAACATACGAATTAGGAGCAGGAGTAGGCATGAACACTTACGGTTATTTCTTCTGTTAAATTAATGAACAAATGTGTTAAGCTTTCATATGGCAATAAAGTGTAATTTGAAGCTCCAATGTAGACAATCACTCAGGTTCTGTAACTGCCAATTCAATGCCTTATAACAATTAATGTATTATTCCATTTTCAGAGCTTTGATTCCCATTTTTAGTTTAGTTCTAATTCTTTCCTTAGATACAATGTTAAAATTCCCCACTGATCTTACATCTACATTATAAATGGTTAGTGCATTATTAGTTGAAATTTATAGTTATTGGCCTAAAAATAGCTTGTTGACTGTATAATGAATTAGTCATTTGCTGCGTTCGGTAGACTTAATCAAAATAATACAGAACAGATTTTATGAAGCTTTTATTTGTTTAGCCAACAGTGGAAACAATTTATCACTATTTACCTCATCATCACCCTTTAGAATCTTGAACACCTTTATCAAGTCAACCCCTAACCTCTGATCTAGTGAAAGAAGCCTTAAGGTCCACGTTTCACTTCATAAATATAACCGCTCAGCCAAGTGAATCTATGTTGCATCTTTTTCATTGGTCTCATAGCCTTCCTATAATTGGATGCTCAAAACTGTACACAATACTCCAACAATGGACTAAAGTCTTGTATAAATTCAACATTACGTCCCCAATTTTGTGTTCTATGCTTCGAAACACAATATCAAGGACTCTATTTGCCTTTTTCACAGCCGCATCTATTTGTGATACCAACTTTAATAATCTGCATATAGTACTTTTTTTTTTATTTCCAAAATATACTTTATTCATAAAAATCTGTAAAAAATACATTATCAAACAGCACCAAGTCAAAAATTACAAACAGTGCAAAGGAGGTCTGTTTGCTTCAATACAATCATGAGATGCCTCACAACCCTTCCATTTCACATTTGTCATGCCAGATACATTTTTACATTTTACAGCAGACAAAATTTTCTCGATACAGTTCGAGGGGTTTCCCATGGATCCAGCCCCTCCGTTCAGCTTGGTGGGGGGATCTTACACAGTGGTCTTTCCCCATTGTGCCTTTGCTGCGGCTGCCCCAAGCTTTAGTGCGTCCCTCATCACGTCGTCCTGGACCTTGGAATGTGCTAGTATGCAACATTCGGTGGTGGACAACTCTTTGTGCTGGAAGACCAGCAAGTTTCGGGCAGACCAAAGGGCGTCTTTCACCGAATTGATAGTCCTCCAGCAGCAGTTGATGTTTGTCTCGGTGTGCGTCCCGGGGAACAGCCCGTAGAGCACAGACTCCTGTGTTACCGAGCTGCTTGGGATGAACCTCGACAAAAACCACTGCATCTCTTTCCACACCTGCTTTGCAAAGACACATTCCAGGAGGAGGTGGGCAACCGTCTCTTCCCCACCACAGCCACCACGGGGACATTGTGCGGAGGGGTTGAGACTTCGGACGTGCAGGAAGGATCTGACGGGGAGGGCTCTTCTCACCACCAGCCAAGCTACATCTTGCTACTTGTTTGATAGTTCTGGCGATGAGGCATTCCGCCAAATGAATTTGACAGTCTGCTCGGGGAACCATCCGACAGGATCCACCATCTCTTTTTCCCGTAGGGCCTTGAGGACATTCCGTGCAGACCACTGCCTGATGGATCGGCGGTCAAAGGTGTTTTCCCGCAGAAACTGCTCCACGAAGTATAGGTGGTACGGCACGGTCCAACTGGATGGAGCGTTCCGCGGCAATGTGACCAGGCCCATTCTTCGCAACACCGGGGACAGATAGAACCTCAGCACGTAGTGACACTTGGAGTTTGCGTACTGGAGGTCTACACACAGCTTAATGCAGCCACACACGAAGGTGGTCATCAGGACGAGGGCCACATTGGGTACATTTTCCCGCCCTTATCCAGAGGTTTGAACATCGTGTCCCTCCAGACCCGGTCCATTTTAGATCCCCAGATGAAGCGGAAAATGGCTCGGGTGATCGCCACAGCGCAAGAGTGGGGTATGGGCCAGACCTGCGCCACGTACAGCAACAATGTGAGCGCCTCGCACCTGATGACCAGGTTCTTACCCACAATGGAGAGAGATCGCTGCCCCCACATGCTCAACTTGTGTAGTACCTTGGCTACTCGCTCCTCCCAGGTTTTGGTGCATGCCCCGGCCATTCCGAACCATATCCCCGGCACCTTCAGGTAGTCTGACCAATCTGCATATAGTACATTTTTTTTTCCAAAATATACTTTATTCATAAAAATCTGTAAAAATTACATTGCCAAACAGTTTCCAAACAGCACCAAAAACGACAAACATTGCAAGGGAGATCAGTTTCCTTCAATACTGTCATGAGTTTCTTCCCAACCCTTCCGTTTCACAATTGTCATGTCAATTACAGTTTTACATTTACAGCAACTGAGAATATTAACGACACAGTTCGAGGGGTTTCCCATGGATCCAGCCCCTCAGTCCAGCTTGGTGGGGGAACCTTACACTGTGGTCTTTCCCCATTGAGCCTTTGCTGCGGCTGCCCCAAGCTTTAGTGCGTCCCTCAGCACGTAGTCCTGGACCTTGGAATGTGCCAGTCTGCAACATTCGGCGGTGGACAACTCTTTGCGCTGGAAGACCAGCAAGTTTCGGGCAGACCAAAGGGCGTCTTTCACCGAATTGATAGTCCTCCAGCAGCAGTTGATGTTTGTCTCGGTGTGCGTCCCTGGGAACAGCCCGTAGAGCACAGACTCCTGTGTTACAGAGCTGCTTGGGATGAACCTTGACAAAAACCACTGCATCTCTTTCCACACCTGCTTTGCAAAGGCACATTCCAGGAGGAGGTGGGCGACCGTCTCTTCCCCACCACAGCCAACGCGGGGGCATTGTGCGGAGGGGGTGAGACTTCGGGTGTGCATGAAGGATATGACGGGGAGGGCCCTTCTCACCACCAGCCAAGCTACGTCTTGGTGCTTGTTTGAAAGTTCTGGTGATGAGGCATTCCGCCAAATGACTTTGACGGTCTGCTCGGGGAACCATCCGACAGGATCCACCGTTTCCTTTTCCCGTAGGGCCTTGAGGCCATTCCGTGCAGACCACTGCCTGATGGACCGGTGGTCAAAGGTGTTTTCCCGCAGAAACTGCTCCACGAAGGATAGGTGGTACGGCACCGCCCAACTGCAGGGAGCGTTCCGCGACAATGTGACCAGGCCCATCCTTCGCAACACCGGGGACAGATAGAACCTCAGCACGTAGTGACACTTGGAGTTTGCGTACTGGGGATCTACACACAGCTTGATGCAGCCGCACACGAAGGTGGTCATCAGGATGAGGGCCACGTTGGGTACATTTTTCCCGCCCTTGTCCAGAGATTTGAACATCGTGTCCCTCCGGACCCGGTCCATTTTAGATCCCCAGACGAAGTGGAAAATGGCTCGGGTGACTGCCACGGCGCAGGAGTGGGGTATGGGCCAGACCTGCGCCACGTAGAGCAACAACGTGAGCGCCTCGCACCTGATGACCAGGTTCTTACCCACAATGGAGAGAGATCGCTGCCCCCACATGCCCAACTTTTGTCATACCTTGGCTACTCGCTCCTCCCATGTTTTGGTGCACGCCCCGGCCCTTCCGAACCATATCCCCAGCACCTTCAGGTAATCTGACCTGACGGTGAAGGGGACAAAAGATCGGTCAGCCCAGTTGCCAAAGAACATGGCCTCGCTCTTGCCGTGGTTAATTTTGGCTCCCGAGGCCAGTTCGAACTGGTCGCAGATGCTCATCAGTCTGCGCACGGACAGCGGATCCGAGCAGAAAACGGCGACGTCATCCATGTACAGGGAGGTTTTGACCTGAGTGCCTCCGCTGCCTGGGATTGTCACCCCTCTTATGCTCGCATCCTTCCTAATAGACTCAGCAAAGGGTTCAATACAGCAAACAAACAAGACCGGGGACAGAGGACAGCCCTGCCTGACTCCAGATTTGATCGGGAAACTTTCAGATTCCCACCCTTATAGTACATGGCTAAGAGGAATGATAAGACTCACATTGCACTATTCAAAGAGGAGGAGGGAGTTCGCTAGATATCCTGGCTAACACCCTTCCTCAGTCAGTCAGTACTGCCAAAAACAGATTAACTGTGCAATCATTTTCATTGTAGTTTGGGGAGCTCACTGTGCCCAAAATGGCTACTTTTTCCCCAACATTACAGTTACTGTTCAAAATAACTCATTGTAGGTAATGTGGCGGCCATTTCTGAGAGGTATGCTAATGTGCTGCAGAAGGCAAGTTTTTTTAGACTCTCACATAGAGCCCAATTTTGTGCTCCAGGCAAAGTGTAGAATCATAGAAACATAGGCTGGAATTCTATGGCCCCCCGGAGGAATGGTGGTGGGGGTGGCCGTAAAACTGAGTGGGAGGCAGGAGGGGGCTTTCCCAATGCCTTCCCGTCCCCACTGCAATTTTATGAGGGGCGGCGGCGGCGAGAAACAGCATGCCCACCCGATGCCAATCAAGGCCTTTAAGTGACCAATTAACTGGCACTTAAGTGCCTGCTCCTGCTGCCGTTAATATTTTACTCAAGGCGGGTGGGCGGCTCAGGCACCCAGAATGCCACCAGGTAAAACCTGGTGGCCTCCTTGAAAGCTGTGGACGCACCCTCCTGATTGGGCACCCTGTGCCCCACAGAGGGACCATGCCACGACCCAATCGTTCCTCCTGCACAACAATCCCAACTCCGCCTAACCGACTCCCCTTGTCTTGGCAATTGTCAATTGTCCCCAGCAAGGCCCCAAAAACGGAACTCCTTTCCGGCGCCGTCATCCCTCTTGCTGCCGTTAGCGCTCACGGTGGCGCTGCTGGGACTGGAGCTGCTGGCCCACTGATTGACCAGCAGCTCCATTAGGCGGGACTTCCTGTCTCGGAGAGGTGGAAGTGCCGCCCAAGGCCAATTAAGAGCCTAGGGAGCGTAAAATCCCAGCATGGCTCCCCAGGCCTGGCGGAGGTGGGCTCGCCCAACATAAAATTCCGGCCATAGAATAATGTAGCACAGGAGGAGGTCATTTGGCCCATAAAGTTGTGGTGACTCTTTTGAAGAACAACTTAGTTAGTCCCACTCCCCCATTCTTTCCCCACAACCCTAAATTTTTTTTCTCCTTCAAGTATTTATCCAATTCCCTTTTGAAGGCTACTATTGAAGCTGTATCCACCACCTATCAGGCAGTGCATTCCAAATCCTATCCAAATATTGCATAAGAAAGTTTTTATGTCACCTCTGGTTCTTTTGCTAATCACCTTAAATCTGTGCCCTCTGGTTATTGACCCTCCAGCCATTGGAAACAGTTTCTCTTTATTTGCTTTACCTAAACCCTTCCCGATTTTAAACACCTCTACCAAATCTCCTCTCTGCTGTAAGGAAAACAACCCCAGCTTCTTCAGTATATCCACTTAAACTGTAATCCCCCATCACAGAACTATTCTAGAAATCTCTTCCGTACCCTCTCCAAAGCCTTCATATCCCTCATAAAGTGTGGTGCCCAGAATTGGACACTACAGGCTGGATTTTCTCAGGGGCTCTTGGACCCCGATGTTAGGACCAACTGGGGGTTCTGAGCCCATACTTACTAGCAGTGCAATCTTCCTGGAAGCAGCCTCCTAATTGACCACCTCCTCATTCACTGTCCTGTTAAGAATGGCGGGCAGGCTTGTAATGCTGCTGGCCCAATCAGAGTTTCAGCAGCGTCAATGGGAGAAGTGGGTGTCGCACAAAGGAAGATGGTTGTGGCTGTCAGAGTCTAATCATCTCAGCCCCAGGGCTTTGCTGCAGGAGATCTTCAGGGTTTTGGCCTTGGCCTAACTACCTTCAGCTGCTTCATCAATGACCTTCCCTCCAACACAAGATCAGAAATCGGGATGTCCGCAATGTACCATTCACAACTGCTCATGCAGGTGCCCTCACAGGCATGCATTTAAAGATAAAATTTTTAGAGCCGAAGCAGTAAGACTCATCGCTGTAGAGGGGAAACCCCTCCGGCTACATCATTTGGGCCATGGGTGTGGCCTTCTCAAGCCGCAGTCCCCTTTTCAGGGCATGGAGCCTCTGGTTCTGATGACCCTCTGGCCTGTCATCTCCATGGAGATGGCGGCCTTCACACAAAGTGGAGGCCACTCCACCGGTGGCAAATGCTGGTGTGGCCACAAAATCAGATCTAAGTTGGTCTATAATTGGGTGCTCACCTCCATAGTGTGGGCAATCAGTCCGGGTTCCCAGCTTCCCATGGGAAACTTCTCGACATGGCTCTCCACTATTTTACCGTCCCCCCCCCCCATCTAAACCAAGCACACCATCATAGGACCAGGAAAATTCAGCAAAACTTTAGCTGGGGTGCAAGGACTTGCTGGCTGGCAGCACAAAGGTGCACTGAGCTGACTGCACACAAATCTGTGGATCAGGTTATTTGAATAATTAATATAGGCTCTTATCACAGCTTCGGCCTTGTCAGGAGCTGGCCTAATGGGGGCGGGGTGGGGGGGCTGCGGGCGGGTGGTAGAGGGGTGGTTTGTGAAGCTGGCTAACCATTCAAATTTAATGGGATTTGCCAATTTAGGCCTCAGCATATTCTTATTAAAAAAACAGATTAAAATGAGATCTGATTCGACTTTTAAAATAATTAGTTAATCAGCTGTGGCACTGCTCACAATGATAAATTAATGTTTATTTTCTCTGTGTCTGCTGCTCTCTCTCTTTTGTTCTGCCTTACTATGAATATTTTCTTTCCATTCTGCCTGTCTCTGTCTTTCTCTATTTCTCTGGCTATTGCTTCTATATCTGTGTTTGCCTATGACTCTTACATTTCATCTCCTTTGGGCTTGCCCTACGGAGGTGATGGCTCTCAACGTCATGCCCTGGGGCCCTAATAAAGGTAGACTGTGGAAAATGTATCACGGAACATGAAATCTTGGGTCCACCGTGAAACTGGCCATTTTGCAAACTTTGTATATTTTATTCATTGACACAAGGCTCAACTCGCTGATTGGTAGATGAGGGAGGGCTTCTGGTGCAGTTTTGTGAGAAGCAGTCTCGAGTATTAGCAGAGATGTGAAAATTCCAGAATGAGCAAATCAAAAACAGCCACAACCGTTACTGCAGCACAGTGAGTGAAAGAATTTGAAAGCCAAATTCTGCATTTTGATGGTGGAATGCTGTTTTGTACAAGCTGCAACGTTTAGTTGGATCACACACAACGGCAACAGTTCAGCGCCACATAGAGTCCAAAAGCCAATGCAGCAGAAAGAGAGTATCTGAAAAATAAACACACAAAAAAAAGCAACTGTAGTACAATGTAAATAAACTGTTGCTGGGTAGATTATGCATATGGACCTTAAGCATCATCACAGAATGTGCTATCATGAGTCTGATCCTTGTGTTGCTCAGTGTTAATGTAGATACCTTAAAGATAAGACCACTGTAAATAAACTCCTGATAGTCCATTATCCTCATTTAATATTAATGGCACACTGATCAGTATAGTATATGGTGGCAGCGGTAAAATCAACCTGTGTAGAATAAAGACGACTTTTGTAGGGTAAAGACAAAAGATATCAAAAACATCGGAGAGAAGCAAAGCAAAGTTGATACCCTTACCGGACAGCTTCAAGTGAGTGGTGGGGCTCAACAAGGCTGAGGGGTAGCTGAGATAGATTCAAAAATTCGACAGGTGCCTTTTGGCGTCGGGTCTAGCAGCACGACCTGACGGAACAGGTCAGTAATTTGCTTTATGCCATGGGAGAGAGTGCAGACAACATTCTAACTACCACGGGGATCGATGAAAAGGAAACCCCGTATGGCAAAGTAATAAAAGCCTTGGAGGGATACTTTAAGATCAGAAAGAATGTTATCGTGGTAAGGGCGAAATTCAACAACGCACCCAAAAAGATAGTGAAAGTATTGATTCATTCATTAATGATGTATATGAAATAGGGTAACTAGAAAGAGGGTAACTAGAGAAAGGATTGGCCCACTAAAGGACAAAGGAGGAATGTTATGCTTGGACTCAGAGAAAATGGGTGAGATTCTAAACGAGTACTTTGCATCGGTATTCACCGAGGAGAGGGACATGACGGATGTTGAGGTTAGGAACAGATGTTTGATTACTCTAGGTCAAGTGGGCATAAGGAGGGAGGAAGTGTTGGGTATTCTAAAGGGCATTAAGGTGGACAAGTCCACAGGTCCGGATGGGATCTATCCCAGGTTACTGAGGGAAGCGAGAGAGGAAATAGCTGGGGCCTTAACAGATAACTTTGCAGCATCCTTAAACACGGGTGAGGTCCCGGAGGACTGGAGAATTGCTAATGTTGTCCCCTTGTTTAAGAAGGGTAGCAGGGATAATCCAGGTAATTATAGACCGGTGAGCCTGACGTCAGTGGTAGGGAAGCTGCTGGAGAAGATACTGAGGGATAGGATCTATTCCCATTTGGAAGAAAATGGGCTTATCAGTGATAGGCAACATGGTTTTGTGCAGGGAAGGTCATGTCTTACCAACTTAATAGAATTCTTTGAGGAAGTGACAAAGTTGATTGATGAGGGAAGGGCTGTCGATGTCATATACATGGACTTCAGTAAGGCGTTTGATAAGGTTCCCCATGGCAGGCTGATGGAGAAAGTGAAGGCGCATGGGGTCCAAGGTGTACTAGCTAGATGGATAAAGAACTGGCTGGGCAACAGGAGACAGAGAGTAGCAGTAGAGGGGAGTTTCTCAAAATGGAGACGTGTGACCAGTGGTGTTCCACAGGGATCCATGCTGGGACCACTGTTGTTTGTGATATATATTAATGATTTGGAGGAAAGTATAGGTGGACTGATTATCAAGTTTGCAGACGACACTAAGATTGGTGGAGTAGCAGATAGTGAAGGGGACTGTCAGAGAATACAGCAGAATATAGATAGATTGGAGAGTTGGGCAGAGAAATGGCAGATGGAGTTCAATCAGGGCAAATGCGAGGTGATGCATTTTGGAAGATCCAATTCAAGAGTGAACTATACAGTAAATGGAAAAGTCCTGGAGAAAATAGATGTACAGAGAGATTTGGGTGTTCAGGTCCACTGTTCCCTGAAGGTGGCAACGCAGGTAAATAGAGTGGTCAAGAAGGCATACGGCATGCTTTCCTTCATCGGACGGGGTATTGAGTACAAGAGTTGGCAGGTCATGTTACAGTTGTATAGGACTTTGGTTCGGCCACATTTGGAATACTGCGTGCAGTTCTGGTCGCCACATTACCAAAAGGATGTGGATGCTTTGGAGAGGGTGCAGAGGAGGTTCACCAGGATGTTGCCTGGTATGGAGGGCGCTAGCTATGAAGAGAGGTTGAGTAGATTAGGATTATTTTCATTAGAAAGACGGAGGTTGAAGGGGGACCTGATTGAGGTGTACAAAATCATGAGAGGTATAGACAGGGTGGATAGCAAGAGGCTTTTTCCCAGAGTGGGGGATTCAATTACTAGAGGACACGAGTTCAAAGTGAAAGGGGAAAAGTTTAGGGGGGATATGCATGGAAAGTTCTTTACGCAGAGGGTGGTGGGTGCCTGGAACGCGTTGCCAGCGGAGGTGGTAGATGCGGGCACGATAGCGTCTTTTAAGATGTATCTAGACAGATACATGAATGGGCAGGAAGAAAAGAGATACAGACCCTTAGAAAATAGGCGACATGTTTAGATAGAGGATCTGGATCGGCGCAGGCTTGGAGGGCCGAAGGGCCTGTTCCTGTGCTGTAATTTTCTTTGTTCTTTGTTAAATAGCAGAGGATTGCAACAATGGGAGCTTGCGAGAAGAACTGATTCGGGACATAGATAAAGCGCTTTCAGACCAGCTTCAATCAAAAGAGGATTTTACTTTGCAAAAGGCCATTCTATTGAGCAGGCAGGCAGAGGTCCAAAAATTTAATCGACTACTAGTCCGAGGGGAAGCGGGGGAGTCCAATCTCGAAAATTCTAGAATCAGTTGAGTCTGTCGAGAAGACAGAGAATAATGGCATCAGAAAGCCCAGAGGCGGGAAAGACATCTACAGCCAGCAACATTGAATTGCAGTACGTGTGCCCAGGAGCAGCACCAGCAGAAAAATTGCCCAGCCCGGTAAGCTGAATGTTCCTGGTGCAAGAAAAGGGGGCACTTTCAAGGGGGCACTTTCAGCAGGTCTGTTGCAGTAGGAAACAAACACTGCAGGCTAGCAAAAAAATAGATGAAATAAAAGGGAAACAAATAATCAACACTCCCTTCCTTGGGGAAGTGCAAGAGAAAAACAAAGATTGCTGGGAAGCAGAAATCTAAGTGGGGAAAAATTAAAACAACTTCAAGTTCGGTACAGGAGCAACAGTTTCTGTCCTATCTGATAAAACACCATGGCTGAGGAAGGAAAGGCTTAGGAAAACCAACAAGAAATTATAGGGGCTGGGTTGAATTCAATTAAGGGTTGTCGGAGAAATACAAACAACCTTAACACACAGAAATAACATCATTCTGGAAACCGTATATGTTACAAAGAACCAAGCCTGTTCATTCCTCAGTAAGAAAGCTTGTTTCGCTTTACAACTGTTATGCAGGGTGGAAGAAATCAATGGACAAGAGAAACAGCTCAGCAATTTTACAGCTGAATTTCCCAAACTATTTGAAGTTTAGGAAAATTAAAAATAGAGTGTCACATTACTCTCAGCAAAGAGGCAGAATTAGTATGTTTGTTCACACCGAGAAAGGTCCCACACCCACTCCTACAAAAGGTAAAGAAGGAAATCAATGCCATGCTAAACCAAGGAGTTATTTCCAAGTAACTAAACCTACTAGATGGTGCTCTGGGATGGTTCCAGTAAGGAAACCAAATGGGTCTATTTAAATTTGTGTCGGCTTTACCCAACTCAATAAAGCTGTAGAAAGAAAGATACACCCAATTGCATCAGTCAACAACAGCCTTGCCAAATTTGGAAAAAGCTCCATATTCACCAAATTAGATGCAAATAGTGGATTCTGGTAGTTGCCTTTAGTCAAAGAGTCTAAATTGTTAACTACCTTCGGTGGATTCTGTTTCAACAGACTGTTATTTGGTATTGCATCGGCACCAGAGATATTCTAGTGGACCATGTCAAGAATCCTGGAAGGCTTAGAGAGGATCATCTGCCACCTGGATGATGTTCTGATTCATGGATCAAACCGAGAAGAACATGACAGGAGTAGATTACAAGAGGCTGGTCTCACATTAAATGAGAAGTGTGTATTCTCACAGTCGACAGTGAGGGTCCTTGGTCACATAATTGATGAATCTGGCATCAAGATAGTCCCACAGAAGACAAAGTCAATAAAGGATTTCCCAGTGCCAAAGAACATAACAGATTTACAGCGATTCATGGGTATGGTTAACTAGGTGGGGAAATTCCGACCAAATGTCGCCATTATTAATGAGTCTTTCAACAACTCCTATAGAGCAGCAATGCCCTTGGGGGTAATTTTGCTAGCCCCTTTGAATTAAGCAACATCACTAGTGGTTTGTGGTCAGTTTTGTTCTTGACCTTGAGGCCCAGTAAATAGTGCTGGGGAGAAGATCAAGGAAATGTCAACTTCATTAGAAGTATTGGTGCATTATGACCCAGAACTAGTGACTCTTATTGCAGCAGACATATCATCAACAGGATTAGTTGCGGTCCTGTTCCAGATTCAAAAAGGTGGATGACGCAGGCCTGTGTACTTTGCCTCTCATTTGCTGTCAGAGACAGAACGAAGGTATGCAGTGATTGAAAAGGAAGAATTGGCAGCGACATGGGGGTCTGAGAAGTTTTCAGACTACATACTGGGCCTCAAGGTCAAGTTCGAAAGTGACCACAAACCACCAGTGATGTTGCTTAATTCAAAGGAGCTAGCAAAATTACCTCCAAAGGTACAGAGATTTCGACTATGACTGATGAGATATGACACAACAACTGAATATGTGCCAGGCAAGCATCAGGTGACAGCTGATGTGTTATCAAGTCATCAAGTGCTATGCCTAGAGTGGGAGATGGCTCATTCCTGGAGGAAGTGGAAATCTTTGCTTTAGCTATAACCGAAGATTTGCCGGAAACTGCTCAAAGATTACGCCAAATTAGAAACCTACAGAAAGAGGACGAAGTCAGCGAAAAAATAAGACAGTTTTCCCAAGAAGATTGGCCAGAATTTATGCCTAATAACCTGGTTTTAACATAGAAACATAGAAAATAAGAGCAGGAGTAGACTATTCGGCCCTTCGAGCCTGCTCCGCCATTCATTATGATCATGGCTGATATTTGAAATATCGATCAATGCAACTCCAGAACGGCTTGGCCCCATGCGCGTTGCTAATGGGTAGGAGGTTGAGGACACAACTACCCACACTCCCAAGAACCCTTAAGCCATGAATTGGTGCAGAAGACTGGGAAAGGATGACAGTGACAGAAGAGAAACAGAGGTGAATCCAAACAGAGAATCATGATGGACACTACAGAGCAAAAATCAAACAGACATATGACCAGGAGATTTGGATTAAAGATCAGGGTCAATATAGGGAGTGATGGAGAAATCTCCATATCCTTGATTCTACATTGTCCATATAGACCAGGGATGGATAAGGAGAAATAATTGGCAGTGACATCACAGAAAAAACAAATGGGAAAAAATCAAGAGAATCAGCTACTAGAGAGAGCTGATGAACTGGTGATACAGACAACAATAGATCACCCAGACTACAGTGAAAAGAGAAAACCTGAGTCATCTAATAGTTCCACTCATCCAATAGGAAAGTGAGGAAGAACCAGAATACCCAATACCCCAAACAAGCGAAAGAAGAACACACAATGGCAAAGTTGTGAGAGCCCCACAGCATTACGGACCTGATGAATGAAGTCAGAGTCTTGGGGAGAGATGTTGTATAATGTGTATAACTTGTTGCTGGGTAGATTATGTGTATCGACCTGAAGCATCATCACAAGATGTGATGTCACGAGTCTGAACCTCGTGTTGCTCAGTGTTCATGTAGATGCCTTAGAGATTAAACCCCCGAAAATACCCCAGGGGGGAGGTGGTGGCGTAGTGGTATTATCACTGGACTAGTAACCCAGAGACCCAGGGTATTTCTCTGGGGACATGGGTTGGAATCCCACCACAGCAGAAGGTGGAATTTGAATTCAATTAATTTGGAATTAAAAGCTAGTCTAATGATGGCCATGAAACCATTGTCGATTGTTGTAAAAACCCATCTGGATCACTAATGTCCTTTAGGGGAGGAAATCTGCCTACATGTGACTCCAGACCCACAGCAATGTGGTTAACTCTTACATGCTCTCTGAAATGGCCTAGCAAGCCACTCAGTTGTACCTAACCGCTACAAAGTCAATAAAAAGGAATGAAACCGGACGGACCACCCGGCATCGACCTAGGCATCGGAAACGACAATGGCAAACCCAGCCCTGTCGACCCTGCAAAGTCTTCCTTACTAACATCTGGGGGCTTGTGCCAAAGTTGGGAGAGCTGTCCCACAGACTAGTCAAGCAATAGCCTGACATAGCCATACTCACGGAATCATACCTTACAGACAATGTCCCAGACACTGCCGTCACCATCCCCGGGTATGTCCTGTCCCACTGGCAGGACAGACCCACCAGAGGTGGCGGGACAGTGGGATACAGTAGGGAGGGAGTTGCCCTGGGAGTGCTCAACATCGACTCCGGACCCCATGAAGTCTCAGGGCATCAGGTCAAACATGGGCAAGGTAACCTCCTACTGATTACCACCTACCGCCCTCCCTCAGCTGATGACTCAGTACTCCACCATATTGAACACCACTTGGAGGAAGCACTGAGGGTGGCAAGGGCACAAAATGTACTCTGGGTGGGGGACTTCAATGTCCATCACCAAGAGTGGCTCGGTAGCACCACTACTGACCAAGCTGGCCGAGTCCTAAAGGACATAGCTGCTCGACAGGGTCTGCGGCAGGTGGTGGGGGAACCAACACGAGGGAAAAACATACTTGACCTCGTCCTCACCAATCTGCCTGCTGCAGATGCTTCTGTCCATGACTGTGTTGGTAGGAGTGACCACCGTACAGTCCTTGTGGAGACGAAGTCCCGCCTTCACATTGAGCATACCATCCATCGTGTTGTATGGCACTATCACCGTGCTAAATGGGATAGATTTCGAGCAGATCTAGCAATGCAAAACTGGGCATCCATGAGGCGCTGTGGGCCATCAGCAGCAGCAGAATTGTACTCAACCACAATCTGTAACCTCATGGCCCGGCATATCCCACTCTACCATTACCATCAAGCCAGGAGACCAACCCTGGTTCAATGAAGAGTGCAGGAGGGCATGCCAGGAGCAGCATCAGGCATACCTCAAAATGAGGTGTCAACCTGGTGAAGCTACAACAGAGGACTATCTGCATGCCAAACTGCGTAAGCAGCATGCAGTAGACAGAGCTAAGCGATCCCATAACCAACGGTTCAGGTCAAAGCTCTGCAGTCCTGCCACATCCAACTGTGAATGGTGGTGGACAATTAAACAACTAACTGGAGGAGGTGGCTCCACAAATATCCCCATCCTCAATGATGGGGGGGCCCAGCATATCAGTGCGAAAGATAAGGCTGAAGCATTTGCAACAATCTTCAGCCAGAAGTGCCGAGTTGATGATCCATCTCGGCCTCCTCCTGAAGTCCCCAGCATCACAGATGCCAGACTTCAGCCAATTCGATTCACTCCGCGTGATATCAAGAAACGACTGAAGGCACTGGATACTGCAAATGCTATGGGCCTTGACAATATTCCAGCAATAGTACTGAAGACCTGTGCTCCAGAACTTGCTGCGCCCCAAGCCAAGCTGTTCCAGTACAGCTACAACAGTGGCATCTACTCTGCAATGTGGAAAATTGCCCAGGTATGTCCGGTACACAAAAAGCAGGACAAGTCCAACCCGGCCAATTATTGCCCCATCAGCCTACTCTCAATCATCAGTAAAGTGATGGAAGGTGTCATCAACAGTGCCATCAAATGGCACTTGCTTTGCAATAACCTGCTCAGTGATGCTCAGTTTGGGTTCCGACAGGGCCACTTAGCTCCTGACCTCATTACAGCCTTGGTTCAAACATGGACAAAAGAGCTGAACTCAAGTGATGAGGTGAGAGTGACTGCCCTTGACATCAAGGCAGCATTTGACCGAGTATGGTATCAAGGAGCCTTAGCAAAACCGAAGTCAATGGGAATCAGGGGGAAAACCCTCCGCTGGCTGGAGTCATACCTAGCACAAGGGAAGATGGTTGTGGTTGTTGGAGGTCAATCATCTGAGCTCCAGAACATCACTGCAGGAGTTCCTCAGGGTAGTGTCCTGGGGCCAACCATCTTCAGCTGCTTCATGAATGACCTCCCTTCAATCGTAAGGTCAGAAGTGGGGTGCTCGCTGATGATTGCACAATGTTCAGCACCATTCGTGACTCCTCAGATACTGAAGCAGTCCGTGTAGAAATGCAGCAAGACCTGGACAATATCCAGGCTTGGGCTGATAAGTGGCAAGTAACATTCACGCCACACAAGTGCCAGGCAATGACCATCTCCAACAAGAGAGAATCTAACCATCTCCTCTTGACATTCAACAGCATTACCATCGCTGAATCCCCCACTATCAACATCCTAGGGGCTACCATTGACCAGAAACTGAACTGGAGTAGCCATATAAATACCGTGGCTACAAGAGCAGGTCAGAGGCGAGGAATCCTGCGGTGAGTAACTCACCTCCTGACTCCCCAAAGCCTGTCCACCATCTACAAGGCGCAAGTCAGGAGTGTGATGGAATACTCTCCACTTGCCTGGATGGGTGCAGTTCCAACAACACTCAAGAAGCTCGACACCATCCAGGACAAAGCAGCCCGCTTGATTGGCACCCCATCTACAAAAATTCACTCCCTCTACCACCGATGCACAGTGGCAGCAGTGTGTACCATCTACAAGATGCACTGTAGCAATGCACCAAGGCTCCTTAGAAAGCACCTTCCAAACCCACGACCTCTACCAACTAGAGGGGGAAGGGCAGCAAATACTTGGGAACACCATCACCTGCAAGTTCCCCTCCAAGTCACACACCATCCTGACTTGGAACTATATCGCCGTTCCCTCACTGTCGCTGGGTCAAAATCCTGGAACTCCCTTCCTAACAGCACTGTGGATATACCTACTCCAAATGGACGGCAGCGGTTCAAGAAGGCAGCTCACCACCACCTTCTCAAGGGCAATTAGGGATGGGCAATAAATGCTGGCCTGGCCAGCATCGCCCACATCCCATGAATGAATTAAAAAAAATAAACTCCTGTTACTTTGACCCAAAGTCTACTATCCTTATTTATTATTAACGGCACACTGAACAGTATAATACAGCACCGATTTCATCTCTTTTTAAGAAGTCGATAGAGAGCTCAGAAAATCATCAGTTGGTTACAACAGAACTTGTGGATGCTTGTGGATCAGCATACCATTGGAAAAACATGATCGCCCAAAACTGCAGGTATTCATTCAATGCAATGTGCAGAATGACAGTCGCTTGCCAAGTGCAAATAAACGATGACAGGACTTCCTACCGAAGGCTTTTGCTACATATTGAGAGGAGATGACGTCTCAGATTTACACATGCGAATCTTTTGCAATTACTTGTGATAAGTCCACCGATGAGCAAGACAACTATGTGTTGCATGTTTTGTTTGATTTTATGTCTGGTAAGGCCGAATATGTACAGTCAGGAAAGCTATCAACAGTGCTCACAGACTGTCCACTTAGAAGCTGCCAAGTACACCACAGTTTCCCAAGTGATAATCCAAACTGTTTCAAAGTATGGTGCAGATTTCAACAAAGTGTCAGCTTTCATTAGTGACAATGCCACTTCCATGACAAAATCTTTCAAATCTGTGCTCCAAGGTCTAATGCCAAATGCTGTCCATATTACATGTAATGTGCATTTAAACCTCCCTTGTCTTTTTTTTGTTTTAAGTAGATCATTTTCATGGTTTGTTGCAACATTGTGAAATTTATGATTTAAATACGTGTAATCGTGAAATTCATGATTCTTAAAATGCTGTGACGTGAAATTTGATAAATTTGACCCTGAATTTGGCAGGGCCCTAGATCATGGGGTAAGCTGTGACAGAGCCTGTGGCATCTGGCATTTCTGAGAACATTGAGGATGGCAGTATTTTCCTGCCTTATGACCCTTCTTAGATTGCAGCTTACCCTCATCTTGCTATCTGGGATGACGAGCAAGCTGCAGATCGTATGACCATGGAATTCTTGCTTTCCACTCAACCAACCTTCCCCTTTTTGATTTCCTGCTCTCAGACACCCAAGAACTGCTGCCTGCCCAGCCACAGTGGCCCAGGAGTAGGAGACAGAGCAACAACAGAGCACTGATGAACAGGCCCCATCACTTGATCTGATACTCGTAGCCAAAAGCTCACACACTGGCATGGCACATAGCTTGGAGGCAAGTATTGTTACGACCAGGTGAGAAAGCTGCCTAGGGGTCTTTTACTGTCTTCACCTGGTCTTATTGTAACAGGGTTTAATTTTAAACACAATGTGTTTTGAGCTCCCCCTTTGTGAATCCTTGTTCACAGCTTTCCAATTATAAGGCAAAGAAATGAGCACACCAGGTTTTCTTTAGGTTTAAATAAAAAAGTGAAATTTATTAAACCTTAAACTTAAACTCTAATACGGTTAACGCCTACAGATATATAATGTGCCCACGCTAGCATGCACATGTGATACACACATGCAAATAGGGACAGAAAAGAGAAGAAAAATATAGTAGAAAGGTTTGAGGCAGTCTCTAAAGTGGGTTTCTTGTTACTGTTTCTGTGTTTCCAGCTTGCTGTAGAGTCCTTGATTGTCGACAGCTCTTACTTTTCGTTGGGGCCCAGTATTCTTCTTAAACCTTGTTCACTGTAAGAGACTTTTCTCTCTTGGAGTTCATATGTCTTCAATGGCTTCCGAAGCTGGTTAGCGTGAGATGAGAGCAGACAGGAGAGAGGTGTTCTCAGTCCAGGAGCTAACAGCCTTCTGAGTTTCAAACACTCTGTGGCAAGTTCAAAATTCAAACAACTCCAACAGTCAGCTAGCCATGTGATCAAACCAGTCCGACGACGTCTGTTTGTGTATTCGGCCATCTTAGTCAAAAGGAATAGGCAGCAAGGAATAGCCCCTATATATTTTGAAATATTGTCTGTGGATATGCTAATTTTTCTCACCAGCCAAAGTTTCCAATTGTTTTTTTAAGCAAGTTCTTTCTTCAATTTAAAGTCAATGTCCATGTGGCAAAATTAATTTTCCTCATTTTTGGCAGGCGGGGGTTTGCCTGACAGTATGGAGTTGGGACCAACATTGTAGTGAGTCATCAGGGCACAAGTGAGCTACAGCCAGCCCAGGAGCAAAGGGTGGATTGTTTGCCAGTTCAATGAAGGGCAAGATGGCAGGTATTCTGCTGCAGAGGACTTGGGTGAGCACCTTGATGAGGCGATGGGCACTGAAATGCTGGGTACATTGACTGACTTGCTAGACTGCCTCCTGTCACTGTCAAACAGCATGGAGGAGTCTGGAAGAGAGCATGGCATAGAGCTTGCCCTCTCTGCAGCCTCTGCTCCATCTTCCTGTTGTGCTTTTGGTCCAGGGGCATTACAACTGCAGTCCCTAAACCTGTTGCAGCCTTTCTGTGAACAGGTCACTTATGCCTCTGTCCTTCCTGTGAGTATGCAACACTCCCTGCCAAATCCAGGAACTCACCACAACACCTCCAAAACACTCCAGAGCACTTCCAGACACTTTGCAATAGCAGAAGTTCATAAAATTAACCTTATCTGCAATTTGGTTACCTGGTCTTTTAAGGAAGACTAGTGCAGGGCCCATCTTGCAACATAATGCTTGTTGTTTGAAGAGTGATGTGCAAATTCATTGCCTTGACCTATATCCTGGCTTTGCATCAATGGTTGGGCTGTGTGATGTCAGGGTAGCACACATCCACAGTCTTCCAGTGCATGCTGGGGATGCCTACATGGGCACCTTTGTCAAGAGGATGTGCTGTTCGGGCTGCGCTGGAGGCAGTTGGCAGCACAGAGTGCCCAACCAAAATAGTACTAGGACTCTGCTGGAGACATATGAGCATACAAATTAGGAGCAGGAGTAGGCCTGAACTGATTACTGCACATTTCCACCTACCCCCGATAACCTTCTACCCCCTTGCTTATCAAGAATCTATCTGCCTCTGCCTTAAAAATATTCAAAGACTCTGCTTCCATGCCTTTTGAGGAAGAGAAATCCAAAGACTCATGACCCTCTGAAAGAAAACAATTCTCCTCATCTCTGTCTTTAATGGGCGACCCCTTATTTTTAAACAGTGACCCCTAGTTCTAGATTTTTCCACAAGGGAGAAACATCCTTTCCACATCGACCCTGTCAAGACCCTTCAGGATCTTATATATTTCAATCAAGTTGCCTCTTACTCTTCTAAATTCGAGCGGATACAAGCCTAGCCTGTTCAATCTTTCCTCGTAAGATAGTCCGCCCATTCCAGGTATTAGCCTAGTAAACCTTCTCTGTACGGCTCCAGATGTGGTCTTACCAATGCCCTCCCTACTTTTGTATTCAATTCCCCTTGCGATAAACGATGACGTTCTATTAGCTTTCATAAATACGTCCTGTACCTGAATACTAATCTTTTGTGATTCATGCACTAGACTCCCAGATCCCTCTGCATCTCAGAGCTCTGCAATCTCTCACCATTTAGATAATATGCTTCTTTTTATTCTTCCTGCCAAAGAGGAAAATTTCACACTTTCCCACATTATACTCCATTTGCCAGGTCTTTGCCCACTCACTTAACATATCTATATCCCTTTTGCAGCCCCCTTATGTCCTCTTCACAAGTTACTTTCCTACCTATCTTTGTGTCAACAGCAAATTTAGCAACCATACCTTTGGTCCCTTCATCTAAGTCATTTATATAAATTGTAAAAAGTTGAGGCCCCAGCACAGATCCCTGTGGCACACCACTTGTTACATCTTGCCAACCAGAAAATTACCATTTATGCCTACTCTCCATTTCCTGTTAGCTAGCCAATCTTCTATCCATGCCAGTATGCTATCCCCTACACCATGAGCTTTCATTTTCCACAATAACCTTTGATGTGGTACCTTATCAAATGCCTTCTGGAAATCTGAGTACAATATATCCACCGGTTCCACTTTATTCACAGCACATGTAACTCCCTCAAAGAACTCCAATAAATTGGTTAAACTTGATATTCCTTTCACAAAACCATGTTGACTCTGCCTGATTACCTTGAATTTTTCAAAATGCCCTGCTATAACGTCTTTAATAATAGCTTCTAACATTTTCCCTAAGACAGATGTTAAGCTAACTGGCCTGTAGTTTCCTGCTTTCTGTCTCCCTACCTTTTTGAATAAAGCATGAGCTATTTTCCAATCTAACGGAACCTTCCCCGCATCTAGGGAATTTTGGAAAATTAAAACTAACACATCAACTATCTCACTTGCCACTTCTTTTAACACCCGAGGATAAAGTCCAACAGGACCCAAGGACTTGTCAGCCCGCAGCTCCAACAATTTGTTCAGCGCTATAGAGATGAAATTCTTGCCTTTAGTTTCCAAAGAGCACCTTTATTAAACCTTTGGGCTGTGTTAGAAGGAATGGCTTGGCTGCAACATTAATCTGAATGCAATTTTTGGAGCTATTATTTCCAAGGAGTATGTGACCTCCTTATTCTTCCTACGAAATGCACCACCTCACACTTATCTTAATATAAATCTTAATTAAGATAGACCTCAGGTGAAAGATCTCCATCTAGCCATCACAGAAGGACCAACATTGTGAAACAAAGCACAAGCTTAGCGTGACCCAGGAATATAAGTGAAAAATAAGGAAAATGGTGACGTAAGTGTGAGTAAAATTGAGATGGCTGGCTTCTACCAATTAATCGTGTTCTCTCATCATGTAAGTGAAAAAATTGTTTCACTTGAGAATATACAGGAAACATTAGCAGTAAATAAACTTTTGTACTGGCATTTTTCAACAGCTCATTAATGGCTCCAAAAATTGCATTCAGTTTAATGTCGCAGCCAAACACAGTCAGAAAGTTTTAATAAGGTTTTTCTTCCTTTACTGAGTGAGATATTATAAAATAAAAGCTGGCTTTTTGTTTCAATAACAATTAAGCATAAAAAGTTTAATATGATATGATGCCTTTTTGAGGATGTTCTTCCCTTCCTCATTTTATTTTTCATCTTACAATCTTTGAGCCATAAAGTCCCACCCATTTCAGTCTAATGCTGCTCTTGAGTCAGCCACCAGATAGCACATGGCAGCAATCAGACAAAGATTTTGCAATATTCCCCTTTTGGCTCCTTATAGGGAATAGGGATCAGAGAGTCAGGGCACTTGGAGAAAAGGCAAATTCAAGGATATCACATGTTGATGCTCTGATATGCTTTGCTATGCTACAGCAAACTCCTTCAATAAATGCAACATATTCACAAGATCACATCAGATGAAGAAGGCCTTTTGACCCATTTGATGTCATCTGTCCGAAATATCCAACTCCCCCTTCTTACCATTATACCATTAACATTCACCTAAACAGACTGGATTTCAGTTTAGTCACACACCTAAAGAGTAGCACCTCCAGACAATGCAGAGCTCCCGTGAAGAGCACGGGAATACCATGCACTCGAGCACCAATGTGGAACTTAAACCTTCTGACACAAAAGCAAAAATGCCACCAATTGAGCCACATTGGTACACTGAAAATGGAATGCAAAACAGTTTATTTTAAAAGTGCATAAACTGCATTACTTAAAAGGTTAATGCTGACTTTATTTTCTTCTTTGGTAACTTTCGTAAGTGCCTTTTTCAGCCACTGATATAACACTTCTTTATACCCTCTTCCGCATATGAGATGAAATATTTAACTCCACTTGGAAATAACTTTTAATGTGAATGGGATGCTGATAGCAGATAAAATCTCTTTTGTTTTTGGTAGCTTTGGGTGTTTAAGCAGGAACAAGCCATTATTTAATGTTGATTGTCCAACGTCACCAGAGGGTTGGTGTCAAAGGATATAAGGCCCTGAACAACACTGAAAGACTTAGTCTATAAGGGGACATTCTGTGCAGACCCACAGAACTACAACACCAGAGATAAATTCCACCAGATTCTTCACTAAAAGAGTATCTGCATGGAGATTTGAAAGAGAGAAGACAGGATTCCACGGGCTGAAAAATGGTAGGGTATATTTTCTTTAGGTAGGGATTCTGTTGATCCATACAGTAGAAAGCAAGGTGACAAAATATTTTAAAATCTGTGCTTCCATACATACTGAAATATGAAGTAAATATACATAGAATGGTAAAGAAAAGTAGAATAGTGCAAATACAATCTGGATTTTTATTTCAACTTCCATGATGAGATTGTGAATAATATCTTAACATGTACATTATGCTGGAGTTTGTCATGCGAGTGCATTTTACTTGAGTAAAATGATTAAAAGTGAGAGGGATGCTCCACATGCTTTCTGCATTAGCTGCATGAACCAGTCAGTTTGTGCAGTATGTGAGAATCACACTGAAATTTATCAGCAGGAAGAGCACTGGAATCAAATGGAACGTGTTTCTAAGAGTTTTCACTGTAACAAGTATTACTGCATCTCCCCCTTCTGGTTTTGTTCATTTTATTATCTAGAGATTACTGTTGGCAATATTAACCACTGAAAGCTTAATACTTCTGTATGATGTTCCTCTCTCAACTATTTTAATATAGGTCTTAGCCCATTAAATTAAATTAATGCCTCAGCTAAAGCAGTCAAGAGTCACAGCGTATTGTTTACCCACTAACATCACCAATACTAATTTCTCAGCGAATATTTAGTTGTTTTTGCTGCAATCATTTTTCCCTAATTTTTCAACAAGAAGCTTGTCTGAATTGGATGAAGTGTTTCCAGTTTTTGGAACAGGGGTGTCATGACCTGTGACAGATGTGAAAATGTTACACCAGGGGCTACAAGTACTAATGCTTATAAAATGAAGTTTTACTTCAAAATATATGTAGAGGGATGACGTTTGTTAAATATTGCCTTCTAGCTTTGTTTCCTTGAATAATAATATAATATATTCCCTACAATAGGCATCTTGCATGGAAATCCATGATTGGCAAAAGCAACGTCATCCTCACTTTTGGCTTTTAGTCATCATCTATGGTAAGCATTTACTCTCATGCTAAAGCCCTGCAATAATCTTAGTGATGGCATATATTTGTAAATCCTTTACAGTTACTTCAGGAACACAATTCAATTTATTTTAACACTGTTCTCTTTCAATGTTGAACTACTGGAGAGAATGCTGTGGGAAGAAAGATTAAAGTATGCCAGCAAATAGCCACAATAGTAAGAGGGGAGTGCAGGAAACTTTTTAGCCATTTAAATTTTAAGTCTCATTAATGGCAGCTCAAAAAATTAGCAAAATTACAAGAAGGGCATTTGCCGGCTCTCATGCACAGATCACCTACATCCCCTGCCACACCCTGCCTCCCCCCAGAAAAACAATTTGTGTGCCAGTGTTGGCAGTCACTGACTGAGAGTGACTGACAGCAAGGAGAAAAGGTGACACTTTTGGCATCAGTATCAAAGAAAATTCCCTTAATGATCAGGGGGAGAGGGGCAAAATTCTGCATTGAGTTACTTGGTGGTTGGGGGAAGTTATGACATGCCTGTGATTGACTTTTCAACAATTCTAGTGATAGGTGCCTGCTTTTGAGTTCCTGGGAAATCTATTTGTGGGATGGGAGCCTGTATCTGAGAAGCTTGTTGGTCTAGAGAAGCATTCTGTTTTTGTGAATTTTCTTAGTCATCAAGAGAGGAGGGAGCTTTCTGGTTGTTGCTTGTTTGTCCAAATGAAGAGAAAGCCCGCATCTTGTATATTAGAGTGAGTGACAACCACTATGCAGTGAGATTAACAATGAATAGAATATGAGGGATCAGAAGCCCGGACTGGAGGCAATTAGTACGTCTGAGGGCACAAAATTCATCACATTTGCCTTTCCTCCATGTGGTATTTTATGCTTGTTAGTTTTTTTTCAATATTGCAGTGTTTAATGATTTGTATTTTCCATACCAAAAAAAAAATTCTTAACAGGGTCAAAATAGCAATATAAGTTTAAAACGACTGTGAGTAATAATAGTGGGCAATGATAAATGAGTTTGTATGACAGTCTCAGCTTACTATTTCAGTGGAGGAAATAATGTATTTATTTTAAATGGGTTAATGCTTTGGTTAAAAGAATAAACAGAGGCGGCACAGTGGTTAGCACCGCAGCCTCACAGCTCCAGCGACCCGGGTTCAATTCTGGGTACTGCCTGTGTGGAGTTTGCAAGTTCTCCCTGTGTCTGCGTGGGTTTTCTCCGGGTGCTCCGGTTTCCTCCCACAGCCAAAAGACTTGCAGGTTGGTAGGTAAATTGGCCATTAGTAATTGCCCCTAGTACAGGTAGGTGGTAGGGAAAAATAGGGACAGGTGGTGATGTGGTAGGAATATGGGATTAGTGTAGGATTAGTATAAATGGGTGGTTGATGGTCGGCACAGACTCGGTGGGCCGAAGGGCCTGTTTCAGTGCTGTATCTCTAAACTAAACAAGCAGCAATAAGGGAAACTTAGATTTTCTAATCAACTGCATTTTAACACATTAACATGTTTAAGGGGTAACACTGGCATTAAAATACCAGCTGTCAGAAAATCTACTCTACTGCCACCTCATTTCTGTATCTAGTGTGTTTATTATCTTATTTCAAGCTCTAATTTCTGATCTGATCTCAAAGCTTTTCCTAGATAATTAATGCCTGTTAACCACTTTTTTTATATGTATATATTGCTGTTTAAGATCCCTCCATCAATCTCCTTTCTTTTTACTGGATCGGAACAAAGTCATAATTCCACTCAGTGATTCTTCAGCAGGAGATGAACCATTAGGCAGGTGGGCTGGTCCAGCCAGCTTTTTCTATCCCACCTGCTCCCCTTTACTATCAGGATGGGTGCTCTATTATTCTTGTTAAGAATTTCAATGCTTTGCCAATGAATGCTATTGAGTACCAGTAGCAGTCTAGATTTGGATTCAAACTTATAAAGTTCTGCATGAGCAGGCAACAATTCAGCGGGACTGATCATATAAACTGCAATTTGTTTATTTCACAAGTAGTTCAAGCATTACAGGAAAGTGCATTGTTTTCACAGAACTCGCAGTTCGGGAAGGAGTTCACAGCTGGAACTATAGCTATTCAGCAACAGATATGACATGGTTAGCTTCCAGAGAATATTGCCAAAAGTCTTTCACTGACCTGGTTGCAATTCAGAACAGTGGAGAAAATAACTATCTGAATGTGATCTTACCAAGAAATCCGACTTATTACTGGATTGGAATAAGAAAGATTCATGATGTTTGGACCTGGGTTGGAATTAACAAAACACTGGATAAAGAGGCAGAAAACTGGGCTGAAGGTGAACCAACTCTTGGGGCAGAAGATTGCGTGGAAATTTACATAAAGAGAGAGAAAGATCCAGGAATGTGGAATAATGGTCCCTGTGAGAAAACGAAATGAGCAATATGCTATTTAGGTAAGATCAAAACCTTATGCATTTATCAAAGCTTGATGACTTCATCACTGAATTCATTCTAAAAATCAGTGAGATGCAAAATAATTTTTACCCATTGTCTCATAGATGATTCATTTTTCAGTTCTAATTTCCAACCCATCTCCCTCTTTGTCTCAGTTTTATTTATCAGTAATGATAAGGTCAGTGCTCCTCAGAACGTTCTTGTTCCCTCGAAGGTGTAAATATGCTGTGCTAGACACTATGATGAAAACAAGACACATTGCACACAATGTCCTACTCTAGCTCCTTCTTTCCCAAATTGGGGAACTTCTTAGAAAAGGAACTGCACAGTTCTGCTGCCAGTGTGAACTTTCATTAGATGCAAGTGAGGAGCAGAGATATTGATGCCACTTTGCAACATTATCAATAAATAAAGTTGAGACAGAGAGAGAGCAATTATAGCCCTGATTATTTTTTCCATGCCTGATATGTCTCTAATAAGGCACAGAAATAGTATCAAAGCGCTGCAATTTCTGCCCTCACACTTCATATTCCTCCCTCCTGAGATCTCCTACACCAGCTTGATGTGACATGACTGCTTCTTCCTGAATTACTTCATCTCTTTTAGGTTTTAGTGTTATATATGGGTTTTAACAGTCACCATGGGATTTTCCATTGAAAAAGTTTCATAATTTTAAAAGATCAAGATATCAAATCGACCATTTTGCTGCTTTCTTTATGTATTTTCAAATAACCAAGGCCCAGAATTTTCAGTAGTAACAACGGTGAAGCTGTCAGCGCTCGTTATTACTGTTGAGTAGAACAGTCTGCAACTTCTGGCATCCGCATATGCACAGTTAAATGCAGAAATCTGAAGGTAGTTGTCAGTGATACCCTGCTCCTCCACAGTGTGCACTGTTTCAGTCTTCTCAGATGTAATCATTAGAAATCACTGATTTGTCATGAACTATTTACACATGATTCAAAATGTAAAAACCTATGAAAATGTGACGCCTTGTTTAAACAGGAGTAACTGAGCTTTTAATGGCATACTAAGTCATAATTATTGCTGAGCAACCTCTTTGGTGCTGGAAAACTAATTTTAAAAGTGTGGAGTCTCATTCTCTCAGAATATTTAAAAATTTCAGATTTTTACTAAAATCATTATTTTAAAGTTGTTGCATATATGTCCCAATCTTTACTTTTGTTTCTGTGCAATGATTTAAATGTGATTTATATCCCCTGTTTTTGTACTACCTGTTTTGTTATCTGTGAGAACTCTTCAATCTGATTGGTTGATTAATCTGTCTGCTGCCTGCCCTGTTGCTGGAAGCCACAGATCCCCTATAGATAGTGCCAAATTGAAACTGACATCGGAAGTGAGGAAATTTACACTCTAAAGCCCACTAATCTTTGTCGGCAGCTTTTTCTGGGATCAGTGGCAAGTGCAGTTCCTTTGTCACTTAGCACCAAATTTTTGTTTTTCTGTACTTGGGGGTGATCATAAGATTGCAGTGAACAGATGAAAATGATGCATGGAGGAGCACCCAACTATAGCAAAGCCAACCAAATTTCTGTCATTAATTTAAATTAATGCAAAATCAAGAGGAGACCTCCTGGGTCAATACTGCTCTGTGCCTGATTTTCCTCTATTCACTGTGCCCAGAGAATCCAATACAACCAAGTGCAGGAGCAGGGAAATCTGCCCCATGATGATCTTTAGTTGCTGTTCACCTCTCTGAGCTTTCAAGTCACAGACAGGTTTCCTATTCATTTCACTTAGGTGTTCATGTGATGTGTTGGACATAATATGGTGATAGCAAAGATTTATCATAGCAAACCATGCAACGACTGAGTACAGAGCAGGATCCCCTCAGAAAACTACCCCATTCTGGCAATTACAATTCACAACCATGGGGCAGTTCCTCTGTCTGCTGTAAACAACAAATTCTTACATCTGGAGTTATGATTTCACATTTCAAAACAACTTCTTTCCTAATATATTCCTACAACGACTGCACAGTCACCTACACAACAGTGCTGCTATTTCTACAAACCATGCAGGTAAAAAGGAGGAAGAGAGGAACAGAGAAAAAAAAAAACACTAAATCATAAAGGAGGCACCACGAAGGCAAAAGTGAGGGGCTGAATTCTGAAGATAATCTGTAAATTATTTCACTGGTGATGATTGATTTTTCACACCCTTTTCTCTTGCCCCAACCCCTCGATGACACAAGTTTGCATTACGATGCACTCATGCAGCTGTTTTGAAAGTTATTAGAACTTTTATTTTGTTCCAATATAACTGGCATTATTTGTAATTCCTAGGTTAACAAATGCAGGAATCTTGAATCTGGAATTGCATGCATCAGACAAGCTAAATTGAGGTAAAAGCAAGAAATGCTGGAAATGCTCAGCAGGTCTGGCAGCATCTGACCTGACCTGAAACATTAACTCTGCTTCTCTCTCCACAGATG
Source organism: Heterodontus francisci (assembly GCF_036365525.1). Classification (NCBI taxonomy): domain Eukaryota; kingdom Metazoa; phylum Chordata; class Chondrichthyes; order Heterodontiformes; family Heterodontidae; genus Heterodontus; species Heterodontus francisci. The sequence goes on along the minus strand of NC_090378.1, from coordinate 80,443,210 downwards.
CTGCTAGACCTGCTGAGTATTTCCAGCATTTCTTGTTTTTATTTCAGATTTCCAGCATCTGCAGTATTTTGCTTTTAAGCTAAATTGAGGACTCACTTCCATTGTGTGTTGTATAGTTCATGCTCATGAGTCTCCATTTCAGTTTCTTTACAAAATTCCATTTTTTTTATAATGCTAATAAGTCACAGAAATAGAAATTGACCTCTGCAGGTTTAATATCCTCTGATAGTGCATTAGTTAATGTGCTCATATAAAATAACTTTCTGTGCTATTCCAAAAGCTAATAAAATAAATGGGATAACTACTGCATTAAGATGGTGCACAAATTTTTTGTGCATATGCATTAACAATTGCATGACCAGAAGAAATTAAACTTTTTGCAACTAATTATTGTCATAGCGTTTACATTATCTTTAAATCTAGCACATTGGCACTGTCTACATAAGAAATCTTAAGTAATTGGAATTATAATGGATTGCAAGCAAAATTAAATACTCAATGTTATACCCATTACTGTCTACTTCAAATTTGTCATAAGCATATTTTCCGGAACATATTATATGTGTTTCTGTGATTGTGTTGCTTTCTTTAATAGCATCATGCAAGCCTACTTCATGCAGTGAACATGGAAAATGTGTAGAAACTATTGGAAGTCATACATGTCGATGCAATGAAGGATTCTATGGGTCGGAGTGTGAATTTGGTAAGAGTTATGTTTTCTGATACCTTGAGAACAAAAGCAAGGGACTTAAATTGGCAAGACTGTTGTATTGGTTGCACTCTCAGTATAAATTACTCCTTCAGCTACATAATGTGAAATCAGTTGAGGTCATAAGAGACTCTGAGATTCCCCCTTTACTTGAGGGAAACTAACCAGTCTTCAACCAGTGCCTTCCCCAATGAGGAACTCATGTTGAACAAATCTAAGGGCAATATAGGGATACATTTTTTCTCAAGCCCCACAAAATTCAGCTCTGAACTCAATCAAGAAGATAATCTGGGCTAGTGTGCCCTGAATAAACAGCAGACCAGTTTATGGTCTCTGAATTTCCATTTGTCTTTAAAGAGGAGCTACCGCGGGTATCGTTGAGGTACATTCCCATGAGCGGAAAGGTAGGACAAACCAATCTAGAGCTCCCTGGATAACAATAGTGATAGAGAGTAAGGTAAAGCAGAAAAAGGGTGCAAATGATATGGATTAATTAGGGAAATCCATCATAGATTTGTTAAGGGCAAATTGTGTTTAACTAATCTGCTTGGGTTTTTTTAAGGAGATAACTGACAGGGTTGATTGGGGTCATGCAGTTGATGTGGTATACATGGACTTGCAAAAGACATTTGATAACGGGGTGGCACAGTGGTGCAGTGATTAGCATTGCAGCCTCACAACTCCAGCGACCTGGGTTCAGTTCTGGGTACTGCCTGTGCAGAGTTTGCAAGTTCTCCCTGTATCTGTGTGGGTTTTTGCCGGGTGCTCCGGTTTCCTCCCACATCCAAAGACTTGCAGGTTGATAGGTTAATTGGCCATTATAAATTGCCCCCAGTGTAGGTAGGTGGTAGGAGAATGGTGGGGATGTAGTAGAGAATATGAGGTTAATGTAGGATTAGTATAAAATGGGTGGTTGTTGGTTAGCACAGACTCGGTGGGCTGAAGGGCCTGTTTCAGTGCTGTATCTCTAAATAAAATAAAAATAAATAATGCGCCACATAACAGGCTTGTCAGCAAAGTTAAAGCCCATGGAATAAAAGGGACAATAGCAACAAGGATTTGAAGTTGGCTGAGTGACAGGAAACAAGGAGTACTGATGAATGGTTGTTTTTCAGACTGGAGGAAGATATATGATGGGTTCTTCAGGGATCAGTGTTAGGACCACTGCTTTTCTTGACCTATATTAATTAATGACCTAAACTTTAGTGGACAGGGCACAATTTCAAAATTTGCAGATGACACAAAACTTGCAAGTATTGTGAACTGTGAGGAGGATAGTGATAGAGGACTTAGACAGGCTGGTGGAATGGATGGACAAGTGGCAGATAACATTTAATGCAGAGAAATATGAAGTGATACATTTGGGTAGGAAGAACGAGGAAAGGCAATACAAAATAAAGGGTACAATTCTAAAGGGGATGCAGGAGCAGAGGCACCTGGGGATATATGTGCACAAATCATTGAAGGTTGCAGGGAAGGTTGAGAAATTAGTTAATAAAGCATATGGGATCCTGGGCTTTAAAAGTAGGGGCATAGAGTACAAAAGCAAGAAAGTTATGATGAACCTGCATAAAACTCTGGTTAGGCTTCAACCAGTTCTAGCCACCACACTTTAGGAAGGTTGTGAAGGTGTTAGAGAGGGTGCAGAAAAAGTTCACGAGAATTGTTCCAGGAATGAGGAACTTCAGTTACATGGATAGATTGGAGTACCTGGGGCTGTTCTTCTTGAAGAAAAGAAGTTTAAGAGGAAATTTGATAGAGGCTTTCAAAATCATGATGGGTCTGGACAGAGTAGATAGGGAGAAACCTTTCCCATTGGTGGAAGGATCCAGAACCAGAGGACACCAATTTAAGGTGATTGGCAAAAGAAGTAACAGCGGTATGAGGAAAAAGTGTTTTTATGCAGAGCATGTTTAGCATCTGGAATGCTCTGCCTTTGAGTATGGTGGAGGCAGATTCAATCAAAGCCTTTTCAAGAAAATTGGATAATTATCTGAAGTGAAAAAGTTGCTGGGCTACAGGAAGAGCCGGGGGAGTGGGATTAGGTGAGTTGTTCTTGCAGAGAGCTGTCATGGACATGATGGGTTGAACGGCCTCCTTCTGTGCTGTAACCTTCTATGGTTCTACGATGTGCCACATCACTTCAGAAAATGATCAATATAAGTCCACAAGACATTTTCATAACTGACTAAATGGTTAAAAAGGTTTATTCACTGAGCCAATTAGAGAAAGAAGCAATACAGCAAATTGTTGAAACCACTTCAAATAACACAGCAACTTTGAAGCAGATTACAAAACTTTACAATTAAATGTGCCTGTCTAGAATTATAAAAATCTTGAAATGCACCATGATCTCAGACTTTACACTCTTAACGTGTAATTTTAACCTGAGACAATCCGTTGGAAACTGATTGCATCTGATTCGCTGCTCAAGTCACTGGAAGGCAAAACTGGGTGGCAGTGAGCAGTAGAAAAGGTGTCTGATCTAATTCTGCCAGTTTCCCAGCATGAGATAGATTAAAATTTCCCCTCAGTTTGGACCCTAGTGCATGATGGAAAGTTAATGTGAAAGTGGAGATTTAATGGAGCTCGTTGCATGTTAAAAGCAGAAAATCACAAAAAGAACAGTCATGCCAATCCTACACTTTGAAATCCAAACGGAGATAAAGTAATGCCAAACAATGCCTTTCACAATTAAATACTCTTGTCGCTCAAAGCACGGATCAACAGTATCAGGCATATCTCTCAGAAACCTAGGCTAGAATTTTACGGTGGATGGATGGGAGCCAGACTGCGATGTGAAAGTCGGTGGCGAACCCTACTTCTGCCTAGCCCCGGGATCCGTCCCGCATTTTATGGGTCACTGGGCTTTAATTGCCCTGAGGCAGGACTTCCACCCACTTGAGGGAGGAGATCCCGCCTCAGTGAGCTGCCGGCCAATCAGCGGGCTGGCAGCTCTTAGCCCCAGCAGCGCCACCAGGAGCGGTGGCCACTGCTGGGACTGCAGCCCAGCCGACACCATGGATCCAGGAGGGAAGGTAAATAGGGGCATACCTCACCAGGGGGATCAGCCCTTCCATGTCCCCAGCACACCCACGCCAGGGGTAAAATACCTGTGGAGGCGGGAGAGGGCCTTTAAGTGGCCACTTAAGGCTCTTGATTGGCCTCGGGCGGGTGGGCTGTTTCCCAACCCCCCACCTGACCGCCGTAAACTTGTCCGGAGGCGGAAGTGGGGCAAGCAGGCCTTCTGCTGCCTGCCGCTCAATTTTACGCCACCCCCACACCACCATCCGACCTACTGGGGCAGCGTAAAGTTCCAGCCCTAGATCCAGTCATTCCCACCCTCTCAGGTGCTGCTGATGGGGCAAGTTGCATTTATATAGAGCTTTTAATAACATCCCAAGGTGCCTCATAATTGCTTGAGGAATAAAAAAGACACAAAATCATAGAGCGGTGGAGGGATTGAGGAATTCCAGAGGGTAGGACTTAGATTGCTACAAGTGCAGCCACTAATGATTGGGTGAATGGAGAGAGCAAATTCACAAAAGTCAAAGGAATAGAGGGTCCAGAGGAGGATTGTCAGATTAATGGATGTTAAAGACAGGGAGGGATGAGGTCATGGACTGATGAGAATGAGAATATTAAATTTGATGTACTAGGGAACAATATAGGTCAGCAAGGACAGAGGTGGCGAATGAGCAGGATTTGGTGAAGGATAGGATACAGGCAGCAGAGTTTTGGATGAGCTGAATTTTATGAAAAGAAGGGAATAGGAGGCAGGGTAGGAGTAACCCACAGTAAAGAGGCAGATGGTCTGAGTTGGACAATATTACAGAGTTGGAAGAAGGCAGCCTTTGTGATGAAGAAAACATGGGTTTGGAAGCTCAGCTTCAGTTTGAACAGAATGCTTAAGTTGTGAACAGTTTGTTTTAGTCTGAGCCAAAGCTCATCTCATAGCCTGATAATCAATGTTAAGTGCTCCTGTCATCTATGTAGACATTGCAATTAATGTTTGTTTATTGGTCTAGTCAGACAGAGATGGCTCTGCCCTTTGAAACAACACTAATACATGAGGAATTATAAAATAATAGTTTTCTATATGATTAGAAACAGGACAGATCTTCAATCTGTTACACTCAAGACCAATTTCTCAATTGTATCAATACAAACAAGTACTTGGCCTTAGATAACATTATTATAATAATTACATAATAATTCTTGAATTATTCCTATACCTCCTTGTCCAGTTGAACAGTGTGTCACTCTCGATGTTCCTAACCAAGCGACAATGAACTGCACCCATCCTCGTGGAAATTTCAGCTTCAACTCCATATGTAACTCTCACTGTGCAGCAGGGTTTACAGTGCAGGGGTCACAGAGTCTGCGGTGCAATGCGACAGGAATATGGACAGCAGAGCCACCCAGCTGTGAAGGTACAGGATTAAGCAAGATCCACAAACAAAAGGAGAAAATTCAGAATATGATTTTAGAACATGTTAGCTGAATCATGTAAATGAGTAACTTTTTGCAATTTTGTTTACATCAATTTTCTGAACATTTATGTTTCAGCTGTAAAATGTGGAAGTCTGGAAATTCCTGGACAAGGATCCATGAACTGCATGCACCCCTTCGGAGATTTCGGTTACAACTCAACATGTGACTTTAACTGTGATAAAGGGTTTGAGCTTCATGGATCAGGCAAATTTCAGTGTGGAGCTTCTGGACGATGGATAGGGCAGAAACCCAACTGTGAAGGTACAGTCAGTTTATTTTTATTCTTTTTATTATTTCTTATCTGGGATGTGAGCATTGCTGGCAAAGCCAGCATTAGTTGATCATCCCTAATTGCCCTAGAGAAGGTAGTGGTGAGCTGCCTTCGTGAACTGCTGCAGTCCATCTGGTGTAGGTACACGCACAGTGCTGTTAGGAAGGGAGTTACATGTTTTTAACCCAGCGGATGGAATTTAATGGGCCCCCAGAAGATGGGTTGGGAGGCAGGGTACCCATAGAATAGGGACAGAAGATAGTGGGTGGAGGGCCCATAACCATGCAATTAAGTCGGGGAAGGGAAAGCCCGGAGATGCCCTTCCTGCCCAGAGGTCAATTTAAGTGGTCAATTAATAGCCAATTAAGAGTCTCTTCCTGCTGTCACTGGGGTCTGGGGGAGCCTCCACCATGTGGGGAGGCCATCCAGTAAAAGTAGGCAGCCTCCCTGCAGGGTTGGGGGGGGCCTCCTCCATGGGCAATCAGAGGCTGCCCCTATGCTAATCTCCCGCCCCAGTCTAGCCATCAACGACCACCCTCCCCCCCACCATCTCGTCCGTGCCTACCGGGCAACTGCGCCATACTCACCTGGAGACCAGGTCTCCAGTGATGGGCCGGGTCCCAGCAATGGTCACCGCTCCTGGACTACTGAGCTGCCCGCCTTCTGATTGCCTGGCAGCTCTTGGAGGTGGGAACCCCATTCTTAATGGGACGGGCAGTTAATTGCCCGAGCCCTGTTGAATTGTGCTGGAGGGGCTGCTCCAAAGGGCCGAGGTGGGGTTCCCCTTGCCTTTTCAGCCTGGTGTCAGGATCCCCGCTGGCTCAACTAAATTCAGCCCAGTGATATAGGTCCGAGTCAGGATGATGTGTGGCTTGGAGGAGAACTTGCAGATGCTGGTGTTCCCATGTGTCTGCTTCCTTTGACCTTCCAGGTGGTAGAGGTCGTGGGTTTGGAAGGTGCTGTCAAAGGAGGCTTGGCGAGTTGCGCAGTGCATTTTGTAGATGGTACACACTGCTTCCACTGTGCGCGGTGGTGGAGGGAGTGAATATTTAAGATGGTGGGTGGGGTGCCAATCAAGCGGGCTGCTTTGTCCTGGATGGTGTTGAGCTTCTTGAATGTTGTTTGAGCTGCACTCATCCAGGCAAGTGGAGAGTATTCCATCACACTCCTGACTTGTGCCTTCTAGATGGTGGACAGGCTTTGGGATGTCAGGAAGTGAGTTATTCTGATCTGCTCTTGTAGCCATAGTATTTATATGGCTGGTCCAGTTAAGCTTTTGGTCAATGGTAACCCCAGGAACTTGATGGTGGGGGATTCAGTGATGGTAATGCTGTTGAATGTCAAGGAGTGATAGTTGGATTCTCTCTTGTTGGAGATGGTCGTTGCCTGGCACTTATATGACGTGAATGTTACTTGCCAATTATCAGTCCAAGCCTGAGTGTTGTCTAGCTCCTGCTGCATGTGGATACGGACTGCTTTATCTGAGGAGTCGTGAATGGTGCTGAACATTGTACAATCATCAGCAAACATCCCCACTTCTGACCTTATGATAGAGGAAAGGTCATTGATGAAACAGCTGAAGATGGTTGGGTCTAGCTAACTACTCTGAGGAACTCTTGCAGCCATGTGCTGGGGCTTAGATGTTTGGTCTCCAACAACCACAACCATCTTCCTTTGTACTAGGTATGACTCCAGCTGGTGGAGAGTTTTCCCCTCATTTCCATTGACTTCAATTTTGCTTGGGGCCCTTGATGCCATACTCGGTCAAATGCTGCCTTGATGTCAAGGGCAGTCACTCTCACCTCACCTCTTGAATTCAGCTCTTTTGTCCATGTTTGGACCAAGGCTGCAATGAAGCTTGGAGCTGAATGGCTCTCGTGAACCAAACTGAGCATGTGAGCAGGTTGTCGCTGTGTATGTGCTGCTCAATAGCTGTTAACGACACCCTCCATCATTTTGCTGATGATTGAGAGTAGACTGATGGGAGGTAATGGGCTGGATTGGATTTGTCTTGCTTTTTGTGGTCAGGACATACCTGGACAATTTTCCCTATTGTCTGGTAGATGCCAGTGTTGTAGCTGTACTGGAACAGCTTGGCTAGGGGCGCGGTTAGTTCTGGAGCACAAGACTTCAGTACTAATGCCGGGATGTTGTCAGGGCCCATAGCCTTTGCTGTATCCAGTACGCTCAGCTGTTTCTTGATATCATATGCAGTGAATCAAATTGGCTGAAAACTACATCTGTGATCCTGGGGAGCTCTGGAAGAGGCTGAGATGGGTCATTCACTTAGCACTGGCTGAATATGTTGCAAATGCTTCAGCCTTGTCTTTTGCACTGACGTGCTGGGCTCCTCCATCATTGAGATGGGTTGTATGTGGAGCCTCCTTCTCCAGTCAGTTGTTTTAATTGTCCACTGTTGTGTGTTGTTGTTGCATTTAGTAGCTGGGGTGTTCTGGAGAAAGTCTCAGACTCAGGATAAGGTCAACTAAGAAATCTTGATTATTTACAGTTACTATATACACTCTCTTCAAGCCTCCTAAGCTAGCATCCTTCATGCTGCTCTCTCTTCTTCTTCCACGCCTAATCCCATGTGACTGTTACATCTTCGCTCTTACAGTGGCAGGGTTTACTGTCACTGGCTTCAGCATTAACCCTTTACGTCCTTATACTCCATCCAGCACCATTCAAGACTGGATATGGAAGGATTACAGAGCTTTGATCCAATGTTTGTGGGATCGCTTAGCTCTGAAGCACATGCTGCTTCCACTGTTTAGTATGCATGTATTCCTGTGTTGTAGCTTCACCAGGTTGGCACCTCATTTTGAGGTATGCCTGGTGCTGCTCCTGGCATGCTCTCCTGCACTCTTCATTGAACCAGGGTTGATTCCCCAGCTAGATGGTAATGGTAGAACGAGGGATATGCCGTACCATGAGATTACAGGTTGTGGTTGAATATACTTCTGCTACTGCTGAAGGTCCACAGTGCCTCATGGATGCCCAGTTTTGAGCTGCTGGATCTATTCTGAATCTATGCCATTTAGCATGGTGGTAGAGCCACACAACATGATGAACGGTACCCTCAGTGTCAAGTCACTTGTTCATCTTTACAAGCACCGTGCGGTGGTCACTCCTACCAATACTGTCATGGATAGATGCATCTGTGACAGAGATCAAGCATGTTTTTCCCTCTAGTTGGTTCCCTCACCACCTGCCGCAGGCTCAGTCTGGCAGCTACGTCCTTCAGGCCTCAGCCAGCTTGGTCAGTAGTGGTGCTACCAAGCCACTACTGGTGATGGACAGTGAAGTCCCCCACCCAGAGTACCCTCAGTGCTTCATCCAATTAGTGTTCAATGTGGAGGAGCACTGATTCATCAGCCAAGGGGATGGGAGGGAGGGCAGTACGTGATGATCAATAGGAGGTTTCTGTGCCCATGTTGGACTTGATACTATGAGACTTCATGGAGTCCGGAGTCAATGTTGAGGACTTCCAGGGCAACTCCCTCCTGACTGTATGCCACTGTGCCACCAACTGTGGTGGGTCTGTCCTGCTGGTGGGGTAGGATATACCCAGGGATAGTGACGGAGGTCTCTGGGACATTGTCTGTAAGGTATGATTCGGTAATATGACCATGTAAGGAGTGTGGAGCTTCTGGAAATTGGACAGCGCAGCACCCCACCTGTCAAGGTACACGCAATACCAGAATATGTGAGAACAAAGATAGTCAGTAATTTAAGTCTGTAAATAGAAACTGAATTCCAAAACATATGTTTTGGAGTTTTCATTTATAACTCAAAATTTGAAATTTGTTGTGCCAAAGGGTCTGAGCTACATAGATCAGAATCCATTTTATATTTAAAAATCCTCAGGACAATCAAACTTTCAAAAGACACTAATTTAAACAGTGACATTTCTGTAAAGGAAAAAACCTGAAATTTGAAACCTTTCCATAATACTCTCACAAAAGCATCCCCTGAATTTCAGGCATCTAAAAAACCTAATTCTGCAGCAATAATTTTATCTTGCTGACTCCAGTAGCCTTTATGGTGCTGGAGTCACCATTTGTATTTGAAGGCATTCTAAAGTGCTTCACAACCACTGAATGACTTTTGAACTGAAGTCACTGTTGTTCTGTAGGCAAATGCAGCAGGCCAATTTTCACACCACAAGTTCCCACATATAGCATATGAGAAAAGTGACTAGTTAATCTGTTTTGATGGTTGTGATGGAAGGATGAATATTGGCCTAGACATTGAGAGAACTCCCTACTCTCTTCAAAATTGTGCCTTAGGGTCTTTGGAGCGATAAGTATGAGGTTGCATCCTTAATTTCCCTCAAGGTGACTTCCTGATTTGCACTCTGCCATGAGGAAAGGCTGCTAACAAAGCTACAGGGATTTTCATAGAATTGAGATTTTCCTGGGTCTGTGCCAGGGTGCAGCAAATTTCAGAAAATCAAATGAATGAGAGCATGTGTGCAAAAGAACATGCTTGATTTTCCTTCCATTTCAATTAATGGAAGGAAAATGGAGTGGGTTCCTTTATAGGCATGTACTCTGACATGTTTAACTTGCCAATATTCATTGGCTCAGTAGATCCAGTGTGCCTCGGCACAGATAGGTGGATAATCTGAATAATCTGCCTTTAAGTACAACCTCAGAGCAAGGAACTGAACATCAAACATCATACTGTGCTACTCTTGTGCACACCCCATTGGCTTGTTCAAGAGTGATAATGATAACAGTCTGGGTACAAGTGGCCTGATTGCAGTCGTGACTACAGAATGTGGTGTGACACAGTCGGGGACTGAAGTGGGAAGGTGAAAAAGGAATTATGTAAGTTATCTAAAAGCAGTGATAAATACATTAACTGTCACATTCATTTTCTTTTACAGCAAAACAAAAAAAAACTCCAATTGCAAGGTAATATTTTGTACTCATTACAAGGGTAATTTTACAAGTCTGTGTTACCGACAGAGCCCTTGTCCACTATTGTACCAGAAATTAGGCCAGAAATGGTTTTCCAACCATTAATAGCAAGATAAATTTGTGGGCAGCATGTGCCCAAACCTCCCATATGTTCTTCCAGAGGAAAAGGCAATCACTGCTCTCTCCCCAGCAACTTTACAGCAAATTATGTACTTTTTGTCGCTGTTGTAATGTAAGAAATGCAGCAGCCAATTAGCACACAGCAAGGCTGCACAAATAGCAATAAGATAATCTGTTTTAATGATGTCAGTTGAGGAATAAATATTGGCCAGAACACCTGGGAGAATTCCTTGGTTGTTCTTCAAAAGAACAGAGCTTGGGGGCCAAGGCAACTGAAGGTGCGACCACCAATGATGGAGCAATTAAAATCATGGGATTCTCAAGAGGCCAGAATTAGAGGAGCGCAGATATATCAGAGGGTTGTGGGGCTGGAAGAGATTACAGAGATAGGGAGGCCATGGAGGGATTTGAAAACAAGGATGAGAATTTTTAAATCAAGATGTTGCGTGACGGGGAGCCAATGTCGGTCAGTGAGCACAGGGATGACAGGGGAATGGGACTTGGTGAGAGTTAAGACACTGCAGTATCAGATTTTGTATTCAAGTCTCTTCAGTGGGACTTAGCCTATGACTTTCTGACTCAGAGGTGAGAGTACTAGCATTGAGCAATAACTGTTAAGCTATCAACTAACCTACAGGTTGATGCAATGTTTCTCCTTTAAGTTCAGAGCTTTTTGTTCCAACAACAGGAATTGGGGCTGGGGCATCTCATTGAAGATTCAAAGATCTTTGCCTGATGAAAGACAGCTTAATTTTAAAGGGACGTCCAATATGGTTACTAAGCTTTTTTATGCTCTTTTCTTTCATCCTTATCTACTCCTTGTCTAATCACAGTAGATAGTCACCTGCTCCCACCCCATTTTTAGTTCCCAGCTTTTGTCCTATGTTTCCAATTTGTGCTACTTGTCTTTTGTACTCCCACAGCTGTCTACCACTTAATTTGTTCTTTCCGTGGACCCTCTTGCCTCCTTCAATCTTATCCTATAATTAATAGGACCCAAGCTTTGTGTCACCTTGGCACTTCTTTGCTTCCTTTGTTTCCTTTCCTCCTACTTTCAACCTTGCTCATAACATGCAAGATGGGATTTAAGCCATTTACATTTCTAAAATTAAAATAAGTAATTTTATTCAAATTTGCTTAGCACTTTGTGGGAGCGTACACCAGTTGGTGGCACCATATCAGAAGTAATTCTGGAAAAATGGCTAATTTCAAGTCAGCACACTGAAGAAACTGCAGAATGAAACATAAGAGCTGAGAACAGAAATTTTAAATGATAAATACCTCAGAGTAAGAGGTTTTGAAACCTTTAGTTACACCTTCAGACTACACTGTTTGTTAAATAAAATGTAATCTGAGTTCATCATTTCCATTTATCCATTCATTGGATGTGAGCATCACTGGCAAGGCCCATCTCTAACTGCTCTTGAGAAGGTAGTGGTGACAACTGAGTGGCTTGCTAGGCCATTTCAGAGGGCAATTAAGTCAACCACATTGCTGTGGGTCTGGAGTCACATGTAGGCCAGATTAGGTCAGAAGGGCAGATTTTCTTCCCTAAAGAACATTAGTGAACCAGAAGGGTCTATATGACAATCGATGATCGTTTCATGGCACCATTACTGAGACTAGCTTTCAATTCCAGATTTTTGGTTAATTAATTGATTTAAATTCCACCTGCTGCCATGATGGGATTTGAACCAAGGGCATCAACCTGGGCCTCTGGATTACTAGTCCAGTGATATTACCACTACACCACTGTCTCCCCCATTAGTGAGCCAGATATATTATGATAATCTGATAGCTTCATGGTCACCATTGCTTATACAATCTTTTTATTCCAGATTTATTTAATTAACTGAATTCAAATTCACAAACTGCCACAAAGACATTTGAACTCAAGTCTCCAGATTATTAGTTCAGGCCTCTGGATTACTCGTCCCATAACCTGACCACCATACTACCGTACCCTATATCATAGAAGGACAAGGTTTATGTATTTGGAAGCTATAATAGAACTTCATACCTACTATGACGATAGAAACTTTACTCGTGATAATTACACAGCAAATCTGTTCAAGCAATCATTGAAGAATCAGCAAATGTCAAATAAATGTTTGCATAAATGAACTGGAGAATTTCCTCATCCATTCCCCCTGGAAAGTGAAGTATTATTTCTATTAATAAAACAATGAAAGTTTAAATGATAAGGCTAACAACGGGCAAGGTTAACAACAGTCAAGAAGCTTAACACCATCCAGGACAAAGCAGCCGTTTGTTTGTCACCCCATCTACCACCTTAAACGTTCACTCCCTCCACCACCTGCGCACAGTGGCAGCAGTTTGTACCATCTACGAGATGAACATCCCAAACCCATGGCCCATACATCCTAGAATGACAAGGGCAGCTGATGCATGGGAACACCACCATCTGTAAGTTCCCCTTCCAAGTCACACACTAGCCTGACTTGGAAATATATCGCCGTTCCTTCACTGTCGCTTGGTCAAAATCCTGGAATTCCCTCCCTAACAGCAACGTGAATGTACCTTCACCACACAGACCGCAGCAGTTCAAGGCAGTGGCTACCACCTCCTTTTCAAGGGCAATTAGAGATGGGCAATAAATGCTGGCCCACATGCCATGAACAATATGAAAAAAAGTGACTTAAACCAAAGCCTCCAGTGTATATGTTATGTAAATTAGATAGAAAGCAGTAAGTTCAAGGCTGTGGCCTAACTAGTGGGAGTTATAAGTTCACAAAAATGATGTTATATGAAAACCCCTTTAATTAGACTACAGTAACGCCTTGTTATTCATTATACACATATACTTAGCAACAACACTTAAAGCTTTACATATTTTGTTTACTCTCGTAGGAATGAAGAAAATATGGAAACAACTGCAGTTTAACTGTGTGCTAATTTGGATTGCAACCAGTGTTTACTTGTTCACATAGGTAAAATGAAAATATAGCATTTTCCAACAGCATTTCAGTGACTTCTAGGACTGGTGTAATGTGACTTGTGATGGAAGCAACTCTCTGAAGAGGACCCAACTCTGCAGAGATTCTGAGAAACAATCTGCAGAACCCCATCCCTGCTGAACTCTAATGAGACTGTAGAATTGTCATGCTGTGCAATGGAGATCTAGAAGGTTAATTCCTGCTTGTAAATATTGAAACTTTAAAATATATATAATTTGAGGATGAAGGAAGCAGCTAAGGACTTCTCAATAATAGTATTGATCCAAAGATATGTCATGCAGGCCTCCACCTGCCAAAAATGAGGCACATTAATTTTGCCACATGGACATGAAACTTCAAATTGTTGCTGGGAAGAAAAGAGGGCCTACTACAATGAATTGCCAGGCCCCTAGCCTGAAAGACATTTTTGCATACGAGCAGACAGTGTTGGAACAAAGGAACCAGTCCCTTCTCCCAGTACACAGAAGACATGGTCAGACCAGTTTAGTCACAAGGAATGAAACCGGACAGACCACCCGGCATCGACCTAGGCATCGGAAATGACAACAGCAAACCCAGCCCTGTCGACCCTGCAAAGTCTTCCTTACTAATATCTGGGGGCTTGTGCCAAAGTTGGGAGAGCTGTCCCACAGACTAGTCAAGCAACAGCCTGACATAGTCATACTCACAGAATCATACCTTACAGACAATGTCCCAGACACTGCCATCACCATCCCCGGGTATGTCCTGTCCCACCGGCAGGACAGACCCACCAGAGGTGGTGGCACAGTGGTATACAGTAGGGAGGGAGTTACCCTGTGAGTCCTCAATATCGACTCCGAACCCCATGAAGTCTCATGGCATCAGATCAAACATGGGCAAGGTAACCTCCTACTGATTACCACCTACCGCCCTTCCTCAGTTGATGACTCAGTACTGCTCCATGTTGAACACCACTTGGAGGAAGCACTGAGGGTGGCAAGGGCACAAAATGTACTCTGGGTGGGGGACTTCAATGTTCATCACCAAGAGTGGCTCGATAGCACCACTACTGACCAAGCTGGCCGAGTACTAAAGGACGTAGCTGCTAGACTGGGTCTGCGGCAGGTGGTGGGGGAACCAACACGAGGGAAAAACATACTTGACCTCGTCCTCACCAATCTGCCTGCTGCAGATGCTTCTGTCCATGCCAGTATTGGTAGGAGTGACCACCGCACAGTCCTTGTGGAGACGAAATCCCGCCTTCACATTGAGGATACCCTCCATCGTGTTATGTGGCACTATCACCGTGCTAAATGGGATAGATTTCTAACAGATCTAGCAATGCAAAACTGGGCATCCATGAGGCGCTGTGGGCCATCAGCAACAGCAGAATTGTACTCAACCACAATCTGTAACCTCATGGCCCGGCATATCCCCCACTCTACCATTACCATCAAGCCAGGAGACCAACCCTGGTTCAATGAAGAGTGCAGGAGGGTATGTCAGGAGCAGCACCAGGCATGCCTCAAAATGAGGTGTCAACCTGGTGAAGCTACAACCCAGGACTACTTGCATGCCAAACTGCGTAAGCAGCATGCGATCGCCAGAGCTAAGCGATCCCATAACCAACAGATCTGATCTAAGCTCTGCAGTCCTGCCACATCCAGCCATAAATGGTTGTGGACAATTAAACAACAAACTGGAGGAGGTGGCTCCACAAATATCCCCATCCTCAATGATGGGGGAGCCCAGCACATCAGTGCGAAAGATAAGGCTGAAGCATTTGCAACAATCTTCAGCCAGAAGTGCCGAGTTGATGATCCATCTCGGCCTCCTCCTGAAGTCCCCAGCATCACAGATGCCAGAATTTAGTGGATTTGATATCAAGAAACGACTGTAGGCACTGGATACTGCAAAAGCTATGGGCCCTGACAATATTCCGGCAATAGTACTGAAGACTTGTGCTCCAGAACCTGCCGCGTCCCTAGCCAAGCTGTTCCAGCACAGCTTCAACACTGGCATCTACCCTGCAATGTGGAAAATTGCCCAGGTATGCCCTGTACACAAAAAGGACAAGTCCAACCCGGCCAATTACCGTCCCATCAGCCTACTCTCAATAATCAGTAAAGTGATGGAAGGTGTCATCAACAGTGCCATCAAGCGGCACTTGCTTCGCAACAACCTGCTCAGTGATGCTCAGTTTGGGTTCCACCAGGGCCACTCAGCTCCTGACCTCATTACAGCCTTTGTTCAAACATGGACAAAAGAGCTGAACTCAAGAGGTGAGGTGAGAGTGACTGCCCTTGACATCAAGGCAGCATTTGACTGAGTATGGCATCAAGGAGCCCTAGCAAAACTGAGGTCAATGGGAATCAGGGAGAAAACCCTCCGCTGGTTGGGATCATACCTAGCGCAAAGGAAGCTGGTTGTGGTTGTTGGAGGTCAATCATCTGAGCTCCAGGACATCACTGCAGGAGTTCCTCAGGGTAGTGTCCTAGGCCCAACCATCTTCAGCTGCTTCATCAATGACCTTCCTTCAATCATAAGGTCAGAAGTGGGGATGTTCGCTGATGATTGTGCAATGTTCAGCACCATTCATGACTCCTCAGATACTGAAGCAGTCTGAGTAGAAATGCAGCAAGACCTGGACAATATCCAGGCTTGGGCTGATAAGTGGCAAGTAACATTCGCACCACACAAGTGCCAGGCAATGACCATCTCCAACAAGAGAGAATCTAACCATCTCCCCATGACATTCAATGGCATTACCATCACTGAATCCCCCACTATCAACATCCTCCGGGCTTCCATTGACCAGAAACTGAACTGGAGTAGCCACAGTGGCGCAGTCGTTAGCACTGCAGCCTCACAGCTCCGGGGACCCGGGTTCAATTCTGGGTACTGCCTGTGCGGAGTTCTCCCTGTGACCGCGTGGGTTTTCGCCGGGTGCTCCGGCTTCCTCCCACTGCCAAAGACTTGCAGGTGATAGGTAAATTGGCCATTGTAAATTGCCCCTAGTGTAGGTAGGTGATAGGGAATATGGGGTTACTGTTGGGTTAGTATAAATGGGTGGTTCTTGGTCGGCACAGACTCGGTGGGCCGAAGGGCCTGTTTCAGTGCTGTATCTCTAAATAAAATAAAAAATAAATACCGTTGCTACAAGAGCAGGTCAGAGGTTAGGAATCCTGAGGCGAGTAACTCACCTCCTGACTCCCCAAAGCCTGTCCACCATCTACAAGGCACAAGTCAGGAGTGTGATGGAATACTCTCCACTTGCCTGGATGGGTGCAGCTCCAATAACACAAAAGGCTTGACACCAGCCGTTCCTTCACTGTCGCTGGGTCAAAATCCTGGAACTCCCTTCCTAACAGCACTGTGGGTATACCTACTCCGAATGGACTGCAGCGGTTCAAGAAGGCAGCTCACCACCACCTTCTCAAGGGCAATTAGGGATGGGCAATAAATGCTGGCCTGGTCAGTGATGCCTACATCCCATGAATGAATAAAAAAAAACATGACTAACTGGCAGTTGTAGAGTTTTGAAAGGAGAGTTTTAAATTGACCACAGAGAAAATGAAGACACAAAGCTCCTGAATTGAGAACATCTCTCTCCTGTCTGCTCTCACCTCTTTCTCACCAGCTTTGGAATCCACTGATGACACAGGAATCCCAAGAGAGAGAAAAGTCTCCTACAGTGAACAAGGTTTAAAAATATTAGGCCCCAATGAAAAGCAAGATCTACAAAAGGACTCTACAGTGAGCTCGAAGCACAGTAACAAGAAACTCTTCAGATATTGCCTCAAACCTATCCACTTTATTTTTCTTCTACTCTTTTCTGTCTCTATTTGCATGTGTGTATCACGTATGCATGCTAACGTGGGGCCCGGCATGTATCCATAGGCATTAACCGAATTAGAGTTTAAAAAGTTTTTAAAAAGTTAAAAGTATTGTCTATGGAAGAGTTGAGGAAAATGGCTGAGCAGTGTGGGATCAGTGTACGTGGCAAGGCTTGGAAGTCTGAACTCCTAAGGCGAGTAGCCAACCATTTTTCCCTTGAATCTGAAGAAGCAAAAGCAGTGTTAGAAGTAGACCCAGACAAGGTATTGTTCGCAAAGACACAATTGGAACAAAGGAAACTTGAATTAGAAGAAAGAGAAAGGGAGAGACAAGAATAACAGAGAGAGGCAGGACAGGGAGATAGAGAGAGCCTTCCAGAAGGAACGTAAAGAAAATGAAAGGCAGGGGAGAGAGAGAGAGAGAGAGAGAGAGAAAGAAAGAAAGAATATTCCAGAAAGAATCCGAAGAAAGAGAGCTGAAGCAGCTTGCGTTAACTAGGGGATGACACAGTAACCCCAGTGACAGCATGGCCAATATGGAGGAACATAATTCATGGCTGGGTACACAATTGCTAAAACTCGCTCAACTAATTCCAAAATTCAATGAGGAAGATGTTGAAGAATTTTTTGTGTCCTTGGAGAAACTGGCAAGGCAGCTAAAATGGCCAGCTGAGACCTGGTCACTTTTACTACAAAGCAAGCTTGCTGGAAAAGCCCATGAGGTTTATTCCTTATTGCCAGATGAGAGTTCATCAAATTATGAATTGACCAAAAATACTATCCTTGGAGCATATGAATTAGAACCCGAAGCCTATCACCAAAAGTTTAGAACCCTCAAAAAGCAAGGTAATCAAACTTACCTGGAGTTTGAAAGAAGTAGCTGGTTTTTGACCAGTGGCTGAGGGCTCTTCAAATACAGCTCAGCTATGAGACTCTCAGAAAAAAGTTCTGTTAGAGGAATTTAAAAACTCTCTCCCGCTCTCATAAAGACCCATGCAGAGGAGCAGTGTGTTCATAGAGCCCGGCAAGCAGCTGTTCTGGCCGATGAGTTTGCTTTAATTTCTAAGTTGGTTTCCCAGGGGAGAACCTTTCTTAATTCCCTCCCTGCCCCACAAATCCGAAAAGGACAAAGGGTGGGAAGATAAAGTTTTGGTCTCCTTATCTGAGGAATGATATTCTTGATATAGAGGGAGTTCAGCGAAGGTTTACCAGACTGATTCCTGAAATGGCGAGACTGACGTATGAGGAGAGATTGAGTCGTTTAGGATTATATTTGCTGGAGTTCAGAAGAGTGAGGGGGATCTCATAGAAACCTATAAAATTCTAACAGGACTTGATAGGGTAGATGCAGGAAGGATGTTCCTGATGGTGGCGGAGTCCAGAACCAGGGATCATAGTCTAAGGATATGGGGTAAACCTTTCAGGACTGAGATGAGGTGAGCATGTGGAATTCGCTACCACAGAAAGCAGCTGAGGTCAAAACATTGTATGTTTTCAAGAAGGAGTTAGATATAGCTCTTGGGGCGAAAGGGATCAAAGGATATGGGGGGGAAAGCGGGAACAGGTTACTGAGTTGGATGATCAGCCATGATCATAATGAATGGCAGAGTAGGCTTGTCGGGCCAAAAGGCCTACTCCTGCTCCTATTTTCAATGTTTCTATGTGATACCCGCTCAAGCAGTCCTGGAAAAGAAAGGAAAGCAGGAGACACAGGGGTCCCTCCTCCAGCCAAAAAAGGAAGGTTCTGTGAGCAAGAGTGAGACCCAGAGACTGTGTGCTTTCATTGTAATAAAGCAGGGCATTTAAAAGCTGACTACTGGAAACTAAAGGGAAAACCAGTAGGGTTAATCAGGGCACCCGCTCAGTAAAGATGGGGACCTGATGGAAAACACAGCAGAACAAGCTGTGGCTTTAACTGCAGTAAGAGTGAGACCCAGGAATCTTAGGGCTGCAAGTGCAGGAAAATTCAATAGGTTTCCTGAAGGTTATCAGGGTTTTTTGTCTGAAGGGAAAGTAACCCCATACCCCTCAAGTGGGGCCAGCAAGCCCATAGTGATTCTCAGGGACACAGGGGCCACTAGATCCTTTTTACTGGGACCAGGCCCGATCTTTCTCCCAGAGAGTGCAGGGAACACCAGAATGGTGGTGAATGGTATTGGAGAGCAGTGTATGGCTGTACCTGTACATCGGATGCACCTGGAGTGTGACATAGTTTTGGGACGGTGGCTGAAGGGATTGCCCCTAGTTTGCCTGTGGACGGGGTTGACCTGCTTCTAGGTAATGATTTGGCGGAGGTGAAGGTGGTAGCCCCCAAGTAGTGAAAGAAAGACAACAGGAGGTCGGAGAGACAGGGCAATGGCAGGAGACAGTTTCCTGCAGTTTCCCTGAATGTGTGGTGGATCAGGCCATGATCAAACCAGCTCCCCCAGAGGAGACTGCATTTGCACTGCAGGCAGATGACCATGAGGTCTGCCGTTGGAAAGTTAGGAGACCCAGGAAATGAATTAAATGGATTTTCCCTAGGTGAGGCTCAGCGAGCTGACCCAGTACTGAAAGAGTTAGCACCTGCTGCCCAGTCTGAAAGTGAAGCAGAGGGAGTCCCTGAGTTCTTCTTCTTCTTCTTTGGCCTCCTTGTCTCGAGAGACAATGGTTAAGCGCCTGGAGGTGGTCAGTGATTCGTGAAGCAGTGCCTGGAGTGGCTATAAAGGCCAATTTTAGAGTGACAGACTCTTCCACAGGTGCTGCAGATAAGATTAGTTGTCAGGGCTGTTACACAGTTGGTTCTCTCCTTGCGCTTCTGTCTTTTTTCCTGCCAACTGCTAAGTCTCTTCGACTCGCCACGCTTTAGCCCCGCCTCTATGGTTGCCCGCCAGCTCTGATGATCGCTGGCAACTGACTCCCACGACTTGTGATCAATGTCACAGGACTTCATGTCGCCTTTGCAGACGTCTTTAAAGCAGAGACATGGACGGCCGGTGGGTCTGGTACCAGTGACGAGCTCGCTGTACAATGTGTCCTTGGGGATCCTGCCATCTTCCATGCGGCTCACATGGCCTGAGTACTACTATTTAAAGAATGAGGTACTGATGAGGAAATGGAGTTCTTCTCACAGAACAAGGAGTGGACAGAAGTTCACCAGTTAGTGGTGCCACAGAGGTACCGGAGAGAAATATTAAGAGGGGCCCACGAGATGACAGTGGTTGTGCATGCCAGTATACGAGAGACCAAAGTCCGCATAAGACAGCAGTTTGACTGGCCAAAACTCCACAAAGATGTGGTGGAGTACTGCAGGAGTTGCCACATGTGCCAGATTGAGGGAAAACCCCAACCTACAGTGAAACCTGCACCCGAAGTCCTGTACCGGTGTTAGGAGTACCCTCCAGCAGAGGGCTGGTGAACTGTAATGGATCTCCGCCGAGAACAAAAAGGGAAAGGCAGGCACAAGGCTGGCAAAAGGTTAGACAGGGATGTGGTTCTATCAGGCTCAGGTCGGTTTTTGTTTTTGCAGACCCGAGCAGGCCTTTAAGAGACAGAAAATGTAAAGAACAGTGAAAAGCTTCAATTACACTAGCTCTTCTCATAAGCAAATGAAAACCATGTAATTGTGAATAGTGTGTTATACAGAGTACTTGAGTACTCTTGGCTATTACTATTTGCAATTCTTGGGTTTGACTGCTGAGAATTCCTGACAAAATTTTCATTTCAATTTCAATAACATTGTTAGAGTAGGATATGCACAACTAACACCAGGATGCTTTGATGGTTTCTGCTGTCCAATTTAGTTCCACTCAACTGCTGTTTTCCTATATCCCTGAAAATTTTTTCTCCTTCAAGTATTTATCCAATTTCCCTTTGAAAGTTATCACTGAATCTGTTTCCACCTCCATAACTACTTGTTGTTTAAACAAGTTTTTGCCTATGTCAGCAATTCTTTTTGGAGTGTACGGGTGACTTTGTGCACAGCCCCTTTAAATTCTTTTGTGCAGCCACACCATATGGTAACTTTAAGGGAAACTTGTGCATGGCCTGCTTGGGAATTTATACGTTGCTGCACATCTGCACAGTTTAGAAGGAATATTGGTCAATCAAATTAAACCTTTTGCCCTCTGATTATCGACCCTTCAGCTACTGGGAACAGTTTCTCTTTATTTAGTCTATCTAAAGCCGTCATGATTTTGAACACCTCCAGCAAATTTCCTCTTAGCCTTCTCTGCTCTAAGGAGAACCTAAGCTTCTCCAGTCTATCCATGTAACTGTAACCCCTCATCCATAAAACCATTCTAGCAAATTTCTTCTGTACTTTCTCTCCAAAGCCTTCACATCCATCCTAGAGTGTGGTGCCCATATTACTCCAAAGTTGAGACTGAACTACTGTTTTATAAAGGTTAAGCATAATTTCACGGTGTTTGTACTCTACAGCCTGAAATTGGGCTCCATAGTGCTGCTGGTGCTGATGCTACGGAAGCCCCAGTGTTTTTTTTTATATTCATATGGGCGTCGCTGACTATGCCAGCATTTATTGCCCATCTCTAATTGCCCTCGAGAAGGTGGTGGTGGTGAACTGCCTTCTTGAACTGCTGCAGTCCATGTGGGGTAGGGATACCCACAATGCCGTCAGGAAGCAAGTTCCAGGATTTTGACCCAGCAACAGTGAAGGAACGGCGATATAGTTCCAAGTCAAGATGACGTATGACTTGGAGGGGAACTTGCAGGTGGTGGTGTTCCCAACCATTTGCAGGTGGTGGTGTTCCCAACCATTTGCAGGTGGTGGTGTTCCCAACCATTTGCTGTCCTTGTCCTCCTAGGTGGTAGAGGTCGCGAGTTTGACAGGTGCTGTCGAAGGAGCCTTGGTGCATTCCTGCAGTGCACCTTGTAGATGATACACACTGCTGCCACTGTGAGTGGAGGAGGGAGTGAATGTTTGTAGATGGGGTGCCAATCAAGTGGGCTGCTTTGTCCTGGATGGTGTCGAGATTCTTGAGTGTTGTTGGAGCTGCACCCATCCAGGCAAGTGGAGAGTATTCCATCACACTCCTGACTTATGCCTTGTCAATAGTGGACAGGCTTTGGCGAGTCAGGTGAGTTACTCGCTGCAAGATTCCTAGCCTCTGACCTGTTCTTATAGGCACAGTATTTAAATGTCTACTCCAGTTCAGTTTCTGGTCAATGGTAACCCCCAGAATGTTGATAGTGGAGGATTCAGCGATGGTAATGCTATTGAATGTCAAGGGCAAATGGTTAGATTCTCTCTTGTTGGAGATGGTCATTGCCTGGCACTTGTGTGGCATGAATGTTACTTGCCATTTATCAGCCCAAGCCTGGATATTGTCCAGGTCTTGCTACATTTCTACACAGACTGCTTCGGTATCTGAGGAATCGCGAATGATTCTGAACATTGTGCAATCATCAAAGAACATCCCCACTTCTGACCTTATGATTGAAGGAAGGTCATTGATGAAACAGCTGAAGATGATTGGGCCTAAGTCACTACCCTGAGGAACTCCTGCAGTGATGTCCTGGAGCTGAGATGATTGACCTCCAACAACGATAACCATCTTCCTTTGCGTTAGGTATAACTCCAATCAGCGGAGAGTTTCCCCCCTGATTCCCATTGACTTCAGTTTTGCTTGGGCTCCTCGATGCCATACTAGGTCAAATGCTGTCTTTGTGTCAAGGTTAGGAGCTGAGCAACCCTGGCGGAACCCAAACTGAGCTTCACTGAGCAGGTTATTGCTGTGCATTGCCGCTTGATAGCATTGTCGACGACATCTTCCATCACTTTACTGAGGGTAGACTGATGGGGCGGTAATTGGCCGGGTTGGACTTGTCCTGCTTTTTAGGTACAGGACATACCTCGGCAATTTTCCACATTGCCGGGTAGATACCAGTGTTGTAGCTGTATTGGAACAGCTTGGCTAGAGGTGCAACACGTTCTGGAGCACAGATCTTCAGTAATATTGCCGGGACGTTGTCAGGGCCCATAGTCTTTGCAGTATCCAGTGCCTTCAGTTGTTTCATGGACTTCAGGAGGAGGCCAAGATGGATCATCAACTTGGCACGTCTGGCTGAAGATTGTTGCAAATGCTTCAGCCTTATCTTTCGCACTGATGTGCTGGGCTCCCCCATCATTGAGGATGGGGATATTTGTGGAGCCACCTCCTCCAGTTAGTTGTTTAATTGTCCACCACCACTCATGACTGTTTGTGGCAGGACTGCAGAGCTTAGATCTGATACGTTGGTTATGCGATTGCTTAGCTCTGTCTATTGCATGCTGCTTACGCAGTTTGGCATGCAAGTAGTCCTGGCTTATAGCTTCACCAGGTTAACACCTCATTTTGAGGTATGCCTGGTGCTGCTCCTAGCATGCCCTCCTGCACTCTTCATTGAACCAGGGTTGGTCTCCTGGCTTGATAGTTATGGTAGAGTGGGGGATATACTGGGCCATGAGGTTACAGATTGTGGTTGAGTACAATTCTGCTGCTGCTGATGGCCCACAGTGCCTCATGGATGCTCAGTTTTGGAAGGGCCGGGGCGTGCACCAAAACCTAGAGGGAGTGAGTAGCCAGGGTGCACCATAAACTGAGCATATGGGAACATCGCACTCTCTCCATTGTGGGTAAGAACCTGGTCATCGGGTGCGCTGCACTCACGTTGTTGCTGTACGTGGTGCAGGTCTGGCCCATACCCCACTCTTGAAGGGCCTGTACTGCGCTGTAATGTTCTAATGTTCTTGCGTCGTGGCGGTCACCCGAGCCATTTTCTGCTTCATCTGGAGATCCGAAATGGACCTGGTCCGGAGGGACATGTTGTTCAAACCTCTGGATAAGGGCGGGAAAAATGTTCCCAACCTTGCCCTCGGCCTGATGACCACCTTCGTGTGCGGCTTCATCAAACTGTGCGTAGAGCCTCAGTACGCAAACACCAAGTGTCACTATGTGCTAAATTTCTATCTATCCCCGTGTTGCGAAGGATGGGCCTGGTCACATTGCCCTGGAACGCTCCATCCAGTTGGACCGTGCCATACCACCTATCCTTCGTGGAAAAGTTTCTGCGGCAAAACACCTTTGACCACCAGTCCATCAGGCAGTGGTCTGCACAGAATGTCTTCAAGGCCCTATGGGAAAAGGAGATGGTGGATCCTGTCGGATGGTTCCCCGAGCAGACTGCCAAAGTCATTTGGCAGAATGCCTCATCATCAGAACTTTTAAACAAGCACCAAGATGTAGCTTGGCTGGTGGTGAGAAAAGCCCTCCCCGTCAGATCTTTCCTGCACTTCTGGAGTCTCACCCCTTCCGCACACTACCCTTAAGGTGGCTGTGGTTGGCAAGAGACTGTTGCCCACCTCCTTCTGGAATGTGTCTTTGCAAAACAGGTGTGGAAAGAAATGCAGATGTTTTTGTTGAAGTTCATCCCAAGCAGCTCTGTAACACAGGAGTCTGTGCTCTACGGGCTGTTCCCAGGGACGCACACTGAGCTAAACATCAACTGCTGCTGGGGGACCATCAATTCGATGAAAGACGTTGTTTGGTCTGCCCGAAACTTGCTGGTCTTCCAGCGCAACGAGTTGTCCACGACCAAATGTTGCAGACTAGCACATTCCAAGGTCGAGGACTACATGCTGAGGGATGCAGTAAAGCTTGGGGCAGCCGCGGCAAAGGCTCAATGGGGAAAGACCACTGTGTAAGGTCCCCCCACCAAAGTGAACTGAGGGGCTGGATCCATGGGAATCCCCTCGGGCTGTATCCAGAAAATATGGGTTTGCTGCAAAATGTACATGGCAGGTAAAATGAAATGGAAGGGTTGTGAAGCAACTCACTCCTGTATTGAAGGAAACTGACCTTCTTTGCTCTTTTTGTATTGTCAACTTGGTGCTGTTTTGAACTGTTTTGTAATGCACTTTTTACAGATTTTTATGAATAAAGTATATTTTGGAAAAAAAAAGCCTCATGATGCCCAATTTTGCATTGCTAGATCTGTTCGGAATCTATCCCATTTAGCACGGTGGTAGTGCCACACAACACGATGGAGGGTATCCTCAGTGTGAAGGCGGGACTTCGTCTCCACAAGAACTGTGTGGTGGTCACTCCTACCAATACTGTCATGGACAGATGCATCCGCTGCAGGCAGATTGGTGAGGATGAGGTCAAGTATGTTTTTCCCTCTTGTTGGTTCCCTCACCTGCCGCAGACTCAGTCTAGCAGCTATGTCCTTTAGGACTCAGCCAGCTCGACTACTCTTGGTGATGGACATTGACGTTTCCAGAGTACATTCTGTGCCCTTGCCACCCTCAGTGCTTCCTCCAAGTGGTGTTCAACATGGAGGAGTACTGACTCATCAGCTGAGGGAGGGCGGTAGGTGGTAATCCGCAGGAGGTTTCCTTTCCCATGTTTGACCTGATGCCATGAGACTTCATGGAGTCCGGAGTCGATGTTGAGGACTCCCAGGGTGACTCCCTCTCGACTGTATACCACTGTGCTGCAACTTCTGCTGGGTCTGTCCTGCCGGTGGGACAGGACATACCCGGGGATTGTGATGGCAGTGTCTGGAACATTGTCTGTCAGGTATGATTCCGTGAGTATGACTATGTCAGGCAACAAATCGCGCCTTTAATGTAATAAAACATCCGAAGGTCCTTCACAGGAACATTATAAAACAAAATATGACAGCTCCAGGCCTTGAGGGCCCAGCTTCGGACTGCACCACCTTGGCATGGGCAGCAGTCTGGGCTGGCTGAGTGAGAGGCAGCATCAAGGCTACTGGTGGAGTGACAGTGGTGGGAGCTGTCAAGCTGAGAGCAGCAGGTAAAGGTTCCATGGTTCCACTGTCATGGGCCAGTACCTCACCAATCCTAGTAATCTGTTGCAGCACAGATTGATGGAATGACACAAGAG
This sequence comes from Heterodontus francisci, assembly GCF_036365525.1. Classification (NCBI taxonomy): domain Eukaryota; kingdom Metazoa; phylum Chordata; class Chondrichthyes; order Heterodontiformes; family Heterodontidae; genus Heterodontus; species Heterodontus francisci. The sequence continues at coordinate 80,417,025 of NC_090378.1, read as the reverse complement.
CCTCCATGCCTCTTTGAGCACTGTGATCCACAGCCATAATGGCAACAATCTGAGCCTGCACGGCAGCAAGCATGGATCACGTGACCTCCATTTCAGCTTCCACTACAGTACTGCGATGCTGGGTCGCTTCTTCCTCTGCTGCGGTGGAGGTGCAGACAGTAGCCACTCGACACTGCATCATTGCTGGTTCCATTAGCCCCATCATGGAGATGGTCACCACTTCCACACTGACAAGAATGGGCTCTTAGTTCTGCATGATGCCCTGTGCTACGATGGAGCCAGACTCCTTATGTTCCTTGACAGTGACAGGAGGCTATTTGGCAGACCAGCCAATGCACCAAGCATGTCTGTGTGCATGCACTTCAGCGTTCTCCTGTATGTCACTCCCAATGAAGTCCTTATCTGAGTTCCCTGTAGCTGAATCCGTCTGTGACCTTGCTGTCTGGTGAGCTGGCACATGACCTACCCTTTACCCCTGGCCTGGCTGCAGCATTCAGCCCGGTGACTCACCATGTGCAGAACCTGACTATACTACCCTTTAAAGTGCACACAGTGTTAGTATCTGAGCTTGGGCTGCAAGTGGCAAGTCAAGTGGTGGTTCTTCCTCATCAGTGGTGTGGGGTTGCACTCTCTCTTCCTTCTGACAGTGCTGTAGCTGACCAGGCAGCAATTCTTGGGTATCTGAAAGCATAAAATCTGAACAGGAGGGTTGGGGTGAGGGGGAGGGTGTGGAGGAAAGCAAGAGATCCATGATCACATCATCAGCAGTTTGCACACCATGCCAGATAGCAGGATGAGGGTGAAGAGGAAGTTAAAAAGAGGCATAAGGCACCAACATGATGAATGGTCCTGGGAATGCCAGATGCTACAGGTTCAGCTGCAGCTGGCCCCATGATGTGGAGCATCATCTCTTCCACTGGGTTCAGTGGATGAAGGCATGCCTGTCCCCACCAGGTCTCTGCTCCTCCTTTCTATTGTGGGCCACTTTGTCCTACAAGAGAGAAGGCAAATGTCCTAGTTTAGTTTAGTTTAGAGATACAGCACTGAAACAGGCCCTTCGGCCCACCGAGTCTGTGCCGACCATCAACCACCCATTTATACTAATCCTACACTAATCCCATATTCCTACCACATCCACACCTGTGCCTATATTTCCCTACCACCTACCTATACTAGGGGCAATTTATAATGGCCAATTTACCTATCAACCTGCAAGTCTTTTGGCTTGTGGGAGGAAACCGGAGCACCCGGAGGAAACCCACACAGACACAAACCCACACAGACACAGGGAGAACTTGCAAACTCCACACAGGCTGTACCCAGAATTGAACCCGGGTCGCTGGAGCTGTGAGGCTGCGGTGCTAACCACTGCGCCACTGTGCCGCCCATAATGATTGCATTGCACTGTGTTTGTGTGATGTGTTGTTGAACAACTGGAGGTACGTGGAGGCAGTGAGAGCTAGTTGTGAGGCTGTCAGCTGTGTGAGGGTAAGGTGGAATATGTGAATTTTAGGTGTGACTCCTGAGCGCTGGGGGTGCTGCTGGGTGAATGATGAGGGTGTGGTGCATTGAGCAGTGTGAAAAGCTGGTGGTATGGTGGGTTTCAAATGCCATGTGAAGATTCATTCACTGACCTTGACCACTCGTGTGAAGTCATAGCGTCGTACAGCATAGAAACAGGCCCTTCGGCCCACCGCGTCCATGCCAACCATAATGCCTCTATCTATAGTAATCATCATTAAACTTCTTGCAGCACTGAGCCAAGTCCTTGGGGCCAGACTCCAGGACTTGACCTCCCTTGACACCTACTCCTATTTCCTTTGGAGGAAGTGCCTTGAAGGCCGCCTTCCCCCAGCAGAAACATGGCCTCTGTCGAAAAGCTTCCAGCGTTGCATCAGTGAACTGCAGAGCCCTCGCTCGGCCCTGGTATTCCATTTCCCTTGTATAGAATTACAGCACTGTCAGTCAGTAGCAGCCTCCTGTGATTGAATGCAGCTTCCCTTTAAGAAGAACTGACTACCTTTAAGAGCTGGAGTCTAGCTGCAATACGTTCTAGCCTTGCATACTGTTAGGTCCCCTGTTACGTGTGCAGCCAGCCAGCAGCTGGGTTGCAGGCAGATATGGAAATGAGGAGGCTGCATGAAGTTTGGAAACCGGCGCATGTGGGTCACGAATTATGATGCATGCGCCCAAAAATGGGTGCAGACCAATTTTTAGCCCCATATCCCTATTTATAAAGCCCAGGATCCGATATTGGCTTCTCCTGCCGCCTTCACAGATTTGTGCACAAGCACACCCAGGTCTCTCTGTTCCTGCACCCCCTTTAAAATTGTACCATTCTCCTCATTCCCAACCAGATGTATTGCCTCACACATTTTTGCTTTGAATTTCATCTGCACATGACCACCCATTTCACCAGTCTGTCTACATCCTCTTGAAGTCTATTATGAACTTCCTCAGTTTCCTACACTTCCTGGTTTTGTATGATACAACAGCAACTGCTATTTTTATAGCACCCTTAATGTAATAAAACATCCAAGGCACTTCACAGGAGCGTTATAAAATAAAATATGACACTGAGCCACATAAGGAGATATTAGTGCAGATGGCTAAATGCTTGGTCAAAGAGGTTGGATTAACAAGTAGCTTAAAAAAGGAAGGAGAGGTAGAGAGGCAGAAAGGTATACAGAGGGAATTCCAGAGCTTAGGGCCGACACAGCTGAAGGCACGGCCACCAACGGTGGAGCGATTAAAATCAGAGATGCTCAACAGGTCAGAATTAGATGAGTGCAGAGGGTTGTGGGGCTAGAGGAGAATACAGAGATAGGGAGGGGTGAGTCCATGGATAGATCTAAAAACAAGGATGAGAATTTTAAAATCGAGGGACTGGATTTGAAAACAAAGATGAAAATTTTAAGATCGGGGTACTGCTTAACTCGGAACCAACGTAGGTCAGCGAGCACAGGAGTGATTAGTGAAAGGGACTAGGTGCAAATAAGGACACGAGCAGCAGAGTTTTGGATGACAAGTTTACAGAAGGTAGAATGTGGGAGATTGGCCAGGAGTGCATTGGAACAGTTAAGACTGGAGGTAACAAAGGCATGAATGAGGATGTCAGCAAAAAATGAGCTAAGGCAGGGTCAGAGTCGGGTGATGGGTTCAAAGTAAATATGTTCCCACAAAGAAAGAGGGTGAGATGGCCAAATCTAGAGCGCAATGAATGTCAAGGAGCCTACAGGGTAAAATAAGACAGAAAAAGAAAGCTTATGTCCGAGAACTCAATACTACAGAAAGCAGAGAAGAGTATAGAAAGTGGAGGGGTGAAATCAAAAAGGAAATTAGGAAAGCAAAGAGAGGGTATGAAAGAATATTGGCAAGAAAAATCAAGGTGAACCCAAAGATGTTTTATCAATACATTGAGTAAAAGAATAACTAAGGAGAGAGTAGTGCCCATAAAAGACCAAAAAGGTGACCTATGTGTAGGAGCGGAAGATGTTGGTAAGGTTCTTAATGAATACTTAGTGTCTGTCTTCACAAAATGAGGGGTATGATGCAAACATTGTAATTAAGGAGGAAGAGTGTGAAGTATTGGATGTGATAAACATAGGGAGAGAAGTAGTATTAATGGGATTACCATCCTTGAAAGTTGATAAATCACCAGGGCCAGATAAAATGTATCCTAGACTGTTAAAAGAAGCAATAGAGGAAATAGTAGAAGGTCTGACCATCATTTTCCAGTCCTCACTGGATACAGGTGTGGTGCCGGAGGATTGGCGAACTGCTAATGTTGTACCTCTGTTTAAAAAGGGAGCGAAGGATAGACCAAATAATTACATGTCAGTCAGTCCAACCTCAGTAGTGGGCAAACTATTGGAATCTATTCTGAGAGACAAGATAAACTGTCACTTAGAAAGGCACAGGTTAATCAAGGATAGTCAGCATGGATTTGTTACAGAAAGATCTTGTTTGACCAACTTGATCGAATATTTTGAAGTAACAAGGAAGATAGATGAGGGTAGTGCAGTTGATGTGATCTACATGGATTTTAGCAAGGCTTTTGACAAGGTCCCACATGGCAGACTGGTTAAAAAAAAAATCCCATGGGATCCAGGGAAATGCAGCAAGGTGGATACAAAATTGGCTCAGAGGCAGGAAACAAAGTCTAATTGTTGTCGGATAGTTTAGAGACTGGAGGGCTGTTTCCAGTGGTGTTCCACAGGGCTCAGTACTGGGGCCCCTGCTTTATGTGGTGTATATTAACAGATTTGGATGTAAATGTAGGAGGCATGATCAAGAAGTTTGCGGACGACACAAAGATTGGCCGTGTGGTAGATAGCGAGGAGGATAGCTGTAGGCTGCAGGAAGATATTGATTGTCTGGTCAGATGGGCAGAAAAGTGGCAAATGGAATTCAACTTAGAGAAGTGTGAGGTGATGCATTTGGGGAGGTCAAACAAGGCAAAGGAATACATGATTAATGGGAAAATACTGAGATGTGTAGAGGAAGTGAGGGACCTTGGAGTGAATGTCCACAGATCGCTGAAGGTAGCAGGACAGGTCAATAAGGTGGTTAAGAAGGCATATGGAATACTTTCCTTTATTAGCCGAGGTATAGAATACAAGATCAGGGAGGTTATGCTGGAACTGCATAACTCATTGGTTAGGCCACAACTTGAGTACTGGGTGCAGTTCTGGTCACCTCATTACAGAAAGGATGTAATTGCACTAGAGGGTACAGAGGAGATTTATGAGGATGTTGCCAGGACTGGAAAAATGCAGCTATAAGGAAAGATTGGATAGGCCGGGGCTGTTCTCCTTGGAACAGAGAAGGCCAAGGGGAGATCTGGTTGAAATGTACAAAATTTTGAGGGACCTGGATAGAGTGGAGGTGAAGGGTCTATTCACTTTAGCAGAGGTCAGTGATGAGGGGGCATAGATTTAAAGGGATTGGTAGAAAAATTAGAGGGAAGATGAGGAAAAACTTTTTCACCCAGAGGGTGGTGATGATCTGAAACTCACTGCCTGAAAAGGTAGTTGAGGCAGAGACCCTCAACTCATTCAAAAGGAGTCTGGATATGCATCTCAAGTGCCGTAATCTGCAGGGCTACGGACAAAATGCTGGAAGGTGGAATTAAATTGGTGGATCATTTTTGGGCCAGCACAGACACGATGGGCCAAGTGGCCTCTTTCTGTGCCTTAAACTTTCTATGATACCAAGATGTTACAGAAGTGGAAATAGGCGATCTTAGTGATAGCACAGATTGGGTTGGAAGTTCATCTTGGGATCAAATATGAAACCAAGTTTGCGAACAGTCTGGTACAGGCTCAGGCAGTTTCCAGGGAGAGGGATGCAATCACTGGTTAGGGATTGGAGTTTGTAGCAGGGACTGAAAACAAAGGTTTCAGTCTTCCTAATATTTAATTAGAGGAGATTTCTGCCCATCCAATACTGGGCGTCAAACAAGCACTCTGACAATTTAGTGACAGTAGAGGAGTCGAGAGAGGTGGTGGTGAGATAGAGCTGGATGTCGTCAGCATACATGTGAAAACTAACGTTGTGTTTTTGGATGATGTCACTGAGGGGCAGCATGTAGATTAGAAATAGGAGCAGCCAGAGATAGACCTTTGGGACCCAGCAGAGCTAATGGTGTGACATCAGAAAGAGAAGCCATTGTCAGTGATTCTCTGGCTACAATTAGATAAGAATGATACCAGACGAGTGCAGTCCCACCCAACTGGGCAAAAATGGAGAGGCATTGGAGGAGGATGGCATGGTCCAACCATATCAAAGGCTGCGAACAGGTCGAGAAGGGCATCTTCAAATTTCAAAGTTGTGCCCTATAGCCCCAAATCTAAGTCATTAATATATATCAAAAACAGTATTGGTCCCAGTACTGATCCTTGGGGGACACCACTCATCACAACTCTGTTTTAATTCCCTTAGTCAATGTTGTATCCATGTAGCTACTGCTCTTTTTATCGTATGGGCTTTAATTTTGCTAACAAGCTTACAATATGTGTTATACTCTGAGTTCTCATACAAGATTGGGTATGGGCAAAGGCAACTATATTCAAATAATGAATAGCTTGCATAAAACAAAAGGCTCAATAATCAATAGTTATAAATGGTAATAATTACTCCTTTAGGATTTATTTTTTCATTATATATTTTGGATGCTAAATAAAAGCAAATTGAAGAATGTCAATTTTATATTTAAACTGTTTAATAACTGGTCCTAAAAGAGATGAAAAAATAGTTATGTGCAAAGCAATGATATTTGAATTGACTTTACATGTAACTAAAACATCTCTGGTTTTATTTGAAATAATGTAAGATGACATAATTTGTTACACAAGTTAGATTACTCAAAGTGCTCTAGTTAACTGTTTAACTTTAACCATTTTCCATAACTTTTACACACCCCCACCGCTGATTCAGAAATATAGATAAAGTAAATTCTAGTAGAGGAATAAATTACATAAAAGGTAATACTAACAGTTTTGCATTCCTTGAAAATGGTATTTACGCTGACTAAAATATTGGCTCGCTTTATTTGTGTCACACTTAATACAGGAATGGGAAGGGAGCTACAATGTTAAAAGAAAATACTTAAATGTTCAATAACCTTGGCTGGTACACAATGACATACAAAAGAGTGCAGCATTTTCATGCTTAATCCTGTTTCCCCAAATCCACATTGCCATCTAATGACTTTTGTGGTGAGGGCAAATTTTCTAATTCTTGTACTTTTCATGTACCCATGTGCTCATCTAGAGAACTCCTGATCAATACCAGTGTGACAGTGTTTTTATTTCAGAACCAAACATAGAAAAAGATGACGCCTGTGGCCAACTAGTAAGACTGACCATGGTGAGAGAATCCAATGAGGTTGCTGTGTGGAAATACAATCCTATGACTCTCCAACTTACAAAAATGTTATTACCCTCTCTGTATTTACCAAGTCACTTGTTAATTCTGACTTTTTTAAAAACTTGCTCCTAGAGACAGAACCCTACATGACATAATACTCTTTCTTCCATCATATTGCTATGGGTTTACTGTGCCTTTCAATAAAAAGTAACACATTGATCAGTGAGCCACCTCCATTATTGTTTAATTAGTATCTAAAAGAATTAGCTTCACCACTTGAAATGATCAAGTTTCTCTTGACATACTGTTGCCAATCTCCGAGGCCACCATATCGAATCTGCCAAATATTTTCTTCTGTAGGAATTGGACTGGTAGCTGCTGCATGTATCTGCTCGATCAATTTTATGTCACTCCACTGCCGGGGGGAAAACAAGGTGGTAACAGTGTGAAAATTGCACTACTGGACTTACTGCCAGGTTCCTGTTCCAATTCTACCCAATCATTTTTGTCACCCGCTCAAATGGGTACCTCAGGTGCCTGCCTCATTCTAAATGCTAATCAGAGCCCTATGATATGCATAGGGCCCCAAAGCAATTTTTAGGTACCAGTAGCAGAGCATGCATCACATATGGTCTGTCCATTGATACTATGTGTTGAGCAGAAAAAAAAGTATGCTGGTTTATTTTTCTTTGAATTTTGCTGTGCCAGGAGCACAAATGCTCTTTCTGGTCCCCTAAAAATCATCTGGCTACTGCCAGCTCATCGACACAAGTACTCCTTCCAGATATAATGTGCAGCTGGTCTCCACCTAAGAGCCACAGGAATTGCCCCGCCCCACTACTCCCACCCCACTACTCCCACCCCACTACTCCCACCCCGACTGACGAGCTGCTCTTAAGTGCCAGAATAGTTTGCAGCTTGACAGTCTAATGTAAATGGCGCCTTTCCTTCAAAATGGCTTGAGCCTCACGCTGCTAGCATCAGGTAGGTGGTGCAAACATACCACACTTTCCACAAGGCCCCACCTCCACCCCCCAACATCTTCCCATGGTTAAAATTGATCCCCAGGTATCCTGCTGCTTGCCTTATTTTAAGTGATATAACTGGCACGTATCGCAGGGGAGGGTGTGGGGACAACAAGAGCAGCGATCAAAAAACTGGCTGTGATTTTCGGAGCTAGTTCCATACACTGAACTCAAACAGTTGCTCAGAGTCCCAAGCATCAACCTAGTCTGAAATAGAAAGGCGGGTTAATGCCATAGAACTAGCTAGTATTGATGGGTTAGACCCAAAATATTGATCTGTTTCTTTCAGATACTGATTGACCAGCTGTGCTTTTCCAGCAATTTCTAGTTTTACTTCAGATTTGAACAGCAACTTGCATTTATATAGTACCTTTAACATGGAAAATTTTTTCAAAGCACTTCTCAAAGGTGCTTGGAAAAATATTCATGTCATTTTCAGCCCCTGAATAGAACTGCGTAATGCACTGGTTATACATGAGCTGTTAAAAGCAAAATACTGCGGATGCTGGAAATCTGAAATAAAAACAAGAAATGCTGGAAATACTCAGCAGGTCTGGCAGCATCTGTGGCCATCTCTCTCCACAGATGCTGCCAGATCTGCTGAGTATTTCCAGCATTTCTTGTTTATACATGAGCTGTTACTATGTTCTTATGCACATAATAATGATTCTGGGATAAGCAGATTGTATTGGGATGAAGGAACAAATTCCTCGTAACAAAAAATTGCAGAATGCCTGTAGTTCTCGCTAATTAACAAGATGCTAATGAAATTGCACATTTCAAAGCCATGTGTTAACTTTCATTAACAGCTCATTTACGGAGGAAAAACAGCAATTTCACCATTTTCCAAGGAATGAGGAAGTTTGGATCCTATGTAATGTTCATGTTATAATTATCATTCAAAAATATTTTACTTCTGTACTTCTTAAATGGAATTGAGTTGTATGTGATGGGGATTGCTAAATCATATGCACTATAACTCAAAGTTTGCTCTGAATACATTAAATGTTTTTTTCAACAAGTATTGTTTTTTTATTTTATAACCATTTTATTCCTTTTCATTGTATTCTACCTCCACGTTTCCTACAACACTAAAGGAGGAATGTGATCTGTCTTCTTTCGACAACACTCAAGGCCAGATAGGTTTCCTTGATGATTTACTGTCCCTGGAATGGAATATCTTGATGTCATAAATGTTCAATTTATTGACCCATCATTAAGTTCCAAACTAATAATTCAACCTTAGTCACAACCCTCTCTTCCTTACGTTCTGATTAGTGTCAAGACAAGTAGAGAAGTCAAGAAAAGTATGAAAGCTTAACATCCGTGGCTAACAAAGGAAGTTAAAGATAATTGAAAGAAAAAGCATACAATTCAGCAAAGAGCAGCAGCAGGTCAGAAGATTGGACAGAATGTAAAAAACAGCAAAGAATGACTAAGAGAATGAGAGAGAAATTAGAGTACGAGAGAAAGGTAGCTAGAAATATAAAACGGATAGTAAGAGTTTCTACAGGCATTTGAAAAGGAAAAGAGTAAGTAAAGTGAGTGTTGGTCCTCTAGAGAGTGTGTGGGGAGTTAATAATGGAAAATAAGGAAATAGCGGAGTAACTGAACAGATTTTTTGCATGTCTTCACTGTAGAGGAGACAAACATCACCCCAAAAATAATTATGAATCAGGAGTTGAAAGGGAGGGAGGAACTTAAAACAATCACCATTACTAGGGAAAGGGTACTGGGAAACTTATTAGAACTGAAAGCTGACAAGTCCCCATGCCCTGATGGACTTCATCCAAGGATCTTAAAAGTAGCTGCTGAGGTAGTGGATGCATTGTTTTTAATTTTCCAACATTCCCTAGATTCTGGAAAGGTCCCACCAGATTGGAAAATAGCGAATGTAACTCCACTATTTAAGAATGGAGGTAGACAGAAACCAGGAAACTACAGGCCAGTTGGCTTAACATCTGTCATAGGGAAAATGCTGGAATCTATTATTAAGGTCATTTAGAAAATCTCGATGCAATCAGGCAGAGTCAACATTGTTTGTGAAAGGGAAGTCATGTTTGACTAATTTGTCAGAGTTCTTTAAGAAAGTTACAAGCAACGAGGATTTCGGGCAACCTGTGGATGTAATGTACTTGGATTTCCAGAAGGCATTGGACAAGGTGCTACATAAAAGATTACTAAACAAAATAACAGCCCAGGGTAGAGGGGGTAACATATAAATATGGATAGAGGATTGGTTAGTGAACAAGAAACAGAGAGTAGGCAAAAATGGGTCGTTTTCAGATTGGCAAGCTGTAACTAGTGGAGTGCCACAGGGATCAGTGCTGTGGCCTCAACTATTTACAATCTATATCAACGACTTGGATGAAGGGACAGAATGTATGGTTGCTAAATTTGCTGATGACACAAAGATAGGTAGGAGAGTAAGTTGTGAAGAGGACATAAGGGGCTGGATTTTTATTTGCCCTTGACATCGGGATCTATGGCTGGAATGGTGGGGGGGGGGGGGTTGCCTGAAAATGGCCCGGCCCTATCCTCCTGGTGGCAGCGATGCACTGTGACAGTCTCCCCGCCGCTGGGCGACGGGATCATAATTTGAATATTTAAATCAATTAAAATAATTAATTTAAATTAACTTACCTCGCCTCCCAATGCCCTGCTGTGATCTTCGGCCCAATGTCAGGCACTCGCGCCTTCGGATCCCCATCTGGAGAAACAAGGTGCAACACTGGTGAGCAGGGGAGAGGAGGTTAAGTTTCTCAGTGCAGTGG